>NC_139404.1:186229503-187570753 GCF_905368555.1 Meleagris gallopavo | reverse complement strand
CTCATAACAAGCTAAAGGATTTAAACTTGTTCCCTTCACTGAAAGGTGCTGCTGATTTAGTCTCTGTGCTTGGATTCCTGAATCAGGAGACCATACGAAGGGACTTTTCAGCTCACTTGAAAGGTTTTAAATGACCCCAAAAGGTGAAAGCAGATATTAGACAAGACGACACTTCTTAGCAGTGACAGTAAACATTAAGACACCTTACTAGTTTTTAAAATGAGATTAGATAAGCCAATATAGAGATCTGCCTTAAATCTAGCTTCTTGGAAACACTGTGTGCCCTGTGCTCTCTGCAGTCCTGGCTGCCTCATTTCTTCTGACCTTGCTGTCTATGAATATACAAATCTTGTTATTCATTTTATGGGTTGTAGCCAGGAACATCAGCATTGCTTTCCACATACTCCTTGTTCTTCCCAGTCAATATTAAGACAATGACTCTGATCAGTGTCTTAATGACTTATAGTCAGTAGCTATAATTCAATCTCTACTCTTGAAATTTTGAATGTAGATCATATTGAATGATCTAGAAAAGTTGGGAAAGCATAAGATGTGCTATTTCTCACAATACAAAACTTAGCATCTATTTCAAGAGAACATTAGGTAGCAGTTTTAAAATTAATAATCTATGCTTCCAGGCAGTGCATAATTATACTGTGTAAATGTATAATTATAAATATCATGCATTTATGTAGGATAAATCCATCAATGAATATTAAATACAATGGAGAAAATACTATATTTAATTCAAGAAAACAGTAATTGTTGAAAACCAAGGCAGTTTACAAAAAGAGAAACATCATATACTGCTAGGTTGGAACTTCCATTGATCGAGTATACTATCCCTTCTGTCCTTCATGTTTCAAGACTATTCAGTTTATCACAAGATTCAGGGAGTACTATTTTCCTTCATGATCAAGATGAATTTATGTGCTCTGAAGTGAGTATTTCTTTCAGTTCCTTAAAACATCCAAGTTGGATGCGACTGGAAAAGGCATGCCAGGCTGAGTGAGTAGGCCAGTGCTTTAAGGCGAAACTGAGAATCCTCTGCTTGAAATGCTTGGCTGGTACATCGCAGCCAGCTAGTCAGGATTAAATTTATCTTGAGACCTGGGGACAGGGATGAATTTTCCACAATTCAGATTAGAAGGAAGTTTGAGATTTCTTTCAGTTTTTGTCATAGCTTGGAGCATGGAGCATTTCTCACCTAATCAATTCCCTGTTATTGTTGAAGCCCAAGGTAACATCTTGTTCTTTTCTGTTCCCTGCCTAGGGCACTTAATAATTTAGTTTTTCATGGGCTGAAATGATGTAGTTTAGCCCAAATTACTGGGCTAGGAACAAGGTAAATAGAAGAAAATTAATATCTTGTGTCACAGAGCTCAGTCTGATTCCTCAGATCCCTCCTTCTGGTATTAAACATAAAACTTTGCCTTGGCAAATTAATTTGACCTGAAAGAGTAAAAGGAATTTCAGAAAGGCTGTGGGGAGTTTTCCTGCAAAGTTTGAAAACAGTACCCTTTTTGTTTGTTGTTACTGTGTGACTAACTCAAGTCAAAATCTTTTGTCTAACACTGCATTCAAATTTTCCACGTAGTTATGTGTCCTTGAAATGTAGATTGGGCACATGCAATGCAATAATAAAAATATTAGAATTTGGAGTTCATTTTAGGGATAATTTAAGGCCACACTTGCTAATACTTATTTAAGGAACGTTACTGATCTACTCATGGGAAAGTTATGACCAATTTGACCACTGAACACAGGCCAAGTTTTCTTCTTGGCTGTCATTCTCTGCCATGGCAGTGTATAGTGATTAAGTACCCACTTTCATAGAAGCATAGAATCTTTTGAGTTGGAAGAGACCCTTACAGCCATCTTGTCCTATCATAGCCCCTGCAGTGAAAAAGAATACCTTGATCAGGTTGCTGAGAGCTCTGTCCAGCCCGACCTCGAATATCTCCAGGACAAGGCATTCACCACCTCTCTTTGACAACCCATTCAGTGCCTCACCACCATTATTGTAAAAACTTTTTCCGTATATCTAATCCAAATCTCTCCTCTTCGAGTTTGAAACCATTTCCCCTTATCACAACAGAACCTGCTAAAGACTGTGTCTCCTCCTTTCTTTAGCCCCCCTTTAGGTACTGAAAGGTTTATTCTAGGTAAGAAAGCCCTTAGCTGACACAGTATTAACCTTTCTGATTATGCCTATCCAAAAAAAAAAAAAAATGTCCAGAGATGATCCTTGGTTGCCCACATCTGGTGAAAAGTAGTGCCTGACTCCCCCCCAGGAGCAGGTATGCCTTGCCAAACAGAACTGGCTTACAGAATCACATACAGAATCACAGAATGGCCTGGATTGAAAGGGACCTCAAGGATTATGAAGCTCCAACCCCCACGCTGCAGGCAGGGCCACCAACCTCCACATTTAATACCAGACCAGGCTGCCCAGGGCCCCATCCAATCTGGCCTTGAACACCTCCAGGGACGGGGCATCCACAACCTCTCTGGGCAGCTGTTCCAGCACCTCACCACTCTCTCTGTAAAGTACTCCCCCCTGACATCCAACCTAAGTCTTCCCTCCTTCAACTTAAAACCATTTCCCCTTATCCTGCTACACTTTCAAAGAGTTGACTCTGCTCCTGTTTGTAGGCTCCCTTTAGGTACTGAAAGGCTGCAATGAGGTCACTCCACAGCCTTCTTTTCTCCAGGCTGAACAAGCCCAGCTCCCTCAGCCTGTCTTCGTAGGGGAGATGCTCCAGCCCTCTCATCATCTTTATGGCTCTCCTCTGGACCCTCTCCAACAGCTCTCTGTCTTTCTTGTACTGGGGGCTCAGGCCTGGACACAGTATTCCAGATGGGGCCTCACAAGAGCAGAGTACAGAGGAACAATGACGATGCAACACCACCATGCTTACCCCAGATATCTTCTGAACATGGTATGTCTTTTTTAAGGAGCTAGAGTACTTCACGTTTTTTCATAGGTTTCAGGTACAATGTTCTAGAATATAAAGTATTACATGGCACCTTTTGATGCTTCTTTAACAAGAAGGCTGAAGTGTGTGTAGTATGTTTCAGCACTGTGGGACGAGCCTGAGGACACACTGTGTGGGGATAACCCACCTCCCTGGGGAGCCTATTCCAGTGCTTCACAACCCTTTATGTAAAGAAGCTTTTCCTGATATCCAACCTAAATTCACCCTGGCACAACCTGAGCTATTTCCCCCATCCTGTTTCCTGTCACCAATGAGAAGAGGCCAACCCCACTCTTGCTGTAAGCACCTTTCAGATATTGGAAGAGAGCAATAAGGTCTCCCATCAGCCTGCTTTTCCCCAAACTAAACAGATGTAGCACTGAGTGACATGGTTTAGTGGACATGGTGGTGGCCAGTTGATAGTTGGACTTGATGACCTTAGTGGTCTTTACCAAGTTTAAGGAGTCTATGATTTTATGCTTCTATTATCTTGCTCCTGTTTCAAGGCAGCCTAAGCCAAATGCATTCAGCTAACTGTTGCTGCCATTCTCCATCAAAAAGGCAAGCATGATTGGTGAAGTCAGCCCATTCTCTATCTGTTGCCTGGTTGTGAATAAAGTAACTGGCTCCAAATTAGGAATTCATGCGTTCTGGGAAGGGAAGGCTGTAGTTTAAGCATTGGTGTATTATTTTATAAGAAAATTACAATAGGCTTTGCATAATATTTAGCAAAAACAGTTCAGTTTCAAGATTGACTGCAGATAGCTTCATAATGCATAATTTAACTGTGATAAACAGAAATCCCATTATTTGTTCCTAATATAAATCATTTAAGCTAAACAAGAATACAACTCATTTTTTTGGTGTTACTGAGTTTATAAGCTCCATCCACCATGCACGTAAGAGATATTCAAATAGAATAATGAAAGTTAATGAAATTTAAGTTTCTTATGACAGCTTGATCTGTTCCAATAAGGATAAGTGGGCTGAAATGTAGCTGAGGAAGGAACAAATATCTTCTGCAAGTGACTGAGAAAGCAATACGGGTAGTACAGCAGTGCATGTGTCTGCATGACTGTTGCATAGCAAAAAAACGCTATTCAGAGAAAAAGTCAGGGTAAAGAACTATTCTGTGTTACTTAGGAAATATTTGCTTGAATTAACTGATCCCTTCCTGAGCAAATGACTCAAAACAGGAGTGGGCAAGGTTAAATCCACAACAGATTTTAAGCACCTGAGTGTAAAATTGATTCTTTAAATCAATCCCTAACCCAGGATACATTGCAGAGCCCCCTGGTTTTACCTGTAGCATGGGTGGTTATGTGAAACGACCATGGTATTGCATTGCCATCTCTTCCACCTCAGCATCATCGTCTCTCCTGGTTAAGCTGTTTGGGCTGGCTATTTTTTGAAAAGGAAGAATTAGATGGCAGAAGGTCAGAAAGACACAAGGGGCAATCTTTTACTGTTAGGAAATTATGAGCAGGGAAATTTAACTAAATTTTCCCCCTTCTCCTCTCTGCTAATGAGCCGCAGCTTCTGCTGCTCTCTTGAAGCTGGGCTTTACCTTGGGCAGTGCAGGACCCATGGAGCAGACAACAATTTCTGCAACGCTTTTCCTAGAGCCCTCCCAAGAAGCCATGAGATCACAGAATCACAAATGGGCATTCAAAGCTGAATTCTCTGTCAAAGAGGAATAAAATCAAAGAAAGAGGTATTCAGCCTCCTACAGAATGACATAGTGAGTATTTCTGAGTATTTCTAAGTGTATATGGAAGCTCAAAGTCACTAACCTATGTGCTTTGAAAATTCACAGTGGAGATTTTTCACCATCATTCAGTCCAGACCAAAGACAAAACCAAGATGGGAGACTGAAGATAGGCAGCTTTTCTCCATGGGCTCATGCACTCCGTGTCTTGCCAAAGTAATTCTAATAACTGAAGGAGTAACTAGAGGAGCACAGGACTCTGTCTAAAGCAGGATGGCTGTGTGTGAAATAAGTAGGTGGGCTTAGTGCATCATCTAGTGGACAAATGTCCACATCACAAAAAAAGACTTCGTGTCTCTGCCTGACTTGATTGCAGGAGTAACCAGCAAAAGCCCAATGGATGGTGGAGAAGCTCGAGATGTACTTCAGCTGTAAGAGGCATTGCTCTTCCTAATGAGGCACAGTGGCAAAAAGAAGAAACTTATCCTATTATTACTCATTTTATAAATGTGAGTTAGGTAAATGGGAAACTTGAGGCAACATAGGTTCATTTCAATCACAGTGAATAAATCAGTGGTTATAAGCATAAATTAATTCAGAGGAAGGAAATCTTCAATTTAATGGTGATTTTTAAACTTCATTTGCATCTTATATCCTAAGGAATCTTTCTCATTGACTGGTTTAATATGGTGATGTAGAGGCAGATAGGTAATTTTTAAACTTGATTATCCTGGTGAGAGGAATGCATTGAGAAGGGAACGTTATACCTACACATTCACTGAACAAATTATATATGGTTTCTAAGATATTTGTTTCTGTCTTAATTTTTGAATTTTCATACTCCATTTCAATTTAACCTGTTGCTAAGTTAATTAGAGAGATGATGGACTGAAAAACTGGCATCGTGATGTCCTCGCAAATAGGTTACCTGTGGAATTTTCAAAACTAATTAACAGCCAGGCACGACATTCTTGCTAACGTAAATGATTCTGAGCTAAATCAGAATTATGTGCCTCACCTTGGTAAATACTTCTGAAAAAATAGTTCACATTTTTAGGTACGTAAAAAAAATTGGCAACATGTTATTCAGTTCTGGTTATTGTAGATCTCACATTCTCCTACCTGGCTTTTATTTATACAGTGGAAGAAGAGAACAGCATGTCTGCTAATTTATTTCTGAATCATTTTCTCGGATTTCACTGGTTACTTCACAGGAGGAAAATATTCCTGCTGCATTTAATAATAACTAGAAAGAAAAAGGATTGGAGGTAAATGCTTATTTACAAACAAAAGCAGAAAATATTGGCCCTTGAAAAGCATATAAATATTTGTATTCGGTCTTTTCTAAATCTTTAGTACAAGGTAATGTAGCATATTTACGGAGTTTGAACTATCAAAAAAACCGAGCAACTTCTTGGTTTCAGCTATGCCATTTTGCAAAAAGGTAGGAGTACCTGAACTCCTTAAAATCCAGAGATCAGTCATTAGTGCAATACATTTTGTTATTTCTTTAACTGCTAATTTTATTAAGTCTGGGGTTGGTATAAGTTGTCCTAATTTTGAATACTAATACTTGAATTTAAATAAAAAATCCTATTGCATTTTAAATCTTAACTACTTTGATTTTTAGAAGTTGAACTTTTAGTTTTTTTAATTTTAAAACTTTGATGGTCCCAGTGAGCCATTTAGGGACAAGTGCCTTGTTTACCTTTTATCCTGTCCTTGTCTCTCCACGTCAGAGACCCAAGCATCCAAGCTGCATCCTCACCAACCTTCTCTTTGCTTTGTATATTCAGGGTATTCCCTGAATGAAAATGTCAGTTCATGGTGAGACTGAGTGTAAGTGCCATTTTATCCATCCATCCTCTCATGTCTCTGAGCAGAGCATCAAGAGTCATGCCCAGTGTATTATTGGGTGCCACCAGGGAGCAGGTTGCTGTTGCAGGTGCTCTGCTTGGGTCACCCCTTCAATTCCCTACTCATATGTTTTTGATTCTGTCAACCTTGTATGCTGTTTCTTTTCTCAGTTTTGCCTTCATCATGCCTCAGAAAGTTGGGGGGGGGGTTTCTCTTATTTATCTTCTTTTTTAGAAGATAATGATTACAACAAATTTGTGATAAAATGAATAGACTTGTGAATGGCAGGTATCTAAGAATACTTTTTACTTTGACTATTATGAAGCCTTTGATATTACCTCCACTTATATCCATGTTGGAACATTATTGTTTGGGTGGCTAAACAGCTAAGATGAGTAACAAACAGCCTGAATGTTCAGGGTTAGAGGGTTTTTGTCAGGGGTCACTAGCCAGGAGACTAATGACACGTGGAATATCACAGAGGTCTATGCTGGGGCCTATCCTCTTTATCTGTTGGTCATAATTTGAGACCTGGAGATGTGGAGCACGTTTGTCAATTCAGCAGATACCACAATACAGGGACTAGTAGTACGTTAGGTGGCAGGGTACCAACCGTGTGAACCTGGGCAGTCTGGAGGAAGACGGCAACAGAAAACTCCTGAAATTAGATACCTACAACCAGGAGATCCGAGGAATTGGTTATCTCCTTCTTCTCAGAGCTTGTTGGATCCCGTGCACCTTCCAGTACAACACGTCAATAAGTTCAAGTAACTTTGCATACACTCACCAAACGTGGGAGCACGTACTCGGTGAGAAGAGGCTGAAATACATGTGATTGTTCAGCCTTTGGTGGGATGGCTTCAAGAGGAAAAGCAACGAAGGGTAGCAGGTTGCCCTGCTACACAGAGAGTCTGTGTAGTTTCCTTGGAGGTTTTCAAGACTCACTGAGATAAACCCTGAGAAACCTCAGCTTAATTCACAGCTGACCCTGCTTTGCACTGGAATTTGGACCAGAGAACTCCTGAGGTCTCAGCCTGATTTCTTCTATAATTCTGTGATCTAAATTCTCTAACGCTAAATAATGCATGGACATAGTACATTCCTTGCTCCTGATAAAAACACTCTTCCTTCACTCTTCTTCATCTTCCTTCCTTAAAGAAAAAAAAAAAAAAAAGAACCGAAATAAAAAGAAACATTTCAAGAACTATCAGATTTTCTCATTGTATGAGAAAAGTATTTGAGCTGAATATATAATATCAATATATTCCATTGTACAAGTTAGCTGTAAGAACCCTCTACAGAAGCAGCAGATGTCAGGAACAGTAAGTTTATGAGAACTATGTTTAATGTTTATGTTTATCCTTCTTTATAACAGAGTAGCAGATATTAAAATTAACCCACATTTGGCTATAGGATATTTCTAGTCCACAGAGTTGCAGATAAATACTTTAAAATATGACCCTTGTGCATCCTGACATCTCAAATAAAAGGAACAGATTACGGGTAGAGTTTCAATTTCTGCTTAACTCCTCTGTAGGGTCAAGTTTCAACTGGTTGATATCACTGTGTCGAAGTCTGCCCAAGAGCAGTTGGTAAGAGATTCCAGATGGGCATTTCTGGCTGTGATATTCATAATGGATCAGCAGCCACAGTAGTAGATACAATTCTCCCACAGCTACTGAATCCTGTTCAGCTTTTCCACTTTGTATTCTGATGCCAAGAAGTGACATAAGCTTCATGATATTCTGGCAGAGATGGGATGTGCCAGCAGGGAGGGAAGAGCAGACTGCCTGGGATATGGAAGAGTACAGGTGGCAGGAGGGAACATTTGACAGAGACTCGGGATGCCAGCCTACACTCACAAGGCTGCAACATCACCTGCACTTGCAGCAGTTCTGAAAAATAATGTACTTAATTTAAAAGAAGACAGGTATGTTGACAGGTATAAAACCCTCCCAGATTGCTACGCAAATATATGACATGAAGTGGTAGACCATCTTAGGTGTAATTATTTCATGCTAGGGAATATTCAGAAATCCCATATGTATATCAGAGGGAGGCTGAGCTATGGCTTTGTGTTTCTGACCTTATCTGTAAGGCAGGTTGCCATGTTGTGGTTCTTGTCTGCTTTCCAGCATGTGGCTGGCTTAGCCTGACTTCTTCATTTTACTGAATAGATCCTTTTACTATTTAATTTTAATCTAATACCTGGAATATAAACACAGGTAATTCTCTTTGTAGGCAAGAACAAATATGTGTGTGTCCCATGCACTGATGGAGGATTTGACTGCAGGAGCATCCTAAAAATCTCAGAGGCTGAATGCACTCTCTTGACATTTATTCTCATGTACTAAATAATTTAAATCTGCTGTTACACATACAGATTCAGTGAGTGAAACAAAATAAAAAAAAATATTCTGCAAAGAATATAGAAGCATCTTCCTTATGAGGTAGACACAAAACAATATGATTTGTGTACTAATATTTCAATAACTTCTTTATTATTTCTTTGCCATAACTATAAAATAACTTGTATGTCTCACTGACACAAGAAATTAGGATAATTTCCAGGTAAAAAGCTGTCTAAGTACTCCTCTAGGAAATTTATGTAACTTTAGCTCCTTCCTATGGCTGAAAATGCAATTGTCTAAAATAGACACCACAGCTACCTTAGTAAAAGAGGTATAATTATTGGTTGCAGCTGGCAGTTCATCTTATTCAGAAAAATGGTTTGATATTAAAAGAACAGAATTCCAGCAGTACTGTTAACCATCCAGAGTAAATCAAGCTGCTGCATGTATTTGCAACTGAATTAAAGAAAGTTTCTGCAAATATTTCAATTATCAATTGAATATATGCGTGCTTGACATTTAATTTTAATGTTGTATGTATATGTATTTAAACTCTCTAGAATAATTTTCATCACTGTTTTCATGGGCCTAACTGTGATTCATAAGTCTTTGGAGATGTATATCCATATATATATATATTTTTTGTATAGTACAGTGCAAAACATATTATTAGCAATTGCTATGTAACGGACAGAAGTAATGATTGAGAGTAGAAATGTAGTCTGGTTATACACTGACACTCATATTTGAGAAATGTAGGAAAATTCATGTGTTACGTAGTAGCAGAATTAACCTAAATCATATTTAATAAAGGATAAAGATCTTTAAAGCAATGATAGTTAAACAGGAGTACAAATAAGAATAACAATAACAAAAAGTAAAGTCCATCGTTTTACCTATTAATCTGCATAAATGTAAGAGTTTGAATTCATGATCAGGTTACCACAGATTAGCATAATGTCACATGTCTGTTGAGCATGAGATAGACTGTGTCTGTGCTCTTTCCCGGCAGCAAATAAGAGGTAATGCAATTTAGCTCTATTTCCAGTAAGAGATGAGTTAGCCACAGATTATGAGTAAACATGTGGATAGTTACCACCATCCATTTGAGGCAAAATCAATTATTAAATTAAGGTAATTTGGCAACGGATCTGAACATGGAGTGTTTGCAAACTTCAAAGTTTAAAGCAGTCACAGCAGAGTATTATTTGGGAATCCATGGATGAATGGTGAACAGCGGTGCTGAAGATGGCATTTGTGTAGGTTCTGAATGTCCCAAGCAAGGCTGGAGTAATCATCTTTGGAGTAAGATCTGTGAGAAGTAGCAGTTTTCAAATCTGGAAGTCCTTTTTTTCAGTTTTGAACCCCCTACTTCAAAACATATTTGGACATTGTGGAAACAGTACAGTGTAGGTCCTCCAAGATGTACAAAAGATTGGAACAGTTCTCCTATGAGGAGAGGCTGAAATCTGGAACAGTTCAGACTGGAGAAGAGGATGCTCATGGATATCTCATGAATGTCCATATATATATCTTGGGAGGTTGCAAAGAGGATGGAGCCAGACCCTTCTCAATGGTGCCCAGAGCCAGAGCAAAAGGCAATGGGCACAAACTGAACACAGGATTTGCCCTCTGAACACCAGGAAGCATTTCTGTGCTATATAGATGTTGGAGCATTGAAGAGGTTGCCCAGAGAGATTGCAGAGTCTCCTCCTTGGCAAACTTTTTTCTTCCTAAACTAGATATTAGGAAGAAATTCTTTAATGTGAGAGTGGTGACACACTGGAACAGGTTGCACAGTGAGGCTGTGAATGCCTCCTCCCTGGAAGCATTCAAAACCAGGCTGGATGGGGCTGTGAGCAACCTGGTCTAGAGGGAGATGTCTCTGCCTATAGCAGGAGAGTTGGAACTAGATGATCTTAAAGGTCCCGTCCAACCCAAACCATTCTATGATTCTATGATCTTCAGAAGTCTCCTGAACACAGTGCTGGTGTCTGTCACTGCTGGAGCAGGGTTGGACCAGACACCCAGAGCTCTCTTCTAACCCCAACCAGTCTGTGATTCTAGGAATCCATTATCCAAACACCTAGAGGAACTTAATTATTTAAAATTTAATCTGAATTCCTTAATTTCTTCATTGTCTAGGTCAAAATCTGGTAGAAACAATATGATGACATTCACTTCTATAACACACAAATACCTAAAAAATCATCTGAGTGACCACAAGGGTACATCAGTTCTTTTGGTGGATCCTTTCTGCATTGTGGAGTGTTTCAATTACAATCCTTAAATGACTTTCATAGTCATTTATGGCATAACAATGCATTAGAAAGAAGAAAAGAGGACATGAAGTTCTTTCAGTATTCACATAAAGGAATAATTTACTTAATTGAAAAAAAAAAATGCAGCTGAGACTTTACTTAATGCTGTTCTTTAGAATCAACCCTAATCTTCACCATGAAGACATAAA
The DNA here is from genome assembly GCF_905368555.1 of Meleagris gallopavo. Lineage (NCBI taxonomy): Eukaryota > Metazoa > Chordata > Aves > Galliformes > Phasianidae > Meleagris > Meleagris gallopavo. Next base: position 187,559,389 of record NC_139404.1, on the reverse strand, counting down.
GGGATGCTAAAGGCTAAGTAGATTATCATAGGAAAGTCTCCTTGAAAGTCATTTAACAGCTAATCATACGTTAAGGTCAAATACTACCAGTTTCACATGGGAAAGAAGACATCCAGTCTGATTTTCCTTCTGTGAGACAAACTTAGGAATATATTCAGATTCAAGAATTCTGTGAATGATCCCTGAGAAACATTTCCTCTCTGATACTTGTCCTGATTTTTAATTTATCTCAATTTAATTTGGACAGTGTCTATGGAAAGGGCATATGAGGCCTCACTCAACTGGGAGAAATATATCGGGAGGGAGGCAGGTGATCCTACTCCTCTACTCTGCCCTGGTGTGGCCACATTTAGAATACTGTGTCTAGTTCTGGGATCTCCAGTTCAAAAAAGACAGGGATCTCCTAGAAGGAGTCCAGCAGAGCGCCACAAAGATGAAAAAGGGCCTGGAGTATCTCCTGCGTGAGGAAAGGCTGAGTAACGTGGGTCTGTTCAGCCTGGGGTAAAGAAGACTGAAGGGGGATCTGATAAATGTTTATAAATATCTAAAGGGAGGTGGGAGGCAAATGGATGAGGCCAGGCTCTTTTAAGTGGTGTGTAGTGATAGGACAAGGAGTAATGGCCTAGAATTTGAACATAGAATGTTCTGTACTAACTGGAATAGGTTGTCCAGAGAGGTTGCAGAGTCCCCTTCTCTGGAGATATTCAAGACCTATCTGGATGTCTACTTGTGCAACTTGTTGTATGGTACCTGCTTTAGCAGAGGGGTTGGACTCAATGATCTCTTTAGATCCTTTCTAACCCTTGAGATTCTGTGATTCAGTGAAATATGGTACAATGTTTTATTTTTGTTTTGCTCACAAGAAACCTTTGCTGTGTCAAAAATACCTCCACTGCCCAAGAACAAGTTTTACAATGTGGTTAAATGGAAAAGATTCTGGAGATCTTGGGCACCATGTAACACGTCTCTGCATTCCATCTTCAGACCAAATTCATTTCTACACTCTTCTACAAATAAAGAATTGGAACAGGCTGTCCAGAGAGGTGCTGGAGTCAGCTTCCCTGGAGGTGTTCAAGAAACTTGCACTGAAGGACATGTGAGCATGATGGTGATAGGCTGATGTTTGGACAAGATGATGTTAGTGGTCATTTCCAACCTTACTGATTGATTCTATGATTCTATATTACAGATCATCTGAGAATCCTTATCTATTGCTCTCCAGTGTGAAAAAAAAATCGGATTGCTGTCCTGCAAATTTTAAGCAGCTCTATGTGCGAAGTTCACTGTTAGGTGAAATGATCTGGGGACTCATAGTGGCTTAGCTGACACAACCTGTTTTCCATCATAACTCAGTTTCCTACACTCTGAGCTAATAGTCATGCCTCAGAAGAATCCAATTTCGTAACAAGGAGCTGAACACTATAAAAGGATGTGATTGTATCGTGATACTGCTTGAAACCTATTTTTTCTTCTCATGAATGAAAGCACTTTCCTTCCAGAGTGGAAGGAATGTATGAATGTAGGCAATACGATGACTCACAGCTGTAGAACTGCTCACATGCATAACATTCACAAGGATGATAGTCTGGCTACAGTCAGTACATTCCTGCAGTTCTTGTAGATGTGTCCAAGCCAGTCAGAACACCTTAAAACACACTAGCTATGGCAGCCCAGAGATTAGCAAAGACTGCAAAACCAACTCAGGCAGCAGTGCAAGGAGTTGGGTGGCCTGGCCTCAGTGACAGATGTCTACATTGCTTCCCTTACATGTGTTTATGTAGCTTATCTCCCCAAACAGCATGGTTTTGTTTGCATTGAAGTCATAACTCTGACTGACAGAATTGTATTTTCTGAGTTTTGTTAAAATACATGTTTTTTAAGTATTTTGATCTTGACAAAATGCAAGTAAGAAGCTGATGAGAGCACTATAGATTTATGAAGTGAGGTTGATGAACATGGGGGAAGGAGGGTAGGGATAGGAGAAAAAGGATACAAGTTCATCACTTTCAACAGAGAATGCCATTCTTTACTCCTTTTTCCAGATGAAGGAAGGAAATAGACGGTTTTCACTTTGAAAGAAGCTTTTAAAATGACATATTTAATAAATTAAAGTGACCTTAGAAATCTGGAATGGAAGACTGTCATTCTCTGTCATTGTTGAGGTGGATGAAGAAGTTAGAAGAGCCTGCCAAGGTTGATGACAATCAAAATGACCATTCCAGACAGCAAAATTGTTGTGTAGAAATCACATTAAAGCACACAGACTTTTCTGTCACACCATGGGCTGGTTGAAGCAATGATGTTTGCTTATTTATTTGTTTATTTATTCAATTTACAAGAGGCTCTGGTCAACACACTCCCTAAGGGCACACATAATAAAAGCAGTACATCAATTAAACAGCGATGTTTACAGCACTGACAGAGTGCCTAACGAAGGACTTTGAATTACTTCAGGCCTGTCCCTTTAGAGAATACTCAGCTTGTAACTCTCATGCATCTGGAAGGTTTGGAGGAGAAAAAGGCTGCATGAATATGTGGATGTATCTTGAAGCGTGGTTTGAAGGACAACAGGGACTTCAGCTGTTGTCTTGTGGCCATAAGGGAAGTTAATTCTGCAGTTTGGAGCTCTACATGAGACAAACCTCAGATTTTCACAGCTCTTTATGTACTCAATCACAACTAGGCACTAACGGGTGTTATTACATGCCCTGTTTTTTAATTTTAATTCCAAGCTTGCTCAGCCTACAAGTGAAAATCCCATAAGGTACCAGGCTGCGTCTATCTATCTTTAAAATCTGGGCCTTGGTAGGCTATTGCTACAGCATTACCATCTCAGGAGAGAGGCAGCCTCAGAAGTCTCTTCTATAGTTATTTGGTCAAGTACACGTAGAGGTAAAAGTTTTATTTTTATTAAGGGTCTGCCACATAACAGAGACATGTCCCGAGGGTAATAAAGACTAAATTAAACAAACATCTTACTGCTCTGTAAACATCAGCTCCCAGCCATACAGTGTGTCCTACATATATCCCATTCCCATGTTTAGCACCCATTACCTATTTTCTCTGCTCTATAAAGCCAGTGCAGAGTTACAGGGACCACTGGCCACGAAAGGACAAATGCCACTCTCAGAACAGCTGTGTTATCTTCTTCATGACATTTGTCGTACGGTAGTGGTGGATCCAACTATGATGTCCCACATTCTAGTCCTTCAGTTCCTGCAGTGTAAGTGGGAGAGAAAAGCTCTATTTCATTCTCAAATTCCAGCTCTTTACCAGCAGTTCCACAGGCATCCATGGGAAGTCCACAAGGAAGGGTCTTGTCTAGATGTATCAAGAGAAAGCAGAGAGACAAAATCCTGAATTTTCTCTCTTGATATTTTTAGACAGAAAAGCCAGTGTTATCCTAATGGCTTAGTGATTTGGGGTGCCTCCTGTTTTAGGATTTCCAACTTGAAATACCCCAGGGCTTGGCTTCTAAAAACAGCCGTACTCTTTTGGCTACAATGGATGCTCTGTGCTGTCAAATCTCATCATACCTATGGATGTTCTGCTCCTACAGAATCAGAGAGAAAGCGTTCCTGCTCACGCACATCACGGGCTGTTTCTGCACAAGGTTAGCCCACACCTGTAAATCTGAAGTGATGAAAGTGATGATGTTTAATTGCCTAGCTCAAAAGAGTTATGCAAAGATCAATTAGCTAACATCTGTAATGTGCTCCGCATGTATCCGGTGCAATCGCTGGCATAGCACTGCCCTTCCCCGCCATGCTCAGTAGGAGCACTGTTGCTTTAAAAAGGGAGCATGTCCAAGCTCTCCTCCTCCACTGGATCTAAGATGGATGCTCCTGCTGCAGCACAGCCTGTGAGCAGACTTTGCCCAGCCTGCTTTTTTTGTTTTTCCTGGAAGCTTGCTCCAGACAAATCAGCTGCAGTGCAGACTGAGCCGAAGCAGGAGGGCAGCTCTCCTCAGGTAAGCTACCACCAAGCTGCTCCCTCATACACCTGGATGGAGCAGAACCAATGATGCTGCCATCCTGAGAATTATGGTCCTCTCCATCCGTGCTTCTAGCTGAATCACAACAGCTCTCAGCCAGGCAAGAGTCAAATGGCCCCAGACTTCTTCTCCCTTTGTCTTCTCTCCTGGCCGAGTGATGTTTGTTTAGCTACAAGGAGGACAGGGAGACTCCTGTCACCCCACCCTACACTGATCTCATGCACATTGCTTTGCATTAGCATCACTTCGTGGAGGTATTTCCAAGAGACACGGGCCTTCCTGTGTCCTGGTGGTCCTGAGGCTGTGCTGGGGCCTGGTGGCAGGCTTTAAGGAGGTGGTCTTCAGTGACCAGATGAGTTCAGGAAGGTTCTGTGGGCTGTCATGGCCAACCACCACCGGGAACATTTTAAGCTACATTTGGCTCCTTTCCCTTAGAAATGAATTGGTTTCCCACTAAGTCCCAGCATTAAAAAGTCATTTTAGAAGTGTCAACCAGGTTCTCCAACAGCTCTCCAGAGTATAGATTTATTTAATTTCATTATTCCCACGGATGCCTTGGAGGAGATGCTCCCTCTGTGTAACACTCATTTTAGATTATTCCTGTCCTCTGGGTGGTGGAGCACTGGAGGCAGATATTACTGCCTGATGCACAGCTGGAGGCAATGCCCTTTCCCTTAGCAGCTTCAATTTACAGGAGTGTTTCACCTGGTTCAACAGTAACGGCCCTGCTAGTACTCCCACAACCCTAGGGGATAGAATATACCTGTGCAGCATCAATAGGGTGGAAAATCCCTGCATGGACTTTTAATGCCATTTGAGAAATAGAACAGTTTTGTAAAGAGCAAGTGGTCAATATGACTGTGAAGGAGCAAAAGAAGATGGTTGCAGTCAGCCCTGTATACACTGCAGTGGAGGACTGAGCTGGCTTTGAGCTTTGGGGAAGTGTATGTACTATGAGCACCAAGCTGAGAAACTCCTGTGAGTGATGGTATTGATTGGATTCCCAGGCAACCTGGGATTAAAGTTTCTGCCCCTCCCTCCATCTGGTTTCTACTGACCATCGAGTCTTTACCATTCTTCTTGTAAATTCACGATGGTGGGCATCCATCTGTGGAGGCTGAGAGGAACTTTGCTTTTAAGTGTTGTGTTGAAAGCACAACAAAGAACACCCTCCCAGCTTTCAGCTCATAACCATTGCTTTTCCCCACCACAAAAAAAATGATCAGGTTTCAGAGTTTCAGCTAAAACCAGTACAAAACCAGGACAGAGGAGAGAGGAGAGGACATCTTTCTGAGGCATTTCTCTCCAATGGGACCTTCCTGTTGTTGGTGGCTCCGCTAACTGGCTTTGCTGTGTGGGTTGGAGTCAAAGGCAGCCCCTCTCCAAAAAGTAAAAGGTGATATTTGATGTTTTTTTCCTTGTCCAGAGTGGTAGTTTCTCACATGTGGAATGGTTGCATTTAACAGAGGTCTCTGCTATGCTTTTGTTGGAATATAGGTGGAAAATTTTCTGCAAAGTTTAGGTATGCCCACGATCATGTCTCCTTTTATATGTTTTCTGCTGATGTTGGAGTTAATGAATTATAGGGTTTAGGTTTCATCTTTTATTGTTTGTTTGGTTGTTGTTGGTTTTTTTTTTTAATTATCTTTTTATATGTTGTTTCATGGAATAAGAATTTTGTAACTGAAAAGCCTTTAAATGCTAAAAACTGTGGCACTTCCCAGAAATGAATTTTGTATTTGGGAAAATCTGTGGAACATTAGCCACAAAGTTCCTGACTGCTGGAAATTGCTGGAAAGCACTCACTTTGAATGGGAGCTAGGAATGTGGATACATCTGTCCATAGATAAATCATATTAAGAAAAAAAATCAAGCATATACATAATCGGAGCTTCTTTCCAATGTTTAAGCAAAAGAAAATGCGCACAGAAGAAACAAAATTTGTACTCATGCTTCTAGCATACATGGTGACAACCCAGGTTCAACTCTGATGTGAAACGTGAGTCTAATTAGAACTCAGTTGAGGTGCATCCACCCTTTTGCTTAGTAAAGGTTAAACACAATAACATGGAGCCAAACAATATCAGACTTTACATTAAGTGGGATTTAGTTTCAGGCCAAGTCCATATATTTATTTATTTATCATCCCTGCCTGAAATTATCGCTTTACTTGGTGATGTTTGGCAATCAAGATATCAGTTTCTTGGGGAAAAAAAATTATATATAGTGAAATATTCATTTATCCAAAGTGCCAAAAAGCCCAGCCTTTTCTGTTTCTTGTGAATTGTGATATATCATCAGTTTTATTTTTACTTCTGCTTTCATCAAGTATTTTTCCTTTAGGCTGATCATTTCTCTCTAAATAGTAGGACCACATGACGCAGGGAATGAAGGCTGGTTTCCGGTGGTTCCTCCTGGAGCTGCCAGCAGCAGTCTGAGCTGCTCAGTGCTAGCGGCGGTAGTGCAGGCATTTTTATTCCATCAAAAGCAAATTATGGGAATTGTGTGTGGGAATTAAAGCCCTCTTGAAACTCTTTCAGGAAACATTCAAAGTAATAAAAATTATTTTTTATTTTTTTTTTTTTGTTTTTATTTTTTTGGTACTTCTGTCTCCGGTCCAGCATTTCATACATGACTCTTAAGCAAGATAGAGTTCTTATTTTCCTTCAGCCAGATATAGTCTCTACTGAGTTCCCACCTCTATGGGCCATCTATGAGCACCAATAGTTAAGTACTGCGTGATCCAAAGTGAGTGAGATCTAAGCACTGTAAGTAATTTATCTGTAACCAGACACGTGTCTTGAAAGTGAACTTTCCCTTTAAAACTCTTTCTGGAGATGTAATGCTCTACATTCCAGATAGTCCAAATTCCAGGAAGAACTGCTTCCATATGCATTTCATGAAAGCCCATATACTGAGCTGAGCCCTTTGGAAGTTGCTGGAGGAATGGCTCAAATAAAGTTCAATATAAATAAATGGCCTGAAACATTAGTGTGAAGAGATACATGTAGGGAGGGATATCCAATTGCACAAGTACCAAATGCACATTGATTAGCAAGTAGGCAAAGAAGGATGGGATGGGATAGAAACGAATTTCAAAACAAGTTTTTGAAGACAGTGAGGCTATAGTAATGCTAATATAAAAATAATAAAGAAAAAAAACAGATAAATTTTAGAGAAATATTGGAAGTGAGAAATGGAAGGAATTATTCTGCTGGGCAGTGTCATGGATGCACACTTAGGAGGGGTAGAGAATGTAGAAGAAACAACTGAAGATATGGATTTTATGAACTATGGTGAAGAATTAAGTTGAGCAAATTGAGATAAACAATGCTCATCTTCAAATAAAGGTTGTTCTTATAATAGAAATTGAGTTCTATTAAGCTATAACATTTTGTAATGGAAAAGAGGAAAGTTAGAGAAGATAGAGCACTGCTTTACAGAGTCACGAGTGACACTGGGAAGATGAACAGGAACTCTTTGCTTCCTCCACTGTAACATGTTGGGACAGCTGATACAAATATCAGGAGCTGGATTCAAGATAATCTAAGATAAATTATCATAGAAGTGAAAAACCTGAGGAATTTCACACTGAAGGGTATTATGGAAGTAGAAATGTATATGGAAAATTTCTGGAAGATTACTTCTGAGCATTTTATCTCCTGCTTGGGGGAGAGCCTTGTGTACACAACAGAAAGGATGTGCTTGTAGAGCTGGAAACCATGGCAAGGTCATTAAACCTTTGTTTAATCTCATAGTATGTGTTCATACACTACAGTGACTTCAGCCTGTACTGACGTAACAGACCTATCTAGTGTAGTCCTAGTAACAGTTTAGTCCTCATAATACAAAATTCGGTGTATGCTGACCCCTATTCTGCCCTAACATCCCATGTAAATATCAAATCTATCCCTGTTGAGCTCAACCATGTGGTGACTAAAAACTGACTCTTCTAAACTCATTTGGATATATTCATATTCTAATAAAATAACTTGAAGAAATCTGGGGTTATACATAATTATATTAAGGAGAGGTGCATATATTCTGAGTGAGCTTTGTGCAGGTTTCTGCTCTGTGTTAGTAGGACCAGCTCTTTATTTCTGTTTGTTGCAGAAAATTTTGGAAATTATAAAACAAGATATAAATAGAAATCTTCAGAAAGGCAGAACTGTTTGGTAGTTAATGAGGACTAGCAGTATTATCCTTGTTTTCTCCTTCAAGTTCATATTTAATCCAAATAGTTTTTCACCCTCTCTCATTTTTTCTTTTGAGAAAAGAAGTTTCTTTTTAAAAATGTGTATAAAGAGTGGTTTTGTAAATGATTTAATAGATAAAAATTAATTTTTGGAAATATCTGTCTCTTTGAAACTCTTAGTTTTTCCTATTATTTCTTGTAAAACAACTTAGATGTAATTAGCATGCTAATAACAGCTAATGTTATATGTTACATCCTGAACATCTTCAGGCAGTTTTCCAGTGGTTAAAAATGTGAAACCATGGTGGTAATGTGACACTTTAAAATGTATAAACACTTATGAGCATGAGTAATTTTTGTTAGAGTATTCCCATTAACTTAAAAAACATTGTTTATATGACTGTGTACTTGGAGATATGGGCATTTAATTGGAAGGCATTATCTCCTTCAGGTGGAGAGATCGAGTCATATAATGCTTTCCACGTTGCCTACCACATCTGAATTCTTAATGCACAGGTATTTTTTCGGTGCATCCTAACTGTCCTCTGCCCATCTGCCTCCATATTAGGATCTCATGATTCTCCAGGATAACTTTCTATGAGTTGTTTACTGCCTTATCAGCTCTACGTGATGACATTAGCTTTGCTGTAGAGAAAGGGCAGGAGCCAAGTTATCTCTGCCTACATACAGAGATTTTGGAAGGACAAACCAGCAGCTATGAAGCATTATGTGTGACACAGGAATAGTGCTGGTGGGGGTGGAAGAGATGGGTCCCAGCAACAGCAATTGTATCACACAAAAGTAGCTAGCAAACCAGTCTTTCTGCCTCTCTTCCCTTGGCTCTCCCCAATCCAGAGGCCTTACTCATCTCCTTTGTACTGCAGAACCAATCCAGAGTCCTTGAGCCTCTGTACACATAAAACCAAACCCAACCTTCCCCTTTCTAACAGTTGGAGATGCAATTCATTTTCATAAGCATGGTCTCATTTAGCGTGGGTTCAAGCACAGCTTCGAATGAGCTACAGGCCTTCCAATAATCTTAGCTGGTTTTGAGGTGATATCCTGTGTCTGTGTGGTATTTCATGAGTGGATTTCAATGCTAGCTGTTCCAAAGGTGGATGGATATTCAGGCAAACTAAGATTGTGCTTCTGAGAGTCGTGAGCAGATAATTATTAGTGAAATACATAAGTCATCTTCAGTACATCCCCCAGAATGAACACAAGCATAGTTCAAGTCTTTGAAATGCCCTGAAGCCCTGCAAATGACAGGGCATCTGTGAAAGTTTGGTTTAGACTAGAGTAGATTTGGAACTCTTTTATTCTTAAGGAACAGGATTGTGTGCAGTCATTTCTATTTTGATGGGGGATCTTTTCAAGTTTGTTGTACATTTATGTCCTCTGATACCTTTTGTACGTGCTGCCTGTGTTGTAAAGTTTTTTTTTTTTTTTTCTTTCATCTGATATGATTCTTTGAGAAGACAACTCTGACAACTCTTTAATCATTGTCAGAGGCAGATTTATTTTTCAGGAGCCCTGATTAGCATACAGGGAATTCAGAAAAGAGCAACGAAGAAGGTGATTTTGAATTTTAACAGAGGATTAGAAGAAAATATTAATGCATATAGCTTGGCCAAAGGCCTATTAATCATATTAAATATTCTGGTATCTAATGGGTGTGGTGAGCATTTAGAGGAAATTTACATGGTAGAACATTGGAATGAAAAGTTAAGTAAAAATATGTAAGGAGAAATGCAGATATCTACATTCTAATGTCAAACTTAAGCTATTTTCTCAAATGAAGAAGCTGAGTACTGAAAAGAAAACAAACAAACAAAAAAATTACACATACAATCAGTGTGTATATAGTAGCCAAGGCTAAATATCTAGAAATTCTTTCTGATTATCAAGATCTTAACAATTATTTTAATTTATATAAGTCTTAATTCTCATGTGAAACGCAGGGCTCAGGAGTGCCGTTTGAGCTAACTGATGCAGGAGGAGGTCTGTATGCATCAGGTGGTGAAGTCATATTACAGTCATGAAGACATGACCGTAATACAACTGCACTGTAGGTGAATTCATTTTGCACAAAGTGATGCACTGTGCAAGGCAAACACCAGTGAGGAACTTGGAAATGCTGAGTGAAGGGAATAGTCAGCGAGACTGGTAGAAGAGCAGAAATGTTACCAGGTGAATGGATTGGTGGGGGTGATAAGTGGGGCAACAGTTTGTGTTCTTCACTAAATGCAGCAGATCTGTGGACCCCCACCTTTTTTTTTTTTTTTTTTTTCATATGACTATACCAACAATGTATATTCCTCTGCAAATCCTGTCAGAGAGAAAAAATACAGACAAAGCTTCTCTAAGAAATCTTGTTCCTGCAGTATGACTAGGGTTTAAATGACTTTACTGGCAATGAACAATTTATATCTGCATCTGTGATGAGTTCTGTTGATAGAAAAGACAGAAGTGGATCTCTGAGCAAATGCTTTCTTATAGCAGCTTTCTATATATGGTTGTCATATAATTGAAATGAATGTCTTGGCCAATTGTGACATGAGTTATTATCTCAATCTGTCATTTCAATGAATGAATTTCAATGAATCTTCCTTTTCTGATCTTTTCCCAAACGACTGTACATCAGGTAACTTTTTCACTTGAAAGCAACAAATAGTTTAAGTCTGAGGAGATCTATTTCATGCCTTGCACAATAGTCAGGTGGCTGATGTTTGATGTGTCTTAACACTAGAAACAAAATCACAGGTGAAAGCTGTTCTGGTTGGAAGTTTGCAATAGCATCCTTGAAGATCAGGGACTGGGGAAGAGATGGGAGTTTGAATAAACAAATACATCCTCCCTTTTGAGAGAAGGAGCCAGCTGAGTGCAGTGAGACCTGAAAGATCCGAGAGGCTAACTGGCTGTTTTTCTCCCCTTCTTGGAGATCCGAACTAGAAATTAAATGCAGGTGATTTTAATTAGCTCCCATAAACATTAATCACAAATCGTGTTTGCGTGATTGTGGGTCCAGTTTTAAACCAGGACATCATGTTTAAAACATCAGAAAGTGCAGATGTAATCTATTCTTATATTAGAAATGCTAATGAATACGACAGATCGAGAACGTTACTGATCACTTAAAGGTCTAAGATGGGTGGATATTAGAATGGCTAAGACAGTTAAATAACAGTTTTCTGGCATTTTGTAGTAGTGTCTATCAAAAATATTCTCAGGCCACCCCCATCCCAAATTAACGCTCCTAAGGCCGGAGATGTAGCATGCTCACACCTTAAGGTAGCACTGTGATTCATGTTTTAAAGCTGGTGGCTGCTGGCTGTAACTATGGAATGTATTGTCATGGAAACTACACTTTTCTATATTTACACCAGTGCTGGTTATGCGAGAGACAGTACTTGAAAGAAAATCTGTATAATATATAGCTTAATAACAAGACAGGCAAGCTAGGAATAAACAGATCAAAGATCCAGCTATGTTTCGGCTGCTGTTTGTCACCATAGTGCGTTTCTAAACAGGCTCAGTCACTGTTTCAGGTGATTACTGACACAGCAAGTCAGAAAGGAGTGCTGCTGCGATGTCTCTTTGGACGAACAGGTCAGACAAACTTAGATTATTGATAGCCAATTGATTGGCATACGCACGGCCAACTCCCATGGCATAACAAAGCATTTTGCATTCATGTGCGGGCTGATGGATTAAAGCTACCAGCTGAGTGAATTGAGGACACTGAATTGTAAGAGCCTGTTATTTGCGAGACATAAATCTTCAGAACTGGAACTGGGTTGTAACTTCAACTGCAGAGCAATCCTATCTGGTGCTCCTAACGATCAACTGCTGTCATTTTACTGAGTGCAGGTTCAAATCCTAACTTTGAAAATACCAAGAGTGAGAAACAATAATCAGGACATATCGTACCCAGCTGAAATTTGGCTGCATACACACACACACTCAAAAAGGAAGTTCTTAAACAGTGATAAAGTGTAGAATCAAAGCTGTTCAATAAAATGTTGTGTTTATTTTTTAAATGTTTTAGAACTCCTCAAAGGAGGGCAAGTTGTGCCAGATAAATCCTTCTTAAAATATAAATACATACATGCAATGCACACAAACATATATCCGCATTTATATCAATATAAAAGCTTAATAGCAGAGCTCTTCTACATTAGCGTCTGCAGTCTCAGATCTGTTTAAGAATTCTGTAACATTGACTCTATCCTGTCTGAATAGTTGCATACAGACCTCCATTTGCCACTCTCTCCATTCTGTTGTGTAACAAATTTTTTTGTTCACATTTATTACAGAAAATTGTCTCAATTGTGCCTGGAGAATGCAGTCACAATTACCACGGAGACAAGCTGCTCTCATTTCTTTCGAAAGAGTTTCTAATGTGATGGGCAGAGCTTAGTGAGGTGCAAAATGCGGGGTCATGTCTCTGTGACACAACTGCTGGGTTTGCTTTGCCATCAGCTGTGAAATCTGTGAAGACATCGCTTTCCTTCCTTCATCACAGCCTTTGCATTTTGTATCTGTGTGTGCTGACCCTAGAAGTGGAGGGTATATTCATCCAACTTCTGATATAAATAATCCTCTTAAAAAGCACAGCTAGCAGTTTGCTCATCCAAATGCTTTATTATGCATTTTCAGCTGGTGTTGCTTTAACTGAAGAAACAGCGGCAGCTGTAACCGAATCCAAAGCAGCGTTATGCTCCCAAACTTCTTTAATTATCGCATTTCTGGAACAGAGAAAGCCATTTGCAGGTTATAGGATAACAGTTCTAGCTGGAGAGTCAGCGGTTACATTGCCTCAAAAGCAGAGCTTAGAGAGGGTTGCATTTTGAGCTTCACGCTGGTGCATTTTCCATGTAACTTCATATCTTTATTCCGTGTCTCCTGCAATCCTTCAACCTGTCTATTTGTAAATTTGTGCCTGGAGAAAGCTCCCATGTGGCAAGCCAGGATTGGATAAATGTTACTTGCATTTCCCTGATTGCAAACTCCCAGCATCTGGGATTTTCAGCTTTGAGTACAGTTTGTTTCATGCTGAGATTCATCTTTTTGGGAAAAGCAAAGGTCATCGCTTCTCCGGAGTTGCGACTGATTTGATTCTTTTTCTCGGGGAGGCGCTGGGAAGGGAATCCTTGCTGGAATGCATATTGATAAAGGCTGAGGATTCTGGCTTCTTAGATAAGTAATTTTTTCTCTCTTCTCTCCCCACAATGACTATGTATTGCAGCAACTCACTGGCTTTTTACCAAATCAGGAGCTGCAGTATTTTTCTTCCGATGGAATAATTTCAGCCCACTTCAGCTAGCATGACAATCTTATGTGATTGTTATGAGTAGGCGTTTACATCCTTTTACATGCTAATACTGCCACACCTGCTAGTCCCCCTCATTTCCATTTCTCTCTTCTTTTCTCCCCCCCCCCCCCACCTTTTTTTTTCTTTTTCTTTTTCTTTTTTTTTTTTTTTTTCAATGTAAAAACTAATTTCCCAGAGGAAGGGAAATCCTGAGATTCGCGATCAATGCTGCATCGTTGATTCATCAACAAAGAAGGGGATGGCTGAATGGGACACAGGTAGAGAATCAAGCAGGCTGCTTCTGACCAGCAAGAGAAAAGCTAGCTGTTGAGCAGCATATGTTGCCACTCCATGTGCTGTATTAGCTACTTGTTTTTAGCCTTCAGAAGGCTGCCACTACTGCAGCACTAAAGGAATGTGCCCTATTGTTAAAAATCCTGACTGCTTTACACCAATGATTTGCCACTGCAAAGTTGCATGCACCAACAACACTTTGTCGTTGATGTTTGGATGCAAGGTAGGATGTGGTTAATGTATTTAAATGCATGCTGTAACTCCTTTGAATATCTGTGCTGTTTAATTTCATGTCTGACTTGAGATTTCAGTGCAAATTGCGATACGTTGCTATAAATTAGGGCTTACAGTCGCTACGTTTTAAATGTTAAGAAAAAAAAATCAGCAGGAGTAAAGGTTTCTTATTTCCCAGGATTGTACGAGTATAGATTTACATGGGAGAATCGAATGGATTATGAAGCATTTGTTTTAGACTCGACTGCATACTTAGCTAACAGTGCTAAGATTACTGAGCCACCACGCTGCCGTTTGCCCGGCTTTATTGATTTGGATGTGTATACTGTTATTACACAAACCAGCAAGAATAAATATGTGTTTTTTTTTTTCCCATTTCTTTGCTGACATGGCTTTTAATCATAACATCAGTACTAAAGTATGCAGCCTGGCACTTCTCTGTAAGAAATGAATAAAGTAAGCTCCTGAACCCATTTTTAAGTCTATGGGAATATCTTTAAAGAAGTGTTTTCTTTTAAGGACCGGACAATCATTTAATTTCTCTTTTAAATGTAAATCAAAAGGTGGCGCAGTCAGACAGAGAAGTTTCATTTTGGGCTGTGTAATGCAATCTTACCCCAAATGTTTGAACAAAGGTGTTGGATTAGGCTGTATTTCTCCCTGTATATCCATTCTGATTCAACGTTAGGATACAGCAAATATTGCTTGTGATTTTACTGTGATAATTCAAAAGTGGTGGCATGTTTTAAAAAGTTCTTGTCTTTGGGTAAACAAGTTTGGTTCTTGGATCGCTGGGTCAACCACAATAATTGTGTGAGGGGTTTACACTGTTTTTCCCCATTCCTTTTCCTTGCTATCCTTATAGAAAAATACGTAAATAAATGTTCCTATATGTTTAAAATACAGTAGGAAAAGAGTATTTACATTAAAAGGTAGTGCTAATAATAATATCTAAGTCATCTTAATGTGTAAAATTTTAATCCTCAAAGATTAAAATCCTCACAGAATCAAATTTTAGTTGTACAGTCCACAAACCAGGGAAGACAGTGTAATATTTTCAGTTCTTACATGATGGAGTAGCCTGAATAAGATGAAGTACTTTTAGGAAATAGGATATAGATCACCTAATGCTCCCTAAACTTAATTCAGGTAGAGGTTAATGATCTACTGGATCCTGTAGTAGCATTAAGCATAAATGAGATTATGGTGAAACATCTACAATCTAATTGTCTACCTTCTCCTTTCCCTAAACTGCCTGCCTATGTCTCCCATTACTTGAGACTTTCCTGTACCAAAGTTTCTTGCTTCTTCACTTACATCTTAAATAGCTAAAAATACAGTCTTTTACTGAAAGGGTTATAATTTAATCGCTGTGTCATGATGCCACTAGTGATATAAATAGCATCAAGAGTGTAACAGTTTAAAAGCTTTTTTAATGTGCAGTTTATTCACAAGAACAATTCATATTTATTTTCAATTTTTAACTTAAAAACATAACCCCCCCTTGTTTTCAAGTATCAAATTCTAATTAGTGAAGGTGAATTGTTAGTCAGGGGAAATTAAATGCAAGCCACCCTTCTACAAAGGTAGGCCAGTGACCTAGAGACTGGTATCCAATTTGTATTCCTGCCTGTAAGCATGATTTTCAAAGGATGTTCTTTGATGCACTTAAGCTCTTTCATGATTTTCAGATCCTGTTAGGAATAAGCAAGAGAATAAAAATATTCAATTTCAAACTTCTTTTCCCACCCTCTCTCTGGAGCTTCAGGCTCATTAAGTTAGTCACAGCCAATGTTTTATCTTCTTGTGATGGTGCATGAACTGCTTCTCAAAGGTAAAGGGGTTGTGTGGGATAGTGGTCATTTTAAGAAAGATGAGAAGGAGCATCAGTGAGTTAAGTTATCCTGGAATAACTCAGCACATGTCATATTAGTCCTCCTTGATACCAACAGCAAGTATACGTGAGGTCTATACGCATCCCAGTCCATCCTCTGCCTCACTTCAAGAATCCCTGTCTCATTCCTTTGTATTCTCCAGACCCTATCTCTATATATAACTTTATGCTTTGGATTCATAGGATTATATTTCTCAAGTTATAGATACAGATCCAATTTCTGCAAACAAAAAAAAGTTTGGAAAGAAAGAAAGATGTTTCTTTCGAGAAATATTTTAGTTGTATGTCATGAAATCATGGACCTAAGCATGCTCATAATGTTGTGCCTTCTGCTATCACATGGTTGTTGAACTTGGGAAGAAGCATATATAGGAATAACACTTGTGTCGTGTTATTGGAACGACACAATATATGTTATATGGAAGAAGAGAACATAGGACCTCAGAGTAGAAGGATAGTTTTAAAATATAGATGGTGGAACAGACAACAAAGGAATTCATGTTTCAGGCAAATATCTCCAATTGTTAAAATAACCAGGTCAGAGCATCAAACAGCTCCTTTCTAAAGGACAGTGCAAGTTATAGGAATGAACTATTGCTCATAATCCTGACTTACAGATTTCAGTTCTAATTTTATGCCTGATACAATCTTCTTTTCCTATGGGCACAGACATTAGTGAGAGAAATGCACTACATCAGAACCATCACAACCATTTATATCTGTCCCCAATGCAATAATTTTTTACAGTCTGCTCACTCCTAACAGGTGGTGCCAGAGAGTTAAATTGAGGGGGCAGGGAGAAAGTGTGCATGTCTTACTACACCATATGTTGCAAAGAAGGCAGTAGAGGAATCTAAACTGTGTCTGTGGGAAGCTTTTCCTTTTTGGCTTGATTCCTTGTACTCTGACCACTGACCTCATCCTGGGCCTTTACTTTCGTTGGTGCCTAGTTTAATGATCCTTCACCTTCAAATTGCTAAGAATTGAGAGCAATTTAATCTGAAAGGAGGGGTTGTAGCATCAGAAGTGTCACTATTGCACTCTACTTTAACACAGTTAAGCACTTCTCCCAGTTCTGGTTGGGAAATACCAATGCGTCCTTCACAGGACTACAGGGATGTGACAGAGAGGAGATAAGCAGGTTTGAAAATGTGTCCCTTAGGTGCTGGCAGGTGTTTTGCAAAATTATTTTGTTTGTGATCTTGAGGGGTTGGGACATGAAAGTATGCACATCACTTGAAACCCAGTTTTGTTCCACAACTACTGGACTGCTTTGTGCCTGTGGATTAAAGGAAGGTTCAAGTGTAAATAAATAAAATAAAATAAAAAGATCACCATTCTCAGGTCTACATTTGGAGCTGTGCTAAGGTGTATCTCAGGCTCTCAGTGAGGAGATTTAAATGCACAGTTAAACATCTGTATATGCTTACTCACTTTCCTGTACTGAGACCTCATAGTTAATTCAGTATTGCTGAGGAATTATCTCCTGAGTCTTAATATCCTGTTCATTTTGCTCCTATTAGGAGTGCCAGAAAAGTATTTCAGATTGACAAAGATGTTTCTTAAACCGCACTTCAGTCATAACTCTGACACTTGCATGGAAATGTTTTTTCTATCTTAGCTCCTTTATCTCTCTGTATGGATAACATTTATTGAAAAGATTCCTTTGACAGGTCTATGACCTCACTGTTTGTTAACTTTGATCAGATATTTTGATAAATTCCCCTATCTTTATGTCTAGGTTTATTTTTTCCATCCAAGCATAATATGAAAGTTTAAAACAGGTGACAAAATAAAACTTCCTCTCTTCCCTGCCTTCTTTCTTTCCTCCTGGTACATCTATAGCAACCTGTTATCTGGCACAATAGCTGATTTTTGTTTTTTTCCAAATCTTTTTCTATTTTAGCTGAAACAGCCAAATAATTATCTATTGCACTATCCAAGATGACAGTGGAAGTCAAACCTCTTGTTTCTTCAGCTGCTAAAACTTGCATGTTTTGCAAAGCTGTTACTAAATAGGAAGTTTTATTAACACAAATAAAAGAGTTATTACTGAATGTCACATTTATTTAGCTTACTATTAGTGTTGTGATCAAACTACTAGAAACTTGTTAATTTTCTTTACTAACATTGTTGACTCTTGCACAAGCTCTGATCTGTCACTTAATCTTTAATAGGGAGTAGTCTCTACTTTGTCACAGTCTAGATCTGGTTATTGAAAGAAGCAATTTATTTAAAGAAACAGTCATTTGAGGTGACAAGAAAATATTTTTCTGATTAGGAGTAATAAGCAGTAGACCATGCTCAAAGATTTGCATGCTATAGGCACTTGATGCATCTCTGCATTTTGGGACTCTTGCAGGTGGTTTCTGGATATGTGTAGATTAACATTTTCATTTAAATTATAAATGAGCTTTTGAAGTGAATCTCATAGTCCTACACATATGTCTTGTTTTGTTTTCTGTTACAGAGAAAGCTTGGAGTGTACAAATGGGATTGCTTTTTGATGACGCTAAGCAGAAAAATGCAGTCCAGGAATGCAACAAGTACTATGCAAAATCTTTTGAGTTTTTGATTTATAAAAACATATTAGAAATATTTCAAAAGAAAACTCACCCCAAAATGTGCTTAATCCTTCCAGTCAGCTCCTCATTCTTTGAATCTTTGCCTGCTGCTTGCTGATGGGAACATAACATCTGACTCCACTCTTATTTCTAGACTTATTTTTGTTCGGATATTTTGGGTCCAGAAATGAATATATGGGAAAATACATTGTATTTATACTGACTGCTGTGATCCATCTGTAGAGACTGATATATTCTATAGGGCTCTAGAACTCTCTGAAAGAGTTTACTGCCTATTCACAGACAATCAGCCGAGTAAGTCAGCTGGAACATTGCTGCCACTTGCTATGCATAACATTTGACAGTAGCACTGAGAAACCTACTTTCACCTATTCTTGTTAGACCACAGCAGTGTTAAAATAAAAGTGCTCAGCAACTGGAGTTACAGAAGAGATGCAGGATTGCTACTGGCAAGAGGCTTTGAGTAAGATCAGTTGTGTCACAGAGATTTGTGCATTAGTGCACAGAATTCAAGGCAGGGAGAGTATTCCTCTTGCATAGCATCGATGCAAGCTAGACATGGGGTAAGCCCAAGCAATTCTGATGGCTGCATCTTTTTTTCTTTCTCTCCTTCAATTAGGCATTGCGTAACATCCTTCACTTTAACACCCTTACCTCAGGAATAGGAGCAAGCCCTCCTCAGGTGCCCCTATCCATCCCTAATGTGTGTACAGAAAATCTAAACTATACATTGATTTGACAGCTCACCAGGCTGGCATGTTCTGAGAGCAAAGTAGCAAATTGCTTGGCCGTGCAAAGAAATCCTCACGGTATTAAGAATATAGTAGATGCTCCTCTTCCCAACTTATTCTGAATCACTGAGGAGGATTTAACTGGTAAAGTACTCAGGCAGAGAGTAGACTATGACTTCTTGTGTGCTTCTGAGTTTATCTTGAACTGTGTGAGTGCTGCAGAAGTCAATATCACAAGATACAACAATGACCAAAGACTAAGGAGAGGCAACAGGCAGCACCAGCAAAAGCCTGCTTGAGCAAGGAGTTGGACTTGATCCCCAGAGTTTCCTTCCAACCCCTACGATTCTGTGGTGCTATGATTCAGGTGGGAGAAACAGAGAAAAGACATGAGGGCAAGACAGAGAGAGCAGCTCAAGGTCTTGGGGAGAAAGCAGGTGGCTAGGATTAAAGCAAAGGTCTTGGAGGCACAAGCAGAAAAGAAAAAAAAAAGCCAATGAGATATGGCAAGTTTGAAAAGGAGGCAAAAAACTCAAAAAATTAGATTCTGAATCCTCTGAAATGAAAATCCCATTTCCTCAATCAAGTAGGAGATAACTCACAGGAAGGCAGACAAGTGTTGCTCTCAAAAATTGGCACTGGCCAATGTCTGAGCAGTCAATGCTCAGGCATTTTCTAAACGCATCAAGATCAGATGTTATAAATATTCCTGTCTGTGTGAAAATACTGTGTCTCATCTTTTGCCACTGTCCTACCCACAAGCTGCCTGCAAGTTGTGGAGGAGATAGGAGACTCATAGAAGATTCCCTGGGATACTACACCATAGGAAATGTGCAGATCCCAGAAATTAAGAATACAACACAGAAAGTTCTGTATTTTTAATGAATGTTTGTAATTTGAAAAATTTAGAAACTGAAAGAATCTGCTGTTGCAAGCAGGATATTTGAAATCTGTACCATTGAAACCATTGGAATTTTTTTCATATTTTGTCAAAACATCTGTTTCTGGCAGCTGTCAAAAGCTGGACATTGGTCTAGATGGCTCATGATGCTTTCTGTGCATGCTTCTGCTGGTAGCACAGCAATGACATCTAATTTTCATCACTCCAGGTTACTTAAAATTCACCTGCAGCTGAAGGGTGTAATGAATACCCTCTATATTGTAACTTTGAACATATAGCCATGCTGGGAAAATTGATTTCTTTTTTAAGCTCTTAATATAGCAGAGTTGATTGTCATGATTACACAAGCACTGAAGCACTGCATAACTGAAGCACTAAATATGACAATAAAGTATACCTATGGAAAAAGTAGAGCAGGAGGCATGGAGCTAAAGGTTACTTAGGTCTCCAGGAAGGAGTAGTTTAGAGTGTGCTCAGTCATTCAATTTTTTTTTCTTTTTTTGCTGAAAGCTACACTTACTGATAACATAAAATGAGATTTTAAAATATAAATATATAAATACTGGAATAATTTGATAGACAGTAGTGTAAGCTGTTTGATTTTACAAATTAGTTATTGATTGAGAGAATGTTAAACATAGACTTTCATCTTACCTATAACAGATGTCAAAGAAAAAGAATGATGATAAAGAAGTGTTGTATAAATAAATTTAAGTAATAATAGCAATAAAACTGAAAACTGTCACTGAACAGTATTCTCCTGATATTTGAAAAGTAGCTTTTATGTTTCATATGTAGCTGTCTGAAATATTCTCATTATTAAAATATAGGTATTTATCATTTTCATCTTTCTGATTATATTTCATCTTTAAGCTTTTGATATAGTACTGGTGATCACTAGGAAGTGGATTTTTCAAGAGAGCCTTCTTGAGGGTTATGTTGAATGCAATGGAAACCTGAATAGGAATTAAAATTTGTGATGGGACTTCCTGTGACTCCCTTTAAAAGTTTACAATCTGTAATCCCAGAAGATATTTCACAGAATTTAGTAAGGAATTTTGGGCTATTCTTTTAGTCAGTTGGCTCTTGTGTGAAAAGGACTACTATAAATTCTGAGGATGGCCCTCCTCAAATCCCATCGACTTTTATTTGGCCAGAAATCAGTCTTTCTAGTTTTGGTGAAGTGTCTGAATCTGTGTTAAACTGAAAATTTTGTTTTTCAATTTTCCCTCAAACTGATGTTGCTGAAACCTTGATTCTGAGATTCCTGACGCATTATTTTAGGGAGATTTCCTTCAGGAAATGCTCACAGCTGTTAAATGTAATTAAGATAGAATACGCCAAATACGAATTTTCAGAAAGATATAAGCTGATGTCAGCACTGAAGTTCACTGATGAATCACCTGGAGGCTCCGTATCTGTGGTAAGCGTGATAGAGTGTGAGTCAATAGCTGCCTGCAGAAGACATTGTAGACACACATAAGGTCACTTGCTTTGCAAGATGTGCTCTCATCTCCTATGGAAATAGACTTGTAACTAAAGTACCTGAGACAGCTGCAAGATTTATGAGCATATGCCTATATTGCTAAGTAAAAGAGAATAGATAGTTTTGGTCCTTGGCAGTGTATTGGGATGCTACAATGCTTTTTGAATCACAGAATCAAAGATTGATTAGAATTGGAAAAGACCACTAAGATCATCTAGTCCCACCATCAACTCATCACCTCCATGTCCACTAAACCACGTTCCTCAGTGCCACATCTCCATGTTTTTAGAACACCTCCAGAGACTGTAACCCTGCCATGATTCACTGCAGGGACCCTTTACAAGAGAAAACAGATAAGGCTGAATCAGGGTAGATGACTTTTAGCCCACAGCCTCTCCTTCAACACTATCCCATCAGTCTTTGTATCTGCAAACATCCCAACCTATTCTCCTTGTCTTTATATAATATTTGAAAGCCTACAACACATCTCCTCAGTTTTGTTTAATGAAATTGCCACTTTAGTAGCAATGTGGACTCAAATGTCTCTGAACCACTTGGCCTGGAACCAAGAAGCAGGCAGGAAAGTTGATGTATTTGGTGGATTAGATGTGGTGTAAGGGTCTCAGTCATGATTCCACAATGGAGACATTGGAAAGTCTAAATAAATAAGGCAGAGATCATAAAAGTTGTGGCAGGCTTGTTTTTTCTGGATCTACTACCACCACACCAATAACAGTCCATCTGGAAGCAGCTAGTCTTTTACCTATGTATATTGTTATAGTGCTCCAAGCCCAAATCTATAAGAAACCTGCCTTGGACTCAACAAAAGACAAGAGTCTGTGTTCAGCATACAGGGGTACTTCACCCTTGGAGAATTTCCACCAGCTTGGCTATGTCCAAGCCAAGGAATTGTAATTCTTTACTCATAGGATGGTGAGGAACAGGAACAGGCTAGCTATGAAAGGAAGCTTTCACCAGGGAAGCTACGAAAGCCCCATTCCTGGTGTTATTCAAGGCCAGGTTGGATGATGCCCTGGACAACCTGGTCTAGTAGCTGGCCATCCTGCCCAGGGAATTGGATCTGGATAGTCCTTAAGGTCCCTTCATACCCAAGCTATTCAATGATTCTATACTATAATCTACATTGATACTTTATCAACAGTAGATCCTTCCAGTCAGGCAGAAGTTTGAATTCAGTGAATTAGAAAAATGCATAGCTGTAGGTGTTTAATTTAGTAATGCATGTTGTCTGCCATTTTAAGCCTTGTATATAACTTTTGAAAACAACCTGTTAATGTATGTTGAAGCTTAATGAACCTAGAATTTAGATTTATTCTGAGAGGCTTTATCAGCTGGCAGTGGGATGAAATTCTTGAGGAGGGATACCCGTCTCTATTAAACATAGTTCCATAACATCATAATCAGTCTTATAAAACATTGAGAAAACAGTCACTGTCATAAAGGAATCTGTGGCCTCAATTTAGGCCAGGGAGCTTGGAATTCCTATTTTCTATTTTTGATTCACCCAGGATTCCTGCTGTGGCTTGGGGCAAATTGCATCTCCTTCTAGAAAACTGAGTTGATAATACCTACTTCAGAGGAGTATTGAGAATTAATAATTACTGCATGTATGCAGCACTGAAATGAAATGAACAGTGTAAGTACAATGCACCATGGGTTTTAAGGAACAACCTAAAGCCACAATGAGACAGAGATGGGGGAGGTGACTTGGAATGATGTACAAGAGAATCAAAGCATTTCTTCCTACTTTTTCTGATTCCAGCCTGCTCCCCACAGTATTTTATCTATAACTTGAAGTATTATTGTTTATATTTTTATAAAGTTCTTCCTCCATTTCTGAGATTTCACATCCCAATTTTTGCCTATAGCAAATTGTCATGGTTCAATTGCAAGCCCCAGGAGAAGTGGATTTGAAATGAAAGTGCTGATGGGCTCTAATCTCCATCCATTCAAGTGGTGTTACATATATGAAGTTGGAGGAAAGAAGCACTTTTTGGAGCTCTGGCTCTTTGAGTTTTATTTGTGTGAAGTTTGTTTAATAATAGTCATAGGATGATATGTGAAGCAGAAATGAAGCAAAGACATCATTCTAACCCTAAAGCAAGGAGGTAAATTAGTAACTGCTTTGCACATATTTCGTGTCTCTTAAAGAGCCCTGGTCAGGTTCATAGTTTGAAGGGGCATTCAGCTCAGTTTGGAGGTCCATATGAATGTTTAAAGCTGTGAATTAAATCTAGATCCTACAACTGACTATAAATTCAGGAAAAACACTACAGTATTATGAAATCCAGAACACAGAAATCAGTAAAACTGACTGAAAGATTTTTCATTACTGTTAGTAGTGCTGTCGGAGCACAAGTTTTATGAGGAGCAGCTGAGAAAACTGGGTTTTCTAGTATGGAGAAGAGGATGCTCAGGGGAGATTTTATCACTCCCTACAATGCCCTGAAAGGATGTTGAAGAGAGGTGGGGATTGGCTTCTTCTCCCAGGTAGCAGAGACAGGACAAGAAGTTATTGCCTCATGATGCACCAGGGAACTTTCAGGCTGAATATTAGGAAAAATTACTTTGGAGGTGTCTGTGAGGCATTGGCACTGTCTGCCTAGAGCAGTGGTAGAGTCACCATTTCTGGAGGAGTTTAAGAAATGTAGAAATGTGGCAATGAGGGAAATGGTTAGTGGGCATGATAGGAATGGGTTAACAGTTGGACTGGATAATCTTTGAGGTCTTTTCAATCTTAATCATTCTATGTTGTTGTTTTATGGTACCTATAAAATAAATAAAATCTATTCTGTTTCTACTATTTACATTCACTTGTCTATGTTAGTGTTTGCACTTGGCTGAAATAAGATTATAGATTAGCAGGATGGGAAATAAACACAGCATCATAAGAAAGCATACTACATTATAGCACTGGCAAAATTAGCTGATGACAAATACTTCAGTAGTTTGGAATATAAAATAATCAGGACAGTATGTTTTCATAGGACGTAGTTTGGTGATACATTCTGAAATATGTATTCCCTCCCAGAACAATTAAGAAAAGCTCAGGGGAGGAGGAGGAGAGCAGAGGAGGAAGAAAAAATGACCTAGAAAATACATTTGAGGATCTAATTTTGTGCATCTATACGCACTACAGACACCCTTGTTGCACCTTCTACTTTAAAGCCTTGGTATTTTGCACTCTTTAATATATGCACCAACCCCCATACGATTTGCAAGCATGCTGCTCTTTAATTTTACTGCATTAAGAATATTGTTTTCATGTTTGTAGCTTTGAAAGATGTTGGGATCCAGCAGAGAAAGAGGGAAGTATGACTTTGTGAGATGTCTTGAGATGACTGGAAGATCTGGTTATGAAAAAGGAGCTTCTGTATTAAAAAGTATCATTATTGTAAGATTACTGATCTTCACACTTGCTTCTTCAGGTCAGGTTGGCACATCTTTTGGTACAAAGGATTGCTGTCTCTCTCATAGATCTGTGAGTTGAACCCTAAAGAGGAGTTGGCTTCCAGAAACAGTGTTAATTTGTCATCGTGCTCGAGAGTGGCAGCTTTTCATAGAGCAGTAGCCACTTCTACTTTCCAACGTGATGGAATAAAAATGTTGGAGATGCCAAGAAGCTGCTCTCAAACTAATCCGCATTCTGTCTGCAAGCACCAGATATCTCTTGGCTATTTGTATTCACCAGGAGGGACAGTATAGGTCACCAGGGGTTAATAAAGTTTCTGTTAGTAAATAAGAATTAGTTGTTCTATAGTCTGATGATATTTCCTCCATCATCTTCAGTTTATTCATAAAAAGAGCTTAGATAGGATAGGGTCAGCTCATGTTATGAGAATGTGTACAAAGTAATCACAGAATCATAGAAATGTTGATTGGGAAGGACCTCAATAAGTCACCTCATCCAATTTCCACAGAAAGGAGGAGGAATTTAGCATGCAACCATACAGCTCACTTTGCAGTAGGAATGGTGTGGGTTTTAGCAGTTCTAAGTGAAATACTGCTTCAGTTGAAACAGAAGGAAATTCAGGAAGCATAATCCAGGGTTTAAAATAAGAGAAAAGAGGGTAAGTGATCAGAGTGTTACTTTCTGTTCCTCTATTGATTCTACAGAAGATTTACTGAGAATCAATGTGACACCTTTTGATAAAATAGAGAGGAGCAAGGATTGTAGGGTCTGCTGTTACTGGGGTTAGTTTTTTACCTTTTTTGGGTTAGTGAAACAGAAAGAAAAGAGCTTGTGAGACTCTATCATTATGACGGAAAGTACTTACCTAGCAGCCCCTATTACTTTTGAAGGAAATTAAGCATCTTCTTTGGGTTTGTCCTTGAAGTACTACTATGCTTCCTCCAGTGCTTCCCTTGTTCAGCTCTGCATCTTATTTCTTTTCTTTGTTTTTCTTTTCAAATCCATATATTTGCTTTCTTTTCTGCTGCTGGATCTTACTTAGAATTCACAGTTAGATTCCAGGTCAGTGGATGTGGTTGGGAAGGAAAATAAAGTTTACAGAGAATTTCTGGAGTAAATGGTGGACAGGAATAGAAAAAAGCGTGCATATCCTCTCATGTGTACATGCATCCATATGAACAGGGCATTTAGTTCTACACTTACCTGCTGCATTAGCAATACTCCCACTCTTAAATTCTCAAAATTTGGTGACTGTAGGCCCTGGATGAGATGGTGGGTGGGAGCAGAGGAATGTCTGTTTAAGGCTGTAAAGCTGCATTTGAAAGTGTCAGAAAAGTTTGTGATAGCAGAAGTCTATTTTGCCTTATATAGAACATGCAAGTTAACAAGTCACTGAGGTTTTTTATGCAATAGTGAGAAGTAAAACAGAACTTTGAATGGTACAATAAATAACAACACAATTTGTTGTCAAAAACTCTAATAAGTAACATCCCACCAGTGTACTTGAAACATCTCTTTCTTAAGATTTTATATCCTTGAATTAAGAGCTAGCAAAATTAAAATAACCTAAGAAAGGAAAAAGGGGCAGTTTTCACTTAGAATCTCGTAACTGATTTCATAGAAACATAGAATTTCCTGAGTTGGAAGGAACCCCTAAAGGTCATCAAGTCCAACTCCTTGCTTCACACAGGACCACTCAAAAATCAGACAGTGAGAGTGTTGTCCAAAAACCTTTCAACTCTGGAAGCTTGGGGCCATGCCCACTGCCCTGAGGAGCTTGTCCCATGCACACTACACTCTGCTGTGGAATCCAACCTGAACCTGAACCTTCCATCGCTGCTTCATTGCATTCCCTTGGGTTCTACAGCTCATCACCAAAGTACGAATATCAGTGCTTGCCCCTCTACTCTGCCTCGTGAGGAAGTTGTAGGCTGCCACTCAGTCTCCTCTTCTCTGGACTGAACCAGTCAAAGGACTTCAGTTGTTCCTCATGCATCTTCCCCTCTAGAACCTTCACCATCTTTGCAACCCCATTATTCTTCTAGCGAAAAATGGTGAAAAATATATTGTAGTGATATGTCTCTATGTGTGTTATAAATTTGGTTAAACTGCATAAACAGCTGATGTAAATATCAAGACATTTATTGTGATGCCTATTCTTTGGTGTATTGTAGCTTCAGGATTTAGGGTCAGGGCTTTTTATTGAAGTGCTTGTGTACGAATTTTCTTTAGACCTCAGTAAGAGCTGGTAGTTAAAGAACCATGACTTTTCTCACCAAAATGGTTGTTTGAAAATATTGTTTCCATTTAAAAGAGTGCATGAGTCCAGAATATTGTATTCCCTTGCTTTTCCTATTATGCTTAGATACACAAGACAAAATCTGCAGAATGCATCAAATGAGTATAAAATATGTGGAACACTAAATTTGATCCATTAGTTTCTCATGGATTTGATTTGGATTTAGGGCCAACAAGTGTTGGCACAAAATTTACCAAGGGGGACGAAAGTAGTCATGTAGTAGATTGCTTTTTTGAGTACTAGACAAAGCATGGAAAAGTGATGAATTAGAGTAAACACAGCATTTCTTTGGTGTTCTTTAGTTATTGTATTGTTATTTTCTGTAAGTAAATAAGACTATTGATAATCTTTCTTCATTAATCAAAATTAATTTTCTTGGCATAATGAATATAGAATTGTTTTTGTGTTGGTTTTTTTTTTATTATTATTTTTTCCCATGTTAAAAAGACAAGTGTGTACTGGAAGGAATAATGGAATAATGTAGCATGACATGAGAGAAGGAGGTGAAAACCAGAAAGAGCTGAGAAGTTTTTAACCTTGTCACTCTGCAAATTACATTTTCTTCATATAAAGCTTTGAAAATGAACTTCTCCACTTCATAATGATGTTCTTCAGCCTATAGTGTATACACATAACAATTTTGTATATGACACATGCCAATATAGTGATGTTTAAAGTTATGACACTATTCCTGAAAAAGTAAGACCTTGTAGGCATATGCCATCCTTACAGATTAGCAGATGAGATCCTAACAGAAGGGCAAAGCTCTTTATTTATTCCTAGTTTGATATAAATAAACAATAAATGTTGCACACATGAGCAGAGAACCCTGAGACCTTGGCATCTTTGTGGTTGGAAGCAACTGGTCTTCTAGTGCAGGTTGCCTTCTTTGTTTTTCGCTTCTTCTCTCCTCTTATGTCTGCTCAGATGGGCATTGAAGAAGGAGCTCTCTTAGGCAGCTCAGCTTTTTTAATCCACAAGACCTGATCTACTGAGACTTAGAATGAAGTCAAAAAGTAGCTCCCCCCATCATTTATCAAGAGAGACTTTGACTTATTCAAAAACAAGATATCTGTAATGTTTTCAAACTCCTCACAAATCTTCCTGTCAGAGAAGTTAGGGAGATCTTCAGTGGACATTGCATACGGGGAGAAATAAGAAATTAGGGTGATGCCTATAGTTTGGATTAACTTTCTGTTGATTTGAACTGAGAATAGAGAGTTTGGTTGGATTTGGGAATCTCAAAGTTTGGTGCCAGTTTCTCAATGAGAAGAGTAACGCCTGTCTTTTTGTTTGTTTGTTTCTTTGTTTTGTGTGCATGTGTGTGTATGCTTGTTTTGTCTTTCTCCTGGAATTTGTTCTATCAGATATTTTTTCTTGTATTTGGAAAAACAAGAATGTATTGGACAATACTGATGAAATTAGAAAATGCCGGATGTTGCTGTTGTATGTGGGATTTACTTGTTCCCCAACCAACACCCCACCAACCTCTCCCTGATCTTGAGAAGCTACACATCTTTACTTTTATCTTAGTAAAAATAAAGCAGAATAAAGTTGACAACAGCTTTCACCTGTGCTCTGCTGCTTCACTTTCTAGAGATGCACTGTATCCTTTTCAAACTAAATGAGTCCTCCTCTCTAGGAAGATTTGCAGCATATTTGAAAACCCGAGTAGTCAGTGACATTTTCCTGTCCTCAGCCTATGATGGAGTAGTAACCTACCCTCTTGCACATCCACTTGATTTTTCAAGGGCTTCAATTGGATACTCAAAAGCTGTAGAGCCATTGATCGTCATTTGACTTATTGTGAGTAAAATCATATTTGTTTTTATTGTATCCTTCAAACAGATGAGCTAAGCAGTGATGTGTGGCTGTTTACTCTTTTTTTTGTATAAAAGATTAACCCTTGCCTCAAGGAGGGATTAAAGCTCTGAATTCTTGTTTTCCTAGCCCTCCCTAAGAATTCTTTTGTGGTTTATGTGTATGACCTGGTACTATAAATACATGCAAAGTATTGTATTATTTAATGCTACTATCTAGTCCTATTTTCAGCACCATGATTGATGCATGCTGACAATTCAGTTTTATGCTGATTTCTCCAAAAGCAGTAGCACTGCTGCCATTGTGTGGGCACCCAGCTGGGGTTGCATTAAGCAGGCAATCTACTGCAAAAATATCCTTACAGTCGAGCAAGTGATAGAGGTAGGAACAAAGGAAACATAGTTCTAAATGTTGAGTTCCTGACAACACTTTTTTTTTTTTTTCCCAACTTCCAGGCTTCAGCATCCTTACTACTAAGAAAAAAAAAAATGCTGATTATCCCTTTAAGGGTAAAACACTAATATACAAGATCCAATTACCTCTGTCTAAGCGGATACGCCTACAGCCCTTTTTACATAACCCAAACACTTGAGTTCCAATTATACAATTATATTTTAACATGTATTAAGTACTATTCCTTTAGGGAGGAGACTTATAGTGAATATTTTAACTAAGCTCCTTCCTCAGTGCAGACTTATATTGCAGGGTCTCAGTTCACTACAGTCCCAAATACATGTTTTTTTATCTCAGTTCTTTTCCTCTTGAGTACACCAGCTGGCTCTTCAGAAAACACATTTTCTATTTCTTCAGTATTGACAGCAGTACTTATACATTTCACAACTGTAGAGCATAAAGCTAATGTTGTTGGGGTCAGTAGCTGCGCTGTAACTGCAATTAGATCAATAATCTTGTCTTTGAGTGCAATCTATGGCAAGATCCAAGTCTCTAGAGGAAGCAACATGCTCAGAAGTGGAGAAAAGGCTGAGATAGTTTGTTTTTCATTTGGTTTGCTGTTCTTTCTTTTATCCACTATGCCTTTTTCTAGTGATTGGTAGTACAGAAAACTGAACTTCCCTTTAGAGTTACTGAACTATAGAATCATCAAGTTTGGAGAAAATTTGAAGATCACCAACTCCAACCATCAAACTGACCTACTGAGCCTCATCACTAAACCATGACCCTTAGAGCTACGTCTGTGTGTCTCATAAATTCATCCAGGGCTTGGGTCTCTACCATTGCCAGCTGATTCCAGTGCTTGACCACTCTATATGAAGAAATTCTTCCTAATGTCCAATCTAAACCTCACCTGGCACAAGTTAAGACTATTTCCTCCCTTTCCTTGCTTCCAATCTCTTGTCACCTGAGAAAAGAGACTGATACCTCTTTGTTGCAACTTCCTTTCAGGTAGCTGTAGAGAGTGATGGGGTTTCCCCTTGGCCTCCTCTTCTCCATACTTTTCACTTTAGTGAAAAGGCAGGTGACTCCAATGACCACTATGATTTTCTGGTATCTTCATGAAACTTCTGTAATGCCCAAGAGCCCTGGTCTGCAGGGAAGACTTTTGAGGAAGGCTATTTGCTGCACACTTTTAATCATTCCCATCAATGAGGTTTGTAGGTCAGCACCTCTAAAAACCCAGAGCCTAAGTTTAGGCTGAGGAGCCTGAATGTACTGCTACACTCAGAAGTATCTTGAGGTTTCTTAACATACAAAGAAAATTGGTACTTGGCCTGAAAGGGCATGGGAGTAGAAAATCAATGAACCAAGAAAAAAAAAGAATGGAGGATAATAGTGACAAGCAAGGCTAGGTATTGCTAATGCTTCTTGTGTAGATTAGTTAGTGTGTGTGACAATGGCTGCTTGTGA
Organism: Meleagris gallopavo; assembly: GCF_905368555.1. Classification (NCBI taxonomy): domain Eukaryota; kingdom Metazoa; phylum Chordata; class Aves; order Galliformes; family Phasianidae; genus Meleagris; species Meleagris gallopavo. The sequence goes on along the minus strand of NC_139404.1, from coordinate 187,528,342 downwards.
AGGAGAAGTATCAGGGTTCTGCTTCTTCCTAACCCTCAACATCACCCCATGTCAAAAGCTGGCATAATCTAGGTTGCAGTCGCCTAGCTTGTGCTGAGTTCAGTGCTGCTTCAGAGGTTACCTTATCAGCAACTGAACCACCTGGTGTAAAACTGACACAGCTGCTTCAATACCACACGTAGTTATTCCTGCACAATGAATTCTATGTAAAATATCCCTCTAGAACAATTTTTGAAACTACTGAATAAAGTTATTGCATTGGGCTCTAGTATTCACCTATCAAATAAACTGTGCTTCCTAAACACCTAAAGAAAATGTGAACACAATAAATTACAAGGTAAAAATGAGGTATTGAAACATTGGATATGTGCTATTTTAATTAATAATAATTATTATAATTTTAAGTGTATTTTTAAAACCTCAAATTCTGGAGGTAATGTTCCCATGGCAACCTTAGCTCTATCTCCCATGTGCAGTAGATGTGTATGTATGTTTGTATAAAAGAGGATCATTCATTACCATGGTTGTGATCAGAGTGATTTAGGACTTGCTGATCAGCAACCTGTTAATCAGACCTGAAATCTCATCTTTAAAAATTGTTTATTTCTAATATTTCCCTAGCCAAGTTTTGCAATGTAGAGGTGATGCTGAATTTCTGTCCAGTCTGATAAGTACTCATGCTAAGACAGTATGTCTGAACAATCCATATCTTGTCATAAATCTGATCTATCACTTTTCAAATTTAGCTCCTCTCCATGACAGACACCCTGCAGTCATGTATCCCATGAGTTAGTAAGTTGAAACGTATGTCCTTTTTTTTTTTTTCAGATGAGCTCACTAGTATCAAGCACTTTCTTATATGTACACCACACTTTGATGCACACTTAATAGTGTAAAGTTGATTTCAACCATGATGTTTTTTTTTAGAAGGGTTGGGCATCATTTGCCTATCTGCCAGGGATTATGAAGGACGCAGCAGTCTGATGACACAGCTGAATTGTCTCTAGTCCTCCCATATCACCTTAATGAATGGCATTTCCAGCACAGTCTCATGCAATGGTTTATCCCTTAATTTCTTCATTTGCATCTCCCAAATCTCCCATAATTAAGTTTCTCCAAAAGGTACACATCAGTCATGAGAAAATGTGTCTCAGAAATGCAGTTCTTAGCAAGCCAAATGGACTGATGACTGGTGTTCAGCTACTAGCCCCAACAGGGGAGTTGGAGCTCAAGTATCTTTAAGATTCCTTACAACCTAAGCCATTCTATGTCCAATAATTCTATGATTTTATGACTAGGAAGAAGGAGGTGTTTACAGCTGATGCAGGGAGAGACCAGCAGCTGTATGGCATTCGAACTATTTTGTTCAGGCAGAATGAATGAGAGAAAGTGATGTAAAAAAAGCACATACTATACTCTTGTGAAATGTGCCTAGATGGTAAAGGCATTAAAGAATACTGTTCATTTTTATTGCTGTCATGAGATTCAGTGAATGACACATTCATGGTAGTAATCTTTACAAGTATTATGTAAAGTACTCCTTCGAAATATAGATTTTTTTTTTTCTTTTTTTTCTTTTTTTCTTTTCTTTTGCCATGGTTGCCCTGTAACTATTTTCAGTGACATAATTCTTAAGGGTACTGGTTCAGAAAGAGGATTAATACTTCAGAGGACAAACTGAGGGTGTCTTATTTTTCTTATACAAATAAATACACATCTCTGAATCCTTTGAATATGAGTATTCTTGCTGAGCTGTTGTATACAATCAATGCAAAAACATACATAGATAAAATAAGCATAATATAAGCATAATGTTTGAATAAATATATTCTCAGCGGACTCAGAAAGTAATATGAAGATTTGCAGACTTTCAAAATCTCAAAGCTATAAGCCTAAGGACAGAGGAAATAAGAATCCATTGTATTTAAGACCTATGTGTATGCAAAGGAGATATAAGCATTAACTCACCAAGAATTCATCTAAAGAGAATTGAGAAATATTGGAAAGAAAACTTCATAAAAATTCTATTCTGTTGTCATTTGACACATTAAATGTTAGAACAATTAGATTTAGGTCTGCCTTTAAACAGTGGCTCTCTTTTAAATGTAGGAAAGCTGGAGCTACTGAGATAGAGAAATTATTTCCATTTAAATTGATATATTTTTTCCTACGAGTCATGAGGTCAAAGTTTAATGCTCAGCATCCCACTGAATTTAAACAACACAAATATTTCCTGCCAATGTATTTCTGAATTTGTGTATCTTATTTATTTTGATATAGCACAAAAGCTAAAATAGATATTTATGCCCTTGAAGGCACCCAAAAACACAGCAATTATAGTCCCCAGATGTCTTTCATTATAATTATATTTCTTTTGTCTATAGTAACATTTGCTTTATTTTCTTATAAAGAATGCTTCAAAATTTAGTGTTAAAAAGGTAAGATGTATTTGAAATGGTTCTCATGACAGATCTCATTGCAATTAGTCCTCTCTGAGATATCCAGTGAATGTCTCTGTGCTCACATGAGTAAGACAGCCACTGGGTCATGGGAGGTAACATCAGATTTCTTTCATTATTTCCAGCTAGCTTAAACCAGTTGTAATCTAAAGATGACCTCTCACAAGTGCTGTTGATCTAAGGGATTGCTGAGTATGATTTATAGAAAGAGTTAAAAGGAACAGAGAAAATACACAAAAGGGGAGTATGAAACACTTCAAAGCCAGCTTCACTAGGAATGAAATTCTCCAGGAAGTTGAAAGACACTGAAAACAACACGTCTAGTTTTGCAGGTAGTGAATGCCAACAAAGGGCAGCTTTTCTTACAATACCTGGTTTTGAAATACTTGATATGTTTGATAGTTTTCATTGCCTCAGGCAAAGAGACTATAAAACTGAAGTAAAGAATATTGAGGAATGGTTTATATCCCATAAGCTTTCAATATCAACTGTAGTTTTAATCAGAGATATAAAAGATTGAAGAAACTCCTAGTGAAGAGCCACTTAGCATTGCTGGAGGATTGTCTGAGATGACAGACCATGTCCAAACATGTGCTAGAGATGCATGTGTAGTCTGCTGTGCAGCCTACACTGCTGATCACTGCTGATCTTTCATGTGTGCCATGGACATATTGTACCCAGTATTTGGTTTCTCACAGTGATTCAACTACAGCTTTTCCAAAAGCATATCAAATCTTCCTGTATCAAAAGTGGAGAAGGGATTGTTATCCCAAGAAAGCTCATGTGAATGAGAGGGTAAGCAAAACTTCCGGGAATGTCACTAAGAGTCCTAAAAAGAAAAAATGTAAGGATTTGACTAATCATCAAGGCTGGAAAAGACCTCCAAGATCATCCAGTCCAACCATCTGCCACCATATTTCTCCACACTAACCCACGTCCCTTAGTAAAACAACTAAATATTTCTAGAACACCTCCATGAATGTTGTCTAAACCACCTCTAATGGTGTCTAAATCATAAACAGCCCATTCCAATGCCTTAGCACTCTTTCAGAGAAGATATTTTTCGTTATGTCCAGCCTGCCCTGATGAAGCCATTCCCTCTCATCCTATTGCTAGTTAGCAAGAGAGGAGGCTGACCCCCATCTCTCCTCAGCACAGCCTTGTTTCAGGGAGCTGTAGAGAGTGATAATGCCTCCACTAAGCCTCCTCTTGTCCAGACTGAACAATTCCAGTTCCCTCAGCAGTTCCCCATAAGGCTTGTGCTCCTAACCCCTCCGCTTTGCTGCCCTTCTCTGGACAGGCTCCAGGGCCTCAATGTCGTTCTTGTAGTGAGGCTCAAAATTGAACACAGCACTCAAGGGGCAGCCTCACCTGAGCTGAGTACAGAGGGATGATCATTTTTCTGCTCCTGCTGGCAACACTATTTCTGATACAAGCCAGGATGCCATCAGCCTTCTTGGCCACCTGGGCATACCACTGGCCCACATTTAGCTGAGCACTGACCAACATTTCCAGGACTATTTCTTCCACACAGTCTTCCAGCCACCCTGCCCCAAGCCTGTAGCATTGCCTGGTGTTGTTGTGGCCAAAGATCAAGACCTGAACTTGATCTTGTTGAATCATAGAATCATAGAATCACTCAGGTTAGAAAAGACCTTAAAGATCATCAAGTCCAACCACAACCTAACCATATTACCCTAACTAACAACCCTCCGCTAAATCATGTCCCTGAGCACCACATCCAAATGGTTTTTAAACTCCAGGGATGGTGACTCAACCACCTCCCTGGGTAGCCTATTCCAGGGCTTAACAACCCTTTTTGTAAAAAAGTGTTTCCCTCAGCCTCCTTTTCCCCAGACTGAACATCCCTGGTTCCTTCAGTCTCTCCTCATATGCACATTCTCCATGGAAAGTTCATCTCTAAAATGTGACAGAAAAAAATTGTATTGAAATGAAGGTTAGGGTGAACAACTCATGAGATACAATGAAAAATAATTTGTATTGGCTTCAGTTGGAGAGCAGCATTGCTGATCTAAAACATTTCAGGATATGCCAGAAATATACCCTACATTATGCAAAAGAGACTCAATGTTGTTGAGGAAGAAAAAAAAAGGGGGGGGTGAGGAGTGGAAATAAAAAGCATTTACTGTTTCACATTTTAAAGTGGAAAAAAGCACAAACCCATATATTTGTGCTTGACTATTAGCCTTACTTTATTAGGATATGCTCCTGTGAAAGAGGACCTCATACATACCAATTCCATTTTTGATGTATGTAGTACAACTGGATGACTAGTAAGCTGAGAAATGGCTACGTTTACCAAGCCTGCGCTTAAGTAGTGTTCACTAAACATTACATTTAAATAGTTGATGAAAAGAATTAAAAAAAAAAAAAACGACCAAAAACTCTACTGAAAAATTGATCAGAACTGCAATATATATTCAGACTTTCAAATCTCTCCACTGAAGTGAGGTTGTCATCACTGATAACTTTGACTTTTTCAGGAATCTGAAAAAAATCAAACTTGCATTTCTAGAAACTACTCTTAAAGTCATAGTAGATTGATAAATGGTGGGAAAAAAAAAGATATAGCAAAGTGAATGACATAGGTAGAAGTCTTGGATATTCTTACCTCAGATAGTGGTAGTGTGTACCTCAGACAGTGGAGAGTGACTGGGTCTACATTGCTGTGCAGAAAGTCAGTTTGCACTGACTTTCAGTCAGTTTGCTCATGTCCACACCACTTAAGTCTGGTCCCTTCTAGAGTAGTTTTTTGGACTGGAAGAGATCATCTGTATTGATCCAACACAGAGACAGACTTCCAGTAATGGTTAGCATTGAGGGCAGTGAGGGTCCAGTGTAAGCATGTTGCTCATTAATTTTATCCATTTCATGAAGGGGGGCTCAATGATAGGATTGAAGAGCAGTGTTTTTGCGATAGTTATTTCAAAATTTGTTTCTACAGAGAAAATTAAATGGAAAAAGAGATGCTTATAGCATGACAGCTTTACAGACATGATTTTCTAGAGGAGCCTTGAAAAGTAATAGGCTGTCAACAAAACAAGTGTATACTCTGTTCCCCAAATGAAGATGTAACATCTCAGGTCGTGTCCTATACAGATCATTCACTTGTTCTTCATCTTTTTCTTCTTTCACTTCTATTCCCATTACCTTCAGCTCACTTAGGATAGCACTCAGCATATTCTGATAGTACCAGAACCCTGGTACATCTCTTCATGTAGACGTAAGCATTAAAGCACAAGTCTGCACTGAGCTTCAGTATTCCTTGGACCCAGCACCACTCTTCTCCATGGTTTCTCACCAAGTGTTTGTTTCTACAGAAGCAATTGGTTTCACTGAAGATAAAAAACATGATTTTTTCTGGGCTTCCATCCCAGTGTAGATTTCTTCTTTCTCAACTCCACTCATTCTTGTGCAGCCTTCCTTGTCAGTGCTCCTATGCAAAGCCGTATGGCTTTATAAGTTCCAAATTTATTGCATGTCACAAATATTTGTGTCAGTCAAATATAATGATACGTGGTAAAAAATACAGCTTTAACTTAGTCATAGCAGCCACTTTACAAAACCATTTTCTAGTGGCTTAGGAGATAAAGCCAGAAGTGTTTTAAGTACAGACAGAGAAGCGGCTGCCTGTTTTCATGGGGCTCTGGAACTTCACTTTTTCTTCCAGCCAACAGGGCATAAGCCACAGAGACAGTTAGATCCAAACTGCAGGAATCCTACATGTGGCACCCTGTCCCCATTCCCACATCCAGATCAAGAATGAGAAACGAAGGCAATTCGTAACATAGCTATTATGTAAAACATATGCACAAATTGAGGCATTGTGTACACTAGTGTAATTATCCTTTGCTGACAATGACTGTACTGGTGCTGAATGTGATTAACCTGCAAGCACAGCCAAGATCTATTCTTGTTTCAGAAAGGCCATGTTAAACCTGCCTGCTTGTAAAACTGTTCTCAGCACTGTTTTAATTGCACCCATTGCTGACACCCGTTGTCAATAACAAGCATTTTCTGCTGCTGTAGACAAGGGTAAAATGTAAGGATGTTGCAGTGAGCCAAAGGCTTAAAGCCCTCTCTTAGCTCATATTCTTAGGATTTAAACTACTGGGAAAACTTTATGTCTCTGGCTATTTATTATTACATACATAATGTTCTTGGAAACCACTCCACATATAACAGCAGTTAAACCCATCTGCTGGTCTTGAATTTTCATTTCATTCACAAGCCTGCCTGCTTTAAAAGTATTTTTGGACTCATCACCAATGTGCTATCAGGCTTTTATTATTTTTCTACAAGTCAGTAAGAAGAAAGACTCGAATTTTAAAAGGAAGTTGTAGCCTCCTGTATATTGTTAAGCTTTTACTTGAAGTTTCTCTTCCCTTCATTATCTGACATGATTGAAATTTGTGGTTTAAACACAGTTATTTGCCACAGAAGTCTATTACCCCATGCTAATGCTGATTTTTGTGTGACTTGTAATTGCACCTGCATAAATTCTGTAGAATTCATCTAACAGTTACACTGTTGGCATAAGGAACATTTAAACTAAACAGTGTTGGTTCAATGGGTATATTGAAGTTCCTGTAAGTGCAACAGTTTTTCATTGCTTTATTTAGACACAATAACACAATCTTCTTTATGCACCTCTTCTCCCTGCATTCGTCTTTCATTACTCCTTTTTGGCATAGCAATACTTCCATGCCCTCTACATAAGATTAGCAGAAACTTCGTAGTTCCTTCAGATTTTCATATGATCTTCACTTTCTTAAGTTTATTTATTTATTTATTTTGTCAGAAAAACGTCGGTGTTTTTTTCTCAGTTTTCCTTGAGTAGATGACTTGTTGATACTCTCTGATGATGTTGTATGAAGGTATCTTTGTAGGACCAAGGGACATCCCAGTACTTTTTATGTGCCATTCCTTTTCCATGACAAGAAATGAATTCTTTCTTAATCCACAGATTAACGAAATTTTCCAGGCAGTCCTCTACATATGAATATATATAAGCCCCTGTAAAAATCGAATACTTGGACATCGAATCTAATTTCTCCTTTCGTCTTGTTTAAAACTTTGACTTTAAGGTGAATTATTCATTTACATTTAAAATATGTAATAATTAATATATTTCCATTGTCAATTATCAGATAGAGGACCTTCTTGGGGTTGAGATTCAGTTGTCTAAGTCAGGCATCTCCAACTATTTTAGATGTCCTGCAAGATCTGAGATATTCACAGAACTTTTAAAAATGGCAGGGAGAAGCCCATGGCCTTACAAATCATAGAATCATAGAATCACAGAATGGCTTGGGTTTGAAGGGACCTTAAAGCCCATCCAGTTCCAATGCCCTGCCGTGGGCTGGTTGCCCCCCACCAGCTGCCCAGGCAGCCCAGGGCCCATCCAACCTGGCCTTGAGCACCTCCAGGGATGGGGCACCCACAGCTTCTCTGGGCAGCCCATGCCAGTGCCTCACTACACAAAGAATTTTTTTTTTCTAACATCTGATCTAAATCTCTCCTCTTTCTTTTTGAAGCGATTTCATATTGTCCTATCACTATCAGGCTGTATAAAAAGTCAGTCACACTCCTGCAAAGAAGCTTAAAGAACTGGAAGACTACATTGAGGTTACCCCACAGCTTTCTCTTCTCCAGGCTCAACAAGCTGAGCTCCCACAGCCTTTCTTCAGAGAAGAGGTGCTCCAGCCCTCTGAAGTAATCCTTATGCAGCAGCAGCTGGAGACAAAGTGATAACTTCATGCATCTAATGACAGCAGAAAAGCATTATTTGTGAAATATGCTCACCTTCAGAGTTGCCAGATTTGTAATATACGCTACGAAGCCTATAAATGTTGCTGTTTATAAATACTCCTTTACTTCCTTTTATTCAGGAGTGCATTTTACAAAGAGGATTACATTTCTACACCGTAATTCTTCTCAGTGCAATTTGTACAATATGGATTTGAAAACACACGCACACATATATGCCTTTTCCCATTGACTGGCTATTATTCCTCTGGTTCCCAAATAAAACTGCTGAAATTACCAGGAAACCTGAAGTTCTGATTGATGAGAGCTATGGAATCATAGTATCAAGAGCTGAAAAGGCTTCATTTCAGTGTTTCACCATCATAGCAGTTACAGGCTTTTTTCATAGCAGCCAGTTTAGGATGGTATCTTGAGGTTCTGGCCTCAGTGGAGGCAACTGATCACTATCCTCATGTAATATCCTGTCTTCGGTCTTTGCTATGCTGTGAATTCTAAATATCTCATTATTGTTTTTCTTTTTGTGTAGGTTTCCTTCATTTTTGTTCAGTACCTATCTTAAAACACAATGTCCTCCAAATGATACAGTTCTGCTGCTCTCTCATAGTCAATAATCACAGCTCAATAATTATAATTCATGCCCTCATACACAGCAATGTTTTGAAGGAAAGCTGTTTTGCAACAGAACTTCATTCTTGACTCCTTTTTAGAGAATGATCTCCATATAAACGTTCCTTTCTTTCTATTTTTGCATCTGATATTTCCTTCCTCAGAGCAGTTCTTAGCACCCCATAAGCACTTCTTCAACATTTATGAGGCTATGCATTACATGATGTGATAAGAAAAGTTACTCCAGATTTTGTCATGTCAAAATATCCTGTCCAAACGAGTTTGATTGAATATTCAGATCTAAATCCATGCTGACCAAAGCAAGATATGAATGCATCCTCCAAAGATGATCCAGTGCCTTTGAGCTCTGAACCATTCTCAGGAGTTTCCTATGTCTGAAAGGACTCTGTTCTTAGCCCACATCCAAGTGCCTCAAGTTTCACAGCATCACTACAAACCTCAGCTCTTAACAGTACTGTTTTATGACAGCAGTAATGCTTGAAATCAGAGCAAGAAGTCTTTTTTCCTTAGAATATACTTAACAATAAAATGTTGTACACCCTTTTTTTTTATTTTATTAGTAGCCATTCTTTATACTGACAGTATCTTAAGACTTCCCTGAACGTCTTGTTTATCTAGTGCTTGTAAGTAAAATGTCTTGATATTAAGGAGGTAGTGAAAAAAAAAAAAAAGTGCTTTTTGTCCTTTTACATTTAAAAAGTTATAATTTTTAATAATATATATATAAAAATCCTTAAAGTAATATACTGCAAGATGGATGTAAGCTTTTCACATACAATGTAAAGAATAAGAACTTCGTAAAAATGCATTTGAGTACTCTAGAAATTAAATATTCTATAAAAAAATAGCTAATAGATGCTGAACTAAAGACAAAGTAGTTTTATTATTTACATTGTGATCATTACCAAACAGCTCCCCTGTTACTTACAGGGCTCTCTCATATTGTTGTTTTCTGCAATGGCATTGGCTCATGCCTAGTCAGGGGTGTGAATTCATTGCATTGCAGATATTCCAATACACAGTAAATAAATAAATAACCCTAATGTTGGTTAAAACTGAATGTATAGTCTCCTATAAACATCACAAATTCATAAAGATAATATAGTCAGTTTTAAAATTTAAAAGAAAAAGGATTATTTCTAATTTTAGCTGGAAAGAGGTGGACTGTAAAGAGAATATGTATTTATTCCTTTGTAGCATTTTTTGCTTTATTTGCTAATAATTACTTGTGGTTGGTAGATGTTTCATACTGAAAATATACTGAAATAAAGTAGTGCAGTGTTAATTCTCATAAAATATTTCTTCCTTGCTTGTTCTTCCTTGAAGGAAAAATAACTATTCCACAGGTATTTCTAATCAATAACACATTGAATATTATAGAACATAATGCTTTTTCATTTATGTTAAATAGCCTCTGGGCACTTCAGCATGTATTTAGAGATTGAAAGGAATAGATGGTATGCCAGATTAATTCCCAGAGCAGTTATAGCAACAAATTCTCCTCACCCCTGAAAAACAAACGAAAGTACATAACTAAGCACCATATGCAAACATAATGAAAAATCTGAGTTTGGAACATGTCCTGAGTAGATGTCTCTATGTACTTCCAGAAAGGCCAAGAGGAAGAGAATCCCACAGGTAGAGGCCTTCAGCTGGGACCTTTCCCTGAAATGGAATGGACTAATGCACAGGTGAGAGTAGTGAACTGAGCTGTGGGGATAAAAGTGAGGAAAGGAAATAGTTTCTGGACTGCTGCTTCAAAGTTTTGTTTTTGTTTTTATTTTTTTTTTTAAATTTCTTTATTGAACACCTCAATAATTGACAAGATTCTGAGGCATAAAAATTTTGCCTCAGCTACCCAATGATTAAACTGAAAATAATTTTCTCTTTTAAGAAAACAATTTGGCCTCACCTGGCTTTTGACATCTGACCAAGTCAACAATATTGCCATGATAGTAAATGACTCTTCCTGATCGCAGTTCATCCTGGTTTTGGATGTCTCCTATAGATTGAGGTGGACTGTGTCCTAGAAATGATTGCCTCCCTCCATTGTCTAGACCTTCTCTGCATTGCCTACACATTCTTTACAGTCAAATAACAGATATAAATGCCTAGATTTTACATGTCTCATGTGGTGAGGAAAATTTCAGTTTTATCTTTTCGAAATTTGTTTATTCTCTGTTGGCCTTGAAGTGATGCAATCAGTTTATGAGTGGTAGCAGGCAGGCTTTCCTGGGAAAGGAAAATTTAGTGTATTTATGCTGAATGTTGCTGCTGTCGTGGACTTGAGAAACGTGTCAGACAACAGCACTGATGAAGATATTTCTTTTTATCAAAGAGCTTTTTCAGTAAAAGAGTTATCATTGACGTTATTACAATGAAAAACTCCAATTCAAACAAACAAAGAAAAAAAAAACGACTCTATTGCATGAGGATACAAACCTCCATACATTTCTGTTATCAAAATATTCGATTTGCTTTATGCTGCATTTGTGTTCTCAGCTTTCAGTGCATGACCTCCTGCTATTATCGTAACAGACATGAGAGAAACTTGATATTTTGGTTTCTTGCCAGCTGGGTCCTTTGGAATCTCAGGAGGAAAAGGAGACACGTTAAGATTTCAGGATAATGCACACTAATGGGATATTTCTGGTAAATGTAGTCTACACTGATATGTTGTTGATGTCCAAATTGCTATCTTTTGATTTCAGAGTTAGCAAGACACAGGGATAAATAGATAGATGATCATTCTAAGTGACCCTTGCAGAGCACTCTGCCAGGTGGACATCAATTTATAATGGCTAATGATGTTTAGGTGGTTTTCACAAATAATAGGGAAAAAAATATGGGGCACTTAAGGTTGAATTCAGTGTTAAATATAATGAATAAGAACTCTTACCGTCTGTATCTTAACACTCTGTTTCTGCCTACTATGATTTTGAAAATGGCCTAGTGAAATTTATTTCTTGGTTTATTTTGGATGCACATAACTAATTCTTACTGCTTTTTTAACACCTTCAAAGAAAAAAAATGAAGCTATTCAGTCACTCTTCAATTAATCGTGTCATTTATTCACACAAAGATGAACAAAAAGCTCTTCAATACTGAGTGGCACACAGTAGGAGGCAAGTGCTGTTTGCTCCTTAACAAGCCCATATGGTAGTAGGAGATCCAGTGTCCCTACTATGCAAACAGCACTGAATCTTTAAAAGCATGTTAAACAACATCTGCTGGTGATAAAATAAGTAAATTAGAAAGCTCATTACTTGTTAACTTTTGCCTAAGAGCCATAAAAAAATCAAGCTGAAGAGATACGTTGGAATATTTTTGAAATTCTGGAGTATCAGCATTGTGCTATTTATTTTTATTTAAAAAAAAATAATAATAAATCTGCAGAGCAGGTTAACTAGATGTCATCCCTGGGAAAAATATTGGCATGATTAAGGAATATTTAGCTAAAAAAGCAAGCATAATAATAAATTTATGGTTAGAATACGTTGATGACATTCAGCATAGGTTTAAAGCAAAGCAATTATATTAGATAAACTTCATTTCAGACTGTGAATTTGTTAGATGAATGTCCCTAAATGTTGTGAAGGTTTTAGTAAGGCATATGATTTAATATTACACTGTATCTTATTTTAATAAATAACAGTATACTTTATCAAAGTAATACTCATTAAGAAATGATTAGCTGACATAGCAAAGTACCAGTAGATGATAAATGGTCCTTTCATGGAAATATTGAGAGAGTCTTCCATGATTTAGAATTGGCTGCAGACAACATGTTTCTATGTTAGCTGAAATGATTTGGAAGGTGGCACAAATTGATTTGTAGGTCACGCAAAGATTTAAAAAATAGGAGAAGAGGAGGGAGAAGTCAGATGGAGCAGTGCAGTTACAGTCTGGCCTGGTCAGCAGAATCTATTCAAACAAAGTGTTTATTACCTGGAAGAGAAGGATTACACAGCCAGAGGGAAGAAATGTCATCCACACAAATAGAGAGGGGACCCCTAACCTGGAAATAGATGACTGTGAGGTGGTTTCAGAGAAAAGAATGGGCAGCTCGGCAAAGGTTTATGCAATGATCTTTTAATGTTAGATGATTAAGGGAAGAATAAGGATAAGATTATAGTTGTATATGAAACAACAGTCTTGTTTGATGTTGTTGTGCCAAGTTGTAGAGTCCATACCTTGGACTGAATATATATTTTCAGAGAGAGAATAGAGACTAGAACAGAGAAAAATTCCTCCAAAGAGAGATTTATCTCTCTCTCTCATAATGACAGTGTATTTCTGTGGGGAGACTGGGAACAAGGGGATTCTTCAGCGCAGCAAAGGAAAGCAGAATACGTGCTATAGTGAAGCCAAACAAATGCTGGACAGGCCTTTTCAGCAGTGAGGATGCAAGATAAATTATGCCAGGAAGTTGTAAATTTCCATCTCGCTATGTTTCTGAAATAGATATGCATTCTTATTTAAGATACTTTTGTCAGAGTTATGAGCTGTGGTACATTAGGCTAAACTCAGTGATACAGTGATACTCTCTTTTTTGAATTCTGAATCTTTTAGGCACCTGATCTCTGGTCCAGCAGACTCAGCAAAATCTTCTTCAGTGCAGGAATGTGGGATTAGATGATAGGGCTGAGTAAGATTCACCTAGTCTAACTAAGGTAGTTTATCATTTTCTTCCCCAGCTACTAGCTCAAATGAAGATATGTGGAACTGCATTACATGGTCTAATGAGAGCCCTCACTTCCATTTACCTTCCTTCCTGTGGATGAATGGAGGCTAGCAATGCTTTTCTAATTTTTCACTTAGCTCAATATGAGATCTGCAGCTCAATGCAAACTTGAATCAATTGGATGCTACCTACAGCTAGTAGAAATTAGTTCTGGTGGCCTCTTACCCGAATAGGCATCTCACAAAAATAATTAATTAAATAAATAATAAAATGAAATAAATGATGCCTGCGGTCCATACTTCTATTATTAATGTTCCACGGAAAAAAAAAATATCAAAATATCTTAGAAAATCCTTAGGTTCACTTTATTGCTCTTTTCTTGGAAATGTTCCCTTTCCCTTTCTCTTTTTCCTTTCCCTTTCCATTTTTCCTTTCCAATACTCAAAATATATAGATACCTCTGTACAACCATCTCCTGGCCTAAATGAGAATGAAGGCTAAATCCTGCCTAAGTCATTGATATCTGGAATAATTTTACTTTATTGATTTGTAATCTGGATGTGGTAAATGTTGATTAAAACCGTAAGATCTGTTTGAGAGGGTTTGATGTTTTTTCATTGTTGTGTGACTGCCATCTACATCACTCTGATATTTTGTACAACTAATTGTAGATCAGTTGGTCTATAAAATGAGATTCCGAACTTAAGATATGTTGTTTCATTTTCTGTCTTTGCAGCTAGTCTTGAGTCATTTGGATTAGCTTTCTTCATTCTCTTTGCCTTTGTTTTCCTATCTGTAAAAGGGAGAACGAAAATTGCTTTGAGACAAAAAACAAAAACAAACAAACAAAAAAAAAATCGTATTTCCTGAACAGATATTAGAATTTTTCTGTTTTACATAGAACATTAATGATTGTAGACTATTACACATACTCTCAGAGCAGTGAATGATGTTTTCTCACAGAATAACAGTCTAGCACATTTAGAGGTAAGAGGAAACCAAGGTGTTGAGTCTATAGTACACCTCTATAGACCTCTAGAGTAATTAAAATTGAATTTGATTTACCCTCCCTGTTCCTAAATATCTCATTTTAACAATAATTTTCTGGTTCTTTGCTTTGACTTGCATTGAACATAAGCTACCTTCTTTAAGTTTGAAGTACCACAAAGCATAATTTTGTCCTAATTGTTCTCTGTCATTCAGTCAGAGAAAGTGACTTTAATCTGCAGCCATGCAAGGATGGAAAGGTATATTACTCAATTGAGAAATTTAAAAAAAAAAAAAAAAAAAAAGAGACACATTTTCATGGCTTATGTTCAGAAAATCTGTCTTCGACTTAACATTTAAAACAATTAAATAGCCAGATAATTAGAAGTCTAAGCTGTTAGCCTAGTCCTAAGGAGAACTATTGAAAATTGGTTTATTTGGGGTCCATCTCTTTCTGTTGTCGCTTGATTTAACCTCAGGTTCTAAGATCTTTGAAGCTTAGCCACTTCACTTTTACTTCTGCATTTGATGAAAGCCTTCCACATTGGAATCCCAGTCCTTAACACTGACATCAAGATGTAGCAATGGGTATAGGGCAAAACAGAAACTAACATTCTTTCAATGATTTTAAGATTTCACCTGTGGAAAGGAGAACTGGGCTCCTATAATCCTTATTATTTGAAAATAATAATAGTGGCATAGTTTTCATCTCAAAAGCTGCCTGTATTCAAGTGGAATTTTCTGATATATAGATCCACTGCCTTTGTATATGATTCAGGGTCATATGTATTACCATAACTGTTTAGATACTTCCTCTGCTATTTTTTCAGAAATTTCCTATATTACTACAGAATTATAAACTCATTTCTTGGTAAGAACTTTTGTGCTGAAAACTTTACATAGGTATCATACCTAATTTTGCCTACATTACCTTCTTATTATTCATGATTACACATGAGCAGTAGAGAATTTGGAGGTATGTTTTATCAATTTATTAGCCCTCCCTCCCATTGTCTCAGTTTCTGCTCCTTTGTGTTTTCTCTGAAAGACTTCGATTTTACTCAGGCAGCCTGGCTCGCCACCATGTAGTTGATCTTCCAACCTCACAATCTGAGCAGAAACATTTCCTCCATTTGAAACAAATGATTAAACTTCAAATTGCATAACTTTCTAGACGAAATATTCTAAATTTCTAGATGAACAAACACTAAAAAAGATGGGTAAAGATTTTGTTATTATTAAGGGGCTTTAGTTCAAGTATTTTAAATCATGTTAGGCAGAGATTTGCCTATGAGTTTGGTAGCTCAGACAGAAATGTTTTGTGAGACAATGGCTGCAGTCTCATAATCTGTATAAAACTCTGTAAATAATGTCTGGCCCAAGAGGTACCTATGTTGGCTATGTTGCTGATGATGGCACTTCCTGCATTTTTTGAGAGACAAAACCAGAATTGCTGAGTATTAGTGTCAGCTTAAATTCCCATGGCCTCTTGTGGAACAGATGTGTGGTTATGACCGTCTACTAACCCTGGTTTCTGAAATAACTTCTAGCCACACTACACCATTGAATAAACTTCGTATTTCCTCCCAAAGGAAGCGATGTCCATTCATGAGTGCTGTGACCCCTATACCAACGGCCTCATGGAAAAAGTTGGATATATTTTGGCAGCTTGGATGAAAGATGGCTTACGTCAGTGTAAAAATTAAACCTTTTAAAGGAAGAGGAAATTTATTTTTCATCCATAGCCAGTGAAACTTTAGAGTCACCAAACTTTAAATAAACCCCCTGCATTCCCATTCTTTCCTATGGAAGGTTATGTGCTCAACTAATAATACTCAAATATGCTATACTTCCTTGATGTTTTCCCCCTCATGATAAACTCACTACACTAGACTTTCATTTATTTTTTTAATATCAATTTACTTTGGATGGAGCTAAAGCACACTTCCATCATTACGTGATTGCTTGAAACATCTGGGATTTCTTGATTACTGAGGTATGAAGTTAACTTATGTTGGATAAGCTCCATCATGACAACTAAAATTAGTTTTCAACACTGAAAAACAGACTCAGAGTTTCCCGGGTTAAAGAATAAATAAATAAATAAATAAATATTATTAATAATAATAACTTCCACAGCAATCTTAATGACTTTACAATTTATTAGACAATCTTTTCAATATTGCATAAAGCCATCACATCATTACACAGTAGTAAGTTCAGTAATTCAGCTTCTGAAAACTTCAGGAGCCTGGAGTCTATCTGAATTCTCAGTGTTTTTCATAACTTTTAAAAATCAAATAATTTTCTTTAATAAACATATGTTAGTACTTTTATTGCCTCTTGAGACAGCATCCTGATTAAATATTTCAAAGTGTTGTTTATGAAAGTTGGAAATTTGAAGTATCACTTATCATTGGTAATGACTGATGTAATTCTCTTAAGTTCAGAAATTAGTCATTATTTGACATGTAGTTTAAGGTAAAGTAACTATTCAAATGGAAAATCCTTCTGAAAAAGAAGTGTGTTATAACTTAAAAGAGTACTCCTTTGTGCCTTTACATTATATTGATTCTGGTTGCCTCAGTAACTACCCAATTTAATTTTTTAATTTATTCAATCTCCACCTAATGGATGGAAAGTATTTTTCTTTTTGCTTCATCTTTGCAAATATTCAGCAATTCAGAAAAGAGTAAGGAATAATGTGAAATATAAGCTGTAAAAACAGATTCTTTAATTTTATTGGTAATATATGCTCTTTCTGTAAATAGCCCAAGGCTTTTTGATTGTTTTTATAAACTGTTTATAGGAGCTTTATTGCTACAAATGGAATTTTTTTTCATATCTTATTTGAAAAAATATTTCCCAGAGCAAAAGTAATCATGATAAAATGTAATCCTTACAGCACAGTTGTGTTTCAAGGAAATATCTTTTTTTTTTTTTTCTGGCACAATAGAGGAATGAACAGTTTCTCAATGATTTAACACCAAGTGCATGTGCCTCTGTAAAAAGAATGCATGCTTTAAAGTTTTACTTGAAGTTAGATTATAGTTAGTACCATATTTTTTTTTTTTTCAGAATCTTTATTCTGTGAATAAAAACATATAAGAATTAGTAAGATATGGAGAATTTTACAGGATGAAAAGAAACAGCTCTAAATAAAGAGTGAACTGAACTCAGCGTCTGCTGTGGAAGACTTTGTTCTATAACACCATTTGCAACCAAACCCTCAATGAAACAAACAAACAAACAACACTACCATTATCTGGGCGACAAAGATATTGTTCTTGTTTACAGAAATCATTGTTATCAATTTCATTACTAATGAGGAATGATTGAGTTTTGTTAAACTGGCAGCTGAAGACTTTAGAAGTTTTAGACATCAAGAAACTGTTGAATTCTGTAAAGCACAGGCAGTGAAGGTACATTTTCACATTCAACATCCTGAATGTGGGCCTTTTTTTTTCCACTCCAGGATTAAATGAGAAATTCCTCAAAAGTCTATTTCAAAGAGAAAAGAACCATAGAACTGAGAAAACGATACTTTTGCTACCGCTTGTTTACATCCAAGGCAGAGCATATTATTGAGTGAGAGAATGTGTATAGCTTCATTATATGTAAGCTTTCAGTAATGCTGCAGGTTTTAGCATTGAATGAGTTGACTTAGATCTTCCTCTGCACACACTGCTTTGTATTCTAGTGAAAGAGCAGGTATAGATCACTTTGGCTGCAGGAATCTGAAAATTGCAGGTTTTGTTCTGACTGATAAAACAAAAGTTTTGTATTTACAGCCTTATAGATACAAACATAACTCATTCTTTCTTCTTTTTCCATATCTAGAGAGGTTTCTGCCCCGTCTAGTAACCTCTGAAGACCTCTACCCTTTTAGAAATGTCCATTTATTTTCAATGAACAAAATTTCCAGTGATCAGATACTTCAGTTTTTCTTAGAAGTTTCATCAAAAGAATTGTCTTTCTTAGCTTAAATTCTCCTTCAACTTAAGCTCCACTGAACTTCTGGATTCCAGATTTTCAAAGCACCTTTTGAAGACATTTAAATAATGAAGGAAGAGGTCCTGAGCCACTTGTGTTAGCTTTGAAGTTAGTGCTGCTTCAAGCAGAAGTTGGACTACATTTTATCAGTTACTCAAAGCCCAAATTGAAGTTCTGTAATTTTATGATTCTATGACTTTCACTGGAATTAATTACGACTGTCTTTGAAGGGTGAAATTATAGATTAAGAACTGACCAAATTTAAAAATCCCAGTGCTAAGGACCCCTGTTTCTTAGCCACACTTCTGTCATTCTTAATAGTTAGTGCAACTTCTACTTTTCTTTGTTTCATTTTCACTTTTACAGTGCTAAGCTTTTTTTTTTTTTTTTTTTTTTTTTTTTCCCCTTTGGGAACTTTGAAGCTGTTGGTGTAGCTTTCCAGTATTATTCATGTAATGAAATGTGTTTTCAGGATTGAAATAAACAACAGAGATAAATGATCTATTCTGAAATAATCTGTATCTACAATGCAGATAGGCAATCCTCAGCTGACAATTCTAAATTAATTTCTACACCAAAGAAAGAGAATAAAGGAGGAGATTTGTGGGGTGTTCCACAGCCAGATATCAACTGCCATTCCTGGGAACCTGGTGGAAAACTGAACTTGCACTGGATCCAGTTTTTTGGGAATGCTCGAAACCATTGTAACAGATACAGAAGGAGTAGGTGTTCACTTAGAATGTTCAAATATTCATATGGAATAAGCTACGAGGGCATTTTTCACATGATTTTAGTGTACCAGATGCTTGAGGACAAAAAGGATAAGACCTTTTCCCTGTATATTCTGAAGAATATGTTAAGATGTTTTGGGGGAAAAAAGTTCTTTCCATTTGGTGATGTAGGCTGTGTTCCTTACTCCATGGATTGGAGATCAGACTAAAACTTGGTTGTTAAATGCTGGCCACACATTTCCTAGGTTCTAATCCTGACTCTTTTGGCAGTAACTATTCTTCATTAATTTTACAGATAAATTAACAGAGGTTTCACTTGGCAATTTCAAGCAATAATGAGGGGAAAAGCTAGATCTTTTAGAAGTGGTTAAATCTTACTTATTCTTCCCCAGTAAGGAAAGGAGAACTGTAATTTGGAGATGATTGGAGTCTGCTATCAGCAGGTAGAAATTTTACCTATGTTTACAGAGAATAAAACCCTTCACATGACTTTTGAAATGACTGCATGGCTTCCTGAGTTCTGAGTCAAGATATTTTCTTAATCTTTTCAGTGTCTACTGTTTGCTGCCATTATTCCAAGTAATTCAACAGTTTAAATTAGATAATTGGTGATCAAATTCCAGTATTTTTCTATGAATGTCAGTGCTTGGCTCCTTAGACTTCTGGGAGAGAGGTAGCTTTTGAATGAGTAATTGATTTTAACAAGTAAAAGCACTCTTCTTATTTTAACTTTCTAAAGATACTCCTAACATTATTCTACTGTTTGTACATCTGCTGGTAAAGAGGATGAGCTGAGACGAGGGTGAGTAGCAGTGGCTATATTCAAGAAGAAGAGAAAGGAGATATTGATGACAAATTAGAGAAACATACGTTAAAAGGTTCTGTGGAGAGACATAGTATTGGGACCAGACTAGACAACAACAAAAAAAAGAATGGGAATGAAGAATTATAAACTGTTAATGAATAGGCTATGGAAAAGGTGTATGCTGTGTGCTGAGTAGAAGATATGTAATGTTACTGCTTAAACTGCTTAAAGTTTCTTTCTTCTTGCTTTCTTAATTCTATTTTGACTGTATGATATAGAAATGCAACAATAATGCAGCAAGGCTAAGACTGAACCACATCTAAAACACAAATTAGCTTTCATTCTTTAATATGGGAAAATCTCTAGAGAAAGAGGTGGTCTGAGTTTCGTTACTGTCTTAGAGCAGATGACACCAGCAAATTCATGGAAGATATGTTTGAAAGTCAAGCATTATACTGTCTAGTAAAAAATTTCATTGCATAAAATTTTAATAAACTAGGGAAAGTGGACTTCATATGGTGGCTGTGTATAAGCACTTACAGTGTCTATGCAGATGTGTTATTTGAGAACCATGGCATCAGAATTAATGTTTTAAAGTATATAAAAATATAACTTAGTTTACATTGAGATATTGTTCACAGACATACTGCCATTTCAGTCCTAGAAATTAGTATTAGTAAATTAGTAATTAGAAATTAAAAATTAGTAATATGGCACAAGAGTATCAAAAAAAACAGAGTGAAACATAGATTCTATCCCAGCTTACTCTTTAGATTGGTAGGCACAGCAGAAATTCTCTATGGCCTAGAGTTGCATGTGCTGTGTAGCTTACTCTCCATATAGATCTGTCATCATATGATGCGATTCACTTTTTGCGTTATATGAATTTCTCAGGATGAGTAGTAGGCTCTGCAAGTATGGAGTCAACAGGTTCACGTAAATAATTTTTCAAAAATCGCTACACTGACTATTTTTACTATTTCTGCTGTTTATGAATTTTAAAATCTTATAAGACAATTGCCTTCTAACCTGCATTAAATACCCTCCCAAACAATTATCCAAGCAAGTGTGTGTACTTATTCAGTTTTAGAGGGTTGAGGAACCCAAAGCAAATCTAATTCCTCATCTTCACAGTATTTTACAACTCATGCCCTTGTCATAAATTTTTCCTTTTAGCAGGACTTTCAGACGATCCCAATGTAATAAAACAGGCTATTGCAGTATGTTCATATTTGAGTTTTAAGGGACTCTTATCTCCTCTTTCCCTTTCCTTTCCTTCCCTTCTCTTCTTTTCCGTTCCCTTCCCTTTTTCATTTCCTTTCTCCCTTTGTCTCCTCAGAACAAAGGAATGGATTGAGATGTGTACCTCCACAGCTTGTAGAGTATGCTTCACAGTCATTCTTAAGTTAGACTGTCTCATTCCTTTATAAGAAAAATTAACATAAATCTTTTTGCTAGTAATGGAATTTATTAGTTTCACGTATTTACTCTACTGGAAGAGGGTAACTTGGCCTTCAGTCCTCTATTATCTTTCTTGAGACAGTCATCTATGAAAGGATCAATAATACAGAATACCTAGAGCCTTTTGCTGATTAACTTTCTTTTTTAAATTATGCTTAGAAGAGATTTAACTCAAATTAAAAATGAGAAAGAAAGTACAGAAGGCAGCAGAAGTATCTGTTTTGAAAACTGTGACACCACAACCTGGAATTTCTCCAGTAACCATTTTTTTTTGCACTTGAAATTGGCAAACTAAATGATTAAAGGTTTGATCCTATTAGAACTTAACTAATGTAACTCTTCTATTATGATGCCTGAAACACTTGTCTTGAGCTTGTCATACATGCTTATAACAAGCCTATATCACAGAAACTTTGAACCACAGTAAGCATTTCGCTTACAGCTCTGAGAGTCTGAGAGCAAATAAAGAGTTAAATGGAAATGTAAACGATGGGTTAAGATGTGACAGTTCTGCTGAACTTAGATAAGGGCCGAACAAAGCTCACGTGTCAATTCCTATAGAAGAAAAAAATATTCTTACTTGAAAGATGAATTCCTAAACATTGCTTTTGACCAACAGTCTTAAGCATAGTGAAACCTTGTCATCTTTCCAGGATTTCTGTGAATTTGCTGAACACAAAGTGACATTGCATGCACACAAACCAGCTGTTTATTGTGACTGAGTATCATAAGTATGTATTATACTATATATCCTTAACATGTCTTGGCAGTCTGTAGATCTAACAGCATAAAGCAGAACATAATTCAGAGGAGGGAGACTGACAAGTAACTTTGGGAAAAAAGTGGGTCAGATCCACAAGGATGACAGATTTTCTATTTGTTCATCATTCTGCTTTTGTTTTTCTCAGGGATTTTTTTTATAAGCATGGGAATGTGGTTGATTCACAACAGCAAGAAATGTGAAGAGAGAATTAAGAGGGAAGTACTTATTTGGGTGTGATATTTATGTTTTTAAATGCTTGCAGCCTCCGTGGATGCTTAGGTACCAGGAATGTCAAGTTATCTCTCTCTGGGGAACAAAGGATGACAATTACTGATTAAATATGGAAACCTGTTTGCAGGAGACAGACTGCAAACTGTGTGTCATTACTTTCACAATTCATTGTGATGAAAAGTAGATAATACATATCTTTGGACAAATAGTGTCTCATTGTCTTTAAAGGGAATTTAGCTTTAAGTCAATTTAATTTCTTGAATCTTTGGCTTTACATCCAGACGTATAAGGTGGCAAATGTATGTTCAGGTGTACAAGGGTCTTATGAATTAAAAGCCATATTATAATGAGTCTTTTTGTTTTTAAACATGAAGGAAGAACAGTTTTGTAGCGTAAGCACAAATTTTTACCAGGTGCACTGAACTAGATTCAGTGGAGTGTTGCTAAATAGTGCTGTTTTGCTAGTTTAGCTGTAAAGTGTTCACTTAAAATTAGTCATCACTGTCACGAAACAGTATTTTCATACTGTGCTGTGTAGAGAGAGATTAAGGCATTCCTGTTGATGGCTAATTCTTGTCTGGTAATTTGTTTTCATCTTGTATTAATATGCTGACACTAGTTCCAAGAAACTGGTAGAGAATTGCACTGACTTCAGTATTTACCTAGTGAATGCTGTGCCTATAGCCTTGTTAGTCTTAAAAAAAAAGACTTTAGTCTTTAAATACATATTATGAAAATAGCACAGTGCTCAGTATCCCATTCCCAAATGAATCTCCAGGAGGGCACTGTGTGACTGTGCCAGAGCCAAAGAGGGCAATGGCAACATACAGCACAAATAGGTTTGCATTATTCCTCAGCTAAGGAGTCATTTGCCCTCTCCCACCACTAATTGAGACAGACTGACCATTCAGTGCTCTTTCTTGCCTGTCTGGATATCTCATTCCTCAAAATACATCATCTGGAACACAACAGCATTGTTGAGTTTTTCTAGCATTGCTGATATTCAACTCAGTAAACAAAATATATTTTTCATTTTGGTGATGTGACCAAGCAAAACTGACTTTCTACACTGTGAAAGGGAAGAGATTTTAAAAAAATCAATACTAATTCTAGCATTAAATTACGTACTGACGCAGAAAATGAACTGCAATAAACCATTTCTAGCACTCAGAAGCAAGCAGATACAGGGATAGCTAATGAAAATTGTTCTAATAATTTGAAATGAGTGCATATCAAATACACAAATCCCACGTCAAAGCCACTAAAATATTTTGGGTAAATGAAACTTTTATTGGAAATCTAATCAATGCCTTATTAAACATATTACTTTTCCAGTCTGATGCATACTTATGACTAAAATTTGACAAAATCTTACTAATTGCTTTTTTGCTTACCCAGGAAAATGGTATTTTTGAGTTTCTGGTGAGCTAAATAGCATTCTTTATATTGGTTATAGCTGAGCAGATGACCAACAGATTGACTAGTTTTTTCACTATATGCTTAAATTTGCATATGCTGATGTCTCTGCTTATTCTGTAAAATGCAGGTGTGTACGTGACGGTGTCCCATTTTGTCACGGAATACTTGTTAATATCCATTAAAATGTTCAAAAAGCAATACTCATCCTTTACTTTGACAAGATATCAAAGCGTCTCTGCAGCATCTTATAAGCAGCTAATTGGAAATTTCAGCTTGCTGTTTGTGTCATTCTGTCCTTTGAGTGAGATTTTGATCAACTACAAAATCTCATGCTCTTTCTTTTTAATTCTTACAAGAAGCTCTAAATGCATCACTTCATTTTGTTAATACTGTTTGCTTATAGTGGGGAAGTTCATAAAAACTGCATACTAGGCAATTCCTCAATGGATAAGTCAATCAAAATACATCTAATTTAGTGCTGTTGTACATGTTGGGTAAACTTACAAAGAAAAATGATTTAATATTTGTCTTAGTGAGGATCTGAGATTAAATTAATGATACAGCTTCTCAGTTTAATGGATAATCATATAATATATAAATTTCGATATACTATAAAATATATCCAAAACACTATGGCACTGTTCCAGGCCATGAGAATTAAGTGTTTGTGAGATTATTGTAATAACCTGGGAATTTTTTGGACAGCAATGTCTATCTTGCCTCCAGCCTTTTGAGGCCATTGGTCTCATCATGATACAACCACAGACTCTCCTTTCAGTGCCACTGCCACAGAAACTGGGACTGTTCTTTTAACATTGATAATTTGGGCACATATGGCTGAGTAATTCATAAAACCAATCTCTGATACTTTGCTATGGGTTATAATAATTCTTTCATGGGCCAAAAGAAAGAAAATGTATAGTCTAATACCCTGTTAATCTTTGTGAAACTGGACAGAATTTCTGGTCATTTGATATGAGCTCTATACTCCAGCAATATTTCTGAAATTATCTTTACTATCAGGAGTTATTAAAGGGAAAAATTTTCTTAACGTACTGCACAGAGAGGAAGGATATAGTGCTGCAAGAAGGAAAAAAAAAAAAATCTTACAAACAACTGGAATAGTGGAAAATAGCATGAAAAGTAGGAACCTACCTTAACTTCAGAAGTCTTCATTATGCTAGCTATGATATATTATGTATAATATTATAATATTATAATATAATAATAATTATAATTGGGAACATCAGACTCTTGTTTGCTTTTCCTGATGTCAAACACAATCCAGATGTTTCAGTGCATTTTCTCTAATCACTCCTTTTTATCTCATGCTTTTCTTTTCTTGATTTGCATTCCTTACAGAACTTTTTTTTTTTTTTCCTTCATAAAAGTATTACAGTGTCCTTCATTTTTGGTCCTATTGCCATATATTTCTCTCCTTTGGAACCATTTCTTAGTTCATGAACATAATTTGTCTTTTTTTTTCTTAAATTTTCTTGTTATCTCTGATGATTTCAACCTTAATGTCCTGAGTGCCTTACTAGCAAACACCGCTTGTAAAGAATATTGCTTGTTATCAGGATCATTTTCAGATCCTTTAACTATAAGGATTGTATCCATAAGCTATATATATTATATATATATTTATGCTGATATGTGACAATATAAAGCAACAGTCTTATTATGCCACTCAGAGGGTGGTGACACATTAGAACAGGTTGCCCAAGGAGGCTGTGGATGCCCCATCCCTGGAGGCATTCAAGGCCAGGCTGGATGTGGCTCTGGGCAGCCTGGTCTGGTGGTTGGCAACCCTGCACATAGCAGGGGGTTGAAACTGGATGATTCATTGTGGTCCTTTTCAACCCAGGCCATTCTATGATTCTATGATATTATATGATACCAGACACCAGAATACTAAACTATCTGTAAAATAGTTTGACAGAGTGATTTTTTAAAATAAATATAGGAAATAACCCTTCTTGATGAGAACAACTTTCAAAACAAAGAAGCTGGTTTCTTTCATCACAGCAAACATCTTGGGCAGTCAGTGCAGAGGAGTGTGGGGCTCCTCAGAGTGAACACTGTGATGAGCCAGAGGGTGCTGAGCTTTCTGCTGAAATGGCATAAGCTTGGATACATGAATTGGAAAGCAGTGAACTCAGTGTGTATACTCAATCTCTCATCTTTATACAATTCTTTTTAGTGCCTGCAGAGTGAAGAAACTCTTTGTGTTAATGTCTCAGGATTCCCTCCAGTAAATCTCTGTAATAAACACACAATAAGAAAGAATTAAAATAGAAAGGCATTCAAACATATGATTAAGTTATGCATTAACTTTTATCGTCCTTTCCATTAATATTAAGAATTTTAATATCCTTGTGGAATTTAAATCACACCTTTATATGTCTGGCTATCTCATAGCATGCAGCAATACAGCCAAAATATCCCTCTGCATCTGTAAGGGAATGCATGCTAAGGGGTGGTGTCATCAGCATATGAATAGACAGACATAAGAAAGTATGCATACAAAAGTTTTCCAATGCAGCTGACAGCTCTCTGAGGAAGAATCAATCAGCTATTTGAACAGCTCCTATAACACAGAACAAGAAGTAAAGTAAGTGAACCTGCCACGAAACTCAAGTGATGAAATTTAAATTTTAAATTGGTATTGCTCTGGTCTCCAGGATTAAAATCCTAACCTTCCAGAAAATGCTATTGATTTTATTTTCAGCAATGCTTGTGTACAGAAGTGTGATGCTATCTTTAACTGATAAGGGGAAGATTTCTGCTTGTTGAATAGTTATCTTCATCTCCCATTTTTCTGTGGCAAAAATGGTCTCTGTGGTCCCTGGTCTCATAATCTAATAAATCTTCTCAGATGCAAACTCAGGGGTTTCCCAACTTTCCACTGTTCTAAGTGCCCCTTTGAGTCTGTTTAGATTAGCACATAACCTATTACTTCTAGTATATCCACCTATATTCATCACTGCAGGTCTTCACATTTTTTTGTTCTTTTATAATTTTGGCACATGCTGCTAAGGGAGCACTTCAGAAAGCTTGTTTAAACAAGTCTGTAAAGAAATAAGCTCATGTGTAAACTCAGGGATTTGATGTCACATCATCTTGTCAAGGCACCATCCATTCACTTGCCTGATCTTTATTCTCTACCCACCAACTAGAATCTTTAGCCCAGGAGAGTCTGTACAAGACATAAGATTTAGTAGTGTTTTCTTAAGCCAGCTACTTACAGTGGACTAAATTATACTGTATTTCAAGGATGAATATTCCCCTGCAAGGTATTCAGTCTTGAAAGGTCTCAGATGACAGAGAAGCCATCACTTCCTTGGGTGACTTATTCTGATGGCTGCTCTTCCCCACTATTAGCATATGTCATGTTCCCATTGTAACGCTGTCTGGCAGCAGTTTGCAGTCACTCATTCTTGTTATGGCTTTTTCTACCATATTACACACTGCATACACACTGCATGACACTTCTTAGTCATCAGATGGAAAGTTAACCACCTTGAGCTTTTTATCCTTTTACTGAAAGAATTTTTTTCCTCAGCCTCCGAAACATTTCTTTCTTCCCTTTGTTCTGGTCACCTGTTTTACAACATCCTTATTTAAGTGTAGAAACTTGAATTTTGGGCAGTTCATGGGTATCAATGTTATGATATACTATACTGAAGTAAAATCACTTCTGTACTGCTCTTTACTAATGACTGGATCTATTGCTCTTCAGAGATATATCTGGAGATTAAACTGAATTTTCTGCTAAAATAAGTGTCATTCGAGTTTCTCTGCTTGCCTAAAACAAGCTGTAATCTATTCAGTCTACACATTTTCAATATTCAGCCCCTTTCTTTATAAGATTTACATATTTTCTTTACTCCTAAGTATATATCTTATAAAGATACTGAATAGGAATAATATAACTAATTTCAAATATTTACATTATGAGTTAGCCTGTGTTTTCTTTATGATCAACTTAGAGAAATAGCCACTTCTAGGGTGTTGCTAATCTGATCATGTATAGCCATTTGAAATAGGTACCTATTTCTCCTCCTTTGATTATTGAAAGTAGGTGGCTTTTCTAATGAGAGGACTAGCTCATATATCCACAAAGTAGGAAGTTTTATTTGGCAAGATGAATCCCAGCCCTTCTGGGGAATCAACCTCAGCAGCCCTGTTTTTAGTATTTTCAACCACGGCAATCCTTAGGTTGTCCAAATTTTTCATCATTCAAAACATTTGGTGAAATAGTTCAGTAGTGCAAGACATGCTGCTATAGCTCCAAATCTGCTTTAGAGACATTTCAATTCAAATCATGTTAGTGCAGTGTTTTTACATTTATCATCTAGTCTGTTCTACGTCTGATAAATCTATGCTTTAATACCATTTAAATGTGCTTATTTTTATGAGGTTCTCATGTAATGGCCTTTCAGAAACCTGAATATTTTGTATTTGACAGTTATCTTTGCCATCCAAAGTAATGTGCTCATCAGGGGATGAAGTCAATTTTAGCAAGACCTGTTTTCCATAAAATCTAGAGCAAGCATTTAGCAATATTTTTATTTTATTGTAACTGAAATTCTGTTTTCTGTGCCTTTCTGAATTTCTGATGGACAACACATAGCAGCATATTTCTGGTGATGCATGATTGCTCTGCAGTTTTATATATTCTGTTACGAAATTCCTAAGAGATTAACCTAAACATCAACTATGATCAGAATATCTTTGAATTAAAAATCAGTAGAAGCATATTTTGCTTTCACTACATGTAATAATAAATAAGAAACTTTAAATTTAACTGGAAAGAGTTAATATATGATTCCTTAATTAATATAACTTTCCATATAAGTTTAGCAATATTAATGTAGATATAGAGGCAAATATTTATCTCTATCATCTATCTGTTTATTTATTTTTGCCATTTGAAAGGCTGATGCATAACAATCATCAACATGCTTCTTTATGAAAAGAAACGACCAGTTCAGATCATCTTTTTGACCAGGTGCACAAAGTTTCTCTTTCTTACTTGAAAATAGTGAAATTTGAGTCTTAGTTATGACTATTAAGTCATCCAGTGGAATAGGTTTTAATGCTCAAGACATCATATGTGAACTGTACTAAGATGTATATTTGCTGTTGGAACTAACTAGTAGTGTTCTTGCTCTCTGCTCTCAAAGTTCTCCACAAATCCCTGGTGTACAAAAATGTACACCATTGTACAAAAATTTTGTCCTTTTTTCTGAGAACTGTCTAGGACAATGAAGCATCTCACTTTTTCTGTCCTAATAGCTCAAGTGACAGTGGAGTCAAAGAAGAGAATGATAATGACTAAGTGGAGCTCTCCAGTATAGCCATCTCTTCATTTGATTCAAGCAGATCTCTAACTTACTTCACCGAACTGTGAAAACACCAAACTGTAGTGATTCATTGGCTTACATATCTTCAGATCAATATATTTCATTATTTGTGACATCAACCTTTATACTGTTGACATCCCCATATGATAATTTCATGCTTTGGACAAAACTGATGTTCCTTATAAGGCAGTACATGTGTATCCTGTTACCCAAGACAGCTGAGTCATGTACCTGGGAGAGATTACTTATTATGTGAATGATGTCTAAGTATTCTTCAGAAGTTGCAGAAACAAGACTTAGTGTATAATTTAACTGTGAGTTTGTGAATAGACTTTGAGTTGGAAAGCTATCCAGATTTAAATTCAGTTCTATTTTCTTTCTGTGGAAAAACAATAAACAAAAGAAAACATAAAAGACCCCACCATATATTTAATCTCTTACAATTCAGCACTTCCATGTTTTCTCTCTCTGTACAAAATTTTATTGGCTATTATACATTTTTAGAGTCAATAAAAATGATGCTGTTCTATTTAGAATATACGGGAATTAATTTGCCAGAACACCTACTCTTCAATTTCCTTCTCAGATAGGAGCCGTTAGCTTTTATTCCTTCTTTCATGCATGGAACTTATTCACAATTTCTGAGAGTTGCTTCAGAAGTTGTGACAATAAATGCCACTGGTGCTTCCATTTTCAAGAAAAACATATACCACCTGATGAGTCTGAATGAGTACAAGTCTACGGGACCAGATGAGATGCATTCCAGATTCCTGATAGAACTGACTGACGTAATTTCCAAGCCATCTCCATCATATTCACAAAGTTATGACTGTCAGGTGAAGACCTGGTGAGTGAAAAGATAGAATTATCTATCTTATCTATCTGCCTTTTTAAGAAAGGTAGAAAGGAAGATTCAGGAAACTGCAGGCAGATCTGTCTGGGAAGATCATAAAGCAAATCCTCCTGGAAGTTATGTTAAGACACATGCAAAATGAGGTGATCTGTGACAGCCAGCATAGCTTGTCCAAGGGCAGACAGTTCCTGACCAATCTGGTGACCTTGTATGATAGAGTGTTGGCATCAGAAAATAAAAGAAGTACAACTGATGTATCCAGAGAATACAGTGGCTCAGTATCTAGATGGAGATCAGTGATGAGTGGTGTCCCTCAAGGGTCAGTACTGGGATCTTCATCAACGACATCAACAAGGGGATCAAGTGCACCCTGAGAAAGTTTGTAGATGGTACCAAGCTGTGGGATGTAGTCAATATACCTGAGGGATAGGATGCCATTCAGAGACATAGATTGGCTCAAGAAGCAGGCCCAGGAGAATTTCAACAAATCCAAGTGCGTAGTCTTGCACATGGGTTGTGGCAACCTCCACTATCAATACAAGCTGGGGGCAGAAACAGTAGAGCACAGCCCTGATAAAAAGGACTTAGGGGTGCAGGTGGATGGCAAGTGGTAGTAGTGCTCTGCTCTACCTTCTTGGTTACTTCTTCATAGGCATTGAAATGCTGCTCCTAAAAGTCTGCCCCCAGTCCTTCTTTTGCTATTCAGAGGCAGTTGTAGATCGGTTTCTCTACTTTGTGGAAAAAAAGAAAAAGAAACTTTCTTCAAGTTTCTTTTATGCTAATTTGCATGAGTTTCACATGCTTTTTCCCCAGTCATGCTACAGAATGCAGTCATTTCCATTACTTTTGATTTTATTAAGTCAAATGATGTTCTCTTGGAACAGTATTCTAAATGAGCCAAGTTTTTCAGACACTAAATTTTATTACTCATCCTTTAGTACAGCATCTAGTTATCAAGCTTTGTTATTCAAATCTTCATTTTGCCTGAACAGCTTAACAACTCTTGGCAGTAATATGTTAATTATGCTTGCGATAATTGACCTTTGCACCTGCAAAGTGCGAATAGGTGCATATATGTAAATTAAGACTTATGAATGTGACACAATGCCAGTAGCATTTGACACCAACTCTATGCTTTCTGTCTTTCTCCTATGTATTTTGAGCTAATGAAGCAGCTGCTTTAGGCTCACTTATGGTGCAATATTCAAAATGCAAATCCAATTTTTTGTTTAATTAGGATGAATGTTAAAAAAAAAAAACAACTTCTCTTTTGCCACATTCCTTAACATTCTGCTTTGAATCTGGACCCTTTTCTACTCTTCCATAATCAAGGAGTTTTTCCTTATCTTATCTTTTTTTTTTTTTTTTAATAATATCCCTAATTATTTTCTGTTTTGTTTATTTTTTTTTCCTGACTGCATGGCTAAAAGAAATGTATGCTGATTTAAGAATTTTTATTTTCATTTTAAAGGGGAATTTCTACTCATTATTATAAAAAAGGCATGAAAACATGAAACAAAACATCAGTAATTGCTGTTTTCTTGTCGTTATTGTTTTTTTGAAATTTCTTCCTTGTTAAAGAATTCACAAAAGTGTTTTTTTCCCCTCAATTTAAAAACTTTACTACAAAGTTATGTATTTTAAGCACCATTTTGCAAATTTTTTTCCTATCTTCAGATTTAACCCCTAGCCTAGATAAAATAGCTAGTATCAGGTAATTAAAATACCACTGCCTGTAAAAAAAAAAAAAAAGGACTCTGGACATTAAGCTTCTTTCATTTTCACATTCTTTGAAAAAATGAATGGATCAAATACAGCTAATGTTCTTCCCTGTGGCATGGGAAATGCTGGCTTCTGGAGATATGAAAATAATTTTCATAGTGTAATGGGCTCCTCCTTCCTGGGTGGCAAAGCTCCAAGTATATGCTCACAGCAGGCATGGGAGTGCATGGGAACTCAAACTAAAAGCTTTGTGGCAGATGGAACTAAATGTCATCACTTCACCCAGTGCTGGGCAAGGATGGAGGGAGCTCTGGGGTGTCAGGACCATCATCGCCCCAAGTCTGAGCTTGTGCACAGGTCATTCCTGCATCATGTGATGCAGTTGTCTGTACAGCTCTGGCGGAGATGCTCCACACATCTCTCCAGAACTAATGGCATGCCAACTTTGATGGCTGGGGGTTCTGAGAACTCTTGATTCTCTTCCATCTCTCTTAGGATGGTGAGGAGAAGAATCCACAGATCTGTTGAGCTATCTCTGCCAAAACCTGAGTCGAGTTGTGATTGACAGTGAAATATTGTCTGCACTAAGGAGAAGAGGTTTTGTAATCAGCAAGAGAGGATTTGGATGTAGTGAATGAAATGCTGATTATTTGTACTGTTGGTCAATAATGAAATTTCTTTAGCTCAGTTAGGCTCTCTAGCTCCCAGACAAAAGAGATCATGTGGTTGACTTAACGTCAGATTACAGCTCTGTGGATATACATTAAGGCACTTCAATTCTTCATTCCTGATAGTTCTTTTATTTTTGCTGTTGTTCTATTTGTAGCTTGCTTTTTTTCCCATAAATCAGTAAGACCTGACTGTCACACAAGGCACCTAAGTCCAGGCCTTTGCCCTGGTCATCAGAATAGACACAGCTTGAACTTTCATATGCATAGGAAGGGTTTAACACAGTCTGCATTGACTGAACTGAATAAGGCATATGTAACGTGTGGCGACGAATAGGTGACATAAGTATCTTTAGTTCACAGTAGTATTTACCCTTCTACACCACTCTTTGAGTGTGGATTCTGATCATTCAGCAGTTCTGGGAAGTGCAACGTAGACTTTACAAATATCTCACCAGCTTTGTTTCTCTGAGGAGATTTTGGCTTGTTTGAAAAGCAGTGGTGCAAAACCTGCTTGCTCATTAATTTGCTCATATTTTAGGTACGTTATTTAGTAACTGTTAGAACAATCTGCAAAACTTTGTTTATAAAAGCAACTCTTTTGCAAAAGCCTGTTTCTTAGTTTTATGTTTGATGTTATATCTAGCAGTAGAACTTATGCAAATGATCTTTCATTTTTTCCTTTTTTTGGAAGGACTGCTGAAAAATTTTAATGCCAATATTTATGGTGACTGAAGATTGTCCTAGGGGATGAGATTTCCTTTTTTTAAAATTTTTTTATTATTATTATTTTTTGCTTTGTAGTTTTCTTTTGTTATAATTGTTTTTAGTAATTATGAATATTTTGCTATGCCATGAAGACACTATTATCTATGACACTGTTGTAGAAATGTATCTTTAAAGGATGTTAAATTAAATAAAATAAATTTTCTAGGCTAATGAGGTAATATTAGCATATTTCTCAAGTAAAATAAATACTTACAAAGTTTAATCTTTTGTAATACGAAGAAAAAAAATCAAATTCCTTTTTCATTGGTTGAAAACTATAGCATTGTATAATAATTTAGATTGAAAGCGAGATCCTCTATTCCAAGAACCCAGTCCAAGTAGGACCAACTATGAATCTTGTATTTACATGCGACTTCAAAGTTAGATCAAGTTTCTCAGGGCTGTGTTCAGTCAGGTTTTGAATATTTCCAAGAATTGAGACTCCACAGCCTCTATAGTCCCTGAGGAAAGTGATCATGGCTCCACAGGGAAGTAGTCATGGCCCCAAACATGTCACTGTTCAAGAAGCCTTTGGACAATGCAGTGCTCTTAGTAATGTGATTTAACTCAGATTTCCTCATATGGACCCAGAAGTTGAACTCATTACAAGTCCCTTCCAGCTTTTGATAATCTCTGATTCTTATTTTGTGAGTAACTTGTTCCATTATTTGATCATCCTCACTGTGATTTTTTTTTTCTTTCATCATTTATAACTGAAATTCTGCTTGTTTCATTTTTTGCTCTTTACTCCTGAGAGGAGTTTAAGTTTGTCTTCTTTGTAATCTTCCATCAGGTAGTTAAAGGTCAGGGTTCTACTTCTGCACTTCTTTTCTGTGGGTTGTATGAACACTTCTCTCAACCTCTCTTTGTGTTTTATGTGCTCCAAGTCCCTAATAACGTTTTTAGACTTCCACTGGATTTATACCAACACCACAATCTCCTTTCTGGGTCACACAAAAACTGGGACATTAGCAAATGTCTCTCCCAGTTATGAACTGCAGGAAATGATCAAAAAATTGGTATAAAATCTACTGAAATTAGAGTAAAAAACTCTAGGTGCTTCTTAAGTTGAAAAATGCTTAATTATGTCATTGTTAAAAATACAACATTTGTAGGCTGTAATTCTACATTGGTGAATCAGAAGTAGGAAATCCTAGGGTTGAAAACTTCTGATTATTACCTGATGAAAATGAATAACACTGATGTCAACTGTTATACCTGAATCTTGTATGATTAATTTTCTTTAATTTTTACACAGGATCACACATATACTGCTGTTTTACAGTACAGTACAGTACAGTTTTTTTATTTATATTGAAATATATATATGTATATTTTCAGTATAATAGCTATTTTTTCTTCCTTTAGCGGGTATTTCATCATCTCACTGTATTTTACAAAGATTGGGTACAAATTAGATTTAGCATTTTTCAAAAAAATTTCCTCAAAAAGCATTGCTATTCTAGATTTTATGTGAGTGCTTGTCTTGGTAAACACCAGGATAAAAATCATAAATGTCCTTAAACATTTATGTAACATCCCTACCACTATTTGATACCATATTATCATCAGTTAATTAGCAAGTAATTCACAGAAAACAAATGAGGTCTACAAATTCAACAATGAACTTCCCCTTATCATGGAAAGTACAGATTTGAGGAATTATTTATGACACATTGACAGTTGGGTGCTAGTTTGCAGAAAATGTAACTGAGCTTGTCAATTTTCAGCCTTAAGGGGTCTTAACAAAGAACTAAATTATTTCAAGTAGACATCTTACAGTTTTTTCTTTCTACCCCTTTCAACTGTTTTAATCTAAATTATCCCAAATAATTTCTGACTGTGTGTACCCAATCTATAGATAAAAAGGAACACAGAATCAACTCTGCATCAAACAAGCACTTCTAGGAAATGAGGATTAATTTCACTTCATAGATTAGACTGAAATTACTGTGAGTATAAATGTCACTCTATAGGAAAGCAATGAGTGCTATTTCTAATTATCAAACTGGCATTGTACAATTGGTGGTTGCACTGAGAGTTTTCATTCTTTCACACTTTGCAAAGAGCTGCCCCAAACAAAAGTACGATCAGACAATCCAAGTTAAAAATTATTTTCTGCCAGTAACATTTCAGTGAAGTTGTCATCTGATTAATTCTGGAAGTAGAGTTCCTGTGAATGGCGAAGAAGAATAAAAGAATTCCAACCTGAGAAGTGAGGCCTTGGGGCAAAGCTCGGGAGTGATTATGCAGCATTCCTGTAATCTCAATACAATCTAAAATTATAAAAATCTAACACTTGCTTCACTGACTTAGAGGTTGAAGTGTGAGAAGTTGCACTCTGGTATTTGCACTGTAAGAATGTTCTCCTGAATTATTGCTAATGACTGATTGTGCTAGAAGTTGCTAAATGTAACTAAAAAATAATTTCTTTATTTCTTCACCACTTTTTCAAAGTGTAGGTGAAAGATCCAAGGATCAGGCCATTTATTTATTTATTTATTTATTTATTTTAATCTGCATTATTATCAGAACTTCCAGTTCTGAGTCCAGAAGATTACTTGTGAGTGAGGAGGAGAAGCATCAAGGAGACTGCAGCTCATTTTGCTACCTAGCTGCCTCCTCCTTCAACGAAGAGTAATGCTCAGCATCCTGTAGGGATATTTCTCTGCATGCTTTCTTGCTGCTGGAATACCAGTCTCCCCAGTCTCTTCCAAGGCATAGCCTAAAGTGGTTTATACAAGATGATCTTGCCAAATATTTACAAGTATTGAAGAAAGTACCAGACATTTTTAATCTGCAGTGTTTTATTAAGCCTTTGGGTAGATTCTCTAACAAGTTGATGGTAGCTGGCTTTCCCTTAAGTATCACAAGATCATACTGACAGCTTTGGCTCAAACGTAGGACTAGTCATTATGAAAGGCAAGACATAGGTCAGAAACCCAGTGAATTGTGTCTTTTAACTTGGCTGCTGAGTCACCTCTCACAACTGAGAATGGCTGCTAAAGGTCATGGAGCAATATATCTCCATGACCAATATATCTCCAATAACCATGGAAGGTTATTATGGTCACATACCCATTAAACTATGAGGGTTGGAGCAATCAGCATCAATCGACAAGTAACTCAATTGTCTAGTTTGTTAAAGCAGCAATAACTGATAAATTTTTTTGAGTATAGTTTTGGGAGTGACAATGTTTGTTGGGAAATCATTGAGAATGTGAGAATGCTTGTGATAAAATATATCTGAGTATCACATTATCCTTTAAGATAGCTTAGAAGTCACTTCTCCCATAAGTACAAAAATTCTGCAGTCCAGTCTGGATCAACCTTTCTCAGTTACATATCACTGATCATCTACGTACTCCTTCCATAACACAGGAATGCTTTAATTTCTCAATACTTGGTAGAAGTATTGTATTTTTCTTCATTATATCTAGAAGTTATTAAAAATATATATACATATATTTTCCAGATCAAGAAATCAAGACAATATTGTCACCAACTAGAAAAAATTATAAATTTTGCACAAGTTGCTGAAACAGATAATTTTAGCTTATGTACTCGGTGTGGAAAAATTGGAGCTGAAGTATTTTCTAACTGCAACCTAGTTACTTCTATCTAGACTAGAAAACCGATATAAACAGCTAACAAAGTGCTTTTTCTTCTCACTTTGACAATTACAGTCCTTTCAGGGCAGGTTCAGATTGGATATTATTAAGAAAATTTTTCTCAGAAAGAGTGATACCCTCTGCACAGAGACATAGGACGTGGGAGTGTTGATCAATGCTCAGCTGAATATGAGCCAGTAGTGTGTCCACATGGCCAAGATGACAAATAGCATCTTGGTCTGTATCAGAAACAGTGCAGTCAGCAGGACTAATGAGATGATCGTCCTTCTGTACTTCGCTCTGGTGAGCCCACAGCACAGGTACTATCTTCAGTTAGCAAATGGTATCCTGGGCTCCATCAGAAGAGGGGTGGCCAGCAGGGACAGGGAGGTGATTGTCCCCCTCTACTTTGCTCTTGTGAGGCCCCATCTGGAGTACTGTGTCCAGGCCTGGAGCCCCCAGTACAAGAAAGACAGAGTGCTGTTGGAGAGGGTCCAGAGGAGAGCCAACAAAGATGATCAGAGGGCTGGAGAACCTCCCCAATGAAGACAGGCTGAGGGAGCTGGGCTCATTCAGCCTGGAGAAAAGAAGGCTGTGGGGTGACTTCATTGCAGCCTTTCAGTACCTAAAGGGAATCTACAAACAGTAGGGGAACCAAATCTTTGAAAGGGTAGATAACTGCAGGACAAGGGGAAATGGTTTTAAGTTGAGGGAGGGAAGATTTAGGCTGAATGTCAGGGGGAAGTTCTTTATTATGAGAGTGGTGAGGTGCTAGATCAGACTGCCCAAAGAGCTTGTGGATGCCCCATCC
This sequence comes from Meleagris gallopavo, assembly GCF_905368555.1. Classification (NCBI taxonomy): domain Eukaryota; kingdom Metazoa; phylum Chordata; class Aves; order Galliformes; family Phasianidae; genus Meleagris; species Meleagris gallopavo. The sequence continues at coordinate 187,490,590 of NC_139404.1, read as the reverse complement.
CTGGAGATGTTCAAGGCCAGAATGGATGTGGCCCTGGGCAGCCTGGTCTAGTATTAAATGTGGAGGTTGGTGGCCCTGCATGTGGCAGGGGGTTGGAGCTTCATGATCCTTGAGGTCCCTTCCAACCCTGGCCATTCTGTGATTCTGTGATTCTGTGATTCAGTTTTGGGCCTTTCTCTACAAGAAAGACATTGAGGCCCTGGGGTGTGTCCAGAGAAGGGCAACAAAGCTGTTGAGTGGTGTGGAGCACAAATGTTATAGGGAGTGTCTGAAGGAACTGGATTGTTCAGCCTGGAGAAGAAGAGGCTCAGGAGAGACCTAATTGCCCTCTACCGCTCCCTGAAAAGAGGTTGTGGTAAGGTGAGGGTTGGCCTCACCTGTTCCCTGATAACTAGTAATAGGATAAGAGGGAATGGTCTCAAGTTGTGCCAGGAGAGGTTCAGATTGGGCATTAAGAAAAATTTCTTCTCCAAAAGAGAGAATAGACACTGGAATAGACTGCCCAGGGAGATGCTGGAGACACTGTCCCTGGGGGTGTTTCAAGAAAAGAGTAGACGTTATGGTAGACATGGTTTAGTGGTAATATTGGTGTTAGGCAGACTGTTGGACTACGTCCAACTAGAACTGGAAGTGTTTTCCAGTCTTACTGATTCTATGATTTTATGATTCTATGATTCTAGGAAGATGTTTGATTCTTTTTCTCATTTTCTTTAAAGTATTTGATTTCCAACTGTTTTCATCAGAACTTTTCTGAAACTTAGTCTGACTTCTTTTTCTGGAATTTAGAAATATTTTATTTAAATTCTTTCATCCTAAATTGGAGATCAAAATCCGAAGAGACAGGAGAAAAAAACAGAACTGCAGCCTAAGCAGAATCTTGAGGAAATTTTATTAAGAAAATGTAACATTTTCGTTACATCCGAAGTACCCCAGCCTGTTTATAAGGCTATATGCCTTGGCATGTGCAAATTTATGTGGCATGGTTTGCAATGCCATGGTGCTGCTGATAAAAGAGGGAAGGAGTGAGTTGACTGTGGGCAGTGGGAATCTTTCTAACAGCACTGATTTGCTCAATGGGTCATAAACTGCTCATCCTTTGATTACTTGGCTATCCTTGTCTGACTGCACACTTTGTTTAATCGTCAAGTTCTGCTTCACTTGTGCTTAACAGGCATGTAGGATATTTGAAGGTTTTTGTATATAATTGAAGATGGGGTAAAAAAAAAAAAACTAGGCATCTTTTTGAGTGAGGGTGCTGATCTACACATGCAAGGCATCACTCAGAGGTATAAGATGAAATTCATTTCCATTTTAATATTATTTAAGAGTTGGCGTAGTGAAGATGAGACCATCAAATATCATTTAACCTAAAATACCAGCAGATTCACTGCAAAGATGCTTCTGAAGGACACTGACTCAGCCAGCCTGAATTCAGGTCCAGCACTTCTGAAAATTTCCTACATTAATTGGATCGAGTTGTTTAGACCATCTGAAAAAGTAGAGCAGCTCACTTCTGTGTGTTTCTTGCTATCTTGTACATCTTCATTGTGAGCATCAGTGTTGCTTTGCTTTCTAAGGCCAGTGATGTTCCAGATCTCAACTGAGAGAGTTTCATTCCTAGGCAGATAATTTAGGTAAAACATGAAGGAAGCAGAGAACTCCTGGTCAACCCTGAGATGGTTATTGTACAGAGGTATTGCGCTCCACGTCAGGCATTTAAAAGCACAGAGCACAATGTGATATTTTGTCTCCTGTATTTAAATCCAGTTCTGCTGGAGAAATGATTCTTTGTTCTTTTCTCTCTCTTTCACACAGTTCTATCATAAAAAGACCTTGATTTGCTGGGGCTCTATGGGTGGTAGCTCCAAGACGAGAAAGAAAAGCTTGTGGCTTTTCTATATATATATGTGTGTTTATATATATATATATAAACATTAAAAAAACGTCGCAAGGCTTATTCATACTAGCTTGTTTCAGACCATGTTTAATATTTTAAAATTATTTCAGAATGTCCAAAAACAAGGAAGCCTGATAGTGATAAAAAAAAGACTGGTAAGAAAGGAAAAAGAAACACAGAGACCAAGTGACAGCTTACAGATCAGTTCAGTAAAATCTTTCATGAAGTAAATGCGTATGTCTAGGTGCCAAATGGAGAAAAATAGGTAGCACAGTCATGGGAATGACAAAGTCTGTAAGTAATTCTTGTAAACAGTTCTTCTGGTAAGATATTTGGTGAAGCACAAGCTCAGAGAGCAAGAAAAAATAAATATTTAACAGAGTTTAGCCACAGAATAAATTTGTACAAACTCAGTCTCCTCAGAAGGGACACGATTCAATAAGGACAAAGAATTAATAATAAAAGTTAAAACTTAAATTCTAAAGTTACATTGCAATGAAGAAGATATATACTTCTTTAGCCTTATTATTTTAAAAATAATAATTAAATGCAACACAAATCATGTACTGCAAAAATTTCATTCAAAATTCAAGGATAGGCATTTCCACGATGGACTCTGGGACAGTGTCTGGTTTTCAACTTTTCATTTAATTTTATATCTTTTTAGCTACAAAACTCAAAATGACAAAGAGTCAATATATTTTAAAATCTGAAAGGCTAACCAAGATCCTCAAATCTTACCACTCTTCTTGTCTTATTAAATGTGTTTAAGCTTAACTGGCAGTGTCTCATGCCACAGTAGTGCTGATTCAAGAAGAGAATACCAATCTCCTCATTCTGTCTGCTTTTCTATTAATTCAAGAAGCAGAAGGCTAAATGTTTTCAGGGCTATGACAAAAAAAAAAAAAAAAAGAAAAAAAGAAAAATTGTGTATATTTTTAATAAAATGTAGCTCATTTCTCTTTTCAATATTTTTATTGTCAAATTGTCAATATATTAATATTGTCAAATATAAACATGTAATGGCTTGCTTAGCAAAGTCATCACTGAATTCTAGCAGGACTTTAATTTTTATTATGCCTTGTACCTCTTTTATTATCTACTGAAAAATGATTATTCTATATCATACTCCATTTTTCTGTCTGTCTCACTTATTTTCTGGACGAAAAGAAGAAGACTTATGTATTTCCTACATAACTTTAATAATATGCATTCTAAGATATTTCATAGACTGCCTTACTAAACTTGGAGACGGTGAATGATCATTTTGGAATGAAAGCTATTATTGCCTATTACTTACATTTCCCTATGAGAGTAGAGAGAGAAAACAATGAGAGAGATACTACCTTCCTTGCCTTTAAATTTGTTTTGATACCTCTCCCTCTTTGGAGATTGTGATTAGAAGGGGACATAAATTCCACTGATTTATCATTCCATATACTTGCTTATTGCTGTACATTTGGGGTTTTGGAACTACCAAAGCTCAAATGACTTGAAGATATGGAGGAAGTAAAAAGCCTTTGAAAGTACACTTACCAGCTTGAAGTACTGTTTCACTCCATGTTATAATGTGAGAAGAGAACATTTAATCAAATTTACAGATGTTTAGGTACAGTAGGTCAAACTTGCAAGTAAATGTCATTTCCTGGGATTTTAGCAGAGACAGGCAAAATTCGGAGTTTTTATTTGTATTAGAATGTATCCTCTCTGTAATAGAACTGACACCTCCCTTGGCACCCAGCTATGGTGCCAGTTAATTTGGCAGGAAAGTCAGGAATAAGAGCAGTATGGGCTTACCTTGATGTTTCTCAGGCAAAATGAACTGCATGTTCCCAGCAGCACAAGAGAAGCAACTGCAGCAGTGGGAGTCCAGAAAAAAAGGGTGGTCATGAGCAGCAAGATGTGGTTGGGAAAGCAAACTTCAGCCAGCAGGGAGGGTAGAGAAAGAGTGACCTTTGCAATGGTGCTATGATGGCAAAATGCCAGTTATCATTTGCAAAAACGAATCTGCATTAATGAGAATCAGGTATTGCTGCCTAATTCTGTGATTTGCTGTGCATATAGCTTTGGTCATTGCCTGGCTGACCTATTGCCTGTTAATTTTGTAAGCTGTGGCTGCAATTCAGACCCTGTTGAAATCAATAGAGGATTCCTGTTGACTCTAATCAGCCCAATCAGCCCCACTGAGGGGCCCAGCATTATTCTGATAAAATAGGCAGAGTTGGTCTGGATTTCTACACTGAAGCTAACAGAATAATTGGTCTTCTTTTTTAAAGGATTTGAAAGAATTTAGTTTTGTCTATAATGGTTCTTCTTAAAATGTCATACTTGTTCAGTCATATAATAACTTATTGGCAAAGCATTATCTTTTGATTTAATAGAACATTTTTAGAGGATGGGCGGCATTACGACCTTATTGGAGGTACTTTTCTATTGTGTTGTAAAAAGTTAGACTTTAGGTATACTTAAATTTTTTTGAAAAAAAAAAAATTAAAATATCTTCTGTATAAGACATCTGATGGGCACTCAAGTAGTTCAGAGTGTATTTGACCAAATCTGAATGGAAAGAATTTGGGATGTAATTAACAGAGTCTGTTGTGACAGCGCAAGGATAAATGGTTTCAAACTAAAAGGAGAAATTTAGACTGGATATAAGGAATTTTTTTTTTTTTTTACAATAATAGTAGTGAAACATTGGAATGGGTTGCTTAGAGGTCGTAGATGCCTCATCCCTGGAGACATGCAAGGTCAGACTGGGCAGGGCTTTGAGCAACATGATGGAGCTGTAGGTGTCCCTGTTCATTGCAGGGGAGTTACACTAGATGTCCTGTAAGGGTTCATTCCAACTCAAACAACTTTACGATTCTGTTTTAGGATGCGTAAGCAAAGGTACCACTGTTTGGAACAGTGGTGAACCTTCAGTATTCATAGCGTTACAGCCTGCATAACAGCCTAAGCTGAGTTTTTACCCATGCCTTTGTTCACTGCTTGTGTATTGGAAACTATACTATTTTGGATGAATCTGCAAAATAGTGAACAGCATATGAAAAGTGTTACATGGCTGAGAGCCATATGACATCTACCTTGTTCTTGGGCAGACAGTGGGCACAGAGGCTTTGGGAGATGTTATGAGGTAGGAGGTGGCATTTGCAGGGTGGGTCTGGAATGGTTGATCAGAGGATTGCAGATCAAGCATTTGTGTTGCCTCTTACTTCAGAAGAGAATTGAGGTTGGTGATTAATCTTGTATGTGCACAGTTTCTTGTCTTATTGTGACACAGCCCTAGTACATTTGCATAGCAGGTGGATCAAACCCAGAGTACTTCAGCACACAGCCTGTCCTCAGTTTTACACTTTGCCCATAATAGTCCATATCTGTGGAGACAGAAGATTCCTAACATCTATGCTCCCGTACCCTGAATAATTTCATTTGATGAACATTTCATCCCTTTGATGTCCAGAGGTGGACCAGAAACACAGCCTTCCACGCACAACTGTGTGTGTCTGGAAATATACACACAAGCACATGTCCAAACTTTTTCATTCCTGAGAGAATTAACGATCTGCAATTTTTTCTCACCTACAACTTATAGTAATGATGGCACTTATAAAAGTCTATCTTCATCCCACATGATGCTATTTTAATAGGATGCTGTGATGACTAGACAGATTTAAAAAAGTCTCAGCAAGCCATCTTTATCTTTTCAGACTTAATCTATAGTTATTAAAACAATCCAAATACTATGGCAGTCCATTCTTTCGAGGAAGTCTGATCATGACATAAATGATTTAAGTGTGAGCAATCACATTAATTAGCAGTCTTACAGCACCTTAAAGCATTTCTAGACAAGAAATTAGTTGCTTCTTCTTCATATATGGCTATGCTAACAGTGAACTTCTTCACTTAAATGTTCATATTTTCTTCTTACTGCTATTACTTTTTCCTCATGTGACCTTTCTTTATTCTTATTGACACTTCAATCAAACCAGAAATAGTTTTCATTCCATTTGGTAAAATTTAACTAATACACAATATTTTCCTCTGTTAAAAAAAGAAAACTGTCAAAATCTGTGTAACAGCTGGAAAAAAACTTGCAGCAACTCTTTGCTATATGCTGCAAAATAATTTTTGTATGGTACTATGTGTCTCTATGGATTGAACATCAATGTGTTGGAAAGTGCACTTATTCTTTTCTATCTGAGAATGTTTACAATTGAGTTCTTTTTCATTGTTAAATTACTGTTCTATAAAAATCCCCTTATTCAAGACCAAATGGTAAATGGTAAACAGTAGCACCTAACACCCTTTCACTGCACAGTATTGCATAAATGCCTCTGCCTGGACGTTTCTTTTTTTCTTTTTCTTTTTTTTTTTTTTTTTTTTTCCCCTCTCCTATCTCTTTCATCTTTTCACCACTCAAAAGTTCCTTTTTTAAAAGCCTAAAATTATGCCACTAATATACATCTTTAATAAAAGCACTTCAACTTTTATGACTTTTCAATTCTAATTGGTATTCATTAGTATTTCGTGACAGTCAGACCTATCCTTTCACTGTTTCAGACTGACAGCAGTGAAAGAACTGAACAGACTAACAATACTGTGGCTTCACGTCCACTTCAAAACAAAGATTGCAATATAGCAGCATGAAACTACAGTAGTTGGAAGGATTCAGTGTTGCAAATCAACAGTATTTGCCCATGTTCAGACTCTTAAGAGTGACTATGCTCAACAGAATTGACTCATATAAGATAAATCTACTACAACTGAAATCAAGATCTGAATCAGAGAGTCGGGGCATTCCCTGGTGCCAGTACTATTAGGAAGTGATAGCCTGTCACTACCCCTGTTAACAGTTTGGCACTACAAAGATAAGCCCTATGCTCCTGTAGAATTCATGGCTTGTATGAATGGAGTGCAAAGGAATACTCTGAATTTTAAAGATGATCTTGCTGCAAATAATTTTTGAAGATCCATTCATTTAAGGATTATACACAGCATACCCCAAAGAGCATGGATGAAAGGATATCCAGTGTGTTTGAGTTAAATATTTCTGTGTCAACAACCTTTCATATTTTGGCTCTGAATCTGTGTCTTGGTATATAACCCATTACGATGGAAAACACTGAGTGAATTTTATCTGCAGTAAGTGCATTAACATGTACATTATCTGGCAGAGCTTCATCTTTGTTTTTTGATGAACTTCAGAAGATAAAATAGAAATATTTTTTTACCAAGGGAAATGTGGTTTTGCTTCGTCCATAAAGACATTTGCCTGAGTTTTTTGAACGTGACATATTGCTTTAGAAGGGACTTGATGCTGATATATCAGATTTTGGACTTCTCGCTGGGATCTGCAAAATCTGTTCTTAACTCTCTCCTTATTTATGTTTCTTGAATGATTACTTTAAACATGATTCTGAGAATCATTTACTTATATTCAAAGGGAAATTTGAAATAGCTATATTTTCATTGTCCTTCAACTTTGACTGATTTCTCACTTTTTTATCATTACTGTAATTTTCTCACAATTTTTATCAGTATTGTAATTTTATTATTATCATTACTGTAACTGAAAAGGGAGTAACAGGACTCCTAAATTCCACTAACATAGTGGGGAAATTTTCTTCATGTGGGTGACAAAAAATCTAATTCCAAAAAATACTAACTGAGAATAGTAACACATAAGTAGTACGTAAGTCACTACTGACCTTCTGCATTTCAATAAAATAATCCATTTTAAGCTGCTACCCTAGTATTTTCTTTACAGGGACTAAATTACTCAATTATATAACAAGTGAATCTTAGACTGTGTTATGCGCAATACATTCAGTTTAAAAGTTCAAATTGATAGTCAAAACCTGTTGTAATCAGTAAGAGAAACCAAACAACCACTTATGAAATCAAGTATTGTAACAACTTTTGGGTGATAATTGATTCTAGCAGCTATTTTGGAGTTTATTCCTTTTTTTTTAATATACATATATGTATTTTTATTGTGCTGTCAGAGTCTGTGGATCTATAGATTTGAATGTGGTTTAGAGTTCAGTCGCAGTGGTTCCTTTTCTCATTATGTTTTATGCATTAGTTTTATCAGTGGCTGTTTATGCACTTGATTTAAAATTTAATCTACTATGGAATAACCATTGAGAGTTCACACTGTGCTTTAAAGATTGGTAAGTAAAGTGTGATTAGAAACAAATTTTATATTTTATATTCTATCCCTTACAGTTCCTATTGTATAAACATTATGCTCACATCACATTTCCATAGTAGCTGACTTGTCTCATATAACCTTGAAAGAAACACAATACTGGATGTGTACTTTACTATATTAAAATACAGTTTTCTCTGGATCAGGCTTTATCATAAAACAGCACAAGCTTTTATTTGTTAGAAACCTAAAACTTGCAATCTAATAATCTTTTATCTGTTGTGAATAAGATGTTTGAGAATATTTTAATCATTTTGAAGACAATGCATCTGGCCTTCTTAATAGAAAGGAGAGTAGACACCTTCCACTGTAATTTATGTATTTTAACGTCTGTAATTAAAGATGTGCCTGATTTGTTTTGTTGGTTTTTAAAATCAATCACCATGTTTTCTATTTTAGACCTTTAATTGGGATGGTTTTAAAAATAGCATACAGTGCGTGTGTGGTTGCCTGCTTTAAAGGCAGAAATTTTTAGCAGTTTCCTGCCATGGTAAAGACAGGATGCAGGGATAAGATCATAGAATCATAGAATTGTTTGATTTGGAAGGGACACTTAAAAGTCATCTAGTTCAACTCCTTTGCAATGAACAGGGACACCTACGGCTCCATCAGGAGCCCAGAGCCCCATTCAGTCTGACCTTGAGCGTCTCCAGGGATGGGGGATCCACATCTCTGGGCAACTTGTTCTAGTGCCTCACCAGTCTTATCGGAGGTGAGACACTTCTTCCTTACATCCAGTCTAAATCTTCCCTCTTTTAGTTTGAAACCATTTCCTCTTTTTCTATCACAACAGACCCTGCTAAAGTGTCTGTCCCATTCTTTCCTGTAGTCCCCTTTTAGCTACTGAAAGGATGCTGCTTGTGGGAGATGAACATGCAAATCAGACCTGTTTCTCCATAGAGGAGGTGAGGAAGCCAGGACAGGCTTGAGCTACTGAAGGAGTGGAAAAGTCTTTTGAAAGCTTCTTCCAACAGGCACAGCCTCCTTCAAAGTTTCAGATTCAGATATAGCATCATGTAATTAGAATAGGCTTTTCATGCCATTATTACTTTTCCTTCTAGTTTTTGCTCTTTGTACACTGTACTCTGTTGTATTCGTGATTTAGAATGAACATGCTAAAATCATTAGTTATAATCCCTGAAAAACATTTTTTTTTCATTCCAAGATTAATCACAGATAATCATTGGAATACATTTAAAGTGTAAGACATTATTTTTCTTACAATTTTGTATATATACTTTCAGGTTCCATTACCATTAGCTTAATTTGAAAAAAATTACAGAGTGATCTGCAGAGCTCAAAAGAACATGCACGTTTGTATGGAAGCAGCTGTAGATAAATGGATATTGTTTACCAGCTCTCTGCTGAGAGGAGCTTTGTTAGCAAGGTATAAGAGCCCAAGATAAGGCAAGTGTGCATTTGATTTCATTTTACAGGCAAGGATTTATGGCTCATAGGTACATGATCTTACACAAATCTAAACAGAATGCAAACATGCTTGTCTCAGTCAAACTTAAAGAACTTAGTTAACGTTGAAAAACTTTGGATCTTCAAACATTTTTGTTGCCTCTTTTATTTTTATGGAAATTTTGGGGGCTATTTTATTCTCTTACAAGTTTTCTGGGAACTTCTTGTGTCTCTCCCTCTTTATACCATGTGAGGATCTGTCCTTACTGTTTTCAGCTTAGTAGAGAAGTGAACCCAAGTAATCTACAAGGTAGAGAGGTGAGTAAGGCTGTAACTAGTCACATAGCCATGTCAAATTTCCAGAAATAGTGAGATTGATAGGAGCTGGCAGCCCCAAATAACCTTGAAAAACTTCACATATAGTGGATGAATAACCTTGTTATAGTCATCAACTTGGTAATCATTTCAGAAATTACAATTTTTTTGTTATAAACCTGCTCATTTTCAAAGTTTAGTTGGCAATTTATCCTAATAAGTTGTCAATTATTATTTATACTGACGATAGTGCCTAATATATCCTGAATTATGCCAGCATGCTAGACACAAACACTGAGATCTGCACTCAACCCATGCTGCTGCTGTTGTCTAGACAACAAAACTGGCCCAGGTACAACATCTCTGCTTTGCAGCTTTTCCACCTGGATAGCTTCAGTACTCTACTCTGATGGATAACATGCTGTTGCTGTATCTCAAGTACAGAATATCCCACACTTTAGCTCACATGGATGTTCTTGAATGCATCCCAAAAAGGTTCACAGCACTCTACAATTGCATGTAACACCTCACCTCTAAAAATGGTCTGAATCTATAGAGCAGGCAGTGTGATATGGAGCTCTTAGTTCTACTTAGGGGAAATGGGCTGGAGAACAGAAAAAAGGCCTGAATCTACGGAGCCAAGGTAGTGTGATATGAAGCTCCTACACAACGTGTACCCTCAGTGGCACCGTGAGGGTCATCCAGAGTGTTTTCTCACTGTCATTTCAAGGAGGCCATAGATCATACATTTCATTGCACCACAAGATCAAGAGGGAAGTTTTGAGCCAGGCCTCCAGAATGCGTCCTCAGTGCTCTTACATAAGATTGAAAATGATATAGGTATGTATGTGATAGGTTGTAATATCATGGGTTTTTTTATTTATTAAAGAGATTACAGTATTGTAAATAAATGGCAAAGTTTTATTCTAATAATTCCTTTCTAGCTCCTGATACAGCCCTGAATTGCTACTACCACCACATGGAAATAACCCTGTGGTAATGCACCTTTATTATTCAGATGTGTAATAAAACATTGTACTAACAAGTTACATCATATCTCTGCAGTTGCTGAGAATATAGAAATAGCTATGTTTCGTGCTTCCAGGATGAAGCATTAAGGGATTTGTCACAATAATTATGTTAAGAGACTTGTGTACCTAATTCCCTCCAATTCCAGTCTAGCTTTGGTTCAAATGATGAAGACCTCATCACCATACTAACTGTGATGATATAACTAGGTGAATAAAAATACAATTTTGAATCACTTTTCTGAGATATTTGTACATGAAATATGTATGATTCGATGTTGAAAACATATTTAAATAATGACTTAAATAATGATGCAAATGTATACACGTATATGTAATTGACCAACAGAATAGCCTAAGCTACAGGATCAAATGGTGGTTTGAATATTATCACTTATACATTTTAAATAATAGTTTTTCATGTGAGTTCTCAAAACGAAGAATTGCACATCATTGATATAGAGGTTTATATGTAGAGGAAGTATAAAAGCAATAATCTTCATTGGGAAAAAAAAATCAGTTTCTCAATTTTTTTAAGTTAGGATGTGTGGAAATGATCAATTTTCTAGGATTTAGTCCCTTGAAAAATTCCAATATTTAATACATAAAGGATATCGTAACAAATTCTTGAGAAAAAAAAAGAAGTGAAACTGAGTCTACCATGCATCACTATGTATGTTTCATGTTATTTACTATGGTGAAGCATAAATGCAGATTAATATCATTAAATCATTATGCATTTTATGACCTTGCATACATCAGAATATAGAGTCAGTTTTATATTGAAAATGAACCATGTATAAGTTTGGACTAAATTGGTCAATCATCACTTCATAAAGTCTATGTTTGAACTGGGACAAGAAATAAATCAGTGAAAAATAAAAAATTCAATTCCAAATATGTTTTGTCACCATGGCATTTAACATGAAAGGAGGTGAAAGCACTAAAAAGCCACCATTTACTTGTATACTTTGCTTTGAAATATATGTTTTGGCTGAAACAATTCAAAATTAAAGAATCATCTGACCTTTTTTTATACCTAGCAATTTTTTTTAACATACTTTCCTATTCTTGCCATAAAGGTAATGATTTAGGAAGGTTTCCAATTCTTGTCCAATTATGTCACCAATATATTATTCTCCTTTATAGCTTCTCTAGTCTTCCAAAGTCCACATCAAATGGTTTTGTTGCACTGGAATTTCACAAGTCAGTGCTTCAACAGATCAAGTGTGTGTGGTGAACCAGAACAAATGTATTGACTTCAAGTCATAACTTTCAAGGTCACAAAAATAAAACAGGAAAAGCATCCTTAAATTTTCAGTCATTGAATCACCAAGAAATCCGTACTCATAATTATTATTTTCCTTCCATTTCCTCCGTCAGATTCGCAAGCCCTTGAAAATGAATGAAATAAAACCCAGTTACTTTGGGAAACTGAACATCAGGTTCTGCAGCTAATCCAGTACCTAAATTAGTGGAAAGTTTAGGATATTTAATGAAAGCAACAGTGGTTTAATAGTTTTGTAAGAGGCAGAAAATGCTAAAGTGCCACTGAGTCTAAAATTAAAATTAAAAACGTGAAGTAACTTGCAATTAAAGTATATAATGCATACAACTGTTTTTTTTTTTTGTTTTTCTTTTCTTTTCTTGTGGATTCATTTTTGTAATTACGTTACATAATGAAAGTCATAACTGTTTTAGAAATGATGAATAAATGTCTACAAATAGCACTTTTCATTTGAGACAAGGAAGTTCTTGGACAAAATGCCAATGCTGAAAGCTTTCAATTATGAGAAAATACTTCTACATTGGGATTGCTGAATATGCCAATATTAGTAAAACCTTGTTGAATTTTTAAAAAACGTTGAAATTTACAAATATCTGCAAAAATGATAAGACTATTACCATGTTTTACAGAAAAATATTACTTAAAAATATTGTAATTATATGGACAGTATAGTTCTGCTGAAAAAAAAAAAAAGTCATATTTGAAAGATTTAGGCAAATACCTACGTTCTAATTACATATAAAATTTAATAGAATCTTAAGATAATCTATATATTTTATAAATAGTTATTGCTAACTCTAGCCTTAACGTGAGCAATGACTCATTTTTCAACAGATCCATACACATATTCAGCTTTCAACTGTTACAGCACATGACAAACACAACTGTTTGTGGTGGGGAAAAAAATTGTACCTATCATGGTTAGATGTTTTTATTTCATGACCAATGTCTTCTGCTTTTAGAAAGAATTTTAGGAGGAAAGTTAGAAATATTGTACTTACATTGTATTAGTTGTCTTCATAGCATACATAAAACACAAGAGAATGTGTCACTGCAAGGTGTGACAATTGCCATAGGCTTTGCTAGCCCTATCCAACTGTGATCTGCTTGACGACTTCATCTAATTGATTATGATTTTTTTATCCTGACTGCAATTAGATCTTGCAGTGGAAGTTCCTAAATCTCATGGAGATATGAGATCCCTACAGTTTTTGTAAATTACTGCTTAGAGATTTGAATTTTTCAACTCTAGAATCCTTCCTGTAGACTTCTGTGGCAAACCCAATCCCCAGAGATACTGTACCTGCTCATGCAGATTGATAACAGATAATTAGAAAAGTCGTAGAAAAAAATACATTCAGTGCAATATTTTCTTCTTCTTAAAAATGGTACTTTTATTTTTATCCACATAATAGAGTCTAAGTCTTTACCAGGAAAAATGGAAGTGTTTAAGATATGCATACTGATATACAGGGATGCCAGGAAAATGATCTTAGATAAATTTAAGTAAAAGGACATATTAAAAACAGCTTTCAGGTCTTGGAAGATGGAACACAAGAGTTGTGAAGTCTTCTGTATGGGTCATTTCCAGTTCATATTCTATATAAGTAAAAAAAAAAAGCATCCCAATGTATCAGGGGTGAAATTCCTCCTTTATTTGATGATTCATGTTAACTGGTGTCAAACTCAGATATCATGTTTAATTTCCTACAAATTAAGAGTGAAAACAGTGCCTTACCTAACTAACAAATTAGCACTGCATAAAAACTGAGTGAAGAAACGCTGTATAAAATAGGGCTGGTGCTGTACCTGTTAGTATGATGTCAGCATGCATTTAAAAATATCTGATAAGATAGATTTTTGTCTTCTGAACTTTTCAAATGAAGAGAAAACTCAAAGCTAGCAGTAGAGCTTATATCATCCTCAGGAATATAAATCTTTGTCATAAATCTTTGTCTCTAGAAAGGGGAAAAAAAGTCATCTGCATGTGTTCAAGTCTGATGCTGGCTACAAAGAATATGAAATTTGTGTCAGTTAAGTTGAAATTTGTGAACCAAAATTTGCCTGATACACACACTGGTTCAATACAACTGTGCACACATATCTACTCTGCTAAAGTGATTTTCATGTGAATTACTCATTGAAGTAATAACACAGTGCCTCCCTAAATATGTTTGCAGAGTTTCTTAAGCTCCCAAATTAAGGCAACGTATGCCTAAATAAAATAGTCTTCTGTAACAGGACTTTGCCACTACAAAAGAAGGACTTGTCACTAACCTGGAACTTTTTTTTTGTAATTAATGCATTGTGTAAAAGTGCAAAGCCTTAGGAAATTGTTGACAATTTTTTTCCCTTCCAGATGAAATGTGAGGTGTTAGAAAAATGCATTTCTGAAGCTCCCAGGATGACATGACAACAAAAAACACCATCGTAATTATCTTTGCAACATAATGCATTCTGATTACCTATGTACGGCAATTACATAAAATAACAGAGCTGTTATCATGCTATCACTGACTCACAGAACTCATGTGAATAATTTATGTAGGATGCAGTAGAAAAGGGACATCTTTTTCGAAAAGGCAGATCTAGAACATTCCCAGAGAGTAAAAGAGGAAACAAACAGGATGGTGATTCCTTCTTTCAGTTATCTTTGTGTATATCCAAAATAGCTTTCATCTTTTCCTGAGGACCTACTGAACATGTTCCTCTATTTCTCTTTCAACATCGGATCATGCGTATTGCTTTTTATAAAATGTAAAAATGTTTCTGTTTGCTGCACTTTTAGTTTTATTAAGAAAGCACAGGCACGCACACAGGCACACACACACGACAACACCAAAACAACAGAATATTTAAATTAGATCCTAGATTTTATAGGAATTAGTTGAATGTCTGATCATTCTCCGTTCCCTCATTCCATAAAGCCACTGGAACAACTGATTTTCTTCTTCTGAAAGCCCAGGCTATCATATGGATTTGTTTGGGGTTTTTTTTTTTTTTTTTTGGTCCATCATTTCTTTCTTACTAGCTTAAGGTATTTTTTTCATTGTAACAGATCCAGATCAATAAACACTTTGAAGATAAGGGCCGAGTTGTTGAGACGCTTATCTGCAGGGAGCAGTGCTGAATAACTGCAATAACTATTCCCACAGCTTTCATTATCTGAATCCAGGTGCACCCAGGTACAGGTGTTACATTTCTGAAGACTAATGTTTTTAAGCCACAGCCAACTGTATTTCTCAAATGCCATTATTTAAAAGGCAAAAAGGTACAGTATGTGCCTGTGTCCTTCGTTTCAGCACTGTAAGGCAACCAGTCCAGTAGTGTTATTTGTTCTACACTTACAATTGAAAGGCCCTATCTTTCAAATAAGATCTGAAATCCAGATGAAAGCCCAAAGAAATGAAAGACCTTCTATTGATTGGATTGCATTTTAGGTCATTTCAGATGTGCCCGATATTCTTTTGATTTGAAAGAGGAATAGCATGTCCAGCAATGCATCATAAAAATTATGTCCCAGGTTAACTAAATGATCTTAGGCTAAGTTAAAATGATCAGAGTTGCAAGAATGTATTAGAAAAGCTAGTGTATTGAGGATGAGCAGTCTTGTCTTGCCAATGTAAGTATGTGTTCTAAATATTATATCAATGGTGAACAGTAAAAGCTTTGTTATTCAAATATGTGCTGTCTTAGATTGGGCTGAATATTAATTTTTCTTTTTAAAAGTAATTTCATTGAGATGAGAACATTTCATAAGGACATAGCCATTTTAATTACCTTTTCCCTCAGGAGATGATAACATTAATTTTTTATTTCAATTTCTTATTGTGGTTTACTTAGTTTGTCTAACTTTTTTAATGCATTATCATATTTTCTTTCTAACACTTTGTATTCTTTTATTTCAGTATTGTAAAACATGACTCTGGATATTTAGTTCAAATTTCACACAGCATAAAACTTTTATTTTCCTTCTTTCTTTCTTTCTTTTCTGAAGTGGAGAGTACTGTATTATAGAATTTATAAATCCAAGAATTGTGAATCATTTGTTAAATGAAGGAAATTAAAATAGCTTAATGTAAAAAATAAAAAGGAGAAAAAATATTTTGTGTTCAAAGCCTTTAAAAATCGTATTTTGAAGCAAAACCCAACATAATGAACAGGAAAGATTTATTTTATAAATTGAAGACTTTTTTATAAAGTAACACCATAGGCAGTTGATTTGATTTTGATTGCTAATTTAGAGAACTATGCCTTTGTTTTAGGTCTGCTTCTGTCTTGCAGATGAACATGAGTCAGTTAATTAACTGTTATTATTATTGTTCTTGACAAAATCATCTAATTCAACTGACCTCTACAATTAAATTGTTTTAGCTAGATTATTGAGAAAACTACATTAGAACTTTTAAAAGTACAAGGGTTTTTTTTTACTATTTTGTTATTTAATTCTTTAATTTAGGTTTAATACTAGCAACCTGAAATCTTCAGCAATCTCTTCAGTAACACCAAAGCTCACAGGAGATGACAGAAATGGGTTCACACTGGAGTCACTACTCGTCCGAGGGTGAACCTTCAGAGCTCTGCCCTGCTCTGTAGGAATTTCACAGCCAAACAATATCATCCAATATTGTACTGGAATTCCATTTATAAACATTCTGTGCTGGCCCAGCAGTTAAAACCCATATTATTACTGACAATCTGGGAAAGAAAATATCAGAGTATGTGAAAATTCTTTGAATAGCAATGAGAAAATCTAGATACAATGTAGATTATCCAATTCAGATGTCCGAAGGTGCTTTCCAGGGTGGCTTTGACATCAAGAAATGTGATGCAGTGGCAGTGAGAAACAAAAAATTTGGAGTGTGCTCTTTGTTTTGCAGGAAATTGTTAGAAAATAAAGCTTCCTTACTTATTTACTGCATAGTTGATGTCATTCTTCTTTGCAATAAGACTGGCACACCCAGTTTTGGTGCCACAGAGGGATTTAACAAGTTAAAAATGCAAGTTTTTGAAAAATCGTGAGTAAAATCTAGCTCAAACAGTCCCTCCTTCCCCACAACACATTTATATGCAGTCAAAATACATTGTTTTCAGAGCGTTAGTAATTGTTTCCAATATTATTATCTGATTGTAATCCCACAGCAGGCAGCAAATTGTTGGTTGTTTTTATACTATTTTTAAAAAGCAATCCTGGGAATGACCAGGAACAATTTTTCATTAGTCCTGTGGCTGCCTTGTGGAAAACCTCTGCTGTCCACCTACACATGTCTCAGCTTCCTACTGACATCCCAGTGGCATTCTCAAGTCCGAATTAGTGCTGTTAGGAGGCAGTGGGCAATTTCAGAACTTTGAAACAATTGGTAGATGTTTTCTACTCACTTTGTGCTTATGGGGGAGTATAGCAAGACAGCAAAAACTTATTGCAAGAACATCCCACCAAGGACAAAAGCAACTGTTTGCAATGCCTGCCTGTCCGAATTGCCTCCAAGGATAAGTCCTTCTTACCACAGTTAGCTCTTCTTAGTAATTCAGTTTTCTGTGCAAAATGCTTCTCCACCCTCCTCATTTCTCTGGTTTTATTAACTCTGCTGATCTTTGGAGGGCCTAAAATGTTACAGCCCATGACTGTAAGGGTATTTTTCTGGCCCTGGACACAGTACTGCAACTGGGGCCTCACAAAGGCAGAGTAGAGGGAAATAATCTTCTCCCTGCCCCTGCAGTCACCCCTCTTCTGATAGAAACCAAGATGCCATTGGCCTTCCAGGCTGCAAGTGCACTCTGGTGGCTTATGTTAAGTTTTTCATCAATCAAAATCCCTAAGTCCTTCTCAGCAGGGCTACTCTCGAGTTCTTCTCCCAGTTTGTCCTCTTGTAGTGTTTAAGAAAACTGCAATAAGATCCTTGTTTTCACTCTAAATTGCAGCATTGTGCTAGTGATTATATCCTCAATAAGAGTCGGGTCAAATTCATATGTAAATAGACCTTGGAGAAAAGGAAAGGCATTGACCAGAACCTAATACGTCCACTTCACTTTGTCTACAGATGGTGATCGGTTATTTTTTAAAATATAACCTTGCTAGTTCTCTCTTCGATAAACTACACGGCTGTATTTAGGATAAACTCTGTTTTGCACACAAAGATCTATTCTGATATATTCACAGGTGTACACAGGACTGCCATTTAACTTCAGTAATTCTTTAGCATAATACTTTTGATTTTTTTTATTTCTGTCTTTTACTTTCTTGAGAAAGAATGTGACTAAATTCAAATCTTACTTTCAGCAGCCTGGATCTGAATCATGCGCATTAGGGTTTTTACTAGAAGCCTTTTTTCTCTTCTTCTATGAGGCTGAGTGGAGAATGATCTGCAACTGAGCATCAGGAGACTTGGTTTCAAGTCCTTGAGTCATCATAGATTTTCCGGATCGTATGACTGCAGTAACATAGGTGTTAAAGCTAGCCTTGCATGCGGCTGTATGGACTTAGCAGAACTTTCTAGAAGCTTCAGCTTTGGAACTTTGCTTTTAATTTACTGAATAAAATATTTTTTTATTGTTCAGAAGATACAAAAATGCACCTATCCAGAGGTAAAAACAGAGCTGAAGGATGTTAGACAACAGTGGAGGATTGTTGCTATGGTATTTGTTGTCCTCTTTGAGCTTTACTTTTGAAGTGATGGGTCGTGGTTCTTTATCATATTTTGGAGTGTATGTAGTACAGGAGAAAAAATAAAATTATTATATTGAAATTAATCACAGATTAAGCTTAGGTATGGTCAGAAAGAGCGCACATGTGTCTCATGCTTGTTCACAGAAGCACAGAACGGCTGGGGTTGGAGGGGATCTCTGGATTCATCTGCTCCAAACCCTATTTCATCAGGTACACCCAAAGCAGTGCGCCCAGCACCACATTCAGGCTTTGGAAGATCTCCAAGGAGGATGCTCCACTGCCTCACCAGGTCTTTGCCAGTGCTCCATCACCCACACAGCACAGAAGTGCTTCATGGTGTTCAGTGGGAACCTCCTGGTGTTCCAGGTTTTGCCTATTGCCTCTTGTCTGGGCACTGAACATCACTGAAAAATTTCTCAGGCTTACGGCAATCAGTGGTCTTGTAGAAATGAGATTGTTAGGTAGAAAATGTGTAAATGCCATTGATTTATTCAGAATCACCTCTATACAATATCTATTCTTCTCATATTGGAAAACATGAGCAGATGGGGCAAGGTTTTGGACAGAATATACCAGTTTATAGTAACAAAGTCTGTGAACAAGTATTTAATTTGGTGTTGCTGGTTTTCCTGCCAAACAACTACTTTCAGTAAGTAAGAAGGATGCTTAATTTGTTCCTGCTTCTGACATCCACAAACCTGCCAGTTCCATTTGTATACCAGTGTTCCCAAGTAATTTTGGAATGAATGCCAGTAACAAAAATATTAGAAACGTGTCACAGGAAATGCAGTTTTGGGTTTAGATTTGTCACAGGCATAAAGTAATATAGAGGTAAATGATGTATACAGTATCTTATCTCATTTAGAGAGCTGCATTTACCCAGCCATCAGAGTTTATACTGTTGCTCTGTCCCAGTCTCATCACCAAACTGAGGAGAAGTTTTTTCACTGTGAAATCAAATGCTTGTCTGTATGGATAAAGTTTGTATGTTCGGTCATTGGGGTCCCCACTCAGCTAGTAGGAAGCTTTGGAATAAAGCAAATATTCTGTATTTTAGGTTTTCCAATAATAACATTTATCTCCTCTGTAAAGAACACTTTAAATGTCTAAGTGAAAAGACTTTTGCTATGACAGCATAGTCTTCTCTCTGCCTAAGAGATTATGAAGTGCCACTAAAGACAGAAAAATTGCATTTGACATTCCCAATGACTTTTCATTTCAAGTTCAGTAAGATAAATACATGAAAATACCTTTAAAACTTTTTTTTTAGTTGTCTATTAATGGGGTGTGTGCAGGTGACCCAGTGCATACTGAGATTGAAAATTTTGTTTTCCTTATATTATGGATACATACTTGTGAAAATGTAAGAACACAGAGCGTACAAACTCTGACAGCTGTGCTACAAACCTCATTTCACATTTCTATAACTCGTAGCCACAGCATTTGCTTAAGAAGAGACTCTTATTCTTGCTGTTTTGGCAGTATGATGTATACTATCTTGGCCCTTTGATCCTGTCTGTTGTCATCAATGATCTTCATTATAACTATGTCCCCATTTCTTACTGTTGACAGTACAGCAACATTTCCAGTTTTTCCTCACTTCTTTTCCACCCTATGTCTACATACAATGTTGACTTATTTCAGTTTTTCAAGCCTTACTTTCCTCCTGCATCCCTACAGCCTCCTCAGAGTTTGGTACTGCAATTACAGATCTTGCACGAGTTGCAAATTTCTACATCTAACCTTCAAATCATGAATTGTTTATGAAAGACTGTATTGAACAGCAGGGTCTTGAGTACAATCTGTCTTTTCATTTCTGAAATCTCTTTGGCTATTACATGTATGTGTTAAATTTGTCTTTTGCTTTCTGTCTGATGATCTTCTCTTCTAATTGTGCGGGTTATCTGTGCTCCTGATACAGACCTCAAAGTCTTCAATCCTTGCTCTCTCCTATTCTTTACAGTGGGAAGTCTTCCCTCCTCCCCTTTCTCTCTGGCTCAGGTTCGTCCAAGAGATTTCTGCATCTTTAGTAGACATCCCAGGCAGGGATGCAGGGCTGCAGCAGGGCAGAAAACAGCAAAACCCATCTGTGAATTTAACAGGATTGAAAGTGCAGGAAACCGTCCTCCATTAGGAGTGATCATTCATTCTAAATGATGTTGATCACAAATGGGTATACTTGCTGGACAAAGCACTACCTGGGGATTTTCTAATGAACCTCAGGAAATTAACAACATCTTTTCCACAAAGGAAGAAAATTCTATATTCAGTGGTTTCTGCATATCCGGAGGAAAAGATCTGCCATCAATATTCAGCTTGCCACTATAGTTCTCAGCTAAAATGGCCATTTATAAAGGGAGAGAGAATTGAGTTCACTGAATATTTCATATTATTTAAATTAATTGTCACTATGATGGCTTTTCCAGAGCATCTGACACAAAGGGATGAATGTGAGCCCCTAACTGTTAAGCCTGTGCTTTTCACCTTAGACTTGTCAAATTCTGTGAAACAAATTTCACCATCTAGTGATAAAGCTAAAGAAAGAGTGATTCTGAAGACCAAATGTGTGCACTGAATTTCTCCACTTAATGAGTTGCAGGTAGCTTGGCTAACTTAGTAATAATTTAGCCCCTCTTTAAAATCCTTTTGAAACTGGGAAATAGAGGGGATTGCATAAGAGATCAGAGAGAGCTTCAAGAAACTCTGCAATAGGGTGTGCACTTTCAGGATATCAGTGTATTCTTGCATCCTTGAGAGAAATGCAAGTTTTAACATCATCTCTGAACTCTTCTTTTTTATTTATATATTTATTTATTACTCTGTCTTTGGGACTTAATTGGCACGAATTTAGATTAGGGATGTCTAAAAATAGCAAAAAAATTAATTTAATAGCAGAGACCGTGTGCTCAAATGTTTGCTCATTTCATTCAGCTATATTAAAAGCTCTAATGAATGATATTTTTCTCCCTTCTCAATCTTCAGGTCTAATAAGTAGCATTCTCCCTTCTTAGGCTTCTTTTTCTGTAATTTTAATATCCAGAAATCTTAAAAAAAAAAAAAAAAAAAAAAGAGGCAGTTCATGGAATTTTTTCTTTTTTTTCTTCTTTTTTTTTCTTTTTTTCCTAAAACAAGCTCTTGTTTGGGTGAATAAATAATTAGAATATGAAATCTGTGTATATATAAATGTTGGCTGCAAATGTTATTTGATAGAACTCTTGAGCTGGTTAAATCCATTCAGATATAATCTTTATAATTTTGGAAATGTTTCATGGAAATTTATATATTTTCAGTAATTGTTTTAAAAATAATAATTTGTCAAACGAAAAAACATTATTTCAAATTTCCTTTTTAATTTTGTGAGGTATGCTCTGTTAAGATTTAGTGTTGCTTTGGAAAGAGGCACAACAACTGAAGTGAAGCAGTTGATTGATATGTTGATTTTCTTTACATGTTTTTTAAGGAAATTACTAAATTGATTCACTATGAAAACAGCTGAAACAATTTTTGATATAGCAAATTTTCAGATGAAACCCCTGTGGGTAGTGGTATAAATAAATAGAGATATTAACATTAATTCCACTTGTGATATCTTTTGTTTTTTTTAACCCTTTTCATAGTCTTTTGGGAGCTTTCTGAATACATTTTCTTACTCATATCAAGTAATCTAAATTGCATATCCTACTAATGAGGACCAGGTACTCGATTCCCCAATGAAGAAAGGCTAAGTGAACTGGGTCTGTTTAGCCTTGAGAAAAGACGACTGAGAGGGGACCTGATCCAGGTTTATAAATATCTGAGGTGTGGCGGCCATAGTGGTGATGCCAGTCTCTTTTCAGTGGTACGTGGAGACAGGACGAGGGGAAACGGACATAAGCTGCAGCACAGGAAGTTTCGCACGAATGTGCGTAAGAACTTCTTCACGGTGAGGGTGACGGAGCACTGGAACAGGCTGCCCAGGGAGGTTGTGGAGTCTCCTTCTCTGGAGATATTCAAGTCTCGCCTGGACGCCTACCTGTGCGACCTGGTGTAGGGAACCTGCTTTGGCGAGGGGGTTGGTCTCGATGATCTCTAGAGGTCCCTTCCAACCCCTACAATTCTGTGATTCTGTGATTCTGATGTATCCTAGACAGACAGCAAATAAATAACAGTAATATAAAAACAATACTGCCTCCAACAGTTTTCTCCTGGGAAACTGGCTGTTCATGGCTTAGATAGATGTACAGATGTACAGTTTGGTGGGGGAAGAACTGGCTGAGCGATCAAACTCAAGAAGACATGGTAAATGGAGTTCAATCCAGTTGGCAGCCACTGGCTTTACCAGGACTCAGTATTGGGGCCAATTTAAACATTTTTCTCAGTGATATGGATGAGGGGAGTGAGTGCACCCTCAGTATGTTCACAGGCAATAATGGTAGGGAGAACTATTGATCTGTTTGAGGGTAGGAGGGCTCAGCGGGGAGATCTGAGTGGTCTGCGATGAGCTGAGGTCAAGGCATATGACTTTCAACAAGAATAAACACTTGAGTCATAACAAGGCTGATGACATCCTGGCTTGTATGAGAAATAGTGCAGCCAGCAGGATTAAAGAGGTGGTTGCCTCCTTGCACTCAGCAATTAGCAGTGAGACTGCACTTGGAATACTGCATTCAGTTTGAGGCCTCTCACTATAAGGAGAATGTGGAGTTGCTTGAGCATGTGCAGAGAACAATGAAGTTGGTGAAGGCATTAGAAAACAAGAATTATGAGGAGCGACTGAAGGAAGTATAGCTGCTCAGTCTGGAGAAGAAGCTAAGAGGAGGCCCCATGGTTGTCTATGGTTTCCTGAAGGAAGGTTGCAGCCAGGAGGATGTTGGTCTAGTTTCTCAGGTGACAACAGATAGAATGTGAGGAAATGTTCTCAATGTGCACCACATTGGAGGCTTGGATTGGATGTCAGGAAAAGTGGTCAGGCATTAGAATGGGCTGTGGAATCCTCATCCTTGGAGGTGTTTAAGAGATGTGTGGATGTGGTACTAAGGGATTAAGAGACATGTCTTAGTGATGGGACTCAGTAGGTATGGTTGATGGTTGAATTTTTCCAACCTAGATTATTCACTGATTTTAAGTACACAAGTATAAAAATGTCAGATATAAATTCAAAGTACTCATGATTTGAAAGAGATGGCTACCCTATTTTAAAATAGAGATGAAACATGGTAATATCACCTTGCAGCTTCAGATTTATAGTAAATGAAAACAAGGTCTGTGTGGGTTTTTTTATAGAACTGTAAAGATGTGCCACATATAGTCTATTCCAAGTTGAGCGGCTTTTACATAAAAGCACTTCTGAGAAATATGGAGCATTGTGAAGGCTGAATGAGCACTAGAATGGGTCCAGAGTATGTGATTAATCACTTCTGCATACGTCACTAGCTAGTACAGCTTAGTAATATATACCCAAAGTGCAGATGCTCACTTTATGTCAGAGACAGGTAAACTCTGATAGCATGTAGAGAAAGAAAGAAAGACTGTTGGAAAATGTAGACATCTGACCTGATTCCAAGTGTGTGTTGAACACTTAGAATCATAGAATCATAGAATGGCTTGGGTTGGAAGGAACTTCAAGGATCACCAAGCTCCAACCCCCTGCTGTATGCAGGGCCACCAACCTCCACATTTAATACTAGACCAGGCTGCCCATGATCTTGACCAGACTTGCAAATGATCAGCACTGATATGACAAAGTTAGTGAGCCTGGACGAACTCAAGAACTTCCAATTTTTACACAACTCAATAATTAAAACATCTTTCTACAACAATTAAATGCAATTTATGCAATTTATTTGGAATAGAAAATATGATTCCAACAAAGAACTGCAGTGGTTTTGAGAAAAGGTTTTTTGTTAATGCTATGTACTTTTGGGGTCTGATTCTTTAATCGTTTTAAGGGATAAAATTTATTGAATTTTGTTGTAAAAAGAGTGAGGTAGAAAGTGAAGGAAATGCAGAGTGATTCTATGACAATTTGTTGGAAAGTTCAAGAAGATAAAGTGTTAAGATCCTATGTCATTGTTTTTTTTTTTGTTTTGTTATAATATTTATTTTTTAAAAATTGAGGACAATCAGTACAAAAGTGAGATATCATCCTACATTTGTTTAGACCACTAGAGCGCATCCCATAGCAGTAGCTAATCATCTGTAAAAGAACCTCTTCAAAACATTTCCTGCTGCACCATTTAATCATGATTCTCTTGGTTAAGAAAAGTTAATAAGGCCACAATTTTAATAAGCTAATAATGCTGAAAAGCATCTATGAGAACATGGACTTATAGGACCAAAATATTACCGGCAACTGGGATTTGACTAAATCTATGTTCATCATTGCATCTAATAGTTTGTATAGAAGCAAGGGAAATTAGATGGTGTTGTTCTTCTCAAGGGAGCTGCAGAAAATCCAGGCTAATTTTTATACCACCTGGAGATCATCAGTTTTCAAAAATACAGATGTATATTCACAATAAGTTATGGCAATTCCCACACAGGCAGTTTTCACTTTGGTTTAGTCATATAGCAATTAGGAGAAATGCCAAGTCACTACGCTGAAAAATAAACACACCTCCCAAAGGGAGGCACTTCTGGTTGAGGTTCCACTGCCAATACCTTGGCTTTTGAGTAGTTCATGGCAAGCGTGTGGTGCCACTAAAAGGCAGCCCACCCCTTCCTGAGCAGCAGAGATGGGATTTAATCTTGCCGAGAGGTGTGTTTTCCTTGGTGTGGATAGACTCATTCACACAGTTGTGATTAATGTTTGCAGAACTCTGCTCATGCAGAGAAGTTTTATAAATGTAAAATGTGTTTTTCACCCTCCATACATGATAGCTTGATATGAATAATGTTTTATATATAGGCACTGACTTTTAGATCAGTGATCCAAATGCAACAAAGGTCAACAACAAGTTAAAGTCATGCTTGCTTTCTCATTGTCAAGATAAAAATGAGCTGCAGCTACCAGTTTGGTTCCCCAAGAGTATTTCTTTTCCTCAGCAGAAAATCACAGCCCCAGCCTCAATCTATTGTTTTCCTTGTTGCATTATCAGCTAAGTAGCAGAGGATTGACAGAAAATTGAGAGTGACTCGTCTGCTCTTGCATGAGATTTGGTTTATGCACAGAAAAAGATGGCAATTTTACAAAAGAACTTTCATTTCATGGACTTTACAATGCTACTGCATCGGAGAAAATGTGCATATCTTAGATTATCATGTAGTACTTAGACAAATACTAAAAAAAAGGTGGAAAATGAAAAATCTAATATCTCTAAATATTCCCTACAGAATTTGCAGGTTGAAGATTTGGACTGCTGCTTGTAGAAATTTCTGGAAAATATTTATTTATATAATTAATCAATCCATTTGTTGGATCAGGACTTAAAAATCCTCTTTGCCTAATAATAAAACTGCTGTGTCTAGACCAAGCTATTTGCTTGGGATTGTCTGTGAGTTTTGTTTTGGGTATTATTTTATAATAATGTCTTTCATTTCTAAGTTAACCATGCCTCATGATTGCCTCATGATCTGGGCTGAATCTAATTTTAACCAGGATGGGTTTTGCTTTGTCCTCATTTTCTAGTAATTAAGAACAACAGAAAATGTACCATGACATTGTTATTCAGCTGACAGTCATTTATGCATCCTTTCTGAAAGCTAGTCGTTAAGACCAAATAAGTTTAAATTTTATCTTCTTTATGATATTTCATACAAGATACTTCCCTCAGTTGAAGGTTTAAAAAAATAAATTAAAAAATTTGTTACAATTTCTAGACTTTTTCAAATAGGGGTTCTCAGTGAATGCAGTTGGGAATTAACCTTTTAATTAAGCTAGTGTTATTGCAAAGGATGGCTTTGAACATTGGTAAGGTCAGTCTGCAACGAATAAATGTTTTTGCTTCAGAGGTAACTTTGTTAACTTCTAAATCATTCAACCTTCTGCCTTCCTCTGCTTTCTAAAACTACAAAAACTACCCAAAAAATCACCAAGGAAAAAGGAGAAAAATTACCAAGGCCCAAAGGCTCTGTCATGACAGACATGACAGAGACACAGTCAAGCAATAGCTTTCAAAAGCCATACATTTTGACACATCCAGGTTAAGAAATGTAGAATCTCGATTTTCAAGAAAATCCAGTGAGTTGGTAACAAATCCAAATTACTGTCTGTTTCCCAGATAGTCTTCAATGCCACATCATATTAATTGGAATTTTTATAGAATTTTTAAGCTGTGAAATACTTTTCATTATTTAGTAACCCTGCCTGCTATACACTGTAACATGACACAAAACAAGTGTTTGATCATGCCAGCATGGACTTTAGCTTATGTTTTCAGAGACTGAGAACCCAGTTCACTTTTTTAAAACATGAGAATCGAAGAAAACTTAGAAAGAAAAAATTTCCTGATCTTCCATTAAATGTATGGAATGAAACTAATGAAACTGCAATTTAACAACTCTAGATGAATCAATCTACACACAGTAAAGTAATTACTAGTTAATTTTCACATTGATGTTCAGACGTGGAAAAATGCCTACCTATTCAAACAAGACATAGACAAACTTTAGGTATCCATTTCCAAAAGAAATTCTATAAATAGACTTAATCCATATGTTCCTGAAATATGTTCATATCTCCCACTTTGTTTTCTTGCAGTTTTGTCAGCTACTTTCAGTTCTACACATCATGACCAACTCGTTGCCTTGGTTTGGTGTAAGCTCTATGAAATTTGAAAAACTAAAGAAGGCTGTAGATCCAGTAGATTTGAGTGGCCCTTCAAAAAATATCACTGAAATACATTTATTAGTTTGTATTTAAATAGCATTCGTAGAGATGGTGATAGGTTGTTCCCTTCTACTCACTGAAGGTAAGGCAGGGCTAAAGGAGTGGTGAACTTGCATTCATTTCCTCTGTGAGACCCAAGTGTTTAAGTGCATGACATTTTCCATTACACAAAACTGAGCACACCCACATGTAGTGCAATTTAATGGGATACACTCTTGCTGCCCAGCTCCTGACTTGAGAGTAGTTTTACCTCTGTGTACTGCCATCAGGTCAGAGAGCTGAATGAGGTTCCCCTGTGACTACTTAAAGCTCACATCTGGGAGCCTGACCAATAGTGGTGGAAAACCAGAAATACTGATTTTGGCATTAGCCTCACTGAAGTGAATATTCCTTTGATCCTACTCTGGCTTCGTATTTCCCTGAATTCTGATGATAGTAACTGCTATTCTGCTGGCTCGCTCCTTAAGCAAGGCTTTATTGAATTTTCTGAAGGCGCAAATAATTTTGCCACAATTATTCTGTACCAAAAGTCTGTGAAAGGATAAAGATCCGAAGATCCAAAGCTGCTTTCTCAGTAAGTGCCCTGCTTCTTGCTCTGACTCTTACGGGTGTCAAACACATGCAGATTCACCTGACACAAATAGGCTTTCTACTGAATACCCAGTTAAAATGCATTCAAGTCAGCTTTTTTGTTATTAAAAATGCATAGCCTTTAAGAGAAGGGATGGATAAAAAAATAGTACAAAAATTCAGATATTTCAGATATTCTGAAATTTGTTCAAGAACAAAGATTGCTGCTTTACAAAATAATTTTATCTTCAGAAGAAGTAATGGTCTGGTTTCATCAGAGTGATAACTAGATTATTTTCCAAGTTTATGTACATAGAACATTTTTATTTTTATTTATGAAGACCCAGTTTTCCATACACATTGAAAAAATCAGTATTTGTTTCTACACAAGCATCATAGCATAAGAAGCAGGAATGCTATTAAAGTTTATGAGTTTTTTATATGTGCAAACAATGTGTTCAAAGAACGATTAAGGGATGGCAACTTTAAGCATTGAGAATTAGGAAATGCAAGAATAAAGAGGATCTATGCAACTTTCTATGGCCCTTTGTGGCCACATATTGTAATGTAGTACTACAATATAACTCAAATATATTCTAATTGCATGGTTATTTTTGTTTCCACAGGCTTCATTTAGTGAGGTGGAGGGTTGTTTATATGGCATTTCACATTCAACATATGTCTGTGTTCATTATTTAATGCACACAGATCAAATTGTGCTCTCTTTACAGAATTATTAATTTTCTAATTGATTTTCCTTTTAGAATGAGTCTGACCATAGTATGCAATTAGATCATAAATATTAATGAGTTTATTTTCACAATATCCCAGTGTGATTAGTACTTTTAACTCCTTAGAGAAAAAAGTTCTGAGATCAAATGAGTCCACTAGTTCCTGTATCCCGCTTGCAACATCAAGAATGAAATTCATCTTTCATCCTAAATCCTAAGCTGTTTTAAGTCCAGGTAAGAAAAAGGGGAAATAAAAAAGTGACTTCAGTGATCAGTCTTTTATAAATGCACATGTAATATTCTGATGCTGTGAATATTAGCAAGCAAGACTGTTTGATCTGTTTAAACTGGAAGTTTAAGTTTCAGGTGGCCAATATCAGATGATATAAATTCCACCTAAGACTGACTTACTGGAGCATGCAGGATTATGCAGCGTTTTTTTATTTCAACCCTTACTCTTCCTAATTTCAGCTGAAGGTGCTGATGTTCAGCACTTCTGCAAATAATGGTCATCTCCCAAGGCCTTTCAAAAGTGAGGGTATCTCATTTCCACACCTGCAGAAAGCTTAGTTTATGTGAATTGCTTAGCAAATTTGTGGCAAAAAGCATGAATAGAAAGAATTGTCTATGACAGCATTTGTCTACTTTAGCCTGAGAGCATCCTTTTTCCTCATATAGCCTTGGTCCATAATTTTCTCATTTGCGTAAGAAATGATACTGGCAGCCTGCAGGTGCATAATTCCTTGTCCTCCACTGCACAATTAATTCCCAAAGGAATGTCTTGTCTGCACAATGTGATAGGGCTGATGAGGAAATCATACACCCTACTGCAGGGAACCTGCTCTAGTGGGGAGCTGGGTTTGATGATCTCCAGAAGTCCATTCCAACCCCTACTATTCTGTGATTCTGTGGTAATTCTCTTGCTATAGAGTACTTTGCTTTGCAATGTTATATTTATTTTAATGTATGCAAGCCATAATTTAAGAAAAGCAGAGTCTAGCTTTGACTTAGCCCTAGGACTGCATAAAAAGCAAAGCTATCAGTGGAAATATCTATACTCAAGTAGTCTTGGAATTGTGAGCAGAGGCAGGGCCAAAATTTAAAATGACTCTCTGCAGCCCTGGATCAAGTTTACACAACTTAGCTTTGGGCAGGACACTGCCTGCAGAGCCACAGGCTTCTCCTACTTCAGTAGTAACTACTGGGAGCAGCTTTTGCTAATTGAATGAGACGAGATAAACACTTCCCTTAGAGGTGTCACTGGTATTTCTGAGCAACAAAGCCATGCAGATGCTAGAATTCTCTCTCTTTCCTGGTTTTACTAACTTAGCTCTGATATTCATCCCCATTTGCTTCAGTTGAAATGACTTTTCCTCCCCTTTCCTGAGAAAATCTCAAGTTCAGCCTTCCTTGATTTTGTCGTTACATACTATAGATCTCAGCTTATTTTAACATGGACAGGTTAAGCTTCTTGTATTGGGTTACAAATGTATCTGTGAAAAGGAAGATGAGGACTTGGGATGACACTTTGACATTTCTTTTTCTTACCAGTACTGCTATCTCAACAAATCACACTACTCTTTGTCTTTTTATTCCTGCTCCATTGTTTTGTTCTCTACTAATGCTGATGAACCTTGATATGAGGCTGGGAGCTCAGTAAATGCATAATTCAGCTTCCAGCAAACCTGTAAAAGGGCCAAATCTTGACTAAACTGGTCAGGATAAGTGAGCAGGATGTGTGAGAGGGGATCACAAGGGTGATGATGCATGAGATGTAGTTAGTGGATAATCTTGGTTTCTCTCTGCAGTAATTCAGTTGGTGGTGTGCTACTGAAAGAGGGTCAGAAGAGCACTGAGAAATTACATAATTTAAATGCGTAGTTATAACTTTAAATAAATGCATAGATATATGTATAACAGATCACTTGCATAATTTTATTCACTATAGCTGGATAACTGTGAAGTCACTAGCAATGTGCAGTAGGAAGAGGAGCCTAATGTTCTGTATAAATTCAGCTAAGTAGGGCACCCAGGTGTGAAGACTGGGAGAGGGCTTCTGCTGCAAAACACAAAGGATGTATGGTGTAATGTGCTAGGCAGAGATGGACTAAAATAAAATCTTTATTTTTGGTAGAGAAAACAGGAAGAGCAAGCAATTGGGCAATATTCATATATTATCTATTTATTAGATTACATGATTACTTTGTTATCTTCTGATATAAAAGCAGGGTGTTTTGCTGTGCTGCATTTCCACCCCAAGCATAGCCCTCTGAGAAAATTACACTATAACTGGTAGCATTTACCTTCTCTCCCTCTTCATTTGCTTTGTAGTAACCTCAGCACAGCTGCCCCATGGCAGAAGCCATGCTCCAGGTGATGAAAGAGAAGCAAGAGAAGAATTTATGAGGCTCAGTGTTTCCACACTGGGGAAGTGAAGCAGCAGAGCTGAGGGGATCAGGGAATGGGAGGGGAGACATAGTACATATAGGGCTGCACAGGAAGCTATAGGGGGAGAGGAATAATAGAATCACCAAGGTTGGAGAAGATCTCCAAGATCATTTAGTCCAACCAGTTACCTACCACCAATATTTTCCCAGTAAACCATGTCCCTTAGTACAGAATCTAAACATTTCTTGAACACCTCTAGGGACAGTGAATACACCACCTCCTTGGGCAGCCTGTGCCAGTGCCTCACCACTCTTCAGAGAAGAAATTTTTACTAATATCCAGCCTTCCCTGGCAAAACTTGAGGCCGTTCCCTCTCATCCTATAGCTAGTTAGCGGAAGAAGAGGCTGACCCCCCACCTTCCCACAACCACCTTTCAGGGAGTTGTAGGGAGAGATAAGATCTCCCCTGAGCCTCCTCTTCTCCAGATTGAACAATCCCAGTTCCCTCAGCTGCTCCCCGTAAAACTCGTGCTTCAGAGCCTTCACAGTTTCAGTGCCCTTCTCTGGACACGTTCCAGGGCCTTGATGTCTTTCTCGTAGTGAGGGGCCCAAAACTGAACTCAGTACTCGAGGTGCAGCCTCACCAGAGCTGAGTAGAGGGGGACGATCACTTCTCTGCTCCTGCTGGCTGTGCTGTTGCTGATACAAGCCAGGATGCCATTGGCCTTCTTGGCCACCCAGGCACATTGCTGGCTCATATTCAGCCCAGAAGTGGAGCCCAGAGGAGGAGCTAAGGAGGCATGAGGACTTCTGTAGTCTCCTGTAGTACTTCAATACAGACACAACAGAAAAGGAGTGTTTTGAAAGGAAGAGTTGAAAACAATGGAAAGAGGTATGCAAGTGAGGATGTTACTAACAAGACAAAGGATGGAGAAGTGGCTACAGCTTGATGCTGGCCAACCATATGGTTTCACCCACGTCTTTCCTTTGATTCAGCTTAGTCCAGCTAATACTGATTGTTTATCTATTTTTATTTTTTATTTTTGAAGGTTTACTAATTCCTATAGTCTGCTGCCACATGTAATACTAGCGAAGCCACCCTCTTAGAATGTCTTTTTTTATACTGATGTTTCAAGTTAAAAATCTATTTTAAATTATCGGATAGCAACTAGCAACCTCCAGAGGGCTAAAATGATGCTGTTAACAGGTCCAAATGTGATGCAGCATATGGAGCTGAATACCTCATGGTACAGATTTGCATGCAGGCGGTTTTAATTAGGATTTAGAATTCCTTCAGGAATGCAGCATTCTGGGCTAGCCTCAATCTTGTCAATACACTGTGTTTTTGTTCATGCTGAAGCGTTCAAAAACCAATAGGGTCCTCATTTCTTTTATTTTTGAGGCTTATATGAATTGCTACATTTTTCCCTAGCTGCCTGCTTTATGTATGATTATAACCGGTATCTAGGTGCTTACTACAAAATGTTGTAGTCTTTTTCTAATGTTGTACCAGGTCAGTTCAAAATAAATATAATCTGAAGCTTTCTGACATTGCATAGTTCGATTTTTTTCCCTACAATACTTCATAGCTGCAAGAACATGCTGTAACTCGATGGTTTTGTGCCATCTTGTGAGCAGAAGGTGAAACTACGTCCAGCTAGTACAAGAAAGGCGTACTTCTGTTAATATTCATTTCATTTCCACAAAGAAAAGTGAAATTATTTCAAGATTAAATATATATATGACAATACTGTAAAAAATTCACTACACTGCATTTTACCTGTATTTTTTCAAAAATAGTGAATGCATTTTACATATACTGGGCAAGCACCTGCTTATTTCAGTAAATTGAAAGAATAAATAATGTGTTTGCTTTTTTTTTTTTTCTTTTTTTTTCTTTTTTTTTTCTCCCAAATAAATGAACTTCTTGGTGTACAAAGTAGAAAAGCCATGCAGGCTCTCAGTGTTCATTGCTGACAGAATTCCTTCCATGAACCAGTCTGGTTCTTACAGGAAGCCTCTTGTCTTCTAAAAATCACTACTTGTTTCTTAGAGATAACACAATATAAACTGAACAAAGCACTGCTAGCTATTACATTAGTGGAAAGAAAAATGTAATTCCTGACCTTAGAAATTCTGCTGTCTCCTGAAACCTGGCAGGGATGTAGGGGGAGAACACTAAAAGAAAATTACACTGGCAGTGACCAACCTATAATTGTGTTATTATTAGTATTAATTATTATTATTAACATCACTGTAGATGCACGATGTCTTTAGCTTAGAAGAGCAGAATGGAAAAACTCCTCAGTTCTGTCATGGCTTAATTGATTATTCTTGTGACCTTGAGCAAGCTGTTTTAATTCTGTGCCTAATTTTTCCCACCTTTAGATGATGCACATGCTTTTTTTCAACAGGATATTATCAGACTTGACTACCACTTGTAAAGCTCTTCAGGCTTCTTGGATGAAAGGTATTGCTGTGAGACAGTGACAAGCTTGTTAGAAATCTACTTGATAAGCAAAAGAGCAAGTCATTCACAATATGTATAATTATTCAAAGATTTAAGCTTCTTAATCTACTTCCACAGTCTTGGCAAGCAGATCATGATTTCTTCCATTTTATATAATGAGAAGAGTATTTTTTTCCCTTTTTACTCTATAGATTGATTGCAAATATTCAGAATTCAAGCTGTGTTGCTCATTTGCAATCAGTTGAATGAGTAACGTTATTTCTACTCATGATTGGATGAATGCCCAAGGACTTGTGTGTGCAAATCATAAAGTTTGTTTTCTCAAGATACTCATCTGTATGACATTGAAATTTGCTGCCTCTGAAGAGCAAAGCCAGTAAAATTCAACTCATCAAAGACCACTGAAATTTCTGAGCACAAAAGCAAGAGTGCTGACATTTTTTAATGGGTCTTCATGGATTAAACTTTTGTCTAAATGGACCAAATCCTACATCAAATGTTTTTAGCTTTTGCCTGTAGCTAAGAATGTGAACCAATTTAGAGTATTGAATTCTGGAGCTAATACTGTGCAGAAGGGGATTGTTGCTTGACCTGCTCAAAGGTAGTTTTCAGTAAGAGTTCCTGCAGATGACTAGAGATGGGGTATTTCAAAGCAACTCAAATCCTGTGTTGAGGGAAGAGGCAAGTGAGGAAGGGATGAGGAAAAGGTTGCATGCATTGTTTAGCCCCTGATTGCAGTAGGGTGACTGAATCTTTAAGGGGTCATTGTATCCAGCAGAAATTTTTCTGCAAAAATTACTTTCGCAGTGATCTTCTCCAAATTATGTGGAGTATATGAAGTCCTGCCACTTCTAAGGTGTGCAGGTCTGACCCATCCTGAGGATGTCTGTAAAACATCAATAGGATTTAAGACTTAAAATGCTGATGCTTAAGAGCTAAAACATGTAGTACTGCTATTGTTTCCTTTGACAAAACTTACTAGGCTAACTAAAAAAAAATCTTCCTGATCAACTGGCTTTAAAGGGAGATTAGGAACTACTCATGAAAGGACTACCACTTCATACTATGTTGCAGCACCTTTTTTCCATTTCTGACATCTGTCAGCTGTATCTATAATAATGCTTCAGCTGAGTGAAGACACATCAAATTTTTACCTTCATTCATTCATCTTTATATCTTACAGATGTCAGGGTACTTTCCTGTAGGTTGAGAGCCTCTCCAGACCAATATTCCCTGGCTGCTTTTACTTTATAGGATGTCGTAGAGCCTTGTGACTTCTGTAATAAACTTTGCTTTCTTTTGCAGCTCTCATTGCTAGCAGAAGTAATGTGTAATGTTTTGAAGTATGTGATCCATCCATATGAAGAGCAGGGACATGTGTTTGAATGGCAACTTAAGTAGGATCACATTCAGCTTAGGGCACAGATCAGTTTGAGTTGAACTAAAATGAAGCTTTTTGTTTGCACTTTCTGTGAAGCAAAACAGCAGTACCTGAAAAGAGTACTTAGGACTTTTGTAAAAGAAAATCCTCTTTGGCCCCAACTAGAATGACATCTTCCCAAAGAGCTTCATTCACTGGCAGTCTAACAAACGTAGGTTGTAAGAATAGCTCTATTTCCATTCAGGTGCTTTAATTTGTCTATTACAATTTGTCACTGATAGTGTCTTTCTTTTTTTCTTTTTTTTTTTCTTTTTTTTTTTTTTCTGGAGAGTTGACTTTTGCTCACATTTAAGGGTTTTGACCATTCACCTCTTCTGGACTCACATCTTCAGTCCTGTTTAGCTGACATCTACCTGACAAACACAGCCTTGGGAATGTTCCTTTAGACAGTACAATGTGAGGAGCAGCGATGCTGCAATAATCTCACATTTTAGAGAGAATGATCACTTATAAAAAAAGCACGTTCGTATTAAAAATTCACAGCAGCACACTCTACTCCCCCATTATAGGTAATTACAGAGGATTTTAAATATCTGATGCTACTTGGCAGCGTACAATACTCTGTCAGCAGCAGGCACTGATTTGTAATTTAATTATCATAAGACATCCACCTGTTCTTTTGTCAAATGAAGAGTAGCACTTCCGTGCAATCATGACTTTCCCTCCAGAAATTTGAATTAACCCTTACAGAAAGCTCAGTTTCTAGGGAACTGGGTCACTTCAGGTACATTTACTGAAATCCATTAGAACAGGATAATGTAGACAAATGAGGCATTCCTGCAGGAGAATCTCAGCTCTGGTTTGGTATTTTCAGCCTTACGTTCTCAGAAACTTTCCTTACCCCTGGCTTTTTGCTGTGTCAAGCTGATTTGGTTCACTGCTGAAGGCATTTCAGTGAGGAGATGATGTGGGAGGAGAGATGCATGAAAATCAATGAGTTTGGTACTAAGAACGTGATGCAAACATGCAACAGGATTGACCCAGAAATACTCTAGGTTTCTACCTTACGAGTAATGGGAATGCTGGCCTCAGGGTGGAAGGGAGATAAAGACAAATAGAAAAGTGGCATTCTGTTCTGTAAACTTTCCAGTTTATGGCAAATGAACTTGGATATTATCTAATTTGTTGTGGAAATACAGTTATCAGATAAAATTAGAGACTTTAATCAGAAAGTATATGTTTTCAATGAAAAGTCTACAAAAAGTGTTCTGCTTTTCAGGAGCACAGGGCTCATGGTCAGCTGATCTACTCTGGGACTTGCCTCTCATTTATGTAATGTGCACACTGCAGTGTGGTGACGGGAAAAGGTCTTACTGATGAACATGAAGAAATGTTCTCTCTTTAATGCCACCTTATGCTGCTTTTTGTGCTGTTAAGCTGAGTGAATGATCCAGCCAAGTATCCTCAGGGCTTCAACCACTGCTGTCGTGCCTGTTTGAAAAGTGGTTGCAGGACATTTTCATTTTTGTCATTTCCCAAGAAGATGGGATGAGTCTGGTGTTCTGCAGCTCTTTCTCAAAACCACCTTTTAGCAAATGACTCACTTTAGAGAGGATGTCTCTGAGTAGTAGTCTTTTTTTGGAAGGAGTACTTGCTGGATTCAAACTATAATGGATTGCTTGAGGCTTAAGTGAGTTGTGTGCCAAGACTTTAATGGGACATGGGTTGGAGTACTGTCTATTAGGCTGATGGCTTCTTGCCCAAAGAATACTTGTCTGGTGCCAGTCATTTTGTAGATTCATTAATTATGTTATCTGAAAAGTAAGTATGTAAAGGGTTGCAGGCATATCCCAAAAAAGAAAAAAGAGAATCAATCATGTCACATGGGTATTTGAAAAATAATTGGCAAATGCTTCCATGTATCAGAGTGAAAGCAGGAATAAACCAGGATGATTTCCTTTGGAAGGATAAGTAAATGAAGCACCAGGGCCTGGTGCTCCAAGTTTGTGTCAGGAGCAGCAGAGAATTCTGCTTTGCAAAGTCTTTATGAGCTTGAAACTTGAACTGAACTTGAAACACCATTATTTTCCTGTTTGAACATTCAAGTAAGTCTTAGATTTTGTCTTTTCCATAGCCTTTGAGTCCACCCATTGCAAAGTTTTAGCACATACCTTTCAAATGAAAGCACTTACAGCTATGCTAAACAACACTATGAGCACAAGAAAGATGCAGAGCTGTTAAGTTAGTCCAGAGAAGGGCCAAAATGATGACCAAGGGGCTGGTCCACCTCTCCTATGAAGAAAGGCTGAGGGAGGTGGATTTGTTCACCCTGGAGAAGAGAAATTACCCATTCTGTAGTTCTATCCCTCAGAACTGCTGTATGTGCATTGGGTATAAAAGGCAAGGTTTTGGAAGACGGGGGCTGCAGGGCTGGGTGAGGAGAGGAAGGTTCTGCCCCAGTCCAGATTCAGCCATTAGCAATACAGAATAACCCAAGTTGGAAGAAACCCACAGTCAATTCCAAAGCAGGCCCACTCATGGCTGAGCCCATTCTCTGAGGGGAAGGTGCCCCTGTGAAAAGGAGTCTGGAGGTCTGGCAATCTAATTTGACTTTGAGGATTTCTGTTACATCCTTCATGTTATGGTCAAGCTGCTTGTTTTCTCTCTTCTGTTACTTCTCTGTGGAAAGAGAAGTTAAAACACCTCACAACACAATTAGTCTGCGGGGTGAGGAGAAATGTTTTCAATGGAGAATAAGTTTCACCTGCCCATGGCTCTGTGGAAGTGCATGTGCGCTCTTCTTTATCCATAGAAATGCACTGCAGTTTACTGTGGCAAAATGGAAAATAACTCAAGTATTTTGTTCAGAAAAGCTACAAAAGTGCAGTTATTACTGTGAGGGTGTGAAATGTGAGGAGGCTCTACAGATCAGCAGAGCAACAGAACATTATTGTCAGTACAGGCCCATGCCAGAATGTCCTCTCAGATGTTTACGTGAAGATAGCAAGTCTACGGTATCCATGTGATGATGTGAGGGCTGCTCCGAAAGTAATGCCTCCTGTTTTATTATGTTGGCCCTTCACATTGAAGGTGAATGATGGGAGTAGAGACTGAATCTCCCCATGAGTGTTCCCTTACATTTTGTTGCCGTGTGGCAGATGGCAGCAGAGGGGCAGCCTGACTAAAAAACGTTCTGACATGGAAGTGTATGAAGCCAAGGTATCAAATTCTTCCATGCAGAAAAAATGGCAGTGTGGAACTGAATTTCTTCATGTGGAAAAAATGGCACCCATTGACATTCATCAATGCTTGCTGAACATTTATGGAGACCAAACAGTGTATGAGAGCACAATGAGGTGGTGGGTGGTGTGTCTCAGCAGTGGTGACAACAACTTTGCTGGTGCAGATTTTTACTAGTGCAACATGCAGGCTCTTGTTCATCAGTGGCAAAAAAAAAGAAAAAAAAAAAAAAAAAGCTAATAGTGGTTACTATATTGAAAAATAGTGTTTTGTAGCCTGAGAAGTGGCTCTATCAAATAGTGTTATCATGCTCTTTGTGTCTGTTGTAGTTTCAGTGGAAAAAAATAGGAGGCATTACTTTTGGAGCGAGCTATGTCCGAGGCTTTCTCTCACTGATGAAATGTTAAATATAAAATTAAGTATTCCTTCTTGAACAAATTAGAAAACCCGAGAGCTATTAATGTCTGATAGCTTATCCAATATCTGATATTCACATCAATACATAGCCATTGCTTCCTGAAAGCTTATTTCTCCCTCCTTATCTTTTTTTTTTCTAGAAATACCGTTATCAAGATGAGGATGTTCCACACGATCATACTTTGCCTCGATTGACCCATGAAGTGAGAGGCCCAGAGCTTGTTCACGTGTCAGAGAAGAACTTATCTCAAATAGAGAATGTCCATGGATATGTCTTACAGTCGCACATTTCTCCTTTGAAGGTAGGATCAGTGTTTACTGTGGCTTTGACTCTCCAGTATGAGAAAATGTATAATGTGAAGGCCCTGAGAACTTTATCTTGTTGTTGAAACAGCCAAGCTGTGTTTTGGAATGTACTGGTTCGGTTTGATTGTCCCATGTCTGGATTTTGAGGCTGTATTGTAACAGGTGATGTTTAGCTGGCAAAGCTTTTATTGAGATGTGAGATTTTTGCTTGAGGAAAAATCACTCCTGGCAAATGAGTCTACTTTTCTGTACACTGAAAAAGAATAATGTATGTTCTCAATACTGCCATGATTTTCTAACAGAAGGATTTCCTTCCTGATTATCCTCATAAATTAGAAAAAGAAAAAAAAAAAAAAAAAAGTGCCATTTGATGGAATCCTGTTTTTTCCATCTCTCAAATAGTTATATCAAAGTCGTAAGATTTGAAATGAAAAGGGAACTCATTTTTCACCATTCAGATCTACTGCTCAAACATTTGCTGTTTCCTGTGGTTTTGTTACCATTCAGAGTGACGTAGAGACACCTTTCGGTCAATTAAAGCAGCTATTTACAGGGATTTTGAGTGTGTGTGTGTCTGTGTGTGGTGTTCTCTGATACATTTGACTTGGCAAAATGTTTATCTTCATGGTGAACCTGGATATTAACCAAAAAGAATTCAATTTTGGAAAATTTTGCTCTTTTGCTATAGTTTGAAGAAGTTCCTAAAACTCCTTCAGTAAAAGCAGCACAATAGTATTCATATTGGTTGTTGTTTTCTTCCTGCTTGGAAAAGGGAGGAAAAAAAGTGAAGTATTTTTAATAGTGGTGGTTATGTTCTGGGTAATGGATTTGTTCAGACAGTTAACTAAGAAGCCAAGAAGGCAGACAAGTTTTACACATTCCAGTGCCAAAAGGTTATGAAATGGGCATTGTTTGTCCAGTAAAGTGATTACAGAGACATGGCAAGTGAAAGCAAATATTTACTATTAAAGTCTGATGTGAATTCATCTGGCGTTCATTGAGCCTTCATGGAATAGGCAACTGAAACAATTTTTTTCTGATGTTCTTGCTATTTCTTTGTGTAGTTTGTACATAGTTTGCCTTTTCATGCTTCAGAAGGTTTCCACATTGCCTACCTAACTTCCACTGTAGAAACCACCAGTGTTACATTTCTTTATGCAGAAGTAGGTGAATTTGGTTATTTGCAAAGGATGACCTCCATTTAACTTCAGTGTAATCTCAGGGGAAAACAGCAGACCAAAAAAATTCTTGCCTGCAAGAGAGACATCCCCTACTCTATTTGAGGTGAAGAGTATTCAGAGATATCTGCAGATTCAGAGATATCTATTGTCTTCAATGGGCCCCAGTGTGATCACTTCTGCAATAGTAGGAAGTTGTTTTCAGTAGTTGCTTCCTGATGTGTAGATAAAAAGCAATGAAGTGCTTCCTTTAAGAGTTCATTATGTCCTGCAAGTTCTTCTCTGAGTGGGAGAATTTCTGTCTTTGGCTCTGTCCCTTTCCCATCTTTCCCTCAGACCCACATTGGATGTAATGTCTCATGTCTGCCACTTAGTCTAAATTTAGTAATTGATATCTTCAGGTGGTTTTGAAGTTTCTGCTTTTTTCTTGTGCAGTCTTTTACCCTTGTCTTTTACCCTTCAGAAGAGAATTAGCTCTGGAGGCTGAAGTAAATCCATGACATTGTTGTACCCCGCCTGTCTGAAATATTGGATTCACTTCTGTTTCTGATGATCAACAGAAATTCCCATTCAAAAGACTTGTGTTACGTAAATTTCTGCATATTTGAGAAATACCATTCAAAACTCTCTAAAACCCAATCAAAATAGGCTATTGGGGTTTT
Organism: Meleagris gallopavo; assembly: GCF_905368555.1. Lineage (NCBI taxonomy): Eukaryota > Metazoa > Chordata > Aves > Galliformes > Phasianidae > Meleagris > Meleagris gallopavo. The sequence continues at coordinate 187,449,628 of NC_139404.1, read as the reverse complement.
TTGGACTATGGATTTATCATCCTATTCCTAAATGCTCTTCAGTATTCCACTTTCTTCACAGCAGTATTCTTCCCAACATGGCTGCACTGAATAATAACTATATCTAGGGCATGCTGCCTCTCAACTCGCACTGTGCCCTCCCAGGGAAAATGCCTGCAATTTAGATATTTTGCTCTCTTGTGCGAGATATGGAACTGCTGAAATCCTGCTCGGAGGATATAGAACAAATGCTGAAGTCAAAATATAGCTTGTCAGCTCTGGTTTTATGACTGAGAAGGGACTGGCGTTTGGAGTGGGATAAAACTGTCAGGAAACTCCAATGAGAACTATCTGCACTGGAAAGACTGACTGGTTCTGCCTCTGTTTTCTGGCTACAGGTCAGGACATTTGCTGCAAAGGCAATCTGTGTGTAAATCAGAGTCACAACTTTGCTTGTACTGAGGGGGACCCCAAAACTCCTGTGTCACTAAGACTGTCAGCCTGACCCAGCCTGCAAGCGTGTCGCATGGGCATGGGGATGGCACTCTGACTCAGTGGGGTTAAAATAACTTCCTGGCTTACCTGTATTTCACAGTGGGATCTGCAACAGCACGGTGCACCTCTCAACAAATTTCTGAGGAGGTCTTTTGTGCTCTGCAAAGATCCCTGATGACAGGATGACTTTCCAAATTTTGTATTTCACAGAATGAATGAATCATAGAATGATAGAATGGCTTGGATTGGAAGGGATGTCAGAGCCTCCCTCTGCTATGGGCTGGTTGCCACTCACCAGATCAACTGCCCAGTGCCTCATCCAACCTAACCTTGAGAACATCCAGGGACAAGGCATCCATAGCTTCTCTGAGCAGCCTATACCAAGGCCTCAACATGCTCTGGATAAAAGGCTTCCTTCTAAAATCTGATCTAAACCTTCCATCTTTTAGTATAAAATTATTTCTCCTTGTCATACCACTATCATATTTTGTAAAAAAGTAAGTCTTGTTTTTTATAATCCTCTTTTAAGTATTGAAAGGCTGCAATGAAGTCTCATTATACTATACTTAATAGTATAATAAAATAAAAATGTTGAGCATGAAAATAATATAACAAAGATGTTTTGGAACCAAAGGATGATCTCAAGGCCAGGCCACGTGTCCATCTTAATCACCTCACTTTTTGCTCTGCCAAACTCAAGTCACTTAGGACAAAGTTGCTTGTTTCCATGCAATTGTGTTCATTTGGAAAGAAACATGTGAAGATCGTGCAACTAGAAAACTCCTCTCTAGTGTGGCTGCAAATTAAACTGTACCACAGCCATCTCTGGAAGCTGTAAGAGTTATTTACACACTGTGTGTTCAGGTAGAGTGCTTGGTACCATTACACTGCCCTCACTCTAAGTTCCTAGGAAGTGTTATGAATGCTATGTGCATTCATAAGCCAGCTTGAGGTTTTTGTCACAGTCTTGCATTATTACAGCTAGAAGTTTAGTGAATAGTTGAGATTCAGAAGGATAAGCCACTGACCTGTCTTTACCACTGCATGTATTTGTAAGTACAGTGTCCCAGGGATTTTTGAAAGACTTTCTAATCCTCAGCACAAGGATTCAGCCCATCTTTATGAACACATGTGCAATTCACATGCTTGATGCACTCTGTTTCATAGTACAAATATATCTCGTAATGGATTCCAAGTTGTTTGTACAAAGTAGTAAAGAAGCTATCTGTAATTTCACTTTCTGGATTTATGTACTTTGATGTAGTCCACAATTATCCTAGTGGAGTTAGTCTCTTGGATACTTCAAAGAGATTGAGTTTTGTCAGATACTAAGCTGTAAAGCAAATTTTCTTTAACATCTCAGCAGTTTTATTTGCTGAATAATCAGAAATCTGGTCCTCAGCCATTCTGAAAAGAGACACTCAGGTACCAATTATGCTAAAAACTCTTTGGGAATGTGTAGAGGTTTCCTAACATGGGCTAGACAATCTTGTTATCTTTTGAGTCCCTACACTCTGGTGGACAGTAGCCACTTCCAGTAGTTACTTCCTGTTGGAAGATAATAAGAAAGAACAGTTAAGATGAAAAGAGGAGCCTCTTTTCATTGTGACTTTCATTTTTGTACACTCAGATTTCTTCATGAACTGTCAGGTAGCTTCTCCTATACACTCTTCACTGTGATTGTATATGCTAACTATTAGAAAGCTGCAAGCTTCTGCTAAAGGTTGATCTACCTAATAGTGTGGAAAAGGTAAAATTTGCAATAGCTTCAGCAACTTTGAACGTCAAACACAGAAGTTTAAAAGGAAGTTTTTGGTTATGTTCCTGTATTAACATTTGGGGAAAATGTTAGCACCTCAGCAGTTCTTTGCAAGAGTTGACATACTGCGATGATAAATGTTCTTTACAATTTGTGAAGGTAAGGAAATTGTGGTGTTTTAGTCCACGAAATGAAAATGTGTGTAATATACTGAGTAGTTGTAGTGCACTTTCCCCTGTTTTACACTAGATGGTGCGATTAGCTCAGAGTCCTTTGATCAGGCTATTATTATTGCTTCAGCAACGTTCAACTGAGGTCTTTATATGGCTTAGAAAGTGCTAGTTCAGTAAAAAATGCCTTGTTAGAAATCAGGTGCCTTCGGAAGCACTGCTGTGTTGAGAAATCTGAATACAACACAGACGTACCTGGAATTTAGACATGCAAGCTCTGTCTCCAAATGAAGTGATCTTCTCTTTCCCTTCCTCGTAGGAATATTGCTAATCAGTGTTCATTAAATGACAGAAACCTCTGGCTTGTGAATGAATCTTATTAGCATTGTTGTGATATTAGATATCTTGTTCTTTAAAGTACATTTCTCTTTCTTTAGGTAAGCCTAGAAGTAAAAATCCATATAAGGATCTTGGATTTCTTGCATATTTTAAATGCCAGGCTATTCCTGTTACTGATCTCTGTTTCCCAATTTAAAGCAAGGTTTAAGTGTAAGCATCAATGGCAGTTGTGCAAAAAGAAGTAGCGTGTAAATCACTGTTATTATCTTATCCTAAGATATTTTTAAATAAGGAGGTTCAGTTGTCTCAGTTGGTTCCTCTTTGACTGCCCTACTTTGTAGAAGGGAAGGAGCTGCTCTGCATACTCCTCCTGCTCTTGCTACCCTGCTCTCATGCAGCTCAGCATGGTTGCTCCCACCGTATAGAAAGTCAGAACTGATGGAATGAATTTCCAGTGGAGAGAGGGAAATTCCTCTCCATACAAAGCAAATGAGCAGTTTGTTTCCTTAGATGTCTCTGTAGTTGAGCTTATCCATGAATTAACACTTTTGTAAATTGCTTTCCAGAAGATTTCCTTATTCCATCACCAAAATACGTTGATTCCAATCATTCTTTTTTGTTGGTGATGGCAAAAGCCTCTATCTTACCAATTATTTGTGGTGCCCCATATGCAGTGTGGGAAAGACAATGCCACTTGATCATTATTTCTGCTCAATACTGGGTTTCCCTTTCTCAACTCCCATCTTCTGGTGAGTGCAGAGAGTGCTCTTTGCACTCCTATCATCCTTTCTATGTGCCTGAATGCAGGAAGGTCATTCCTGCAGAGGCTGATGAATTTGGATGTCCCCTTTTCTGTCTCTAATGAAATAGCTTTTATCACCTCCGAAGCCTGCCTTGTCCCAGCATGAGTCAGACCTTGTGATGGTGGCTGCTGTACTTTTTGACAAACTAACAAAGGTGGGGGGAAGAGGCTCTAAGATAATCCCGGATGGTTCATTAATCTGTGTATAATTCCTTAGTCTGAGCTTCCTTGAAACTATCTCAAAGAGTACCATTTTTTAGTCTAAAAATGTAGATTGGGTAAAAACTATTTATTTCATGAATTAATTCAGTCTTCAATAACATTTGAGTTCGAAAGAGCACTTGGAAAAATAAGATCAAAACATTCTATACTTTTTGTTGTTGTTGTTGATATTATTCAGCAGCTCCATTTCTCAATTTGAAAAATTCTGAGAGCATGATTTTCTATTTTTTTTACTACTGAGTTCTGTATTAATCACAAATTCATCCAACTGGTCACACATACAGTGAAAACAACAAAGTCCAAGACTCGTGATGTTGCAGGGGGTCACTTGAGCTGTAGATTAATTCAAGAAGTGTCCACAGAGAGCTTCAAAACAACATTGCAAAATAGACTCATGGAGCTGTTTTAGCAGTTGCAGGAAAGTCTTCTGCTCCTGTAAATACCTCCATCTGTCAGGAAACCAGTTATACAGCAGCTTTCAGTGTTACCCTGCCAGATTCTCCTGTGTAAATGTAGTTTCTAGTGCTTTTATGGAGAGTATCTAAATGTGACAAGAAGCCTCACTTACTCTGAGAAGAGTCTGAACATCCATGGTTCTAATTACTGTAGAATAACACTATAGCAGAGGTGAGGTTTCTCTAGGAAAGAGAATAAGGCTGATTTGTTTAAATTTCTGTGATTCAGGTGTGACAAATAAATGAAGCTGTGCCATAGCACATGCTTTCATTCCTTAGTGAGGCTCCTAAAGATGGTGGAGACTGTGAGAGGCTGAAGTTGTGGTAGATGTGAAGAACAGAAGTCTGAAGTTTTCTCTTGCAGTTGCAAAATTAATTGAGGTTATGTAGAGGACATATTAATGTATGCATAGATATATTAGCAGCCCATCTAAAATTTGATCTGGCATCCCCTTCTGTGTGTACACTGACTACATTTCATAAGTATGGCTGATCTGCATGAAGCGTTTTTTAGCCCCAGGGTAGTTCAGTCCAGTAGCAGTGATCTTATAGTAATAATTTTGATCTCTGCCCTCCTACTTCCTATCCTTTGTGGTGCTGTTGTGATTTTATTGTTGTGTTTTTTTCCCTTCCCTTTTTAATATGCAGTTATTGGCAAAGCCCATACTGCAGTCTGTATCTGTTAGTGGATTTTCACTGAATATTCAGTAGGTTGCTTCATTAAGATACAATGCTTGTTACATGTTTAATCATGTACTGCTTTTCTCTTATCTCTTACTGTAATAACAGATAGGCATATATCATAGGTCTCTATCTGTGATCTGCGTTTTTTTAATATGCAAATGCATTTGGATTAAGAAAAAACAAAGGGAAAAGACAAATGGGCCTATGCTTGTTAGAAAAGTACCAAAAAGAGCACTGAATTTTAATTTCATTTTCTTTCCAGGCAGCTTATAAATCAGTATTCTGAAGGATATTTTGTTTCTCAGTTGTGGGCAGAGATGTCTTCCATTTTTTTGCCATCTTATTCTGAAGCACATCCTAAAATGATGCAAAATTTGAATGTTGTAGTCCTAATGAAGAATAGCATGGGTCTTTTTGTCATTATACCTAGATGTGCTGTTCTGTGTGCTAGACTTTTTAGCCGTGGATTTCTGACTGATGAAAGTCAGAAATATACTATACCCCATAGTATATGTTGCTGCAGACAGTACCTTGTTATCCTTCCAGCTTCTGATAGAATTAAAAAGAAACCACTCAGAATTGCCTCTGTCAGTGTGTGATTTAATTGGAAAAACCTCGGCAAGTTGAGGTAAACCTCAGGCCTTGCAATTTCTTGGTTTTTTTTTGTGGTTTTGTTTTTGACAAAATAAATGATGTCCACCCTCACCCCTCGAACCCCCCTCCCCCCGAGCACAGCAAATTCTGTCAGTGTCTACCAGCCCATTATCTGTGGTTGAATTTGCCTGAAGAATAAAGAAAGGAATTTTCAAAGGAATTTGGAAATATTTTCAGGCAATGGACACTGTTTATTTTAGAAAGGCCTCCTAGGTATTGCAGATCTTTTCAAGTGTTAATACGAATTGCAGTTTCAGGAGACTCACTCTGTTCCTGATCTGCTGGGTGCTTTATGCGTTAGTATTAATTAGCTGTTACATATTTTATTCTTTTCAGATCTCAGATTTCTCCTTAAGGATAGTCTTTTTCCTGAGTCTTATTAAAAAAAAAAAAAAAAAAAAAAGTCTCATGTATTGCAAATATTTCTGGTGAAGTCTGTCATTTATAATCCAGAAGATGAGAGATTTCAGGAATCCTTTTTGTCTTTCTATAATATTTTACATAGAACTAGCTACTCTGTGGTACACTGAGCTGGTTTTCACTTGATGCATTGCCCGTATAACATTCTCATAGAATATCAAATAAACCAGGAATAGATGTACTATTGTAAAGGTGGTTGGATTTCTTTATAGGAATTTTTTTTTCTGGATGACATAAATGAAATATATCAAATAAATCAATTGAATCATTACTATATCCTACAGACGTAAGATTTGTGTGTTCTCTCAGTTCCTTTACTGAGTCTGTAAGTACAAAAATATCAGTTTATTTGTATGGCATCTGTAATAGCGCTTGCCACCTTTCCAAGTGTTTCATGACCTACTCACGAGAAGTGCAATAAAGCATCTTGACATTATTAGTCAGACTGTAAGAGGAGGGATTTTTCTTTGAAGTGTCAGACAGGTTTAACACCAATTGTTTCCCTGAGCTCAGCAGCTGAAATGCCCTTCTGTCAGACTTCAGCTACTGCTGACACTTGGGAACGTACTCTCCATTTTAAATGAAGCATTAAATGGCCATAACACCTTTTCACCAAGGAATAGCCTCATAATTCACTCATTACATTGAGGATCTATGCATTTATACATCCAGTGATGTTCCACATGAAAAATGCCATTTTTTCAGTATCAGATATTAAAAAATACAAAGCAGAAGTTTTCATGTGGGTCCTCCACTTCAGCTTTTAGCATGAAGAAATAGAATTGATGTGGCCAAGCCTTCAAGCCATATGGAAGAATATCTTGACAGCCTCACTAAGAGGTGCTCAGGTTAATTTGTATTTTGTTTCTAAGTGCTTTCTTTTATAACTCTTGTTTCTTGTGGCTCCTATTTCACCTTGTAATAAAGTTTTGTGGAGTGTGGACCTGTGAAAAAAACAGACTTCTGACATCTAGATAAAAAAAGATCTTCCCGAATAGGCTATTATTTTCCATCTATTCTCAAGAATCCAGTTTAAATAAACCCAGTTAAATAAGAACTTGAGGGACTATTATTATGTAGTATGTTGGTACCATTAGCTAACTGCAGCTTCTCAGAATGATTTTTCAAATGAAAAAGCCTTTTAACCATTTAGTTCCCTGCAAAAGATCTATGTCAGCAGACCACGTCATTTGCTTTCTAATAATTTCTTAGTGATAATAGAACTACTCAATCTGAAACAATTGGGGAAAATGTCATGAAACAGTCAGCAGTCTTGATGACTCAGGTGACTTTTTCCAGATCTGCACTGTTTACTGCCTCGATCTCCCATAGCACCTCCTGTTGTCATGTCTTTTCTGTTCCTGTTATTTTCTTTTCCATACCTAATCATTGTAACATTCTCTTGTTACATTACTATTTTTTTTTTCCCCTGAATCACCTTCAGAATCCATTCCGTTATTTCTCCTTTGGATCTTCTTCTCTTTTCTGTTATATCCATTCCTACACCTACACATGGCTTTTGTTAATACTGTAAGCCACTCACAAAGTACACGTTTGTACTAGGTAGCTGTTAACACGTAACAAATGATGCCCTTCTTGTTCAAGATGATTGCATTTTTATTGATCAATTCGCTTTTTGGCTGCTTTGAGAGGAGCTCTCCCTGCCTCCCTACTCTCAACCATGATCTTTATGAACAGTTTGTGTTGATTTCTTTTACAGCTGTAAGGTGTCTCCCCCTCCTCTCAAGCAAAGGCAGTGTGAACTACTCTGGGATATCATCAAGTCTGGTGGTCACGGCCCACTTAAATGGCAGCACTCTGGACAGCTTTCAGTCTTTCGAGACTTGCAGATACTCTGAGCAATGTCAGATGCAGTTCATTATTTTCAATCAACAGACTCAAGCATGCTATATTACACTTGTTATATTCCAAATGCAAACAGAACACTTCCTTTAGACATATTAGATTTAGAATTTAGCTTATCAGATTAAAATGTTTCATGCAGAAAATAACCATTTCTCAAAGAAAATGTAAATATTTGATTTTTCAAAGCCTCTCTTCCATTATGGTTATGGTAAGCATCTTCATGGGTTGCTGCATTGGATTTGATCTGCCTTTAGTGGCAGAACTTTGTGCTTCCAAATCTAAAATGCATTAAACCTGATAATTGCCTTAATAAAATGGCTGCAGTTGATGACATTGGAAGGACTGAAAAGAATGTTTTCAACAAATAAAGAAGTTTCTATTTTGAAGTCTGTGTCACAAACTGTACCTTTCATCAAATAGAGGAGCAAATTCCAAGCATGGAAATAGAGTTTTTTATAATAGCATACAGCATGTGAATATAAAGTCTTATATTAATTGGGAATTGGTCAAAATAGTACAAAGTAAGCAGCTCTTGGAGTGTTACTTACATCAGCCAACCTCTGAAGACCTGACTTGCATCTGATTTCACATTCCAGTTACCACTGTTTCCTCTTGAGCACTCAATAGGCAGTTGGTTTCTTTTACTATTTTGCTACAAATCTGCAAATTAAGCAGGTCTGAATTAGATGTTTCAGGTGAAACTGGGCTATCTTCGTACTGATTATGTTCAGAGTTTGTCTTCTGTTTTGAAATGACCTTACTTTTTCGGTATATTGGACAGTGTGACATTTAGTTAAAGAGTAGGAATGTTTACAGTTAAGTGCCAACAAGGGTGCTTCTACGCTGTTTATGCTTTACTAATGTCTGAAATCGCAATAGAAACAGCCAAGACAGGTCACCAATATGTAAAATGCTGGTTATCTACACCCTCATACATACACTGGGATTAGTATGTAGTTTTAATTTTAATCCTGTCTCTATTTAAGAGTATCAGCTAGACCACTGGGACTAGTAAACACAAATACCTTTAATACTAACAAAGAAGTGGAGCTCCATCTGTCTACAAATGTCAACATTTATTTTTCTAAACTTGGTGGAAAAAAAGTTTTGAGCGAAGTGTTAAAACGCCAGTGTGTTTTCATGATATTTTAAAAACGAAGTGTTGGAACTCCTCAGAAAATTTTAATTTGCTTCCCATGTTCTCCTTTAGCACTTTGCCTACTGGGAATTTCCACGCTCATGCTCTAAGAGGACTGTGCATGTCTGTGCTTTGAGGCCATACCTCTCCCATTTGGAACACAGCACAGGCAAAGTCTTTTGACAGCACAGATTCAGAGAAGCAGGGTAGATATACATCCCAGCAAAGACTGATCTGTACATCCTTACCAGATTGGTTTAAAAAACTTTACAGGTTCAGCTGGACTACGGGGATGACCGAAATATGTATTTGTGGCATTCCATAACTTTTCCAACACTGGCTTTATCATGGTGCAAATTGTACTCATACTTTCTCATTGAAGTCGAACAATTCATCAGCTGAGTTCCTATGACAGGTCATTATCTCAAACTGGGGGGAATCCGAGCCAGTTCAGAACTACCCCAATGCACTGGAGTAAAGAAACTGCCTAAGAAAAATGCAGTCAGGGCTTTTTCCTATTTCTCTCTTCCTGCCTCACTCTCATTCTCCTTTCCTTTTTGTTTCTTGTTTCCATATGAAGAATGTGATATTTATCCTGAGGAAAGGCACAAGAGGTAGGCAAGAGACTCTCTGCTATTGGAGATTATGGTACAAGGGCTTTGTAAGAAAATATATTTTACAAACAGTTAAGGCTGAGTGCCCATGAGAACAGAGAGAGGCAGATGATGGCTGAAGCACACTGCATGTAGGTACGTGTGTTTAGGAGGAAAGTGGCACAAACTGTTAAAATTGAAAGGAGGTATGTTAAAAGTTTGGGACCTACCTGACAGCTTGCCTTGACATTGTAATTTTTCAGCTGCTCGTGCCCAGGTCATTGATGTATTTCCAGTGTTATTTAAGTATAAACCTTTTGACAGTGTGGTAATATCAGAGGTGAATATGCTGGAATATCTGCCATAAACCTGGTAGCAGACACAGCATGCACAGATAACCCTTTTTGTTTATAACTCAGTTACAGACATCTTAATAGGGATTATTCTGGCAATTGAAAACCAGGTTTTATTCAAGTTATTCAATTAAGCTGAAATTGCCTGTAATGTAGTGCCATAATTGTAGTTGAGGCATCACTGGAAGATGGTAAGTAGGTGAGATACTAATTAAATTCTTCTGAACTTCAGTAATTTCATATTCAAAAGGAGGCTGAGCCCATATAGAAGCTTGCTCATTGCATTGCCACAGGGGATTACAGGGGGAGAAACCTTGATAAAAATAGCAGCTTCTAAACGAATTTTGCTGGCATTGCGTGACTGAAATTTTGGGGTTTGTTAGTATGGTTCCATTGTTCTAGATACAAACACAGCAGGCCTGATCTGGCTGGGGGTGAACTCTCTGTAGACTTCAGTAAGATCATGTGTGAATGGACTGAGTACAAAATTTTCCCAAACACTGCTAAACTGAGGGATGGCTGTTGTGTTTATATATAATCTTGAAAAAAATCAGATTCTTTTATATTTAGGCTTCTGGGGAAACTAGCTTTCAGCCTAATATAAGTAGGAATACAGCTCCCTTTGATTTTCAAAGCACTGTAAGCCACAAACTCTTATAAATTCTTTTTGAAAATCTCATCTGATAATAAAATGAGAGGTGTGGGAGAGAATGAAATTCATCCTTTCTCAGAATTGCCCTCCTGTAGAACAGCTCAGAACACAGTATCTTTGCTATGTCGTGATTACTGATCAGATTATTAGTGCAGTCCTTCCAGGCCCCTAAATACATCAAAGCAAATTTTCCACTGCCCTTCTCATTATAGCTATCAGTAATGATCTGAGCAAGACTGGTCTGGAGATTCCTCCCTAGATGCATATTCTTTCCAAGCCTCTTAATTCAATCTGAATGATGATGATGATAATTTAGGTTACAGTATTACCCAGGGGCTGAGTGCAGAGTAGGGTTCCATTGCCCTAAGCTTAGGAAAAGTATAAATAAAAGTGTGCAATATCTCAGATTTACGTAGGCTAAATACAATACAATGAGCAGAAATTAATAGGAATCCCTGTGTATACTCAAATTATGTCTAATAATCAATCTACTATAATCAAAATGTAACTACTTTTTAACTATCATATAATTCCTTTGTCATTTCTTTAGCTAGAGACATTCATGTCTCGGGGCTGAATTACAGACCAGTGGTATCTTATTACATTTATTGGCTTTCTCCCATTAGTACTGCACAGATGCTTTGCCTCTTGCTGAGTGAGAAACACATGGACAAATATAATATACACATTTTGGAAGAAAAAAAAAAAAAAAGAAAGAAAGAGAGACTTGGTGTTGAGTTAAAATGGTTCTGGGAATGGAGTCCCTTTTTAACTAAAGAGACCAAAACAGAATGATCTGCCCAGAGTAGAAATTTAACCCCCTTACTAACACACCATTGCGTACTAAATGTGTTAATTAATTAATGGCCTTAATTTAATTCTCCACATGTGTTGAACTGAGTTGATGAGTGTTACTATACTTTCAATTAGATGGGTTTTGCAACATCATTTTCATCATAGTGGTTAGTATAAATGAGTTTTCTTAATTATGGTAGGGTAAATGCTTCGTTAAGAGGCTTCAGATATAGCGTGACTGTGTTTGGCACACTCTGGCAGATATCCTTTGTTTGCAGGGACACTTGTGTCCAGTTCACTTCTCATTAGCTCTTTCTGCTGATGTTTTCTGGCTTTCCAGATACGATGTTGAAAACCTACGACAGTAGAAGGCATAACTGAAATTCTCCATAATATTATTTAGTAAAACATTGTAGTTCTTACTTATTATTGAGTTTAGTGTTCTTGCGTTATGTGCCTTCTTGGAGTGCTGGTCGAGGGATCTATGGTATATAGCAATTATCTTCTCTGCCATCCTTCTGCAGTGTCTCAGGGACTGCAGTGTCATTCTTAAATTGTGATAAGATCTTATTAGTAAGACAGACATTAGAAGTTTGCTTTTCTAAACATTAGGCAACATTTCACACAATGTCAAAATTGAGAATTTGCAAAGTCCTTACTTTCTGGGAATCCTTCCTTTCCTCAGACTTCCCACACCTTAGGAAGTCAATGTCTTTCCCATCTTCTCTTTCCCTCTAGGATGTGACTGCAGGAAAGGAGGGAAAATTCACTTTCATGTTGGTAGAGACAATCCAGGCAGCTGCGTGTGATGGCTGAGTCTGGGTTAACAATAAGCATTTGAGGAAAAATTAAGATGATAGAGGAGGCAAAAAGTAATGATCTTCACATTTCATTTTCCTCACTTCCTTAGCACTTTTATGTCCTGTGTCTGCCCTGGAGCTTGCACTTTTTTTCACAAATATAACACAAGTAAAGATGGGGAAAGTGCTGAAGGCATTGGAGAAGAATATTTTGCATTGCTAAAGGACTAATTAGTTAGGCGCAGTGCTGGATACACATCACCCCTGTGTATTAATGCTGTATTTCTATCCAGTCTCCTCTACTTTTCTGAAGTGCGTATCAGAGAGTAGGAATTTACTGACCCTCCTGGCCCCGTTTTCTTTGTTTAGCTTTGGACTCTCTTTGTCAGCAACCCTTCTGCAGCTTCCCAGCACTGCAGATGTGCATCAGGGACAAAGCCTGGATCTAGAAACAAACTGGTGCAAACAGATTTCTAGAGGCCAAGTTAGCACTTGATCATTGTAATTGACTTTTTTATTATTATTCAATTGTTAATTTTAATTGCACTTGTAATTGAAGTATGGATATTCAAGATTTATTGATATTGTATATTTGTAAAATTAGAGATGAAAATCTCCCTCACAGGTAGTATCTGTTGTATAAAATAAAGTGTCTGAAAGAAGGATAGTTAACAAAAATGTTCAGTATCAGAGCTGCTCTATCCTGAGGACTGGATGGTGGCAAATTTTTATCTGTGTTTTAAGAAACACTGGGGATGATCTTAGATGCTACATGTCTGAAAATACTGAAAATACTTTTAATGAGAAGAACAGAATGGGATTAGAAGAAATAAGAATAGCTTTTTTAAAGGAAAAGCAGGTTTCTTTTAACTTAGTTGAATCTTGGATAGTGTCAATGAATTACTAAGTGGAAAATAGACCAAAGTCATTTATTTGTACTCACTAAATAATTTAGCAGTCTTAACACTATAAACTGCTATTGAAAGAAAATATTTCAGAAAGTGAATAGTGTGAAAGAGTAGAAACAAAGTAATCAAAACAATTGAGAGAAATAAATGGACTATTCCCAGTTAGCAAAAGGAAAACTAAGATTGTTCGAAGACAAACCAGAAAAGCTGAAATCCATCCCAGACTACAGAAACACAAGTATTCTAATTATTTATCAGGAAAATATCTAGATAGGTACAGTGCAATTTGTGGATGGGACACAAATATTTTGGATAGTGTAAACAAGAAGAATTAAACAGATCTGGAAGAATATGCAGATGATAAAATGTAATTTTGAAAAACAGGCATTTCTAGAGTGGAAGGGGGAATATCAATTACGCATGCATGTTTAATTAGTTGAATGTTTCAGAGGTGGCTTGTAGCTTTATGGAAAAATCTTTATGTATAGTAGCGATTTAAATCACTAAGCAAACTGTTTACAAATAAATACTGAAACCATTCTACTTCCATAAGTAGTTCTATTATGTAAAACTGTTAGATGTGGAGGAAAAAAAAAAAGAGAATGAAATACAGATTGCAATGGGAAAATGAAATGGTATTTTTTGATGTTTTCTTAATAAATTCACTACATCATGATGCTGATTTTTATCCCCTTCTATGATTTTCCCTCCATTTGCCTTTTTTCAGACAAATTTGAAAGAGTTTAGTGGTTGAAGAGAAATTCACACAACTTCCATAAACATCAGAGGAGATACAGTGTTGACTCATCTTGTATTAGGCACCAGTGAATCTCTGTAATTATGAGAGCTGTTAGTGGAAGAGAAAGAAAGAGAAAAATGTGACATTCTCAATGCTGTATAAGCTTCTATTAGTGCTTATATTTTACTAAATATTTAAATTTAACAGTGCAGTTCAAAGCGATAGAGGCAGGGAGGCTTTGTTGTTTCTTCTTTTAGGGTTTTTGAAGCCTGGAAATATTTAGTACAATTACATTGGAGGAGACATTAAAGATCATCTAGTTCCAACCTCCTGCTGTGGATACAGTTGCCAACCACCAGATCACACTGCCAGAAAAGCCCCATCTGACCTGGTCTTGAACATTTCCAGGGATGGGGCATCCACAGCTTTTCCGGACAGCTTGTGCCAATGCCTCTGAATAAAAGAAGTGTCTTCCTAATATCTAACCTAAATCTCCCTTCTTTTAGTTAAAAGCCATTCCCCCTTGTGCTATCACTATCAAACCATGTAAAGGGTCAGTCTCCATCCTGCTTATAATCTCCCTTCAAATATTGCAATGAGGTCTCCCCAGAGCCTTCTCCAGGTTGAATGAGCCCAACTCTTTCAACCCTTCCTCATAGGAGAGGTGCTCCAGCCCTCTGATCATCTCTTGGCCCTCATTTGGACCTGCTCCAACAGCTTCGCATCCTTCCTGTATTGGGGTTCCCAGGGCTGGGGACCCCAGCCTGGACACAGTACTGCAGATGGGGCCTCACAAGAGCTGAGTAGAGGAGAATAATCACCTCCCTCTCCCTGCTGCCACCTTTTTTTTGAGGCAGCCCAGGATACTGTTTGCCTTCCAGGAGGCTAACACACACTACTGGCTCATGACCAGTTTTTCATCCTCTAGAACCTCCAAGTTCTTCTCCATGGAGACTCCTCTCCATGATTTCTTTCACTCTGCCATGACCCAAATGCAACACTTTGCACTTGGCTTTGTTGAACTTAATTATGTTCACCTGGGCTCACCTTTCAAGCCTGTCCACGTCCCTCTAAATGATATCCCTTCCTTCTATTGTGTCAACTGCACCACTCAGCTTGGTGTCATCTGAAAACTTGCTGAGAGTGCACTCAATCCCACTATCTATATCATTGATAGAGATGTTGAAGAGCACCAGTCCGAAGACAGACTCCTGTGGGACCAGGACACCACTCATCACCAGCCTCCACCTCAACATAGGGCCACTGACCACAACTCTCTGACTTGGACCTTCCAACCAATTCCTTATCCATCAAATAGTCCAGTCTTCAAATCCATATTTCTCTAATTTAGAGATAATGATGTGGTGAGGGTCCATTCAAAGGCCTTTCACAAGTCCCAGTAGACAATCTCAGTTGCCTTCGTCTACCAATGCCATCATTCAATCATAGAAGGCCACTAGATTTGTCAGGCACAATATACACTTGGTGAAGCCGTGCTGGCTGTCTCAGATCACCTCCACATCTCACGTGTGCCTTAATATGTCTTCCAGGAGGATCCACTCTATGACCTCCTCAGGCACAGATATAAGGCTCACTGGTCTGTAGTTTCCTGGGTCTTCCTTTCACCCTTTCTTGAAGATGGGACTTTTTCCAGTCACGGGGGTCTATGCCTGACAGCCATGACTTTTCAAATATGGGGGAGAGCAACTTGGTAACTGCACCATCCAATTCCTTCAGGACATTATAAAGCAGGACGTTTCTGAGAAGAGATGGAGCAATCAGAACAGGTGAATCATACGCAACTGTGCAGTTGGATACAAAATTATATTTTAGTGAGGCTTTCAGTTAAGCTAAAGAGTGCAATGCATGTTACTGTTTCCACTTTCTGATAAAACAGGTCTCTGTTTAATAGGATATAATAACCTGTCATGTGTAACCTTTTCAAGGTTGTTCAGATTGGGAAATCCAGAAGTCTGCTAGGTCAGTGGTAATTTCAGGAATCTGCAAAAGGAAAAAAGCATCTTTATTGTTTGAAATCATTTCCTAAGACATGAATTAGGTACTCTGAGCTGAGAAATAGGCTTAAAAATTCCAAATTGATCAACAACAATTAAGTTTGTCTTTTAGTTTATTTCTTATTTCATTCCTAGGCTCAAAGCTATTATGGTAACTAAAATTGTAAGTCTGTGTTACTCTCTAAACACAGATTTTCTCATTCTTAGATGCATCCTTTTTACCAGACTCTCCAAAACCTGAATATTGGCATCATTGTCAGTGTGGTCTTAACGGTAACCATGACATACTGTTTCCTCTTTACAATTCACTTATGCATAAAAACATCCACTGCTGTTTTATGGTATGTTTTTACACCGTTGATATATGCTCATTGTGCAGTCAAAGAACCATGTGTGTGCATGACTTGCAACTTTATCTGTGAATTTTATGATGAAAATTTGTCATGCTTTTAATTTGCATTTGCAAATTTTTAATTTGTCATTTGCATTTTTCTAACAAATAGATTATTGAAAAGGAGTTGGATTTGGAACATTCCTGTTACCTTTCTGCATCATTGTCTTATGAAATCATACAAGAACTGGGAGAAACAAAACACATTTCAGTGAAAGCAGTCTGGTCATCTACTAATTTAATGTAGTAGGAGCTTGTTAAGTTAGTGTGGGCTAAAAAACCCTAAATAAATGGAAGAGTAGTTTTCCAATCTCACCATAGGGATCACACAATTTAATGCTCAACTTCATTCATTCTGGAGTTACTGCTATAGAGCAAATAAAATTACAAGCTTTCTCCTATCAGCTCATAAGTCTCAAGAAAGCTAACCATCCAAAAAATGCTGATCTTGCAATATGCTGCTACTTTCTCATGGGTTTTGCTGTACCATTTGACATGTTATCTTGTACTAGGAGTAGTCTGCTGAATTTGAGATGTGTGATCCTTTTGAAATACTTACAGAACTGCGTCATGTTTGAATGTAGGGAAAAATAGTCATTTTTCTTGATTTTAAGTAACATGGCTGCAAGAAAGTGTATCTCTCAATAAAAAATAATTCATGAAATTCCATACATGCAAATTTGTTGGAAATGGTAGCTTAAAGCTGAGAATTTAACTATACAGAGTGCTTACCATGAATACAGATGGTGATTATAAATAATAAATCTGCAGGAAAAAAAAATTAAATATAAATATAAATGCCAAATTTCAAGTAAATTTAGCAAACAATTTCATATGAATAAAGGAGAAGAAAGCTAATCAGAAATCACAGCATTTTGTATTGACATTTTTAATATCAGGTTTGTTTTGGAGGAGTGAAAACAGTTTATTTCAAAGATGCAAAATAGCTTTGGCCTTGTGTTTTTTAAAACTTGAATTCCGAAATGGAACAAAATCTTTAAAACAAGTATAGGAAAAGAATTTTTAATATTTCTTCCAGATGAAAACTTTGGTATTGGCCTGAAAGAACAATTTCAGGTCTACCTGACCTGATTTCTATCTTTCTTTGGTTATTGAAAGTATAATACGTTATTTGCACAGGCTTATCTGTGAACATGTGCCAAAATATGTATGGCTTTCAGAGAATACATGCAGCAAACCCTTTAGGTTTGAGACTTTACCTTGATTTATGAAGATATAGAATAAATACTTCCACACCTTAACTACAATTTCCACACTAAGTAGTGTAAACTCTAAAATAGTAAACTCTCAGTGTATGCAATGACTAACTTTGACAAAATATACATTTTGATACTTAAATGCTGCATTCTCATTCTGTTCGTGGCAGAGATGCTAGATTATTTGGCAAATGGTTATGAGACTCCTCCCCCCCCCCCCCACACACAAAGACTCATTTGTCTTGTCACAGACTTAAAACTTTTTCTCTTCTCTTCTCTTCTCTTCTCTTCTCTTCTCTTCTCTTCTCTTCTCTTCTCTTCTCTTCTCTTCGCTTCGCTTCGCTTCGCTTCCCTTCACCCTTTCCTTCCCTTCTCCCTTCCCTTCCCTTCCCTTCCCTTCCCTTCCCTTCCCTTCCCTTCCCTTCCCTTCCCTTCCCTTCCCTTCCCTTCCCTTCCCTTCCTTTTTTTTTTTTTCCTTTTTTCTTTTTTCCCTTGCCTCTCCACAAATGAAAAAAGACATGATTTAAATCAGCTCAGAAAGACTTTCTAAGTCTTCCATGAATAATACTTGGCTCTACTTACAGTACTGTGTATATTAAAACTTACTGTATTTAGAGTCAAAGACAATGATTTTTTTTTTTTTTTACCTACCTAGTAATTAATTAGAGATGTAGGGATTATGCTCTGATAAGTATTTTATAAAATGTCATTCATAAACTATTTGCCTGAATCATCCTTTTTTAGATTTTTACCTTTCAAAATCATTTTCTACTTTTTTTTTTTTTTTTTAATCCTTTGGATATGTTATTAATTATACGTACCTGATCTGTGATTACATTTTGAATTAACCACAGTAAGGAAAAAACTGAGAATGAGACAGGCAAAATGTAACTCTTTGTCAAGTATGAGCAAGTCTTTACAGACTGGGGAAAAACTGATCAAATAGATGATGAAGGCATCAAACGAATGTTAGGGGGAATAGTCTCTCTTTTGGCTGAAGTCCTGATTAAAGTCAGTGGGGAAAGGAAGACTTTTCCTTGAAAAGGGTAAGAAGGAGGACCCAGGAAACTACAGGCCATTCAGCCTCACTTCATTAATAAGCTGATTGCAATTACGGATGTCATCTCCAAGCAAGTGGAAGTGAAGAAAGTCAGTCAACATGAATTCACAAAGGGGAAATCATACTCAACCAATCTAGTAGTTTTCTACATTGTCATGAATGTCTGAGTAGATGAGAAAAGAGCCATGTGTACCTTGACCTCATCAAGACCTTTGACACAGTTTCTCACAACATCCTTGTTGCAACAAGGATGATGAGGGACCTGGAGCATCTCTCATGAGGAAAGGCTGAGAGACCTGCAGCTGTTCAGCCTGGACAAGAGATGGCTGAGAGGGGAGTCTCATCAATGCTTATAATTATCAACTGTTATCAAAAATGGGGCCAGACCCTTTTTGATGGTGCCCAGTGACAGGACTGGGCACAATTAACACAAGCTGGAACACAGGAAGTTCCATCTGTGCATGAAAAAAAACTTCTTTCTGGAACAGGTTATAAGGGAGGTTGTGGAGTCTTCTCTGGGAATATTCAGAACTCTTCCTGTGCAAGCTACTATAGTAAATCTGCTTTAGCAGGAAAATTGGACTGGATGACCCAACCAAACCCTATGATTCTGTGGGAGTTTAGCATAAATACTGTGTTATTGTCCTTTACTTGAAATATTATAAAACCTACACAGTGTACCTTTTAATTAAGCACATGATGTAAAATAGTTTCAAAAGGCATTACTGGTGTTTTAGGTGAATGTGTATGATGAAGTGTGTAAGATGCTGGATACTTGGCTGTCTCTGTAGTATGTTCTATTTAGCTAACTTCTATTTCATACAAATTAGGGGAAAAAAAATAAAGCTGGGCTGTCAGGCTGGAAAAGCTTGGAGTATGACATTTTAGGGTCATTTTAAAGATTTATTCAATACAAATATAGTGTAAAAGGGATGAAATATCAGTTTCAATTGTGACTTCTTAAGCATTCTGCTTAAGTAACATACTGTTTTATGTACATTGTAGTGAATATAGAATACTAAGAATTTCTGGAGTATCATAATTTTCAGCTAAATGCAGTGTCCATCTTTTCAGTTCCTTTCACTTCACAGAATCACAGAATCACAGAATTGTAGGGGTTGGAAGGGACCTCTAGAGATCATCGAGACCAACCCCCCTGCCAAAGCAGGTTCCCTACACCAGGTCGCACAGGTAGGCGTCCAGGCGAGACTTGAATATCTCCAGAGAAGGAGACTCCACAACCTCCCTGGGCAGCCTGTTCCAGTGCTCCGTCACCCTCACCGTGAAGAAGTTCTTACGCACATTCGTGCGAAACTTCCTATGCTGCACTTATTAAGGCATTGATAATCATTTCTATATATTTGTGCATGTATGTGTAATTTTATGCATTACGTAATATAGTTGCAAAAAAATCTTAAATCTGAATGGTTCCTCCAGTCTTACAAAGTAATCTAGGGTTTTCTCTTCATTAAAATGCTTTTATTAGGTAAAACAGCTACACAAATTCCATAAGAAAAATATTTAGAAACTATAACATAGTTAACTACTGGATGGCAGAAAGGAATGAGATGGGTAGCACTAAAGAGTGCAGAAGATAGATAAAATGAAAAGACAGAAACAAATAAGGAATTTACATTAAGCACAGGGAAGAAAAAATATCGTGAAGTTGAAGAAGGGCAAATGAGGAAACTAAAAATAATAAAAAATCTGAGTTGTAATAATTCAGTGCATTCAGTTTGATTTCTGTCCTTCTTTGATGTTTCTTTCTATCACTTTTTTTCTAATATAGTTTTGATTTTGACACTGAATTTCCTAAATGGGAAAAAGAGTGTTTTTTTAATCAGTCAGTTGAATATTGTGAAAAGGAAAGGAAAGGAAAAAGGAAAGGGAAGGGAAGGGCAAGGAAAAGGAAAAGGAAAAAAAAGGAAAAGGAAAAGGAAAAGGAAAAGGAAAAGGAAAAGGAAAAGGAAAAGGAAAAGGAAAAGGAAAAAGAAAAAGAAAAAGGAAAGTTAGTTATATAATTCCAACTGAAACATATCTTCATAGTTCTTTTTTTCTTATTAACTTAGTGTTTCTTGCAGTATAATCTAGAGGGATTCTCATTTCATCAGTGAGTTACACACATATACACCTTTGCAGTAATTGTGCTTGTGGTTTCAGGTGATGCTGAAGAAGACCACGTCCTTATTTCCACAAACAATATTAATTTATTATTAAATATTTTTAAAAAATAATGATTTATCAGATCTCTGGATGTTGTGTTGGGTTAGTTCACCTTTAAAGTTTCATAAATTCCAGGAAGAGGTGAGAGACTTTGTAATTTGCTATTTTTGCAATTTATATGTGAGCTGTCAAGAGAAATTAATTTCTCAGTTCTATACCTACAACTTGCTTAGTGAACTACTGAAGTCAAAATGGACTTCTACAGGAACGTAGTGGAAATTTTATTCTTGTCCCTTGATCCCATTTGGGATCCTTTGTCTAGTATCTTGTTCAAAGGTATTAGTGTCTGTATTATTTTTGTAGATTGAATATTCTGGGTGAAATCTGTGGAGGAAAGCATAGCAAGAAAGAGATATTCTAGATTACAAGAGCAAAAGAAAGTGAGGAATAGACAACAAATGAGAAATATATGTTGAAGAAACAATAAATAAATTGAATAACTAAATGCATTTCTTTTGCAAAATGTTGCCTTAAAATACTATAGCTAATGTTCTTTTGTGAAATATGTGGGCTCTTCTGAAACTAATGCCTTCTATTTATTTCCATGGAAACTACAACAGATACAAACTGCGTATGTGAATGTCAATGGGTGCCATTTTTTCAACACAGAAGAACTTAATTCCACACCCTTGCATCATACACATTTCCATGTCAGATACTGTTCTGCCAGTCTGCCCCTCTGCTGCCATCTGTAATGGAATACTGGTAGAAGTTTCCACATCTACTATCATACCACCAACATTCACATCCGATGTCATGGGCCAACATAATAAAATAGGAGGCATTGCTTTCAGAACAGTCTAGGAATTAGATACTAGCTTTGGATTTTCAGAAAAGTTTAGCTGTTCTCTTTAAGAGTTCGACTAAGCCAGAGTGAAAGCACTCATAACTGCTAGGTTAACTAAAATGGAATGTATAAATCTGTGGACACTTAATAAGATCATAAAACAGAAAATACGCTTTCTGGCTAACTACCAGTGGTCATTAAAATGGATATGCTATGTATGAGATAATAATTACGCTTTATATTAAGAATATTTTCAAAATGCATAATTTCAAAATTAGTTGAATAGGTAAGTTTAATTACATTCATCTACCAGTAAAATGTGAAACTGGAAGAGGCTCAGAGATTTGGGGCAAATGATTAAATTTCATGGTGGAAAAAAAGGTAAAAGGCACAAATTCTTGACCACACCTTGGCTGGCCATTACATTTCATATTGTAGGCCAGTCAAATAGTACATGGATTGAAATAGCATCATACAAAGGTTATTCTCTAACACAATCATATTGGAATAACGACTGTGATCTTCGATCAGGGAAAATCCATTCTTCCCCTTTCAGAGTAGAGGGAGAGTCAAACACATTAAAAATCTCATTGATTAGATGTTTCTGAGAGACACGCTGCTGAGGAATACATAGATCTTGCTGAAAGATCCCTTTCTGTTGGAACACCGAATTTTAAAATATGGTATTTCTCATATAGGTATTTATCATGAAGAGCGTATTTGCAATTCTACTGTCATTCTGTATTATAACTTAAGAATTAAACCCAAATTTTTTTCTTAGCATTTTCTATTTCCCCTGTGAAATAGCTACTGATGCACTGTATCCAGATTAAGATCGATTGACAATTCTGTGAATTTTGCCCAACAGCTATAATCATTGGTTGCCTTAGCAACTTGTTAGATTAAATCATAAACTAAAATCCAGGGGGTTCAATTAAAAATTCATGTTAAAATTCAAATTCTTATGAGGATGGAATGGCCAGCGATACAGTATGCACTGGAGAATTTCCAGATTTACTTCTTTTTCTTCACTGTCATTTATTATAAATTAAACATAAAACTCATATAATGCTCAAGAAATATTCACCTGTTGCAACCTTCCACTGATGGTGATGCTTTAAGCATAATGAAGCTGTGTGTTTTTTCGCCTGTGTCTTGTGACACAGGCAAAACTCTGTTTTGCTGAAAAATTGCTGATTTATCATATTCACTAGGCTATGTTTCCTGTATTTGATACTTCACACACTTTAAGCAGCAGTATTTGTTAACGTACTTTCGATTTATGTTGTTACAGTTTTACTTCTGGAATGTGCTCTTGTAGGACCTGGGTTTGTTCAGCATTGAAACCACCTGTTGTCTGAGGCTGCAGAACAGAGCTGAGGTTCTCTTTCATTCCTCCAACTGCAGTTAGATGCTTTCAGTCATTCCTGTCTAAAAGCAATGTGTATTCATCTCCTGTTCACCACATTGATCTTTCTGATTTTGATTTCCTTGAGACTGCCTGTAATTTTTCTCTCGTACTTTTTCTACTGCTCTGGTGATTGTTTCTTTGGGTGGATGCACTTTTCCCATGTAGCTGCTGAGGGCATTATTGTTCATTTATCCATCAGCCTTTCTTAGAATTGCCTTTGCCTCACGTTAAGTCAAAAATATCAACACAAAACCATTAACATGTTGCTGCTGTCCTTGTACAACTGTCGTCTCTTGTTCTCCACTTTGCACCAAGGGAGCCTTTCTGTATTCACTCATCCTAGTTTTCTTTTCTACTTATCTATATTGCTGCATCCTGATTCTCATGAAGAGAGACTGTCTGCTCAACCTGTCTCCACAGAAGGAAATTCAGAATCCATCTAAAGCATCTTTTTTACTTTCATCCACTTTAAAGATTTTTCAATTCCTTTCCCTCATTATACTGTACTGACCTTCATTCTGGAGAAAAATGAAGCAACAAAGATGAGAAAAAAAGGATGTACTTCTTTTAAAATAGTTAAATTAAAAGAAATAAGTAGCATCGGAGTGATAAATATTGCTGTAAAGTGCCAGAGAAAAACTGTCTACCACTTGAAATGGTAGAAGAAGCATCCTTTCATTTTTTACTTGAGTTGCTTTGTAACATTTTTCTTCCTCTGTGTTAGAAAATCTAATGAAAAGGTGCTAAACAACTTTTCTGAAAGTAAATTTCAGTTGTGCCAAATACTGGTGGATTTCATAGATAAAAATGATGGTAATCAGAGAAAATAAAGTTGACATAAAATTTAATATATTGTATAGATAAACCATCATCACTTGACAGCTGA
Source organism: Meleagris gallopavo (assembly GCF_905368555.1). NCBI lineage: Eukaryota > Metazoa > Chordata > Aves > Galliformes > Phasianidae > Meleagris > Meleagris gallopavo. Next base: position 187,425,815 of record NC_139404.1, on the reverse strand, counting down.
ATATAAAAACAAATCTGAACTCCTCTGGGCCTTCTGTCAACAAGAAACATTTGCAGCTATACTTTATTCTGAAAATTATCCCTTGAAATCTTTTTAGTAATTCTAACAGTTATAGCTAATTATGTTAAATTACAGAGTAGGCCTGAAAGTGTGGTCCTGGATGCTTCATAATTCTGAATCTTGTGTAGCTCTGGGAGGAAAGAAAAGGTAGGAAAAAAGTACAGGAATTAAAAAAAAGTACAGGAATTAAAGCATAGTAAGATAAGATAGTAAGATAAAAAAGCACCCTGTGACTAGAAGATAGTTCTTTCACATGCTCTAAGTGATGTTTTAATTTTTTTTTTACCATTATAAAGCCTTTCTTTATGGGTTGTTGACTAAGAGGAACTTTCTGGTCAATAGAAGCTAATTAATGAAGATTAATTAACGAAGTTATGTTACATTTTTGCCTCAAAAGCATTTATTGGTTTTGCAGTGCCAGTTTTATTAATGAACATGAGCTTACAATTCGAGAAACTCCTTATTTTTGCTTTATTTATTGTTTACGATGGATTTTGAAGTTTCAACACTTCAGACAAATCCAACACAGAAGTGCCCGCAGTATCTGCACTGAGTATAGCTTTGCTAATTTTTTCATAGCTATTTACAGAGCTATTCTGCTGTTCTTTAAGATTCTCAAATTACTTTCTTTCATTTTAAGCTCCTCTTTCTGCAATCAGCAGCACAAAAGTTGTGCTAGCTCTGTCTACATTTCTTTCCTAATTTTGATTACTAATTTAGAATGATCCAACTGGTAGTAGATTACAGGAAAACTTATTTGATGAATGAATGGGTCTCTTTCTTGGTTTCCTTGTCCTAAAAGAAGAAAGGATAAAGGGGAAAGGTGAAGAGAGGTTGCAAATAATATGTTCTTGGAGATTTAAACAAATTACTATGCACATATATAGATAGGTCATTCAGATGTAATGAGTAGTATAGAACCTCACCTTTCTCTAATTATATTGACCTATAAAGTAGTTTTAATCTGCATATGCTGACATGCTTTATGGAGGTGATCATTATCATTTTCTTCTGATTTGCTGAAACAAAGGTATACAGTGGAGAAGAGAACAGAGCAGTTTTACAGCAATTTCATGGCTGAGCAGGCAGCTGAAGCCTGCTTTCCTGAATCCCTTTCCATGCCCTAACAGTTCTATCCCATCACTAATATTCAGTGTTGTGCATAACGAATGGATCTTTTTGTTCCAAATTAAACTGTTTGCAATGAGTCAGAGATGCTTTAATAGGACAGGAGGATTTCAGACATGATGGATAAGTGCTGAAGGAGTCATTTCCAGTTGTTGATGGAAACTCATCCATCCCAGCAACAGGGATTAGATATTGTCAGAGTGCCTAGTGTAGGAGCTTGTGTAATTTGCAAGGCAGACATTTTTGAAATCACATCTGTACATGCATACATTCTTCTAATGCAACTTTAAATGTAGGTTCCTGAAGAAAAATCGAGACTCCTCCTGTACTGATGCCAGCAAGGGAGATAGGTGATGAATTGTAATATTAAGTACTTTCTGCTGTGCATCAGGATTTAAATAAGGATTATGTTAGCAGACTGATGAATTACCCAGCTCTTCAGTTCGCCCAGAGAAGTATCTGGGTAATGGTCACCCAAATTATGTCAGAATATATAGTTAGCTGAGGTAGAACCAAGCAGTTTTTCATCTGTGTGCTTTTCTGCCAACTCATAAAAAACCCTGCTAAGCCAAGAAAGCATAATTTAAAAACTTGTGCATAGACTGTAAGATCTATTGGCTGGGCACTGGCGAGGAGACGTGCTGATGGAGAGAGATTGCTCTTAAAGACAACTCTCAATAAGAAAGGTGTTAGGAGGAGAGGAGAATGGCTTTGCATCATGCTGTGGACTTTAACAGATTGGTCTCCAACTGCCTAGCACAAGCAGAGCAATTGCTGGCATAGAGCATGTAGTGAAGATGAATTTGTACTACACTGCCTGGCAAGCATACAAGCAAATAATTGTATCAGCAAGCCAGAAACATGATTTCGATCTCTAAAGCGAGGAGGTAAATGAGGAAATAATTTTAGTTTTTATCTCAGCTGACCTAAAAGATTAGTTCACAAATTTTCTCCATTTTCCATACCATGTCTAGTTACAGAATTTTAGATATAAATTGAAGATTCAGGAGCTTTTCTCTTGAAATTATTATATCAGAGATAAATGTTTGGTCTTGAACACTTGCTTTCAATACTGTTGTCAGAACTGGGATCAAACTGACACATATTTCTCCTGTCAAATCTTTCCTGATTTCTGGAATTAATTTGTAACTAACAGCTTTAATACATTATAGATCCTTGCATTTTGCAGCTTTCAGATCTAGCTTGCATTCTGAAATCAGAGTAAAGGGTAGTAGCCTCCAATTTAACTAATTGACATATTAACATATTAACACAATTTATTAACATTGCCTTCATGCCATATCTTGAAGATGTCAGGCATTAAAGTAATATCCTCAATGTAAATAGGCTTCACAAAGATACCCTAAACATACCCTTTAAAGAAATATATAATATCACAAAGGCTAATATGCAGTCTGAAATCTTGACGCTGCAAACCCTACTTTTTTAGTCTGCTTAAGTGAAATGAATCCTATTACTGGAATTACTGAATACATTTGATTTTGGCATGTTTTACAATTCTTCCTTGCATTATAGGAGAGAAAGATCTATAGGCATTATCTTAGGCTTAGTGGTGAAAAAAGTCAGGAAATTTTAAAATGATGCACTAATTGTAGAGCAGTCTGGCAACACATTTATCTTTACAAGAGTTATCTGTCCTGGACAGAAAATGAATGGTAAGATGCCATTCTCTTAAATCCCCTGAACTATATGAAGGACAGAAGCGATGGTGAACATAAAAACCCCAGGTTTTTGTATAATTTGTAAATATTGTGACCAAGGATTAATCTTAAATGGGTCTATCACTGAGCATTGTCAAGTCAGTATCTTCTAATATGTGATTGCACGTGCAGCTAGAGTGTCTGGCTAGGAAATAAAATATATTATCAGAAACAAACTGTAGGCATGACTTGCTTAAGCAATAAGGAAGGGATGTGTTGCTGGTCCTATGTAAATAAGACTCTTTAGAAAAAAGAGTTGCTGAAAAGTCCAGGAGAATTCCAGTGATGTTGTAGGAAGAGGACAAGCATACAGGGCATGCAGCTCCATATTACGGATATATATTTTGAGTTTCAGAAATACATTGCCACATATTTAAAGTCACGGGAATGATTCTGTGCATCTTTTCACTTCACTGAGCATCTGTGTCTGTGGAACACAAAATCAAAACTTCAGATCTCATCCTTTTTTTAAAGTCAGTGGAAATGGGAGTCACAAAAGCATATTCAGACTAAGGCCTTCAAGTGCCACCAATGTTAATAAACCAAATGTTCTTCTCAGTGCTTCTCTTTATATCAAGAGCAATTAATTATACAAAAAGAATATCATTCCACAATCCCGTCTGTCAACAAATGAAAAAACACAAATGTTCAGTAATATAGAAAGCTTAATGCCTCTGTCAAGGCATGATTCATCTCACCTGATTTTAGATATCCAGAAGTTAGATATTACAGTCCAAGTTTGATAACACAGGTCCCATGATAGTGCCAGAAAGCATCTGTGTCATATTGCTGGCTTTGTGTGGTGGTTGAACATAGATTATGTAAGAAGTGATTAATTACTCTCAGAAATCCCAGGAGTACTGCATTGGTGGTAGATAGAGCTTGGAGTCGAGACAGTAGGTGCTGATGGATTCTTTGGGATTTCTTTCAGGGCCCCACATAGACAGTTTGGAAGGATGTAGAGCAGGATGTAACATTTGGAAGAAGCTGATGCTTTGAAGCAAAAAAGAATTTGTTTATTCAGAGAGGAACAGAACCTGAAAGCACGTTGGTCTGAGGGTAAATAGTGCAATTTATGAAAGGCAATGGTTTTACAAATATTTCTGGAAATGATTTTGCAGCTATAACTTAAGATATCCATCTATAACAGGTAATACTGAGACTGAAAACTGTAAAGATACTAAGATACAAATGTGAGCTATTTTGGCTTCTCCTTTTCAAAACAAGACAACAAAAAACAAGTAGCAGCTCTCCGGTCATGGCAATTTTCCCAGTATCATCTGTGAGTGGCAGCTCCACCACAGAGCTTGAACAGAGCTGCAGAGCAGGAGGTACTGACCTTCCCAAATAATTACAAGTTTATACAGAAGGGAGAGATCAGGAAATGTGCCTATAGCAAGGCCAGTAGAACATACAAAACTGCTAGAAAGCAGTGCCAAAATGTTGGTAAAACTGGTTTCCCTTTCTGCACAATGCACCAACATCTACAGATTTGTATATCTGTGTATGTGTGCGTGTGGATGAGCTTACCAAACATACTGCTGGAGGATGCTCTATATCCAAAACACTATTTTAAAAAATTAGTGTTTATTTAGCAGGTTTATTTTCTGACTGGTTTGGAATTATTATTTTTTCTTGTTTAATTTTTCATAGTAAGTTTTTTTGTTTGCTTGGTTGGTTGGTTTTGGTTTTGGTTGTTTTTTTTTTTGTTTTTAGTCCAGGTGAAAGATGGGTCAGTTGCACCTGTGTTTTGATATTTTCACAGATTCTGCTTCATTCATAACATTTTATTTCAAGAAATAGGAAGAATACTCCATGCAGTCAGTAATAAAATTGTACTATCAAAGTTATCTCTCCAAACTTGTTCCTCTTTGACTGATTAATCCTTTATGTCATGGTGAAGAAATTTTGAAGCAAGACACTCTGGTTTCTGAATCATAAGTGTGAAAGATTCTTTCATAAACTTAAAACCTCAGAGGTAGAATGAGATGCTTAAAAAATATTTGAAGAGTGACAGTTTTTAAATGAATTATGGATGTGGTATTGACTTTTATTTTTTTAAGCAGCTTGGTTGGTAGATTTTTTTTGCATTTCAGAAAGTTGCCTAATTCCTAGTTCTCAAAAAATATTGTTGGTTACACCTCATTAAGTGGAAATACAGGCAAAGAAGTGTAGGAAAAAAATATCAGATAATCTTCTTCCAACTGTTGTGAGGGATGTGTGCTAGATCATGGTAGGGAATAAAGGGAGTGAGAGCAAGTTGAAAGAAATGACGCTGAGAATTCTGAACCAAGCAGAAAGACATTCAAAATAAAGAATAAATCAAATAAATAAGCAAACAAAAAATGAAGGAAGGAAGGAAGGAAGGAAGGAAGGAAGGAAGGAAGGGAAAGGAAGGAAGGAAGGAAGGAAGGAAGGAAGGAAGGAAGGAAGGAAGGAAGGAAGGAAGGAAGGAAGGAAGGAAGGAAGGAAGGAAGGAAGGAAGGAAGGAAGGAAGGAAGGAAGGAAGGAAGGAAGGAAGGAAGGAAGGAAGGAAGGAAGGAAGGAAGGAAGGAAGGAAGGAAGGAAGGAAGGAAGGAAGAGGAAGGAGGAGGAAGGAAGGAAGGAAGGAAGGAAGGAAGGAAGGAAGGAAGGAAGGAAGGAAGGAAGGAAGGAAGGAAGGAAGGATAATGACAATGAGAATGTCAGTGTCAATGATAATGACAGTTTTGAGCAGATAGTCCAGCTGACAAGACAACCCTGCTTGTATGTTCTTAGCAAATTCAGTTTGCATGAATGAGTTGGCAGAGAATTAATATATCTCAACTTATCCATGTAGAAAGATAAATCTTGTGTTCAATATGGTTAATATGCTACTGATGACCCTAATGATAAAGGACTGCATAAGAAATGTTGCAAATGAGTGTGGGTGCCCTCCAAGAGATGCTCTGAATTAATAGAGTTCAATGGCTGGGGACAATTGTTCATGTCACAGCGGTACCAGGAGCTGTCAGCAAGGACTGGTTACAAGAATTAAGTTCTAACATGAAATGTAAAAGAAAATAATAACAATCTATAAAATTAACTGAAAGGTTAAGAAAGTAACAGTGAGATAGAGAAAAGATATATAGATCCAGTAGTGTGAGTCCATTTCTACATTTCTACAGTCTGATTATTTTTTCTTTATACATTACAGTTACACCGAAACTTTGTTTTCAGTATGAAGCATTTACTAAGTTCTTGCCAGGTACAGATTTCATTAAGAAATATACGTAACTGTTTATGCTCCATTGTTCACCAGGACTACGAAGCAGCAGGATAGGGTCCAGAATACAGAATGGATAGCCTCCGAAAAGTTGTGCGTCTTGTGCAAAGTTTCAAATATTTTTGAGCTTTTTTAAAACGATTCAAGTTATCGTCCAGGCTGACATTCAGCATTACTCGCACTTTATTCAGCAATGCTGTGTGAAAGGTCATGACATCCATCTTGCTCAGTAACTCAGAAGATAAAGTGACTCACAACTGCAAATCTAACACTCCCCAGTCTTTGGCCTCCTCTCTCTCCACTCCTCCTGCCCTAGTTATCTTGCCAGGCTGTCTGTACATGTGTCTTGGAGACAGATTGGTGTTAAATGTTGGCTCAGCTGTTTTATCCTCATTTTCTACAACTTTTTCTGTCTGAAGATCATTGTGTTCACTTCTGAATGTTGCCAAGTATAAGCATTTGAGAAGTTGATAAAAGAACTTGGCTAGTAATGTATGAAGTTATTTATTTAATATAATATTTGGAATCACTAAATTACACACAAGTAAATAAGCAGAAATCTATAAATTGTCTAGGCATCTTGGACAGGCAAACCACTTACATTTCTGATTCCCAAAGCAAAACTGATATTTATTAATCAACCTGTCTGCCTCTATAATAAACTCCTGTGGCGCTCAGTGTGTGGCCTCATAAAATGTTTTGTAAAAATATGCTCCTCCCTCAGAGATTTAGACCAGCTGTTAGGCAAGGCAGCTGAACAGTTCTGCTCAGTTGCAGTCTAATTAGAGTTATGCACATTACTGAATTTTTGCTTTTCAAATCTTTTAGTTAAAATGCTTCATTTCACATTAAACATGTGATAGAAAATCTGCTTGGTATATCCTGAAACATTCTGTTGTGTGTGGATGAATGTTTGAAAATTTTAAAATAATAGGAATATATATCATAGTACAGTAGTGGAAAATTACTTAATTATGATTTACTGAAAATTTAAGTGTACATAGAAAAAATGGTTGCAGTTCAGATTATTTAATATCAGCTATGCTCACTGATTAGCAGAGAATAAATTGGTAGTTCTTGCATCACTTCTCCTCCTGTAGGATAAATTAGGTTAGAGTGAAGTGCCAGAATCAGTATCTATTTACAAATGGCTTTTATGGCTGTCGATTTTTATTTTCATTGACCAGAGGGACACTTCTAAAGTACTTTCATACGTACTGAGAAGCCTAATTAAGTGCAAAATACTACTTTTTGTTCTGTTCTGAAGTATTTTAGGGCTTTTGCTTTTTAAATAGAAGAGTCTGGAGGAATCGAATGTGTAAGACTTCTACATCTAAAATATGAAAGCTGTTTGACCTTTCTTCCAAAGTCTAAAATTATTGGTAAATTATTTGACTGGTACTGACATTAGTTAGGTATGTTCTAAATGCCTAAATTGTTTTGGCAACCTTAAACAGTTGTATTTGATATTGTCAGGACTATTGAACTAGTCAGCTGCTCTGTTTCGAGTGAATATAAGAGAATGCCTAAATCTGTGAAAAAAACACATAAGCAGAAGAATGGAGGTTCTGCTAGAGTCAACTGAGAGAAAATCGGTGTCGTTCATTAGACAAAACCCCAGGATAAGTCAATGGATGAAGAGAATTTAACTCTTAGGAATTATAAAGGGGTGTGTGCGTGTGTGTGACCACCCTGTATATAATGCCATCTGTCCACTGTATAACTCTTTCTACTTTGTCAAATTTTTGCTGGGAAATTTGTAGTGCTTAATATCAATCAGCTACAACAATATTATGATGGTGTTCTAGGCTCATACTTAAATCCTGACTTTAATCCTGTCCAGGAAATACATACAAGTGAAATAGTTTTTTAAAAAAATGCTGTTCCATAACATTTTAAGACTGTCTTCATTCCTCTGACTAAAACTCATCAATGCACATGAACCAAGAGGACCAGATGTTTAAATGTAACTGTAAATCAGATTGCAATGCATCAGCTTAAGCAGCCTCTCTCACACTATGCAGCTTTGTGGGAAAATTACTTCAACTTCTGAAGGCCACAACTTTGCAAGTAATTCCCCTTCTTGTAATTTTTGACCAGTTCATAATCAGAATCATAGAATCATAGAATCATAGAATCATAGAATCATAGAATGGATTGGGTTTGAAGAGACCTTGAAGATTATCTAATTCCAACCTCCTACCATGGTTTGGTTGCCACCCAAGCTGCCCAGGGCCCCAGCTCACCTAGCTTCTTTCCTACTTGAGTAAGTGACTTTGTATGTGATTTCAAGCTTTAAAACAAACAACAATACCTCCTGAATTCTCACTTGTAATGGAGTATGCCTTGTGGAAACACAAACAGAGGTCTTTCACTAAGGCACATTACACATTTCCAAACGCACAGTTATGGAGGCTTGAACCTAAACTGTGTGCCCTATCCTAGAAACAGTTGAAACTGTGATTTATAAAACCATGCCTGATATTTTGATCTGATTACATGTGCAAAGAAACATGAGATGTAACAAGTAACATTTATCCATGATACATTACTCGGGATGCATCCTTAGTATGCAGTAAAAGCCAAAGGATTGGTTCTGTGATTCTGTGATTCTGTGATTCTGTGGTATGTTATATCATGAGCTTGTTCTGATAGAACTCATACAGGTTTCACTCAGTTTCACTACTGAGCTCTTGCCTTGAAATACACTGAGGTAATGCATTCATATAACAACATTTGTGTTGTCATGTTATGTCCTGAGCTTTAATGGTGATTTATTGTCCATAATAGATGAGATAATAAAAAGGTATATTGCTTTAGTCCTCTTCAGACCGAAACCATCTGAGACTAGAAGACTGTGCTGTCTGCTTATCTCATCTTTAAATCAGAACAAATTACCAATATATTTGTGCAATCAAGCTACAATCTGCTGTCTTTCTGGTGTCTTTATCTACATCACTATTGAGGGCAGAACACAACTTACCAAATAACTATAACTGAGTATTACTTAATCCAATATTTTTAAGGAACTTCAAGCACTTAAACACTTATTACACATTTGAGAAGGGAGTCTTGAAAGCAAGCAATAGGTATGACAGAAGGCATTTTAAAGGAACAGTTTTGGCAGTGGGATGTGCTTAACTGATTAAAATAATGACTTTTGAGGGATGTGAGAGTGTTGTTCATGTTAGTGCTAGGTAGGCAGGCAACTGCAAGTACTCCCCTTAGTATCTATTGTATGTAGAGCTTACTGTAATATGGATCTGGATTAGAAGTGGTGCTCACCAGAGACCAGATCAACTGCTGTCATTAATTATGAGATAGGTTGGCTCTAGCAGACAACCAGCAGTATCTGGGAGCCTGAACCTGCTCGATAAGGTACTCCTTAGAAGTCTTGGTCCTTTTATCGCTTTTACCTTCACTGAACATTTCAAGACTTCGAATGGCAAAGCAGTAGAAAGTGAAAAGAAGAATTTGTTTCTCTTGAGTAAAATCAGAGCTCCCCTTCATTGCTGGAAATGGAATTTAGCACATTGTTCATTATTTTCTTCAGCTGGAAGCCTTTTAGAGCTTATGGTTTAGTTCACTACCTACCTGGCTTCCCTAAAGATGTATATACTAAATATTCTATGTGTTTAGCTGTGGAGAGTGATGGGGAAATAGCCTTTCATTCCTCCTATATCCCTCTTCTGGGAGGTCTAGGCATGAAATATGGTGCTTACCACTATGCATAAAAATGGGAAGTAGTTAATTACTTGCTTTTGTATGCATTTCCCTTCTTGATATGCTTTTCTAAAAGTTCAGGTAAGTTGATTATAGTGTCTTCATGGATAATGGGTGACAAGAGAAAGCAAGTAATCTGCCTGGCCTGGTAAAAATCAGTTTACAAAAAAATGAAGGAGAATCTTCTAGGCTGCTAGAATGAATCAAAAGAAAGTATTTTTGGTGAGATATGCAGAAAAGAAATTTTAAAAATATCTGTTGACTGGGATCTCATGGGGATGTTAAATGCAGATGTATTTTAGACAGCAGTATTGGCAGTCTGAAGCAAGCTGAAATGTTCTGATTTTTGATGGAAAAAGCAAGAAAAATATTTTGACATTTTCAAGGAATGCTTTCTCAATTTTCTACTGGATAGAGAACTCCAAAAGTTTCTATTCTCTTGAAACATTTGGGTTAAATTTAAAAACTTTAAAGTGTTGAAAAAGATGCTATATTGTATTGTTGTCCCAAAAAGCTAAAACCACTTTTCAGGATATTTTTCCATCAGCACTAGTCCGTCCGTCATTAAAATGTATTCCACTAGCTATATTCTGCCTCAGTTCTTCACCTGGTTTTCACCATGCAAAAATCCAGTGCAACTGCATTTCTCATATTTGGCCTAAGAATGGGAGTACTGATTAAGAAAACATGACACAGTGTTTACCTGTAGCCATTTTTTTTTTCTTCATATAATTAATTTAATGAAATATTCTTTAGACGGTTTATATTTTAATAATTGGGATATGTTAATGTTCTTCTGAAGATCTTCTCATACATGAACAAAAAATATATTCTTTCTCTCGACCTCATATTCCTTTAGAGTTCTTTTCTCTTTTAGGTCAAAGTGGGTACAAACACCACCATTTATTACTGTTATTGTCAAATGAACCTTTTCATCTGTCACATTACAATAAGCCACTTGTGTAATCAGTTTTGTTATAGACTCGAACAGACCTTTCTACAGATTTCTCTAAGGTTCTGTACAAACCAGTGAGGGGGTAGATGTTCTCTTTTTCTATAATTCTTTATATCACATTACTTCATATTCATTAATACTTTTATCTTTAGCCTGTCCCAGTGTGGTAGAGCATTATTCTTTTCATTTGAGGCAGAGCAGCTGGCTTGCAAAGAATAATTAAGCTTATGTGGAAGAATTGTGGCAGAATTAAGAGAGAAAACCCTGTACTGTGCTTGGGTGATAAATAAGCAGTGAGTCAGTTCCACAAGCATGAAGACAACTCCAAGCTGGAGTTGCAAATAGTCCTGGATTTCTCCAGGGGTGAAGACCCCATGCCTGGTGACATTCAAAGCCAGGCTCTGAGCACCTGATCAAGCTGTAGAGTCCCTGCTCATTACAGGGTAATTGGACTAGATTACCTCTGAAGGTCCCTTCCAACTTCATTCTATGATGACTTATGTTGTTTGGCGATCAAGCTTAGTAATAGATCATCATATGTTTGGGCAGACTAAATAGAACCTTTTGGATTTAGTGGGGCCTTAATGCCCAGCTAATTCCAACTCCCAGCCACAAGCAGGGTTGCCAGCTATTAGATGACATTGTCCATGGCTGCATCCAACCTGACCTTGAACGTCTCCAGTGATGAAGTGTGCACAGCTTCTCTGGGCAGCCTCTTCCAGCATCTCACTACCCTTTGAGTAAAAAATTTCCTCCTAACATCTAACCTAAATCTCTCCACTTTTAGTTTAAAACCATTCTCCCTTGTTCTCTCACTATTTTTCCATGTTAAATTTTGTCTCTGTCCTGTTTATAAACTCACTTTAAATACTCACTTTAAGTGGAAGGCCACAATGATGCTTCTCCTGAGCCTTCTCTTCTCAAAGCTGAAAAAGCCCAACTCCCTCAACCTTTTTTCATAGGAGAGGTGCTCCCGCCCTACAATCATCTTTGTGCCATTTTCCTCTGTATCTCTTTTCTTTTGCATTTTAATCAAGAATACATTGCTTTTTAAACCAGGGTTCAACACCTACAGGGTTCAGAGATGGTTGTAACGATTTACCTCTGAAATACCTTTTGACTTCTTTTGTAACACTGGACTGCACATCCTCTCCCCTTAGGGCTCACAGTGTCAAGATGCATACTCAAGTGAAGATCACAGCCTAGGAGACCTGAGGACAGACGTGAAGAGCAAGACTGAAGATTGAAAGGGGATTTGATAAATGTTTATAAATATCTAAAGGCAGGTGGGAGACAAATAGATGAGGCCAGGCAGTTCTCAGTGGTGTGTAGCAATTGAACAGGGAGTAATGGCCTAAAACTTGAACATAGGAAGTTCTATATTAACATGCAGAAGAACTTCTTTCTGGTGTGGATGACGGAGCACTGGAACAAGTTGCCTAGGGAGGTTATGGATTCTCCTTTTGTTCAGATATTCATGATCTGTCTGGATGCCTACCTATGCGATCCTGCTTTAGCAGGGGGGTTGGACTTGATGATCTCTTGAGGTCCCTTCCAAGCACTGTGATTCTGTGATTTGCAATGAAAAGGAGCAGAAGTCACTTTCTGTTGTGTTTGTCTGTTCTCTGCCAGGTCGAAGCCTCTGGAGGGGAAGGGTTTGCAGGGACTGCTCATATGGGGGATGTCCCAGCCAATGGCATCATATGGCTGAAAAAGAAGGAAGAGAATCACAGCTGGGAGTAGTGATCTGCTCTGCTTTAGTGCAGGCTGGGGAGAGCAGCCAAGACTCTAAAGTAACAGGGAGCAGTGTGCGTGGGCTCTGCTGTTGCACATAAATTTGTTGAGTGGGCTCAAACCAGGGGAGTGTGCATGTGCCTGTCAGAGAGGAGGCAATAGCATGAAGTCAGTTTATAGCTCACCTTTTCCCCATCCTTTTAGATTTCATCACTTCCAATTCTTTAACGCTTCACTGTTCATTGAATTGGGCTACTTGTGCATGACGGTTTTCTTGATATTGGTATCAGGATGAGGGCTAGACACATTCACCTCAATCTGTTAAATGATGCTAGGTCAAAGGAAGCCATGTGTTTCACTGATACACTGGCTACAAATCGTGGTGTTTCTGCTTAAAGTGACTTTTTAATTTTGCTCTTGAGGCTGATAAAGTGAAAGAGAGATTTAAGGAGAGGTTTGAAAGAGAAGTCAACTTGTAATCAGCCAGGAATAAAATAATGGTTACGATAGGATGATATATATATACCCTGCTTGTTTGTGCAGTGTCTCATTTTATTCCTTTCTAGAACAGAGATAACATCCCAGCATCTCACAGAGTTACTTGCAAACACAAAGTAAACAAAGGTCCTCAAATACTATGGGTTGGGAAGCATATATGCAGTGCTGCAGTAAAAGTGTTTCCACACCAGATTTTTTTTTTTTTCAGGAGTATGTCTATCAAATTCCTTGCAAAATGCACTGATGACACACAAAAGCACTGACTTCAATATGTTGTTCTGTCTTTATTTTTATCTCCCCAAAGATAAATTTCATTGTTGATATTATTTCCCATGGGACTACTTGCCATGCAAATAGGTAATGTACTTTGTATGTCATGCTTTGATTTGATACAAAAAATCCTAACAGCAAAATGGCACATCCGAGGGTCTTTATGCCATTTTAGTTGGGATTTCTTAACTTCACTGGAAGGAACTTCCTATCAGAAAGGTGAATAAGGAAGCAATTTGTGCAGAAAAAGGGACCAAGATAAGGATAAAGGAGAAATTTGCAAGTTCTAATTTATTTTTAAGGCTGATAATGGTTGTTATGTTGCTTGTGTGACTCACTAGAATTTCCTATGCACCAGCAGAAACTAGAGTGGAAAATCAATTTTAAAAATCAAAATTAAGTGCCATAATTAAGACTGCCTCCATTGCAAGCCTTAACAAACAAGAGAAGAGGAAGAACTGGCTAAATTTAAAGCATTGTCTCTCTTATGCCGTTATATTGTGTAGTGGTAAAATACATTGCTTTGTGCAGGGATGTGATTCTCGTCCTTTTATGTAACATTTATTCATTTTCCATTGCTTGTGCTTCAACAATTGAAGCTCCATTTCATGCAGCTGTGTAGCACAGTACTATGTCCTCTCTTGTCTTGGCCTTTTGTGCCATGCATCATAGGATCATAGAGTCATCTGGATTGGAAAAGGTATTCAGGACCGTGAAATCCAACCTCTGGCCAGTCCCACCGAGTCCCATCACTAAGCCATGTCCCTTAGCTGAGAATCTACAACATCAAATAATAGAAGAGTAAAAAAGTAGCAGAAAAACTGCATGACAGAAGGCAAATAGAAAATTTCTGGGGTCTCACACATAAGAGGGATCTGCTGAGATAAATGCTTGCATTTTATTTCTTTATTTCTCTTTGACTACATGTGTGAAATTCTTCCTGCCCTCTCCTGGAAGATAATTCTGCCATACATCAAAAAAGCTGATGAAGAAGTCTGTATGCACTTTCTAGTATTTTAAGGGGCAAATTAGACTGGGGCAAACCTACCTCACACCAGAGTTCTGAAGGGTAATTCCTGAAGAGGAAAGGATTGGCACAAGAATTATAATGGAAGTTAGATATCCTAGAAAAAATGAAATTGGAAGAGAAGAGCAGGAACCTCTGTGATCTTTAATATACAGCTTTTCATTTTTTTGTTTCTGTTTTCATCCAATCTCCCTTCACTTTTTGCTTCCTTTTCTAAGACATTTCTTTGTCAGGATACATGACTGTTCTAAGAATTGCTAAGCTCTTTTCCAGCCACTGAATTAGATTCTCCAAGGAAGTATCTAGCTTTTGAGTAATCTAGTTTCCCCCATCTTTAAAATTCAGACAGAAGTGATACAATTTTATGATTTTTATTTAAAAAAAAATATTCTGTTATGGAATATCATAACTGGAAGAAATTGATCTTTCATTTCCATTGTAACTTTAACAGAATGGGTTTTGGGCTCAGCGGAAGAGAAGTCAGAAACACTTCTGGTGTTGCTGACTGGGGTGACTGTCCCTTTTGTGAGCATGGACATGGATTTCCCATACTAATATTGCCTGTTGCAGCAAGAGAAAGAATGTTTGTCCAGTGAGACTCCTGTTGATTGCACAGAAGGAAAAACCTGATCCTTAGAAAACTTCGGGATTTCCACTTACTTAGATTTGTGTAATGTCTAAAACTTGTACCTTCAGGATGAAATAGTAGAAACTAAGGTTCATGTATTTCCTAGTATTATAGTCATTAAGTGACCTATCTTAGCATCATGTAATTGCATAAGATAACTAGATGTGTTGGGAATCAGGGATGATTGCTTGTACAGTCAACCAAATCAATATCTGTTGTTGCCTAGTACTAAAAAAAAAGCTAACTTTACATCATCAGCTCTGCTGTTGTACCCACAGCTATGCAGAGTGTTAACATACAAGCACTGAAGCAAAGTAAATGTTTTAAATCTGGTATTTCATTTTTAACTTTTTCCATCTCCTGTCCATTTTGCTGGCAGCAGAGTTCTGCAAGCCCTGAATGACTAATCTTTTCATCTGTCTTCATATTCGTATAAGAAAGGCATTATTTATGACCGAACCATATTTGTATTTTAAATGGCCTTGTCAGCGCATTTTATGACTGCTGTGTGTGTATATTCGGATGAGGTAGGAGAGAAGCAGCATCTACAGCTACCATCTATCTTCACCACAGGTGTGTGAGGGGGAGGTTGACACCCCACGTGTTTGCTGTGAGAAGTTATCCCTTAACAAGAGAAGATTTATGCCCTGTCTAAAGCAAAGCTGTGCTTCTTCCCATGCGCTGCTTAAGTAAAGCAGCGATGCTAAAATTGAAAGAGGAGGCTGACCATCCCAAATACTGGTGATGCTCAGTGCATACAAACAACATTTCATACAGAGGGTGATGAAGCACTGGAACAGGTTGCCCAAGGAGGTTGTGGATGCTCCATCCCTGGAGACAATCAAGGCCAGACTGGATGTGGCTCTGGGCAGCCTGATCTGGTGGTTGGTGACCCTGCACATAGCAGGGGGATTGAAACTAGATGATCATTGTGGTCCTTTTCAACCCAGGCCATTCTATGATTCTATGAATTGGAAAGGTGTTCAAAACAGCCATCTGCTGAGCGTCGATTCAAATAGAATCGTAGAATCATTAAGGTTGGAAAAGACATCTAGGGTCATCTAGTTCAACTGTCAACCCATCAGCACCATGCCCACTCACCCATGTCGTGATTGCTCTTGCTGGCGATGTTGAGGAGCCATGTCTTAACTATAATAGGATTCAACACAGTTGTTGCTTTGTGTTTGTGCCCATGCGTTCAGTTGTGGTAAGATCTCAGAGAAGCACAAGAATGCAACTGAATGTATAGTGGTTTACTGAAAACCACCTTTGCAGTAAGAAGCCCCCTATAAAATTTGCTCTTAACCGATTATTTCTTGTCTGTGATAATATTGCTGCTCAATTGAACGCGTCTCTCTGCCCTTGTAATGTAGCACTTCAGTGAGCAAGCTCAAGTATGTTACTCCTGTGAGCAAACTGGAGCTAGGAGCTCCAATTCTTCTTCTAAAGCAGCTCAGCTTGTAGCACTTCTGTAAAATGCAGACTTTGTAATGGTTACAGTAAAGTATTAATAATCATAAAATCCCTGGGTAACGATATAGACCTAATAAAGCTGTTATTGGCAACGTATGACAGGCTACTGCATGATGGAGCTGCAAGAAAACAGCTTGTAGTCTGCCCATTCCTGTACTGTAGGTTTTGGTTAGATCTGCAAATGCATGCAAACAGTTAAAATGCATTTCTGACTGGAATCAGCATCAGGTATTTGGCAAGCTTTGTGCTTTCTGATCTAATATTTTCAGAGGGTGGAGAAAATTATCTCCCTATTGCTTTGTCATTATTCCTTAAATGAACAATGTATTCTGGCTTTTTTTTCCTTTAAGTGGGATGAATTGTGGCTTTTTATTGCTCCCTATTTTTCTGAATAGATAGTTCAGTAAAGCTGCTAATGTTGATGATAAAAGTCGTAAACCGAGATTTTATTGTTTAGTGAATGTTTCCTTTGATTTTCTCAGCAGTTGAATATACATAAAACTATTTAAATAGTTGCTTGAGAGGATATACCCTTTTGTTGTTGTAGTGCAATGATTTCAAATTATGATTATTCTCTTCATAAAAGCAAGGGAGTAGAATGGGAGAGGTGCTCTGCTGTTCTGCATATATGTAAATTTTTTATTTTTGTTCTTTTTACATTAGCTTTTATAGCATTAGTTAAGCTGTGTAATGATGTTGCTTCTCCTTTTCTGTATTTTTTGTTTTCCCATCTGTGTTTCCTTACAGTGAAATCCCAGCGAGAAACTCTGGGTTTTTTTTTCTCTTTTTTGGAGAGGGGGGCATCTTTCTTCCTTTTTGCTTCTTTTCTCCATCACCTACAAGACAATATATCATTCCATAAATGTGGAGAGTGGTACAAATCTGTTACGTAGTGTAACAAAGGTTTCGCACCTTGGACAGTCCATCTTCTTACCATCAGAGAGTTGGAGTGGTCTTAAGGACAGACAGCTCTTCCATAGCAATCATACTCCAGATGAGACATCATTTTACTCTATCTTGTGTTCTTACAACTCTCTGATTGCCAGCATTAACTAAAATGCCTGAATAGGAAGCAATTAGAAGCTACTCCTTCTCCAGAAATATTACCAGTTATCCAATCTTTTGTCAGAAGCTTTTAGATGTCAAGCAAAAAGCAGACCTATGCCTCGGAGTTTCCATGAAAACAGTTGCTATCTAAGAATTTCATTTAGTTAACCAACTCACTATTTTAAAATGCAGTGAAGGAATTATTTGAACTCTTTCTAGTCGTAGCAGAATTGAGAAGTATACGCCTTAAGGCTCAGAGCTTGGGCAATGCCATCTAGCTCCTGTATCTTGGATGTTTTGGGTAAGATTGAAGAGGGGGTGGAATATTTTTCCCATTTGAATTTATGCACCCTGGAGAAAATAGTTTTAGCCATTCGTTGAAATTCCTTGGGCAGAAAAACTGCTTCCTTGTCCCCAAGAGTCCCATGCTGTATTGCTATGGCTGTATTTTCTTTTCTGTGCACCAATTAATTTTGATTTGCTTTTTACTACGGAAAAGCAGAGCAGAAATTGCTGCTGCATGTGCTTCACTAATGCAGTCCTGCACACAGGGCAGCAGTGGTTCTGCTGCATGTTGGTATCTCAGCAATTGTAGGTGGGAGGGCACGGGGCAGGATTTATCCTATATACCAAAGTGCTATCAAAAACATAGAGATAAACTTACCCTGTAAGTTTGCAGCTTTACTACTGCTCCCGTCTGGGAAGAACATCTGTTTAGTCATATGTCTGGAGCCAAAAGGGTATGTTACTGCTTATTGTTTAGAGATTATCACTGGAGAGAGGTAAAGGGGTTAAAGCTGAGGTATTTGGCTGAGGAGAAGTGGCATGTTGCAGTTCTATTGCAAAAAAATGGGCTTTCATAAGCACTTCTCAGCGCCTGACGTTAAATAAGTTACAATTAGAGAAAGAGGAAGAAGCATGCTTAGGTAGGGCAGAAGTTAAAAATTAATTTGAAGGGGAAAAAAAAAAAAAAGGGAAAAGTCAGTTTTCTGGTTCATGAAGCTATTATCAAAGCAAAGCAGGAGCCCTTGGATGAGTCTCAAATCTTTAGCAGTGTATGTATGACATCAGCAAGAGAATGGAACAGCTATGATGCATTTCTGTGGCATACTAAAACTAGGCAGCAAAAATATCTCTGGATATATCCTAAGCCACTCCAATAAAGTAAAACCCGTTTTTCCTTCATACCTTAGTTGCACTGAAACACACGCAGCACCTGTTCCTTCACCTCAACAGTTAAAACCCATTTCTATTTTTGGCACTCCTGTACCCCTTTCCTTTCCTGCAGTGCCGTGTGTCTTAGATTGGAAGCGCAGCCGCTTCTGTTGCAAAGCGGAGAGAAGCAAGGAGTTAAATTTCAGAACAGGAGAAGAGGAGGTGAGCTGTCTGCTACAGTAGTTTACTGCAGCTTCCTCTCATACTGACACATATGTAGTTTGTGGTGACAGTGCTAAAGAACTGCAGACAGGCACTTAGCAGACTGGATGTGAGCTGGATGCAAAGATGCCTCACCCCGGCCTTCCTGCTGTCAGTATGTAAATACACCTGCAGGCTGGCCACGCTGGGGTGGGCTTTTTGGTTTCTGTTGGTTTTTTTTTTTTTTTTTTTTCTCAAGGCAGCATGAGCGGATCTGACACAGCAGCAGCATAGTTGGGAGATCTGAGCCAGCATCAGATTTGTATCTCAGCTGCGGTGGAAGTTTTTTGGGTGTTGGATTTTTGGGTGTTTTTTTTTTTTGTTTGTTTGTTTGTTTGTTTTTAATTATTTTTGTCTGTGTGTGTCTGCGCTGCGCATTCAGACTGAAATCTTCATCACTACAATGTTTGCCTCTATCTGGTATGCCAAGAAGCTGGGACGCAGGTTTGTGCATAACGCCAGGAAAGCAAAAGCAGAGAAGGTATGTTCCTAGTGGGAATATAAAGCCTTATGTCTCCTGCAGGCTGCCTGCTGGCATCCTGTTGTGTATCTGCTCAGTTTTTTAATACCCTGAAAATCCATCTATTGCTATTCATGATTTCATGCAAGAATCCTCCACTACTTTGCATATTAGTTATTAAATGCCGAGGAAAAATCCTTTCAAAAGTCTTTAAGCTCTTTTTTTCATTTCTTTTTTTTTTTTTTCTGCAAGATAAACAGCTGTAAATCTGCTGTGCTGTGTGTTAAAGGAGCACTCCAGTGAACTTGTTGCTGTGCTGCATTATTTTTATTAGTCTGATATTAGTCTCCTTAAACAACCATTGATTGTTTGCTTCTCATATGTATTCTTTCCTAGCAAGGGACCAATGAGAATGTAATAACGTGGGAAGCGTTTATAATGCTTGGGAATTTGGTTTTGTGATACTTGTTGAAACTGTGCTGCAGCATGGATCCCTTTCATTTAAAAAGATATAGGCATGTAAAAATGGCCAGTGCTGTCCTTCACTGTTTTATTGCTCATAGAACATAACTGGGTTTAACCAGCTGTTTTCTGGGAGCCCTCCTAGGTGAGATCCCTCTGCCTTCCTTCTGCCTGAGCAAAACTTAAACTGCTTTAGCATTTACAGTAGTGATAATTGGAGGATGTGGAAGCTGTTGCTTTTGTTCTAAGAGTAGGCAGCGTTTAGTTAACAGACGTGCATTCCAGTTTAGTCCAAATTAACAGACAAACCACTTTCGAAATGGGACTAATTCCTCTTTTATGAAACTCGGTTTCAGGTTGGGTGAGAAAACTTAAATGCGATGTTATAAAGTTGCCTCATTAGTATGATAATGATGGCTTTCTCTTTTCCTCCCTGTCTTTGATGTAGTCAAAGAATTTATAAATGGGTTGCGTTGTTATGCCTTTGATATATCTTATGCTATGTAATGCAGCCACCGAACCAGTGAGTAATTATCCATTGCCAGAATTCATCTGTAGCTGGAAAAGCTCTTTACATAGAGGAAATTATTTAGCAAAAATACATTTTTATATTTATGGCTGAGGAAGGGGAAATAAACGGGCATCTGCTTTTTCTGCAAAATATTCCTAGTGTTTAAATAGGTGCTTTATGGCAATTCTGAAATTTAAACATCCAAGCCATTGGGAAATTATCCAAACAACAGTGGTTTATATATTCTGCACCGTGCGCATAAAAGAAATTAAAAATTCAGTTGGCTCTATGTGGGACTGTCAAACTTTCTTTGTTAAGCATACTTTGACAAAAAGGGCAATCATGTAAGCTCTCCTGTTGTTTGCATGTCGCTGTGGGAGGAAGAAAAGTTGCAGGCTGGGTCTTCCTTAGTCCGGAGGGGCTCCCTCCAGAGGAACGTTTGCTGTCAGGCTTCCTCCAGGATGGCGGAGGCAGGATGAGTGGGCACGTCCCACCCCTGGCACACTGGGGCTCACTCTGTAGCTCTATAAAGAGATTTATGTTTAAAGCATATCTGCATATGGACTATTCCAAACACCTTGCAAAATTATATATGACAGCAACAGAATATTCACCTGAAATATACATTATTTATAGAGTCTTCAAGACATGCTTTACAAATTTTATTTCTTTTCCTTTCCCTCTTAAGGTATTTGCAAATATTTCTTTATAAATCTATCATTTCACTACTTACTCAGCTCTGTAGGACTTTCAAAATAATTGAGAAAGCTCAGGTCGGTGCTATTGAAGCTCTGAAGCCATACCTCATAATTTTTAGAGAAAAGTTTTTTTCTGAACATTTCTTGAGCACGCTATTTGCATGCTTGCAATGAAATTTTATTTTTGTCATAAGAGAGTAAGTATACAAGAAAACATCTTCTAAGCTGATTGCTTATAGTCTGATAGCAAAAATAAAATTTCTTTCCTGGAGCTTTACCCCATAGCCAGGTTTCAGTTTTCCTGATTTAATTGCTTTTCTTTCTTTTTATTTTCCCATAAATCAATGGTGTACTCCAGCAAAGACAGAAAACCCCATTCCTAGCAGAGTACTATTGCAATAAGTGCTATTGATGACTGGAAGCTGATCAGCACTGATGTCTTTGATATAAGACCTTGGTAACAGGAAAATACAGATACGAAAATGACTGTCAACAAGTAAATTAAAAGTAACACAACTGCATAGCTTTTCCTGGTTTTTGTTTGTTTGTTTGTTGTATAATTGTTGGGTAATTGAATTATTATGCAGTTTTACCTTTTTTTTCTGGAAGAATAATTAGCTTTTCTCTGTGTGCATGATTTGAATTAAACATTGTTTTCTTAATGCGTTTTTGCAGATAATATAATGCAATAATTTCTAATGGCCTGTGTGCGCAGAGATCTTTGCTGTTAAAATCTTTGTAGTAGGCATCAGGAGGGTGTGACTTAGTGACAGATTTTCCATTATGCTTAGATTCTTTAGACAAGAACAAGACAAGAATTTTTTAAACAAGCACTCTAAGACATAGGAAAGTTGTGGGAGCCTATTTGTTTTCTTAGGACCAGAATGAAAATTGAGTAGGGAAGAGGGTAAGAAGGTTATTAGAATGAACTTGTGCGCACAAATTTAGGCACAGCCTGACAGAGAAAGAAGAGCTAAACTTGTGTTTCTAAGAAGTGAAATGGAACATGAGGTGGCAGAAGGTGCACACAAACATGACTGTGTGGTGCTCTTGTCAGGTGCTCTGTGCATGCACCAGGATATACGGTTATGGCACCATGGATGGACTGTAATATCATAGAATCATTTGAGTTGGAAGCGACCTTTAAAGTTGATCTAATCCAACTCCTCTGTGTGAGTGGAGACATATACAGCTAGATCAAGCTAGCTGTATCTCCAGAGCTACCCATCTCAAGCCGGACCTCCCACCTCCTCATTCCTTCTTACCTCCCTACAATTGAATACAGCAGTCCTCATTCTAGGAGAGCTGAAGTACTGGTAATTCCCCAACTCAGTGGAAGATGCTTCCTGGTTCTCTGAGATCCTTGCAGCCTGAGGAATTGGCCTGTGCTGAAGAAGCTATTTTCAGCAGCAAAGCAGCAAAGAGCTGGGAGGTCAAAGAGAAGAGGTTGATCTTGTTCTTAATAGGACCTGCAGTAGCTTTTCTCATGTCTTTAACCAGTACTTTCTTGAGTGTTAGCACTGCTGCTCCTGCATTTCCAGTTCTTGCATCCCCTTCAGCCTGACTTTTAGGCTGTGGGCCATAAGCCAGTCCCTGTGGTAGAGTATCTCTTTGATTTTCCCAGAAAAGTTAAGGGTATTCTGGTAGATGTTAGGCACTGAAAACCCTAACATGAACTCTTACAGTAAGAAGTGCATGTAGGGTTAAAATTTCATCTGGAGAGCAGAGAAAACGTGGGAAGAACTGGGTGAATGGCAGTCTTAAGTGTTCTAAACATGATGTTAATGGTTCTTTTGTGATAGGTGGTATATACCAGTATTTCTATTTAAGGCATGTTTTCATGGTATTCTGAAAAGTCTTATTTTATTTCAGAAATGGAACAAAATATTCCTACAGTGTATGCTCGCAGCCTTGAAGGCCACCTGTACCCTGGGCTGCATCAAAAGTGAGGTGGTAGAAGGGTAAGAGAAGTGATTGCTTCCCTCTACTCTGCCTCTGTGAGGGCCCATCTGCAGTACTGCATCCTGGCAGTACAAGAAGGACACGGAGCTATTGGAGGGGGTCCAGAGGAGGGCCACAAAGATTATCAGAGGGCTGGAGCACCTCTACTACAAATAAAGGCTGAGGGAGTTGGGTTTGTTAAGCCTGGAGAAGGCTCTGAGGAGACCTCATTACAGCCTCCCAGTATCTAAAGGGGCAGGAGGGGGCACCAACACAGACAGACGGTGACAGGATGTCTCGCTCCAATTTTGTCACCCATCACTCGCCTCCTCATCAAATCAATCAGAGTCTTGTCACAAGAAATACTTCTGGAAGCAAGCTTTGAGCCAAAAAAGCAAAGAAGGATTCTCACACAGGACAAGCCAGAACAGTTTTAAACTAAAAGTGGGGAGATTTAGATTAGATATTAGAAGGGATTTTTTTTACTCATAATGAGGCAGTGGAACAGAGATGTTGCCCAGAGATGCTGTGGAGTCCATGCTGGATGGGGTATTGGGCAGTCAGATCTAGTGTATGGCAACACTGCCCACAGTTGGAGATTGGATCTGGACTGTCTTTGATGTCCCTTCCAACCCAACCATTCTCTGATTCCATGATTTCGAAGAACCTGAAAATTTTGGAAACTGAACCCTCTGCCCCCAAACCATTCATAGCTAAAGCATCTGATGTCTTTAAGTAAAACCAGATATTGTCTTTTAATTGTTCTTAGTATTTTTGGTTTACCATAGAAGACTCAAGTGTAAAAGTTCCTTATACTTCATTATATTTATTAGTCTGGGTTATAAATTATTTGTGTTATATATTGCATTTATCTACAATTTCTACCTCAGTGTGGTTATATTGGCTTGATTGCTAATGTTACTCTTTCCCTCAAGCAGCAAGATAGTGTGCAGGACGCCAATAATATTGCCTGAGACCAACTCAACCTTTTTCAAGTCAGCTCTGCTCTTATGTGTTTTATTAAAGTTATTAGAATGCTTTGAGGTTGTTGCATGAAAGGGGTATTGTTATGAAAGTAAACGTGATCATTTGAACGTAGGAACTTGAATAACTTAAGGCAAAGATTGATGTCTTGAATTTTTCTCATTAAGCCACAATCAAGAAAAAATCAAGAGATGTTAACTGCATGCGGTTATGCTATAAAAATAAGTACTCTCAATGATTGGAAGAGGAACAGAAAAGTAACAGAGCAATTAATCATGTTGATCTGAGAGGGTGAGCTAAAGAACTGTGAAATACCTTCTGATAATTCTTCTCTATATTGATAGATTTTGAGTTTCAATGTTCAATATTAAAAGTGGGGATTTTTCTTTTATTTTTTATTTATTTTTATTTTTTTTGCCAGTGTTACCCTATTACTCAATTTCATTGGGAAAGACTAACACTGAGTTTTTGATTTGTTTGAATAATGAGACCCAAATTATAAATGCCATCATAATTGGTCCTATTGTTGAGTTTTTACATCTGAAGAGGAAAATCACTTTAAAAGGAAGTTTATCCTTATGTGATAACTCAGAGGAGCAGAAAAACAGCATCCATGAAAAGTGTTTAGATGACAATAGATTTTCACCCCCTATTTTACCCAATAGCATTGTTAGAAATCTTTTTCTGGTTTTTAGGTACCAAAATGTTTTCATGGTGATAGCAGTACTAAGAACTGGTATCCTGTACTTGAAAATATGCATTTTACCCCCAGAAGTCTTA
This sequence comes from Meleagris gallopavo, assembly GCF_905368555.1. Lineage (NCBI taxonomy): Eukaryota > Metazoa > Chordata > Aves > Galliformes > Phasianidae > Meleagris > Meleagris gallopavo. The sequence continues at coordinate 187,401,055 of NC_139404.1, read as the reverse complement.
GTTTATCATTCTAGTTTAACTCATTTATTCTATTTATAATTCAAGACAGAAGCTGTTTATCTTTTAAAAATAAATGTGTGTATAATTACACAAGTAGTGTGTGGTTTCTGAACTGTTGATAAAGCTGTTGATAAAACTAAAGATTACCCATAAGCAACACGCACAAACTAAACCGTAACACTGCAAATGAGTAGTTTTACATATAATGTAGTGTGTACCAGATAGGACAATGTAGGCCAGAAGGTGTTTTTTTTAATGTGGGTTCTGGTTTAGTCTTTTTGAGTAAATTGAGTATCCCTGGTAGAATGGCAACCTACAAATATTTACAAAAAGGCAGGAAAATTTGCCTTAATCGATTAACAAAACAAAACAAAACAAAAAAAAATGTCTGTAAATGCAGACATATTTAATCATTTTTCTGATGGTGTTCTGGCAATACTGGAAATTAACTCTTCATGTTATGATGACACTTAATACCCAGATCATTGTCATATCTCTATTCTAATACAGCTAATTGCAAAGTAGGCTTATCTAAGCTATGTATTCTTTTTCATTTTGATTTTGCATTCAAGAAGCTGCCTCCCAATCTAATTTGAAAGACAGATAAGAAGTTTACTTGAATCATCAATTATTCACAAAAAAGAACAGAAAATTATTAAGAAATCATAGAGATTAGATAAACACATTTTTCATTACATCATATATATATTTAATTCCAAACAAAGCAAACCCTCTCTTTGCTTCAGTATTTTCATGCATACTGTATGGACTTTAGATTTCTTCATAAGTGCTCTCTTTCAAACCGGAGCTCACTACATTATTTCGAGTCCACTGGGGTTACGATGAAGTGATAAAGCTTGTAGGACTTGTTATTGCCTTGGCTAAAGGTGAAATGACTGCTCCGCTATGGGACATCTCACATAGCTGCCAAGCTATAAGGGCAGGTGGACAGTTTTATTTGCATTTGGGCCAAGGAGGGCTCGTGCTGATCAGATTCAGTGAGATGACAGCAGTGTGTCACTTATTTGTAGAACTACCAGGCTTATGCCAGGCCACTGGAAGAATCTTTTCAAATAGAGTTTATAAGTGCTCTGTTTTAAAACTTCATGGGAAGATCTTTTCCTTTTACACATAACTGAGAGAGGAAAAAAATACGTGAAGTTTTTTTTTTCTTTCTGGAGCTCTTTTGCTTTAACATAGTTGGAATTCTAAGGCATTTTTTTATGTTTTGATTTAATCCAGAACCAAATAGCTACCCAACTCTTCTTTCCCCTTTTTCCTTATTTGCAGTTAGTTATGATCCCATGTGCACCGTGATTAATATATAACAGTAGGGATAAGCTGCTTAAGTAGAGATTTATTATGCTTATAATTCACTTCCACCTTACAATCAGCATAATAATAATAAATAAATTCAACTAATCTTACAAAAGTGCAAGAGTGATATTTTAAAACAAGATACTGATGAATAATAAATTACTGAAGTTAATCCTTTACAATCATTTTTTTTTTTCCCCTCTGTGAGGGATTTTGCACTTGTGTTGCTTGACTGTTCCATCTTTGTGGGCCCAACACCTGCTGTAACTATTAATGAGTAATAATAGGGGTTATTGTTTAAATTACCTTATGTTGATGGAAGAAGTATCTCTTAATCAGCTATAGGTGAACTGTTTGGAAAGAACAGAATATCTCTAATCTTCCTCTCCAATTTAATCTCAGAGAACACAATTAATCTCAGCTGGCTGCCATGCAGTGATGATGCCTCTTTTTTTCCCCATGCGGTGCCATTCTGGCATGCACATGCTGTCAGGTACAGCACAGCCTTTCATCTCTTATCCAGGGGCCTCCATGGCATGTCACATAAAACAGCTTTTCTTTTCCACATTTAGCCAGTGCAGAGATCATCTTAGAAATGGGGTGAGTAACTTTTCTGGTTAAATTATCTCATATACTTAAAATCAAGATGGACACAAAGATGTTCAGAAAACAACTTCCATGACAATGGTTGCATTAATTGCTGCTCTGGGTGCTCGTGCTGTGACTCAGATGGAATCAGTTTGGATCTGTTCTAATAAATAAGTGGCTTTATTATCATAGGCTACAAGCTTCTGTTTTCTTCAGAGAAAAATAAGAATATGCCTGTTTCTCTTTCCTATTTTCATTATTAAGTAATCTCAACATATTGTTTCCACATTTTTTAATAAAAAAAAAAAAAGAAAGAGAGAGAGAAAAGCAGTATATTTACTGTATTTATAACTTTACTTGGACTTTCCACTTTTGGTCTACGCAATATATCATATTGTGTTAAATCCCAGCATGCAGCATTGTGAATATCATATTTAATTCATAAGATGCTCATTATTTTATTGTAATTGTTTTATTTCTTTGCATTCCTATGCTATGTTCAAGTACATTTTGAAAATGGGTTCATATGATGTGCAAGTATGGTGCGTTTTTCTGGCATTATTTACCTCTCTGTCCTGCATATGCAATTCACAGCAGCATAATAAAATGTGTTAGATTTGCATTCTGAACTGCGTTTGGCATCACTCACTGTGTTTGCAAATAGAGATCAGCCTGAAACTCTGACAAGATACAATCTGTCCTTTGGCATCGTTGTCCCTGGAGAAAACTGGGAGATGAGAATTCTCTTTTAGTTGGTAAATTGGTAAATTATCAAACTATACTTTTAGTGTACTGTATAAGACAATACAACTGCTATGTACAGAACTTGCTGCAACTGAAGGCATCCTACCAATAGGATGTTATATGCATATATATATATTTTAATGGTGCTGATTTTTTCTCTGCTGATGTCTGTCAGAGAAATCTTAGTGAGGAACATGCAGTTATAGATTTAATCTATGTTAACAACTTCAAATAAGAAATTTTAGCTAATCCCTTGATTCTTTCATAGGTGCAATATGATAGTCTTTACTACCAGGCAGGAGACTCAAATGTTGTGTGAAGCACTTGCAAAGCTTTATGAAGACTGAAGCTTTCTTTTTAACAATGTCCTACATGTACCCCACAAAACAGTAAAACAGGGTTCCCCATTTGCCATCGCTATATACGCCCATTGCAAGTCTATTCAAAAATGACAGCCTTTAGATGTAAAAGTGTATGAACCTACACAGCTTACACAGCTTCTAGCTGTTTTAAGATGATGCCAGCATCATTCTGAGTGACTCATGCAGCTCTCCTATTAGTTAATCAATTAATTAATCTTAGCCAGTGTTAACTAATCTGAGGCTATCATCTGCCTTTCCTGAAGCTCAGTAGAGCAATAACTTTGTCATTATTAATCTAGAATTGGATTTCAGAAGTAAACTTTGCATGAAAACTGTATTTTAGTTCTAGGCTAGAAATCTTCCATTTATTTGCCTTTCATCGGGTCATTCCTCCCTATGCCATACAGCAGTATTTAAGCCGGGCATGGATTAATAGCTGTGATACTGCTTATCTCTTAAAAGTTTGCTTGGAAAATTGTTATTTTGATAAGCAAGGTCATAACTTATTCATTACATTATGTTGTTAATGTGTAATAAGAGGCCCAGAACACTTATATGCTTTATTCAATTTAAGTCTTGACCATATGTATCACGCTATTTTATACGGTTGTGAAATATTCTTCAGGCCTGAGGAAGGTGTAGGAAAATGGGAATACTCATATATTTAATATTCTATTGTTGTCCTATAAAAATGCTTTGCAGTAAAGCCCATACAACGGGCTTCTAACCCACTCACTAGGGAATCAGTATATTTTTACTTATTTCCTAAATATGATATTGTTTTCCAGATATCATGAGATACATACACTTAATTTTGATTATCTTAGCAGAAAACTTTCATAAAGCTTTTAAGTGGATTGTTTTTGAATGGAATATTCTCCATCTTTGTAAGGTAACAAAGGGTCAGGAAATTCTATGTTAGGAAAAACAACTCGGCAGTTAAGAAGTATCAATTTACTGTTTTGAAATAGCTTTTCAGGATTAAGTGAAACTGATCCTATTTGCTTCTGTTTGTTTTCAGGACTATTCTTATAGACTGTTCATGGTTTTGTTTGGTGTAATGTTCTATTGAATGAACCTTCACCTTGAAATAGAACATGCTGCTACTGTTTGTAACTTCCTCCAGTCTACCTTTTCCATTTTTCACATTTGTCTTCACTGACTCCCTTGTCCGAGACTTGTTACTTGACTTAGACAACAGCAGAAAAATGTTTTCCTTTTTTTTTTTTTTGGTCTTTACAGAATTCACTGTTGTCCCTCTTGCCTTACGTTGAACATCATCTGAAACATTCAGATGCAGTTATTGGGTTGCTCTGAAAATAATGCCTCCTACATGTGTTCGTGGAAACTCCAACACATACAAAGAGAACAATAACACTACTTGATAAATTCTCAGCTAAGAGCTCTTTTTCAACATAGAATAGTGATAAACAGGAGCTACATGTTGCGCATGTAAAAATCTGCACAATCAGAGGTGACCCACAGTCACTGCTACTGGAAAGCACCATCTGCTGTTTCACTGTGGTGACATACAGTTTTTTGTCTCCATAAATGTTCAGCAAGCATCAATGAATGTCACAATGAATTTTCTGTGTGGAGGAATTCAATGATACACCTTTGTTTCATCCTCACTTCCGTGTCAGATGCCGTTTGTCAGACTGCCCCTCTGCTGCCACCTGTCACACAGCAGCAAAATGTAATGGAATACTGGTGGGAAGGTTCAACCTCTACTACCACCAGCATCTACCTCTGACACTGTGGGCCAATGTCATAAAATAGGAGGCATTATTTTTGAATCAGCCCTCATATTGACCTAGGAATACCTGTTTGAAAGCTCCTCTCAAGTAGGTATGCTGGGTAATAACATTTTCTAGCCACATTCAGCACTGAGACTGCCTTATAAAAGGTCCATGTGCAATTTCCTAAATTCCTGTTGAGCAATTTAATATAGATCTGTATGCATAAATGTATTAAAAAAAAAAAAAAAACTTTATCTGGGAGATTTTGAAAATTTTTATTTCAAATCTGAAACAAAGAATTACATATATGCATGTTAGTTAGTTAAAACACTGTCATTCTAATAAGAGATAGTAACGTTAGTAATAAAGGCGTTAAATCAGAAACATCATATTGAAAATACAAAAAAAAAAAACCTGCTGGAAATAATACAATATATTTTTCCTCCAGCTTTTATTTCAGTTAGCATATGAAGTGCATTATCTTTCTAATTAATTTGAAATGGCATCTAGAACTTCTTTCTGTTGAAAATACTGCGGGGAACAGACCTATCTCTAAGTGGCAAACTGGAAAGCAGCATACATGATTCTTCACTTAGCTGGTAAGGGAAAGTCCACAAAAGGGAGGATGTTTACTAATGCTTGTTTTTGAAACTTACTGATGCTGTGCAAAATACAGTTAAAGACTTTTATCATTAAAAAGATTGTTTAATTTCAAAAACACACCTTAAGCATTGCCACCCTTTCTAATTAAATATTTAGTTGTGTAGTAAATTAGGCATGTCATGATCTCTGCAAAGTAGCTCTCTGTTTACTGCCGCATAAATGTTTTACAAGCTGCTGTATTGTTTCTAATAAATTAATAATGAAGAGTTAGATTTTAACTGATTAATAATCTAATTTTGCATTTAGAATCTAATTTAGGTCTAGAAACAAAATTGAAGTAAATATCTTTGGCAGTGATCCCAATTGTCTGACAAAGTCACCAAGTGATAAGGAAAAAACAAATCAAGATAAAGGAAGTGGTTAGATCATTTAGGAGAATAAATGTTTCCCTGTGAAAACAAAAAATGGTCTATACGTGACTTCTACTGTCACATGGTCAATGGTCAGTGCAAATTTTCTACAGGAAACGGCCAAGAGTCCATTAAACAATGTATGAATTTAACTGAACAGAGAAGTAATTGGGTTAAGTGTTGCTGTTTGTGCCACCAAGCTTCATGCTGGTATTTTAAAATATCATAAACTTTCTGGAAAAATTATATCTAATTCTGGTGCCCATAAGACAATACTAACAAATGGTTTGGGAAACAACCAAAAGCAGATTGTGAAGTGGTCTTAAGAAGTCTTAAGGTGGGATGGAAAAAGCAAAAGGAGGGTTGAGAATAGCTGTGCTGGCACAATTAGATACTGCAAAAATATAGGGATAAGCAGGCTTTAGGAAACTTTGTCAGAGTTCTAAAAAGGGTTGACATGGTGGAGGCTGACCAAATTTGATATTAGGTAAGGTATAGCATGCAGAGGAAGGAAAATTAAGCACCAGAAGAATGGAAAGGTGGAGCACATCTTCCTTCTAAAACCCAAAGGCTTAAAGGTTGGGCCTGTGCTTTTATGGGGTCTGCGAGCTTCTTGTTTGATGCCTACTCTAACACTGAATGAGGTGAACAGTTCTCTTTTTGTCTTACGTGGCAATATCTTCAACATTTACTGCTCAGACTTGTGGTAGGGATAAAGCCAATGTTTCACAGTTTTGTCAGTTCGCCTCCTGATACTGAGATGAAATTCTATACTACGTACAACTGGTAAATTTACTGGACATTTTAATACTTATATCTACCACTTTTACCTCCGTGCTTCTGAGCAACCTTTTTATTTATCTCACATCAGTAGTCCACTTCTACTTCTAGTAAATAGAATTTTATCCCAAACATAGAAAGAGTTCAGTTTAATTTGAGGTGTGAGCATGAAACACAGAATGGAATCATAGAATGGCCTGGGTTGAAAAAGACCATAATGATCATCTAGTTTCAACCCCCCTGCCATGTTCAAGGTTTGTATTTAGGAGGATTTCCCTGATAGCCCTTTTTTTGCTATTTTTGCATTAGAACATAATTTAAAGTCAAAATTTGGTGCTTTACATTGTTCCAGTAAGAGTGGCTTGAATGGAAATACCGTGGTTTATCAAGGATCAGGACCTGCCCTATTGTGTCTCTCTGTAGTAATAGGTCTGATTTGTTGAGTGGAGAGATGATTATTGTAATTGACTTAATTAACTTTTCTTGTGATTATCTTAGTCTTGAGAATGTATTTTGCTCTTTCCCAATTATGGTTGTTTCTTTGATAGAACTAAGCATGCTGTGTGTAATAATGAAGGTGGTTTGGGAAGGACTTAATGTATATAATTGGAATCTAAGATGAGATAGTCTTCTATCAGCAGGGGGGCAGGAGAGCTGGTCTGTATAATTGAAGTACAGCGTAATGGGATTACCTACAATTTTTAAACATTACTTTCATTAAGGAAAATAATAAGCATATTTATTAAATATAGTCTCTGCTTGGGACAATATTTGTTATTATGAAAAAGCTTTTGCAATTAAGCTTGAGTATAAAAAAATGTATTGAACATACTTCATCAGTTTCTGGAAAATGCTTTTGTGCATAAAATTTCACTAAAATAAAAGAGCTTTCACAGCAGAGGCAGTTAGCCAGATATTAGTAGAGCTCACATCTAACATTCCCTGTAAATTTTTCTATGTGCTTTCACTTAGTCAAGGTCAAATCAAAAGAAGTCATATTCAAATATACTTAAACATCTATCTTTTAGAAGCTTTTAATGATTCTGTTTTTCATGGTTATACTTAGAAGAACTAAAGGCTACATTTTTTATTATTTTTTTCTAAGGAGCATTTTCTGCTGAAGCTATAGAAGTATGATGATTTAGGATTTATGAGATGGATTTCTGAGCCAAATTTTGCAGGAGGTCAGATACAATTCTTGTAGGAGTCCTTCCTGTCATTAAATATGTAACTGCGAAACTCTCCATAATAGCAGAAAGTATTTTCAAACTGTATAAAACATTTTAAATGTGATTGCTACGTTGGGGCTGTGGTATAATGTGATGTTCTCTATGGACGTTCTTTTATTTCTTTTCATTATCACTTTCGAGGATTTCTCTTCAAAAAAGCATTAAACTGCAGTGTATAGCTGGTTTACTTAATCAGAGCTTTTAGCAAAAGGAACTGCTTTCAACCAGTATTGCAAATCCTTCTAGTTTACTTCCAGGAGTTCTGGTATGGCAGTGCCTTGAACATAATGCTCACTGGGTCATAAAGTACAGCTTTTTCGAAGCATACATATAAATCGGGATTTGCCTGTACTGTGAGGACATATGTTAAAAGTTTATTCTATCACAATGTAAACATATTAAGAAAGCTCTCTTTTTTTTTTTTTGTAATTTAAAAAAGAAGCCTGTCAAGGGTACTTTAGTGTATGTTAAAGCTAAATAGAAAAGTTAATAGAAAAGTGTATGTTAAAGCTATATAGATAATGAAATGCTAAAATTTAGGGGGAAAAAAGTGAAAAAGATAGTGCTGTTGTAATCCCATTTTTCCTTGGCCACTATCATGTCCTCTATCACCTGCCCCATTCAGCAATGGGCTCACTTGCCTTACTTTTGCTGCTGCAGTACCAATGGGAAATATTCCTTTTGCCTTTCATATGTGTGGCCAGATTTGACTCCATATGGCTTTCAGCTTTCCTAACTCCATCCCAGAATATTCAAACAGTGTCTCACTATTCCTTCTGTTCCCTTGTCCCTTCTTTCACCTCTTGTAGACTTCTTGAATCTAAGTTTTGTTGTGAGCAACTTGTTCATCTATGCAGGCTTCCTGCCACTGTAGCTTAAACTCCTGTTATTGTGAAAGACTGTCCTTGAGTATGGGAGAAATGATCCTTGAGTAACAACCAGCACTCCTGGGCCTTTCTTCTGTGTGAGACTGTATCCTATGGGATTCTTTCAAGTAAGTAGATCCCAAGAAAAAAAATACTTATAGACTTGGCTTACACATGGTGCTCATTTTCTTGTGTTTTATTGCTAGAAAAAAATTCAGATCCAGTCTCCAGAATCATTTGCCATACTGAGAACTGACAGAATGGTGCCAACTCATATAAATCTGAATCAGTTGTTCTTTAGGGAACGTATAAAAATGGAAAATGTAATCTTGCATACTAAGTAAAAATGTCAACCTTTAATCACAGCTCTACCTAGCTTCTCAGATGCAGAATTTATTTTTACTTCTCATTACTGTTAAATAGGATTATATTTTGTTCAATGGGAAATCTCCTGGAAGCATAAGGTGAAGAGTTCCAAGGAAAAACTCAAGTCATTTATTTTATTAAGAGAAACTGTAGGACATCCAGAAAGAGGAAATATAAGGTCTAGGATATGAGACAAATGGCAAACTCTGTTGTAACTCTCCTATTTACGTTAGCCTCAAGATTGTTTCTTTGCCAAGACCTCTCATGAACAGCCTTGCCTTTCTGTCAGTATGTTTGTAATTTAAGACCATTTTGGAAAAAAAAAAAAAAAAAAAGCAACATCATATTCCTCCCCCTTTTCCCAGGTGGAGGGTTGATTTAATATTTTCCATCCCCGCTTTCAGCAATTTTTCCCTTATTCTGTGCCTACCAGTGTCATTCCCACACATCTCTTCAAACTTTTTCTCCCCTGAAACCTTCCTTCTTTTCATTATCCTCACATAAATTTGTCAATGTTAGACCACACAGTAAAACTTTCCTGTTTTTTCCTTTAATTGTGACTCCCTGAAATAACTTGACTCTTATTCTGACTCTTTCCACCCGTTCCTTTCCTTCCTTCCCTTCTCACTTCTCCCCTTCCTCCTCCCTCCTTCCTCCTTCCTTCCTCCTCTCCTTCCTCCCTTCCTTCTTCTTCCTTCCTTCCTCTCCCCTTCCTTCCTCCCTTCCTTCCTCCCTTCCTTCCTCCCTTCCTCCCTCCTCCTTTCCTCCTCCTCCCTTCCTCCTCCTTCCTCCTTCCTCCTTCCTCCCTTCCTCCCTTCCTCCCTTCCTTCCTCCCTTCCCCTCCCTCCCTTCCTTCCCTCCTCCCTTCCTTCCCTTCCTTCCTCCTTCCTTCCTCCCTCTCCTCCCTTCCTTCCTCCTCCTTCCTCCCTTCCTTCCTCCTTCCTCCCTTCCTCCTTCCTTCCTCCTTCCTTCCTCTCCTTCCTTCCTCTCCTTCCTTCCTCCTTCCTTCCTCCTTCCCCTTCCTCCCTTTCCCCCTCCTCCCTTCCCTCCTCCTTCCTCCTCCCTTCCTTCCTTCCTTCTCCTTCCTTCCCTTTCCTTCCTTCCTCCCTTCCTTCCTCCTTCCCCTTCCTTCCTCCTCCTTCCTCCTCCTTCCTTCCTCCTTCCTTCCTTCCTTCCTTCCTTCCTTCCTTCCTTCCTCCCTCCTTCCTTCCTTCCTTCCTTCCTTCCTTCCTTCCTTCCTCTCCTTCCCTCCTCCTTCCTCCTCCTTCCTTCCTTCCTTCCTTCCCTCCTTCTTCCCTTCCTTCCTTCCCCTTCCTTCCTTCCTCTTCCTTCTTCCTTCCTCCTTTCCTTCCTTCCTTCCTTCCTTCCTTCCTTCCTTCCTTCCTTCCTTCTTCCTCCCTTCCTCCCTTCCTCCCTTCCTCCCTTCCTCCCTTCCTCCCTTCCTCCCTTCCTCCCTTCCTTCCTTCCTCCTCCCTTCCCTCCTTCCTTCCCTCCTTCCTTCCTTCTTTCCTCTCTCTCTCCCTGTCTCCCTGTCTCCTTCTCCCTCTTTCTTTCTTCCTTCCTTCCTTCCTCCTCTCTTTCCTTCTTCCTTCTTCTTTCTCTTCTTTCTTTCTTTCTTTCTTTCTTTCTTTCTTTCTTTTCTTTCTTTCTTTCTTTCTTTCTTTCTTTTCTTCTTTCTTTCTTTCTTTCTTTCTTTTTCTTTCTTTTCTTTTCTTTTCTTTTCTTTTCTTTTCTTTTCTTTTCTTTTCTTTTCTTTTCTTTTTCAAAAGAACCAAGAAAATCTACAGTTGTAGAAGTTGTAATTAGTGTTGTTGATGCCGGGTTGCAAGAGAGTTAATGGGGGCAGTAGGTCCATAGTTACATCTTTTATGCTCTAGTCCAGATGTTGAAGATACAATAATTTCTTACTAGATCCTTTATGTCAGAAGAAGAACCATGAATATGCTCTGCAGGTGCCTAATGTAGCCTGTTTTTCCAGTTCACCCCTACTTCCACACATCTGTGCTAATGAAAAAATCCATTCTGACAGATCAATGTCACACACACATTTGATAATCTCTTAATGAATTAGCACAAATAGTCATATTCTGACTTTACTCAAAACTTTGGACACCACTTAAAACAGTTGCCTCCATCTTTATGATGTGATTTTGTATAACAGACTGAATTGGGTGATTTTTGGCTTTATAGTGTAGGCACCAGCATCCAACAGGCTGTTGGGTCTGAGGAATTTGAATGGGTGATACAAAAGAAAATGGTATGTCATTAGTAATCAATGATGAGAAAATCCACTCACTGTCTAATTTATTATCTTTCTAAAATTAAAGATGGCAGAGAGCTGGAATTGAATGAGGAGCTGTCGAGAGAGAAAAAGAACAGAATCAAATTCACTTGATTGCTTATTTTGATGTGGAGTTTGGCTCATAGATTTTCCTTCTTCGGTATGAGAAAGCATTAAGTTCAGAGATGTAAAGTATAACCACAGATTGGCTACCTAGTTATCCCTGCTTTGGAAAAAAATGTTTTTAGATTGTGGAAAGTAGGTTGCATGGTGAAATACTTTGTTTATAGATAATAGTCCCAACTCCTGTGAAAGCTAAATTAAAATGAGTAAATTGAAAGCCAGGAGATAAGAATAGGAATACTGAGTTCAATTTTGGTATCATGCCAGTTAAATGCAATTAAATTGATTAGAATGTAAGAAGACACACAAAGTTTGGTATAGATGAGAACTAAAAGAACAGGAAAGGGCAAAATGTACCAGTAAGATTATACAGAAAGAGGTAAGAATGCTGGAGCATGAATGAACCACAGAAGAGGGAAAGGCAGGTAGTCACTAAGGGAAACTGGAAATCAATATGATGGGATAGAAATGTATGAATAAAAATAAGCTATGAATAAAGAAGATACTCTGCAAATCCCCTTAGAATTATAGTGTAGAAGACGGGTAGCAACGTGAGCAACAGATCAGCAAAATGAAGGGGTCAGAACTCCTGACCTGGGAAGAGCCATGTGGGATGAAAGTGAGAGCAAAGTGAAATGCTGAGAGTGCACAGCAGGATGTTAGTTTGTGGACCCACCATAACCAATTTCAGATAAAGAACCTGACAGTTCTTGCCTTAGAATGGTTTCTTTTTTTTTTTTTTCTTTTCTTTTTTTTAATATGTTATGACATTAACATACATTTTTGTTTTTTTTCACGTGCTTGTTTTCCCAAGTATTCAATAAAATTTTACTTCAGCAATATTATAAGAAATGATAAGTTATTTTCTTAAGTTAGATATTAGAAAAAACAACACTATAATTAAATATTACTTAATCACATATCACAGAATCTGAATCCCCAGTTAGTGAAGGAATTTTCAATAGTTACATGATTTTCTTGATTATTCCCCTTTGCCCTTGATTTTCTGTGTAGATTTCTCAAGTGCTTTGGGGTAGATTTACTCATCATTTAATGAAACATGTGTTGGAGAAGAAAAGTGGTCATCTTACAAATCCAGAATATGAGCCTTGAGCTGAACGTGTCCCAGAAGTAGTTCCTAGATAGGTAACTATTCATTTAGGCTGGACTATTAAAGTACACAGCAGACTTGGAAAGGTACAACCCTGAGCATTTCTCGTAAGAGATGCTGGCATTCCTTTGTCACAGGATGTTGCTAGCTTGGGGGCAGATCATTGACGGTTAGTTATTTTACAGCTTATTTATCACTGGAGACTAAGTGATTAAAAAAGCAACTACACTTTCAGCATGAAAATTTAACAGAATTGCAAGGTGCTTGGTAAGCTAAGTTATAATGACTGTAAATTGCTGTGTGTTTCAGCTAGCTCCATATTCTGATTTGCAAGCATCTTCAGCAAACCACTTTCCTGTTAAAAAATATCTCCTGGTAATAGCTTTGATTTATTTTTTATTGTTATTATTTTTAATATTTTGAAATTAATTTATTTCATTCATGCTCCTGCTCTGTCGTTGGAAGCAATGTTGAACATCATGCCTCAGTTGTTGTGAGACACTCTGCAATTCACAAAACTCTTCTTCATTTTGTCTTGGAACAAACATACACTTTTTTTTTGTCATTTGACAGATGGGTTTGCTCCTGAGCCAGCTGAGTTGAGTAGCAGGATGCCATGTAAGCAAGTAGCAGAGTAGTGCATGCTTATTCAGGCCTATGAGTGGAGTCAGTTGATAAGGACAAACCAGTCCAAATCTGGTGTGCGTGATACTTGCTGGCTCCAATGGGGCCTGTTAACAAGACTTCTATGCACAGCATATGAAGTCAGGAGTTATTTTAGTTGTCTTTCAGGTAACAGCATGTTATCAACACGTACAGAGGGAGTAATAACTCCTCCCATACACAGCACAGGTGAGGCTGCACCTCGAGTGCTGTGTTCACTTTTAGGCCCCTCGCTGCTAGAAAGATATCAAGGCCCTGGAACGTGTCCAGAGAAGGGCAATGGAGCTGTGAGGGTCTGGAGCACAAGTCTTATGGGGAGCGGCTGAGGGAACTGGGATTGTTCAGCCTGGAGGAGGCCTAGGGGAGATCTTACAGCTCTCTACAACTACCTGAAATGAGGTTGTGGTGAGGTGGGGGTCGGCCTCTGCTCCCAGGTAACAGCGATAGGATGAGAGGGAATGGCATCAAGTTGCACCAGGGAAGGTTCAGGTTGGGTATTAGAAAAAAAATTCTGCTCTGTTTGAATGGTGAAACCTTAGCACAGGCTGTCAGGGAGGTGGTGGAGTCACCGTCCTGAAGGCGTTCAAGAAATGCAGAGATATGGTACTTAGAGGCATGGTTAGTGGGCATGGTGGAAATAGGCTTATGGTTGGACTAGGTGATCTTAGAGATCTTTTCCAACCTTAATGATTCTATTATTCTAAGTTTCTGCAGTGTTACACATAGAATGATGACTACCTAGCTGTATTTTCTTCAGTAACATCCCACTCGTCCCCTTCAGTCTCCCAGTTCTGATCTTAGGGGACTGGCATAGTAACTTTGCAAAATTCCCTTAACAGCCTTAGCTTGTAGCTTTAAAACTGAGAAAAAGTCTTGAGCATTTGATTTTTATGGCATTATGCAGAAACATGGAAGTAGTGATTTTTCAGGAAGACACTTGTGTCTCTTACAAAATGCTTTGCATTACAAAAGTGAGAACCAAAAGATTCAATTCCTACTGGAGCTGAACAGGCTAAGTGAGATTTAATAGCTGTACTCTGTTCTGTTTGGAAAAAGAGCTGGAATGTGTGGTTGCAACTTTTTATTTGAGTTCTTGTGCAGTGGCAACCCACACTATAAACACTGTTTGAAGAATCTTTTTCCAGAACTGCTTTGTGACTGCACGAACATTTCTGTATATTTCTCTTCTTCTAATTCTCTCTGTGTCTCTCCCTCCATGGTACATAGTAATTTTTCACTGAATTACTGTAGAAATTTACTGAGATTGTTCTAAGCTTTTTCTTTTTTTCTTAAAAACATGGTGCTTATTATGCATAGCAGGAATTTTATTTATGGAGATAATAGAACGATCTTCATACAGTCTTGATAAAGAAAGGATCTTGAAACAGACTACAAATACAGTGAATACTGCAGTCTTATTGTGGCTAGAGAAGGTTCAATTAGGAAGGCCTGGTATCAAGCTGTTTTTCCCAATTGCTAATAAGAGGAGCATTATCACCAATACCAGATCAGAAGCACAGATTACTATAAATACACAGTTAAGTCGCATGCTGAAGTTAAGGATTTTTTTTCTTTTTTGAACAATCATGTAGTACTTTAAATTCCTTTAAGATAACATATGTTAAGGATAGCACTCTTTAATGTGTAGGCATATTTTATATAAACTAAAGTACAGAGGTTAACAAATAAAAATAGAATAATCCATGAGATGATCCAGAAATGGAAAGTAAGAAGATGAGTTTGTACTGTCACCGTTCAAATTTCATCTTTGTTTTTGCAGCACTGATAATAACTGATTGGTCAGTCATTTAGGATGTCTTCTGTCCTGAAAGTTCAAAACTTAACATAAATGTTTAGATTTCTTTTTTTCCAAGAAAACCCCAACAACCTAATGTCTGTCACCATGTTGTACATTATAATACTATATATTTCATTCAATCTCATTATATGTAATTATATAATCAATAAAATTATATAGATAGAACTAAAACTAATGGAACAGAATAAATCTGGATTTGTAAACAAGACAAAACCTAAAACTATTCAATACAATATTATTATTTAGCAGGAAATACTATCACGCAGATTGCTAACAAGAAAAATCAGGCTTAAAAAAAATGTATATATATCAAGATAAATATTCAGATCTCATTCAAGATCCTTCTTCATTCAAGTTTATTATTAAATTAAGGTTTTTTGATCAAATCTTTAGGGGAAAACAAATAAAAAAGCTACACTTAGTATGAGCTTTACCATTCTTAGTGAATTTAATCTGGGAAATTGTCACCATGCAATGTCTTAAGTTCTCATATGAAACGTCAGATCACGTGTGCTAAAAATCTCATTCTTTGTCAAAAGCCAGTTAGCCTAGAAGCACTAAGGCTATCTGACAATATTAGTTGCACTAAATTATTAGATACATAGATACTCCTATATAATCTGTATAATCAAATCTTTGAGATGCACATTCTCCTGCAGTCTGTCACTTTGGGCTGGGGGTCCTTGTGATAAGTTGGACAGCTGTATCACTGTGGGTATAAGTGATGACAAATGAAATGTGTATGAGCTTAAAAGCACCTTCATGTCATAAGTACCCGTATTTTATATTATTATATATTATTATTTTATATATATATAATTATTATATATTATTATTATATACCAGTTATGTTTAATTGTCACAGCAGAAAAATGTTGCATGCATGCATTGGTTTGGTGAGGTTGGTATAGCCATGGACAGTCACATAGCCTTGGGCCTGGATTCACTTCACCCAGACTTGAGATAGTCACACAGTCAGATTGCCTCCCTGTGATTAATGAAGAAGGGTACAGTGTGAGGTGTGATCCATGTTTTACATATGCTGAGCTGCTCTGTGGAAATGCTTTATGCACCATATGGGGAGACAGAGTTGACTTGGCTCCTGTTGTAGGCGATTAAAATTAACTGCAATCAGTCCAGGTCCTCCTCTACACATCTACTCCTCTAATCTCTTTTCTGTTCTTCCCTCACAAAGATGAGACTTGTATAGGGAACACTGTGCTCCTCTGTACCAACTGGCATAATACTTGCTGGATAAACTTCCTCCTTTCATGAATGTTTCCTTCCTAAAGCCTTTCATAAAGCCTTCTTTTAAGTATGACTGTTCCTAGCATGCATGTGGTAGTTGATCTTTGTGGTGAATAATGGGAACAATTTTGTCAACTCTGGACTTCCTGGGGAACAAGCTTTATGTCTGTAGTTTTCTTACTACCTATTGCAATTTTCTTAAAATTAAGCAAGGGGAAAAGCCAGGAAGTGGTTGACAGAAAGTTAAAATCTCAATAGAATAATAGAATCGTTAAGGTTGGAAAAGACCTCTAAGATGATTAAGTCCAATTTTCATCCCGCCCCATGCCCACTAAACCAAGTCCCTCAGTGCCACACCTCCATGTTTCATGAACACCTCCAAGGACAGTGACTCCACCTGGGCAGCCTGTGCCAATGACTTACCACTCTTTCTGAGAAAAAATGTTTCCTAATATCCAACCTGAACCTCCTAATTAACAGTAGTAGAAAGTGCACATTGACATATTGAATATGATGCTGCATTTCCTGTAGTATTCATAGTATGTAAATTAAGAAAAATATATATCTTCAAATTTTAGAGTTGTCAACCTCAGTGACTGTATTCAGTGTTTCTTCAGCAGTTCAGAAACAGGAATCATAATTAGTAGTGAGTGAGGTGTCTGTGTTTAATGCAGAATTTATTCCACATCTTAACCTGTTGTATATAACTGAACTATTGATTTTAATTGTATCTGTCAGAATTTAGCTGCTCATTCACACGTGTGATATACCTTAATCATTTGTATGCCTCTCTAAAAGTCATTTTCTGGGCAGATAATATACAGCAGTTCCCTGGAGACCTTATATGCATATCACAAAAGCCAGCACAAATAGCAGGCTTGCTAATAGCAAAACAACTGATAAATATTAATTCCTATATTCCATTTCTGTCAAAGGTTTTGGAATCAGCTCTTTTTTTTTTTTTGTCTTGAGAGAACGTAAAATAGGAATATAAATTCTAGGTTGCCTACATAGCAGTCTACTTTTATGTCGGAGGTTGCTGTTGGTTTTTTTTATTTGCTTGCAAAATAAAATGGTACATCAACATGGTTTCTTTTCCCCTCTTGTTCTACACTCAACAGTTTTTATCCATCTTCTATTCTACAGCTTAAGAAAAAAAAAATATATGAAATTATAGCATGCCCAGAGTTAAATTATCATAGATATCAGATATCAAATTTTAATACAATTTATAAGCAGGTAATCAACAAAGATCTATTCCAGATCATGCTTTTACAAAACCAAGTGATTCATTGGTGAACTGAAACCTATTTAGGTGCTATTCCAGCAATAGCTGACTTGCATGATATAACTAACAACACTGTTTTTCTGGATGATGTTTATTTAAAAGATCAAATGTTATGTGTTTCATGATCATGGAGTGACTTGCATAGAGATTATTCCCTTAATATGTCTGATAACAGTGTATCTCAAAACATGACGTAAGCTTCAATGAGTGTATTTAAAACATGTATATATTTAAAACTATAATGTGATTATTAATTAAAAGTAATGCTTTAATGCATACAAGTCAGCATTGGATCTCGAATTCTTGAATGTTCCATAGGACCAACATCTGTGCTTTTATAATGGAAAATCCTTAATTCTGCTCTATTCTGAATCTATCCTGTTACAAGTCACTGAATCCAAGATCTCTGGATTGTTAATAACTGACAAGAAAGCTCAAAGCACACACTGCTATCTTAAAGATCATGAAGGGCTTCTTAACAATTATGCAGGCATACAGAATGGAGATGAAACTTTTAGCATACGTCTGGACTTGTTAACAGTTAGAGCACATATTCTATGAATGCTAATTGAATAAATATGGAAATTGCACAGGGATGAATATAGAATATGAAGAAATGTAATTTTTGCTGTTTCTTTCTGAAGTATAAACATACTAAATTATTGAGTGTAATAGTGGGAGGTAGCATATGAAACTGTATCTCTAACTTGATCCATACTATAGTTATGTGGAAGATATAAAAGCTGAAAGCAGAAATCATTAAAATTACTGTACTGAATATATTGGAACAGTTGTTAATTCATAGATTGCTTTAGTTTAGAGTTTTTGGTTCCTTTTTCTAGTACCTATATCCCACTGTTAGATAGAGAAAAAAAAAGAAGACATTGCAAATGTTTTTATAAAGTATTCACAATACAGCATCTAGACAAACTGTTTAATTTTGCATCCTTCAAATTAGATTCAGTCAGCTGACAACCTATATTTTCCAGAGGGGGAAAATAAAAAGTTTATTCTTATACTTAAGGTAATGAACACGTGGTAAGCTGTTTAGATGGTAAAACAACATCTTGATCACTGAGTCCCCATAGTGTCTTTTGGTCTGTTGGCAGACATTTTTCTGTCAGCCGTGGAGTCTGAAGAGGGGAGGAAGTGTTGATCTGCTTGAAAGTAGAAAGGTCCTGCAAAGGGATCTGGACAGGTTGGATCACTGGGCTAAGGCCAATGGAATGAAATTCAACAAGACCAAGTGTTGGGTGCTACATTTTGGCCACAACAATCTCAGGCATCTACAAGCTTGAGGCAGAGTGGCTGGAAAGCTGTGCAGAAGAAAAAGACCTGGGGATGTCAGTTGACAGCATGCAGAACATGAGCCATCGGTATGCCTGTGTATAGCCAAGACCAATGGCATCCTGGCTTGAATCAGAAACAGCATTGCCAGCAGGAGCAGGAGTGATAGCCCTTATGTTCTCAGCTCTAGAGAGGCTGCATCTGGAGTACAGTGTTGAGTTTTGGGCCCCTCACTAAAAGAAAGACATAGAGGACGTGGAACGTGTCCAGAGAAGGACAACGAAACTGTGAGGGGTCTGGAGCACAAATCTTATGGGGAGCAGCTGAAGGAGCTGGGATTGTTCAGTCTGGAGAAGAGGAGGCTCAGGGGAGACCTCATTGCATTCTACAACGTCCTGAAGGGAGGTTGGAGTGAAGAGGGGTTTGGCCTATTCTCCCAGGTAACTGTAATAGGATGAGTGGGAATGGCCTGAAATTGTGCCAGTGGAGGTTCAGGCTGGATAGTAGAACAAATTTCTACTGAGTGATAATGCATTGGGTCAGACTGCTCAGGGTAGCAGTGGACTCACCATCCCTGGAAGTATTCAGGAAACATTTAGATGTTATATGAAGGGACATGATTTAGTGGGCACTGTTGGTGGTTGGTGGATGGTTAGAAGTCTCTAAGATAATCACATCCTTAATCATTCTATGATGCTATGAAATGCTTGTTCTCTTTGGAGATCTCCAAAAGATGCCTCATCATGGTGCTGGGCACCCTGTTGTGGGTATCTCTGCTAGTGCTGGATTTGGACCTAGTGGACCCTTGGATGCTTTCCAACATTAACCATTCTGCAATCCTGCAATAGCTGCATTATAGCCTTTTCTAATTTTCATTTTTCCTTTGAAGTACTAATTTTCATGCAGAAGAATTTGTTGTAATTCTAACAGTATGTACTGTTTCCACATTTCCCAATAACCTTGTAGAGAAAACTCACCACCTTCAGCTGTGACGAGACAGCCTCCAGTCTTTTTGAGAGCCTACCCCTCACCTTGTCTTTTTTGTTCTATTCCTGTTTGTACCTGAGGATTTGTATTAAGTGCCATTAAAATAAATTTATTAAATTAATATTCTGGTGAGCTAATAGTGAAAGTTAACTTCCACTGCTCCCTGAAGGGGAAAGCATATCCATAATTGAGGTGTTCGCCTTGCTGATCTGTGAACCTTGTGGTGATGTATGAAAGATGTCTTGAATTATTCAGTGTTCCTTGTTAGTTATGTTTCTCCTTGGTTTCACTGCATAGCTGATGTCATTTACAAAGGTGAGGATTTTTTTTCCCCATTTTTTATTATGTGAATATGGTTCAAATTTGTGCAAAATACCTCCTTTGGGATTTTTGTTGTCTCTATGATGTAACAATTGCATACAGACATTTTCTGTTTTCCCACCTCACAGGATATGAAAGATGTGAAGAAGTTTAGAAAAATATATATTTTTTTTGTTTGTTAAATTTCCTACACTGACAGGGGAAAAACAACAACAACATCAACAAAAAACCATCAAGCAATTGCAATAGTGCTGATACTTGTAGTTCTTAGAATAATTTAGTACTGAGATCACAGAGAATACTTAACAGGATAAATACTTAACAGTTCCCACTGTTTTATACAAGATGACCTTTACATACAGATAACACCTACTCTGGAGTTCTACTCTATGGTTCACACTTGAATGCACATCCATAAAAACAACCTTTCATAAAAGCCAAGTGCACATTCGTACAAACCTGGAGTTTTTATTTAAAACTCTTTCTTACAATTACCACCTTCCCCTTAGTTTGGTTAATCTTAACAGTTACTATCAATAAAAGAAGAGAAAAATAAAGTTTCTATTAGTTACTTGATCCCTCAACTCTCTTCTAGCAGGAGCCCCAATTACTGCAGCACAGATGTACTGTCTGTAGGTGCTCTGGGACAGGCTGTAAAAACAGCCCGTTCTGGCATAAGAGCACTTCATTATATAAATGTCAGGGAAAACCTGTCACTTCTGTGAATATGATCTACTTAGATTTTTATTGTTCGACTTTGAATTCTGCATCCCACAGGCTAATGAATTCTCTTTCTAACTTTATATAGCTGTGTAATGTTTACATCAGAGATTACATAAAAAATGTTCGTATTTTCTCATCCTGTCAGCGAGTGTCAATACTTCTAAGGTGAACAGTAATATGGCCTCAAACTGACACTGCAACACAGAATGTACAATTAGTTTTGGAATCACTTGTCACCTTCCTTGATGATCTCATTGCAGGTCTAGTGAATGTATTTTCCTCCTTTTTCAAAGAAGGAAGATGTGGTTATATGATTAAAGGACCTTAATACAAAAAACCATGAAGGAACACTTTGTTCATCTTTCAAAAATACAGAAAATGTACCTCTGTACACCAAGAGTTTTCACCCTTGTGGAGCTCTCTGAGCTCTCAGAGGACAAGGACAGCTGCACTGATCTTCTGGAATACCTGGCAGTGAAGGCCAAATGTTACCATTAGAGCTGCACTGGCATCTCTCCTCAGGAAAAAAAAAAGAAATCATGTCTATATGAAAGCTGAGTGCTTCCCAAATGAGAAAAGAAAAAATCACAGTTGCCTCTTAGTAGACAGAATATTTCATGCTGTATAGTTGAGCATATTCATCAGTTCAGACAAGACTGTTATAATTGAAAGCCTTAATTCTAGTCTTGCAAGGTCACCTTGGTCACTAATGGAGAATTGCATTGGAAGCCAAGAGACTGAGACACTATTCCCAGATTCTGTCACTAACCTGCTTTTGCAAGATATCTCACATTTTTCTTTACTTCTCTTTTTCATGTACATATGGATATTTTTACTGTTCACTTTCTCAAAGTTAGGAATTGTTTAGTATGGTGTGTCTGCAAGCTTGGTTTCAGCTGCTGTCTTCTCTGAAGTGTCAAACAAGAATAAAGGAGAGAGGATTCAGATGTGAAAAACTGTTTGCATTTTATATGACTGGTTGGGTAAAAATCCCAGCTATGGTTCAGAGGGAAATTCTCCTTGGGTAATGCCTCTGACTTCAGTATTAATTGAAGCTGACATTGACAGCCTGACTATTGATATTCAACTGTAAATGTCACATTTTTAAAACATTGTTCATCATGTTATTACAGTTTTTTTTTTGCTTTCCTAATGAATTTTTTGCCCAGTTCATGGCTCCACCTGGAGTGATTATTAAATTTTATTGACATGGTAATAATATGAAGTTGATGTGGAGAGCTCTACATGTGCCACACCTCCTGGTTCTAGTGCAAGTTATTCAAGTAGTGCTCTGTATGTAAGGTTGAGACTTTAGAGGGACTTTTCCTTTTCCATTCTTGCATGGTAAACTAATTTGTGATATTAGAGATGTTCAGAAATTCAAAGCTTGAAAAAATTATTTGATATTTTTGTATAGTCTGAAAAGGAATGAAGTTGTGGGGACCAAAAGCGAATAGAAGGTCCAGCACATGTTCACATATTTTTCAACCTAAGAAAATAAAATCTGAAGCTGCCATTTATCCAGTAAAATGGTAATGAAGCTCAGAGCAAAAATGCAGCTGTTCCATTGTACAAATGCCTTTGCAATTCTGACTAACATACTAATAAGATTTTCATCTGTAACCCTCTTGAAAGACTAAAGGACAAATTGTTATTAAGACTCATTCCATTTGAGGTGGCTGCTAGGTCATTTATATGTTCTGACTTTTTATTTGATAGGACAAGGGAGAATGGTTTTCAACAAAAAGAGAAGAGATTTAGATTACATGTTGGAGAAATTTTTTCCCCAACAGAGGCCCTGGCACTGCTGCCTAGAGAAGCCCCGTCCCTGAAGGTGCTCAAGGCCTGGTTGGATGGGCACTGGGCAGCCTGAGCTGGTGGGGGGCAGTCAGCCCACAGCAGGGGTTTAGAGCTCGTTATTCTTTAGGGTCCATTTCAACCCAAGCCATTCTATGGTGATTTATTGACCAGGGAAATACAATGACTGTTTTCCCCTTCAGCAGTAAGGTAACAGCTTCTGGTAGCTTCTTGACACTGGCATTTTAAATGTTTATCCTAGAGGAAAGATGTGGCCCAGAATGTTCCAGTATTACAACTGCAGCTGAGGTCTGCCAAGTAGCTTTACAGGAGCCAGGTGCTGCTGCAAATGAAGGACTGTCTATATTACAGGTTATTTTCATAAAAGTAGAAGATGATAGATTTAAAATTTTTCTGTGCCTCAAAGTCCTGAGGCTGAAGGGAGCGTACTACTTCTATAATGGAAATACAAAAAAAAAATAATTTACAAAGTTATGATTTCCTTCTCTAGACCTTTTTATTTATCATTTTTTGAGGCCCTGTTTGAAGCTACAGTAAACTTTTTTTTCAATGAAAGATTATTGTGTATTCTATTAACACACAGCAAGCATATTTGATTCCAGCTCTTCTTTTATCCACTCTCCTTGTCAGAAGAGTATCTTGAAATTAGAGTGTTTTTTGATTGTGATTTAGAGTTTTGGGGGGTTTGTTTGTTTGTTTGTTTGTTTGTTTTAAATCAAATAACGTGGCTCAAAGATACCTATTGCGATACTTAGCATCATCTTGCTTTTGTAAAGCAACTCTGTTAACGTTAGGCCTCCTGCACTTTCTGTTTTACTCTTACTCCTCCAGCAATGGGGCATAAAGGAACTCTGGCATTCCTTCCCACTTCTTACTTTTTCTTAATGTATACATATGAGTGTAATTGAAAACTTGTGACTAAGTGGACATAAGTTGCTCGGTACTGAAAATGAGAAAAAGACTTGCAGTGATAAGAATTGTACCATATTAACCACAATCTTTTGTAAACAAGTGGAAGGGGTAAAGCAGGAGACACAAGATCTGAATACTCGGAGTTGGCATTTCAGTTCAAATTCAAAGGTTTATGCAGGATTTCTTTATTAGAAGATTGATGTACTTAGGAAATCAAAGTAACTTTGAAGCGTGATTTGACATGAAGAGCAATGTGTTAATATTCTGATTTCATAAAGCACCAAAATGTCAGCTATTAGAATGGTGTTGATTATATTTCACAGCTGCTTATGCTGATTCCAATGAAAAGAGCTTCAGGAAATTATTCCAAAGGGTGAAACTGTCTGCTTTAGTACCTTTTAAAACATTTTAAACCATTACAAACAAAAGGGTTGTCAAGAATAAAATCACTTAGGTTATGAATAATTTGTGAGTTAGATATAGATGGATTATTTAAGTTATATTGTAATACAGATGCTTAATCAAGACAGTGAGCACTATAAAAATTTCTGAAGACTAATATAATGCACTTCAGATACTCATGTAGTTAAAATCTTCTGGGGACGAGGTCATCAGTCATGATCTAGAGAGAGAATTTGTGCCTTTGAAAACCCCCATGTTCTCTACGGAGATCTTCATTTAGGTTGTAGTGTTCAGGAGGTCATGAAATCCCAGTTTGGGTACTGATAATATCAGAATAATTTCTGTCTGCTTTCTGAAGAAATGTAAGGATGACTCAAGGTTGGAGTAGCCTTCAAAGTGCCTTATCTACTGAGCATTTTCATTTCATTACCATGGTGATACATGAAATTCTGACACAAAATAAAAATCAGTAAGTATATCAGCCAGCAAGCAGCTTATAGAGCATAGACTTATGGGGAAAATGGGGGGAAAAGGAAAAGAGAACAAAAAAGGGGAAAAGAACAAAAATTTTCTGCACTGGAGGATGAAAAATGTAGCTATTGTATAAAACACTCTTAATTTTATGTTACTCATTTAATAGTCCTTAAAATAGCAGTTGAGAAAGACCACTCATTTTATGTGGCTCTTTTTACTTCTTCAATACTTAATCTATAGATGCTTTGAAGTATCTAAGGGATAGAATCTGGCTTATAGCATCAATTTTCTATTGTTCCAAGTTTTCTTCAATGTAATTATTAATGGAAATAAAGTATTCTTGCTATGATCTTTAATTGTTAGAGGAACCTGTTAATATGAAGCAGCATGTACGCTTCTGTCAGGTGTAACAGTATGTATGTAACTTAGTCCAAAATTAAATTCATTTAATCAATAGATTAGTTGATCTGTTGGCTCCTTTCTTTCCTTTTTTTTTTTTTTTCCTCCCCTCTTTTCTCCTTTATTAACCAGTCATTTCAACAGACAGAGAATAATGAATACTCTACTATCACGAACTGAGGCCAGTAGTGACTCTAGTCACATATTCAGGCAATGATCTCACCTAGGTTATCAATAATTTACACGGTAAGAGAAAAGTAGTTAGTAAATGTGAACATATTTCTAGGAGTAATTGTGTTATTATCATATCCTCTTTTAAAGATATAGATGAAGTCTGCAAAAGGATGTTCATTCTGTCATGGTCGGAAAGGAAGTATTGCATTCAAATGTGATTTCATTAAATGAAGATCGATTTGGAGTTACTTGACTGTCATCTTGGCTCCAGTCAACGCAGCATAAAATGTTGGGTGAAATTCTGATAAAAGTCTGTGAGTTATACAAAAGCTCTGAAGAAATTTTGAAAAATGTGATCAAGATTTCAGAAATTTTACTGACTTCAGAAAATGTTATCTTGAGTCCTATGGAAGCAGAAAGACAGAGCCTGAAAAGTGCAGACAGGATTTTCTGCCAGGGTCTGAGGAAGGGAGAGAGAGAGGACAAATCCTGAGAGCATCCACATCTACACTGTTAATGGAGGCTCTTCTGCCTTTTTCTCAATGCATCTGTTGTTTTTCTTCTTGAAAAAGTAAGGAAGGGTGATGGTTAGCATTTTTTGTTTCATATTTCTCTATCCTTCCAATTCATGCTCCCTTTTTATTGATTAATTTGCTCCTATGTTAGACAGACAGTAGCATATTAAACCGAGCTGGACTTTGCCTACATGTATTTCATCTTCAAGTATTCGTGAAAATCTTGTACGAACTGGTTTCCAGTTAGCATTAGAAGTTGAATTTATTACTTTCCCTATTAGACAGGAGTTTTTCTTTTCCTGTCCTTCCCCCTCATCTCTTCTTTGTCCTTGGTTATTTTCATTTCACTTGGCAACTGAAATTTCTGGTGACATTAACCTGCATAAAAGTGATTTCTGCTACTAACACTTTGGCACACTCTGCTGCAGCAGGGACTCAGAAGCTCAGTAAGGAGTATGTCAGTTCTTTTTGCAAAACCTTCTGGGCAAATGAATGACCTGAACACAATTCTGTGGCTGTAAAACACGAGCAGACAAACTGCTTCAGAGGTGGCAAAATATAATTGGCAGGATTTAGGTGTTCAGAAATCAATCTCTTGTGCATTTTAGATACCTGAGAGAATGTGAGACATCTGCATGAGGTGGCAAATATGACACAGGACTTTCAGAAAATCTGAGCTTTTCTGGAATGATGGCTGTAGTCCTGGTAGGATGCCCTGGGGCATCTAAACTGTTATTGGGCTCATTCACACAGGCAGCTGAATTCCATCCCAGATCCTTTATTTTATGTTCTTAACATGCTGTAGCAAACACTTTGATGTACAGTCTTATCTGCAGCTTTTTCGGTGTTGTGCACCAAAACCCACAGAACAGGAAAATGTTCTCTTGTGTTCTGCCAGCATCTCCCAATGCACCTCACAGCTGGGATTATCTTGAAATGCCTTTTTTTTAAAGTGTGATTTCTGTGATATGTGAACACATATGCATTGTCTCAGCCATTGCCAGGAAAGCTTTTAAAGATGCTTAATCAAAAGTAATTTGACTTTCTCATTGAATTTGACAGTTTTCATATGCATACTGTATATATGGAGTTAGGTGTACTGAGCATCAGTGTCTGTCTGGCTTTCCAGCTAATTATGAATTTAAGTGGTGACACCTATTTTTAAAAAGAAGTGATATTGGTTCCCCAGTTGCTTTTATAAACTCTCTGAAGTCTTTGTTGTTAACCGTCTCATTGGAAGAGTGGGAAACTAAAACATTCAGCAGTTTCATTTTAAGAAAATAATAGAATCATAAAATGGCTTAGACTGGGAGAGACTTTAGAGATCATTGAGCTCCAGCTCTCTGGTGTTGGGGGGGTGGCCACCCACCAGCTCAGGCTGCTCAGGGCCTCATCCAACCTGGCCTTCAACGCTTCCAGGGATGGGACATCCACAATCTCTCTGGGCAGCCTGCATCAGGTTATTCCATGTGTTTATTCCAAAATACACATTTGAATTTTTTATGTAAACAAATTGTTTCCTAATCATGAAGTATGATGGTCTTGTTTGAATTCCATTTTTTGAAGTAACTGAGTTTATATACAAAATTTGAAAGGTTGATTCCAAATAACTAATAGTACAATTTTTATTTTTATTTTTATTTTTATTTTTATTTTTATTTTTATTTTTATTTTATTTCATTTTATTTTATTTTTAATTATTTTTTATTTTTTTTCTGTAGTAAGGGAGATTCTTCAAACCTTCTCTGTGCTATTTGGCATTAAAAGTAGACACCAGAAAGTAGAATCATAGAACAATTAGGGTTGGAAAAGATTTCTAAAAACATTTACTCCAACCGTCCACCTACCACCAACATTGCCCACTAACCACTGTCCCTCAGTGCCACATCTGTAAGTTTCTTGAACACCTCCAGAGATAGTGATTCCATCACTCCTCTGGGCAATCTGTTCCAGTGCTCAACCACTCTAAGTTTTTCCTAACACCCAACCTGAACCTCCCCTGGTGCAACTTGAGGACGTTAATTCTCATCCTGTTACTTGGAAGTAGAGGTAAACCTCCACTTCACCACAACCTCCTTTCAGGGATTTGTAGGGAATGATAAGGTCTCCCCTGAGCCTCCTCTGCTCCAGAATGAGCCTGATCTAGCTGTGGGGTCCCTGTTCATTGCAGGGCAGTTGAACTATGTAACCTTTAATGGTCCCTCTCAACTCAAACGATTCGATGATTCTATGAAAACTCAAAAAATAACTGTGTGATAGTAGTAAGAACATCTGATTAACGACATATGTACTACTGCAGACAATTCTTTCTGTTTCCACTGTGTTTGCAGAGGGTGAAGAGAGGGAAAGTTCAGGAAGTGTTTTCACAATTGCAGTTTTGCAAGCTATAGCTTATGCTTCAGGCATTATTTTTCTGTTATTATTTTAGTGGGAGAGAGATGCGTGTCCTTGCATGGACTCAGACTTGCACGATTGATTTTAAAAATAAATAAATAAGCAAACCTAGTTCAACTCATCTAGCACAATTCATTGCCCTCTGGCATTTAATTAAGTGGCTCTGCAAACTGTATACAGGAAGCTTTTTATTTTTTTCTGTGCTTTTCACAGTTTTTTCAGAAGGCTACTACATTTCTATTGGCCAGATTGAATATGTGTCAACAGAGTTGTTTCTCATGCTGCATGATTGCACTGGTGCTGTGATCTGCTTTTGGCAACTCTAAAATTGAAAGCAGTAACACTGGCGCAATAGAAGAGGAACAGCACAGGATGCACAACTGAGTACAGATATCTTATAGCCTATAGTGGGCTTGGACTCTCTCTGAAGCTGTTCGGATAGTTCAGATAAAAACAGCTGATCTGTGGCAAGTGCATGACAAAATCAGTTTATTATGCTATTAAGAATATCAGATTCTATAAGTTATGGTAGAACTTACACATGTATAACTTTTTATGGGATAGTTAAAGTATAGAATACTATTGCATACAGGAAACAAAAAGTGCTTCATGAGACTTGGAAAACAGAGTTGTAAGGGAAACATTTTTCTATTATTATTATTATAGTTTTTTGTTGTTGTTGTTGTTGTTGTTTTAAGTAAGAGCAGTTTTCAGAAGACTAGTGCTCAAAATGAACTTTCTAGCAGTGAGTAATTCAAACTTGATAAATCACAGAGGAAGCGTACCTAGCGTAAAGGCAGCAGCTCATGAAGCTTTGCGCCCACGATATCAAAAAAGGTGCTCTTTAGATGGACAGAAAGGAAAGACCCAAGCATCAAGCCAGCTCAAGTGGCCATCTCTTCTTACTATTTTTAAATGGAGACAAAGTTTGGAAGAGCGATTACTGAAGAAACACAAAACCCGATTGAACTGTTTTCAGGTAATGTGTCATTTAAAGAATATCTTGGTTGCTGTCAGTATCTGATTATGATTAAACATAGTCTTGGTTGTGCTTAAGAGATGTTTGATATCTGTATCCTGTATCATTCTCGATGCTATCTGAAGTAGGTGCAGATTTCCTGTAATAGGTTTTGCTGAAAATCATGGAGTCTTCTTTGAAGTATCTCAGTTGAGAGTTCTGAAGTAAGGGATTTGGAATAAACATTTGGAATACAAATATGACTATATTAATTTTATGGTGCATATCATAAATGTTATGCAGTATTACATTTCAAAGACTACAGATGAAGTCTTTTTCACTTTGTGTTGAATTATTTCTTTTGCATATTTAATTAAAAGCAAATTGGGGGAAAAAAACAATTATTGTAGACATAGTTAATTATGAAAGTACATGGAGAGTAACTGCAATATTTAGAAGTG
This sequence comes from Meleagris gallopavo, assembly GCF_905368555.1. NCBI lineage: Eukaryota > Metazoa > Chordata > Aves > Galliformes > Phasianidae > Meleagris > Meleagris gallopavo. The sequence continues at coordinate 187,371,693 of NC_139404.1, read as the reverse complement.
TGTGCAAGTTCTTACCACATTTCCACTTCAAAGCTTTGAGTCTCACACTAAACTGCATGAAATAAATGCATATTGGGAAAAGGTAAAATGGTAGCTCACTATAACACAGTTAGAGGTTGCTTATGCTCAAATTCTTCTGCTGATTTACAAGCAAGGAGAATTTCAAAATATAAATTATTATGAATGCTGCCATAGCTGACTATAAAAAACAGTATGCTATGAATATCTGCTTTTAGTATATTGGTGTGAACTTTGTTTCTCCTTTTACGACACTTCTCATATGTAACAAATTTATTCTTTTCAGTGTTGTTATTCATAAATGAAATATAATTTGTGATTATAATGGTATCTTGTTCTAAGTTAATCTTCAAACAAAAATCCTTTTAATAACTGTGCAAAAGGGTATAAAATGTTTTTTAGCAAGGAACGGATTATATTATAGTTCCAATAGCAGTTCTTGAACGATAACAGTGAGTGGGTCATAACAATCATTTGCAATTCCATTCTTTTCAGAAGCTTCTGTGCTTAGAATTAAATGCAATGTAGACTCTAATAAAGGATTATTTTAAAAGATTCTTGTTCTGTTCATATTTAGGATAATCACTTACAGAATTAACTGCCTTGTACTCCTTTGTTAAGCAGCAAAATTAAAAAAAAGAAAACCTCTGGATAACATCAGTATATTTTGTTTGCAGTATGCTTTAAAAGCTTTTAAAAAAAAGGGGAAAAAAGATAAGAAATGTGTCAGAAAAAAAGAAACAATCATACATAAGCATATTCATCATGCCTTTCAACAGATATGCAGATTGGTCTTTTTTAAAGAGTTCTACTTAAGATTTGTTGGAGGTATGAACATATACTGATAGGTGATAGGATTTTTTTTTTTTCTTTGGAATGTTGATTACAGAGCAATGGATCAATTTTTCTTCTCAGAGCAAACTTCATCATGGTAGCAGCAAATTTGAATTAGAAACCACAGATGCTGTACATATGTTATAATTTTTATAGCCTTTAGATCCCCTGGGAGGTCAGTATTCAGAACAGAGATGCTTATGTGTTTAGCCTCAGTTTAAGCTGGCTACTGTCCATATAAATTTTGCAAGTTGTAATTTTTACGAGAGAAAATAATTAAGCATTTTCCTTTCCATGTAACTTGTTCACGTTTATACACAATATGCTGTTCCAGCAGCTGATTGCAAAACAATCTATGTTGTTTTGAGGCTACCCCATTTTAGTTAGTTGGTCTTTCTTTCAAGTTTTTGAATGCCAGTGTCCCTGTACAGAACTAAGTGGAATAAAAATGTGTTCAGTGTCTCCATGTAATTTTACTCTAATTAGATAAGCAAAGTAAACGAGTATGTATAATTGTTCTAATGCAAAAGTCTTTAATGGATGCAACAAACCTTGTGAGAAGAAATGCATTTCTCTCTGTCTTTGTCTTCATCTTTCCTCCTAGTTTTGTCTTTTGAAGTGCCAAAGTAGGGAATTTAAAAAGCAACTAAACAGAGACAATAAAAGCATGTTTCTTTTGTTTCACACATACAAAGCAGATTTATTCTGGAGGTAGAAACTGCATCTCCCTTAGTAACTGGGCTTACACTACTATAATTGAGGTGATTTTTTTTATAGAGTTGTCTGTAGAACTACCACAGTACATGCATGTAGATCAAAATTACAAGAGGTCTGGTCTACCACCATTACAACTGCAGTGTTTTATAATCACAGCTTTATTTTCTAAATATGTTATATTCCTGGACTATGCCATTTACAAGTTGATGGTGAACTTTAAAATCTGGTGCTAAAAAACAATAGATCAAAGATAAGAACTTGTAGTTGTGCCCTTATCTTTGCAGGGTGCAAGAGTTCTGCTCAAGAGATTAAAAGGGGCAAGGCCAACATTTCATCTTATGAAGCCTCCCTATGGTGTTTGACTGCAGTATGGCTTGTACAAAACAAATTTAATTTTTTTAATTACTAGGTTTAATAAAATCAAAAACAATCCCAGACTGGAAAGTATGATTATAATTTTTACTCGAGCTTGGGAACATCAATAAGCAGTAGATGGGACTGCTGTGGATTGAATTGGAAACCATCTTTTAGAATCCTGTCACCCTTGTAGATAAGCGCCACATAAAATGTAGCTTTAATATTTGAAACTTAGAATTGTTTTTATTAAGGGAGTTGGAGCGTAGCCTTACTAGCTCACTTGAAAAGAGTTTATGGATGCATTTCATAATTATTTTCTTTGTTTTGAAAGTAAAATCAGCCTGCAAAACGCTGGGAAGAAGTTGTCAGAGTTTTATAGTCCATGCTTTTTGTCTAAAATCTCTGTCTTTCTAAACATCTCAAACCAGCATAAACTGTGGCAGAAGCAAACTGTGACACGTGTGATAATAAGCACAGAAAGTGTGTTTAGAAATACTGATTGAGGAGTTCATCCAACAAAGAATGACAAAAAGGATCACAGAGCTCATAGATTCATTAAGGTTGGAAAAGTCCTCAAAGATCATTTAGTCCACCTACCACCAATATTGCCCACTAACACATCCCCAGGTACCCCATCTACACGTTTCTTGCACACCTCCAGAAATGGTGATTCCACCACCACCCTGGGCAGCCTGTTCCAATGTCTCACCACTTTTTCTGAGAATAAATTCTTCCTAATATCCAACCTGAATGTGCAAGAGGCTCTAAGGTAGAAAGCATTCAGTCTCCTGTTTTTGATTTCCCTTTCTTCCCAGATCCAGTTATCTGTTTCATTCCAATACAAAAACTCTAGATCAAACCTTGAAAACTTCCATGAAACACAATTCTTTGCAGTAATCTCTAATACCAAGTAGGATTTGGGAATAAGATCATAGGAATGGATACAGCTGTCTTTCCTCACATAGAGCTGCTGTGGAGTTGTTCACATCACTTTCCTTGTATCAACTGATTACCACAGGAAAGAAAATGTGTTCACATAACAGTGTGGACATCAGCAGTGCTGCAGTGAAGATATACATGTGTAGGAATCCTAGATATTGCCTGACTCGTGAATAAAATAATTTTATAGTAAAATAATTTGAGTGAGCAGGAAGCAAGTTTTTATGCTGTATTCACTTGAATTTGCATGCTCTACTACAGTTCTGATAATTCAGATAACTTTAAAAATGTTTTATTTAATGTAGCCAGGCTATATTAGCAGCAATATATATGTGAACATACTGCAGCAGAATTCTAGGTAAAAGCAGTAATATTTCATGGTGAGGTTGAGTGCATATATTTTGGAGGTGAGAATGATGCCTTTGGATGCAAACATGGTAATTCTGATCTTTTTTTTCCCCTGAATCTTCAATAATCACTGCAGCTAAAAGCAGAAACGCTACACACAGAGGAAAGTGCGTGCTGTTGGGAAGATAATGGGGCTAATAAAGCTGCAGTAGTTTTATCTTTCAGATTCCTAACAGCCTATTATGTGAGAAACAGGGAACAAACTATGTGCCATCTAGTGGCTTCTGTAGCCACTGCAGCTAGTTTATCAGAGAATGAGCATTAGCTGAAATATTGTTCATGTCTTTTTTAAAAAATTGATGAGTTGTATGTGAACATTGAGAGAAGAAATGGTAAAATTGTGGAGAAAAGTAGGAATTGGAGTATTTTGATTTATTTTTTCTCCTGCCTGCTTTCTCACTATATAATGTCATCCTGGAAGCAATTTGCTGTAATTGTTCTCCACTCATCTAAACGTAATGCTCTTTGCAGTGCTGAGGTTGGTTTCTGTTTGCTCATTATGCTTGTACTCCATAATTAAAACAATTAATGTGCTGGCTGCTGTGCCTTTTAGATAGAAGCTTGTAGCAGAGTATAAACAGAGGGTCACAGCTTAACTGCGTGCATCGTTTTACTTGACTAGTTTCAATATAGACTATAAAACATGTTATTTTTCTGTTGCAAACAATGTGGTGGTTATCGTGGATTATGAAGAAAGGCAATGTATAAAAAAAGCCAAAAGAAACAATCAATCATTATTTTGAAGCCTTATGTCATATTTTTATATTTAAAATCTTTGTCTTCCTTGTCTTTAAATCTGCAGTATAGATTGATAGTTTACCTGTGCAAAACCATGAAAGAGTGTTTCATGAAGAATTAAAACATCCTTAGCCAGGAACACAGAGCTACAGTCAGCAAAGCAGTACTGCAGTGTCACGATGGGTACTTCCAAACACAGCAGCAGAAAATGTGGCAAAGAACGTGGTATTTTTGTGGGCAGGAGTCAACTGACAGATTAATTTATGTATTAAAAATCATGTCAGATGACTTTCGTACAGAGTGACATGCTGTTTCCAAGAGATGGAATGCAAAGAGATGTCTTCTTTCATTGTGATACTATCTGCAGTGGAGAGTGAATTTTGAAGAGAGCCTAGCAGTAGCAGTTTAAAAATGTAAAAGGGGATAGTAGGTCTGTGGAAGGAAGCCTTGCATATGCCTTTCCTGGGTTTTTGTTCCATACAGCTGACCCAGAGGCTTTGATAACAGAGACCATGACAGAAATCCAGCCGTGGGGTCCAAGACCAAAACAGTAGTGATGATAGAATTATAGAATTTGTTTAGGTTGGAAATGACCTCTGAGATTATCTTAGTCCAGCCATAAACCCATTACCACCACTAAACCATGTCCCTCAGTGCCACAAATACTGCAGTTCTGGAAGACCATCTTACCTAATACAAGGTAAGATAGAAATATGGGACATCTGAAGTCAATATCTTTCCAACTTGAGATGAATAAAACCAGTGCACATCAAGTATCTGAGGGAAAATAATGCTGAAGTCACAGACTGTACTGTTAGATGTCCTGAAGGATTTAGTAATGAGCTTTGATGTCTTTTGTACAGCACTTGAAAATGTTATACCCGCCTGCACAATTTCACTTTAGGTTTCACCTGTGCAGATTAACTCCTAGACAAGCAATGTAAACCAGGTTTGACCAGGTCATCCACCCTTCCAAGTTGAAATTAACAGGTAATGAAGGGAACATTACAGTGAGCACTATGAGAAGACACTGAGAATTTCAGCACCTGCTATAGGCCTGTTGATCCTTAAAAGGTCTTCAACTTGAAATGATTTATTTTCATACAATATTTACTTCAGTCTTACTTTCTTCACCTACAGGACACCTTAAAGGCAACTTCCTTTGTTTTAAAATACCAAATAACTAAACTATGCTTGTTCAGTATGTTAAAACCTCATCAAAAAGGGGTAGTTTTAGATCTCTGTAAAGCTTATCCATTTGCATTCATTGACCTTTCTGTTTACTGAAGCTTCATCCTCTCTTGTTTGAGTGTTTGATGAAATTTGAAATTAATACTTTAATGAACTTTCTCGAAGAAACCTGTCAGACTTGAGACTTCCACTATCTTGCTAATATTTGCCTACTTCCAAATTTCTTTTTACAAGGAGGTTGCCTAATGAGAAAACAGCTCTGGTGGTGTGGAAAATTCATACGTCCTTGACTCTGAAGCATATTTAGAGTCACATTGTTTGGAAAATATATGAAATATTGAATGGAAACTGAAGATTAAAATATATTCATACTTCTGATGATTATCCAGTTATATCAGATGTAAGAAAGAACAGGATAAAGAAATGCTTTATCTACACAAACACTTTTCAAAATCCATACCTCTGTATGTGAAGAGCAAGCACGTTGTGCATTTCCAGTCACTCAAACTATTCTGCAACTGCTACCCAAGTCAGAGCACAGTTGGACCTATGTGGGTTTCAGCAAGAATTTGGCACTGAGATTACTCGACACTTTCAGATGATTTGACACCTTTGTGTGACTCATTCCTTCAGTTAGATTGCTTTTGCATGTGTTTCTAATCAGATATTGCTTCGTTATTGCTGAACAAGAAGGTGGTGAGCTTTCAGATATTAATCTTGGAAAACCAGCAGCATGATTTGGCCTTTATGAGCAAATGTGATTTCTCTTTAATCTCTGTACTGAAATGAAACAGATTATTTTCAACATATGTTTCAGTGTGATACTCAGTACTTGGACAAATATTCTGTTCCAGTGTTTTCAATTTCACTATGAAAATTTTAAAGGGAATCACACAGCTACTAGGGAACAGAAAGGCAAACTTTCTGATCTCAAAGGCTAAAAGCTACCAAACTCACAAAAACTATATGGAATGAATTTGTACAAAATTATAAAGTATTTGAGATTCATTTCAGGAGTCTGTAGTCCAGATCAGCCTAGTGAAATGGAAAGAAGGCAGAAGGACAAATACATCTGTGACTATGAAGGATAATGAAGAAAAAAAAAAAATGGAAAGGAAAAGGAAAAGCAGCAAGCTGAGTGGAGAGTATCTTAGTGGAAATATACTAATTATTTACTTTACCGTAGAAAACATCTCTGACATCTTAACTATTTTTCTCTTTGTAGATAGAGATCACAGAATTGTAGGGGTTGGAAGGAACCTCTGGAAATTTTCTAGTCCAACCTCCCGTTAAAGCAAGTTCCCTACAGAAGGTCACACATGTAGACATCCAGATGGGTTTTGCGTTTCTCCAGAGGAGACTCCACAACTTCTCAGGGCAGCCTGTTCAAGTGCTCTCATAGGAGAGGTGTTCCATCCCTTGGAGCATTTCTGTGGCCCTCCTCTGGATGCACTCCAGCAGCTCCATGTCTTTCCTGTATTGAGGACTCCACGTCTGGACGCAGTGCTCCAGGTGAGGTCTCACAGCACAGAGTAGAGGAGCAGGATCACCTCTCTCACCCTGCTGGCCACATTTCTTTTGGTGCAGTCCAGGATACAGTTGGCTTTCCGGAATGCAAGGGCACATTGCTGGTTCATGTCTAGTTGCCATCCACCAGTACCCACAAGGCTTTTTTGTGCTCCATCTTTACATCTCTCAGTTTGTACTGAAAGCAGGGCTTGCCCTGACCCAGGTGCAATACCTCAGGGAGTATAATAAAATTGGAGGAATTAAGGTAGAAATGATCTGCTGTAAGGAGTAATGGAGAAAAGGGTGGAGATGGAGGAGAATAAAACCACTGCATTGCATGGAGGGTGGAGAAGATTGCTTGATGCTCTCCAGGAATCTGAATCAAGTGGATTTAGACAAAGGTCAACAGAATTTTTTTGTGTTACTGATGCTGACACTGAAGTAAATTATATATTTCATACTGGAAACATTTATGATAGATGTATGTCAAGAATAAAGCCTCGATAGGGTAAATTAGAATTTTGGTACAAAACAAGGTTTTCCTTAATTAGAAGAAGTTACTACAGTTTTTCTGTTGCAGCTTTGACAGCTGCAGTATTTGAATGCAGCATGTAGCATTGATAACACCTACTGCTGTTGGAAGTGATTGATACTACCAATACAATCTTTTTACAAGCTATAATTCTGACAAAGTTTACCATTTTCATGTTCTCTTTCTATGCCTCAGGCTAACTGATATCATTCTTTATTCATGTTTTCACAGTTTTTGACAAAATGTTTTAGTTGTTTATGAATTGACATTAGAGAGTAAAAGTCCTATGATTGTCTAATTCTATGAAATGGTATTATCTTAACAAAAAATAACTAGGGAATCTTTTTTTTTTTTTTTCTTTTTTTTTTCCTTTTTTTTTTTTTTCCCCTGATTGCTTCTAGAAGAGCAAGATGACTTTAAGGGAGTTCTTTCTGAACATGCAAATAAGGGTCTCTCAGTTTTAAGCCAGAGTTCACAGAGACTCTCTGTATTTGATAGAGATAATAATTAAGCCTTCAAAGAGATATTTTTTCTTGCACATGCTGAAGGTTATTTCTACTCCTCGTGCTTAGCAAAATACATGGGTATCATTTCCTCATGATGAAGTCAACCTTTCCCTGTAGCAACTGCTCCATCCCTAAACGTCTGTGCACTGGAACTGAAAGCACACAGTTTCTGTCCCAGAATAATAAGCCAAGCTGAGAAGATAGTAATATCTTGGGAAACAGCAACAGCTATATTTTGTTTCTGGGTGGCTTAGAAGCTGGGCATTGCTGTTAAAATGAAACCATTTGTGAAGATGGATTTGCAGAATGAAAGGGTAAGAGAAATCCGCTGGGAATCAGTAGGGGAGAACCACCATGGTCACTCTAACAAACTCAGAGCAAACTACAGCACAGAGAGTAAACTGAACCAAGCCCCCAAACCAACCTTCATGCCAGTCTTTGACATATGATTTACCCACACCTGATAATTCAGGATTTAGTCAGCACATAAAGCATGTAAAATACTTCATACTGAACCTCAGCTGCATGTTTTTTTTTTTTGTTTGTTTGTTTTTGTTTTGTTTTTAATGATTCTACTGCAGATTAGAATGCTTTCAAATTAAATAGCAAGAAAATGAGACATATTTGATGACCACATATGATAATGTTGTTTTAAATAGGTTCCCCAGAATTACAGAAAAACACAGAGAAAGGATCCAAGGGCTGAGGGAATGACTTCGTTACCTTAACTGTGAGATTTTCTTGATTATCTGATGCAGATGGCATGAGACATCTTGAAAACAGCTTAATTCAGTACATAATTTATTTCCATAGAATAATGGAGTAAACAGAAATTCAGATTTTGTAGTCTCTTCTTAGTTACCACAGATCATATATTTTCCTCAGACCAATGAATATGCTTCGCCCAGTTAAACAGTAGGTACATATGATGTTCCATATGGATAAGTGACTTTAATGATCATTCTAAAAAGCTTAATCAGATGGCAAATACAACATCTGTTTACATATCTCCATTAGAGATAACTAACATTATTTTGAAAGTCACCCTCAGGGTCTGGGGATATAATACTGGGATAACTCACTGGATCATTACTGGAAAAAACTGAGGGTTATTCCTTTTCCAGTTAACATCAATAACTACAGAATGGCAAGAGGTCTTGTAAAATGTGGAAATTACGACAATCAGAATGATTTAGAATGTGATGCTATCTGGCTCTAGAAGCAGAAATGTGACTCTAATGAAGATGGAAATACTATGGCTAGATTCTCTGCAGCTTGTAGCTGTTTAAATATGCTATTTATTTGTGCATGGGGAGAGAGACAGACCTCTAATTTGCCTACATCATCTCAACTAGTTGCACGTAGTGCATTGCATATATGCTGAGGTGCACTTCAGTGCTCAGCTTTGTTCCGGTTACACCATCGTCCAGCTGTTTTGAGGTAGGGTTACAGTTAAAATCTGAGCAAATTGGAGCTTTCCTCATTGAAGGAGTGTTGTTTATTTTAAATTGGCTACATGGGCTTTTATGTCCTACCAAGCATGGAGACTTAAAAATGAGATCAAGTTAATTATTTTTCAGGATTAAGACTCAACCAGATATGAAATATTGCCTTAAGAATGCTGTTTACATCTAACAGGTAAACTGTCAACTTTTATGAGAATAAATGTAATTGAATATTATTGCCACATTGCCAGTGTTGGCTGCACTGACATGAGAAACACTTTTCTTACAAGGCAGTTCCCTGAAAGTGTCACAGTCCCAGAGAAACTGTGCTATTCACTCACCTGATTGCCAGTTGTTTTATGATGAGTCCTCTAGGCCACTTCTAATTTAAAGTTCTCTTTCTCACCTCTGTATTTGATGATTGAAACCTGATATTAAGGTTTACTATCAAAATTCTCTCATATATGTTATTCCCCAGTGTTTCACATTTCTGCATTCATTGTTTCAATGTCTTCCAGATCTACGACAGTCAAAGCAAAAGGAGTGAAGTATTACAAGTGATATTTATAAAATTGTTTTAAGCTATGCTGGTACACAGATACTGCCCTTAGGAACTGAATACTCTTACCAGAGAAAAGGCTGGATAGCAGCTTCGTAAAGAAGGACCTGGTCATAGGGAAGACCAAGTAAACTGCGCAGGAGTCAATCCATGTCTGAAGGCCAGCAGACTGCTGGGCTGCAGGATACAGAACATTGCCAGCAGGTGGAGGGAAGTGATCTTTCCCTTCTCAGCACTGCTTTCTACCCACCTATTTAGTAGTTCTCTGAACTGCATCTACATGCATTGCCTTGTGTTGCTGACATAAGTAAAATATAGAAAATATAGATCAACTGCAGAAGATTAATTCTTAGTTAATGATATTTCCAAAAAATGTATCTTTAACTGTCTTTGAATTATTTACTGATGGTGAACCAACATAGTAATCAGTGGGATTTTGTTTTGTTTCCTTATTTCTGTCAAAACTGAAATGTATACTGCAGTGTTTATTTATCTGTGTTTTGTTGCTTAAAGAAAGCCTGAGTATGAAATGACAAGTTTCGGTCCTGCAGCCATGTAATTAGGATAACAGTTAGAATCTTGAGTCTATGTGTATGGGAAAGAGGATGATAAATACACGGTGTGTTCAGATTCACTTTAGAAGCGACCAGGATCATTCAATTTCAATTTGTGGATACAGTTTTTTGAGGATTTGCATTTATTTATAGTCGTACCCTATATCTGCTCTCTTCCATGCCACATTTTATTTTAAAGTCATAGACAATTCAATCCCTACTGAATCTCATTGCTGATGGCTAGGATTATCTAGTTCTGCCCAACAAATTAAGTAGGATCTAGAGATGGGATACTCTGAAGAGTGCAAGGACTTCATTTTAGGTCTAAATAAATCTGATGAATCAGGTCTAGTGTAAGTTCAAGACTCTCTTATATTCCATGGCAATATTGTCTAGAGGGAGTGTCTCAAAAGCTATTGTGGAAAATGAGGTCATATATCCAGTAGTTTAATTTATGGCTTTTCTTTTGCTTTGATTTTTTGAATAAGTAGCAGAAGATTGCTCAATTCAGTAAGAACAAATTGCTAAATTCTAGTATTGATTTAATATGAACCTCCATTTTAATTGGGCAGATAGATTTGTTTTTGGATGGCAAATACAGATATATTGGCAAAACACTTCTTACAGATTTTTACAAAAGCCTTCTGTCCAGAGAAAAGTAAATCTCAAATGCTTTAGAAGAACAAAAAAAAGAAGATGAGTGAAGGACAGAAAATATTCAATAGAATTATTTGCTTGGCTTTATGTAGGTTTTTCTTGAATTTCGCTGCCAAAATTGGGGCCAGGGCTGGGCTGAGTTTGGGACATCAGCCTGCAGCTGCTGGGCAGGTCAGAGCTGTGATGGAGCTGGGATTCCTGTCCCATGGCCTTGTTGGGGGAGGGATAGAGCATTATGCTGGGCTGCATTTGTTATGGGCAATGTAGGAAGATGTGGCACAAGTGCCCCAGGTAGTGCCTTCAGGGCCTTGACAGCTACTGTCACCAGATTCCTGTTTGTGGGTATAAGTTTTCACACTTGTCTTGAAAACCACTGCAATTTACACGTATAAGACAAAAGATATGCAATTAAACCATCAGACACCTTTCACTCTGTTTAGCATATGTTTTTAACAAGCTTTGAAAGTCTAATCTGTTGATGATTTACTAACAACTGTCAAAAGATGATGGAGAAATAAAATATTATTTCTCTTCTAACAGAAAATGTTATTGGCATTTAAAACAAAATAGTGTCCTAATTTGCCATGCTGAATTCCACTAGAAAATAAATAGAATGCTGTTATAGTTCAGAATTTGCTGTTTCTTCGTTTTTCTCATATTCTCCCAGCTTACTGGCAGTTCTGCAGTATTCATTTTTCCAGAAACAGTTTGTCTTTACTGGCCACGATCTATAATCAGTATTTAAAAAAAAAATAGTTTTTAGGTAAAAATGGGGTAGTAATGAGGCTGACCTGTAAGTTTTGCCATCTAGTTGACTTTGGAAATATGAAATGGTGTCACTTCTATAATATAATTGGCTTAAATTTAAATTAATGTAACATTCTAATGTGTTTCCTGCTAGCTGGGAATCTCAAGCAGAGGCACCAAAGACTGACCAGGAAAGCATTGAAAGATGTGCTCTACAGTATGGGACATTTGTTGAGTAAAGGAAGCACTTGCAACACTTATATAAGAATGAGAAGTTTTTTGTACATTGGGCAACCTGGATTTCTGTGCTTAATTATATGCGTGGCAATTTTTTCCCTGACATCTAATCACATTTCCTTTGCTGCAGTTTGTGCTCATTGGTCCTTTCCTTTTGCTGTGCAGCTCTGCAGGTAGTCTGGCCGCGGCTTCTCTGCAGCCACCATTTAAGGGGGTCAGTTAGATTTTCCCCTTAGCCAGTTTCCTTAGCTGGACAGAGTCTTTCTTATCTTGTGCATGTACATCATGCACTCCAGCTGCCTGACCACCTTGTTGACTTTGTGCTGAACTCACTTCAGTTTGTTCATCTCTCTTTTAGTGCTTAGCCCAAAACAGACACAGTACTTCAGATGTGCTTTCATAATACTCAGTGGAAGCAAAGAATTGCTTTCCTTGACTTCCTTATACACACTCCTACTAATATCAGTCACTGCGGTCTGCCTTTATTGCTGTAAGGGCATGCTGCTGACTCCTGTTCAGCTCACCACCAGGACCCCATTTTTTCTCTGCAGAGCTGCTTTCAGTCAGTCAATCCCCAACCCATTCTGTGGTGCTGGCTATTCCTCCCAGGGTGACAGAGGTCACACTGCCTTTGTCAAACTTCATGAAGTTTCTGTCAGTGTGTTTTTCCATTCTGTCAAGATGCTTATGAATGGCAGCCATGCCTATCGCTGGACCAGCTGCTCCCCCCAGTTTTGTGTCATCTGTGATCTTTGAAAATTTGTTCTGTAACCACCATGGGCTGACTGGCCTGCAGATAACTAAATCTTTCTGCAGCCCTTCATGATGTTTGCCTTGATGTTTGATGTTTGCCTTTTTCAGTCACAGAATCACAGAATATCCTGAGTTGGAAGGGACTCACAAGGATCATCAAGTCCAGCTCCTGGCTCCACATAGGACCACCCCAAATCCTTCCCTTTTTTTTTTTGCCCGCACTCTTCATCCTGCACCCTGCCCCTGCTACCACATCTTCCACAGTGGGGTGACGACTTTGGCAATCTGGGCTTGCTGCAAGACTTCTCCAGGTACCATAGCCTTTCAAGGATGAGAAAGGTCTTGCAATGTTGGCAAGCTTCCTAAGGACATTTGGATGCATCCATTCTCATTCCCTGGAGCCGTGTCCATCCAGTTCTCTTAAGTGGTGTCTAGTTCCATATTCCTGAATTGGATCACTGTCACCCCCAGACTCTACTTCCCCTTGGAGGGACTTGGGAAACCTGAGAGCAGACCTTGCCCATAAGTGAAGAGGCAAAAATAATCATTGATTGTCTCAGCCATATCTTTGTCACAAAATCCCCATGTCTTCCTTCATCTTCCAGTGATCCAGTGATCCAGTGATCCAGTGATCCAGTTGCTGGTGTGCCTGTGGAAGCTGTTCTTATTACCTTTCACATTACCTTTCTTATTACCTTCTTATCTTCTTATCTTATTACCTTTCACATTCATCGATGATTTTAGCTTCTGCTGCACTCCAGTAGCTCTATCTCTAGAGAGGATTATAACCAATCAGAGCTAGTGATATATCTTTGCAAGTAATTCTATCTGCTGAGATTTACTGAGATTCCAAAATATTTTTGATAAGCACTAAATATTAGGGATTTCAAGTAATTATTTTCTTTTTCTTCACAAAGATTTTTTTTTTTTTAATTGAACTCTTCTTAAACTTTGTTTTGCCTTAACAAACCACTAGACACATGAGCTGAAACAAATCTGGAACTGTTATTGCTGTATGCTCCCTTTTTCCTGTTGTAATTTTTTCCAGTCATTATATCTATTTAAGAACATATTTAGAAACAGTTATTTTGGCATAAAAGCAGATCACTAATCAGTCATTAGTCATAAGAGAACAAAATTATGTTTGATTGAAATGGTAGATGAAAGTATCATCATGTTTTGCTGTGAAGTAGTTAAAAATATACTTCTGAACTCTCACGTTTGTGTGAAGTTTTCACTGTACATCTTTGTTTCAGATTTGCTTTTAATAATGGCTAATGCTCAGTGCTTGGCGATAGGAAAGCAGAAATTCAGAACTGTAGTCCACTCTTCCAGAGTTATCTGTCAAAAGCACTGTTCACTTTCCCTGGGACTCCAGTCAATATTTATTGATTTATATTCATGTCCTGAATAGTAATTTCAAATAAATTATGAATAAACTATAACCCTGGCTTTTGCCAAGACTGCAAATTTGGTTTTTGATTTATCTAATGACTGTCAGTTCCTTAACTCAACATAATTTTAAAGGAATATTTATTTTCAGCTATATGTAATTGCTGTTGCTATATGTAATTGCTGTATTCTTGTTGCTTTTTGTTTTGTTTTTATTCTGTTTATGAAATTCAAGTAAAATTAACATATAAATTATTTAAATAGATCAACGGCAATCCTTAGTATAAATGAAGATGTTACTGAATCAGACTTCTAAGATTATCATCTTAATAAAAGAGAACTGAAGACAGGTAGTTTTGCTGTATCAAAATGGGACAACATTTTCCATAGCATTGTGTGGTATTCAAACTATTTTTTAACTGAATAATCATGAGATTTTGGCTGCAGGTTCAATATATGCCATTCAATAATCAAAAAATTGCATAACATTTCTCTTTATATAGTTCTGACCAATACATAGAACATACATAGGTATGATGTAGAAGTTATAATGTGTTAATTGAGATTTTGTGTTAAATTTCACATCCTTGTCACAGTCGGAGACAACAATAACAGAAATTTTAAAGTTCAAAAAATGAAACTCATTCAAATCAAGAAGCCAATTTAGCATATTTTTTTTAAAGAGCAATAATTTTATTTCAATAAATTAATTTTGTATCTAAGCAAGAAATGTGTAGTACAGAAACAGAATTTAAATAGGTTATCATAATGCCTTCTAAAACTCTGAATGGATAAAAGGTATTTCCCTTTTATGCATGTCAGAAGTAAGTAATTTCACAAAAAAAAAAAAATTGGAAGGGGGAATAGGTGAAAAAACTTAAAAAAAAGGTCACTGAAAAAGATAAAAATTAATTTTAAACATCTAATTAGTAGTTTGCATTCCTGTTCACTCTACAAAAATGTCAAAAAGGTTTGTTTTTTAATTCATTAAAGATGAGAAATCAGGGAAATAAGTATCAGTAAGGAGGAATTTAATTACTGTAATAGTTGCATACTGTTGGGATTATGTGGCTTCAGTCCAGGCATGAACTGAAAATTAAAATTAGAAAAACACTGAAACAATGAGTTCCTTAACACATAAGATGCTTCTGGAAGTATAGGAATGGAAGTTGAAAAATGCAAGTTTCTTAAAATAGATTTTAAAAGTGTTCAGAGGATTCTAGACCAGGAAGCCTGCCTTTACATTGTCCCAAATGGCTGGAGATATATGAAGCATTCTCACAAAGTAAGACTCAACAAAGTTATTGGAGTGAGAATATTTCATCCAAAGTCTGTGTGAATTCCTTGGAGGAATAACTGTGTGTGCAGAAGGAAAATATATCCATATAATGCAATTGTATTTTCAAGAACTTTTTTCAAAGTTCAGAGAAATGTGTCTGGCAAAATTACAATAAGCAGTAGGAGACAAACAGAGGATCTATTCCAGATTTCTGATTGCTTAATGTGTAAGAAGTTTGGTAAGGTAGCAGAACTGGATGTGAATGCAGCATTAGATGAAACAACCTGACTGTGAGCTTGCAGAATAATCGACTGACTCAGCCGGCTAGCCAATAGGCGTGCAGTGAAACATCTTCCATAGTCAAATATGTAAATTAAAAATATAATTAATTTTAAATATTTGCATGTATTGAGATTGGTAGTACACTGATTGAAGTAACGGCCTAAAACTTGAACATAAGTTCCATGGAAACATGCAAAAGAACTTCTTCTCACAGTAAGGGTGATGGAACACCAGAGCAGGTTGCCCAGAGAGGTGGTGGAGTCTCCTTCTATGGAGATATTCAAGACCCATCTGGACACCTATCTATATGACCTATTATAGGGAACTGCTTTGGGAGGAGGGGTTGGATTCGGTGATCACTTGAGGTCCCTTCCAACCCCTGCGATTCTGTGGTTAACACCATCCTGTAAATTTGTCATTTAAACATGCTTGGTGAGGCAAATGGAATATATAAAATGATTCCTAATTTACTGTACAAACATGAATTAAGAATCTGCATCAGAAAGTGTCTTATCTGACCCATGCTCTGTACAGATTAGCAACACCTTGAGGTCTTCATCACCTCAAAGTTTGTTCAAAAAATAACTACCATTTAATTTAATAAATGGCAGTTAATAACAGAAAGCTTTCTGGACTCTTCAAAAAACACGTATTTAATTTTGAAACATTGATCATGTTTCTGAAGTAAAGAAAAATTGTTCAGCAAGTTGTTAGGTTTTTTTTCTGTGTGTATTTTTATGTGAGATCCTTTGGAATAGAATTGTGTTTTTAGAGAGCAGAAATCTTGGTCTAGATTTTGGCTTAACAAATCAACTCTGTTATGAAATAACGCACCTTATAATATTGCATGTATTTGTTGAAACTTTTTTTCTATGCATAGTTTTTTTTCAGTATTTAGATGTTATGCACGTGGCCCAGCATATTAAGGTAATGAATACAGTTTACCAAGAACAGTTTTGCAGAACACCCCAAGTATATGAATTGGTCTTATAAACTTGTTCTGTCAGTTTTTCAGGGGCCATTCAGTTTCTTGGGTGTGTAGTTCTTTGCCGATTCCTTTGTTCCTATGGTGGTTTGGGTTTGTTTAATTGGTGACTCTGGTCAGCAATCTGTAACTTAAGATCTCGCCTCACATAAAGCTGCAGAGGTGTAATCCTGCATATGCTGGATGAAGTTGCTCCTATGCTTAAAGGAATGGAAGAGCTGACTTAGGAAAAACTAGATAAAAACCTGGAAAAATAGCACACCATGGGAACTATGATAAACGTTTTGTTTGAAATTATAATTACTAAGGGGAATAAATAATGGTTTAGAGTAAAATTAGAGAACAGAAATAATGATGAGATGGAAGTTAAAACTAATTCAAGCAACTGTTTCTCAGAGTGAGATATTTGACTTAGGAGCAAATTTGCTGGATAAATGTTGGAATTGGTTTCAATAAATGATGCAAAACAACCCAAAAATCTTGCAATATATATCATTACCTACCTTTCAATAGATGACTCCTGAACTGTTCTTTAATTTGTTCTGACATCTCCATTAAGAGTGTAGACTGCAGTTCTATGAAGTCAAAAGGTTGTTGCGGCTTCAGTTTCTGGCTGCATGTTCCTTTTGGCTGTGATCCTTCCGATCCTGTTTACCATCACAGAGTAGAAAAGCAAAATGTCAGTGATTTCTAACAAGAGGAGAAACAGACCAGACTAGTTTTAATTATCTAAATGTAATTTGCTACTTGACAATATACAATATACCCATAATATACAATATATCTCTATTTCCTTCATGAGCTAATTTGCTTTCTGTGTGATCTTGTTACAGAGACCAGACTGTTTTTCTAACTTAGCAAGTGGTTCCAAGTGAAGTCCTGTGTTTTGTTAGTGCGTTTACTTTCCTGGATGCTTTTATAATAAAAATCATCTTCACAATTTAAAGGACACCATGTTTCACCATGTTTCCTCTTGCTGTGACCAACACAGCTACAGATTGCTCGGAAAAATAGTCAGTGCCTCACAAGTTGCATTCTGGGGATCATTCTCTCAAGTGACACTTTTAATTTTGTCTGCTCTCCTTAAAACTGAATGGAGCTCTAAAGCAGTGATGAAGAGCAGGCTGCCTCTACATCCACTAATATACAGAGAAACTACTTCCTGTCATTTGTACAGTGCTAACAAGACTAATGGGATGATGTGGTTTGACCATTAAAACACTGGCCCTGGAATTCTACCCCGTCAGTCCTTCATTGTGTTCAGTGGCTTCTAGCTGCATCAAAGCAAAGAGCAATTGGTCCATGCCTTGGAAGTCACTTGGTGTAGACAGGATGTAACAGAATGGATGTGCAAGTAGCGTCAATAGGTTGGTTCTGCTCTTCAAAGTAATAAAGACAGATATTGAGAAGAAAAATATATGCTATATATTTCATAGAATCGTAAAATTATAGAATGGCCCGGGTTGAAAAGGGCCATAATGATCAGTGAGAGGGGCAGGACGTGAGGCTTCTCATGTCTGGAAAACCCCTTCTTCATGAGAAATCTGTTGCCAGAAACCTCACCTCATGGTTGTAAGTCCCCTTTTTATCCTTCTTCTACCAGCGTGGCATTCCTGGGTGCTTAGGTAAGAGTCATGTGCAGCACCTTGAGATAGCCATCTTCCTCGAGATAAGCCCACACAAAAGACTGCTTCCTGGCCATTAATCTGTGGCTTATCGCTCTCTCATTGCCCTTGGCCTTGTCCATCTGTGTCCCTCAGACAAAGGCTTTCTCAGCCTTTGATCGGGACTTGCTTGGACTTGTTCACCTGTATCCCCAGCAAACTTTGAGGCAAAGGCATAAAAGAGAAATCTCTTACAGTGGCCAACCATCAGACCAGGCTGCCCAGAGCCACATCCAGCCTGGCCTTGAATGCCTTCACGGATGGGGCATCCACAACCTTCAATATATATACATATATATATATTTTTATATATATGTGTATATACCTTCAGTGTCCAGAAGGACTGTGTTTATGTGTGAAGCTCTTTTAAATATGAAGCCTGATATTAAGGACTGTTTCTAGGACTGTTCAGCTTGCAGAAGAGTAGGCTCATTGGAATCTCATCAATGTCCATAAGTACCTGAAAGGAGAGAGTGAATAGGACAAAACCAGCTGTTTTCAGTGGAGCCTAGTGCCAATGGGCACAAAGTGGAACACAGGAGGTTCTATACACCAAGAAGCACTTTTTTACTCTTCAGGTGACAAAACACTGAGACAGGTTGCCTGAGAATCTGTGGAGTCTCCTTGGAGATCTCCAAAAGCTGCCTGGATGTCCATCCTGATCTGGGCGTTCCTGCTGGAGCAGGGGTCATATTCCAGAAGTCCCTTCCAGCTTCAGCCATTCTGTGAAAGGTTCATCTTGCTTCTCTGTTTCTCTTGATTCATATTCATTTCTTGTCATATGAAAATTCAGCACATGGACCTTTATGCAATTCCATTACAAAAATATGCTAGGATATTCTGTCTTGGTAAATCTTTTGAGACATTGTTTGCAACTGAAATGAAATCTCAGGCTTGGCCAGGTACTGATTGGTTCATAACAACGAAACAAGACAGATTTTCATTACTTTTACAATAATGAATCAATTGTGTTACAGACAAATGTGTTAGCATTTTTTTGTTGTTGTTGTTAGATAATTAAAACAAGTTGTTTTGTCTTTTCTTTCCTGAGGCTGAAGAATTTGCTTAGTTACTTGAATCCTTATTATTATATGCTATAAACTGTTCTTTTTGGTTTTACTGTGTGATTACATCCCTATACTTTCCATTCATCTACTGTGAAAAGTTAATACTGGCCCACAAGATGTTAGTGCCAAAACTCTTCCAAATTATTTAAAAATGTTATATATTATGGTTCATAATGCATACTTAACACCCAAGGGAAGCCAGAATCAAGCTGCATCAGGGGAGGGCCAGGCTGAGTGTTAGAAAAAGGTTCTTCACAAAAGGATGGTGGGCATGGAACAGACTGCTCAGGGCAATGGGCATGGCCCAGAGCTAACAGAGTTCAAGGAGCATTGGGACACCACTGTGGTGGTCCCAGTGTTTGGATTTTGGATGGTCCTGTATGGAGCCTGGGGTTGGATTTGATGATCCTTGTGGGTCCCTTCCAACTCAGGAATTTCTATTACTCTATGGTAACTTAAAATAGCTTCATAGAAAAGAAACAGCATCTAACTCTCTGCAAATGAATTTGAGCCCAGTCCTTTCAAAATAATTTTTTAATGTTAAGCAGTTTCTTAGAAATAGGATGCTGTAATAGGCATTACACCTAGAGAATGATTGCTTAAGTTGGCTAATTTTCATTCTTTATTTCCTGACTGAATTGTCAGACTTTGAATATTACCTTGCTGAGCCCAACTTGGTTATATTGTCCTCTTTCTTTATGCAATGTACAGAATGCAAATATGTATCTTAATGCAATGTGACTCAGTGATAAAACACCTTATTAATTTATTCTTTGAATATCTCATGGTATTCATGGTATACATTTACTTCTTAGGTCTCTATCTGCTCAGAGATCCATCTTTGTTGGATTTCTCTTTCAAAACCAAAAATCTCTCATGGTAAATAACATGCAATTTTGTTCATAAGTTAACAGAAACAAGAATGAATGTACTGAATTTCTTCATGTAACAAAACTTGGGAATATGAATCTTTAGTAATATTGTCCACGGGCATTTTCATTACGTCCTTTTTTTTATTTTATATAAAACTGTGTTGGAGTATCACACTGATCCTTTAGTTCTGAAGTGCAATGCCTAAAATTGGGAATATAGCTTCAAGTCTTAACAGAAACTACCAAAGTGCTTGTAATAAACTGTAAACCGAACGGTTGTTAAAGAGGTTAAAGTTCCTGAACAGATCAGCACACATTGCAAAACTACTACTCACAAAAGGTATTCAAGCAAAGCCATTTTGTTTTTCATGACAGTGGATGGTGGTTCAAAATTATTTTTAAGTATCTTGGGAAAGTCTCAAACCTAGCCCTCTTTGTCCTAAAGAGCACATGAAAAAGAGGTGTCAACAGTTATTTCCTACATAGTAAAAATGGCTTTTGCTACAGCCCTTGCTGTTCTTTCTGCCCTCTGCATTTCATCTGTCTTTTCAAAACAGATCTTTTTCTATTTCCATCTAAATTACTTTACCTAATGACTTTATATGAATCTAGTTTATAGTGAACTAAAGTACAAAAATAATGATTTCTTCAGAGGGAACTTCACAATCTATTATACATCTCTACCTGAAAATGGCAGGTCCTGTAAGGGATATTTACCTACTGACATGGAAATGTGCTTGTATTTCAGTCCTTCCACTGCAATTTCATGATTCTTTGATTCACTTGTATGTGAAATTGGTAAACTTACTGCTCTGTTCTCCACTAGCTTTGATATGATTGATTTTGACTTAATATTCCCTGCTGAGGGTTGTTTTTTCTGTTGATATAGTTCCCTTCCAAACCCTTGTCATTTTTCTTCTTCTTTGTATCTTGATTCCTAAATTGTTGTCCTCATGTTAACCTTAGGACATGCAGCTAACAGTGAGAATGGATATGTTTGTGTTTGTAACTCTTTAAGCTTTTCTGCCCTCTCGTAAAAATGAAAAGAATGTGCCTTTGATAACAAAGGTAGAGATGTTGTGCAGGGAGCCATGTAGAATAATAGAATCACATAATCATTTGAAGTGGAAGGGACCTTAAAGGTCATCTCATCCACCTTCCCTGCAATGAAAAGGGACACCCACAGCTAGATCAGCAAAGTTTGAGATTCATCTTTTAATTTAAAGGATATGGGGATCCTACTGTTTTTTTTAGTAAATGAAATATTACTCTTAGAAACTGTTGGCAGATTTCCAATGACATGTCCATGAAAGTTAAATTTTTAAATAGCCACCATCTATATTTTTCCTTTTTCGCTGCTATATTGAAGGTGTCACACTTCTGTGTGCTTCTCTCATGTTGCACACACGGAGAAGGGAAGAGGGGAGGCAGGCCTGAAACAGAAGTTGGTTTCAGACATGTCCTTCCACCTTCCCCAATCCCTGTGTTCTCCCTTCATTGCATGAAGTGTGTTGTTTTTTTTTTTTTC
Organism: Meleagris gallopavo; assembly: GCF_905368555.1. Classification (NCBI taxonomy): domain Eukaryota; kingdom Metazoa; phylum Chordata; class Aves; order Galliformes; family Phasianidae; genus Meleagris; species Meleagris gallopavo. The sequence goes on along the minus strand of NC_139404.1, from coordinate 187,349,923 downwards.
ATGTTACATATGGGATATTCCCTGAAATTAAGAGATTTGCCCAAGATTCCTAAGGCATTCTCTGATTTAGTGGAGGGTTGTTAGAGTTAGGATAGTGTGGTTAGGTTGCAGTAGGACTTGGTGATCTTTAAGGTCTTTTCCCACCTGATAAATTCTGTGATTCTATGACAGCAATGAGTGTGCCATATCACATAACTCCTGGACTAATCACAACCATCCCGTATCAGCACTGGATGGTTATTTTTATGCAAGTATTACTGCTTTTCAAAAGAAAAAAAAAAATGTATTTGCACAGAAATTGCATTTGACAGCTTTGCTATCATATTAATAATCGTTCTCCTTGGTATTTTTCTTTCTAACAAAATATTTGTGGAAATTTTAAGACCACTAAATAAGATATGGTCTACTTCGTGTTTATTACTCATCCTTCATTCTGCATTTTTTATGGTTGCATAGCACTGCTTTCTTGTTCAGAAGGAAAAATCTGTTACTACATCTAACTGATCTTCTCCCATACTCCTAGCTTCCCTTTCAGAACTCTATTAATAATTTTTCTCTCCCATATGCACTTTTTGTTTCCCATATGCACATTTTTGCCTGAAGCAAACTCTTCTCGGTGTTTATTTTTGGTGTGTGTCCAGCACTAGTGTAATCCAGTTACAGTTATTTGTGCTGGTAGAATATCAGCTAAATCTACTTGCTCCATTTTGTCATGCCTAGTTAATATTTTAAAAAGAAAATTAGTGAGATTTTTCCATAACAATACTGGGTCAAACACAGTTCACACAGTGTACTGCACAATATTCAGTTTTGCTTTGTGCACTGGTTATTATCCAATTAGGGTGATAGCTGAGCATGTGTATTTTAGCCATGTGTTAATCCCAGTTGAGCCAGTAGTGTGTTCTGTCCTACAGACAATACAGTGGTTCCGTTACAGTGGATGAAATTGCATTCTCTTTTTAATCCCTCTTACCATATTTGAGTGGTTTTTTTCTCCCACAGACAATGACAAGTGTATTAAAAACATAATAGGAAAAAAAGCAGACTTCTTTGGGATAGATAAGTCTTTTATTAATAGGTTGTTGTTTTTTTGTTTTTTTTTCCCAATTATCATTAAGGTATTTTCTAACTGTAAAATAGCTTAGATGTGCAGGCTGGGTTCAGGACGAGTTCAGCAGTGTTAAATTCTTTTGGAAAAAAAAAACAACTTTCTCAAATTCTGATAAGAGCCCATTTCAAATACAGTGTAGAAGCAGTATATGAATAAACATTACCATCAAGAGGGTGCCTTTGCAGTTCTGCATTGTTCAGGTTGGGGTGTAGGAAGGTCACCTAAGGGTCATCTTCTCTTTTAAAAAATGGGGTAGGACTGAGAGGAGTGTCTTTAGTCCCACAGTGTATGACTACATTTTCTTTTTTGAGTGGTCTTTTAAAAAACATGTATATGTGAACAGTTTTTGGCTTCTGAAATCAGCTAGATTTCTCCAAATAACTTTAAAAGCAATGTTTAAACTGGTTTCTATATTCTGACTACTCAGAAATGGTGTCTGAGAAAGCTTCAATAGCAACAGAATGTCCTGGAGTGGACAGACCAGAGTGCTGTGTGTCCAAAAAGAAAGGCCCAAAGAATATGGAAACTGCTGTTTTTTTCTCTTAAACTGATGTTCATAGCTCCATAGAGGTCTACGATGATCAAAATGAAATCTGAACCCGGCCTTGTTAGTGTTTAGTCTTTAAATACAGAGAGAGAGTTTGCATGATTCAGTCTCGCTTACCTTTATATTTACCTTAGATGTAGCAATGATTACCCCATAGACTCACTTAGCTCAGATGTTTGAGTGCTGGCTTCCGTATCTACACCTGCAGTTCAGAAGTGCATTAACATTTATTTTTCAAACATGAAATGACCTTAATTTATGCAGAGCTCTGAGAGTGCTTGCAGTTGTGCTCTAGTTATGTGAGAGTTATATGCATGCTTTTGCCTTTTCAGCAAAGTTCCTAACAAAATTTGCATTATGACATGATTGTAGGACCAGCATCTGGAATGAAAATACACTTAAAATTAACCTTAGTTTCATATGTGACAACAATTGCAGTGTTGTCAAAATATTTTGTCCACTACTTGAGCATTGCTGCAATTTGTCATTAAGGATTACTACCAGGTTGTATCATTATCTATTTTGGGAAGGGCTGAGCTTTGAGGCATTTTAGGTTAATAGTTCAGGAGAATTAAAATAATCAAGTATTATTGCTTAAAGGTATTTGTACAGAATAATTTATTTTATTTGAAAGTAGATTTGCACATAGCTATAGTTATATCTTTGTCTTTTAAATCTTTAAACATAATTTTCTATTGTTTGGAATGTTGAAACATTTCACTTACAAATTGTGCAATTTTTCTGTACTTAAATCCCAGATGGACACCCATAGAAATAAAAAGATTCTGTGGCACAGGGCTATATCCGTTTAAAACACACAATTGTTATCCTCTGTGCTTAGACATACCTGGCACAGGCTTAGGTTACCCAAAGGCTGTAACTTTTTTTTGGCCACAGCAACCCCATGCAGCGCTATAGGCCTGGGGACGAGTGGCTGCATGACTGTGAAGAGGAAAGGGACCTGGGGGTGTTGGTTGATGCTTGGCTGAACATGAGACAACAGTGTGCTCAGGTGGCCAAGAGGGCCAACGGCATCCTGGCCTGCATTAGAAATAGTGAGGCCAGCAGGAGCAGGGAGGTGATCATCCCCCTGTATTCAGCACTGGTGAGGCCTCACCTTGTGTACTGTGTTCAGTTTTGGGCCCCTCACTGCAAGAAAGACATTGAGGCCCTGGAGCATATCCAGAGAAGGGCAATTAAACTGGTGAGAGGTCTGGAGCACAAATCTTATGAGAAGCAGCTGAGGGAGCTGGGATTGTTTAGTCTGGAGAAGAGGAGGCTCAGGGGAGATCTTACTGCACTCTACAACTGAAGGGAGGTTGGGATGAGGAGGGTTTTGGTCTCTTCTTCCAAGCAACAAACAGGACCCAAGGAAATGGCCACAGGTTGTACCAGAGGAGGTTTAGGTTAGACATAAGAACTTTTTCTCTCAGAGAGTGGTCAGGCAATGGAATGGCTGCCCAGGGAGGTGGTGGAGTCGCCGTCCCTGGCAGTGTTCAAGAGGCGTCTGGATGAGGAGCTGCGAGATATGGTTTAGTGCTTGTGGTAGCAATGGTAATGGGAGGACAGTTGGACTAGATGATCTTGTAGGTCCTTTTCAACCTTGTGATTCTATGATTCTATGGTTCTAGGTTGAAAGAAGTAGAAACCTTCCAAAAAGCGTAGAAATTTGGGGGTCCAAGATACATTGAGTCTTAAGGAGCAGAAGAGTCACTTGAAACTGAAGTATTTCCCCAAATATCTTTACGTACTTGAAAGAGAAACCCAAGATTTCATACATTTTACACCGCTGTCACTCTATGAGAAGAATGAAAATACTGGGAAGTAAAGGCTGCAGGAAAACTTAAGGAAACTAGCTTGTGTCCCCATGAGGGGTTTTCTGTAAAGGTAATTGACAACACTGAGAAATTTATGAAGAATGGAAAGGAGAAATTTATAACACTATCGTAACTTTGAAGATCTTAGACACAAATAATATATTCCCATTTATATATTTACAAGCTGCTAAAAATTACTTAATTTGTTGTATAGATCTTTCCTAAGTCATCTTATCTTTAAACCCAGCTTCTTGTTCTGTTTTCATTATGTCTATGTACACTAGTACATAATGAAGCTTATGCTACGGTTTAGTATTTAGGGCAGATAACATTCTTCCTGAACTTGTCATTTGCATATTCTGATGCAATTTTGTTGACAAGATCTCTCCAGGCATGCAGAAAAAATCCCTCTCTGTGTCTGTTTTGATCAGTGGCAAGAAGGGGATCTTTTCCAGTACTTAGCCTTGATGCTGTTTCCACAAGGAAGCACTTTGCCTTATAAAGCTTGCACATACGCATCTGCTTCAGCAGGATGCCTGCAAGTTGGGTCACAGTCATCTAGAAAAAGACCAAATCTGAAAATTGAGAGCGGTGTTAGTTGTGTTGGTTGGTTGGCTTTTGTTCTTTTTTTTCTTTTTCCTTTTTTGATTTTTTTTTTTTCCCCCGCAGTGGCTTGTCATCCAGAAAGGGACGCGGGCGCGTCCCAGGCGCGCACAGCGCTGCCTGCTCCTGCCTGCAGCGTGGATGCCGGCAGGGCGCTGCGCGAGTGGAGCCCGGCGCTGACACGGAGCCACGCAACGGCTCCGCTCCGAGCAGCGCCGCCGCGTCCCGCTACCGGGGCGCTGGGAAGGCGCGGGCAGACGAACCGGCGTTTGGCTGGAGGGGCTTTTCTACCCAAAGCGGCAGGAGGAAGCGCGAGTTGAGCCATGCGTGCGCACCTGCCCGAGCAGCCCGGAGGCGGCAGGGGGGCAGCGGGGCCGGGCAGCGTTGGGCAGCCCGCAGGCAGGGATGCTCGCTGTGCCTGCGGCTGGCATCAACGTCAGCATCAGCCGGGACGCTCCGGCAGCCCCCAGGAGTATCCCTGCGGGGCTACGAGCCGGAGCAGGAGTAAGTTTGTCGCTCTGCGGGACGCCGTGCGGAGGAGCCCTCGGAAATCCCCGGGCAAGCAGAGGTGCAGCGCGGGGGAGTGGTGCTCAGAGGGCGGCTGGGCCACCCCGCTGCAGGTGAGCCGGTGCTGAGCCCTCCCAGCTGCCCCGGGCTGCTCCGGGGATGGGGTGAGGTCTGGGGGCTGCTCTGTGTCGGGCTGGGCTTGGTGCTTGGGCTGGCGCCGCGGTGTTCTGCCGTCTTTGGAAATTGCAGGGTCCTCTTGAAGAGTTTGTTAAAATGTTTTGGTTCCTGTCTCCAGGTTGTGCAGCCTTTGAATTCCATCCTCTGAAGAATCGATATATTGATCCCTCTCCCCCGTAATGAGTTTTGCCTCCTTCTACAATCGGCTTGTTTTCTGTCTTAGGTGGAGTTACATAGGGATACTTTAACAGTGAACTTTGGCAAGGAGATTTATTACTAAGAGAAAGCATGACCTATTTTTTCTTTTCTTTTTTTTTTTTTTTTCAACCCTTCATATATCTGAAGTAGTTCTTTAGCCTCTGCAAATATATATGTTTTTTGTAGTTGTTGTTGTTTAATGACAGGGGAGTATGTTTTAAAATGTAAAGCAACCAGGATGCACACAGGTGCCTGTAAGCAATTAGGCTGAGGATGATTACACTCCACGCAACCCAGCACTGTGAAACTGAAATCACAGTGACACTCATTTGATGTTTAATATTAAAAGGCATTAATATTTCCTTCACTGAGGCATATGTTTTCATTTCTGACTTAAAAAGTAACAAAAATATAACCTAATTCAAAAAGTTTACATTATGTCAATGTTAAATACTTTTTCATGGCTTCACACTAAAATAGAAAAGCAGAATTTAATATAGAAATAGGTTTTTGAAAAATGTTCTTACTTACTGAAACAGTATAGACAGGAGTTTAACTAGCTTTAGCCTGTACACCCTCTCTCCAGACTAAATCAATTCTTTGATGGAAATGGTTTTAATATATTTTCACTCAACAGAGAAGCTACGAGGCAAAGGATTGTCAGATAGCATAGCTGTGTTTTATCTTATGGTCTAAAAAAAGTGATGTTCTGTTGACAGAAAATGAATACAAAATAATATGTAGATGCAATACAGGAGAACATAATAGAGGGGAAAAAGCATCTCTGAGCTGACCTTAATCATGACCCTTAATTTGGGGATACAAGTTTAAGTCAGTTATGTGTTTTTGAGGGCTATGTTGATCAGAAGAACTGTTGTCGTTTTTGCAAAAAGGAGCCGCAATAATGAAACAGAGATTCTTGCTTACCTGGGGAAAAAAAAAAAAAAAGAACTTTTATTTGAAATTTGTATCTTATGTATAGCTGTGATAGTAAATAAGCTAGTAACAACTTCTAAGGTAGAGGTTTCTTCCTGTGAAGTTCCAAGCAAACTTGCCTTCTGCTTGAAAACATTGGGAAAAGTGATTGTCCTCAAGCACAAAGCAGACATGTAGCACCTTGGAGAATCTGCTTCTTGATTAGCAGTACCAAATTCAGTCCTTAATTCCTACAGTTTGTATCACACAGTTTTATTAACCTACACTTTGTCATTCTGATCCTGAAAATGTGTTATCACTGTGAATGTGTCTCTGTTTTCTTTCCCAGTTCATCCTTCTTTACTATGTCAGAACAACGAATGGCATTCCCACATTATTAATGTTTCAGCTAACTTAGAGATTCTGCTTTACTTCTCTCCATATATCCAAACAGAAATTTATTTTGAATTACAAACAACAGCAAAGCTTACTTCTGAAAGCGAATTGAATTCAAATTCAAGTGGAAATTTGATTTCAAGATCTAATTTGGTCCTTACTTCTAATCCCTTTTTGACAAACTCATTTACAATTCTGTTTCCTGTTTTAAAAATGAAATTTAAAAAAAAAAAAAAAACAAAAAACACAAAGATAAGTTAATAGGCAACTTTTTTACATCCCATTGCCTGGAAATACTTCTTGCCTCTCTGCAGTGCACTGTCTCTCTGTTGCTGTTAGCATGATGGAATGATAATTTTCTTCAATGATTTTGTATATGAGGCCCCAGAGTTACATTACCTGTAAGAGATCTGAATGACTCTTGCAGGAGGAGGTGAGTAGGGATGGTGAGCTGCAGTTTTCCACGAGTCTTTCCAAGGCTGGGTGTTGTTAGTACCATTGGATGTACTTTCCTGGCTGACACACCAAGACTGCTGGCACATACCTGATTACTCAGGTTAGGGATATGTGGTAACACCAGCAGCTGATGGTGAGCACAGAGCAGTTCTTCCTTGTGCAGTAGCTGAGTAAGTAGGCATGGAGGGAGAGTTTAGAGAAAATTACAGAAGTTGAGCTGCTGTGCTTGTCCTAATAACTCCAGAGTTACTTCATAAAATCATAGAATTGTTTGAGTTGGAAGGAACCTGCAAAGGCCATCTGGTCCAATTCCCCTGCACTGAAAAAGGACACCTACAGCTCCATCAGGTGCTCAGAATCCCATCCAGCCTGACCTGGAATGTCTCCAGGGACGGGTCATCACAGCCACAACCTCTCTGGGCGCCCTGTTCCAGTTCCTCACTACCTGTATTGTAAAAAAACTTCTTTATATTCACTCTAAATCTCCCCTCTTATAGTTTTACTTCCAAGCGGTTTGGAATAAAGGAAGTTTCCTCTGAGCAACTCAGCCATAAGAGTGTAGTTGCAAGCTTCCAGGTTCCTAGAAATCACCACTATTCTGCTAAAAGGATATGGAGAAGAAAAGAAGTGGATTCGCACCTCTGACCGTTTCCCAGCTCGAACGATAATATTGAGCTCCACTTTAATTCAGCTCACTCTGTTTTCTATTAAATGACTGGCCTTTCTGTTTTGAATACAGTTTCAAGGAAAAACATCTCATCTTAGGTACTGTTTTGTTATCTGCAAAAGTTTATATACGTATTTTATTTTGAAAGCTTTCACAGAAGCATAAATTTTCACATAGTTTTTAAATAGTATGCTGTCAGAATCAGCTTCTTCGGTTGGCTATTTTTTCCAGCAGTTCCCTCAATGTCTTTTAAAAGAAGTAGCATCACAGAGCTGTTTTCTTACAAGTACTGGAGTCTTTTTAGCTAAACTCTACTTCATAGATGTGTCATGACTTAAAAAAGCAATAAGCAGTCAAATTCTATGCTGTGAGCGGAGAGTGGAGGGCCTTTGGCACTGTTGCTGAAATTGTAGTGTATCCTTTGAGAACACTTTGCATGAGGAGGTAAGAGATAGCTTTGAGGCAGAAGGTCTTTTCCAAGAGACACTGGCTCTGCTAAATGAAAAAGAAATAATTTGTCATTGGATGCTTTTCTGAAAGCATAGATTCTTCCTTTCAGGTTCCCAACCTTCTGCATATGATTTTCCATTCTTCAGAATCAGAATCACTGAGGTTGGAAAAGACCTCTAAGATTGTCTAGTCCTAACCCCACCAAGCCCACTAGCCATATCCCTTAGAGCCATCTCTACCCTTTTCTTTGAATGCCTCCAGCTACAGTGAGTCCACCTCCTCTTTTCTTCTATCAAGGTACCCCTGGCTGTGAAAGTATGGAAAACTATTTTAGACGCCTCAAGTGGATCTTTTCAATCTCAGCTAGTACATTTGAGTGTCAGTAAAATGGCAATTAAAGGAGAACCAAATAATGCTGTTTTGGGAGGAGGGGGTTTCAGTCTTCAGGGCTGTTGAAAGAGCTAGGTGTCATAAGACAAGTTTTAACTTAGCACTGACACTGTCAAAGTTAAAACAGAGGGTGGCTGTGCAACTTTTGATGCAGAAAGAAGTTAACATCTCATCTTCAGTCTGGTACTTACCAGAGTATTTAGGCAACAGCTCATGAGTTTCACGAAGATGAATCTTAATTCAGCATCTTGGACAGATTGTTGTGCTGCATTTCCAAAAGTAAATTCATTTGTACATCTTTTAAGTAAGAGCTGCACAGATTGCTAATAGTATTTCAAAGCAGGAATACAGAAACTATTAGCATGTTCTTTTCGAAGATGAGTATATATATGAGTTATAACGATTCCCCTTTCCAATCCTATTGTCTAAAAGAGGACATGGAGAAGTCTAGCTGTTCTGCGATGGCATGCTGGGTGACAGTCACATCCAACACTCCCAGGACAGCTGCATTAGAAAACAACATTCCTTTGCATTCTTATTTAAACTACTTATTCTGGGAAAAAAAAAAAAAAAATCAAACAACAACAGCAAAAAAAAAAACAAAACAGGAAAATGCTGTTAATACTGAATTCATAACGTTTGGATTATGTTTGGCAGAAAATGGAGTTCAAAGATAAGTGGTGGTGGCTTTTGAGTCCCCAGCACGGAAGTTAGCAATCCTCTTTGCAGTGTAGGGAATATTATTGGTCCAGTCAGGAACCTGAAGATGTGCCATTCATACCAGATTTTTCATTCTGTCTCCAGAATGCATTCAGCCACCTCTGCTTGATGAATGATGTAGTGCTACTTTGCAAAAGTCTTTGAGTTTAAAAGGAAAGTAGTTGTAGTTTTATTTTCTTGTAAAATTTCTGTCTCCTATTCATGTATCAAGTCTTTCATCAGTGTTAATATTCTTTATGGCACATAACTTCTTGAGGCAGAAAATAACAGCTGAGGAATAAGCATGATTACACAGGTCATGAAAATATACGTGCACAAGATGTTCTGTATGTTTCATGTAAATACTGCAGTGGGAAGATATATGCTATATAGTATATTAACCAATGACTGTAATGATTTATAATTCATCTACACACATTTTGGCTCCTGCTGACTGCTCAGCCATAAATATGTTATTGCTTGATTTGCATGATTTGTGGGACCATATTTAGATTTGCATTTAATTAATCCCATCCTTTAAAACTTCTAAATGCCTAAAGAAGCCAAGAACTTTTTCTCTCCTTTAGATATAATTTTGCTTCTGGGATTCTCAGTGAAGTGAAAGGGGGCATGGGAGGAGAATTGTAGGATTTGGAGGAGATGAAGAGGCTCTTTGTTGATGTTGGTTGTTGGTAATTGGCCTCAACTACACAAGTTCTGTGGCAGTCCTCCTTGTTGCTAAATCTCTCTACCACTTGGCTTGTGTATTCTACCATGGCTGAGAACAAAAGATTGGACTGGTAGAACTAGACTAGCTGAGGCCAGAGATTCAAAACTTTTTTTTTTTTTTTTTTTTCCAATTTAACATTTTCTAAAATTTGCAGTCCAGATCCTCTCCTAGGAATATCCTTGCTTTTTCACCTAACAAACTCCTTACAACCAAAAGAACTTATAACCCAGCTCCATATTTAATCTGCACTGCATTGGTGCATGACATGGAAGTGAATTTCAGTCTTCCAGTCTCTTCCAGTGAATGACTTTCATGGTTATAGGTTGCTTTAACTGTTTTGTGGCATGTCCTGATGGACTGAATGATGGAATAAAAGATTTGCGTTGCAGCTTGCCTAAGATGATAGGAGTAAGAATTGATAACCCTAGATGTGCTTTCTGTCTAATCTTCCACTACATTTCAATTAGATATTCAAAGATGCAAACCTTTCATAGCAACTCGAAAAGATGTCTATAACCTAGTCAAAATAAGTGAAAAATGATGAACAACCTTTTATGGCTGTTTGCTGAGCAATGCCTAGAATCAAGATGGAATTGATCAAGATTACCCTCAGCTATTTGGGTAGGACTTAAAGATACAAACTGAAAAGAACCATTTTTTGGAAGTGGCTCTTTTGGAGTATCTGAAACAACTGTGAAAATCTCAGAATTCCCTAAAAATGAACAAACAAACAAATAGAAAACTCTAAAGGGTGTTCCTGGCTGCAGTAATGATGGGATTTACAGTTTGCCAATTTACCTCAGTATCTTGATGTCTCTATGTGTCTTTTGGATAAAAGATAATAAAAATGTAATTGGAAAAAAAAGGAAGCAGAAGAATTATGGCTCAAATTACTTTACATTTAAGAACTGTGTTTGCTTTGAAAGAAGCCACAGATTGATACAATAAAGTTTATAAATTAGGTAATATAAGTTCACTTATATATGTATATATATGTGTGTGTGTGTATATATACATAGTTGGTTTTTTCTTTTTAAATAAATTATTGCACTTAGATGAATCAGCTCAATATTCACCTAATTTTAAAACCATAGAATCATAGAACGGCTTGAGATGGAAGGGACCTCAAGGATCATGAAGCTCCAACTCCCCTGCCGCATGCAGGGCCACCAACCTCCACATTTAATACTAGACCAGGCTGCCCAGGGCTCCATCCAATCTGGCCTTGAACACCTCCAGGGATGGGGCATCCACAGCCTCTCTGTGCAGCTGTCCCAGCACCTCACCACTCTCTCTGTAAAGAACTTCCCCCTGATATCTAACCTAAATCTTCCCTCCTTCAACTTAAAACCACTTTGCCCGTATTCTGCTATTACCTTCCATTGTTTTGAGAGTTAAAAATACAGGGATAAAAAAAAAAAAAAAAAGATTTTATGTATTCAAAATACATGTTTTATAATATCTAAAATGAACATCAGAAAAACAAACATAATAATCTTTTTTGCAAATTCCATTTCTGGTATAAGCTTTCTTTTAAGTCACAGGAGCTAGTTCTGAATGTAGTGCAAAATCCATTTTAGCAAAATTACATCTGGTTTGGTTTTTGCTATATTGGACTTTTAATATCACATTTTACCTTTCTGATTAAGTATTTTTGCAGGGAGAAGCAGGTTACTTCAGCAGCTAAAATTGCTCGTATAATTGGTCAAACAGAATATAAGACAAATTATTTTCATTACGCATTTAAATGAGAGCAGGATGGAGCAGTGCCATAGGTTTCCAGTAAGTTAAATTGAGGCTTCTAAGGTTCCTTGTTTGCAGTTGTTTTTCTTTTGAGTTCTATACTTCCTCAATACTGTATTAGTACTGTTTTGTTCATGCTTACAAGAGCCTTTGTTATTCATAGGATCATAGAATAGCTTGGGTTGGACAAGACCTTAAAGGTCACCCAGTTCCAAGCCCCTGCTCTGGGCTGGTTGCCCCCCACCAGACCAGGCTGCCCAGGGCCCATCCAACCTGGCTTTAAGTACCTCCTGGGTTGAGACACCACAGCTTCTCTGGACATTTGTGTGTTAGTTTTTCCCAGTTTTTATATTGCACTCATCTGATAGATGAGTACATGAAATATTTATCAAAGTTTGAAGAAGGTCTTAGGTCCAGTTTTCATTTGTTCTGTAGGGCCTATTTTGTGTGCAGGGGGGAGGGGGAAAAAAAAAAAGGAAAAAGAAGAGGGAGAAAAAAAAGAAAAGAAAAAAAGAAGAAAAAATTTTGTTGACAGTTTTGTGAAGGGAAAATGCAGCTGTGATCTCATGGTCCCTTTGGCTGATCCACTGAGGAATGGCAGCTGGAGGAGTGGGGTCCTGGCCTTGCATTTTGCTCCTTCGCTGTGTTGCTTCTTATGATTGCGTAGCGAGCTTTATGAGAGAACTGATATGCCAGGAACTTAAAAAAAAAAAAAAAAAAAGGCATTTTTCAAAGAGACCTATTTCAGAGCCCAGCTTGTTGTTCCTTGCATAGCGGTCAGCGCAGGCACAAGGCTGAGAGAGAAGCATGTGACAAGGGATGGGAGACAAGTTGTCCCAAAAGATAGCATACAGCTGCAGCTTTCAACAGTGGCAGCACTTAAAGTACGATTTCATATCTGCGTTTTGGTTTTGACAACACAGTAGCACTCCTTTTGCTAAGTGCAGAAACGTGTATTGAGCTCTTTGCTATCTCCAGGAACTCAAACAAATCATGTTTTGCTTAAGAAATGGAAAATTGGGGGGAAACCTGTTCCTACTTCTATTCTGTCCCCTGTGAAGACATAATTGGGTTCCCTCAAAATCTACTCATCTTGCAGTCACAAATATGGAAGTCACTTGCTGCCAGTCAGTTGAATTTTGCTGTGCAATCATGCAGATGCACAGGTACAGGCAAGCCACGCTTTGGAAAAAAAGTACCAAAAATTGATATTGACTTATTCAATAAGAAGGCAATATTAAAAAAATCTCAGTTGACTTCTTACTTCCTCTCTGGAGCAGATGCAACCATGCACAGTACTGCATTCTCAATGCTCTCTCTACAACGCTAGCTTGCTCAAGCAGAAGGTTAGAGGCCAGTGTCCCACACCTCTAGAAAAAACATTCCTACTGTTTTATTTCAGTTTACTTATAAACTTTTTCTTGTGATATTAGAGACATAATTCCACAAAATAATAATAATAATAATAAACAATTATTAAAACGTACACTTCGTAGTACTGAAATATACTTCCATGCATGCAGCTATTTTCTTAGATGTTAATCCTACTCTTATCAGGAAAATATCTCACTTCTGTACCATAAATTTATTTTTTTTAATTCTCTGTCTAATAATTGAAAAACAATGAGTGTATGCATTTATTGTATATAAACACTTCACATGTTCATGTTTTATGCATTTATAGATAAATGATAAGATTCCATGCAGCTGTGCAAAAACTGGTGGGTGATCACCATCAGCTTTCTTTGTTGACAAGATACCTGCTTGACTTACCAGAACTTAGCACACTGCTACTGGTTTGAGACTTAGAAGCAACTATGGTACCTGAATTCATAAAATGTGTGACTGAAATCCAGATTCCGCTTCAGCTTATTAATAATTTTTTTCTGGCTCTTTATCCTAATAATGTGCATGTATTTGTGTATGAAATACATGAATCATAAAATCATGAAATCATTAAGGTTGAAACAAACTACTAAGATCACCTAGTCCAACCATCAAAATATGAAAACCTTTATGGTAATGATATTCATTCACTTATTGACATACTCTGTGCTCATTAATTTAATTGTTCCAAAACTGCGTTTCAGCATTGTTTGTTCAGAGTAGAATAGCAGTATCAGTGCATTTGTTATGGATAGAACTTGGCTGAAAGTCAATAACCAGTAGTAATTGGCTTGAGATGTAGCCAGGACAAATTTGGGGAGAGGTACGTTTGGTAGGGTATGGGGATGCTACATCATACATTCAGGAAGTCCAGTTTTTGATAACACATAGCAGGCCTTCACTGAACCCATTAATCATTGGGCATTCCTGAATATCCTGGCCAGTACGATTTTCCACCCCTCTGAAAACATACAGAAATTGCTATGGCCATAACACTATTATTTAGGTAGAGAGGGTCCAGAGCAGGGCCACAAAGATGATCAGAGGGCTGGAGCACCTCCCCTACAAAGATAGGCTGAGGGAGCTGGGCTTGTTCAGCCTGAAGAAAAGGAGGCTGTGGGGTGACCCCATTGCAGGCTTTCAGTACCTAAAGGGAGCCTACAAACAGGAGGGGAATCAACTTTTTGAAAGGGTAGATAACAGCAGGACAAGGGGAAATGGTTTGAAGTTGAGGGTGGGAAGATTTAGGTTGGATGTCAGGGGGAAATTCTTTACAGAGGGAGTGGTGAGGTGCTGGAACAGCTGCCCAGAGAGGTTGTGGATGCCCCGTCCCTGGAGGTGTTCAAGGCCAGATTGGATGGGACCCTGTGCAGCCTGGTCTAATATTGAATGTGGAGGTTGGTGGCCCTGCATGTGGCAGGGGGTTGGAGCTTCATGACCCCTGAGGTCCTTTCCAACCCTGGCCATTCTGTGATTCTATAATTTAAATAATCAATGACTTTATGGAAGTAAAATCCTACAGAAATATAATGAGGGGACCAGTTTGTTGCAATTCGACTTGATCATAGCATACTTTTTCTATAATGCATCACATGTAGGTGTACTGTATGTAGTGAGCTGAATCACGATATGTTGCTATTGCCTCTGGGTCAGTTATTACTTACTTAGCCTTTGCAAGTATAAAATTGATAGCAATCTGATCACTTCTGTGAGCATAAATCTGCAAAAAGCCTGTCTTTTTTAGTCCTTTATTTCTTTGAGTTGTCATGGTGGTATTCTCAGTGGATCTTCTGTTTATACTGTTTATACATTTAAGTCCATGGAGTCAGCACAAACTTTAAGCAGGAAAATATTTGGAAATAATTTCTGCTGAAAATTGAGGTTATCACTCCTAGCTGTTTTGGTTTAAAGCACTGGTTTCTGTCTATCAGCTAAACTAGTCTGTGTACCAAGAAATGCAACATTACCTTAATCATACTGACAATACAGAAAAGAATGAATCAGTACTTTGTAGTGGAAGAAAATGCAGGGTTGCAGAAATGTTCTGCTGAGTGGTCAGAAATTAAAAAGCTTTTCAGATTCATCAGTCTTGGGTCCTTGTGTCTTCTTCCTTTGTCGTCTCTCTCTGAACTGTTGCCTTTGGCTCATTTTATGTAGTGCCCTTTCAAAACATTTTTGGGTACTGGGGAAATTAAGGAACTGTTCTCTTTCTTCAAACCTTTGCCCTTTTCTCTCTTCTTTACCAAGAACCCCATTACTTCTACATCGCCTCATCTGTATTTTCACATTTTTGAATGGCTGCCAAAACGGTAGAAGTATTACTGGGCTTACCTATATGCTCTTTGTCTTATTTCCAGATGTGAGTCTTTTTTTTTTTCTTGTGGTTCAGTTGTCAGGATTTGTCCTCAGGTGATAATAACTTTAATGTACTTTCTGCCAGTTTCTATTTGATAGTGTTACCTGGCACATGAGGGTTCAGCAAATTAAAAAAAAAAAAAGGAAAAGAAAAAATGAAAATGTGAAAGGAAAGAGAATGTCATATCAGAAACATTTAGTGGCAGATGGATGAGGAGTAAAGGAGCTTGTGTGTTTTTGTGTGTTTTTTTTTTGTGTGGCTTTTGCTATTTTTGTTTTGTTTTTCATAATAGCAATAATAAAACCACAAAGACAGAGGGCTTTGTTTTTTAATCAAATAACAAGGGCTAGGAAAGGGGATCAAAGTAAAATTAATCCTGTTAATGTTTTCTCCAGACGTCATTACTGCCTGATATCTGACATTTCTTAAAGCACCTTAGAATAAACAGCTATGTGATTCTTTTGTTCTCCAAGATGTTTGGAAGTCAGGTCACTGTTCATTCCGTTTGAGGAAGGGTAAGGCAGGGAGGTTAGCAAACTTTTTGTAGATTGTACATAAAACAGGTGGAGAGCTTTGCATTTTCAACTCTTTTATCTTAGAGCAGTTGTTATTCTCTAGAGCAGGCCACGGCACACTATTTGTTGAAGTACTAATAAATAGCTGTTTTATGCTGGGCTTTGGCTATTTGTGGCTATCCCATCTTTTTTGGGGTTCTGAACCTTCATACACTTTTGCTGTGTGTCAGCAGAATGGAGGTGCAGCATCAAGCCCAGTTCCTTTGGTGGTATTCTCAATGACTCCCTGCATCAGTGAGTCTGTGTATCCTGATAGGACATCTGGCAAGAGGAGAATAGAAAATGATATTTTTGTAGGCAGCTTGCATTCAGATTCAGTCCACCAAATGAGTTCAAAGGCCACAAAAGCCAGTTTTGGTTGCTACTACAACTGATCTTTAGCTAGAACAGTAACAGTGGGAAATGTTAGTGAAGTAGAATTTCAGTTTTTCTGAAACTATTTTAAAGCAGTAGTATTGCCTCTGATTTTTGAACACAAAAATTAAGCAATCGTGATATAAAAGTTTTGGACTGGAACTTAGCAATATTATACCATTCTTATTCCCTTTTGACTGAAAATACACTAGCAACTATGAAAGCCCTTCATATTTAACAGTGCACACATTTCCACAACCATAAATATAAAGATCTGCATGTAGAATTGCATGGCTATATTCTTCTTATTCTTCTAATAAGAAATACTTACAGGATGAAACACTTAGTTATCTCAGTCATTTGCTGTTAATGTTTTAGAGGTTTTTAAACAACTCATTGGAAAAGCTCCAACAAAGCTTTATAGCAGCTATTATCTATTAAAATTTATTTAAAATATTAAATATTTTAATGTTTTATAGGAAGGCTGCAATCCAGCTGGATAGATGTAGAAGGGTGATGTACGGTTAAGTAATTTCTAAAATTCTCTGCTGGAGACATAGTGGGATATTCCCAGCTGATCTGTTATACCAAATTATAAAATGCAATCTTACTGGCTGAATTATTTAAAATTTACTTGATTGATAGCAGTGCTTGTTTTTATATAAATAAATATGCATTTTAAAAGGAGCTACATATATTTGGCATAAAAAAATCTGGAATGGTATTTTTCCCATAAAACATAAGCTACATCAAAGTTTATTTGATGCAGTTGAATCGGTGTTTATGAAACTGATCTTTGTTCATTGTGACTTCTTTATTCATATTTTCTCATTATTGTCTTGACTTGAGGTATTAGTACATGTCCCTAGTGTACTTACAGAGATATGGGAAAGTTCTATGTATTATATAAAATCTGTTTTTAAATATGATGGAAAGTCTCCAGAAATGTGCCTTGACTGAAGTAAATCAAGTTGGGATGGGATGGCCCCAGCTGGCAGCCAAGCAACCACATGTCCACTCCGCACTCTTCCATCTCAGAACAGGGGATAAAGTAGGACAAACAGGAGTGCGAAAGCACTCAGGTCAAAAGACAAATAAGGAAGCTGCTCACCAATAACTGTTACAAGAAAAACAGTGTCAACTTGCAGGCTTCAGTTTAATTTATTGGCAGTGAACATGGGCTGCAGCCTCTGTGGGGTGAGCGCTCATTGCCATGCAGTATTTCCTGTTGTTCTGGCCCTGTTCCCTCACTCCCTCCTCAACGTTTTCTGTCCTATATTAAGTGCCGAGCAGACCTAGGTCTCCTCTCACAGAGGCCTAGCAACCCCTAGCATCCAAATCCTTGCTGTGGGTACCTATTGTACAAGTGAAAACAGTAGCCTTATGCAGCTATTCTAGCTGTAACATTTTTCACAATAAGAGATTCATTTTACATCCTAAAACATAAGGGAGTAATCATTAGCTATTCGAGTTGATGAAGAATTGGCTAATTATTTATGCTCCTGCTTTAAATCTTTCACTTTTTGGTGAAGCAGATGGTGCTGATCATGCTGAGAGAAGATAAAAACAGCTGTTCTGGGTCAAACTGATGGTTGATTCAAGCCATTATACTAAGTACAATGATGGTCACTACTGAATTTTCCTATTAATCAGAGTAATATTTGATGGAAAGGAAAATAAGCTCTCCATCTCCCTTCCTTCACCCCCACTCGGCAGAACTTTCTTTTCAGAAGTTCATTTGCTTGGAAATAAAAGAAAGCTTTTACCTCAGGATGTTCAAATTTTTGTTTTCTTTGACAAAATCTACATCAAACTTTTTAAGAACCTGTTAGTCAAAAATGTGTTTAGGCTACATTGTGAGGTATTTCATAGTTTTAGAAATAAAATATTTTGAAGTAAATCAGGCAAATTTTTAGAATTTTTCATGTTTCTCCTTTTTTTTTTTTTTTTCAGTCAGTTATTTTGCTACACTTGACTTGATTTTTCAATTAATTCTTCTAATTCTTCTAATTCTAACCTTCTAATATTGTTTCCCAATGAACTTTGGGTATGAGTATGTGGGGTCCTAAAATGGGATGTTACTAACTGATGAAAAGAGTACAACATAGTTAAATACATACTGTTTAAGGCTGCTTGTTTTCTACTCTTGTCCTTAGAATCATGTAGGTCTCAATATCTCTCCTTTCACCTCTCTCAACAAATACTTCCTACTTCATTTTGGAAATCCATGTTTGAGAAAGGAAGGAACCAAAGAATATAACTGTGATTTGTTCTAGCATTTCATCTTTTATATCTGGTATTTTTATTTTAATATGACTTCCTAGCATCTCAGATTTGCATGAAAGCTTCTTTAGCTAAGGGTGACATCTAGTTCCAGAAGTTCTGTGTAATGCCAGTATTTGTGTGAGCAGAAGGCCCACGCATGAACAGTATCCTCCTCCCCAAAAGGTGGTGTCTCAAAAATCCTGACTTTATGGAAATCTTTAGGATTTCTGTGGGCTGTGGATTTTACCATAAATAAAATAAATGTTTTTTCACTTATGGGTGGAAGTCCTATTATTTCTGCAGTGTGATATTGCTACCCATAAGCAGAGGGAAAATACACCTGAATGGGTTGAAGAGACAGTTCAGTTAAACAGCATCTCTTTGGCAGTGGAGGTCAGAATGGCATCCTTTGGGAGATGCAAGGAATACCCCTCATTATCCTCTCATTGACAGGATAGTTTTCTTGGATTTTGTGACATTAAACGAATCTTTGTAGCTTGATTCCTAAGTTTTGATACAAAAAATCTTTGCAACATTTTATTTTTCTCATCAGCTCTGTTTTTATTCTCCAAATTGTTCTTCTTCGCGTGATAGGTATTTGAGCTGGGCTTTTAAAAGGATGCTGAGAGTTAGGTATTTGTTGCAGCTAGAAATAAATATATGCAGATCTCTTGAGGGCTTCTGTTTGTCTATTTTGTTTTGTTTATCTTCTGAGGGGAAAACAAAAACAAAACAAACAACAAAAAAAAACAGTAGTGAACTGTTTAGTCCTAAGTTATAAAAAGGGAACATTTTAATTTTCATGTTTGTGTTTTCACTTCAGAATAGCAGAACGACGTCTAGCTAGGCAGTTGTTCAATTATCCCAAAGTGAAACATATGTCTCAGCTCTAATCTTGCCCTCCTATCCTTTCACGGAGGCTTTCTGATTAACTTTTTATTCTTAGGATAGCAATTTGTATCAGAGATCTAATTAAGACCTTTATGTAACACATCCAAGGTCCTCCTTTTGCAAGTCTGGCTCACCTCAGTACCCCTAACGTTGCAGCTTTCGGTATGGAGCATTCTGAAATGTCTGACATTTCAAGCTATCTCTTCTGGTTGAAAACAATTTCAGCTATTGAGAACCGTGAACAAGATTCATTTCATTCTTTTGTCCCGGTAAGGAAAACTGTAACATACCTCTGAAGTAAGACATGTTTTTAAATTGAAATTCTGAGTGTTAGGTTTCTTTCAGCAGAGGGAAATGGCTATACTGAACTCCTCTGTTGAGCTGGATACGCTCGGATCTATGACCTCAGGTCTTCTGGTTGATTATGTTTCCTACTGTTGCATGTCTGAGTGGGAAAGAACAGCCTTTAATAAATGCTGGCAATTTCTGGGAAGAAAATGCATGGTTCTGTGTATCTGGAGTTAAAAGATGGTGCTGACATTTCTATTTTATTATTTTAAGGTTTG
This sequence comes from Meleagris gallopavo, assembly GCF_905368555.1. Taxonomy (NCBI): domain Eukaryota; kingdom Metazoa; phylum Chordata; class Aves; order Galliformes; family Phasianidae; genus Meleagris; species Meleagris gallopavo. The sequence goes on along the minus strand of NC_139404.1, from coordinate 187,330,124 downwards.
CTTGGAGAAGGAGATAATATTAAATATATATATTCTCATTTCTGGAGAAATATAAAATTGAAGTAAAGCTTTTAAAAAAAGGAATATTAATCAAATGCATTAAAAAATGTAAGTACATATTGCTGCTTAATACTGAATAACATATTCTAATATGCTAGTGTTTACTGTGTACAAAATAAATCAACTAAGTTGACTGATCTCTTCTTTGTTTACATAAATGTGTTAATAATTTTAATCATATTTTAGTTAATATTGTTGTCATATGCACTAGAGCTATTTATTTTCCCGTAGGCAGTGGCAGATGCAGGGTGATGCTTTTTGTGACTGGGTTAGGTGAGCCAGATAGGGCATGCTGTAGAGGAAAGAAAAGTGCATTTTGATTTCTTCTGTGTATTTTCGTTTCGTGGGAAACATGCATTTTATGGATATGTCTATATAAATATACATTTATACTGCGTAGAAGAGACATGTATCTGAAAGCTGAAGTATATTATCAGCAATCTGAAGAATTATATAGCTACTAATCATGTTGTCTCAGTTCCTTTGCTACCTGATGGGCTGGTATCAAAAATGCTTGGATTTCTGTGTGTGAGCAGAGACCCTCCATTATAATTGAAGAAGACATTTCAAAACTTGTCACAAATCATATAGTGGCATGTAAGTGGTGGGCTGACTTTAACTTGGACTATCTTGATTTCCCCTTGTTATGTCTGCCCTAAAAAACACCAAAAACTGGTGCCTCCTGCAGATACTGTGTTCTTCTTGCTGTAATACTTTCTATGTAATTTTTCTCCCGTTCCTTTGAAGCACACAATGTTCCCATTTCTTGTCCTCCCAATCAAACATTTATTTAGTATCAGGGTCAAGACTGCAGCTGGGATTTTATATGTTAGCACTCAGAATTGGTGCACCTTCCTGCAAAGTTGGTTAGCTTCTGGAAAGGACAATCAGAGTAGGTGTTAATTTTCCCCAGACGTCCTATGGCGAAAGTCAGGATTTACAACAGGCTGAGAGTGGAGAAGGTGATATTTCCACCAGGCATCATGATTTACTGGGGGGGTGCGGAGGGTTAGGGGGGGATGAGGGGGGGAGATATGTCGAAATTGTTCTATTTAACTCAGAGGGTGTAATGGGTATCTAAAAATAAAGGTAGGAGGAAGCATTATCTGTCCGAAGTGTTCATAAGTAGAGGGCTACTTCATGTCTGAATGTCAGTTGTTTGAGATAGGTGTTGTTTTTTTGCAGCTGATATTGAAGCACTGTTCTACAGACACAAAGGAAATCTGTGTTCCTAAAGCTGATTGTTTTGCAGACTGCTCTCTTGCATTTAGATGCCTGTGCTCTACATCCATCTTGCCTTAAGCAGACAGTTCCTTTTGTGTTTCTAAATGCATGCTTAATCCTCTTCCTGGTGTTCTCTCCTATCACTTGATATATAGTGCTTAACTTCAGTTGCTTTCTTTGTTAGGACATGTTTTCTTCTTCATCCCTAACAGTAATCAAAGCTTGTTCCGAAAGTCCTGTCCTGGAGCTTTTCCAGTTATTAAAACAAACAAGCAAACAAAACAAATTTCCATTACATTAGAGTACAACACTCACAGGCTTTATTATTTTTATCCTATTCATTATAATCATTATTATCATTATTGATATTATTTTATTATAGAACAGAACTGCCTTTTAAAGTTTAATATTCCAGTGTTTGGTAGTGGGATCATGTAAATGCTTGAAATGTTGTTGTGACATTTGAAATTCCTCTAATTGATTTACAAACCCATCTTCTCGATCTTGGTAGATTGGTTATGACAACTTTTAGGTTTTATGTCTCTGTGATTGTTACATTCATTGTTCAGTATGGTGACAGCAAGAGGTCAACGTTGTTTCTGTGTACCAGGAAGGTTGTTTCGTTGTGTGGATAAGTGTCTCTGAGTTACGTGTTCACACAGTAAATCCAGAGAGTGCAAAACTCTTCTAGTCCTGTTGTGGCCACTGTGATTAGTTTGTAAGAATAATAGCATCTTTGTGTTTCACAAAGAAGAGCGTATATCTTCAAATCAGTTCCTATAGTCAAGGAATGATCATATTTTCATAGCCTCGTGCTATTTTTTGTGACCACCTCATCGTTAAGATGCCGTGTTGTTGCTGTTATGTAAGTCACTGGTATAATTGCCCCAATTTATTTTTATTCAGTTTAAGACAATCCTTTTTTTCCCCTCTGTCTTTCTGTATTCAATTATCACCAAAACAACACTATTTAGAAGTGATAGAATGTTAAAATGTAAAGACGGGATGACATTATAGGTCATTTTGTCCATATGCCAAAATGCAAGTACTGCCTACAGTATGTGTTTTAGTGCTTAGTATAAGATTATACGAAGAGTTTCAAGGCTTCTGTTTCTCCTCGGAGAAATTAAACAATTGTTTGATGAAATTGTCACGTAGTTGTGTAGGTGTGTAAAATCTACTTGCCAGTCTTTGGGAAAGAATTGAAAAATATTCCCATTTAAAAAAAAAAAAAAAAAACCTGTGGGAAAACAAAAAATTTTACTGATTTGAAATGTTTATCATCATCATTCATAACTTCAAATATTTCTTTGTTTGTTTGTTTGTTTCAGCATCTTAGAATCATAGAATCATTCTTAAGTTTGGCTTTCTGGCCTTGCAAATTTATTTGCACATGCTCATCCCTTGATTATTTCTTAACTAGAATTGAGTTCAATTTTGGAGGGATTTATAATTTTGATTTCAGAAGGTGTATTTTTATAGTCCTGTATAATCACTTTGAAAGACAGTTGGTCTTACAGTACCCTCCAGTCATGCTTGTAATTCTTGAAATTATAATGCACCCTGATGCTTTATTTTTTTAAACAATGATATATAGTAAAGTTCTTTTTATGGCACTGTTAGTACTCATCTCAAGTTCACCCTATTTACTTAGTTTCATCACTCTGCAAAACCAATGTTGCCATGTTCTGTTCATTTTGTGCTTTGAAATTTTTGCTAAATGCTGTTTCTAAGAATTGAAAGTTGGACGGCAATATTGTCTTGTTAGCAGAAGATGTAGCTTTCCTTTCCCATGGAAAGCTCCTCTATGAAAAATAATTACTTGCTATTTTATATGTCTTTTTGTACATAATACTTTAACTTTCCTTATGTCTATGTATTCATAGAATCATTTAGGTTGGAAGAGACCACTAAAACCATCCAGTTCAACATCAGCCCGTCCCCAGCTGGCCCACCAACCATGTTCCTCAGTGCAATATCTGCATGGTTCTTGAACACCTTCATAGATGGTGACTCCACCACCTCCCTGCGCAGCCCTTTCCAATGCCTCAATACTTTTAGAGAAGAAATTTTTCCTAGTATCCAGCCCTAACCTTTCCTGGCACAACTTAAGGCCATACCCTCTCATTCCATTATGAGTTACCGTGGAGAAGAGGCTGACCTCTGCTTCTCTTCCTTCCACTTTCTCTTCTGTTTTCTGAGCTGCAAAGCCAACATTTTCTTTTATAATTGAGACTTCACTTCTTTTCCTTTCTTCTGTTGTTCCTGTCTCACCTCCAAGACATGATTTGTATATTTATCAGAAAATTGGATGAATACAGACTCTGAACAAATACCTCATCTATAGTGAAATTTCAGAATAAGGGTGTTGCAAGCAAAGCAAATTTGAGTTGCTTAAATTAACTTTTCTGACAGTTAACATCACATTTTAATTTTTAGATGGATATTAAGAAATACAGTAGGCAAACAGTTGAACTAACGTTTAGGGAAAGCACCTGTCCTCCCCTTCTCCAGGCTCAAATTCACTCCAGACACCTCTCCCCACATCACTGCTGCTGGTTACATTCAGATCTTTCAGTGACACAATGGCAGTGCAGGAAACTGGGCCTCATCATCTCCTCTTGGTGTCTCCTTGTTCCTGCCCAGGTTCAGAGTTTGAAGCAAGCTGCTAATGAGCTATATATATGAATAATTTTTTAAAATTTTATTCATCACCTTGTGATTCTGGGACATGAAGGTACATTCTGGGACAGCAATGAAAGCTTTTCCAGAGGACGTTAGTTTAGAAGTTTACTTCTACTGGCATAAAAAATAAAACCCTGCTCTATCCAGCACAACCCAGTTTGACTTTGAGTTTGTTGCAGATATTTAAAATCAAGTTTAACACCAGGTTTTTCCTAATTACGCATTAAATAAATGAAAGAATGTGGCAGTCTAGTTTTCCTCATGTACATATTTAACCAGGATAAAAGAGTTAAGATTATACACATTATGGACGATAATGCCCAGACCTTTTTGTGGAAATTTCAGTGCTGAAGTAGTATCAATGGTGGTTTTGCTCCTTTTCCTGTTTGACTTGGGAACTTTTCTGTAATTCTGAACAATCTTTCCTCTATGTGTTTCTTACCCTGTCCCTTCGATGTACACTTTTGGCTGTAGGCCATTGTCCCTTCTGCTCTGGCCAAGCAGAGGTGTCTGTTCTTTGGCATCTTCTCACTGTTCACTGTAGTTTGTGGCTGCTGTGTGTAGTTCTCAGTGCCACTAATCAGTTCCTGGAAGGAGGTTCATTATTCTTTGGAATTTTCTTTATGGTCTGATAAGCTTCTTGAACAGATACTGAATTCTGTTAATTTATGTATTTTAATTTTAGTTCCCCCCCACACTCCCTTTTTTTTTTTTTTTTTTCAATAATCTTCATTTGCATTTAAATTTTTAGTCATTTATTTCTGGTTTGACAACAGTTATAAAGTTCTCCCTGCAGCAACAAATGTTACACTCAACCTTCAGTCTGTAAAAAGATAGCAAAAGAAGGTATAAAATAACTGCTTTGTGAGCTTGGTCTACCATGATTTCAGAAGTAAACAGACATGATGTGGGTGATGTGGCCTTTGGTTTAGAACAGAAAAGAGGAATATCTATTTTGCTTTTGTTTTCCTCTGTCTGGAAGAAATAACATCTTTGATCACATCAAGGCTGTGTCGTGCACTTGTAGCAGGCATCTTCATCACACAAGATGCCTTAAAACTGAGTGAATGTCTGTTGGGTTTTTTTTTCATAATCGATATGTTTTCACACGTGTATGTGCATGTTTTATGTGTGTGTAGTTTTCTGATATACACACACGTTAGTCTTGATAGTTCCTGTAGAGTGTTAAAATCCCATTGCAGCAAAAAAAACTTTACATCAGTATGAAGTAGCCTACTCACATGTGTAATGCAGTAGAGTAATACTCCTTTCAGTTAAAAGAACTGTGCAACTTTTTGAAATTATTTTCCTTTTCTTCTCCTTATGCAGCTCTTCTTGAAGTTTGCACTATAGTATTAAAAAAAAATTACCAATCTTTGTTTAATGCAGTTAATGCTTAAACAATCTATAGAAAAGTTAAATTGTTAATGTTTAAGAAAATATGTGAAAGCTCAAGAAAATGTAAGTTTTCTATTATTAATAAGTCTGTTGATGTCATAAGCATTTAGTGTTACTTTTTTTTTTTTTTTTCCCTGGATTTTTAATTTCTGGATATGCAGCTAAAATGCTTAAAAATAAGATAGCAGTCAGTTTGAAATCAGAATATTTCTCTATTTAATTGGCACTAAATTACTTATATAACAAATCTGTATGTCACAGTAATATTAAATATGAATAAATATGCAACAAGCACAGGAAAAGAAAGGAAAGAATGAAACAGCACACAAAAAATATCCCTCTTCCTGGATCTGAAAACCTGAATGTGAGTTACCTTGCTTCAATGAACCAGCTGACTCTAGAAATATTGCCAGAGGAAACCAAAACTAATATTGAGTAGACACATACTGGCTTAAATGTTGACTCCTGAAACAGATTAATGTTTTCAGATATTTCATTTTCTTTTAAAATGGTTATGAATGATACAGAATCTGAAAGAAATACATACATCTCAAATGTCAGCGTTTTGATGACAATACCCTTATGAAAAGACCCTATGTGGTGGATTTCTATTTTTGCTCTTGATTCCAAACTTTCCAAGTCCAGATTTGAGAACGTACCAGAAAATGGCATTGCTTGCACTGATCAGATCTTTTCTGAAGTGATATGCTTTTACACAGGGTTTGGGATATGCACTGAAGTACAGAAGAGATCAGATCAGAGAATAGAACAGAGATCTAGGTAACAAATCAGTGCTTATGGTCCACTTTCTTTCCAAAAGCCATGAACACATTCTGAAGCATTATTTCTAAATTCAGAATTTAGGCCTAAATTTCTGTTCAAAGCTAGAACAGTGGTGTAGGAGAGGTTTCATCAATTTCTTTTGTGACTCAGTAGATATGGGATAATGGGACCTCTGTGTGAGTCTTATTGCAGCATTTGGCATCCTAGAATGAGACAGATGGATCCACTCTATCTAGTGATAGGAAGGTTATCACCTCAGAATTTAATGGATAATAACATTTAGCTGAATGATATCTTCACTGGAAGTTCAGAGGTATCATAATTATCAGTCATTCTCTATAGAGCTTTTTGCATTGACATTTCTGTGTCCTTCAGTGGATCAGATATTGGGCAAAAAGTTACTGCTATGCTAATTCAAACTGCTGACAGATAGTGCTGGGACAGGTAAAACTTCAACAGCTGTAAAGTAGGTGCTGTCTTGTCACTCTGACAACCAGTGGGTCCTCACAAAGTTAGTTTTCCCTTAGGTCCAAATTATTTATTATTTATTTAAATAATCTCACAGTTAATGCAATTTTAAATAAGAAATTACTCCCACAGATTAAGAAAAACTGATACAAAGTCCCAGGCCCCAAAATAATGCCACCTTGTTTAAATGGAACTATTTACCTTTAAAAGGCTTTATGTGAGGTTACATTTTATATGTTGGGAAAGCCCTCAAGGAATTCTTGAGGAATTTTTCTTCTATACTTGACAGCTGTAGCCTGCAAGCAAAGCTGCTTTTGACTTCTGTTTTATGTCCCTAAGTAGAGGTAGGATTGTTGACTGAAAAGGCACTCTTTAATGTTCAAAGGGAACCTTATCTTTCATATTTTCTCCCTAACAAAAAGCAAATGACTTTCTCTCCTTCTTACTCTTATAGTTTGTAATTCAGTTGTAAATATGACAAAGGTTCTGTGCGTTCTGTGATCTTGATACTTCATAGCATGCCAGAGAATTACTGTTTTGACATCTAAATTATCATTTAATATTTCCTCACATTGAGTGTTCATGTAACTATTTCTAACAGTTGTGGAAGGAAACTTATGAAAGCATAAAACGAATTTACAGACTCACAGAATCACAGGAACAGAATTTAAACTGATCTAGCATTTATCTCAGAAGACAAACAGTCTGAAACAATGTTCAGAGAGATGCAAGATGCTCTGTTCATGTAAAAATACAGGAGATGCTCCACTTTGTATTATTAAAATACAAAATGTTAACATTATGAAGAAAAATGGAATTGCAGCTGAATATTCTGGAGGTTATTTTAGAATTCGGGGCTGGTGACCTGGAAAGATGAACCTTTAAATCTGTCTGCCAAGTCAGGTCTGTGAAAAAGATATCAACATCAACTCCATTTGTTTTTAAAATGGTAATACATACATTGTTCTACCACTCAAAATTTCACCATGTCTTTGAGTTTACTTAAATATAACGTTATGAATAATTCTTATTCCTTGGTAGGAAAACAATTGAGAATTCTGTCTCAAAAACACAACTAGGAATAAGTAGAAGTGAATACTGTGAGATTGATCACATGTTTGTTTTAATGTTTTCTGGTTAAGAAATAATATGCAGTATTCATTATTTATAGAATGTCTTAATTGCCATATACCTATGCAGGTAGTTTCATGTTATTTTGCTGCCTACAGCAGTGCATAGTATAAACTGTTAAAACAGGGAGTTGCGAGTAGTCCAAAGAGAATGATGTTCAGTGTCAGGCCATAAGTCTGTAAAACTGTGAGTGCTGTAAGTAAAACCAGTCAGCCAGGATAATGCTATCACTCATAGCAGAGGGAAAGTTCATCTCATCTGAGGCTTGAGTGAGTCGTGTTCGTGTACTTGCAGAGAGTTGGTAGCAAAGTAATATTCACAATCTGGACTCCGTACCTTTTTGTCCTCTTCAGCCATTTCAAGTGCTTCCACTCTGTCTGTCTTTTAAGTTGTATGTTCGGTGGAAAAGCAACTAGACTGTCTGACTCATTGCAAGCAGAACAATCTCGTCTATATTTGTGGAAGCAAAGTCTGTTGTGCTCAAGTCTTAAAAAGAAAAAAAAAAAAAAAATCCTTCATTTTTTTCCTCAAAGCTATTCAAGTTTTGTCCCAGCTATGCCAATCTGTCACTGCAGCTGTCAGCATGATGCCTTCTCTTCAAAGCACAGGGATGGCTCAGCTGAAAGCACTGCTTCTAGTCAAGGGCAAGAAAAAGGTCTGTGCAGTGAGCGCAAGATACAAGGCTGACAGACTGCATAGTACACTGTCAGCATAGTATAATACTTACCTATCAGTAAGGATTAGAGCAAAAAGGAAAGTGCATGAGGAACAGGGAAAACATCCACTACGGTCAGTAAAATTCCTTTTTATGGAAGTTGGTCTGGATCCATTTTGCAACTGAGGAACTGTGAATGTATTCACTATGGTTTTAAAATCTGATTGGAAAACCTGGGAGCTCTCTGCAAGTTACCCATCTTAAGAGAGGATTATCTCTTCATTATTACTGATTTGAATTCATTCTGCAAGTTAGGCAATTAGACATTTAAACTTTTAAAACTACCTGCAGAGAGATAGATTTAGTTCTTGTCAGAGAGTAGAATCAGTTTTGAGTTGGAATGGTGTCTTAAAAGCCATCCAAGTCCCTTCTGGTAAGGCTGTGCTCTATTCTTACATACCCCAGTTTGTACTAGTAAGTGAGGGTTGCCACGACACAGGTGCAGGACTTGGCTTTGTTGAACCTCATGAAGTTCGCCTGGACCCAATGCTCATGCCTGTGTAGGTCTCTCTGAATGGCATCCCATCCCTTGGGCATGTCATCCACACCACATATCTTGGTGTCGTCACCTGCAAACTGCTGAGGGTGCACTCAATCCTGCTTTGAATCTCACTGATGAAGATATCAAAGAGCACCACTCCCAATACTGACCCCTGAGGAACACCACTCATCACTGATCTCCATCCAGACATTGAGCCTTTAGGTAACGATTGAGCCACTGGATACAACATTGCAACCAGTTCCTCATCCATCAAGCAGTCCACCCATCAAATCCATATCTTTCCAAATTGGAGAGAAGGATTTTATGGGGAACCATGTCAAAGGCCTTACTGGAGTTCAGATAGATGACATCAGTGGCTATTCCCTTGTCCACTGATCAAGTTATACCATCACAAAAAGCCACAAGATTGGTCAGGCAGGACTTGCCCTTGGTGAAGCCATGCTGACAGTTATCACCTTTCTCTCTTCCATGTGCCTTAGCATAGCTTCCATTGGGATCTGCGTCATTAACCACAGTCAACCACTGCTTTTAAAATTTTGATGAAACTGAGCCAGTTCTGCGAGTTGCTTTATAGCTGGAAGAAGTTAGCAGAATAGTTATTAGATGTCTTGTTGAAGACTGCAGGTCAAGGGACAAATGTAGGAATAACATTGCTATCTTTGTCTTCTAGGATGCCATTTCTTCTCACTAAGTCTCAAACTTAGGCAGATATTTTATTTATGTATGGTTATATATAGTGTGACAGATCACAGTAGGCAGAGATTCTAGGATCTTTTTTGCAGGCATTTGTTAATTTATGCACAGTTGGAAGTATTCTTGATGAGCTGAAGGACTGCTATGTTGGTTTTCTCTGTGTTCTGCTTAACTGAAATGATATTTGCTTTTTTTTTTTTTTTTTTTTTTTAAGAACTTTGTGGAGTGGTACATGTGACACATTTTTAAGTCAGAGTAGATAAAGCTACATGATGCCAGAAAATAAGATCCTTCTAACTGACAGCTACTGAACGTCTCTTGACCTATCCCTTGAATAGATTTGCTAAGATTACAGGACTATTTTGATCTTAGTTTGTACTCCAGGGCTAGCGCTATATTTAAGGTTCCCTCCAGTGATTTCAAAGTCTTCTCACCTTTGCCTAATTAAAGCCTCCTACTTTACTCACACTGTGATCTACAAACAGCACAAAACTAACAAAATCAGCTTTGATTCCTGCACTTCTATTAAATGCAATGTTGCAGCACAGGTCAGTGATCTTCAAATTACCATATCTTAGACAAACCAAAGGAAAGTGTATTGTATTACCTTATTGCCTGAGGAAATGGCATGGAGCTGTATCAGGGGAGGACTGGGGGGATTAGGGAAAGATTCTTCAGCAGAGGATAGCAGGCATGGAACAGGCTGCTCAGGGCAGTGGATACAGCCCTGAGCTGCTGGAGTTCAAGGAGAATTTGACAACACTCAGACACTGGGTTTGGGTTTTGAGTGGTCCTGTGTTGAGCCTGGTGTGGGACTCAGTGATCCTTTTGGGTACCTTCCAACTCACCAATTCAGGATATTCTTTGATTCTATATTAGCTGTGCGTGAATGGCTGTAGTTGCTATATCCATCCGAAAATATTGCTCTGTGAATTTTCTCATGCCCATCTTTTTGATCAGGATGAATATCTCAGAAATAGAAAATTGCCTATTTGATACCTGAAGTTTTATGAGTTTCCAGTCAGTGAAGAATACAATAAACTTTGTGTTGGAATAAACTTTGAATGACATTCTTGCTTGAAAGCCTATTATTTACTCTGTAGGAAGTGTAGGTAGGAGAGATGATGGGGCAGGGGAGGATCACTGTATTCAAAGAAGTGGTTTCATGGTCAGGGTTAGGTAGGAGACTAGGGGGAAAATCTTGGTGGGTGTCACTGGGAAATCTTGCCAAGGCTTACAACGGACAGAGGGATGTGATTAGAAAAATGTAGATCAATTTTTGAAGACTAAATTGTTCCTTGCTAGCTTTCTCAGATGAGATGACTAGCTCTGAGAATGAGGGATAAACTGTGGTTGTCATTTGTCTTGATGTAAGCAGGGCTTTCAGCGCAAGTTCTCAGTCTTGTAGCCGAATGAGAAAGACATTGACGGTATTAGAGGACAAATGAGACATTGGCCAGACCACAAGATCCCAAGGCTAGTGGTCAGCAAGTCAAAGTTCAGTTGCTGATCATTTACTTGTGACGAGCCTACTAAGTTGATGCTAGAAGTGCTGACTTCTTGATTAATAACCGGGAATAAATTCTTGACTCAGAGCATGGTGAGGCTCTGGCACTGCAGTCCAGGGAAGCTGTGGATGTCCCATCCCTGGAAGTGCTTAAGGCCAGATTGGATGAGGCTCTGGGCAGCCTGAACTCGTGGGTGGTAACCGGCCCATGGCAGTGGGTTAGAAACTATACGATATTTAAGGTCCCTTCCAACCCATGCCATTCTTTGATTCTGTGATTCCTCAGCATGCTAAAGAGTGCTGGATGGAGGATGACCAAGGTGGTGGAGCAGGACAGTGGCTGGGACTGGTTCATAGATCTTGTACAGGAAAACTGTGGGAGAGCTTAGTTTGTTCATACCAGAGATGAGTTTGTGGGAAGACTGTATCAAGGAATCATAGGATCATAGAATGGCCTGAAAGGTTGAAAAGGACCTCAAAGATCATGTAGTTTTAACCCCCCACCATTGGCAGCATCGCCAACCCTGCCGCTGTCCTCAACCATTTAAGGGGTGGCTAGAAAGATGAAGCCAGACTCCTCTTGGAGTTGCAAAGAAGGATGGGATGAGATGCTACATACACAATATGCATTAGGTGAAATTCTGAATATGTATGTGTATATATGTGTGTGTGAGCATGACAAAAAACTCAGAGTATTTTAGCACTGAAACAGGGACCTTGCAAGGCTATGAAAGTGTTGAAAATAAGCTGAGCATTGTGAAGAATGCTCAGGTTCTGGTTGGGCTCATGAGAGAGATAAAAGTAGTAAATGAATTTCCAAATTAAATTCCAAGTGCTCAATATTCTTTTTAAATATTCTTTTTAAGAGTGTTCCTACTAGTTTCTGATTCAGAAATCTTTTAATTTTGACTTTAGGATAATCTGATACTGATGTAAGCCTTTGTTCCTAAACTAGGTTAGAAGCAATCAATTACGGTATGGGAATTATTTGGAAAGTGATTTCTGAAAGATGTTTTCTATTTCAGTATGGATTGTTTTTTAAAGCAGTGGAAAGATGCTTTCATTCTGAAGGTTGCAGATTTTGTTTATGTATGTTTCTAGAACTTTTCGCTGTATATTAGAAGAAAATCAAATCAATGAAAGAAAAAATTTGATAAAGACAGTAGAATATTATTAAAAATAATCTTTTTCTCCTGTTGGAAAGGTATCATTCTTTAAGTATATTGAGCTTAATAATCATATAAGGTGAAATGATAAAAAAGTAATCTTTTGTTTAACCTTCAGTGATAATAGTGTTATAAATCTGTACATATGCCTAAAGATAAAAACAGTATAACCAAATGACCTTCAGCTTTTATTTATTTCACAGTGTCCAGTGTTATGGGGCACAATGAGAATAAACGTATTTGTGTATAAAACATCTGTTCAGATACTAAGTATTTATATAGGAGGATGCCCCCTCTGTGGAAGCATTCATGGCCAGGCTGGATGGGGCTGTGAGCAACCTGATCTAGAGGGAGGTGTCCCTGCCTATAGCAGGGGGTTGGAATTACATGATCTTAAAGATCCCTTCCAACCCAAACCATTCTATGATTCTATTATACTGACCTGCATATTATGATGATAACTGATACATGGCATGATATATACAGACTATTTCATTTTCAGTTCATGAGTTACCCAGTTGAACAATAATGTACAATTTCTTTGAATGCAGGGTTATGTTACAATAACTACATCAAAAATTGGAAAGAACCTGTGATACTCTCAAAGCATTTGAATTACTGCACTAATTAATGATACATTCTTAATTGGGGTTATGTTGGTTAGGTTTTGAATTCCTGCAGTGAATATTTGACAATAGAAACAATAGAAACATGATCACTGTTTTCAGTAGTGCTGTACTCATCTCTGATATGCAGAAGGAGATTCTGTAGTCTGCAGAATTTTAAAGTACAAGCAGACATTCATCAACTAACAGACAAAGTAGATAGATAAATACTTATAAAACTAATACAAACTAATTTACTTACAGCTCTCTAACCCACAGCATTTGAGCTAGTGTTATGCAGCTGCGTCAGAAAAGAGCTTAGCCTTGCATCACCACCACCAAACCAGATTAAGAGAAGGGGAAGAGATTAAGGCATTTCAGGTAGATGTAAAGTAGCATGGATATGGATTGCATCAATGAGCTAATGATCAGGTTGGAAAGTTTTACAGATCCACAAAACTTTTAAGACCAGGTCTATATTTTCAATTCAACATCAGCTGAGTGCACATGAACTGTGCAGGATATATAGCTTTGATAAAAAAAAATCTCATTATATATGTACATATATATATATATATAAAATGTAGTTATAAAATACAAGTAAGTAATAGCTTGAATTTTATACTGTGCAAAATTAACTGATTATTGTGGTTTTGCTTAGGCTCAAAAAGTGAGCATCTGAGGTAAGGATAATTGAAAGCTCACCTTCAAGTTTGCTTAAATCATAAGCTGAATACGTCATGTTTCCTACAGAAAATGAATGGCTATTTACTATACATTCAGGTTGTGATCCAAAGCCTATGGAACTTGAGAACAGAGTGATCTGTGACTTGTAGGTTGAGAATCTATTTATTTCATTCTTAACTGATTGAATGGTACCCAAAGTTATGTGCTGTTATGTGATGTGAGATCAATGGGAAGATAAGCTGTTAAACTTTTAATTTAGTATGTCATTGTGGGCATTTCAATATTAAGAATTTTCAGAGTTTCACATTTCTTCTCTTTTTTTTTTCTTCCTTTTAGGCAAGCCCTGCCCCTATAATTGTCAACACAGACACCTTGGACACAATCCCTTACGTAAGTATTAATTTTGTATAGTGTGTAGATTTTTAAAATCATTTTCCCGCATAAATTTTGCTTAGTATTGGATAGAAATTATAAACAAATCCTACAGTTAATTTTCTTTTACAGGTACATTGCTAATTTGTTTCTAGAAGAAGAAATTAGTAATAATAATGGCAGTGAGGTGATTTATAACACAATTACATACACATAATTTGTAATTCAAACTTCAACACATAAACTGTAACTTACTAAAACCAACCTTTCTTTGCAAAAAAAGGTGATTTCATTTTTTCCTCCTTGCTAGTAAAATAAATCATGACTATTTATTTTGTAGAGCAGCATACATCCATATTAAGATTCTGGATTCACAGTACAATATTAAAAAGTTGAAAATTGCTCTGGCCATTTCTGTCTGTATTTCTTTTGTAGTTGATAACTGTACATGACAAATAATAGCACAAGCTGGATGACTTTATGTTTTCTTATTAATGCCTTTTCATTTTAGTGGCTTATAGAAAAAAAAAAAAAGAAAGAAAGAAAGAAAGAAAGAGAGAAAGAAATGAAAAACAAAGTAATTTTACCCTAAAATGCTTTTACTAAAGTAAAAAAAAAAATTTTTTTTTTTTTACAATTATTTGATAACACTTTCATTTTTGACTTTAAAAGCAACCACAGTTGAAGGTTAAGTACATACAGATACATAACAAAATGGGTATGTAATAGAGAATAACAGGCTTGATACAAGAAAAGGAAGTAGTATGAAGCTAGCCAAGCAATGTATGATCTTCTTGTATACTTTTAGTGATCATTCTAAAGCTCCTAATTAATGTCTCTCAGCTGTCAGATGTCCATATCTGTTTCTTACATTTCCAGTGCATAAACGTAATTATTCACCCCACTGATTTTTGCTGGGTTCTGACTTGTAGAAGGCTACTGATGAGGAAGTTTAATAGGAGCTGTCCTTGCCAGCTTTTTTTCTGACAATTTTTAAAACTTGGAAATTATTGTGCAGGACACAGACAAAGATCATTGCCAAGAGCAAATTAGAAGAATGACACTGCTGTAAAACCAGAGAGCCAAATCTCTTGTTGGATATTTCAACCATTGGGAAGAGTGGAACAGTGAAATAAAATTTCTTTGTTTGTTTACATTAAACTTTCCTAAACAGCTTCGTAGTTTCAGTTTTCCTTCCTAACATCAGAACCATCTGTTGTGGTCTCATTTCCAATAGGTCTGTCTTTTCTTCAATTTTAATGAGACACTTTACACTTGCTGTTCTCTATGGTCCATCGAGAGGGACATTGTGAGCCTCAGTTCTCATTTCCAGTGCTGGAGCTGTGCCCAGAACAGTCCACAGTTACAGTGTTAGAATTCCTAAATACAGATGCAATTGCATTAGTGACAAGATGTTCAATCAGTATGATTTATTCCCTCAAGAGAGTTTATCAATACGTATGCAGTTTTATATCGCTTTTATACTAGTGTCACTTTTTCTTAAAAACAAACAAAAAACAAAACAAAATAACAACAACA
Source organism: Meleagris gallopavo (assembly GCF_905368555.1). NCBI lineage: Eukaryota > Metazoa > Chordata > Aves > Galliformes > Phasianidae > Meleagris > Meleagris gallopavo. The sequence continues at coordinate 187,314,589 of NC_139404.1, read as the reverse complement.
ACCAAGAAAACAACACTCACAGAATAATCACAGAAATACAATCACAGAAGTCAATAAAACGACAAGATGCGCCCAAGAGAAATATTGATGGTAGACTGAAAAGTGCCTGTGGGCTGTTTCAGTCTCCAATACATGATGTGATGTAGATAAATAAAAACAAGGTGCTTGTTGTAAAAATAGACAATTCTGAGTTTGTTACTTTCTTCTTGTATGGGAAGAGTTATGTCCCTTAGAAATGGAACACAACAGAGCTACTAAAGAGGAACTAGCCAAGAATAAATGCCAAGGTGAAGCCTGCCTGCTGAGGCCAACGTAGTGCCCCACAGGACGTATGGATTTTGCTTTACAAGTAAGCAGTTCATACTCATTAGAATTTATATGCTTGAGCATTCTTCAGAATGGGAAAGACTGACAAACATATGGACAAATGACCTCTTCCCCCAGCCTCTTATTTGGGAAAGTGGTTTGGGACTCCCAATTACGTGAGAGATAAATGCCATAACCACAAACGTCCTCCCTTTCCTACTCCTTTCATTGAGCATTTATTGTTGAACGTAATATTATATAGTGTAGGATATCCTTCCAGTCGGTTTGAGTCAGCTGTCCTGTCTGTGTCCCCTCCTGGCACTTTTCCCACCATCGCTTTCTTAGGTATTTGAAAAGGCAGAGGAAAATCTTCCAAAACTTCATGAGCTAAGTGTATAATAATGCAGCTATCATTATATCATTTATCTTGCAGGAAATAGCATTTGGCAGATTACACTGTAAAATGCGTTTGGGATTGGGTTTTTTTGTTTTTGTTTTTCAGACAGGTCAGTTCAGGGAGATAAGAGAAAGCTGAACTTAATTATTATTTTGAAATTTGAATACGAGTTAAGCATGTGCCTTTTAGCAATGTCAGGACTTACAAACCTACCTGGAAGAAGACTGTGAATGACCAGGAACATCTCTTGTGAATATGTAACTAAGCCTAGTGGATTAGTTAGCTGATTAATATAGTATCTGAAAGTTATCATTCTTTTTTAATTATCATGAGATTCCTCCTTTAGCAATCCACAGGAGCAAATTATTTTACAGATCAGAGAAACTAAGTTCAATTACATCATTTCCTGTCCAATGCTCACTGCATCCATGATGTGAGTGGACAATGCTTGTCAGTCCTCTCTCATAATAGAACTGTGTTTAACACTCCCAATGGGTTGGAATTATCTTAGAGGTCTGCTCCTGTTGTCATGCTTCAAAGTGTTTGGAGTCTAGCAAGCCTCTTGATGGAGGAACTCACAGAAATTTTTAGCTCTGAAGACTTTCACCACACTTCCTATGTCCACATTCTTTTTCTCATATCCTGTCTTTCTCTACTCTTGATTGGTTGTTCTTTAATTCTTTCCCTGCAATACATATTCCAGAAGTCTGAGTAATTCTAAATCAACTTGTTAAACAAAATTTAAAAATAAGTCAATATATCAAGGCCAGGTTGGATGCAGCTGTGGGCAGCCTGATCTAGTGGGAGGTGTCTCACCCACGGCAGGGAGTTAGAATGAATGTGTCTTTAAGGTCTCTTCCTACCCAGACCAATCTGTGATTCTATTCTACGCAAGTACTGCATACCATGGAAGTGTTTGGCATACTAGTCTTTTATTGCTGACTGATAGCTTGATCAAGATGCTTTTCATGAAACTTCACTAGCAATACCTATTTATCTTTTTCTGCCAAAAAATGAGCTGTCTTCTTTAGCCTATTTCAAAAGTTTTATCGAAACTGCATATAATTTTTCCTATATCAGATCTGCTTTTTCTATTATAACTATCATTTTCATTATACTTAACAAAGTGAACATGAAACATTGGAATAAGTATGAATTTTCAAATTTTGTTAAATAGATTGTTTTACTTTACTCCACCATTACTACTCACAACTGATCACTTAGTAAGGTAGATCAGTTAGTAAGGTCAGGCTATTTTATTTTATAAAAGGTGTTTTTATATACCAAATGGAGACTTCTCTTGATTCCACTTAGCTCTTGACTCAGCAGCTCAACAAGCTATTTTTGTTTCCTTTTCTGCCACGCACACCCAGTCCATTTCCATTTCAGTGAACACACTATTCTCCAAGAATTCCTGAGTGTTATCAGGGAGAGAAGGGAGTAACAGAAATGCTTAGTATTCACAATGCATTTTCAAATGTAATATTTCCAGTGGTCCACCAAAAATAAATTTCAGTTTTACTGTTGGTATGTAACTAGTAAGTGGTGTGATTTGTCTCATTAATGTCTTCATGTAATTAAACCTTTGATTCTGTTGACTTTAAAACCTTTCAACTCAATAGCTGAAAAAATCATCCTATGAGGGACTGTTTTCCTTCAGTATACTTTTCTTGAACAAGATGAAAGAAAAGGCCTTATTCTGATATATTGTATGTTATTCTTTATGATTTAGAACAGAAGAAACAGTTAATTAGTTTTATTTCTATGTTCAGTAAATTGAAAACTTTGGCTTGGCGAGCTTCGAATGTAAGAATAAATTTGATAGGAAGCTTCAGTGGTACAAAATGAATTATTCTGTGGCATTTTAAGCACAATTAAACATTTGTGGGAGTTTGTTCTTTATTCACTGGCTGTAAATTTTAGGTGCTATTGTATAATGAGAAGCATTAATTTAATACTCTATGAATCATCTCAGTTTCTCTGTTGCACAGAATAAGCTTCATTTATTTATTTATTTATTTATTTATTTATTTCCAAAATGCTGCAGAGTTAAGTGAGAAGTACTGGTTTTTCTGCATCGTTTTCAGGAGATGATGTGAGCCTTCCTAGTTGTTTGTTTGTTTGTTTGTTTTAAATGATGGAATTTGATTTTCCTTTCACCTTATCTTCACGTTACTCTTAAATTCTCAGATACTTTTGTTGGCCCCTTCCTCCCTCTACTTGTCACAAAGATCATAGAATCACATAATCACAAAATGGTTTGGGTTGGAAGGAACCTCAAAGATCATAGATGGTCAAGATCACCTAGTTTACAACCCTTGCTGTGGGCAGGGTTACCAGCCACTAAATCAGGGCCTCATCCAAAATAGGGCTTGATCATTTCCAGGGATGGGCCATACAGAGCTTCTCTGGGCAGCCTGTACCAGCACCTCTCCAAGATTTCCCTCTATCGTCTTAACATCTCCCCTAAATCTCCCATTTTAGTTTAAAACCATTCTTCCTTGTCCTAACGCTATCCACTCATGTCAAAAATTGATTTTCCTCCTATTTATAAACTCTCTTCATATACTGAAAGGCCACAATGAGGTATTCCTGCAGCCTCCTCTTCTCCAGGATGAATAAGCCCACATCCTTCAACCTTTCTTTATAGGAGAGGTGCTCCAGCCCTCTGATCATCTTCGTGTGCCTCCTCTGGACCCACTCTAACAGCTCTGCATCCTTCTTGTGCTGGGGGTGCCAGTCCTGGACGCACTCCTCCAGATGAGGCCTCATGAAGGCAAAGTACAGAGGGCAGACAATTCCCTCCCCTCTCCTGCTGACCACCTCGCTTTTGATGCAATCCAGGATACTGTTGAATATAAGAGCTAAGATATATGTACTTTATTCTCCTTCTGGTCCCAGCGAGTTCCTTGTATTTCATTGATCTCCCTTTATTCTTCCAAATCATTATTTATTATTATTATTTAATTATTTGTTTGCTTTGCTAACTGTGCTGACTACACTGAGTTCATTTCCTGAAGAAGTGATTTTCAGACTCCTTTGTTTAGGTTTTTGTGATCTATAATCAACTCCTTGCATTATTTTATGCATGCTGATCAAGGTCATGGGTGCAGCTGCTTTGATGGATCTGTGCATAGGGACACCCAGAGCTCAGTCCCCTTCGGTTGCTCCTGTACTGGGAAGTGTGGAGGCTCTGAGGATGCCAAAATGGGGAAGTTAGCAGAAGGTTTCAGCTTTTTTTGTCAACTAGCTCAGCCAGTGCACCTGAATTTAGCACATGAAAGAAGATGCATAAGGGTTTAAATGAAGGCTGCAGGGAAAAATAAATTCTTCCTATTCTGAGCGGGGGAAAAAAAAAAAAGCAAAAAAAAACCTGAAAATTTCTGAGATTCACTAATGTAGAGGTTTTCATTGGATATTAAAAAATAGGCACAGCATGGACCTAAAGAAGTGATATGAAGGAGGGAAGGCATGAGCTTAAGACATTTGGCATTCATAATAAATACGAATTGTGCTGTTTAACTTTGACTGGTGAGCAAATATTTGAAGAGAGAGGTACTAGAGGAGACAAAGGAAATTATTGTCTGAAAGGCCAAAATCTGAATTTTTACAAAGGTAGGAAGCTCTTGGAATTGGGATTTTTTTTTAGTTAGTGTTTTAAAATGTATTAACCATACGAAAGTATGTATATAAGGATTTATATATATAAATTTACTCATTTACTAAGCATCTGAATAAATTTGTTTCTTCCTCCTAATTAGTTTGGCAATAGTTTTGGAAGTTAGATCGTACATCTTATTGTCTCAAAGGTCTCTTATGTTTTCCAGATTGTTAAACAACAGTTTAACAAAATGAGGTAGAGCTCTGTGCCAGCTTTTAAAATATGTAATGGTTTGGCTTCTCTGATTTTGCCCTTGAATTATAGTGCAGCAATATTGTTTGGCCTAGTAGTCACTGCTGTGTTCTGCATGTCATCATTTCTGTAGTGGGATAAAAGATTTTTCTTTTAGAGTAGCAGTATTGACAAGATAGGCTTAATTCATGTTTCTAAAATTTTTTCAGATCATTAGTGAAAATGTGTTACATAACACAGGACTATGGAGTTAAAAATACAGTTCCTCCTGAAACATGCATGAATAGGATTGTGCTATTTAATGATAGGTAATAGAAAAACGTTATTGCACTCCAAAACCCAAAGTGAAAGTATGAATGGATCTTATTTATAAGATTATTCATCTTATCCATCTGATTTACTTGCTTCTGTTTCATACCCATTGTATTTCAAAACCAGAATATTTCAAAACTTTTCTTGAAAAATACATCGTTTTAGAATGGAATATCTTTACAAAAGGGCCAAAGTGATTATGGAGTAAAAATATACCTGTTTTCACTCCTTCAGATGGGAGAGGAGTGAAATAAATATTTTATGAATTCTTTATAAATTCTGGAGGAAATTTTGAATGTTTAAGTATCATTAGAGACTGTTGACTTTTAACATCAGCTTTTAACTAAGGGTAAATGCAAATCATTAAATAACTTCAAGCTTTAGGAGGTTTATTTTATCTTCCTCAGAAATAAGCACTACTTTGAATATTTGAATGCTGTGGATCATATCATGTGAAAAATCAGAAGAAAACCTTCATTGTCACTGTCTGTATGAATATTAGCATCCTATCAATCCACGGAGTAAAAGCATCCCCTTGTCACATATCTAATTACCCCTTCACATTTTCACTCTGCAAAAGTCTAATACTTTCTATTTTCAATTGTGTATAACCCTCACCTTGAGATTCAATCAAAAGACTTTTTCTGTAAACGTTTGATTTAAACTTTACCATTAACAAGAAATGAGTGTTATTGAACTCTAAAAGAGAGCACTTGGTACAATTCATGAATTAGACTTTCTGACCAAAATAATAATAATAATAAGCTGGAAGATGGGTTTCTGAATACCCCCTGATCATTAACAGTGGGTCCTTCAGACTACAGTGAATTTAGTTTGAAATAACCCCCAAAGCAGGGCCAGGTTTCATGACTCCCTGTGAGTCTGTTCCCATTGGGCAGCTCTTCTCATCCTTATAGCCTCCGCTGTAGGGAAGCCAGCAAGGCACGGCTCTAATCAGTCCTTCTTTTCTGAGAAAAGTCATACACACTTGTGTGTCTATACATACCTCTCCTCTATGCCCAGATATACTTCGTTTTTAATTCATCCAAGAAAATTTGTGCAGGAAGCCAGTATGTGCTGAAGATTTTAGAGCACAGCATGTCTATCAGGCTTGTTTGAACCACTTGGAGATTTGAGCCAGCCTAGAATTGCCTTGCTCTAACAGTTAAATGTTTTTGGAATTTGTTTTTGTCTTGCTCTCCTTAGCCTTGAATTAGCTTCTACTCTTGTCCTTTTTTAGGTATTACACTGTAGACTCATAGTTAACATTACTGTACTTTGTAGCAGTCCACTAGTCCACTAAAACTGGCTGGGTCTGTGGATTTGCAAGGATCCAGTGGTTAACACAACCACTTGCAAATATGCTTTTATAGTATAATCCGTGGTCTTAAGCCATGAAGTACAAGCTCTTGAAGTACACAAGGCTCCTTTCTTGTGTGTTGTTAATTTAATTCTGAATTACTTCATCATGGTATCAGAATTCTGAGCTGAATTGGGAAACGTAACTTGAAGAGAACATGTAAATAATTATTTATAGACTTAATGTCTGTGGTTTCAGACGATGCTTGTAGATAGATTTCACTCTACAAAATAGTGTAAGCCTTAAATGAAAGCTGTTTTCAAAAATGAAAAAAAAGCCACAACTCTGTATTGATGTCATTATCTGAATAGTTTTAATTTTACAAAAGAAGAAAGAGTTTTCCCAGTCCACAAGCCTTCATTTCACAAAGGATTTCAGACATGAGATAGGAGAAATTTTCATGGCTGATGTCAGACATAGCAGTATTCCTTTGAACCTGGATAACCTAAGAAGCAAAGAAGAAACAGCTCAATATTGAAAACTATTGCTTTCTTATTTCATTGGAAATTGAAGGCCTTCATTTCTGTGACACTTCAATCCAGAGGTACATACACAACTTATTTGTACAAGGAAACTTTCTAATTTCAAGGATATTTATTTTTTTTACCTGGCACTGGTTGAAGTCCTACTTTGCAAAGTACCTCTTGAAGTTCAGCCAAAGCAAGTTGTTATCTTGGCAGTATACACTGTAATATTTGTAGTAATATTGGTTAGGTAGAGGTACCTTCCCTTATATTCTTGTATGTATTACTCTTAACATTATCCACTGCAGTTTATATATTAAGTCTTTGACATTGTTTGTGTTGATTTTTAATAAGAATTTTGAAATGCCATGCATGTGATCTAGCTAAATCTGAGTGAACACCATATCATTTTCACAAAAATGATAAATTAACAACTGAAATTTCTAGCCAGGGATCAGCTGATCTGTGCTGTAAAACTAACTCACCTTCAGCACAGTTTTGGGAAACGTTCTGAAGCAAGGTCTGTACTGTTGTACAGTGTGTAGACTGTTTTGGAGTGTGACTCATATCTAATTCCCATTTTACATAATAAAAAAAAATGCCACTTTTAACGCAGTGAATGGGTGAATCAGCCTCGATGGCAAATTATGTTTTTAATCAGTGTTTATATGACCTAACATTCTGAATATTGCTGCAAACCCAAATATACCACTGATAATACTTGTTTTCCTGATCATAAAAATTCTGACTTCCATAATTTTCTGTAGAAGGTTGACTTAGTTTGAGGGTCATAGAAAGCAGAGACACATTCAGGAGATAAATGTCCACATTGTGGAAATCAATAGTAATGAGAAATGACAACTGAATGCAATTGTTTTTTGCTTTTTTTTTTTCTCTTAAATTAACATACTAAATCAGCTGTCTAGTGATATGTGTTTGTAAACTTGTGTTCTTCATGAAGGTGACTGTAGCTTATAACTTTCAATTATTTTCAGTCTTCTACTATTTGTACTGAATACACAGTGCTTTACGTTAGCTAGGCAGAAAACCTCTTTACTGGATTTTGGCAAGTGTTGTGGTTTCATTCTATACCAAGTTTAATTGGGCAATAATGTGGTCATAAAAAAAATAATAATGATAATCTTGCGTAAGGTCCAAAGTCAGGATTTGAACTTTGCAAAGGTGATTGAAAATTGAGGATAACATACTGTGTTTGTCTTGAAATTATTGAGCTAGAGTAATTTTTCAAATAATATGCAGAGTACAAGTTTGATTAATCACCTTGATTTCACCATCATCTTTCTCTTTAATAGAAGCAGATTGCTGTTGTATTAATAGTGTTCTTTCTTATTCTATAAACTGTAAAAGTCTCCAACTGCTCATATGACCTCTTTTTATTCCCCTGAAGGAGGACAAACATAATTTGCAGCTGGTGCTTTCAATACGATTTTATTTCTTTCACAGACAATGGATATTACTTTGAAGGGATTTTGTGTAAAATAAATCAGAAAATTGCTTCTATTTTGTTCTCCAGGCATTTGATTTTCATGTAGACAGACACAAATATGTTCTAATTTTATGGAACCCTTTGTCCATATATATCATCTTTGAAAGTCGTCCATCTTTCTTTCAAACTAGAGACTAAACTCCAGGAGCTCTTCTTGGGAGTTAATAAGACTGATTTCATTAATAGGACAAGTTGGTCTTTAGTCAGATGGTGATAAGTTGTGCTGTATTAGCTGCTTCTAATGTGTGCTTGGTTAATCCCTGTGAACAAGAAGCTGCACCAATTTTCTTTCTCTGAGCTTGTGAGAAGAAGCAGAAAACTGCTTTGAATTTGGCTCAGCTGTTCAGATTGTCTTTTGCTTTTTTTTCTGCAGCAGAATTAATTGGGCATGAGGGAGCTGTTCTGCTATGCTTTTCGTTGTAGAGCACAAAGAGACTGTGGCTTCCTGCCCATACACACACTAAAGAGTATTCCAAGATTTTAGTAGAAACAGTGGATCTTTCCACTGTTAGAATATTTCTTGTAAAGCAACTAAAATACTGTTCTGTGGAATTCATAAATGTTTGTTAATAAATGTGCGGAGGTATTATTTATGTGTATTGTCCTTCTTATATATTGTTATTAGTTCAGAAGTATTAATTACCTTTTCAAGTCTGCACCCTCCTGCAGGTGTAATTACGTTCACAGATGAATCAGTGTGAGATCAGTTTCACTGGTACAGGCCCAACAACACCATTGGGATTGCACCAGTTACTGAGAGTATGGTAAAGCCTTCAGTACTTATTCCAGAGTTAATAAACAAGGAAAAAAGAAACCAAGAGAATTCATTGATTGTGGTTTGCTCAGCAGCAATGAGAAAGTACAGGGAAGGGAGTATTAACCCTTAAAAGGGCTTAAAAGTAAGTAAAACTGTTGGGAGACTGTTCTAGGCACAATAGTATGAGTCAGAGTATGCGATCAATTAATAAAGTGCAAGAGATTATGTGATGTTGGTTTGATGTTGTTTATACATGTATTTATGTAGAAAATGGATGTGGCTGCATATATATATTACATATTTCAGCATCTGATTTCTATACAGAACACCATGGATATCAATAAATGCAACAAATGGTTTCCATATATCTCTTGCCTAGAATTTTGCCAGTTAAAATGTTATTGATATATTTCTAAAACCAGGTGAAATTTTTTTCTTAAGTATTTAAATGAATCATACAACTCACAGTTTATTAATTTCTTTTATTCACTTCAACCATAGTTATCACCATTTTAAATAAAATTACGCAAATTACAGTACTGAACATTAGGAAAATAACCTCGTATGTGACAAGTTACAACTACTTCATAGTCTCATTTGGTGAAATAATATCAATCAAGCAACAGCAATTTTCCATTTTTATGTGTCTTGCACATGGAATAAAACATTATACAAGAAAATAACTTCCAGAAATATATGTACTGTTGAGTCAGTTGAAAAGTTTGATGAATTTTCTTCTAAAACTGAGAAGGACTAGAGATACAGGATCCTGATGAACTGAAAGTTTATGATTAGTCAGATGTTAGAGTGTCAGCAATGTCAGAAGCACAGAAGAAAATGAAAAGCAGACTGACTGCAAACTTCTAAAGCTGTATAGGAAATGACCTGAGCTGCACAAGAAAGGATGTAATTTTGTGGAAGAAATGACTGTATTTACTTCTCTGGAAAGCACTGCTTCAAATTCTTACATTGATGTATAGTATAAATCGAGATTCATGGGTAAGGAATTTTAGGAAATATTTTTTTAGAATACAAATTCTAAAAGTCTGAAATAGCTCTATATAATCAGTTAAGCACACACAGGTTCCTCAAATGGCAAGTCCATGAGAATAATAAACTATGTAACACAAATCACTCTCTGTTGAGTCCTCTCCCTCGTGCCTGTAAAAACCAAACAAATAAACCAAAAAGACCTTAGGTGACAGCTAAACCTAAGTTGGATAGCTAATATGAAAGAATTTCTCCTAGTTAAAGAGAGAAGTTTGTATGTATAAAAGCTGTCATTTGCATAATTCTTCTTTTGTTGATTCTGATTTGAAATAATTTGGAACAGCTAGCCTAAACAGAATATAATACACAGGTATTTTTTCATTTCCATTTACTATATTCCCCTTTTGAAATTATGACCTCTGCTTTAATCTGCTTCATGGGTTATGTATGAAACTGGGAGTTCTGTGGTGGGTCAGCATTGGGTATGCTGAGTGCTTGCACTTAAAAATGTGTAGAACACATCTCTTTTGAGGTATATGTGGTTATAAAACACCTATATTGATGCTGAACGGGGGAAAGGATTGTGAGGAGTGAGAACTGCAAGACAAAAAAGGGAAAACTGAAAGAGAGTCCTTTGCTTGGGCCACATTTTGAAATTAAGGATAAGCAGGTGAAGCGTATTAACACAGTAAATCAAGGATTAAGAGTTAGAAGAGAAGACTGTATTAAAATTATAGATGAAAAAGTTAAGGAGGAAAGCTAATCATAAATGATGCTTTTGTTGAAGTTGGTTTAGATAAAATATGTTCATGTATTTACATGCATTAATCTGTGTGTGAAGGAACAAAAAAGATTTGGATGTAGTAAGAAGGTAGGAAGAAGTAAAAAATATAAATCAGAGATGGCAGTGGAGACTAAATTTGCAGATAAGAGAAGCTGCGCAAGTGTTAGGGGATGGTCATATGCAGAACATGAAGAGAACATTGAATAAACATTCAGATTTTGTTCTGAAAAAAAGGTAAGATGAAATTAGGGACTTGGGAATCAAATAGAGAAAAATGATAATGGTTACTCAATGAATGGGTGTTTTCTGCAAGAGGATTAAAACGAGAAAACCAAAGATAACAGTGAGGAAGGATGAAGGACTAGGAAAGAATGAGTATGATACACAAACAGTAAAGAAGAAAGTAAAATAAAAATCAAGACCTGAACAAGGGCATGAGACACTGAAGAGGAAAAGCAAAATATAATATATATATATATATATATATATATATAATATATATAATATATATTAATATATATTATATATATTATATACAATATATATAATAAGCAAAAAAAAAAAAAAACACCTTTTGAGGAAGGTATAAGAAGATCATGACTGCACTGTGAATCTTTACTGGTGTTGACTAAAAGCTGGATTTTTCTTCTTGAGCTCTGCTCTAAGAGTGGTATCTTCCCTAGAGGCTGAGGGTGGTGTCTTCCCTAAAAGATGAACAACAAGTGATGGCCAGGTGCTCTGTAGGTACGCCTACAAACCTGTGGAAGAATCCATATATATATTGCACTTATACTGTATGATCTTTTCCTGATAAAGTACAAAGTTATTACAAAACCATGAAGTCTTTCATTCATGATTCTTCACGCCAGAATAGTTGTGTGATGATAAAAAAGTTTTATGTTATGTTACATTTCTGTTCGATGAGCTTAACATATTGCCCTATTTCCTGGAAGAAATAAGACGGAAAAGAAGGAAGTGGGCTTATTATGCACAGTGATTAAAAATAGATGTAGGCTATCTTTTATAAAAAGCACATAAAATGCACTCACTCAGATAAATGAAAGTGGCATGAAAAGAATTCTGGCAGTCTCTTTAGGACAGATCAAAAAGATGAAATAATCATATTTGAAATCATGGAACAGAGGATACTCTTTCCAGTATGTTTATATGAAGTGAGAAAGAAAACTGAATGCACTTGGAAAAGAATATCAAAAGAACAGCAGGTTTCTTGAGAACAGTGAGGGAGCTTTGTCAACTACTGAAGAAATAACTTACATCTGGAGATGACCAAGAACTAAATAAAGATTACTCTTTCATCTTGCTGATATAAAAGAAATAATGCAGGGCTGTTTAAATCTTGTACGTGTTAGAATACCGAAATAACCTTGGTGTTTCCTAAATGTAAAACATACTATCTTAATTGTGCCATGAAATGGAACTTTTTAAAGGACAAATGTGTGCTAGGATACTTGTAAATCAGATATTGGCAATGTGCATTTTGTATGGAGTGTTGGACAGTTAGGCAACTGATGAAACTGTTCAAGCAAAAGAATCAAAATTATATGATGAGTGAAAATCAGTAACAGAGTAGTTATCTTCCTATGAATATGATAATGAAAGTGGAAGCAGCAGTCTTTTTTCCTGAACACAGCTAAAAAACAATGTCCAACAAAATATAATTAAAATGGGTTTTGTTTTTAGTAGGAGTCTAGAGATATTGTAATTTTTATTTAATGCAATCTCTTCTTGAAAAGATCTGGCCTATGTAATGAGTGACTTTTGCCTGAATAGCACCACCTCATGACCACCAAACCCCTCACCAGAACTCCATATTAATTCAGTCCATGCACCCAGTGCTGCAGTGAAGTACTGTCAGCTTTCTAACCTGTCATCAGTGTTGATGAGTTTTATTCCTGCATTTCAGTGACACTGTCATCAAGTAATTGCAGAGACATAAATAAAGAATCAGGAAGAAATAATACATGTAACAGTCTTAAAAACACAAGAATATGTGAAAATGATAAATAGTATAGATTCTCATGGATTTGGGAATTTGTTTTAAAGTTGATTTTCATAAGGGACTCCTTCCTCTGCTTGACATTCTTAAACTTCATTGGATGAGACGAAGTTCCTGGAAAGTCAAATAATTTAAGAACAAACAAGTCCAGGTTGGTGAGAAACTTAGCTTGGTGTTCTGTGTGCGGGGCTTTATTTCACTTTTTCTGAAAAAATTGTTTGTTGGGAACATCTTTTTACCTGTTCCTTATTTCTCATCATAAACTGTTATCTATATATCCTAGGCTGTGGTCTCTAGAATTGATTAGAGTTTCACCAGAAAAAGTCTTTTGCGTGCTGGTATCTGGATAGTTACTACACATTACGTCTCTTTCTTAAAGAAATGTTCATATCAAAAGCTGGGAAGAATCCTCAAACATAACAGTGCAGCTGTAAATGTAAAGCAACTGTTGCCTTCAAGCAGTTATTTTGAACATTGGAATTAACTGAGTAATGGTAACTTGTTCTAAAGGGGCTGAAAACTCATCACGCTCTAGATCCTGAATATATTTAAGGACAGGAGGCTGATAATTCTCTCATCAGAAGCACGTGTTGGTGATGCTGTTGCTGAAAAGTAGACGTTAAAAGCCCTCAGAAGTTACCTAAAGGTTTCATTCATGTTGTCTGTTTTGTCTGGGCCAACAGCATCTTTTGGGTGTTCCTGCATGAGATATATTTTGACTCCAGACTCTGTGCCTTTCAGAAGTGTGATTGATTGCATCCTCCCATGCATTCAACTTGTGCTCTCCTTATCAATTTCTGCCAGTCCTCTTAGACAAGCTGTTGCCCTCCTTTGGGCATCTTACTGTCACAGGTGCTGTTGAGCACTGATTTTCCATACAGAGAATCCCAGCTTCCCAAATCAGAGAGGGAAGTCAAGAGGGAAGTCATGTTCCAAGATGACATCCTAACTTTTTTGACTTATGGGGGAACATGCTAGATATTAAGCTCTATATATGCTTCCAGTTACATGTGAAGATAAATCTCCAACAGTAAGAAACTGGAAAATCTCCTAAACCAGACTTCAGGCCTTTCACTAATGTAATAATTGTAAAAGAAATATTGTATCTGTTATGTAGGACTTTTCATCAGTCTAGAGTTAGGAGAATTTCAAAGAAAATTTATGTAAGGCAAGTGCTCACCAAACTTCATGCTTCAGTTTTAGACTCTGTATTCAGTGAAAGGAAACTTCAGGGGCACAGTTCAAATAACCTATCTGAGATGTCTAATGTAGGATGAAATGACTTAAGGGCTAGAAGTATCTGTTCCTCTCCAATGAGTATAAAGAGAACCAGATGACTACTTCATTTTTCAGCATTATAGATAGCAAACTTAGTCAAGATTAAGGATATCTATTGTCAAACTTGAAGTTCTGAAAGAATGGGAAATAATAATTACAAAGCAGCTTGCAAATACTTGTGATTTCTTTGGCTGTGGAGGAAAAGAAGAGATGACCACAAAAGAGAATTAAGGTTAGAAAAGACCTCTAAGTTCACCTAGTCCAACTGTCCACCTACCACCAGTATTTTGCATTAAATCGTGTCCCTAAGAAACGGCTTGGAATATTTCATAGGTATCTAAAATCATATAGAACACAGCAAATTTTGCAACGCATTTTATCTGCAGTCTGATCTAAAATCAGTGATCAGAAAATTACTGTAAGCAGAAAGAATCATAGAATCGTAGAATCACCTTCAAGATCGTCCAGTCCAACCATCCACCTACCACCATTTCCCACTAAACCCTGCCTCTTGGTACAACAGCTAAATGTTTCTTGAACACCTCCAGGAACAGGTTTCCACTAGTTGCAAGAAATGGAAGTTGATGGCTTAGGCAGCTTTTTCAGGAGCCTTTTCAGGCCAGAAGCTGTCAAGTTTTAATAGACAAAAGGAGAGGGTATGCCTGTATGCTGCTAAATAAGAGTACCAACAAGCCAGTTTCAGCAATGGAGCCATGATTCTCCTGCTTAACTGTTGTCTTGCTCCAGGGCTATCTGTTTCCAACAGTCTCCAGACAGAAACAGCCTTAAGCACTGAGGCTTGGCTGAAAACTCACTCTAATTTAGCAGTGTGGGTGCAGCCAGAGAGTCTAAATATGAAATAAAGTGGTGCTACTAACAAATGGCACTGCATATATCATCATTTCACTTGCATCGTGTACTTGCAGTATCTTATTTGAACCTTTATGAAATAACTGTGTTGGTCTTCTGAGCAAGTGAGGACAGTGAACTACATGTAAGCTTAAATAACAAAAGGAGTTGGATCAAGATCAGTCTTTTAATCCATATCATTCCTGCTGCTATGGAATATGGTAAAAGATCTCTGCTGTGATTCATGGAGATTTGAGCTGAACCTTTTTAGAATTGGGACTTTGGACGATAAAAGGAACTCCTTATTTGATTGTAATCAAGATATTGTTTGTGTGCAGATACCGGTTGAGTATTCAGCTTGTGTCTTCTCCTTTCATCTTTATATAGGGGTTGCTCACTTCTCATGTCCCTCTTTTTCCCATTTTGCTGCGCTAATGAGTTTTTAATGCAAAGGAAAAGTGATTATAAGCAGTGAAGCAAAGACAGCTTTATAGACCAAGACTGAGGAATTGAAGACATGGATCAGAGCTATCCTCCAGCCTAAGATAAAAGAGAAGTTCATGAAAACAGAGACAAGTAGATAGCTTTGATTTCATTATCATTAGACAAGAAAGGACAAAAATTGGTATAGCTGTTCATACCTAGTTAGTTTCCTATGTCAATAAAAGACTCTATGAAGAAAGCAGTAAATTTATCACATAAATCAGGAAAATATCCTGTAGGAAAATGTTGGCTCATCTCTGTTTTTTATGTAGTGTAATGTGATTAGCAGATTGTAATCATGTAAAAAATACAAATGTTTTCTATTTTATTCATTTATGCCAAGTTTGTGTTTCATCTCTAAGCATGGATTTTTTATTTGGGCTTTTCTCCCTATTTCTTTTTGAACACGAATTCTGAGGATTGTATTTCTATTACTGATTCCATAGTTATCAATTCTTGAATTACAGATAAATTAAATAGTTTTGCTGGTTTTTATAGGAAGCTTTTGTTTGGAAGCTACGTGTACGTAGTTGTAATATTCACAGCAAAAATACCTAATTACATTTGAAAAGTTATTGACTAGATAAAGAATGATTGTAGTTAGTATTTTTTGTTGATTGCCGCTAGAAAGTTAATATAAAATTATTAGCAGCTAGGAATGGGGAGGAGTGCTTGTTGTTGAATATTCTTGTTCTGAAAAATAATAAAATTGTTCCTTCAAGGGACAATCCTAAAATTTCATGTAATTTTTATTCCTACTTTTTTTTTTAATTTTATTTTCATTAAGTATAAATTAAGTAAAACAATAGAGCAGAACTATTTTCCAGGAAATATCCTATCATCATAAAAGCTATAAGACATGATTAGTGGACAGTATCCTGTACTTTTTGACTCATAAGTATTTTCTCGCAAAATTAAAAAATAGGTGATTAACTGTAGCTAACTTTGAAATTCCTTTGAGATCTGAAGCATAAAAGTCCTTCCAGTACCATGCAGTTCACTTATAATGTAGCCAACTTTGTAGCTTTCTCAAATGCAGCACTCTGCCCATTTAAGAGATTAGGAAACTAAGAAAGGCATGTTAAGTGTGTTGCCTAGAGGGACAGGAAAAATCCGTGTCAGATGGGAACAAGATTTCAGAGTACTGCTTAGATCAGTGTCATGTCTTCAGCTGATAGATTTCTTGTCCAGCACAATCCATTTTGGTGCTCCACGTTTTGTAGTTTAATTTATTTTGACACTGAAACACAGCATAAGAATTGCATTAACATTCTTTGTTTTTTTGTTCTTCAACTGTCTGCTGCAAAGGTACTCTGTTCTTGCCCTGGGTTAATATAGTAAACAAGATATATTTCAGCATGTGTATCAGTTAGTCATTTTTGCATAAGTGCTATGAATTTCCTCTCTGATTTTGTATTGCAAAGTAAATTGGAGATCAGAAGGCAATGAATAATTAATCTTTCTTCAATTTGTGAGAAAAATTTTAAGAAGTCTTCTGTTTTTTACATAGAACTATTACCTCAGAAAATATTTAATCATTTGCACAAAGTCCAAGAATATACTGAATCAGATATTACTCATATTATGTAAATTCCTTAGTTATCCACTATCACAGTGCTTTACATAGTAACTTGTACTGTTTTTAAGTTTTTAGGCTTGATTACATTGCCATTCATAACAGAGGGGAGCCAAGTAGTATATAATTTGGATACCTCTATGTTGAAAAGTGTGATTCAATATACTGATTGGACTGGAATATCTGTACAATATCCCTTCCAAATTAACTTCCTTGTGTATTTAAGCAATTTTCTGATTTTATTTTCTTCTTTAGGTCAACGGAACAGAAATCGAATATGAATTTGAAGAGATTACATTGGAAAGGGTAAGCGTAACTTATTCTTCTCTTACAAGAAAAAGTAATCTATGATGAAAATAACAGTTGTTAATGAAATGAAAAGTGTTTAAGAATACAATCATTTACATTTTGAATAAAGATTTTCAAGTCTAAAGTATGAAAATGTGAACAATACAACAACATAAGCCTCTCATGTTTTTAAGATATTTCAGGTGTAGCTACTTGCAGAGCAGTATCCAGAAGGCTTTTCTGGATTCTCAGTTAGGTTTTAGATCATTGCCAAGAGTCTATGTGGTATGGAAACTCCCTTTTAGTTTGTGACCTGGAATTGTAGAAGCCTCTCTCTTTTAACCTCCTCGATTTCCTTTCATGCTAAGAGAAGACATGAAGTCTTACTTTCTAAGATAAAAATTGCAAAAGTGTTTTTAAAGTTCCAATGACTACATAAAATCTGTAGACCATATCTTTATGTAAAGAGTATACAAGCCTGAATTGTGTGAAGTATAAACAGAGCATACAGCAAAGGCTTTGTTCATAGTGTTGTTTAAATGTTGCACAGAATAAATACATTTAAATGTTGCATTGCATCATATCTTCCTAGATTTGGTGCTTTTTCATTGTCTTTTGACTACATGACTGTTTCCTTTACGCTATGAACTTTCTTTGCCACAAAACCAGGACCAGATAGGCAGCATATTGTGTGAGCAAGAAAGTCTAAGCTTTGTCATGTATCACAGTATTCACAGGGATTGCTAATGGATGCAAAATTGTCATTGCTGAATGCCTTCAATATTCTACCAACAAGCTAGTAATAGGAAGATTTATAATCTTGAAGCAAACACAGGATTCCTTCTGTGTAAAATGTTTGAATACAAGGTCAGATTTATCAAGATGTGACTGCTGCCATATGAGCAAATGCCTGTAAGGTAGCAAACTACCATTAAATTAGAAGCTTGGATTATGCAATTCATTGCACTTTTTCTGCATGTTGTATTTTTAATTGTCCAAGATAATGAATTTCATAACTATTCAATTTACAGGGATTCAAGATTATATTCTTATTGATTTGCTCACTCAGGCAAATTACAAAAGAGCAATATATCTCTTTACTACAGCCATCCTCATAACAGATAATGTATAAGGTTGTGGGCACTTTTTATCTACTGTCTCTGAAGTTATTCATGCATCACTAGTTATTCATTGGGCTAGAGTTTCCAAAGGTCACTGAGCAGAACACATGCCTCCTGGGTGATATTTTGAAAACTGTTTTATTTTTAATAAATATGTTAGTTATCACTGTAAATACTGAGAAACCAATCTGATTTGCCCCTGCTGTACCTTTCTTATGCAGGTAATTTGTTATTCATCGTATGATCTAATATAATATCAGTTAAAAACTGATAAACAATAGAAAACAAAACTGCAGATTTTAATGGAGGACATTTCAGTTGTTTTCTGGATGCAGCTGAATCCGTGGTTTCTGATTATTCCTGCTTGAAATGTTCTGTCACATGTATCAGTGTTTTGTCTCAAAGGCAGAGTAATGTGTCTGCTGCTTTTTGTATGAGGTATAAAACACAAGTGATTGCCTTTAAGTAGCTGTCATTTATGTTAGACGAACAGCACTTTCAGAAGAAAGACATTCTCCATGTTGATTACCCATTTTCTTCCAGAAAAATTCTTTTATAAATTAGATGGAAAATCATCTCTCTATATTTAATAGCAAAGCTGCAAAATGTATTGAAGTTGCTGCTGCAGAGAAATAAAAATGTAGTTTGACTATATAAAAAAGTTGGTAATAAACCTTCCATTTTAGTCCAGTTATCTGAATTAAAGAACTCTGCATCCCAAAAATCACCAGGCACTTTTATCCACATTTTGAAATAATCGACATAATTGAAAGGATTTTACAATGTTAAAAATAAATTGATTTATGGTGTGTTGTGACTTTTGTAAGGCAGGGCAGTGATATCCACATATCACAGGAATCTGTGGGATGTATTCCTGAAGAGAGTTAGTGGCTTAGATGTGATTCTCATTCCAGGATGGCTCCATCTCTTGGGGTAACATAGAACAATTGCACTCATGTTGGCAGAATGTGTCCCATATGGAGCTGGGGAGGAGCAGAGGGGTCTGAGAAATACTAAAGGAAAAATTGCTTAGGGGCCAGGGAGGAAGTCAGTGCAACCTTACTGAACATCGTCAAGCTGCCTGAGACTCAGCTGGTTTACCAAGGAATTACTTCATGAAAGCAGTGGGTCTTTATAGAAAGCTTGTTTTATTTTTGGTCTCTTCGATATCTTGTTGTTCAGTTATTTCTACTTAAAACGTTATGCCCCAGTTTATAGTTTAACAAGACTTGGTGTTTTGAGCTTAAAAGGCTTTATTGAGAGCTCAAAAAGAGGATGAATCTGGGACAGATCGAACCTAAAGCTGTGGTCAGTGCTGTCCCAGGATTTACAGAAGCTGTAACTGTACCTCTGCCTCCCATCACTGACTTGCTTTTATCCTTTTAGTCTTCTTCCACTGTATCAACCACTCATCAGGTATTCTCACTGATCTCTGAACCCATGAGGGTCATTTTAAAATATGAGTTCATTTAGAGCTTTCATGGAGGTCTACTTAGGTAAAATAAATGCACAGTTAAAATAATTCTAACAAATTTTCTTTAAGAAAAAAAAAAAGATTTTATTTCCTTCAATTACTTCAGAGAATGTGTGAGTTTCTCTGCCAACTTGTGGGCATAAAATGCAGATCCAGGTGTAGATGAAGACTTGGTAGTTTGTAGTGGGTTACAATGCCCAAGTGCACACTTAGAAAAGATACCTTGCAATAAGACATTACTTTATACTGAATATTAAAGACACTGTAAAAAGGAAATTCTACATCAAATGACTTGTATTCATGTGGTGATGTTAGTTTTCATTATTTTATGGCCTGAAAAATGTATCCAGGTCAATCAAGAGACTGATTTGCACTTGTAAATAAATCAGTATCAGGGTAAGGGATAACTGAATAGAATCTGTGACAAGCCAGTAACTTCTCTGAGCGAGAGGACAGCTTTAATTGATTGAGTCCTGGATAGAGCTCTGTGCTGAAAAGAGGCTGAAAAGAGGCTTTTCTTAGAAGTTAATGGAATATCAGCCAATATCAATAGCTATCTCAAAGAAGAGTGAAGAAGTGATTCTCCCACTGTATTTAGCAGTGATGTGACCTCACCTTATTGAACGCAGTTCTTGGCTCCACAACATAAACTCACCCAGTACTTGAAAGAACCCACTGGGGGGCAATAAAACTGGTAAAAGAGCAGGATGGGGAGGGTGAGGGGAGAGGTTGAGAACACCTGGGGCACTTGAGTCTGGAGATGAGGAAGCTAAGAGATCACCTCAGTGCTCCCTACAACTCCCTGAGGAGGGAAAACAGAGGGACTTGCTGGCCTCTGCTCTGATGACAAAGCACAAGGGAATGGCACAGAGCTGTACAAGGAGAGGTTCAGATTGGGCATTAGGAAACATTTAGGGTTGTCAGACACTGGAGGCTTTCTAGTGAGGTGGTTGATGCCCCAAGTCTATCAGCATTCAAGAGGCATTTGGATAATGCCCTTAATAATGCATTTTAACTTTTGGTTAGCCCTGAACAAGTCAGGCAGTTGGACTAGATATCATTGTAAATCCCTTACATCTGATCCATTCCATTCCACTCCACTCTAGTAAGACTAAGAAAGACAGTGAGTTGCTTGTATATTATTTTAGTTTCATGTCAAGGTCAATGTCTGAGTTCAGATCTCAATACTTTTTGCTCACCTACTCTTTAGATGCTAAAGGAAAAAGTAGGCATTTATGATTGCTAAAGCTATTTTCACATCATTATTTGATGTTTCAGCATTTATTTTTATTCTCTATCTACATACAAGTAAGAATATATAAGTTGTTGTGAGGTAGACTGTTTTGAAAAACTTTTTCAGACCTAATTTTTTATTTCATTGGCCCCTTCTTACCCTAACACAAAATTCATACTGTACTATGAACTGTGCTGTTTTCATCAGTCATTTCCTTTGTAAAAATGTAACTGGCAAAGCATAAAGAGCTATCTTTTACTTAATGCTAAAGGCAAGTGAGAACTGGATTGTCTTAAATGATGCAAGGATTTAATTTGACTCAATGTCTTATTTGTATATCTTTTTGGCTCGTTTTGGCTGAGATCACTGCTTGTATGTTTGGGAAATCGAGTTTTCACTATTACTCAGTAGTATATCTGCTTTCTCCTTCTTTCTAAGTTTTTAGGTATTGATTGTACCTGCAGCATCATGCTTTGACTTCTCAAGAGGAAGATTATAAGACAATGCAGTGCCAGGAAAAGCCTCCTTTATTTAGTTCAAAAATAACAGAGTGGAAGGAAGTGGTCAAGAAATGGTCCCTAGGAAAAGATATTTGCAAAGTTAAAAAGTGTATATCAAATAAGCATGAATCAATATTCAACCCTCAGCAGCCTCAGTGGAATGGTCTAACAACTGCCAAGAGGAGAAAGTAAATCTTTCAAAATGAGTGTCCCTCAGGTGCCTGCAGAGCTCTTTCAAAAAAAAGTGTTGCTCTCTTAATCCTTATTTCTGCAGAACTGTAGATGTTTTCTTAACATGTTAAGAGCTTTCTTACTGAGTGCCCTTATTACATTTTTTTCTTTGCTAACACCTTCCTCTTTCCTTGCTCAGAATAAATGTTCGTTATTTTTGCAGCACTGAGAATAAAACAAATTGTAATTCAAAAGTAATTTTTTTCTTATTGTCCAGTTTATATCAGTGTTATAGTAGAGCAGTGATCTAAGAGTATTTAATGCAATCAAACTCTCTCCCAGGAATTTTTGCCTACTACAAGAGGAGGAAGCACCTATGAAGCTGTATAAGCAAACACAGAAATAGTTTCCCCCTCTCTAAAACAAAATGTTCTGTAAAATGAAAAAAAAAAAAATTAAGAAAGATGCTTGAAAATATATGTTTACTGCACACACTGTGTGGGAAGTTCTCTTATGTTTTCTAATTCCAATCACATCTTAGGTCTGAGAAACAAAAGATTATGAACAGGCTGCCCATAGAGGTGGTGGAGTCAATGTTCCTGGAGGAATTCAGGAACTGTGGAGATGTGGCGTTGAGGCACAGGGTTAGTGGGCATGGTGGGGATGGGCTGACAGTTGAACAAGTTGATTGTAGAGGTCTTTACCAACTTTAATATTCTACAGTTACATGATTGATTGTTGTGTACCAGTGGCTGTTGTTCACCCTCAGACACCTGTCGGCATTGGAAAGCACAAGCTCCCTGGCTGTAGGATGCAATGGTTTAAGCAAGGTCTATGTTCCCTTTTTGTCTCTTGCACCTTACTAGATTTCATTTGACCTGAGGTTGTACAGGAGCAAGCTGATGAAAGGAGCTAAAGGAACTTGGTGTACAGTACCACCAATGTGACACAGAAGTACCAGGTCAACATTTTCCAAGGCAGCTGCAGAATTTGGTTGCTTTAGTTCATGACCTGAATTAAAATTCCTTGGAACAGCCTAATTCTTTTGTAACAGTACTCAGAGTGTGTTACTTTCTGACAGCTCAAAGCAGCCCTAATTTGGCACTTAAAATAAAACTAATCACTGGAAAACTTTGCTCTTTGTTCTTATTCTGTCAGGGAGTAATTATGCCAAAATTATTCCTGGTCTATAGCAGTGGATGTCATATATATAGGGACCTGAGGCATAAGGGGTCTGCATGGGAAAGCAGAAAAGAAGGGACAGAGAAGGTTGTGAATTTTGAGGAACAGCAATTGCTGCCTGCTGGTGTTAGCAGTCATTCTGCACAGTCAGTATCTGGAAACTAAATAACCCCACCTTGTTAGAATCGTTTGGGTTGGAAGAGACTCACCACTCTTACTTAAAAAAACCTTTTTCCTTATATCCAATCTAATTATTCATTCATTTATTTTGAAACTATTTTCCCATTTCTTGTCTTAGTGATGACTATTAGGTAGAGAAGTGAAACAGCAGCCTTTAGTGTTATATTCCTCTTAACTGAACAAAATTTTTTTACAGTTAGTGCTGTTAACAAATGATTACATTGCTACAGGTTGGGAGTATGGTGAAATGGAATAGGTGAACTGTCCCAGTTTTCCCAGGGCTAGGAGAAATAACCTATCCTCTTATCCTCTTCAGATAGAGATGATCTGAATTGCTTCAGATATGCACTACCAGAAGAATTTGAGTTGTCCAAAGGAAGTTACTAAAAAAAAAAAAAAAAAAAAAAAAAAAAAGTAGCTTTTCATTCATCCTCTGTTTACAGGGAAGATTTGCCCTATGTTTCTTCACTGCTACATCTGTGTTAAGAGTGCACCCTCTCCCAGCTGGAGAGTGGGAGCACTTCTCATCCCCAATATTCAACAGAAAAAAACTTCTGAGGCCTAAAAAGGAAGATGAAGGAGGGGAGAAGGCTGTTAGAGACTTAGGAAAGTATTTCAACTGCTACAGTTTATGGCTATGCTGTGATTAGGAAAAAAGGCTGAAATGATATTGTGCATTTACGTCTCTTCAGGTGCCTAAAAATTACTTCATATTTTCATCTTTCTTCCTTAGAATCTTGCTTTTAAATCTAAATGTCTGAAAAATATTGCATGGATGCTAGCTATGTTAAATGAGATTAGCATATTCCTTTGGATTTATCACTGTGTTGAAGCACCATGCCATTTAAACTCCTCTGAGGGCATTATCTCAGTGAAGGATATCCCCTCCCATGCATGTGTAATAGCTTTATATTTCAGGTAGAAAGAATATGGAGTTTGGAATTACATTTGATGGTCTATGCTTTCCAAGGCAAAAAAAAAAAAAACAAATTGCATTACTATGAATTAGGCTTTTATGAATTCATATATTTATTTTTTAAGATCCATGTATTCATTGGTTTTAGTAATTGGTATAGTGGTCTGTGGGGATTTTTTTAGGTGAGAGGTTCACTATGTGGTTCAATAGGTTTGCAAATCCAGTTTAAACCTGGGAGGGATATTTATAGTTTGAATTAAGGTAGGAACATTTATCAAAGTTTTCCAGCTGTGCAAAATGCTTCAAATTACTGAATATTTTGTTATGAAAGCACGTTGTGATATTTTGGCACTTTCAGTACCATTTGGAGCTTTGTGCTCAAACAGAAAAATAAAATTTGAGATTGTTTGAAGATTTTTTTCTTATGTAATGCGTCACTCAACATATTGAGCCTCTCTTCCTAGAGGAATATATGAAATTTCTTTCCTGGATATATGGAATCATAAGCTGAAAAAAGTTTAAACTCCCTCACTGAAAGCTTATGGGGAATTTATTCAGAGAGAGCATGTCAGTAGAAATTATACATAGTAGAAATCCACTAACCCAGCACCAGAAAGTGTTGTCAAAAAGAGAGAAGTATTTAAAAAGCCGTGGAAAACAAAAAATGGCAGGTATTGATAATAATGTATATTCCATATTAAAAAGAAGGAAAGGCTGGAAAGGTAAGCAGCGTTTATTCAAAAGTTCGAAAGCCACCTGTGTGAGTACAGGGGAAAAAAAAATATTCATTCTTATCTCTACTTGAAAGTTATCCCTTTAACTTTATCAAGATCACAGAGACCTTGAGTTATCTATTATGTGAAAAGTGATTTCATGCAAGTCAGAGCTGCCTTGAGGCAGCGGTCTGCTGCTGTTTCTGTTAAATTATTATTATATTGACATTTTATTTTTCAGGTACTATCATTCTTTTATTACCTTTCTCTCACTTCCTGACTTACTTGCTTTCGCCAGAATGCTACGCGTAATCCAGCTGGGTATCTTTAATCATTATTTACAACTTTACATGAAAATTCCATTTACTTTCTTGTAGCTCTCAAGGATGTGGTCTTTCAGCTTATTTACTGCATTGTCTTTAGCAAATCAAGACCAAGGTTGGCTTTATTTTACTCCTGTTTAGTGTTTGGATGATGTGCATCTACCCCAGTCTGCTCTGGTAGTCTAAGGAGAGCAGAAGTCATCCCAGAAGCATTGTGTCCCAGCCCAAGGTAGAAGGTTACTATAAGCAGAATGAAACCCTCTGCAGGTACAGATAGCACAGAGGATCATTTTTTATTGTTACAGGAGCTAGTTTACAGCATTAGTTAAATTTTACAGAGTTAATCTTACAGAATATTGCCAATTCTGAAAGGAATAGTCAAGTGTGCATTAGAATAAAGCTGGTCTAATGAAACAGGAGAAACGGGCAAACTTTTTGTGCTATAAGTCCTAATCCCCTCGGCTGATGCAGGAAAGTAGACCTTTTCCCCATGCTTAGCATTGCAAATTTCAGTAGGCAATAATATTGCCTAGAAATAATTTTTCAGTAATAAATCCGTTATTGGTTTTAGAGTTTAACTCAGATTTAGGGGTGTTCTGAGAGCTTGGACAACATCCCAATTTTCAGAAAGTGCAGACAAACAAGTATTTTACTCTGCACAGTTCTGCTTTTCTTAATTGGCTTTAAAATTCCGTTAGAAAACAATCTATATGTATCACCCAAGCAAACCTGAAGTGTTCTATTCTGTGATACTTCAACATGGAGCTGCAACAGGGGAAGTGCAGCTGGAGGTGAGGGAAAGACTTTGCCCCAAAGGGCAGTGGGCTTGGAACAGCCCCAAGCTGCCTAAGTTCAAAAAACATCAATACCCTCAGACATTGGGTTTGGTTTTGTGTGGTCCTGTGTGGAGCCAGGATTTAATCTCAGTGATCCTTGTGAGTCCCTCCCAACTCAGGGTATCCTATGATTCTAAATCATTCAGCTCTAGTCACCAATGAGCAGAGCTGAAAATGGGAATGTATGCATTGTACTTCAAAATAAACTGACCATTTCTGAATAAAAGCTGCTGGAACACTGAATTGAGAGCGTGTATACACTATAAAGGAGTGATATGTGTCTGAATAGTGACTGCTGAAAATGTAGATAGGAATTTTTTAGGAAACAGATTAGAAAAGTATTGCAGGAATTTGACAAACTGAAGGCCTACAAAACAGTGTTCTAACTCGGTTATAACTTACTTTTGCAATTGGCATCAGCAAGTAATATGTAGATTTAAAATAATGTGTACATTTAAATAAATGAGAAAGAGGAACTTCAATTTACTGCTAGAAAATGAATCATTCTGGAGATGATAATAATCATCTTGCAGCAAAGATGATCATTTTCAAGGCAGGACTTTTTAAAAGCCATCTTTGATGTGCTGGATTTGTCTCTTTAGAAAAAGAAACGTTTTTCATTGCAGAAAATTGCCTTTCATTTTTGTTATTAATTTAGAATCAATTGTAATACATAAATTAGGGCCAGTCAACCTTGAGGAATCACTATTACACTTTGTTAGGGTATGGCATTGCAAAGACAGAGAGAGGAAAAAAAGTGGAAAAAAGGGAGGAAATAATTCATTGATTCACCCAGACTGAATTCCTATGATTGCTATGCATTGTACCATAGTAATACCATATCACAATAAATATGTCTAATTTCCTATTTGTATGCAGCATTCCCGTAATTTTCTATTCTTATGCAGTTATATTTGAAGCAGCCAGGAGATCATTTCACTTCATCTTATAACAGTCATCCAGCTCTTTTCTCTAACTCTTTTGTAGAGAAGAAAAGCTCTTTGTCATCAAGACGATCATGATTTGATCTGGTATACTTTTTGCAAAATAATTTTGCAGGAGCAACAACCCACTGTATAGCATTTGGAAGCTCTTTAGAAACTTATGCTACAAACATTTCCTCTTAAATTCTGTCCCTATTTAAGATTGCAACTAAAAGTCAAATGACGAAGGTAACTTCAAGTATGCTAAAGTAGTTGAAAAGAAATTGTATGCTGCTCATGCATGTTTTATCTTGCAAGATACCACTCTACCCTAAGAATTTGACCTAGCTGGTGAGAATCAAGCATGGCTTGAAAGTCACCTTATGCAGCTTAATGTGATAGATGAATTCTGACTGAAATTGATGAATAATTTATTCTTAGGAGTGGTTTTTAATTTTGCAGAGTTTAACTGTTTGCACTCAGAGCACAGTATACACTTCTCACACTTCATCTGCAAGCGGAAGTGTGGCTCCAATTAGCATACACAGACTGTGAAAGTTTACTTTGTAGCTTGCCATTAATGGGAATTAAACTATATATGGGGTGGGGAAGGGGGGGAAGGGCTAAAATGGAGCTCGACACTCTCGTTTTTACCAGTGGGAAACAATGCTTCAAAATTCAAACATTTATCTTAACTGTGATAATGAAGATAATGTATCAAATGTTTTTATTGCATCTTATGGTGAGGAAAGGAAACACAGAAAAGCTTCAAAACCATCAAGAAAACAAACATCTACTAAGATGCAGTCTAATAACCTATTTACTGAAATATGCTTTGAGGAGCGCACAGTGAGAAGTGCCAAATTACATTGATATTAACAATCTCAGTAGTAGTGCAAAATTTACAGAAGTTAAAGAGAAGTGGGAAATAGGATTGGAATTTTACCCCTTCAAAATGTCAGTTGAATGTTTAAAAATAGTGAAATGTATGCACTGACTACATCTATATTCAGTGCTCATTTAGAAATGAGAAATGTTATGTAAGATAGTTTATACAAAATATTGGCAAATGCAGTTCTGAAGTAAATTTAAATACTTGACAAATAGATATCTTTGCTGTATTTCCAAGGCAGAAATAGAGCTGCATTGCACTGTGAGGTATCTGTATGTGTTTTGTGGGTAAACATATATCAAAACACTGAACAATGAAAATGTATTTTGATTTTTTTAAACAAATAGAAATGCTGTATCTATAGAGCTAACATTTTAAAAACCATGCTTGGAGATGTCATATTAAGGTCTCTCATAGGAAATCTAGAGATCTGTTGTAACTCAAGCAGTGTAGGAACTGCATTTCTGAGAGAAAGTTTAGATATGGCATATGACATTCCTAGGTGTATTCGTTATAACCGGATGAGGGAGAAAAGAGTTGAGTCATAAGGATGTGTGTGCATGTATAGACCTACAGTGGAAAGGAATTGTAACTGCTTAAAGCTATAAATTTTGAAGTAACAAAAGCCATTAAAAATCAATGTCTTCCCTGATTCACCCCCAGCAATGCCATTACTCATCTCTCCAGCAGCAGATAAATATCTGTCAAAAAGGGCTGAGGAAAACCACGATCTTCCTGAAACTTCATTGCTATTTTAAGTGGGTGGAAAGAAATCAGATAAATCAAAATGTAGCAAGGACTTAGAGTCTAATGCAATCCTATACGAATAAAGCTCAAAACTATCTTTAATTATGAGATGGAGCGAGGGCCTTGATTTTTTAATCTGATTTCTAGAGGAGCTGGTTGATCAGTGTCTGCATCTGTCATGCTGAGTTTTCAGAATGCCTCTGAGCGCTGAAGAAATTTCAGAGAGTTGAAAGAGAGCTAATGCTGTGGCAGTCCTTAAAAAGGGCAAATGGGATGGTGTGAGTCATCCTGCTGTCTGTGTAGGTCAGAGAGAAAAGAGTGTCAGGCTGCGTTAGGTGAAACACGAGTGTTCTTAAAAAGGCCAATTCTAAAGTCATACATCAAGAAAGGGAGCACAGCCTGTGTATGAAATCAAGCTTCACTGGTTGGATTCATTGCAATGAATCTGCAGAATGTCCTGGGCCTCCTTGGTCTGTCAGAAGTTGAACACAAATTTTCAGACCAGTGTTGTAGAAGGGAAATTTAGATTAGATGTTCAGGGGACATTTTTCACTGAGAGGGTGGTGAAGTACTGGCACTGCTGCCCAGAGAAGCTGTGGATGTCCCATCCTTTGAGGCACTCAAGGCCACACTGGATGGGACCCTGGGCATCCTGATCTACTGTCCAATTTAGAGATTGGCAATCGTACCCAAAACAGGGGGTTGGAACTAGATGCTCCTTGAGTTCCCTTTCAACCCAAGCCATTCTGTGACTCTATGATTCTGTGATTCTGTACTTGAGGACTGTGGAATAACTTCTGGGATGCGGAGTAAAACAGAGTCTGGGACCCAGTGTTTGAAATGTTTGGGATATCCTGATCAATTTTTATTACTTGAAAACAATACTGGTATCTGAAGTGAGATTAAGATAGGTGTTGAGGATGACTGAGAGTATGGAAAATACCCTCTTAGTGATAGACAAAGGAGACCTCCTAAATTTATCTTCCTAGGGGGATAAGGTAAGCTGTGGCTTGCTCACAAATAAAATGCACTTACATGGGAAATATCCTGTAGGATAGTATTCTTCATTTTACCTGGAAGGAGAGAACAAATGCTGATGTTTTTATGTTGAATTCAGACACATTAACACTGGGCATAAAAATGTTAATATTAATTAGCAATGACGAATGAGAATGACTGAATGAAAATTTTAGGAGAGGCAAAAGGGTGTTAGCATGGAAGGAAAATAAAGGAGCTTAATTAAAAAAAAAAAGTTTTCAAATTGTCAAATGCAAATCAATATGATAAAGGGCAAAAGTAGATACTTTTGGAAGTGTAAGAGAGACAGCAGGATCTTGATGGTAAGGTCACGTTCAACCACATTAGTTTATATATGTGATACATAGCTGAGTATGCATGTAGCATATTGTGGAGAGATCAGCAAGACAGACTGAATGCTCAGAAACAACATAGCATATTTAACTGCCAGACCTCCTTTAATTTATGAAATGCAGAAGACATTAAAGATAAAAAGGCATATGGTTTTGGTTTGATAAACAAGTTCTCCGGGAATGTGAGGAGATAGGCACATGTTCAGTTTTCATAATAAGAGGGGAAAATGCAAGACCCACAATGGCTTTTGTCCCCTTTATGGGGTCACTGCATAAAGAAGAAAGATTGTGGTGCTTCTCTCCAGAGATAATTTAAGTAGGTCCTACAACCTATATTAGGTAGGAGCTCAAGGTAAAAGATCCGGTTGTGTTCTTTCTTTTAGATTAACTTTGAGGCATTGATTACCTACTTGGATTAAAGGTGACATTTTTCAAAACTGTATTTGTAAATGGAATATTTTTGTCACCTTGTTCTGAGGATAAATGTACTTCAGGTCACTACATTATAACAACTGTTTGTTAAATGTTATCATTTTAATGGTGATCAGGGTCAGCAGAGTTCAATCCCACAAAGTCTTCATTTACCATACCAGATGGTAAATCAGAGTATCTTCATTGGAAATCAGTCTTCCATAAATGGAGAATGAATTCAATATGGCCAAAGTGATGTTTTGAAACCTACAGGATAAACAGTCTTAAGCTTGTTCTTACTTGCTTATAATACAGTGGAGGAGGAAGGATATAAAAAACCTTGAGAAGAGAAAAAAGTAATGTATTTGTGAAAAAATACATGCTTATTGAAGACAGTTGCCAAGAAAAAATACACACTTCAAATAAACATCATTTTAAAATAAGAATAAATGCTAGACAAAAGCAGCCTACCTGAAGTGGAAATAAAAGCAATAACAGCTGTTATGGGACACAAATGTATGCTTTGGAAATTGTCAGATTTTCATTCCTGCTCTATTATTCTGCTATGCTTAACAAGCATTTTGCTTGTATTGTAGTTTCTTAGGTAAATCTACTCTCTCGATACCATGAATAACTAGCAAATGTGATTTATAGATACAGGAGCTCCTTAGGAAGAGTGATTTGTGCAAACCCTTTTTTATGGTTCACTGGAAAACAGAATGTATGTATGAAAAATGCACAAGTCAAAGTGAGTAATGAAGCACAGCACAGCAACCAAGCTGAATCCTGGAGGCCAACTGCTCTAAAGGTAGTACAAGCACATTAACTATTTCTCAACAGAAACTTATGCAACAGTACACTGACAGGATTCTACTATGATGCTAAATAGAGTCAATATATTCCAGTGTACCCTGTAGATTCAGTGTTAGCCTGAGGTTCTTTGCAAAGCAATACATTCAATGTGTAC
This sequence comes from Meleagris gallopavo, assembly GCF_905368555.1. Lineage (NCBI taxonomy): Eukaryota > Metazoa > Chordata > Aves > Galliformes > Phasianidae > Meleagris > Meleagris gallopavo. Next base: position 187,283,408 of record NC_139404.1, on the reverse strand, counting down.
TATGTCCAAAGAAGCATAAAAAGCCATAGGTAGGTGTACACTGGAAAAGTCATGAGAGGCTGATAGAAGCTTGGAGATAGTGGAGAAAAAGAGGCTCAGGGGAGACCTCATCGCACTCTACAACTTCCTGAAGGGAGGTTGTGATGAGGAGAGGTTTGGCCTCTTCTCCCAGGCAACAAACAGGACCCAAGGAAATGGCCACAAGTTGTACCAGAGGAGATTTAGATTAGACATAAGGAAGAACTTTTTCTCTCAGAGAGTGGTCAGGAACTGGAATGGCCTGCCCAGGGAGGTGGTGGAGTCACCATCCCTGGCAGTGTCCAAGAGGTATCTGGATGAGGAGCTATGAGATATGGTTTAGTACTTGTGGCAGCAATGGTAATGGGAGGACGGCTAACTGGATGATCTTGTAGGTCTTTTCCAACTTTGTGATTCTGTGATTCTATGAAAAGAAGCCCCTCATTGATTGGGTTATTTGCAGGTGAATTTTAGACTAATATCAGACTGCAGCTTAGGAGAAAGGTGTTCTTCAAAAACTGAAAGACAAATCAATATTTTTAATCCTTAATTTGCAATTGGAACCACAATTGTAAACGTTGTTAAAATTTCTGTCAAAATTTCAGTTGCAGGGGCAATGTGTAAACAGGAATACCTTGGAAAAAGCCATCAAAAAGCAAAAGCAACACTTTTCTATACTATTCCTTGTCCTGGGGAGTGGAGATATGGTTTTGTGGTGGTGGTGGTGTTTTTATACTTGTTTTGAATGTGTTTTTGTTTGTTTTTTTCTAGCCTCTTATTGATGTCCTAGATTACTGTGGCCTTTAAAATATGGTGATAATTGCTTTTTTTTCCCTCTTTCCATCAGAAAAACAGCTGCAAACAAACAAATGACCCCCCTCCATACACACACACCATTTCTTTTTAAAAGTTACAGTGTAGGAATTGGTAAATATAAATAATTTTAAGAATACATAAATAGCAAAGTTATGCATCCTTGAAAACACCTGGTAAATGATTCTCAGGATTGCTGTGTGCTCTTTTCTCAGTTATAAAAAAGAACTCCGGAGCATCTGTTTAAGCTGCATTTGCTTGTTTCTAAGTAACTGTCAGAGCCATAAACAGCTGTTACTTCTTTGAATGCAGCACAGTGGTAAGGGAAGGGTTATAGCTGGATACAAAAGTCTGGAAGTTCTGCCTTAGAGAATGTTGTTTTAGGCGGGCAGAGTATTTAACATGTGCCCCAGCAAAGGGGTGTTTTGTCCAGATTATACAATAACGTGTCCACTTTGTCCACATTCATGAGTAAGGGAGCTGCCACCTTTTTTAAAGCTGGTGATGGTGACTCAAATTCATAAAAACATCTAAAAGGCTAAAATAGTCACATAGATGAAGAGGGGCTGTAAGAAAGGAGACAGACTCTTTAGCAGGATCTCTTGTGATAAGGCAAGGGGAAGAAGTTTCAAATTAAAACAGGGGAGATGTAGATTGGATATAAGGAAAAAGTTTTTCACAGTAAGTATGGTGAGGCACTGGCACAGGTTGCACAGAAAGGTGGTGGATGTCCTGTCCGTGGAGATGCCCAAGGTCAGGCTGGATGGGGCTCTGAGCCCCTGATGGAGCTATAGGTGTCCCTGTTCATTGCAGGGGTGTTGGACTAGATGACATGTAAGGTCCCTTCCAACTCAAACAATTTTATGATTCTATGATGCTTCTAACTCTGAAAACAGTAAGCTGCAATTATTTGTACCAGAGGATCCATATGTGTTTCAGAATATCATTGATGCCCTAATTTCACTTTTGTGCTTTCCTGGAAGTGCTGCTTCTCACAGATCACCACTTGTCTTCCACCTGTTGCCATAGGAGATTCATAAGCTTGCTATCTCTGGGTTTGAATCACTTAAGAAGCTTGATTTCCCTGAGGCAATCTGAACCTTCTCATTTAATAAGGAGGAAACTAAAAACATACAGTAGCTGCCTTTCTGTTCATATCCCACCATTCAGATAGAGGCAAAGTGGTTAAGATTTTAACCTGGGTAGGTAGGAATAAAATTTCCATTTACTAAAAAAACAGTTTTTTCCCCAGGTAGTTTTCATTTCTTACAACATAGAAATTCTTGAGCCTTCCTTTCAAAGCAGTAAGAGGAAAGAAAAGCTACAGACAAGTCAAGAATTAATAGTTATCAGGGCTAGAAAGGCAGTGGAATAGAGAGAAGTTTTTTCTGTAGCCAGAGGATATGAATCATTCTCAGGGAGGCTAGGCACTGTTTTAAGGTACTATTCGTGCATTTTTTAATTTAAAAAAAAAATCCAACCTAAAGTTTAGAGACTATATTTTATAGGCAAGAAAAGACCTGGGACTGCCTGGTCCTCAGCACTGGAGGACCAATGTTGGGGGAAAAGAGGAGGCTGAGGCAACCTCATTGCTCCCCACAACTCCCTGAGGAAGTGAAGTGCAGATCAGGATGCTAGGCTCTGCATCATGATGCTGGAACAGCACAAAGCTGCACAAGGTGAGGCTCAAATTGATATTAGGAGAAATTCTTTACCATTTTGTTACAATTTCTTGATCCTAATAGGGGTCAAACACTAGAAGAGGTTTCCTAGTGAGCTGGCTGAGATTCCATTCCTGTCAATGTTCAAGAGGCATTTGGACAATGCCCTCAGTAATGTTCTTTAGCATTTGGCTAGTTCTGAACTGATCCGGTAGTTGGACTACATGACCTCTGAAGATCTCTTCCAATAGAGCCATCTATTCTATTCTATTCTATTCTATTCTATTCTATTCTATTCTATTCTATTCTATTCTATTCTTGTCCTGTCCTGTCCTGTCCTGTCCTGTCCTGTTCTATTCTATCCTATCCTATCCTATCCTATCCTATCCTATCCTATCCTATCCTATCCTATCCTATGCCGTTCTATTCTGCATGGTCATTCAGTAGGTACATAGAAAACCACATCTCTTGTTGAAGTGCTGAGTTTTAGTACTCCAAAGGTTTGCAACACTGCCATGCCTCATGCTGCTAATGATACTTGATTTACTTACTCCTGGACTGTAGAGTAAGGAAAATTATTTTGTTTTCTTTTTTAAATTTGCATCATTGCTACAGTGCAGTTGTAGCTGAACAACTCTTGCCAGAAATTTTTACATATGGCTTTAAGTCTTTGATTTTGATATTTGTAACCCAAACACATATGGGAAAGTGTGTTCAGATTCATTTTCAGAGGTTTTGGCAGAATCCAGAGCACTTTGAGGAAATTATCCGCGTTGTTGGAAACAATTGCATTGATCAGAACAAATGATCCAGCCCCCTCTTATAACAGCAAGGCCTTTTAAAAGTGCATTACAAAGCTTTTAAGGGATTTGAAGGTCACAGTGTTTGCATCACAGAAAATAGTGTGTGCTTCAAAACAAAAGTGCAGCAAGGAATGTATAAGTGAGTTCTCTTCAGCTTTAAGACAGGGCAGCATATCCCCATCACGCAACATTTGGCATCTCTAGCGTTTATACTTTGGGAAACCCAGTCACCAGACATTTGTCATTTAATTCATTGGTGGCAAGAATGATGTCAACAACAATTTGAAGAGGTTGCTGCAGAAAACAGGAGCTGATTTGTAAGTTTTTCCTGACGTGTTTGATTGAACATCTCTGTGCTGTGAGGTAGAGTCTGAATTCCTTGTTCTGCTGCTGGGAAACAAGTTTGAAGGCATTAGACATGGGCAAGACTGAGATATAAAGTAAGTGATCCCTAAATTATTTCTTGTTGCAGAAGTAAATTGCTTGAAAAAACAGTTCATTGTTCCAGAGATATTGAGAATGTAGATGTTAACTTAGTGCATAATTTAAAGTAGTATGCAAACCTAAATGTATAGAAGAACCATTCTTTTTAATTATTATTTTCTATTCTCACAAAGCATTGTCAAGAGTCTGTAAAATTCCTTGCCTTTTCTGTTGTGGTTTGGTTTTTTTTTTTCCCCTATTTACCCTAACAATCCTTTCATCTTTGTAATATATCACTTAAATAGAAAAGCACTTTGAAGCAGAAGTGTTTTTTTCAGAACAGCATTTAGTAGGACTTCTACTAAATCTGAAAACTGATCATATTCTACCAATACTGTCATGAATGTTTTTATGCTAACCAGTGCCCTCTGATATGCATAGGAGAGGAGAAGTGATGCTCTTTGCTTGATCTCATATAGCATGAGATCCTTTAGCAAACAAAAACAAAGCAAGCAGTAACGAGAAAACATTATGAGGGGAAGCTAGAGAAGGGCAACATCCCATATTTTTTTAAGTTACAGAGGTAATGAAGGAGAGAAATGCTATTATAGCTAGTGAAAAAGAAAATGGAAAAGGAAAAAAAAAAAAGAAGAAGAAAAAAAAAGAAATTCTAAAGGAATAGGTAGAGAATTGAAATCAGAACATCAGAGAGAACAACAGATGGCATGTTCATCTTGCTTTAGGCACACACTTGTAAACTGATCCAAAGCCTCATGAAGTCAATAGGAGGCTCTTTACAGTCACTAATGGATTTTGGATCTGGCCCTAATGAAAAGGGTGATACAGGCTAATTGTCTTTCTTTGCCTGTTGATAGAGCTGATAGATGTAGTTTGATAAATGTAAAGAAGTAAAAAAAAGGTAAATAATTTTTGGTCTAAATTGTACAGGGTGGAGAGCCCACAGAAGCCATAGCAGACAAAGGCTTTGTTCTGTGTTGATTCTGTCTTAAAAAAAACTGTATTGTTATTTGCATATTTTTCACGTTTCTATTTAAACATACTATAAACATTCAATTGAATAATTTTGCAGTGGGGAAAATGGCCCATCAGGTTATTCAGCTTTTATGCACTTTCCATAGCCTGTTTCTAGTGTGCTATTGATTTTTCAAAATACAGACTACTATTAGCAAAGTATTTTCTCATCTGTGTCACCATAGCTCTGCTTATTGATCTCCTCCTGTACTTGCTGGGTTTGGCAATGGTTGTTTCCATTTTACTATTTCTGGTTACTGAGAGAAAGAGTGCTGAGGACTGTACAACTACATAGAGACATAACTTCACCTGGGGGATGTGAGGTACTAGTAGAATCATAGAACATAGAATCATTTGAGTTGGAAAGGACCTTTAAAACTCATCTAGTCCATGCAATGAACAGGGACATCTACACTGGAATAACATAACCGGGTACCCCTGGATTGTACAGCCAGTGCACTTGTTAACCAGAAAATTACACTTCAGTTGTTACCTATTTAAAGCAGAATATAACAATTTCATATGATGGGGAAGAAGAAAACAATAATAAGTATACTAATGACTAATGATTAAAAAAAAATAAAAAATAAAAAAAGGGAAGGGAAAGGAAGGGAAGGGAAGGGAAGGGAAGAAGAGAAAAGGGAAAAAAAAAAAAAAAAAAAAGATGTACGGTCCTAAAAATATCAAAGGAAATATTTACTGTAGATATGAAGAGATAGAAATGCTATGTACCAAAGCTTCATTAATTGCATTGGAATATTGCATTTGTGTCTGGTTTCCTCTGTTAAAATGAATTTGAATTAAGATAGGTTCAGGAAATGGTTACTAATGTAGTATAGGTGATGGACTGGCTTTTGAGAGGAGTCTTAAAACTTGTCCCATTAAGTCTAGAAAAGGAAAGACTGAAAGGATAGATGATTGCTATCTGCAATACATTCAAGGGTAAACACCAGAGAGGGAAGATAATTAGGTAAATCAAAGGAAATTGTTGATGGAATAACAAACGAGTAAGCAACCCTGCTAACACTGCTAACGCTGACTTTGTGATACAGCCTTCCTGTAGGAGTAACATCTGAAACAGAGCTTGACCAGGAAACACTTCATAGATTTATCTGCAGAAATCAGACCACTCAGAAACCCAGATCCCCTTTTCATGTGATTCTAGGGAAAGTGCTTACAGGTACTGCCATGAGATTCTTAATTTTGAAACCTACCTGGACACATAAACAGGACAGATCAAATCCTCATTTGTATGCAGAGTGTGTCATACATTAAATTGCTGCTTCAGGGTGAGACTGTGATTTTGGATCTACACCTGCTCCAGATGCATTAAAGCATCCTTTACATTCCTCCTTGGGCTATGCAGAGCCCCAGTCGTGCTCTCTGTCACCTGAGCAGGTGGTTGGATTATGCATTTATAACATCAGCTGCCCTTGCCCGTACAGCACAGCCGAATAATGAGGCAATATAATTTGCCTCTATTTGGACACAAGGAAAGGAGTGAGGTTGTACTGCATGAAGATTACACCCCCACCAGCTCAGGACTGCTGAACATCCACATAGCTGTATCAGACTGCGGGCTTACATGTTTCCAGGCAAAGCTGCATTATGCTGCAATCAGCACCTTGGAAATAGCATCTTTTTCTGTGTTTGTCAGATGCTAGGATAATCAAGTTCTGTGTCGTTACTCACATTCCTGGAGTTAACACAATGCAACTGATAAATGAGTAATTCAAGTAAAGAATCCAGGAAAGGATTCTCAATTAATTTATATGTAGTTGACTGTATTGCACTGAACTGCTGGTGATGGCAGTTTTGCAGTATTTCACTGTTGCCCTGGTTCTGCTACTGTTTCAACTTAAGTTGAAAAAGATATGACGGCTCTGATTCAATTGGTTTTCTTCGTGGCATGCAAGACACAGATCCGGGCTTTTCAGTTCACATTAGTTTTCTAAATAGTTATTAATGGACTTGAAAGGGGGAAAATTTGTATCTAAAGTAACTTTGTAAAATAATGAAAACAAATGTTCCTTGCCAAGTATGGTGGAAGAGATCATCAAAAGGGCATGCTTCTTCTTTCAAACATCTTTTGCTGATTGAACATCATTTGAAATATCATTTATTTTTCTTTCTGTTTTCCATCTGTGTAAGCTTACCTATGACTGAAGAATCCACTTTCTACCAAGTCCTTCCCTGGAATGAGAGGAAAGGACCTAATCCATCTTTGCCATTGATCATTCTCTCTCTCTAAAAAAAAAGCAAAAACAAAACCAAAAGAAACAAACAAAACACAAAAATGACCAATAGGAAACTAACTGTTAATAATTAAACTAATAGGCATACTTCATACTTCTCACTATGCAGCAATTTAACCTGGCTTATTTTTGCCAGAAGTGTTTATCCCACTGATGTTTTCTTTCTTGTCCATGAGTGCAATAAAAGTTCTTCTTCCATTCAGTGTATTTCATGTTTTTCATTCCCAATGCTAAAGAGAATTTTTTTTATGCTCCAAGTTTTGCTAAACTAGTTGGAGACAAAGCAAATACCACAGGAATAAGGTAGTCTTCCTTAGTTCTCATTCTAATTTCATTTACCGAATCTGATTCGTGTGAGCAGAAATGTGTTTACTGTACAGACATTTCTGGTTAATCTTATTTATTGTTTTCTTACTTTATTTTTTTCCCCGAATTTCAAGCAGATAAAGGCATTGCATATCAGAATTCAGATATTGCAGAATGTCAAATGTGGAGCTCTCTAGCTTGAGCAGATCCTTATAGCTCTGTTAACAGTATGAAGCTATGGGGTTGTTAGCACACAGCTCAGTGCAGCACACTGCAGTGATAGCACAGCAGCGTCAGAGCCCAGGGTACTCATTTGGCTCCACAAAAGGCTAGAAGAGAAGGGCAGAGAGATGTGCTAAATTCCATATCTGCTGATTTATAGAGCCAGGTCACTGTGCTTTTCATTCTTGTTTGGCATCACTTGCTGAACTCTGCATCTCCCTGTTTTCTTGTTTTCTACCATCTGTTTATTTGTATGCTAGTGTTCTATGCATCTTCTTACACTTAGTTTGTAAACTTCTAGGTGATTTGGGATCTCTATTTCTACATTACTTAGCAGAACATTTAAATTAGGGTAGCTGGGAAGTTTCCCATGTATGTCAGCTTTCCTCCCAGTTCCATAAACCTTCCTCTGCCTTTCCACAAAGAGCCCTTCCATGCCAAGATGTTGTATAAAAAGTAAAGCAGAGCATACAGATGGGTATCATGGAAGTCTACAAGAACTCGAATTTAGGCAGTCAGGGTTGAGGATACTCTGTGCCTTTCCATTCCTAGGAGTCATTTTAAGCATATCCATATTGTCCATGGTTCATGACTTCTAGTACTTGTTGTAGAATATGATAAAAACTGCAATTAAATTACTAAGCAAAATACATGCAACAACAATGAAACAGAAAGAGCAGTTTTACCCCTTGACTAAAGGTTATAGTGCTAAGCTCTTCCTTTATTAGAAACAGTGCAAGAGAAGAATGTGATCAATAAGTAATGAAAGAAAAGCCTTTTGTTTGCCAATTAACAACTTCAGATCATGCATATTTTATTAAATTCTGAAAACATTGGTAAACATACAGCAGCAAGTGTATTAAATTGTATGAAATTAATGATGGCTTCAGGGCCAGATGAGTTTGGCTGCCATTTAATTATATGTTTATATTGTTATATAAATATATTGCAAGTCTTCTTTGAAAAAAACAGCATTTTGTAAATTTGATTGTATGTGTTCTTGCATTTCCTGATTGTGTTCCTAAATTTCAGCCTCCTTATCTGTTGAGTAGCTGGTCACAGGGTCACAGACTGAATGAGTTTGGGAGCATATGTTTTTTATAAGGCAGTGTAAGCAGTGGATGTCCAAAGTAAAAAAAGACTTAAATATATTTTCATTGAATATTTATTAAACCTAAAACTCTAGAACTTTGCTTTCTTCTTAGATTCTAATTTACTTAGCAGCATTTCAACTGCTGATTAAATAGATGTGGTGCCACATTTCCTTAGATTTCTGTTAGATTTAATTATTCAGGGAATGTGGTTTCTTAACTTATTTTGACACTACAAGGAAACTTGAATATATTAAAGTCAGTGTCAGGCAAAATAAGAAACCAAAAAAAGTGCAATCACAGGACCTACTGGAGAGATGGAGGAAAGGAAAATATGGTAATGAATACTGAAAAATATTCAGGAAAGCAGAAAAATATGGTGATTTTTTTTTTTTTAATTGGTTTGGTATCTTTTTTTTTTTTTTTTTTTTTTTTTTTTTAAGGGAATAATGGGAAGAAAAAATCATGGGTACATAGGTACATATAACTGATACTACAGAGGCTAAGCAAAGCATGAGACCAGCCAAGGAGAAGAGAAGTTCTGTAAGGAGATACAGAACTATTCCACTTTGCAGACAGTTACTCTCTAGAATTATTTTAGTGATGGACAAGATAGCATTCTGACTGAGTGCTTGTGATACTGCTGGTGGCAAACAGATGGAATATGAAAAACATCTGGACCTTGCTGGAAGCCATTAGTCATCCTTTTTAAACCACTTAAGTTTTTTGATGTGTGCTGGGGTATTAACCCAACACCAGTGTCCTTTTAGTTGAACAAAGGCAGTCTTTGTACCTCAGGTACCTCCTACTATTCCTCACTGCTACTTCAGTATTATGTTGGCTTCTTCCTCTGCTCGAAAAACTCATAAAATAATGTAAAAAAATCCTCACAAGTTACTTTTGAGCTATGAAAACAGAATGTGACCCCAGTCTTTCACGTAAGAGAAACTTATCCTGTAATGGGAACAGCAGTTTTTGGGCATCATGTAGAAGCTGTCTCATCAGCTGTTGTCCACTAGGGGAATACATTGGCTGGCCTCTAAAAGCTGTTTAAATTAAGCTAAGCCATGGGAAAAAAATTCCTTAAAAGTTTAGCTCAGACTGAATAGTTCTAGGTGCATATGGTGTATTCTGGTTCCAGTTGCACTGTACAGAAGAAAGGCTGCCTTATGCTTTTATTACAGTCATCAGGGTTTTCTAAAACTGAAGGAGAAAATCATCATTCTATTTGCTTGGGTTACTTTGTTGGGTGACTGATTTCTTCATTTACAAGAATGTGTGTTTTAGATGTAGAATACATGCTCAAATGCTAATCTAAAAAGAACCCCACGAAAACAGCACGTCTTTCTTGGTGTTACTTGAAGGATAAAGCACAAAACTAAAATCTGAAGTGCTAAATTACTTCTCTAAGTTGTCAGATAAGGTTTCTGCAAGTCTTCAGATATTGAAAAAGAGCTGAGTAAGTCAAATCAAAATGGAATTTAAGCTTTCAAGTAAATGAAAAAAAAAAAAAAAAGACATCCTCTGTAGGAAAATAATAAAAAGACTAGAAAATAATCTTTGAGTGTGTTCTGTGAATACAGATGAGAGGAGCAAGTTTCAGACGAAATAATCCCCTGATTTTTAGTTTTAGAACTGATATGCAGGAGTCAATTACTCTGCTAAAATAAAACATTAAAATTGTTGCAAGCATGACAAGGAAAAGTGAATTGATTAACTCCATGGAGTAGTATTTGTAATGACTGGGGAGTAGGCAGAAATTTGGTAAAGCTCTTACTAAGGAAAGCAAAACAAAACTTCAGACCAACTACACACTACTGAACAGTGCTAACTAATCTTCAATCTGTCTTACCGAGAGAGTCGAGTGGGATGCTGTGTATTTGAAAGATGATATTCACTGTAGGAACATGATTCAGAAATTTTTTGTAAGTGGAAAATCAATATAATTATTCCTGACAAGAAGTGATATGGCATAAATATGTGCAAGGATTCATTTCTGAACTTAGAACATGCTTAAGCAGTTTCACTGATGATTCAACCACAGATATGGAAGGTGCTATATCTTTGAAAATGTTGCCCTTAGCTTTTTGCTGTACAGTTCTCATGAGTTTATGAAGTTTGGATTGGCCATTGGACAATTTGATTTGTTGGAGTGGGTGACTACAGGCAGGTGGGCAAAGAAGAGGCTTTCTGGAATGCACAATTAATGCTGAGTGAATACAGTTCGTTAGTTTAAATTAACTTCTTTTTTTCAGTGGGGAACGTATTTTCTGACCACTTTAAATCAAACTGTATTTTGTTTTTTAGTCAAGGCAAAGCTGAGAAAGAAAACCATTCTTTGTGTGTGGTGACTGAGACTTATTTGAAATCTGGTGGAAATCTTATATAGTCAGTGAGGTGTGATTCTATGAAATAATTAGAGGTTAACCTGCTGAAAGGCTGATCTTGGGTTCCCTTCCAACCCAATCCATTCTATGATTATTTCCACGTGCTCGTATTCTTTACCTTTAATTTCATTCAGCCAACAAAAACTAATCCCCCTTTCAATCAAATGCCTTGTTTGGAGAAGTCTGCAATTAAATCAAATGAAAACTTATCTCTTTTTATATTATCTCTTAGTTTTAGAAATAACTTTAAATTTGAAAAGGTTTTTTTTTGTTGTTGTTGTTGTTGTTTAAATATATTTATGGGGATTTTGAACAACAGATGGTGGATTAACACTGTACTTTGAAATTTGGTATTTGTAGCACTTGTTCTCTCTTTGCTGTGGATTCACTATCTGTGGATGATTCACACACAAACATACATAAGCAGATAAAGCAGAACAAACTTAATTTAGAATTGAAATTTTCTTCATTTCCTGGCTATGTGTTCTAACAGCTTATAATGAAGCAATCTTACTTGATACTGCATGTATGACATATTACTTGGTTGAAAGAAGGATATATATATTTTAATGTAATAATAATTTTTAACTTCCTACTGGAAATGCAATGGGAATCTTAATAATTAGGAATTACTGTGAGTATCCAGGGTGAGAGTGAAAACAGATTAACGGCTTCTACCAATACAATAAGCCTTACAAACTATTTCTTAGTGAAGTGAATAGATGTGTTATGTATATGTGTTTACTCAATTTTACCAAAGTGCTCTATGTTAATCATTGTTATATTTCACTGACAAGCAACTTTAGAAGTGACTATTGCAGAAACAGTTGGCCTAAATGAAAGAAATTTCTGTAGGCATCAGTTTCAAAATGAATATCAAGCACTTTGGAAGAACAGACTGTTGGTGGTGGAGGCAAATGTCAAATTTTGTCTTTGGTCTTGGCCCATGTGATGGTGGTAGGCTTAAAGATGGGGCATTTGAAAAAACAGTCTCATTAGAAAGGGTCAGGTCAAATTTTTTACCTAAATGCTCAAACTTTCAATTTTTCTTGTGCAATACTGATCTACATATAAAATTGTATTTCTCAAATCTCATTATCATACTGCAGCTTTCAGCACAGATGTAACATGATGCTTGAGGCTCGAGTCGAAATCTTATCTAGTGAAGGGTTTTATGTGTGACTTTAGTTCACTTTCAAAAGCTTCAGAAATTTGTCTTATATATTCCAATCCTCATACTATTTTTACATTTGTTGTTTCGATAGAATATTTTCTATTACATAGCGAGCTTCCTTGTAGCCACATAAATCAATTATAATGTAAGTTGCATAATATCAGTACTTTTGTAAATGAATTCTGCATTGAGTAACTATAATGTTTCTGTGTCAGAGAGCTGTAAAAATTATCTTAATCCAATTAAAATGCACTTTCCTTATAACTACCATATCAAACCATTCATTTTTATATTTTTGCAGTATAAAATAACTAAACCACTACATTCACTGATCTCCATCATCCCCTTTCTACTGATGTCTAAAATTATTCTGATTCAAAATAAGCATAGCCTGTGATGTTTCTGAGTCTTGAAAAGGTGAAGTTGACAGGTCGATACTTGCCCAGTGTTGGGTGCTGCTGTTCTTTGCTATCTCAATGTCGTGGGAGGGAATGTTTGTAAATCTTATGAACCCTTACTTGTAAAAGTGACCGAAGGAGGGAGATTCCTGTGCATGAGGGTTCTATAAATAGCACTAGCAGAATTGCCAAACTTCCCACCTAAATTTAAATTTAAACCTTTTCTGGAAAAAAGATATGTTCCCTTTTTTTTTTTTTTTCTCACAGCTGGAAAGATCTTTGCCAAAAATTAAATGCATTATTTTACTTTATTAAAATTGTTCCTGTCTTGTTCTACTGCAGAAATATGCAGCATTTTGGATATTGTTAGCACTGTGTAACTTTGCTCTATGGAGAGAGATGAGGCAAGCACTGGAATGTAGAACAATCTTGCTCTGTAGAACTTTCTTTCTCTTTTATTCATGTATGCCTCACAGATTACTTTAGAAACAAATACCTTTTTGAAGATTATTTTTTTTCCCCTTAAAAAAAATGGCTTTTAATTTCAACTGTCTGTTTTAAAGGTGCATATTAATTCATTGATTGTTCCATTCAGAATCTTAATCCTTTCTAGACTGTCAGTTTTGGCATCAAACAACATTATGCATGCCAAAATTATTTTGGCTAGGTCTGTTATTAAAATTTATGATAGTATATCCCACAGATTTCATGTGTCCAAAGTGCTGTTCAGAGGAGATATTTTTTGAATATGTTTTTATAGAATTATAGAATTGTTAAGGTTGGAAGAGACCACCAAGATCATCCAGTCCAACCGTCAACCAGTCCTCACTGTGACCATTAACCATGTCCCTCAGTGCCACATTTCCACAGCCCTTGAATACCTGCAGAGATGGTGACTCCACCGCCTCCCTTGGCAGCCTGTGCCTATACATTACCACTCTTGCTGATAATAGTTCTTATATAATATGCAACCCGAACTACAACTTAAGTCTACTATCTCTGTAGGCAATTTTCAAAAGAAATCTTGGGAAAAACCAGCCAAGGTACCAGCCATGGTTTCTTCTCACTGTATATCACTGGCTGTGTAACACTGGCAGCAGGGTGAGAGTTTGATGTGATATGTTATATCACAAAGTTTTTTGAGATACCTTTTTTCTAACTCCACGCTGATAATAAATAAATAAATAAATAAATGATATCTTTCATAAGTTTTTACTGAGAAAAGAATTTCAAAATCATGATAAAAATACTTATACAAGGTGTGGGAAAATGAGGTTGGCATGCCTCCTCTGCCAGATGTACAGTAGGAATTTTTCTATGATTAATGCCTAGGTTTGCTGAGGCGTGTCTTCTCCTGTTGGACCTGTTCCACTTTGAATATACAATTATATACTCATTAGATCAGGGAAGGTATGCCTGTTGATTAAAGCAGTCTTTTGAAATGTAAACCCCAGTGGTGTCTGTTCCAGAACAGCAGTTTGGTTCAGGTTTTGCAGCTTAGATGAGTTCTTCACTGACCTGCTGGTTATTCTGGTCTCATTCTCTCTCTTTCTTCCTTTTTAACATCATTTCTTACCTCAATTTCGTTTCTCAATTTAGATCACAAATTGCATGCCAGGACTAAGAAACTATTAAACGAAGGTTGATTGCAACTGATAAATGCATGTGAAAACTCACACCAATTGGCATGTTGATGAATTGTACTACAGAAGTGTCTCTTTCTAAATAGTGTAGATAGAGGGCATGCAGCTTGCCTAGTATAATTGGAGGTATTGTATGGAACATGTTTTAGAAGCCAAGTAAAGTGGATGTCACTTTTTTTTTTTTTTTCCCTTGAAAAATATGCAATTATGCAAAGGAAGATATTTATCTTATATCTTTCTTACAGATTCAAAACACTCTGCTGATGTTATTGATGAGGATTCATCAATCAAAAGAGTGATGTACAGTGCTCTGCTTCAAAATTTGCTACAATTCCTTACCTCTGAAGGGGGCATGAGAAATGTTTCTCCTTTTGGAGGGTATATGTAAATTTAAAAGCCTTGAAATTCCAATAATTACTGTGAATGCTTACAATAAAAAGAAAAGACAGAGAAGTTTCACTTCTAGGGATGCTTACAAATCCTGAGTAATCATCTTCTCTTCTACTGAAATTGCTTAATTCTCTGAATTTATTCAATACTGCTAAAATGTAGAGTTAATTTAGGAGGCTGTGGTATCAGGAGCATACTGCTTATTTTCTTTGTGACAGTTTTATGAGTAAAATTTCAAATCCATTTTCATTTCTAAAGCATAAGGACTCTATCCCTTTCCAGAGAGCTATTTCTTCCAACTTTTATTTTGCACTGTTAGTTACTATCTGGGAAATTCATAAGGAGTATGTTGGAGGAACATGGCAGAAATAAATGCATTGTTTTCCTGCTATCAATAACGGGAATTTCAGGTTAACTTGTAAGAGTACTATTTCTAAAATTAACCAACAAAAATAGTTCTGTAGTGACAGGAAAATTGCTGCTCACAAATCTAGGTGTAATGTGTAAGGAATTCAGATAAAATAATGGATTTTCAAAAGCATTTACTTTTAGCCTGTTGTTTTATTTTAAATTAAGTGGTATTTCTGTCAGATATTGATTGGAATAAGCTGATTATTCTGAAAATTCCACTCATGAATCTTATGACTATCCATGAATAGTCTTGTCTCTGTGAGTCATATATCCTTGGCCCAGAGGCATCTAAGGATGTGATCTTTCAGTAGAGAGTCTGACACCACATGGCAATGTCTTTGGGTTTTGAAACTTGGCCTCCTTTTGTTTTTCTTCTTAAGAAGCATACATTGGCCAACTTCTGCTTCATTTAACTTCCTTCATCTGATAGGAATCTCAGTCTAGACAATGGGTGTCCAACCTTTAAGCTTTACTGTGTCACACAAAGTGAAGAGAAATTGTGTTGGGCTGTAAATAAAGTTGACACTTCCTCCCAACTTGGTGTCATCTGCAAACTTACTGAGGGTGCACTCAATGCCCTCATCCAGATCATCAACAAGGATATTAAACAGGACAAGCGCCAACGCTGATCCCTGGGAACACCACTTGTGACCAGTCACCAGCTGGATTTACTCCACTCACTGCCACTCTCTGGGCCTGACACTCTAGCCAGTACTTTACTCTAGTTCTTTACCCATCAATGCTTGCTGAACTTTTATGGAAACTGAACAGTGGGTGTGAACACTGTGAGGTGGCAAGTGGTGTCTTTCAGCAGTGGTAAGAGCAACAGTGGGTCATCTTCACTGGTGCAGATTTTTACAAGCACGAAATGCAGGCTCTTATACATTGATGATGAAAGTGCCTAGCTAATGGTGGTGACTATGTTAAAAAAGAGTTTTGTAGCAGAGAATTTTCTCTATAAATATTTTTTGTGTTTTTGTGTTCTTTGCCCATGTTGTAGGTTCCATGGAAAAAATGAGACATTACTTTCACAGCATCTATGAGAAATGTTAATGTTAGTCTAATGTCAATATAAATAACAAAACTTCTTTTTTTATTTATTATTTTTATCAAAGCATTAAAAAAAAGAACAAGAAAACATAAAAGTTGAGGATTGGACATGTATGTGTCAATGGTTTACAAGCTGGTCCAGCCCAGTTCTGTGACTGGCGGGGCGGAGGGATTTCACGAATCTGTGCCTCTGGAAAAGGGAAACAGGGGACCCCAAAATAATTAAAAACAGCAGCAACAATCTGAGGAGAAACGAATTTACTAAATATGGTATCGGAATGCAAGATAACACACTATAATACAATATAATTAGAATTGAAGCTAATCAATATAATGAGAGAGAGTGTCCAAAAGGTGGATAGGCCTCACTACAACATGGAGGTGAGATGCGCAGTCCGGTCGAGCAGCAGGAAGGAGAACCTGACAACGAAGAGCATATCAGGTGACCCTGCCAGGGGTTATACGTCCTCTCTGACTGCAAAGCCCTTTGGAGTATGTAGTTCTTCTCTTCCAGACAGGTGCCCAGAACTGGAGCATTAACAGTTTAACTCCCAGTGTGCTACATGATGTTATGATGTGGAATACTAATAACAAAAAATCATAAAACCATGACAATATGGTCTAGATCTTTTCTGTTCTTCAGCCTGTCTTACTATCAATCTTCAAAAAGAGAAAAGTGGCATATGTAAAGCTGGGGAGGAGAGGACTTTCTTTTTCCATGAATCACAAGTCCAGTATTCTCTGCCAATGAGCCATTCACAGCCTCCTTTAAAATAATTATACTTGTTTTGGATATTGCTATTACCTTATCCTAGATAATTTTTATTGATTATTTATTATAGTTTATTACCATGATAGAAATCTGAAATTGTATTTGGGAATTTAGAATTTCTTTGAATTTTCAACAAAAAAATAATATTTGGTATTATATGTTGTTATATGAATATTGCATGGAACAGTAGTCTCATTCTTTTTGCACTGTATTCTGTACATTTCTTTATACATGTGCAATATATATTCAGAAGCCTACCAAACTCTCTTCAAGTATTGATGTACATAAATAACGGAACAGTAAATCGTATCTCAACTGATTTCCAACAGGGCTGCAACATGTTTAGCCATGTTTTACAATAAAACACCTTTGCTTACTTTCACAGAACTGTACAAAAATAATTCAGGGTACAGGCAGGAACTTTTGTAGGTATATATCCATAAAAAATGTTTAAATGTCATGTGATTTTAAAGACAAAATTCAGGAAGACATTCTTAGTGTCTGAAATATTCTTAGTCTGGTAGCAGATTCTGAAAAATTGCTTTATATTTGTGATACTGGAATGCTATAAAGCCTGAAAATATTTCAGGTTGGAAGGGATTAAGAAGACCATCTATTCAAAGTTTCTGCTCAAAAGCAGCCACTTTTGAAGCTACATTGGATAGCTAAGGGTCATATGAGGTCAAGTTTACTAAGAATGAGAATGGACACTAAAATTAAAAGTTATAAAGATGGTCAGGACAAAGTGGGGAAAACTGTGAGATTTAGATGTGATTTAGATGTGTAACTATGAAAAACAATGACTTGCATTCTCAGTTACTTTTTCTTCCTTGTATTTCTTCTCTGTTAAATTTATAGTTGAGCATCAGGCGACCAGAGAGAAAAGCCTTAAATGTTACTCAAAATAAGATATTTTTTTTTCCCAGAAGCTTACTTTAATTTATATTAAAAGAGAAGGTGATGCTAAGCTCTGTGTGCTCAGCTGCTAGAGTAGTGCAGCAATGGTAATGTAAATGATGCAATAGCAAGATTACTTAGTCATTTGCCTTTAGGATTTGTGCTTGAACTTAAAAGCCCTAAGGGCATTTTAGTTCATTAATAGATTTGCTTTTTCTTGCAGATTATATGCCCGGAAGTTCAAGATTTTGAATAAAGAAGCAAATTAAGAGATTTACTCATTCATTTATTTTTCCTTTGATGCTGGACTGCATAAAAGTTGGAGAGAAAATACTATCAGACTCTTGTAACAGTTGTAAACATTCCAGAATTTTAATCTAGATGATTAACCATGTATGTATTTCACTTGAAGAAATCTTTGGGCTATTATATGTTAAAATATGCTAAAGTAATTAAATCAGAAGATGAGAACTGCATATACTCATTTCATATTGGTGAATATGACAATCAAATGGAAAAGGGTGATAGCTTAGACAGTAGCTTAGAACTTGGGCTCATTCCAGCAACTCTAGTACTGAAGGTGTCTCAAATTATCCTAAATGCTTTACAAAACAGTGCCTTAGTAATGGAGCAATCTGTGCAGGTGAATCCATTTAAGCACAGGACAGTTTTTCAACACAAGGACTTCAAGCTACAAACTGTTTAAGCAAGAAAAGTGTTGGATTTCCACACAGGCTGGGGTTATCAAATTTTCTATATAGCAGTGAGTTATAAGAAGAGCAGGATTAGAGTTCCTTTAGAGAGAGACTAAAGTTTTCTGTAGAGTTTTCTTCATTTTCTTTTAAGTGCTACCATTATGTGATGACATTTGGTTGGTTTCCATAGCTTCAGTGAAATACTTTTTTGTTGTTCCCTTTGTTCTCATACAAACATGACTGTTTATCTCTGTCATACACCTGCAAGTGTTTAAACATCTCTTAATTTTCCTCAGTTTTTGCAGATAATTGCATTGTGAAAACTTGAGTGATAATCATTTCAAAGTTTTCAAAGCAGTGTGGCTCTTGTATGAGTTTTGCTATTCTTTCTATTCCAGTTAGTGTTCTATTCTTACTCCTTCCCTGTGTCTAGTTACTGTTGTCACTCAGCGAGTGCTTTCCTTTCCTTGATCTGGTATTTTTCACTTTTGACTGTGGAGTCCTGGGAGTTCAGAAAGCTCTCAGGGTCTGGCTGATGAGAAGTCTTGTGCTAGTCTACAGTGACACAATAAAACAGAGGAAGATTGTTTTAAGAGAAGTGAAGCTTTTCGCTCCCCAGGAGCAGAGTTCTGCTCCCCCAAAGAAAATAGAACTGCATTTTGAGGAAAGTTTTTGGGTATTTATTTCCCCCACACACATGCACTTCAGCTAGTCATCAGACTGTAATTTCTGTGACATTTGTTTTCATTGTATGCATCAAAATAAAAGAGGACATATGTTGCCTTACTTTTCTGTGTGAGACAGAATAGGCAAGGTCACAATGGTGGGAAAAACTATCCCTACAGCTAATTCTGAAGTAGAACAAGAAGCGTATTGAAGAAAAAAAGTAGGCATGCATATTTGTCGCAGCTCAGAAGCTATAAATGTACTCTTAGCAGTGATACAGAAGAGAGGTGGTGACATTCTTTGTCATAGTGATGACCTTATATAACAGTGTCTGCTGTTGAAAGATTTTCCAGCTCAAAATGAGGAGTTTCTGATTCCTTTATTCATTTATTTCATGGAATCATAGAATCATAGAATTTGAGTTGGACCTAAAGGATCTTCAGGCTCCAATCCCCCTGCTACATGCAGGGCCACCAACCTCCCCATTTAATACTAGATCAGGCTGCCCAAGACCCCATCCAACCTGGCCTTGAACACCTCCAGGGACAGGGCATTCACAGCTTCTCTGGGCAGCCTGTTCCAGCACCTCACCACTCTCATGGTAATGAACTTATTTATTTGTTGGTTTCTGGGCTTTTTGGGTTTTTGTATGCTTTGCATTTAGTAAAAGAAAATAGATAAATTATGTCACTTTAAAAGAAATTGTCAGGTCTTGAAAAACCAATCTGAAGAGAGTTCACGTCTATCCTTTTGCATCAGTCTGTATGCACTGAAGGCTGACAGAGGATGCACTAGCTTTTTATTCTTTCTTTCAACAGATTGTTGTATTTCGGTAGCAGTTTCATTCTCTGTCTAGATTTGCTGTTCTACAGTGCTGTAGATTTCACATCTGTTACGAAAAAAAAAAAGAAATCCTTTCATTCTTTTTTAAAAACTTGTCCTCCTGAAAGCTGTACTTCATCCAGGCATTGCAGAGAGAACAATATCCCTCTGCAGAGAACAAGTGAGAGTAAGCACAGGGCACAGTTGTAGTCGTGTGTGTTGCGGTTTTGTAATGAATGTGCTGACCCTGATAAGGAGCTTGAAAACAACAAATGGCACTGTGAGGGATGAAAATCTGTACCATATGGAGCGTAATATAACTGTGGAGTCTCAAAACTCTCACTCTGGGGAGCATGCGAGCATACGTGGGAGAAGTGAGAATTTCATGAATTATGTTACTCTTGAGTAGATTTGAAAGTAGAAAAAAAGTTCAACAGCATTCTGATAAATATGCAAATGTTCCTGTTCTCTGAATGAGACAGAAACGTGGCTTTGATGTTTGGGCTTTTGAAACCTGAGCTCTGGAGAAAACAGTAGAATAAAAGTACATTATAAGGTGGCATGTGCAAATACTGAAAACATTGGTGGAATCATTTAAGGCCTCATTTTCCCATTACAGAATATTTCAGGATTAGAAGGATTGAGTTTTAGTGTGGGAAATGACCATACAATCATACACTGTATGTCAGGAAATAGTTTGGTAATTTAGCATGTACCACAGTATATAAAAACAACGTGGAATATAGCAGAATACTAAAATGATGCTAGTATAAATGACAGATTGTGAGAGAAGTGCAAAGCAGAGTCCTATCTTGTCTCAAAAATCCTAGAGCCTTGCGTAGGAGTGTTTCATGAGCTTTTTCTCTCAAAATTCATTATTAGATAGAAGTGTTTTGCATATTAGAAAATCACCTTTCTTTCCAGTGGGATGAAACATTAACTTCTTAAGCTGTTATTTGATTGTGGCTTTCTGTTGTTGTACTGGGCATTGCTGACTGATGGGTGGAACACTCCCACGACACATGTGCTGTTTCACTTACGGCTGAGTGATAGAAAAAATCCTGCATCACTGCACTGTGATGGATGGATGAAGGAAAGTTCTGTTTTTCAGTTGAGAAGTGCTTTGTGAAGAAAACTATTATTGAACAATGCCTACAAAGATAGTTAGCACTCACTGATCTTTTAAGCAACCTCAGAGGATTATTTTCTTAATGTATCTAGTGGAAGTCACTCCATATGACCATTTTAAATGCTACACTAAATAAACTTGTCCTCTGTCCTTTAGAGATAAAGCAAAAGTGTATCAAGGGCTGTTTCATGGCAACATCTACTCTTGCCCCATATCTATTCATACCATGACCATCGTAAGTTTTCAATCATTTGTCTCCTTTGGAGAGATCAGTTAAATTGATTAATACACGATGAGCACTACTTGCCTCATGGTCCTCAGGTGTTGTTTGGTGTTTTTTTTTCCCTATCTCTTGCCATGAGATTCTTTTCCCCAGAGTTTTCTAAGGTTGGCTCATTCTCAGCTTTCACCTACTCATGCTGTTTAGTAGTACTGAAAGAAACATGATCTCATAAAAGAAGAGGGAAGTACACCAAAAGAAGAACCCTAGGCAGAGCCCAATCTGGCAGCAGTCCTAGCCAGGATTCATGTACTACTATTTTTACAACTGTTGATATTAAAAATGTACTGTGTGGCGGATGAATTTTGGACGCAATAAAAAATTGCTGAGTATTCCAGCCAGATTGTTTTCTGTAGCTGTAGAAAGCAAGCATTAAGTCCCTATCTTGTTTTTATAAGAAGGATTCTGAAATATGATTCCACTTATGTAGAAACCAGAAACATAAAAATTAAAAATGAGTACACAGTGATACAAAAAACTATTAAAATGTATTAGAAAGTCAAATTTCAAATTATTAGTCTCAGATTATGTTTCATAGTGCAAGTAGGGGCCATATTCTTCCACCATGAGAAATATGCTCAACAGTACCTTGAGAATTACCATTTCCTTACAGAAATTTCAGTTGTTTGAAAAAGAAAAAAACATACACCCTTTTAATAAAAATAAGATAATTCCTAGGCCAACATTACTATCAGAAAAGTTTACAGTACTTACATGGAGTGAGAAGGTGCCTTGCATGAATTTATACAGCAATGAAAGCTGAAAAGCTTTAGGATTTTGATGCATGTATGTCAAACTCTGAAATTTTGTCAAATGCATACCAAGTCTACCCTGACTTCAGAAGACATAATTTGTGTTTATTGTAAAGTGCTTTGAAATTATGCATGAGTGAGAAAAACAGCTCTGTTATATTAAAGAAAGGAAAGGATTTACTGAACCTGTGGATTGTTAATGCTTTTAAAATGCTGAAGGTTCTTCTTATTGACTGTTAAAAATAAACATAACATTTTGAGCTGTACAAAGTAGTTGATAGGAAGCATACAAATCACAGATTTGGTTATTTGTTATCTAATTAGCAACTTTTTCCCTTATCACTTTCATTCAGTAGTTTTCAGCCCTCTGCAGCTGTATGTTACTGGTGTCCTTTCCCTTCATTTTTCTTCTTCAGGGTATAAGACTTCCCACACAGAAACAGCAACAAGTGTAAGCTCACAAAGGCAGCAAATGTCAACTGTTTTGATTCTCTTTTACATGGTCTCATGAATGGATTG
Organism: Meleagris gallopavo; assembly: GCF_905368555.1. Taxonomy (NCBI): domain Eukaryota; kingdom Metazoa; phylum Chordata; class Aves; order Galliformes; family Phasianidae; genus Meleagris; species Meleagris gallopavo. The sequence goes on along the minus strand of NC_139404.1, from coordinate 187,260,799 downwards.
TATACTTTATGCATAATGTGGGCTTTGACCACTCAACTGCTGCTGTATTTTCTTTTTTGCTGATAAGCTATAGTTCTCACAGCCTAATGGAAGAGTCATCACACATTTCTTTGTTGCTATGTTTGGACTTAGGCTTGCTGTGAAGAGGGAAAAAAACATAAGGACTTCCTTACTTGGCAAAGACTCTCATTTAGATCAGTGGAAAGCGTTACAGGCTTCACTTGTGTCAAGACTTTAATTTATATATTGTTATTTATTTATTATTTTATATTTATCTATTATTTACATACTTCAGGGCATTACAGTCTTATTAACAGTGGCTTATATTCCTTAATTCCCTTTGTACTCAGCACTGGTGAGGCCTCACATCAAGTAGTGTTTAGTTTCAGGCCTCTCACTACAAGAAAGACAGCGAGGCTCTAAGAGCTTGTCCAGAGAAGGACAACAAAGCTCTGAAATGTTTGGAGCACAAGTCTTACTGGGAGTGGCTGAGGAACTGAGATTGTTCAGTTTGCAGAGGGAGAAGCTCACGCGACACCTTATTCCTCTCCACCGGTACCTGAAAGGAGGTTGTGGTGAGGTGGGGGGTTTGCCTCTTCTCCCAGTAAGATGAGAGGGAATGGTTTAATTTGTCTCAGGGGAGGTTCAGGTTGGATATCTGGAAAAATTTCCTCTCAAAAAGTGTTGTAATGCATCAGAACAGGCTCCCCGGGGGGATTGTGGAGTCACTATCCCTGCAGGCGTTCAAAAACCATGGAGATGAGGCACTGAGGGACATGGGTTAATGGGCACGGTGAAGATGGGTTGATGATTGGACTGGACCATATTAGTGGTCTCTTCCAACCTTAATAATTCTCCGATTCTATCAATAGCTAAGCAAAATGACTCCCTTAAACTTGTAAGTAAAAATAATAACAATAACAATAATGCAAAACATACATACAAACATAACAATCATTTCAGGAATAGAGTCTGCGGGAATATCTTATAATGTGAAACAGCTTTCAGCCTCTGAAAACCATTCGGGGTAATGCAGTACCTTGTTCTATATTGAACTCAATGAAACAGGCTTCTTGTTATGTTGTCACTGTAGGGTGAGGTTGCAGCAATAGTTAAGGAAATTCTGTGCACCTCGACTCTGTTATTTTTCTAACTTAAATGCCAAAGTACTTCAAAATCATGTCACTTCAGAACATTACCAGAAATTGTTTCAGGAGCAATGAAGTAATTAAGTCATTCAAAAAGAGTCTCTTAAGATAGTGTCAAAAATCATGTCCTGCTGTCATCTTACAGATTAATTAAAAAAAAAAAAAAATGGAAAACAACTTCTATACAATTGTGGTATGCCAGATGAGTATTGTACAATACAGAATATTTGACCCTTATATGGGAAACAACTCTGTTTTTGTACACTTCTGATTTAATGTCTGTGTCTTGGGTGTATATTCTTCTGCAATTTTGTTAAAGATCAAATGGCTTTATATACTCTGTGATTAAACTGCTGTAAGGTGAAAGGCAGGAAAAAGAAAAAAATGAGACAAAAGAAGGAGGAGTTCATGAGCAGAAGCATATGGAAAGTTGTCATCCATGGAGAGCTGTAATGCCATGGGAAAAGAACTTCATACGTTCTTAATGTTGACCTAAGTTTATTTGAACTCTAAGTCAGTGTGAAGCACATTTAAGGATTACTGTGTGATGAAATTGAAATGCTGCAAACTATAAAGATGCAGCCAGCTCTATGGCTGCTCACAGTGGTATATCTAAGGAGAGGAGCTCAAGATGAAGGCTAAGTAAGAAGAAAGATGGGGCTAATGGCTATCCAAAACCATTATCTGCTAGGGATTCTCATTTTATTTTTGTGATCTTTATGTTGGCAGTTTAACAAGTCTTGAGGGAAGAGATTCAAACTGGCCAGAACTTGCAAGTTTTGTGGTTGTTTTCTTTTTTTTCCCTAGTGTGTGAATCATCCATCATCTCATTCTGACCCTAAGTGTCGCTTTTCATCGTTGGCAGGAGGTACAGCATAAGTCTGAAGTGATGCTGTGCCTATGTCGGAGGCGGTCTGCCTCTCCAGGATCAGGAGAGTAGTGGCCAGGCTTTTTTCTTTCTCAGGCTGAGCTATAAACAGCTTGAGTGATCCTTGTGAAGGTGGAAAGCCCAGAATGAGAAAGGCATAAATAAAGCAGGCTTGTGTAGGAAACCTTAAGAAGAAGAATTGATTTTCCCTTCAGACGAGAATAAGAAAGAGGCCTCTGAGGCTGGGCTGGGAGAGATTATTTTGATTAGGTTGTTTTATCAATGTTTCTCTGTTTAAGAAGGAAAGCTAAACTGAGTGAAAAGCCAAGAAACTAAGGCAGTGTTATTGATTTGAGCCAAAATGGACATGTTGGACTTTGTTCCACCTTTTGCAAGGCTGAGATTGAGAGAGATTTGCAAGCTGGTGAGAAACTAAACTGAACATTAAAAAAAAAAAAATACAAAAAAATACAAAAAAAAAAAAAAAATCTATTGCTGAGTAATTTTTGCAAGTCTTCCCAGTATAGTCAGAAGTTAATTACATGAGGTTTATAGTAGTAGTAATTGGGAATTTGAACAAAAGGATGGGAATATTTATGTCAAGTGATAATTGAGCATAAAATGATTTGGATCTGGAAAAATGTATTTATGAATAATGATGTATGAGCAATGTCACTGAAGTTAGTATATCTGCTTTAAACTTTGTCAGATGTTTCTGGCCTCTACATATGTTATGGTATTTGGGGGTTATCCTCTATCAAAGAATTATGAAAAAAGTAGGCAAGCACATTCAGGGTTAAATGTGAATCTAAGTGAAGGAATACCAGTGGAGTATCACATACGAGGAAGACTTCCATTGATTTATACCTCTTTCTTCTGTATCAGATGTTGTTAGTTACCATTAAACCATTCATCTGCATCATCACTGAGCCTTTGAGCTCACTGTTAACTTGCTTTGTAAGCATTCAAGAAAAGTAATGCTTGGAACAGAAGGAGAACACTGAATTAACATGACAGATATTTATAGGGAACCACTCCCAACCATGAGAGTCACCGTGAGAGAAAGCATGAATGTATCATTGTGGAAAATGCTGTGGCTAAGTTCAGCTATTTGGGGCTGAATGACTGCAGATATTTTCAAAGGTAAACACAAAATGGCTGGGAGATGAAGATACGAATAAAAGGCTTGGAAGTTGTGAAAATTAAAAAAAAAAAGAAAAAAATCTGGGATGGGGACAGAGTTGATGGAAAAGTAAGGGGTAGGAGCTTGCAGAAAGATTCAGGAACTGTCATGCTAGTAGACTTAATTGATACTTGGAGTTACAGCTCATTAACTACAATGAGTTTCTAATATAACAAACATATGCTGATGAAGCTGTTCACTAAGAAGACAGGGTAATGAGGGAAGAAAAGGACCTGAATATCAGTATTGCTACTCAGAAGTAAAGTATGATAGATTTTAACCATAATGTTAACATTATATTTTTCAACCTAAGGCACCTAGAAGGCCAGTTTCCTAGGAGTGATGGCCACCATGTTCTTAGCCTTGTTGACCATGATCTGAAGAGAAAAGAAAGATTTGTCTATTATATATATTTTATATATATATTATACATATAGCCCTTTAAGAGCTGTAATGAAAGAAGCCAAAAGTGTAACTGCTCTTAACTTTAGCAACTCAGATTCTGGTGCAGAAAAGCCTTGCAGGGATACACCTAGGTGCTGAGCCAACTACTGTGTGAGAGCCTGTATATCCTGTTGATCAAGTCAAGGACTGCAGCCTGAATAATTGCTTGAAATTTTCTGGATACATAATGCCAGTGAGAAGTGCTGCCCTCCTCTTTTAAAAAGTTATTCCTAATGGGCAGAATCAGAATAGTATTGCAATATAGCATTTGTGGATGAATGTCAAGGGCTACCACTGATTCTCCTGAGAAGTCTGTAGCAGATTTATCACATCCCTGCTTACACTCAGTACTGCTGCATGTTTTCCTCTAAAAAGTAATGGCAGAGTATAGTAGGAGGTAGAAAGTGCAGAGAAAGTGTGAAACTTTTTCAAAAATTATTTCCTGCTAAGAATTCTAATGAACTTTAAGTGAAGACATGTACAGCTAAGCACATCCCACATAACAGGCAAGCTTTGATAGCTTTTAAAGCTCTTCAGACACTCTCTTTTATTATGATATAACTGTTTGTGTTCCCTATTGAACTAAAAATTATTTCCACGTTTCTCCTCGCTATCCTATTTCCCCTGATATAGGGACTTGGAAATCTACCTCTTTTCAGAACAATAAGTTCTTGTATACTTTAAAAACCTCCTTGGATTTAAAAATAAAATCAACAATTTTAGTTTGTTTTCTTTCTTTATTACTTATTCTAATAAATCTTATAGAAAGTTGTCCTTGATTATTTTTTTTTAGCATTTTTTTAAGGTTTTTATTCCAGGGTTCCTAAGTGCGTATATGTATGCATTTTTTCATTCTTATGTATTGGAAGATTATCCTCATTAATAATAGAAGAACTTACAGGAAAATGTTCTTATCACATTTTTAGAGTGCAAACTGGTATTGAGTGCAGTGCTGGGAAAAGAACCTTAGTCTGAGATGATCCTAATGATGAAAAGTGATATTAAATTATAGATTTGTAATGCTGGCCTGGAGATGTTTATTAACTTTACAAAGAATATATACATAAAGTTATCTATTCACATATAGGTATTATATAGATATGCAGTGTTTTGTTCTTCATTTAGCTATCTAAACAACATTAAGATATGTGTAGTTCTAAATCCTTCTTCTTGCATTGTAAATTAGTTCTGAAAACTTATTCACAATTATATGCTGATAACAGAGCTGCAGATTGCATGGACGTCTCTTGAGTCATGAGAACTGCATTGCTTGTGAATGTAGAATACTGATAACAGAATTGAGAATTTGATACACTTGCATACAGGCAACGTGAAGTTTTGCACACAGGCCTGAGCTTCTAATTGAAGTAGAGTTTCAAAAGACAGAAATAAGAGCTGTTGTTGCTACTTTTCCTTACTTTGTTTGCCTCTTACAAGAGAGGTGCTACTTTTATTAGCTATTGTTCTCATTAGAACTGAACCAGATACCTGTCCTAGTAACAGCAGCGAAGAAAAATATCTTCAACTATCTGAGATGCTGAATGAAATAACTGGGAAAAAACAATAACAGCAGCAGCAAATTTTTAGTGCCCTGAACATATTTCATCCACAGCAGTGAAAATTATGCAATATCAGTAATATTGTAACACTATGATAACCTATATACATAACTCTAAAAATGCCTTCACATGATGGAGACTAAAATGGTGCAATACTGCATTGAATTTATTATTATATCACAAAAGAAAGTATCTGATCAATATTAATTTACATAGAAAAAGTGTAGTAATTAATATATATTACCAAAAATGGGTTAGAATTGCTGGTTAAAATCATGTGATAAACAGTGACTGCATGTGCAAATGTATGTATATGCATGTATCCCTATTTATGTCTCATATTTCGTAAGTGGTGGTAGCAGTACATAGAATTATTGAGTAGACCTTCAAAATGAATATTTCAAACATTTCCTTGTAGCAAATCAATAGAGCAGAAGAAACACAGTTTTGTTTTGTTTTGGTTGGCTGTTCTTGTTTGGTATTTTTTTTGATTGTTTGTTTTGTTTTCTTTTGTTTGTTTTATACACGCATGTGAATCTGAACAATGATCTATTTTCTACAAAAAAAAAAAAGCGTACTAAAATCCTTCAAAGCTAAACATTACTCACTGTTTCTGTTTATAAATGAAGGACCTTTTAAAAGTCTTTTTGGAGCTCTAAAGTTTTTTTAGCCTCTAGCTCTCATTGATTTAGATAAATTCATATTGGAGTTCAGAGGCTAATTTATGTGACTGTTTGAAAACAATTTTAGGTCAAATCCCGTTTCTGTAGGAGCATCCATTATCTCTGCCATTAATTCTGGGAGTTCTTTATTTTTGCAGCCTCTGCTCTTTAACTGACGATTTTTTCTAGCTGAGTCATCCACCTGAAAGTATGATGATGCCAGATAAAATGCTTTCTTTAAACGAAATAGGATACTTAGTTCATCCACTGCAAATAAGTTCTGTAGAAATTTAGCATTTGGTGATGTATTCTCTTTACTTTTTTTCAGGGAAATTCTGGCCTGGGGTTCAGTATTGCTGGAGGAACAGATAACCCACACATTGGGGATGATCCTGGGATATTCATTACTAAGATTATACCAGGAGGAGCCGCAGCAGAGGATGGAAGACTCAGGTAAAAGTTAACTCCCTACAGATATGTAGAAACAAAACACAGCGCTATTATAGATTGTCCTCTAGGAGTCAAGTGTGAACTGTCTTTCATGGAGCCAGAGGGACTAAATGATATGACAAGTTTCCTTTCTGCAAAGATAGGAGAACTGTTTTAAGTAGTGTAAACCAATTGAATAAGTTTAGTTAAAACCTTGATGTTGATTCTACCTCTGGCTTTGTACCAATAGTTTCAATTAGTACAAGAGATACAAAGGAGGAGGAAAAGGACATTAGCAGCAAGAAAGTCTTGACCATTATATGGTCTGGACTGAAGAACTATGTACTGTTGTTATTTATTAAGACAACCAACAGTTCCCAAGCTACAGAGACATTCCTAAATAGCTACAGATATCTGTAGAGTTATTTGCTTCCTATTGCTTGACTGTGCTGGTGAGGTATGCTTAATCTGCATTTCCAAATTATTATTTTAATTTTTTGTTTTTTCCATCTGGGCAAATATGACAGATATGACTATGACTATGTTCTTTCTTTTGAGTTACCTCCGTAAGGTGAGGATTCTTGGAGGTCACTTGGAATTTGTGGTTCTCAAATGCACTGTAGCACTTCTCTTAAAACAAGAGGTACCACAGAATTGCTGATTCTTCCCTTTCTTATGGATTTAATACAGAAAGGGTTCTGACTATCTTAGACACTGACATTCATCTATCAGTTGTGAAGCTTGTTGGCAATTTAACTGGAAAGACTTGAGATACAATTCCGAAGCTTTTATGATCTCAGCACTGCAACCTAAACTATGGGAGCTTTTGCCAAAAGCAGATGGCCAAAAATTCACAAAATATGACCAGATGGTAACAATAACATTTTTGCAAAAGCCTTGTCCTTTAATTCAAAGATAAAAGTATGGGGCATTGATCAGTGAATATTTCTTTTTTAAAATAATGTTATTTTTACTAATATAACGAGTCAAGGTGTTTGGCAGAGCCTGAAGAGTTTATGATCTAAATAAGACTGTGGAGGAAAGGAAAAGGAATAATTTCATGTAACTTTGTGACTAAAGTGCAGCAATTTACCTCTAAGATGGTCATCTTGGAATCCCCTAACAGTCAGTGAAGACAAACTTAGTCATTTCTATATCATGATTCATCTTTTCCTAAAGTGAATATCTAAAACATTAGTGTTTGGAAATCAAATTTGATATGATGAAGTACATAAGATGTACTAAACCTTACTACAAACAAGAAAGAATCTTTTGCAAAAGAAAAAAATATATCTTTTAGTAGAGTTTTTAATTACTTTTGAAAGCTTTTTTGGTTTAAGCTATTAAGAAGACATGCATCATTGCATTTGTTTTTCTTACTATCCTTATATGAAATCAAGTATATTGTGATTCATTGCTATGCTAATTAACTACTGTAAATTTAACTCATTATTATTTGGTAATTACTGTGTTGTAAAAGTCTTAAGAAGACTTTCTAAATTCACAAAAGACGTACTAATGCAATTCATTAATCCATATTAGGATTAGAACTGGGAAGCTTTGTATTTTGCAGTAGAAGTTTATCTTATTATTGAGACTTTAATAATAGTCTCAGGATACAGTATTTCTTTTTCACATTTTGAAGTAGAATGTTATAATTTAAATTTAACTCCAGTAATAAAAATAATTGCTAAACATATATTTTGGTGTGGTACTTTTTGCTCTTCTTTTTTGAAAACAGAGTTTCTTTACACCAAATTCCTCTTTTGTTAGTAAAGAATATCCAGATGCAATTATTTATAATTGGATCAGTAGAACATTTTTTTTAGTTCAAAGAAAACGTGAAGCATCTCAAAATATGTTTCAGAAACCTGCCATGAGGGAAATGGATTGACTTAATCCTGTGGGTTTTACACACAGTAGTAAAAAAATCTCAATTTTTAAGCTGAATATCACACGGTAAGAATTATTATACTGAGTATTTTGAATTTCTTCTTGGTAACTGTATCCTCCTCAGCACTCAAAGGATTTTATTTCCTGTCTCAGTTTTCCTTGAACTCTTATAAAATTTTATAGTACATGGGAATTTGCATTAACCTATCTTTCCCACTATTACAGTCAGATGCAAGCTACCCAGTTACACCGTTAGATAATATTGCTCTTTCAGAATTTTACATAATGAAAGGGCAGAATTTGTTCAAAAACCTCATTGTGACTTCAAGAAAATTTTCAATATGAAATGCAAGACAGGTACTTCCATTGTGGCCATGATTGGGATGGTTGATGGTTAGAATAGAAGATCTTTGAGGTCTTTCCAGACTTAATGATTCTGTGATTTTATCATATAAACAAGCTTGTTTTTGATGGTGAGATTTTATTTTACAGGATTCTCCTAGAATTTTCCTCCATTCTTTGTTTTATGTGCTAGGAGGGTTTTTCACTTTGCTATGATATTAGCAAGGAAAAAATCCTGTCATGTTTTAAGAAACACATGGAAGTGTATGTATCAGTGATTTTTGCCAATAAGCCTAGATATCCTGGAGCAGTCTTCACTAATATACATGATAGTTAAGTGTACATATCAGCAAAGGCCACCCAATAGGATCATCAGCTCAGTGATGTACAGTATATCCACCAAGAAATGCGATAAGCCATGTTTCTATCAGTATCTGTAACAATTCTGTAGTCCTAGGAATCTTACCTGTGATTCAAAAATCTGATTGTTACTGTGTATGTGACTGTATACCAAAGAGTTTATTTACAGGAATGTGAGATTTTGACAGCTTTGAATTTAAGTGGTTAATGTCCAAGGTTTATTTTGGTACTTGAGCTTGAGCTGCACTCAGTAGGAAAGAGAGTTGATGTGAAAAGTGAGTCAAAAGGAAGAAAATGGTTATGCCTGAAGGCACAGTGCCCTGGTAAGCTGCCTGGACCTGTAGCTTTTTCATTCATTCTTTCTTCTAGGAAACTGGTTTTAAGTCTCTTCCCACTTGTGAACCTATCAACCTTATTTTCTTGGGAGTATGATTATTTGTAAGGAGAACTTACTGAACCACACTGAATAAACTGCATCTACTGCCAGTTACCATTGGCAGGCTAATTAGAATCAGCACGTGTGTCCCAGCCATCAGAATTTTATAGCTTAAAAACTATTAAAGGAGTGCAGTGTTTGTCTTTACTTTGCAAATGTGTCCTTCCTGATATTACTTTACTGGTTGTCAGCAACTTTAAGGTTATGTAACTGCAGCATTTTTAAGACATGTTGCCTTGTTCTACCAACATCATAATAGTCAGCCAAAGCGAAGTTTTTCCCCTGCTTTCAAACTGATCCGGTTTTTGGAAAAGGAAAATAACACACAGGCTAATTGGAGGAGACAAGAGTCTAAATAACTTGCCCTCAGTTATCTAGTAAATCAGGCAGAAAGCTTGGAATAGAATAGTGATTCCCTCTCTCCTATTTGTGTGCCTTATGGGCTTTAGTTAAATGCCTACCAGCAAAGGTTTTGAACAAATTAGATTTGTATTCTCTTCAGTTATCAACTAACCCACTGTGATGTGTCAAAGGATTATAAATTTACCTAGATCTTTGTAGTAAGTGAGGAACTCTGAAGATAAGATTTCTCATGGATATCATGTTCATAAAAATAGCACTGAGAAAAATGAATTTAAAGGCAAAGCTTGCATTCTGATCAGACTGTTTTTTCTTTTTACTATTTCTGTGTCTCACTAAAGATGAACCAGGGAGGAAACACTACAAGTTCATACTGTTCATTCAAAGCTTCAAAATTAGAATTAAGAAGCACACTGGTATAGCTATTATATGCATTTTGCCTGAGAAACTCAAAGGAAAGAAGAAATGGAGGAACGTGCCATGTCTCTAATCTGGCTCAGGGAAACTGGCTCTATTTCACCACCATTGTATCAAAACAGAAGTCTGTCTGCTCTGTGATTCACTGCTTAAATTCCTGTTTGTTAACTTCTGATCTTGTATTAAGCTTATCAGTACCAGGTCTGTGTGCCTTGAAAAGGCATAAAGCTTGTTCAGGATGTTATTATAATTACTGTACTGCCACAAAACACTGATTCAAATCTGTAGTGTTTACAGGCCTCTGTCAATGCTATTAGTTCAGTACGTAATTTAGTAGTAAGTTAATAAAGAGACATTCACCCCATTAGGTAAAACATGCTTGCTTTCCAGTCGTAAATTACATCACAAATTATTGACTGCTTGTTCTGTCCTGGCTTGTGTTAGGAAGTTTGATCTTATTAACAGTGTTTGTGTACCTGTGCATATAGCTTTTTGAGGTTACTGTGATACAAAATAGGTAGAATTATTACAGGGACCCTGCACAAAGAAAAGGCAAGTCACAAAACAACTAAATTTTTATGTGTTTTTTTTTTTAATTGATCATTGGATACCATGACCCACATTTTAAATTATCAGCCTACACTTTTGTTCACCAATGGAATATGTTGCCATTAAATTCTCCCTTCAGCTGCTTTCACCGCTTCACATTTCTTTCGCTGAATCTTTTTTCTCCTTTTTCTCTACATGAAGTTAGCATTCCTTATTTGGTACTGCAGACCCCCAGTATGTCTGTGAATTTGATTATACTTCTGCTTTTTCTACTTTGAAAATAATTTGATAGGCTGCTAAAAGAATCTCTTGTACTGTGTAGGGAAGAAATGGGAAATAATGTTTTGACAGATAAATTCCTAGGTAAATGAAATAGAATGTAATGGGGAGAAAAGCCATGGCTGTTCTTTGTCTTGTCGGCTTTGAAACTGATGAATTTTAATGGCCTCTCTATAGATTATAATGATGGACATTCCTGAAGTTTTGTGGTTTTTTTTTTTTTTTTGATGTTTTGTTTGTTTTTACTTCTATTTTTAATGCACAGGATTAATTTCTGCCCAAGTAAGTTTCTGAACTGTTTCCTGCTAACCGAAACCACTGCTTGTGAATAACAAAAAGCAAAGTAACACAATATTAGGACTTTAGGTATCCTGCAGTTTTATAAAGCCCTTTCCACAAGGTGTTTTCATGCAGTGGTACTGAACTGGTCAATGGGACTCTTTAGCAGCCATCTCAGCAGAAATGTCAGTAGCCCCAGAGAGCTGCAACAGCAGAACAGCACTGTGCAGCCAAGTCCAAGTGATTAGTTCATTGACATGTTTGCACTGCTGCTGTAGTTACGAATTTAAATAGCTCAGTGATAATTCATCTGGTGTAAGAAGCCTTCTGTGGTTATGCACCTTAGAAATCATTAGCTCTCTATGGAGTGTAGCATTAGTCAAGGAAAAAATATTTCACATCTGTTCCTATGGTTAGCAGGTGTAACCCTCCAGGGTTGTGCTGAATTTTTTATCTCCCTCAATTCCCACTGAATCTGAAAATAAGATTTGGGATGAAAAGAGAACTGGGATGAAAAGAGAACTGAATTTTTTTTTTCTTTTTTTTTTTCTTTTTTTAAAGTTCCTTATAAACAGCAAAGGTTTGATTCTAAAACTTCGGAGAAAAAGCTCGGTTGGCTTTTTGCTTCTGACATCCCAAACAAGAAATCCTAACGCATGGTGAGACAGAGAGTCTGTTATTTCATGCGCTGTCAAAACTCTCGGCTGCTGTTTGGATAAACATTTGGACTTTCAGACTCCAGCCAAACTCTGTTTCCTGCCCATTCCTGATCTCTGTTGACACATTCCTCACTCCACTCTTACTACAGAAATTCGAGCTGGGATTTTAAATTTATGTCCCCATTGCATGCAAGTTTTAGTATAAGCCTCGCAAGATGCAGGAGTAGTTTGGGTGTGTTATTTGCATTGTGCACTTCTGCATGTTACTCTGAGTTACATCATTGCAAAAGGCAAGATTTTTTTTTCACGTACTCTAAGGCGCGGAGCCTAATGGCACCAAATGTTCTGAAGCTGCTGAAGTTTCTTACAGAACTTGAACGACATGTTTTTCCCTCTTTCATTTTTTTAATGCTACACCTTTGTTTGGAAGAGCTCTTCTTAATCAAACCAGAGCGGAAGGGAGTGTTTTCTACCTGTTAGTGCAGGACCGCGTAGTTTTCCTCTCAACTTGCTCCGCCTGATCTGTGGTAACACTTTTCTTCTTTTGTGCTAAAGTTTCCCCATTTGTAAAATAGGTACAGTGATCATTATCTTTGCCTCACAGGGCTTGTTGTGAAGCTGAAACGAGTTCATATTTGCAAAGCACTTTGAGCGCCAAAGATGAAAAGTGCCTGTAAAAATACTGAGCGTGGAATTGCCTCGTGGGTTATCTGTTGTAACTGGTTTTCCTGCACAAACCTGAATATGCTTCAAACAGCACTAGTGTCAGGTGGGAGGATTTTAACCACGGGTGAAGAACAAGCAAGCATTTGGTGTACTCAGCAGCTGAAGCGTACCTAGGGCCCAAGGCAGCACGTCAGCCTTCCGTGCTCACCGAGAAGCTCTGGGCCTCAGAACCCCCCCACGGCACCAGAGCCAGCCAAACTGGAGGGCTCAGAGGGTAAGTGAGGCCTGGCAGATGTTCCTGCCTCCTCCACACCTATGGAGACTGCCCTGGGGCACCTTCCACGACCTGCAGAGCAGCCTGCAGCTGGGAGGAGCTCTGCAGCTTCCTGGTGCCTCCTTCATTCATCTCAGGCTTCACAGCGCTTTGTTTTCCTTTCCCATTTCTTTATCCCAACACCTCCCTCTCACAACATCCCACAACTGCCTACGCCTCCTTTTTCTACTTCACTGCCTCTCCGCTGTCCCACTTTGGCCTCTGGCTTTGGAGGCAGACACAAATATTCAGTCTGTGAGCAGAAGTTTTCCTTCTGGCCACCATCAGAGGCTGCTGTCTGTGCCAGCTGCCGGAGCCGAAGTGCTGACAGAGCCTGGGCGCTCTTGGAGCTTCAGAGCTTGTCTGCTCTTGGCAGTGGTTTCAGAAGGAAAGCATCACACCAGAGGCAGAGAGACGGAGGATAATTGGGGAGTTAGAGAACGGACGGAGGAATGGAAAAATGTGGTAAGAGCTAAGGATCCCAAGGATCCCAAGGATAAGAAACGGAAAGGGTGGGGGGAATAACTTAATTCGTACTGTCATTTTTGAGGAATGAATGAGAGAAGAGTACTTGCTGCATATATGTCTTGTGGAAGAGGTTAATAAAGAAAATCAGGCTGAACTTTGAGAACCTATTGTGGGGAATCCTCCTGCCCACCCTCTGCTCCCCCTCCCCATCCTGCCCTCCCTGCCTACATAAAGCTGTCTTCTCCCTGTCATGAGATTGCAGTCAAAATCAAACATTTATATAACGACATGGGCTCATCAGGCCCAGCGGCTGATCAATTACTCACCAGGCCAGTGGTTGCTAACTACCTTTGGCAGACCTCAATCATCTAACCCGTGTGTGTGCTCTCCACTCTTTCAGATCTACTGTGTTCAGTAACTTTGTACTTGGTTTTAAGGAGCTGAAGGCAGGAATTTCAGGTCTGATAAGTAAAAAATAGTCTTTCATGGGTGGAAATACGTTGTTTTTCATCTTTTATCCTGGTGTGTTTAGGGAAAGGAAGAATTCATACCCAGCACAGCAGTTTTACCCAGGCATATGTTTGTGGATCACGATCCCTAACTCTGCTTCAACTGAATCTTGCATATTCTGTGAGAAAGGAAATCTATAATATGCAGGAAATGTCTTAAAAGAACAATATGTGAAGTAAAAGATCATAAACACTGTACAAAATTACTGCAGGTGTAGTTAACCTACCAAATGAGAATTAATTTGTTTTGAGTTATGCTAACCAACCAGTAGTTGGAAGTTTGATGCAGAAAATCGTTTCATGATAAATGAATTAGAACAACTGCATTTCTGAGTACATCATATAGAAACAAGCTCTGATTCTGCCTTCAGGATATTTGTGACGAAGGAAGAAAAATAGAGAGGTTCTCCTATTATATGTGCATTTAGTTTTAGCTTTTCAAAAAAATTTATGCTTGAATCTGTGTGTGTGTAAATCGAATGAATGCTAGCTACTCCTCCCTCTCAACTCTAAAGCTACACCCTGTAAGATGAGTTGCTTTTAGCTAATGACTACTTCCCATTCTTAAAGTGTGTGTAAAGGAGGCTCTGGGAGGTGTAACCAAGTGAGGTTTTTCTTCTCTTCTCACTCCACATTAGTTTTAAGCATCCCAAACACCTCTAGATTTCATCAGACAAAAAAAAGAATGACAGTTTTTACAGTGTTGTTGTTTGCTTAATTCAACTTTGGAGCAGACATATGAGAAACTGTGGCAGTATTTTTTTTCCCTAAAGTGAAGATGAAGATGTAGACAGTGATATTCAAAGTTATTGTGGAATCTGCCATTTTTTAGCTCCTGGATATTGTTAGCTATGTTCCACGAGGTCACCATGAATAACTTTCAAATACTCCCAAGTCAGTACAATGCAGTAAGCATTCATACAGTTTCACGAAGCTTCAGCTTTTATACAGCTTTGAATATAATAAGGTCAAATTAATGTTCTGCAGTTTCAATTTTAAAATTTTATGAACACATTCACTCTTATGGCTAAGAATTGACTCGGGTTAACTGCTTACCAAATTTATTTTGGAAATGAGCAATTTAAAACATAAACCCTTAGTGCATTAGGCAGTAGAAGATTTTTTTAAAGTTTTCAGTTGTGGGGAATTGTTTAAATCATACATTTATTCAACCATTTATTTATGTGACTTGTAATTGATTAAATAAGCTGTTTTTTAAGTCTAGTATCTTTGCAAGCATTTTTAAATGGGGAGCTGGCTGCCTAACCTCATAAAATATTGCTGTCCTCTGAAAAGACTTCAGCATATTATACTACAGCTGAGCAAACACTTCTTGATACAAAAGGAGATCCAAATTTCTTTCAGTGACAAAGGGAAAAGAATAATTCAAAGCTGCCTTCATTCACAAAAGTAGTGGTTACATCAGTTTCAGCTCACCTCTGAAGGGAAACGTGCATTCTCCATCCTTCTCTCTCTGTAGAATATGAGCCCACAGCTTTCAGAGAAGTTATCAGATCAATAAACTGGAAGGACAGTGAACAAGATGTCCTTTATTCTTTCCTTCCAAAATTGTTTTGCTTCCTGAAAGACAAGAAATATAAGCTGAGTCAGAAAGGTTTTGCAGTGAGTGTGCTGTTTAGAGAGTCAGGTACAGTTGTGAGCCAGAGTCCACTCTCTGAATATCATGAGGAAAGATCAGGGGAACCTACATTACTTTCAGGTGTTGGTACAATTTCTATAATACGTCTAAAGTCAAAGAAAGAGGCAAAAATTATTTTTAGTCTTGTATTGAGGATGCTTTCCTCAATAATGGGGAGATTTTGTCTGCCATTTAAGGAGAGCAATACATTATACAAAGTGGAATAGCTTCAGTGATGGAATCATTTTTCTAGGAGGCAATTGTGGATAATGAGGCAGCAGACGGTTGTTTTGATTTTTGTTTCCCTAACTATCATCTAACCTTTTATTTATTTTATTCTTTTTTTATATTATTATAATTCCAAGTATATTAGAATGAAAAGACTTGTTTTAACTTGACTGGAATTTTTTTTTTCACTGTAAAACAATGTCATTTCTAAGAAACTAAGCACAGTAAAAACAGGTTTGACGTGAACTGCATTTTTTTCAGAGTTCAGCTATATCTAAGTCTGTAGGTACAGCTGAGAGGAATTCAGTTAAATAGAAAGATGGAGGGGAGGGGGGGTCCATCTCCAAAATGTTATCACTCCTGGTAAGTACTGTGACCACTAGATCAGCTGCATGCTTTTGGTTTGAAGAGTTTGTCTACCAGGGCCTTTCTTCCTATAATGAAAAATCAGTTATCAAAGACAAGAGATTATGTCCCATTTCCTAACCACAGAAGAGAAGCAGAATATTGAGAATGACTAGGGATGAATGTTTGCTCTCTGTTCTAATGACAGGATTTGGGGACAACAAATAAAGATATTTATTTATTTAACTGGATGTTAAATTTAGGTGGGTTTTGAAAACAATTAAATGAATCCGTGGAACCTATCCCAGGCTGTTAAATTTAAAGGAGTGATTCAGGAAACCCCAAGTCATCAGCATCTGAAAATGTGTTCTGGGTAAATACTGTGTTAGGCTTTTCCTATACCATTTTTTTGGAAAGAAACAGCAGGCCCAATGGACCTTTGGCCTGGTTTATGGCTTCATGTGGCTTTTATCTTTGCAGCCATGGAAGCACCTTAACCCACACACCTTAGCTCTGATCTCCCCTGAAGCACAATCATCAAGGGGCAGAAGTGTTCCCATTGGGCAAAGGACTAGGTGGATTCCTTTCCCCTGGGGGGATGTGGTTGGTCAGGGAGCTGTAAGAGAGGTTTTTGCACTTTGGAGCTACAACTGTCTTTTTCCTAATTTTATTTCTCCTAGTAGCCATTAATGGGCCCTCTCTTGAAATCAGTTGGATTGTGCAGGAGCTCAAGGTACCTCCAAACGAACTCTGAGTTCCAGAGTGGTATAATGTGGCATTTTACCCATTATAATTGGCTGTAGACATATGGTAAACATTGTTTCAGATGGCTTTCCATGCTAGATCTACTGCTGTCAGTGTATTTGCTGGCGTGTGTCACCCTACTTTGGATTTCACCGTACCAGTTTGATATAACATGAATAATCTTTGGGTTCAGACTCTCTTGGATTCTACATATTACCTTGGTAGATATTTTTAATGAAGAGGTGTATATAAGCACCTCCAAAGAAATAGATACCTCATAATAAAGCCACACTGCCTAAAAGGATAAAAGAATCTGCTCATTGTGGTGGAAAAGGGTTAACTGGAGGAGAGTCCCATCCTCACTCAGGAAGTTCTCAGAACTAGGATAAAACGCAGAAATGATCCAAAGTATCTTAAACAACAGATAAACTGCTTTTTAGCCAAGGTTTTGCCTGGAGTGAAGTCTTACAGCTGAGCTTAAGACCTTTAAAATGTATTTTTTAAAAGAGATAAAAGAAAAAAAAGCAAATGCTGATGTATCCTCCATTGAAATTGTGTGAATAGGAACATATTCAATGTTCTAAATATATTTTTTTCCAGCAGTTTAAAGGCTGCAGGGATTTTTCCACTCCTAATTATATAGTGTGCAATAAATTGTCTTTTTCTGACTTACAACTTCCAAAATAGAACTTACAGTCATGGATGAAACCTAGTGAGAGGGGAGAAGAGATGCTGTGCATGATAAGGATCTGTTGTGCTAATATTTTTTACTGATATTGTTACCAGTTATTGGCTTGAGTTCCAAATCTGTTACTACTATGCAGACTTTTTAATACATTGACATTTAGTATGTCTGCTGCATTAAAAAAGCCACAAGTAACTAATGCAATAACAATGGACAATAATTGCATGTGTCTTCTGATAGATCTGTAGCTGTGCTGGCTGCATCTCCAATCTCAGTACAGCCATATTATAAACAGATTATGGAAATTCAACATCATTTCAGGCAGGTGCCTATTCTGAAGTTCAACAATTCGCTTTTAGTTTGTCTTCGAGAAATGAACTCACAGAATCACAGAATTGTAGGGGTTGGAAGGGACCTCCAGAGATCATTGAGTCCAACCCCCCTGCCAAAGCAGGTTCCCTGCAGCAGGTCACACAAGTAGGTTTCCAGGCGAGTCTTGAATATCTCCGGAGAAGGAGACTCCACAACCTCCCTGGGCAGCCTGTTCCAGTGCTCCGTCACCCTCACCGTGAAGAAGTTCTTACGCACATTCGTGCGAAACTTCCTATGCTGCAGCTTATGTCCGTTTCCCCTCGTCCTGTCTCCACGTACCACTGAAAAGAGACTGGCCTCACTGCTATGGCTGTCACACCTCAGATATTTATAGACCTGGATCAGGTCCTCTCTCAGTCTTCTTTTCTCAAGGCCCAGTTCACTTAGCCTTTCTTCACAGGGGAGATGCTCCAGGCCCTTCACCATCTTTGTGGCCCTCCGCTGGACTCTTTCCAAGAGATCCCTGTCTTTTTTGTACTGGGGAGCCCAGAACTGGACACAGTACTCCAGATGAGGCCTTACCAGGGCAGAGTAGAGGGCGAGGGTCACCTCCCTCGACCTACTGAACACACTCTTTTTAATGCACCCCAGAATGCCATTGGCCTTTTTGGCCACGAGGGCACACTGCTGGCTCATGGCCAACCTGTCGTCCACCAGGACGCCCAGGTCCCTCTCTGCAGAGCTCCTCTCCAGCAGCTCATCCCCCAGCCTGTATTGGTGCATGCAATTATTCCTCCCCAGATGCAAGACTTTACACTTGCTTTTGTTAAAAGTGAAATGAAAATCCTCTGGTAACAATTCTGTTAGTCAAGTTGATGTAACCTTAAGCCTTGTTGGATGGGAAGCCTTGATGGATGGGAAGCTTTGGATGAAGCTTTTGACAGCATTACAGTAGGCATTTCTACCTCCTAAACCATCAGTGGATTCTATATTCTTCCATATAGTGATGAGGAATTTCCTCCATTCTTTCTGGTGCAGTCCTACATGGCTGTTGCCTTTTGGAAGGCAAGAGCTTAGTGGTAGTTTCTCCTGGACAAGGAAATCAGAAAAGTATCTGACACACTGCACCTGTATAGAGGGAATGAGCAGGGTCTGCTGTGCGTAGGCTTTTTCTACTGCTCCTCTGCTTCTTCTCTGCTTCATCATTTAGGAGGGAACAAGCTAGATTTTTACTTTTCTCTTGGAAAGATGAATTGCTCTTTCTAGGTCAAGGTTGCTGCAGAGATCCAAAGGAGAACACAGTGAGCTATGGGGGCAACTAACACAATTTTATGTCACTCTCCAAAACCTTATGCCAGAAGGTGTGGGCTGAAGACTGGTGGTCTGCTGCAGGACACACTGGGTTTTCATTACATACTGAAAAAATCTGTACATATACTTACATGAAAAAAATGTTCCTAGGATTGGATTTCCATCTTTGGCTGACAGTCAGGCTGATTACTGGTGTAAGTTGTCAGGCTCAGCAGGAGCAGATTGAACTGAGCACATCCTGCTTCTCACAGGACTTGTCAGCTCAGCCTGCTCCATGCAACCAACATACAGAAACTGGTTTGCCAGTACAGGTGGAGGAAGCTTCCATCTGGCTGTATTTACTCACAGAAATGGTATGCATGAGTTTAGTTCCCCATCTTCACACACACACGCACACACACGCCTCTGTGAGTGGTGGGAGTTCTTGGCCCTCATCTCTCATTTCTAAGGCTGGCTGAATGAAGCCAGAAGGAAGCAGAGAGCTGTTTTTGTTAATTATTTGTTATTTATGCTCAGTATACCTAGGCGTTGCACTGGGCATTTTTCCTTAGCTGAGCAAGAAAGTGCAGACTTTCCTCAAGCAGAAGACAAAGGAGTTGGGAAGTAGGTGGGCTTGTCATCCTCTGAAGGTTATGGAAAAGAAGCTAAGCGACCTGCTCAGAGTTGCATAAAAAGGGTTGGGATATCACTGGACCAGCAATTTAATGGAAAAACATTGTGTTTTTTCCACAATTTATTTAATTGCTATTTCCCACATGCTAGAGAATTAAGAGAATAAAACTGTTTATCTTCTGTCTTGGATCTGCAACTCTTTGGTTTCAGTCCTTACTTCTCTCAAGACCACAGACAGCTCTGCTCCCTCTACTGCACTCTCATGAGACCACGTCTGCAGTGCTGTGCTCAGCTCTGGGGCCACCAGCACAAGAGAATGGAGCTGTTGGAGCAGGTCCACAGGAGGTCACGAGGATGATTAGAGGACTGGAGCACCTATCCTATGAAGACAGTCTGAAAGAGTTAGGATTGATCAGTCTGCAGAAAAGAAGGCTCTGTGGAGACCTCAAAGCAGCTTTCCAGCACATAAAGGGGTCCCATGGCAAACTTGGAGACGGTGTCACACTCTATCGGGGTGTGTAGAAATAGCATAAGGGGTAGCAGCTTTAAACTAAAAGGTAGATTAATTAGGTATAAGGAAGAAATTCTTCACTATGAGGGCAGTGAGGCCCTGGCACAGGCTGCCCAAAGAAGCTGTGGGTGCCCCATCCCTGAAGGTGCTCAAGGCCAGGCTCAATGGGTCCTGATCAGCCTGATCTGGTGGGGGGTGTCCTTGCCTTTGGTGAAGAGTTGAAACTGGATGGTTTTCAGGGTGCCTTCCAACCCACACTGTTCTATGATTCTATGACTTCAGTTTGTAGAAAGAACCATAATATGAAAATGAGATCTGAGATTTTCTTCTGCTTTTGTTTTATTCCTTTATTTTTAAATTGAACATAACAATAATTATAGTAGTTTACAATGGCAGAAGGAGGCCTGAGGGTGTTTATGATTTTGCTAAGGAAATTGGATCACGTATCTAAGGATCATTATACCTAAAGAAACAGTATGTCCCATGGAACATGTGTATCACTGGCATTTAGTTTTAGCTCTGTGTTCTTAATTGGAAAGGCGGATTTGAAGACTACATTATTAGATTTGAGATCTTTTATTCTTCATTCTTGGTTGAAAATTAAATAAAATAATCATTATAATAATGCAAAGAAATTATATGAGCCAGTACCAATAATCAGGTTTTCTACTGTTTTACTTATCATGGCATGGGAAGGGTGTGAGTGAGAATTAGAAAAAAAAAGGGTAGGTGGAAGTCTTCCCTAACTAATGGACTAGGCTGATTCTCCTGGGGTCAGATACTATATTTATATTATGAATCACTGATATCATTAAGAAAGAAGAATAATCAGTGCTTTCAACTTGCCACCTATAATCTTGTGCTCCTGCTTAAAATGTTGTGTTCTTGTGACTTCTGAAACTAAAACAAAACAAAACAAAAAGCATCAGTCCCTTTTTATAGAAAGGGACTTTTATAGAAAAGGCTGGACAAAAGTAGAAGCAAAGAAATATAGTGGAAGTTCAGTGCTTCCTTTAGCAGATACCTATGGAATTTTATGTTGATTCTCCCTTAATAATATTTTTTGTATCTTGATTTCTAAGCTTTGACTAAAGTTCATATCAATTTTAGCTTTGTAGAGAAGATAGTAAGAAAGACATTAGATTTGCTAATGTTAGCTTTTCTGCAGTAGAAAACATGATAACTATATTTGTGTAACCAGGGCTACCACACTAATAGGTTACTAATGAGTCTAGAAGTGTCTGGATGATAGCTAAGACCCATAGATTACTGCAAATTCAGTTTCATGATTGTCCCATGGAACACAGATCAGTTCCTTGTTGCTGAGACCATGGTTGATTCCAAGTAGTTTATTTCAGGAGTTGCAAGTGGGCTAATGCACCCTGACAGGACCATTTGGACTTCTGGGGCTCTTTGCTGCTGTACTAGGCTGCTTTGGGTTTCTCTGCAGGGCACCATATTGCACAGAACAGTCAGAAATAAATAATCATTACGAGTTGTCACCTACTGTATTTCTAACAAATGCCTCAGAGTTCTGCTTACAACTTGAATGAAGCAATTATCAGCTTTTCAAGGATGTCTGCACTGTTTCTTGAAATCAGTGATCAGAAAACTCAGATGAAGATAGTCAAGTTTAGAACAAAGTTGTTAGAAGCCCTTAAAGTATAGCATTTTTCCTTAATTAATCCAACCACTCACTTGCTTTGAAGATAGCAATAGCTACTGGTAAATCTCTGCGTTCCTGACCTTCCTCCTAAAAGGCAAAATCTCTCTCATATTTATTTCATCAGTGGTAACTATCCTGGCATAATAGTAGGGTGTATTGTATTCTGTATTTTTTTAACCAAATTTCTTCATAACTCAATTATTCCACAAATTCTAATATAATATATCCATTTTGTTACAGTATTTAGGTGAGCCAGCATGCCGTGGGAAGTGTTGCCTCAGTCAATTTTCACTCAGCAGTAACCTGCATGGGCGATTCAACTGACTTGAATAAATTTATCTACATGAGTATTTTGGCTAAAATGGAAATTGGATTACCTCAAAATTTAATTATAGACTTATACGCTGTGCTGAACTGAGATATGAAGTCCCTCTATTTCAAGGAAACAATAGCATGAACATTGTTTCTGGGCTTATGTTCTTTTAAAATATTTTGGGAATTAATTGTCTTTCTTCTTTCTTTTTTTTTTCTTTCTTTCTTTCTTCTTTCCTTTTCTCCTTTCTTTCTTTTTGTTTCCAACCTGGTACAAGCAGTTTCCAAAGTACTTTCAATTACATATTACTTTTCAAAGATACATGAGAAAATTTATTCAAGAACTTTATGAACTCATAACATCAACAGATGTTGAGGTTATATTAAGTCTTAGCAAGTCAGGTTCTCCATTTTGAGACTCCTTTTTAAGAATTCTTTTCATCTAGAACTAGAGAAATAGTTTCTTAAGTGTCATGAAAATCATCGCAGCTTAGAGTAAAACTTCCTTTCCTACTTTCTTGCTCATTAGAAAGCTTTATAATTTTTTACAGTATGTATCTTAAAAAGTAACTGTGAACACACTGTACTAAAGTATATAGTGTCAAGTTTTACAAGCAGAGTGGCAATAATGTAATAGTGCTGATGCTATTAAATAAATGCTTTAATAGTAAAAATTCTCTTGTTATGGAAACAAGACTCATTGGAACCATTTCTTCCCACTTGGAATTTTTTTTTTTTTTAAGTAGTATAGATATAGATATAGCATTTGCATTTCTACCAAATTTATGATAAAGCCATAGGAATTCTATCGGTACAAACATGCATGCACCTGCACGCTCCCATCTGTGCATGTTCTTCAATATTTTATTTATTTCTAACTAGAAAGTTACATAAACTAAACAATTCATCTCTGTGTTTGTGAGGGAAATAAAAACCTGGGGTTCCCAAAGAATATATGTCCTAGCGCTAGGTGTTTTCATCATAGTAGACTGAATGGGATGATTGCTGTCAGTCTTGTTTCTGCACTGATAAATTTTGTGTAGAAACAAAATACTAAAGTACTTCCATTATGGAGCAGCTTTTTATTATCTCACATTCATACAACCATAGAATTTGTCAGGTTGGAAAAGACGTTCAAGATCATCGAGTCCCACACTGCTAGTATTAATCTGTGTATGTTTTATTAAAGATGCCTTTACTATTTTAAAGTAGATAACTCTAAATGGCCAAATTTCAGATAGTAAAGTGAGATTCCTGTTGGAGTGTAAAAATCATTTTCCAAAGGCTTTTTCAGTAAATAGATATATATGGCTTACTGATTTTAGCACGTTAAGTACAATTCCATGTCCTTCATTGACTTGCTCCATAAGATTTGCTTTTTTTCCTTGACAGAAGGCTTCAGCAGAACCTTAATGAGAGGTTTTAGATATATAGAACTACCTAGTAGTATTGATATTTATCAATGCAGAGCACAGCATATATGAAAACAAAAGAAATGTAGCCCTTCTTTTTAGTAGTTTTATAATCTTTTCCCACCTTTTCATTTTCATAACCAATCAATAGCTAAAATCCTTGGTTTTCATTATCTATATTTCGGGTATGACAATGAGAGTCAGAAATGTGTCAAGAATCAGATATACAGCAACATTTAATAGAAGGACAGCTCAACATAGGCATAATTACTATCCAAGAGGAAGTAGCAGGATGCATTCATAATTTATTTAATAGAATAAAGTAATTTATATTAGACCACTTATTAATTTGACAGCCAAACCAGACAATTATGCATTTCAAAAATGATTACTCCTGGCATTGATGGAAACCAGGAAGTCAAATTACTGGAAAAACTGCAAAATTTGCCATACAGAATTTATTATC
Source organism: Meleagris gallopavo (assembly GCF_905368555.1). Taxonomy (NCBI): domain Eukaryota; kingdom Metazoa; phylum Chordata; class Aves; order Galliformes; family Phasianidae; genus Meleagris; species Meleagris gallopavo. The sequence goes on along the minus strand of NC_139404.1, from coordinate 187,236,733 downwards.
AGAATGGGAGTTTCAATGTTGTGCCCTTCCTAAGACAGACCAATAGTCAGTTGAAGGCTATTATCAATTCTTCTCCTAGTAAAGTTTCTTTGAAAATACTGATAACACAGAAAATCTTTGGTTTCAAATAATATTTGAAGTTTTGGCTTTATTTTATTGTTTTTTGTTTTTTGTTTTTTTAAGCAAAAACAGCAGCACAAGAAAGTAAAAAAAAAAAAATCCATCCTAAGTTCTTGGAGTTCAGATAATCTTTTGTGAAAACCTCATTCTCCATTTATATGCCACAACTTTGCAGCAATATACAAAATAGGGAAAATACTACATCTAATTAGGTCATTTTGAGGGTGAATAAATTAGTTCAGGCCCATAAAAATATAGTGAATATCCAAAATAAGATTATGAGGGATTTCTTCTAGTATTCTATGAAAAACATATGTTGTTACCAAACAGCTTATTTTGGAGTCTACACTTAGAGCTTAACTTTGTACTTTGATGAGTTAGAATTTTTTGGCTGTGTTGAAGAAGTAAGATAGATTTAAGAAAGTATTTTACAATCTCTCTGTATTGAATTAAATCAATAGATTTCCTTAAGAGCAATGGTAGTAGTCATACCATGCATTGTAACTAGATTATACTGTTTAGTACAAACTTTTTTAACTAAGTCTGTAAAAACAAGTTGTTTATTATTTCCATCACCCTAGTGGCTCCAACCCCAGTTTGTGATGGAAGATGGTAGGTGTGAGTAGGCATGATTTAATTTGAATCCAGTATGTATTTTGGAGAATTTGTGCATTCTGTTTCCATCTCACTGCTGATTATAGCATATTGCACTATTGCATCTGGCAAACTTCCCAATTAAGTGGTTATTGTTTTACTGACAAAACACTGCTCAGTCTAAAATAACATGGTTCTTTCTTTTTCTTGAAGGGTCAACGACTGCATCTTGCGAGTGAATGAGGTGGACGTGTCAGAAGTCTCACACAGCAAAGCCGTGGAGGCCCTAAAAGAGGCTGGCTCCATAGTTCGATTGTATGTTCGTCGAAGGAGACCTATTCTGGAGACCGTGGTAGAGATCAAGTTGTTCAAAGGCCCTAAAGGTAAATATGAAAATGAATACACGTCCATTTTAAGCTTGATGTTTAACCTCTCTCATAGATGAAACAGGACCTGTCTTTGTTGACTGGTTAACTGCTTAACCTGTCAATTACAGAAATACAGTGAATTTAGGCTGGCAGAACCTGGATTCATGATTCCGTGTGTTTTCATTACATATAAAGAAATGCAAGACATTGTGATTTGTGTGATGTAATGTTTCTTGTAGAGATGGCTTCTTACCTCCAGAATAAATGCAAGATACAGAAATTGTATGCTTTTCAATGACGGAAGATACATTTCTTCTAAACTTACTCTACTGAGATCCTTGGAGTTCATTGAAGATGCTATAACATAATGAGATTCTGAATTCTTCCTTTTTTAAAGATTGTTTCATGTATGTCCAACTTTTCCTTTCTACTTTCATGTTGATGCTTTTTCCTACAATTCTCTTTAGAACAAGGAGACAGGAGCACTAACTTACCAAGGTACATAGAATAATTTCATTTTTTCCTTCAAAAAAATTCCATGGATGTCTAGGATAAGACCAGCACTAGTCTAAATACCTTTATCATTTCAAAGAGAACTTTATGGCTACCTGTGGATAAAAAGACTGACAGCATCAGTACAAATTCTAGTGTCGAACAGAAAGCAGAATATTATTTGTTAAGGTGAAATTTTAACCATATAAAACTGTGTGTTATCACCTTAACTTTGTAAAAAGTATTTAACTGTAGAAATTACTTTTTAACAAATTTAAATGTATTGTTTTTCCTAACTGAAATTTCCCTCTAGCTACTAGCTGTTAGATAATGAGCTATTTTTCTTTATATCTGATTTCTGGTCAAAGAAAATGATTATTTACACAGTACACGGGAACAGAATGAACATATTTATTTGTTCCATAACAATTGTTTCATAAGAAAGACTGTAATTAGTAGCATATGCATGAAATGAATAAATTTGCATGTCATATATGGCATGCACGAGAGATTATTCTACTTTTTTCATTTACATGGGATAATCTGTAGGTTTCTTTCATTGGTGTCTTTTATCTTTCAAATTTTGTGAATATTACAGTATATTCCTAGTAGTTTTTGATACCAGCATTGGAGTCTTCTTGTTTCTAATACATGTGGAATTGCTGAGATTACCCACCCACAGTTCATAAAGTGCACTGTTTCTAATATCCTCTATACTATGTCTCTTCTGTTCTCTGAAAGAGCACTAAATCTGCAGAAGGGCTCTTGGCAAACGTTACAATAAATTTAAACATGCATCTGAGGTTGAACCCCTGAAAGTCTGGATTCCAGTGGCCAATTAGATTGCTAAACTATCTTTCAGAAAAGTGTATCTGCTGAGACTTTGTGTGTGTGTAATCAGAATAGTAGTGCAGGGAGCAGTAGTAGTTATAAAATATTGGAATTAAACCAAGTGTGTGATATGACAGTCATTTTGAGTAACCTACAGGTAAAGAACTTAAAATAAACATATCCTTTCAGATTGTGATGAAACAGAAAAAGTTATTCACCAGACCGAATAATAGACACATTGTGGAAATGGACAGGAAAGGGAATCATTTATTAATAACTTTTTTTTTTTTTGGCAAGATATTTTGAAATTTATTTCCATAAAATGGAGTGGATGCCAATAATGTATTTCTTATGAAAAGGTAAAAAAGCTTTGCAGCTTAGTGCTATAGATATTCAATTTTGTAGGTGTATTTTTATGAATAAAAATTTTACAACAAGTAGGTGCTAGAAATATTGAATTTTATTGCTAAGCTGAATATTTTTAAAATTTTCATTTCAGTATAAGCAAAGTGATATAACAGGAAACTTGGTAAATAAGAAAAGCTGATGAGATTGTTGCTTGCAAAATTGTTCTCTTTTCTCATTCTAATATGGGTAATAAATTGCTTGCTTTCTATATTCCACACATGAAAAAATCAGAATCATATTAATGCTAATTGTAATGGCTGTAGTAGTTCTGTATTTTGTTTTGTTTTAATTTTTCAATATTATCCATTAAAACTAAGATGTTGAGAGGAAGCAAACTCATGGCATAATCCTGTCAGTTTTGACTGTAGGTTTCAGTACTAGTCAACTGCAGGATGCTTATCTACTCATAGTTCAGGCAATTTATCTGAGAACTGCTCTTTCAAACCTTTACTATACAGTGCAGTAATATACATACCAACTCCTGTCTCCCTACTCATAAGCTCATTCAAAGAGTAAAGAAAATGAATGTGCTTCTATACAAGGCAGTTGTGTCACACTGAATCTGGAGTAGTAAATATCTTTTCAGATGCTTCTTTTCCTGCTTGTCTCCTTCATATATTATTGAATTAATTCCTCACTGTTTGAGATTTTACCAGAAAAGGGGAAGTACTGGGTTCTCTATAACCATGTAAACATGGAGGTCACTAGCTTGCCTAGATATGTACAGTAGATCATATATTTCAGCACTCGAAAATGATAAAGAAGGAAATTTGCAAGGCATTTCATTTAAATATTCTTTTAATTTCCTCTGAGACATTCAGAGCAAGGGCATTACAAGATGTGAGTCCATAAAAGTTGGATTATTTAATACATGTTGGCTTTTCTAGCTAGCAAGCAGAATATGAAGGACAAAAGTTTAGTGAGCACAGTGATGGATAGGTTGATGGTTGGACTAGATGATCTTAGTGACCTCTTCCAACCTTAATGATTCTGCAATTCTATTCTATGTTTTAGACCCTTCTGATTTCAGGTTTCAGTGCAATTGCACCTGATGTTTTATAAAAAGCTTTCTTAGCATCTTGCATGATTAAAGGCACTGTAATTCATTCACTTACCTTTTTTGAAAAAGAACTAAATAAAAGACACAAATGAGTTGCACAAAGGAAAACCAAAGTTCCAAACAGAACTGCAGCTATGTAGATATTCAAAGCTGTGCATTCACTAGTTCACCACACCTGATTGATATTATTGACTGGTGTCTATATTAAGTGTCTGGAAGGTAATTTCTAACTCTGATCACTGCAGGATTGTTCTGTCTTTCATTTGCCTGGGAGATCGTGTTATGAATGCCTCTTCTGTGTCTCCTCATTCAGATATACAGTCTTAGTGATTCACTGCTACAGCTTTGCATAGCATTTAGCAAATGGTAGGTGTTTTACTTCAGTCATTCTCAGGACCATCTACAAATTGTAGCATGCAATGGCTTTGCAGTGGCTGATATTTGTAAAGGGGAAGGATATGTAAAGGACCTTTCTTGTTGAAAATCAATGGAATTTACACACTGTTGAAAACCGTCCTAAAATATTGTTTTCTTCTTTCACTGTACTGAAACATAACAAGACTAACATAATGATAATGGATTTTATGTGCTACAGGATTTGCTTCTCAGGAGCAAGCAGACAGACATTCTAAACAAAGCAATTTACTGGTGGCATTTGGCTTTTAGCATAAATAGTGGATTACCCTCATATAAGACCCTATATGTGTTCTATGTTGAACAGTGAATTATGAACTTCAGCCACTATTCAGAGACTGCAGAGCTCAAACTGCAGAGCTCAAACCAAAGGAGTTCCACTGGCCTCTGTGGTCAGTGGAATTTTCAGGAATTCCATGCTGTTCTATTACACTGTAAATCTGCTTTTTACTAAAATCAGAAGTATTAAATAATGTGCTTCCCATAACATTAGTTATAGAAATTAAACTTGGGTTTGTTTTTTTTTTCATTTTTGAAGAATCAGCCCGCAACTTGAAAAAGTACCATTGTTAAACTAGTAGTCAGAAACTACATATACACACAGTTTGTGTAATACTTTCTGTACCAATATCTAACTGATAATTTAACCTCTGATACTATATAATAGAGGAATAAAAAAAATAAAAAAAATGCTGAAAACACCGTTTCCAGTAACTATAGCAGTACTGGATCACATAATAAATTTCAGATTTCAATTCTATAGGAAATGTAACATATGAAAGAAAACACAGCTGCAGAAATGAAGCTGAAGCTCGGGATGTATGAAGCAGAACAGCTGAGTACCGGGAAGCTTGAGTGGGAAAATGGCAGACTTAAAAACATTAAAAAAGAAACAATATGAAGTGCAGCTGATTCTACCATCTGGATCTTCTAGTGGCTTGAGAACAGAATTATACAGAAATAGGATTAATTTCCTTCACCCCTATGGTAATTCAATAGTAACCATCAGTGTTTTAACTGCAGCAGTCTTGCAGCAGTGGCCACAGCTGCCATTTTATTCACTGTATTTTAGATGAAAAAGCTCTGAACTGAACCACAGCTACATCTCTGTTTTGTTGGCTGTAAGTATGCCTTTTTTTCATTCCTGGCGAATTCAACCAATGATACATTTTTGAGCACGTTCACCCCACTCAACTTTGTGCCCTTAAAAAAAAATCTCTGGGGGCACTTATTCCTCTAGTCCTTTCCTTCTTTCAGAATTAGGGCCTTTTGGGGATTTTTCATTTAACCTCTTCAGGGTGTTGTTATGTTTTGAGACTCTCCATTAGAAATTAATGCCTCTATTAAGCACTGTTAGCCCAGTCCTATATGTTTCTGCAGATAACTATCTTTCCTATCTTATTTTACTTCTTAAAGAGGAAATATTAAGCTGTGGCATCTCAGTAAAATACTCAGAAATAAGATGGGATGAATGCTAAGGACATAACATGCATGTATTTTTTAAGTTATGTAAACTCATCTAAATATTAGATGAAGTCATGCAGCATAACCCATTCCAGAGTTTCCATTTCCTTGTTTTGCTGTGGTGGCCTGAAGTGAGTGTGCAGAACGTGGGAGATTTGCTTTTCACATAGCTAGCTGTTTAATTCTTGATGACAGTAGTTAAAGTGACTGGGTAATAACGAAGCTTCCTACTGTATTTGGAAAAGAATCACTACCCTTTAAATAGCATATTTTTCAAATCCTTGCTTAGTCATGGAATTTTCTTGAAAAGATGCAGACATTTTCACCATCAGTGGTTTCACTGCAAAGTTACCTCGAATTGTTACTGAAACATTTTTCATTAACACAGTTTCACAAAAGTTTATACTTATGTCATTGGAATTGACATGTTTTAGCTAGAATTGATGGCCTTAATGGGAAAAGCTTGTGCTGTGTTGCTCTGATAGCATCCCATCTTGCAATGACAAGTGAAGTAGTCCAAAAAGTTGGGTACAATTATGTGTGCTTTTGAAATTTGTTAAAAGTGTCACTTCTTAAAAAATGTATTCAATTCAAGGCAGCAAAAGAGCAGCTTTTATAAAATGTTTACAATTGCTTTTCCCAATAAGTAAGGAGAAATCCTATTATTTTTATCTACGAAGGCAAAGCCAAAGGTTACCTTTTCATCGCAGGTCATAGCTACAGCTCTTGAAATGGAACAGAGAGCTTTTGCAAACGAAGAACCTCGGTTACCAGTTCCAGAGAGCACCAAGAGCTTTCCAGTTGTGCTGTCTGATAACTGTTTGCAAATGATTCCTTCAGAGAGGCGATGATGTGTATATTTTTGTTATTATAGCTGTCTGTCCAGTTTTATCCTGGCCTATTTTCTCTGATTTTTTATCCCGGCCTATTTTCTTTAATTTACTGGACACTAAATACTACATAGTAAAACTTACAACTTGAGGAGAAAGGGGTTGTATGGAAAGTTAGGCAGATGTTTTATTAATTTGTGAAAGCCTGAAACTTTCAAACCATTTTTAATTTCATTCTAAGAAATGTTTTAATAATTCCAAAGTATTTTCAGAAAAATGCAGTCTGATGCACAGACTCAGATGAGAATGATCCAATCATTTATTACAAGTTCTCACGTCACTTATATACCTTCACAAGTTTTCTTTTTCTAGCTTTCCCATCCAGCCCTACAACTTTCCCATCCACCTTTACATGTCAACAGAGCATTCTACAAAACATTCTTCAACTGTTCACACAGGTGTTTAACCAATCAGAGCTGTGAAATGTTCTTTCTTCTTCTAGAGGTGTCCTTGCTCCTCATGCTGTTTATCTTGCTCCACAGCTTCTGCTCTGAACAGTTTTTCTTGTATTCTCACAGAAAAACTGTTTTTTTCACAAACCAGAAACATTTTCTTATGGTCTTCAAAAAATTTAGCCCTATGGATTCATCAGCTGTGAAGTCATTTCTATTTTTCAGTGTTTTCCATCCGTGCTGTTAGCTTTTTCATGGATCCTGATCTAAAATAGAGTAAAATTGGACAACTTTAAAAAGAGCTGTAGAAATATGAGAAAGCAGGCAAATTTTCCAAATTCTAGATTTAAGAAACTACATAAGTTCTCGACTCTAATCTAAGTCCTTCATTTCATGTTGCTGTAATGCACTTACCAAAGGAATAAATAGAAAAGGCACCACAATTGAAACTCAAATACTATTTTCTTAGTGAAATGTCTTTGCTTGAAGGGCCTGGCATTTAATCCAATAAGCAGAAAGTGCCCCGTCAAACACTAAAACATAATTATCCAATTTTAAGATAGTGATTCAAAATAATCATTTATAAGTTAACATCACTAAAAGACACAGTTTCCCTGTAGGCTAAGATTGTCTAATATAAGAATATGTGAGTATCTGCGTAGTTTATCACATGAATATGGTATTCTCTTGAAGCTCATAAAATTAAGAGCTCTGTAAGAGTGCTATAAGAGGTTTTGCTATTTCTCAGAAATACTTTAATATATGAATGCTAATGCCTGATGAAAGAAATCATGGCAGGTTATACCAGCATGTTTGTATTTCTGACTCAAGATCTCATTCTTTGTTTTTATAGAATCAGAGAATCATAGAATTACTCAGGTTGGAAAATCCTGATACGATAATTTTGACTTCTGTTTTTTTATGTTTCACCATCATTTTCCATTTGCAGTAATTTTCCATTTCTATTTTTCCGTTTGCAACTATTTTATATATATCTATTTGTCTTGTGTTTTTCCCTTAAAACCATTCAATTTTTAAAACTTCTCCGGGACTTCTAGGTTAATATGCAAAACACTCTCCTCATCTGATAGTAGATTTTAAGTATCAGTTTCCAGAAGTCATTCATAACAAATGAAGTTCCTACTGAAATGAGCAGTACTTTCTGCAACTCCATCACGTTAACAATTTCTGAAGTGGTGCAGTAGCAATTTCAAAGTGCAGTGCTGTATTTTAATAGCCAATTGAGATGACTATAAAAATCCAGCATTGAGCATTAAGATCATTACTAAATTGCTTCAGCAATACTTACTGATGAGGCAGCTTCAATAGAATACAATTCATTTTAATGAACTGTGGCTGCAATAGAGCAAAAAAACAGCAGCAGAGAGAAGGATGTGCAGGTAGGTTTGGATGCCAAAGAGCTCGTCTTTGAGGAAGAAGCAGCTTTGGCTAGTTTCCTTTTGTCTTCACTAGAGAAAAAAGTAAGCCTGTTGTTACAATTGCAATTAAATGGCAGAAGATGGTGTTATCAAATTGTTGTTACGTTAGACCACATTTAGCCATGCTTGGAGTTAATTAATGTGTTGACATTTCAATTCACGGAATCTTCAGTACTGCTTTCTGAATTAGGTATTTCATATTACTATCCATTCACATTGATAATTTTATCAGCTCTGGCTCTAGTCAGCAAGTGGCATAGTGCAGCAGCGTGTCCTCATTTTCTCTGATACTGTCAATCCTTCTATTGTGCTAAAAGTTACTTCTGTATGTAGCCTTTGGTGAGAATTAAGAGGAGTTTGTATGATTTATGAGGTTCCCCCTAGAATAGTTCTGGCAGGTTTACCTCTGTAATCTCACACAGGAAAGCTGAGGGAGAAGAATGGTGCTTACTTTTCTTTGTTCACTTCTTTTACACATAGAGAAAGAAGGTGTGCTTAATTTCTGTTCTCAGCTGTTATATCAGTAATGGACTATTTTAAAAATACTCTTTGATTTATCATAGAATAATAGAACATTCTGAGTTGGAAGGGACTGTCTCTGTACTTGTGGCAGTCCTTCAAAGAAAATTACTAAATGCATTTTTCAGTTACCTACTGACTGCTGGGACACTGTTGGAAAGTTCTTAGCAGTATCTTTTGTCTCTGGCTTTTATGGAAAACTAACATCTGAGCTTTGAGATGTTTTCTTGATGCCATTGTTTTTTTCTCTGTGTCAGTTTTAGTATTTCCAAGGTTGTTTCTCCACCTCTAAGCACTTCTTGTGGCTTTTCTTTCACCTAAGACAAATATTACACAAATTCCCAGTTAATCTTGGTCAATTTCTTTTCCCAGTCAAAACATTTTCTTCTGACCAAGTGTAATGTAATTACAGCCATTCTTGTAACTATAACTTATCTGTGTTTGTTTTTCTTCCCCTTTATATTAAGAATTTCTTGGTCAGAAGATATTTTCATCGTTTCCATCCGCACTCTACAGCACTGTGTAAGATTTAAAAGGGGAGCAAGAGAAGAACCCTTTCATTATGTTTCCCATCACTGTTTTCATCAGGCCAAAATGAGAAAGGGAGGAGGTCCAGCAGACAGTGCAACAAAATGCTAATTATCTCATCACTGTTTCCAGATACACAATAAATCAAAAGATGAGGAAGGAGAATGATGTCATTTGCTAAACTTCTAGGCTGGGTGTGGAAAGAAGTCCTCTAGACAGAAGGCCAGTATCTTTTTTCTGTGTTCTTAGTGGAGGAGTGAGAATTGTCTAAGGAGTGGCAGCTTCCTTGCTTCTTTTTTCACCACCTATATGTTCTTTGGTTTGAATTCCTCAGGTGAGTTTTAGAGAAAGATTATCCTTGATCTTTCATCACTTTAATAAATAAACAATTATATGACAGCAATTGCTCTGAGCCTGATATGACATCTAGATGTAACAGAGGATACATTAAGGCTATAGCATCCTTTGTGGAATCTGTTCACTGACATGACATCTGTCACTTGCAACTGAATAGTCTGAGAATCCTTAGGGCTGTTTCTTTGCACAGCTTCATCCTTTCTTGAGTATAAAGCCAAAAGTGCAAATTAACCAGGTGGAATTACAGAGCAGAGATTTCACCCTTTATTGCTCAGTTAACTATCTACGTAACAATTTCTGTCTCATTGATAGTTTTTCAGATGTCCAGATCTTTCTCAAGAAATCTACTCACTGAAAGACAATATGCATCAGCAAAATACTGCAGTGCCACTAAATACATCTTTAAAAGAATAAATTGTATTTAGTTAATTTTTTATGTGTTGGAGAGCTGTAGATATTTGCTTTTCTTGTATTCTTGTCTTTTTTTTTTTTTTTTGTGGTAATTCTAAATACAGGTAGACAGTCTTCTGAGGCAGGCTTCAGAGATTTAGATGGTGGTAAAGTTAGTTAGAAAGCTGGGTGAAGCTTGAAAGATTCAAATGATGCAGCAAATGAAGTAGAAGTCTGCAGCCTATTTAAAAAATATTCAAGATTCTCAATATTTTTCTTTTGTTTCCACTAGTTGAAAAAAAGGAAGGCAGTATATTAAAAGTGTCTGTGAACATCTGAAGGAAGTAGCTGGCTCAGTCAGGAGCCAGACGCCAGAGACTAATTGCATATAGTAATTCATCTGTCAATTCCCCATACTATTTCCTGGCCCTGTCTGTGGGTTTGTCATCCTCATTTTGCTTTCAGTATTCTGAAGCTTGTCTATGATTGTTGTTAGCTGTAATGTACACAATAGGTTTCTTTTTAGATGATAACTAAAAAGTGGCAATCAGATCTCAACTTGTCTAAAAGAAACTTCCCTTCAGTATTTTAGCTTTAGCTTACTATTTGTTAATTCAGATCATTTGTTCAACAACTTTGGAAAACTGCACTGCCTTCACCTGTAAGGATTTTCTGTTTTGCTTTGTTTCTTTAATTATATGGGTATTCCTAGAGATGGCAATCTTTCTTTTGATTTAGACCGAAGATCCTTTGCCTTTTGCCAGAATGAAATGATTTGTGCAGATGGCCCTACGTTCCAATTGCGTTATCTTAAGATATGAGTTGAAGAAACTCTAAGCTCTGAGACTCCAGCGCACAAAAATTCTGGTATTGTATCTGCTACATCAGTACATACAAAGGTCAGCTCTTCTGGACATCTTGCAGAGGTTCTTATATTGCAGATGAGGTCAGATCAGACATTGCAGAAGCAAAGTTTAGTCTTACAATGCCAAAGGCTTGTGATCCCTGGCACATAGTTACTTTTAACCTGTTTTTCAGGTGAGCAGTAAAGCCGTGTGATTCCTGAGAATATCGCTTCTTTTTCTTCACTTTTAGAGGCTTGTTTAAGATGTTTTCTGCCATTTGGGACAATGGCAAGGTGATAAGTTTTTCTCAGTGCAAAACATTTGGTGTCTGAAAGACAAAAAAGAAAAAAACACCTTGTGACCTCTTCCAGAGTACATTTTTATCTGAATTTAACTCCCTATGAGAAAGACAAGGAGAAAGCTCTGCCTCTAATTGGTATTTTCTAAGATAAATGTAGAAGTGAGAGTTTTCAAAAGCAAGTATATCTGTTGAACAAGAAACGTTAGCTCATATACTTAAAGTATTCCAAGAGCATGAAACCAAAGGCATGTCGGCTTCTGGAATTTCAGTAATGATTTCTATGAACAAATAAGAAGCCTGCTCTTGGATTCTTTAGAAAGAAGCTTGTCTAATCATTTCCTTTGATAGAAAGAAAAAGCTGAAAAGCAAGATCTTTGCATTGAACACAATATAAAATAGTATACAATGACAAAAAAAAATTCTTTAGGATAGGACAAAAGAGACACTGCAAAAGCTAAAAGAACAGTATCCTCTGGGCATGCTTGAAGATTTAATTTTGGAAATTGATATTTGCAAATAAGGATCTAATTGACTTTTTCCCCATAATCTGTGTTCTGGCTTGGTTTGGTTTGTTTGTTATGGAAAACAGGATATAGGATGTCTTCTGAAATGAATAGAGAAACAAAGGAAACTGAAATAAGGAAGCACAAAATTGCAGTAGAAAGTTGTTTCGTGTAGGCACATTTATGTTTCCTCTACTGTAGTCAAAAAATGAACTCAGTTTTAATAGTAAGCCAGGGGTGAATCTTATCTGTAGTCTGTAAGTTGCATCTGAGCTGTTTTTAAATTGTAATGATTGTCAAATACTATAGCCAAAATTTCCTGAAAGTTATTTTAAAATACTTGTCAATTTCATAGAAGCATGTACATCCCATTTTAGAGATGTGCTTTGTAGGAACAGAGGGAATGCTGAGATGACAGATGCATTTGAAGGAAGATATAAAATGTGTCTACAATTTGGCTGGCATAAGTTTTCACAGCAAGGTCATCTATATGAAGAATGCTATCATGATTAACACCAGCAACAGCAGAGTGAGACCTCAGCCTGAAATGAAGAAGCAGACCAGGCAGCACTTAAATATATTAGACATTGCAGGCCCTTATGATTTTGATCCCAGACCACTCAGACTTAGCTGATCAAATGAGTGCTAACTGGGGTTTCTTTTATACACTGCACGAAAAGGCAGAGGGAAAAACTGCCAGGTGCAAGCAGAAAGCTCATTTTCATTGAAGTCAACAAGGGAAGCCAAGAGGGTATAAAACCATTAGTTTGCTTTCAAAATCCCAAAGGAATACCAGAAGACTTACTGAATCCTTTTATAAGTACCTAGAAAAACATTTGAAGAGCAATGGTTAGCAGAGGATGTAATACTCTTTTGCAGCATTTTTTTTCATATATTTTTCTCAGATGACACTGTGTGCAGGGAGGGGTTAAGGCTGAAAGTTGTCTAAAAAAAAAAAAAGACATTTTGCTGAATTGTAATTCAGTAAATTCAACAGGGACAACTGCAAAGCATTCTCAGTAGAGATAATCAAATAATGCAATAAATAGTGCTTTACAGAAGACTGTCAGGACATGAATCCTGTAGCAAAGGATCCAGGACTTCGTTAGCATCTTGTCTTTTAAACATCACACTGCGATGAAACATTCAAACTCTATATTGGGTTTTATAAATTGAGGTATAGTTTATAAGACATGAGAAATCCTTTCATCCTTCACAGGTAAAGACTGAGCTGGAGAGCCCAGGCTTTGAGATTTCCATTTCAATAAAGATGTGGACCAGCTGGAAGGTCTCCAGGGGAAAGCAGTAAAAATGATCAGAGATTTAGAAAGCCTGTCCTACAAGGAAGGAATGAGTGATCTGAAGTCATTTATCTGAAAAACCAAAGACTTGGAAGGGAGGTTGTGGGCCTCTAACAGTACTCTTCTTGCTTTGAAGAGTGATTTTTCTCTGTTGGAAGGATGTAGAACAAAGCATAATAGACAAATTACAATAAGCAAGATGTGGATTGGATTTAAGAAAAAATGAGGATTGTGATATGATAGATTACCAGGCAGGTCACCATGTCCCTAGGGGAAGAAATAACCAGGTGTTCTGCATAGCCACTTGTTAGCCGTGATGCAACTATCTTTGGCTCTGCCTCAGGCCAAGGAGGTAGAATAAATATCCATGGAGTTTCTTCCAGCCCCGAGACTCAATGGTCATAAAAACATTTTCTCATTTCAGCTCAGTGTAAAGACAAACAGTAGACATAGGGCTATTACAATCCTGCACCTGTAGAAATAAAAAAGGTGTCTTCCAGGCAAAAAAAGAAACAATTCCTGTACTTTTTCTCAACGGTAATTTAATATTTTGATTTCCATCTTTTTTATTTTACTTATGGCTAGAAGAGATTAAGACACTTCTAGAAAATATACTTCTTCACATATAATATTTTGAATAAATACTGGAACATGCCATGTCAGCCTGCATATTTTCAGTTACATCGAGGAAGGATTTCTCTGGCTTTTCAACTTTTCTATTGCTCAGGTCAGGATCATGCTCCCTAGGAACACTTTGGTCAGATATATGGCCGGTTCTTCGTTAAAAGCTCTTCTCTTCTCACAGTAGGTTTTAGTACTTGGAGGCTGGCCAACACCCCATTGCTTTGGACTGTAATAAAGCTTTTAATGCTAAGTCTTGACTTCAGATAAAACACTTTTCTCCAGCTCTTAACAGAGCTGGGTTTCTTTACAGCTAAAATCTGTCCTATAGGTTTTGGGTGTTGCGTTTGTGGGTTCCACTGGGATGAATCTTTTCATCCAAATAACTGCCTTAAATTTCCAAGAGATGGCCAAGAAGAGGTCTGGGAATAAATCAACAGTTCAGTGCATTCAGTCTTTTCCCCAGAGTTTCACTTTTCATCAGGAATGCTGTGTACACTGTTCCCAGACAAACAGCAATACACATCTCTGACATAGCAGAGAGATTCAGGAGCTGTTATTAATTGAAACAGCTGATGGAAAGACCACATTAATGCCCTGTGATGAACACCTCAGAGGATTAGTAGCAGGGACTTATTTTTTACTGTATCTAATGAAGATGCCTGATAAAAAATATCAGGAAAACCCTTATTCGGAAAAAAAATCTGTAAAGTAACTGGGTCTGAAAGAATCATATTAAAATTTTGTAGTCGAGTTTCCACACTGCATAAGCTGTTAGAAAATCTTATGTGCTCTGGGATGAATCTGGAAAGATCTGTATTTCTGAATGCAGATTTCAAATATGGGTTCACATTACTATTCCACTCATGTTTACTAAAGCATAATTCCTTTTTCCAACATTTAGCATAATTCCTTTTTCAACAATTTCTGTTGAGACGTGTTTGATTTTATTCTTTGAGTAAAGGATGCATATCAGTGGCAAATAAAGCTTTTTCATTTTGTTTTTTTTTTTTTCTTAAGAGTTCTGCAAGAAAGCATCAGTAATAAACAGATCTAAGGGACTAAGGGATAGATTCAGGGAGAAAAGTCAACACAAAGAGCAATGACTCTTGAATCCATTTTCTGAGTACCTTCACCTGATTACTATAGTTCAGTAAGCACCATCTGTTTTTTTCTGTATCACTTATCTACTTGCAAACTTTGAACATCAGAGCTCTGTAGATTGCCTTATATGAAAAAAAAAAATTACTTGTCAATTTATGACGATTTTTAAAGAGGAAGCAACTGAATGGATGACAGATTATTTTTGGATTGATTGCAAATAGATAAGAGGCTACAGAAGATGAACTACGATTTCATTTTATATTTTCAAGCGTCAGTATAATTGGCAGAGAGCTTTTCAGGAACGCATTTCTGTTCAGCTTTGCAACAGGGATAAGACGATAAATGCTAAATTCCCTTCATCAGATTGAGTATGAACAAAAGAAACTGATGAGTCTTTCCCTGACATTTGTGGTTGTTAAATGGATCCTAAACTGACAGACTACTCCTTCTGTCTCTATTTAATTGGTGAAAAAATATTAAATATTCGTCTAGAACAGCTACCCAGCTTAAAAGCACTGACCCAGCTGTACTCAGTTAAAAGTACATCATCTAATATTACATACAGCAAACAGCTTCTTTTTTTTTTTTTGTGAATTATAATAATTATTTCCTGTGTCGAGTCTGTAGATTTCAATAATGAATCTTGATCTGAAAATGGTGAGAAAAACACAGCTTCACATAGTATCATGATTTAAAAATTGAACATCTCATCAGAAAGTAATAACTTCTTTAAAACAAATCTTGGTGTGCACATCTACAGGATCAGGTGCCTTTCACTTTACATTATTAGAAGGTGAAATAATTTGTGCTGCTGTCAGTAATTGCAGTAATTAATGGTAAACTAAGCTGAAAATTATGTAGGTACTATTTTTTAATGACAGCCAAACTATGATTGACTGTCAGCATACTGTTCCCATGCTTGAAACAACCTATATTCTTCAAGCATTGAGAGTTAACCTTAATTCATAGTTTTTACCCAAGATATTATATATTGTTAAAGTAATAGCAGATTCTTTGGATCTCATCAGTGCATTCAAAGTTTCTGCAACTGCCTGCTTGTCTTAAGTCACTGCATAGGATCCACACAATGTTGTGTTGTTGCTTAAATCCAACAGTTACATTCTTGAATTTACTTGCAATAGAACAGTAATTAAATAGAGTTCAGTGAAGTAAAGACTCTAACCAGCACTGGAAGGGAAGAAAATCTTCAATATTTTATCTAAATTGTTTGATAGAAAGGGGAGAGGATCAGGAAAAGGGATTTCTCTTGGTTTTACAACAGTGATCCTGCCATATTGATACCATTTCTAGGAACCTCTACTTCAATTTGAAAATTTTAGAGAGACGATTATCAAATAGATCTCGGGGGAAGACTGTATTTTGAACAGAGGATACAGTAAAAATAAATACAGCTATAAAAGCATATTTGTGGTAATGTGGCTAGTTGTCTTAAAAACCTGTATTAGAAAAGAAAAAAAAAAAAAGATTTCCTACTGCATTCAACCCATGTGCAAAAGCATTCCCTGAATTAAATGCCGTTCTCACAGGGCAACCAGTGGTCAGTAAATTCAGCTTTCTCAAGCCCAGTACTTCCCTTGAAAGGGTGAGTAAAGGTTTTATATTTCATTCTCTAATCAGGAAATGTTCATGGTACCAATATATCTGTCAGAGCAAAAATTGAAGAAATGTTGAATAAGCATCATTATTTCACCCTTTTCTTCCCCTACAGCAACATCAGACGTTTCAGCCCTCAGGAGCATTACAAAGCTGTAATTGCTAACTTCTCCTTCTCAAGTTTAGGAGAGCAGTTTTATTATTCCCGTTCTACCCAATAGGCCTCATGCTCTAATGGCGTATTTTCACAGAGAATTTTTCAGGTGCTAGCCTAAACAGATACTTCTGGCCTCCTGTCTTCAGCTCCTGTCTCTGCATCCCATGTTGAGTTTGCTGGGCAAACCTGCTCTGTAATTTGTCAAGATCATTTTGCAAGGCCTCTCCACCCTTGACAGCATCAACAGTTCCTTCCAATTTAGTATCATCAACAAACTTGCTCAGAACAACTTCTATTCCTAGATGCTTCATTATTTACCACAGCAGCCAAAGTCTTTCTAAAGTGCCTCTGTAAAAAACTGTGCTACCAAGAAAAGGGGCATGAAGCCCAACACCATCCTCACCTGTCATCCCCTGCCTCTTTTGGTGCTGGTGAATTCGCACCTGATCTGTTATTCAGATCACTTGTCCTGTTTTTGTGCTGTTTTAGAGCTGGTAATCTTATGGCTAAGAAATATTCATGGCTAGTTCAGGGCAGGCATTGGAGAAGCATGGCCAAAGGCAGGGAGGTGAGCAGAGTTACCTCTTTCGGCAGTAATGAGTCTTTAGATGAGCATGTCATAATCTTAAAAATGCACACTGCAATCCTCCACCTGGCTTTCTGCTACCAATTAGGACAGCCTGCTGCTTCATCCGTAATCTGGCATCTGGCAGAGGGCTCTTTTTGAAGAAAAATGCTGCTAATACAGAAACAAATAGAGTGAGAAGAAAAAAAATAATAATAATAGTTCAGCTAACATTCAGCCCCACAGTAACTTATGCTGTGTTCAACATTGTTCCCTGTAAGTGATCCTATCGCAGAGGCAGCCAGCTAGATGATGTCTGCCCTCATCTGAAATTCCAATTTCTGGTGACTGAATCTGAGTACTGTTTGTACTTGTGGGTGCACTGAAAATGTGTGGAAACTTCTTATGTGAACGGGAAGTCAGTGTGAATATGCAGCTTCCGAGTAGGCATATGCAAACCTGGCATGGAAATGAGAGAGAAGACATTTAAAAAAATAAAATCATAAGCAGTTAATCCTGTTCCCAAATGGCAGATTTCAAATCTCTCTGCTTTATGTCACTAATTTTCATCTTTTTAAAAGCATAATTTGAATGTTCTTCACATGAAATGTTTGGACTTGGTGTATTGTGGCTTTTTGTAAAAGAACTGATCTGCTTGCTGTAACTCTTAAAGTGTCAGCAGATGATAAGAAACAAAATCATTTTATCTCTCTTTTTGGAATTTAAGTTGGTAAAATTGTGGCAGTGTGATTTAACATGGTTTTTAGCAAACTTGAATTCTCAATAATGCTTTAAATATCAGCTTATTCTGTGAAATTAGAAATACTACCTTCTCTTCTCAAGTTAAATTTTAAGGTATTCTTGAGAATTCCCATGGTGCAATTAGGCCATTTCTTGTTGTCTGTGCTTTCTGGGAAATCTATCTCAAATTAATTTGAAAAGATGTAAAAAACTTGGAATAAACATGATTTATAATGAGGCTTTCGGTGTATTTTCCTAGCTTCCTGTTTCTTTTCTTTTTGATTACATCTGGAGAGAATATGTCTTTAGGGATAATTATATGCAGGCAAAAACTCCATAATGTGGAAAACACTTAACTGCAAAACTGAATGGAAAAAAAGGAATTGTTTTCATTTGCATGTTAAACAATTTTTATAAATTTTCTACAAACAAATGCAATTTAACAAGATAGATTTTGGAGGCTTTGTTAAAGATTACAGAAGGATTAGCTTTACTGTTATGATAATTCAACGTTTTACCTGCAGTATCTACTGTTTGATTGTTTTTAAACCTGCTCTCACTGCCTTGCAGGTACATTAACATTTGCATTGTAATCTCTCTTCCCCATCATCTCCTTTCCTGCAAGCAATGTAAACAAACTTTTTTTGAGCCAGGGAGTGTAACTCTTTGTTGTGATAACAGATTCCATTTAATGCTGTTTTAATTCATTGTTTTCTACTGTAATATTTGGTATTTCCACCCAAAAGAAGGGGGGGGGGGAAAAAAAAGCAGTTGGAAGAGGTTGTAGTTGTATAAAATTGCTTCTGAATGGATGTAGAGGCCAGAGCAAAATCCAGAAAAAAATCCCTGAAATATCCAGAAGACATTTTAGTATATTCTGAACTGTACTGCATAACTGACTCCAGTCTCAGAGGACTTGGATGAACCCTTTGGGTCCAAAGAAACAATACAGAAGCAGAGTGAGCTCCGAGCAGTGCTAGGCTGGGAACCTTCTGTCGGTCTGGAATAGCTGTAAAGAACTGGAGGCAGCAGTGTGCCAGCCCAATTTTAAAATTATATATGGTCCCGGATGGCACAGATAGCAGTAAGTAAAATTTGAAATAGAGATTGCAAGCTTGTTTAGATAGTTACAATCAAAGGTATGGAAACCAGCCTGTCACTTGGGTCAGCATCCAAGCTGCTGCCACGGTCCCTCCTTCATTCAGTTTTCCCTATGTTCCCTTTTTCTAAGTTTTTTGTCCTTTGGAGAGCAGTTTGGCACAGTATGAATGTATGTATGCATCTGTGTATCGAAGAGATTTTAATCTCTGTAGAATCATTCTTTAACCTCGGCAAGTTTGCTGATGACACTAAGCTGAGAAGGGAGGGAGAGGATCCAGAGGGACCTGGACATGCTTGAAAAGCAGACAAACAATAATCTAATTAGATTTAACAGGGCCAGGTACTGCAGTTGGGTTGAGGCAATTCCAGATATGGGTACAGGCTGGCAGAAGGACTCATTTACAGTTCTCTGCAGAGGACTTCGAGGTGCTTCGGGGGGTCACTGCTCCTCCCAGCTGGGCCCATGGGGTGTTGCAGGGGCGGGCAGCTGCCCCCTCCATGATATCCACGAGGGGTTGGGATGGGCCTTCCTCCCTCCCCACAGTTGAGTTAGGAAACTCCTGGAAGTCCATAGAAGCATAGAATCACAGCATGGGTTTTTTTGGGAGCATTCTGGAAGGCCATATAACTATGGAATCTCAGCACAGTTGGGTTGGGTGTGTCTTGGAAAAGGCTGGGTCAGAAACACAAGGCAAGTGTTTCTCTTAGTCTAACCTATTACAATGAAAATGAGGAGAAAAAATTGGGGAGTTGAATTCAAAACAAGCCAACCAGCCAAACCACTCTTTCAGTTCAATGGAATGTAGCTAGCTTCACTGGAGTTTGTGAGGTTAAATTGTCATGAAACTTTGTCTTCAACGTCATCTGAAGAGGGGCAGTTATGCACAGGGAGTAAAAGCCAAAAATGTCAGTTTGGGCCCTGGGCAGCCTGGTCCAGTACTGGATCTAGCAGCTGGCAGCTCTGCCTGTGGCAGACGGGTTAGAACTTCATGATCCTTGGGGTCCCGTCTAACCCAAGTCATTTTATGGTTCTATGGTTCTATTGTCCTGATGGACAAAAAGCTGGATGGGAGCCAGCAGTGTGTTCTTGCAGCGTAGAAGGTCAGCTGCATTCTGGGCTGCATCAACAGAGGGATAGAGCACCTCACCTATGAAGAAAGATTGAGGGTGTTGGGATTGTTTCTTGGAGAGAAGAGATTCCGGACAGATCTAATTGAGGCTTTTGAGTACTTAAAGAGAACTTATAAGCAGGAGGGAGACCAACTTTTTATACAGAGGTATATTATAGGTAGATAGTGATAGGACAAAAGAGAATGGCTTGAAACTAAAAGAGAGGAGATTTAGGTTAGATGTTTGGAGGAAATTCTTTACTCAGAAGGTGGTGAGGCCCTGGCACTGCTGCCCAGAGAGCTGTGGTGCCCCATCCCTGGAGATGCTCAAATCCAGCTTAGATGGGCCCGGGCAACCTGAGCTGGTGGGGGGCACCCAGCCCATGGCAGGGAGTCAGAACTGAATGATTTTAAGGTCACCACCAGTCTAAGCCATTCAGTGATTTTATTATTTTCTTTCCTGCTTTTCATCAAGAATGCAGTGAGAGCAGACTTCTGCAGATCCCTTCATAGGGCTGTGCAGCCAGCTTGTGTTACTCCAGTGTTTTAGATTTATATTAAATGCTTATTAAATTAAGAATAGTTAAAATGAGGATTAACAACTTTTTGTAAAGATTTGAACATTTGAATTTACAGTGTTTAAAATTTTTGCAGATAAATAGTTTAAGAGGCAAAATGTTACTGTTTACTTTCTACTAAAATCTCTGACAAAAATTGGAATCATAGAATCATTAAGGTTGGAAAAGATCACTGCTATTATCTACTCCAACCAAAAAATCTGCACCCGTGCAGCAAACCCCAAAACCCTCTCTGCTGAGGTGACAGAAGAGTTCCTTCCTTTGGAGAGAGGCATCAGTGCTTCTATGCAAACAGTACTGACATGCATAGAAGGGATTTTCTTTTCCTGCCATATAATCACAGCTGCTAAGCAGTGTTCAGTCATAGTCACAAAAGTGCTGGCTGCACTTAGTGGAAGCCTTGTGTGTGCTTTCCACTCGCATCCTCAGCACAGGCTGTACTGATATCTATATCTCTGCTGGTCCAGAAGTATGGAGAGGTGATGCACTAACAGCCAGAATGTCGGGATTGATAGACATAATCACAGTAAGTGGCTGTGGGCTGGAATAAAGGAGCTGCATAACAGCTGCTGGATAAGTATGTGTGTCAACGGTTTACGGGCTGGTTCGGCCCGGTTCCGTGACTAGAAGGGCGGAGGGATCCGCGGATCCGCGCCCCCGAAAAAAAAAAAAAAAAAAGAAAATAAGGGACCCCGAAATAATTGAAAACAGTGGCAACAATCTGAGGTAAAACAAAGTAATTTACTAAATATGATATCAACAGAATTTTATAAGGAGAGAGAATGTGAAATTGATGGTGGATCGGCCTTACCACAACGCTGAGATGAGAAGCGCAGGCAGAGAAGCGCAGGCGAGAAGCGCAGGCAGAGAAGCGCAGGCGAGAAGCGCAGGCAGAGAAGCGCAAGCGAAGCAGCGCAGGCAGAGAAGCGCAAGCGAAGCAGCACAGGCAGAGAAGAGAGCATCAGGTGACCTTGCCGGGAGTTATATCTCCTCGCTGACCGCAAAGCCCCCTGGGGAAACGTAGCTGCTCTTCTCCGCTGGACAGGCACCCGGAACTTGAGCATCAGCAGTCAAACCCCCAGTACATTGCATGATGTTATGATGTGGAATACCGATAATGAAAAATCATGAAACCATGACATTCCACCCCTTATTCCACATCACTACATCATGCTTAATATAGACAAACAAAATATAAACACACGCACTAGGAATTACTGACTGCACTCCCTCAACATCAAGTTCCCTTGCGGTACACATTGAACATCCCCGTTTTCCTGCATCACCCACCAAGTGGACCCAGGTCCCTGGGCAAAAACAGTTCCACGAAGAGGTTTGTCCTTCTCAGAGGCTGGAATAACCCAAACTGCCTTTCCCAACATATTCTTTACATGTACAACAGGGACTTTATCTCCCTCTACGGTATGTAGGGAGCTGGACTGGGTTGGACCACCACGATTGATAGATCCTCTGGTATTGACTAACCAGGTGGCTTCTGCCAAATGCTTCTCCCAGTGCTTAAATGTACCGCCTCCCATTGCTTTCAGCATAGTTTTTAACAACCCATTGTATCGTTCAATCTTACCTGAGGCCGGTGCATGGTAGGGAATATGGTAAATCCACTCAATACCATGACCTTTAGCCCAGGTACCTACAAGAGAATTTTTAAAATGAGTCCCATTATCTGACTCAATTCTTTCTGGGGTACCATGTCGCCACAGGACTTGTGTCTCAAGACCTAGTATGGTATTTCGGGCGGTAGCGTGGGGTACTGCATAGGTTTCAAGCCACCCAGTTGTTGCCTCCACCATGGTGAGCACATAACGCTTACCATTACGAGATCGTGGCAAGGTGATATAATCAACCTGCCATGCCTCCCCATATTTGTACTTTTGCCATCGCCCTTCCTCCCAGAGAGGTTTCATTCTCTTGGCTTGTTTAATTGTGGCACACGTGTCACAGTCGTGAATGATTTGCGCAATAGCATCCATAGTTAAATCCACCCCTCGGTCTCTAGCCCACTTATATGTCGCATCTCTCCCTTGATGGCCTGAGGTCTCATGGGCCCATCGGGCTAGAAATAATTCACCCTTGTTCTGCCAGTCCAGATCTATTTGGGCCACCTCAATTCTGGCAGCTCTGTCTACCTGATGGTTATTTTGCTGCTCTTCAGTAGCCCTATTCTTGGGCACATGGGCATCTACGTGACGCACCTTTATAACCATATTCTTTATTCGGACAGCAATATCTTTCCACAGGTCAGCAGCCCAAATAGGTTTACCCTTTCTTTGCCAGTTGTTTTGCTCCCACTGCTGTAACCACCCCCATAGAGCATTTGCCACCATCCACGAGTCAGTGTAAACATAAAGCATTGGCCACCTCTCCCGTTCAGCAACATCCAAGGCCAGTTGGACAGCCTTTACCTCTGCAAATTGGCTCGATTCTCCTTTTCCTTCAGTGGCCTCTGCAACTTGTCGTGTGGGGCTCCACACAGCGGCTTTCCATCTGCGGTGTTTCCCCACAATACAACACGATCCATCTGTGAATAGGGCATATGTCTTCTCATTTTCGGGTAGTTCATTATATGGTGGGGCCTCTTTAGCACGTGATATCTCTTCTGCTGGCGGTGTTCCAAACTTTTTGCCTTCAGGCCAGTCCATGATCACCTCTAGGATTCCTGGACGGTTGAGATTCCCCATCCGCGCTCGCTGCGTAATCAGCGCAATCCACTTACTCCAAGTGGCATCAGTAGCATGATGGGTGGAGGGACCCTTTCCCTTGAACATCCAGTTCAGCACTGGCAGTCGAGGTGCCAGAAGGAGCTGTGTTTCTGTACCGATTACTTCGGAAGCAGCCCGAACCCCCTCATACGCGGCTAAGATCTCCTTCTCAGTTGGAGTGTAGCACTCTTCAGACCCTCTGTACGCCCGACTCCAGAATCCCAGGGGTCGGCCTCGGGTCTCTCCTGAGGCTCTTTGCCACAAACTCCAAGTGGGACCTTTCTCTCCAGCAGCAGTGTAGAGGATGTTCTTCGCATCCTGTTCCATCCGTACTGGCCCCAGGGCCACGGCACGGGCTATCTCTTGTTTAATCTGCTCAAAAGCCTGCTGCTGCTCAGGACCCCACATAAAATCATTCTTCTTCCGTGTCACCTGATAAAGGGGGCTTACAATGAGGCTGTAGTTTGGAACATGCATTCTCCAAAAACCCACTACACCCAGGAACGATTGTGTCTCTTTCTTATTAGTGGGTGGAGACATGGCACTGATTTTGTTGATCACATCTGTTGGGATGTGACGACGGCCATCTTGCCACTTTATACCTAGGAACTGAATTTCCTGGGCAGGCCCTTTCACTTTGCTTCGCTTAATAGCGAAACCAGCACGCAGAAGGATCTGGATTATTTGCTCTCCTTTCTCAAAAACTTCCTTTGCTGTGTTGCCCCACACGATGATGTCATCAATATACTGTAAGTGCTCAGGAGCACCTCCCTGTTCCAGTGCAGCTTGGATCAACCCATGGCAAATGGTTGGGCTATGTTTCCACCCCTGGGGCAAACGATTCCAGGTATACTGAATGCCCCTCCAGGTGAAAGCAAACTGTGGCCTAGATTCTTTGGTCAAAGGAATGGAGAAAAAGGCGTTAGCAATATCAATGGTGGCGTACCATTTGGCTGCCTTTGACTCCAATTCATATTGGAGTTCTAACATATCTGGCACAGCAGCACTCAATGGGGGTGTGACTTCATTCAGGCCACGGTAGTCCACCGTCAGCCTCCATTCTCCACTGGCTTTACGCACTGGCCATATGGGGCTGTTAAAAGGTGAGTGAGTCTTGCTAATCACTCCCTGATTCTCTAGTTGGTGAATCAGCTTCTGAATGGGGAGCAAGGAATCCCTGTTGGTGCGGTACTGCCGTCTGTGCACCGTTTTTGTAGCAATCGGTACTTGTTGCTCTTTCACTCGTAGCAACCCCACGGCAGATGGATCTTCTGACAGGCCAGGCAAAATAGACAACTGCTTAACACCTTCTGTGTCTACAGCAGCTATTCCAAAGGCCCATCGATACCCTTTGGGATCCTTAAAATATCCCCTTCTGAGGTAATCAATACCAAGTATGCATGGAGCCCCTGGGCCAGTCACAATAGGGTGCTTTTGCCAGTCTTTACCAGTGAGGCTGATTTCGGCCTCCAACATAGTTAGCTCTTGGGAACCTCCAGTCACCCCATGAATATAAATTGATTTTGTCCCTTGGTGACTCGAGGGCATTAGAGTGCACTGTGCACCAGTATCCACCAGGGCCTTATATTTTCGTGATTCTGATGTGCCAGGCCATCTAATCCACACAGTCCAATAAACTCTATTATCCCTTTCCCCCCCCTGGCTGGGGGCAGGGCCCCTCTATTTGTTACCTTCATTGTCTGCAGCAACTGGAGCAATCACCTTTTTGGAGAAGTTCACCTTGGTGGTTGATTTGTCTTGTAACTCTCTTACCCGTGCTTGAAGTACAGGAGTAGGTTGTTTATGCCACTCCTTCATATCTTCTCCATGGTCACGTAGGTAATGCCACAAGGCAAAACGTGATGTGGTCTTACTGTTGTCACTTGCTCGAGCAGGAGAACGTCTTCTTTTGATGGCTGAGACATTAGATGCCACCGGCTGGGAGGAAATCAAGTTGATGAGCCCCTCCAATAGGCTGTTTTGGGAATTCTGGTCCCCATTTGATGTATCCGTTACCTCCATGGATTTATCAGCTTCAGGCACGGTTGATAGTTTGTCTATTATATCTTCTTGTTTGTTTTCCATTCTGTCCAGCTTTTCAGCTACCTTTGTAATGGCTGAAACACAAGCTCGCAGAGGGCTTAAATGTAACTCAAAGTCTTGAAGTTTATTAACCAATTCACTTATAAGGGGTCTTCTTTCCCCTCTGCCATACATTGCTGCAAATGTGCTGGCGTACCTTTCTGGTGCGGTCTTTGTGAATGTACGCCACATGTTTGGTGTACACCTGACTCTCTCGGGATCATGCTCTTGGTCTGGCTCGTCAGGAATGAAATCGGGGCTATGTAGCATTTCCACCACAGCATATTCTCTTAAATAACAGATGCCTTCTTCCATATCAGCCCATTTCTTTTTCTCAGGCATCAGATCATCTTTGAAGGGGTATCTTTCTTTTACAGCTAACAACATCCGCTTCCAGAGGGTAAAGGCCTGGTTCTGGCATGTACTAATACCTCTGTCAATGGCTGAGTCCCTGGCAATGCCACCCAGTTGGCGAGCTTCTCTACTATCCAGCCACACACTGTTGGCCCCATTGTCCCAACATCGAAGTAACCAAGTGGCAATAGGCTCATTTGGGTGACGTGAAAAGTCTTTTCTCAGACTTCGAATTTCATTCATTTTCAGAGATCGATCAACAATAGTAACGATATCTTGCTCACCTCTTACTCTTTCGGGACTTCTTGTTGCCCTCATTGGCGCCGGTGACCGTGGTCTTACTGAGGGCCCCTCCCCTGGACTTAGGGGTGCTTCTTGTGGATCTTGGAGCCACTCCTCTGGACCTCTCTCCTCTTCTTTCTTCTCTTCTAACTGAGTCGAGATTCGTTTCATTTTCCGTCCTCTTACAGGGGCAAGTGACATCAATTGTGGTGCTTCTTGTAGTTGATCAGGTTGGTCAGTTCCAATGCTCTCATCCTCCAGTTCAGCTCGGAGCCTGTCTCGTTCGATTATGAGAGTATCTAGCTCAGATTGGAGGGTGTCTTGTTGAGATTGAAGACTGTTGAGTTTGGATTGCAGGGAGTCTCTCTCAATTCGGAGGGCATCTCTCTCAGATTGGAGGCTGTTTCTCTCGACCAGGAGACTCTCTCGCTCATTTTGCACTGTTTCCCTGAGACTCTCCTTTTCAATTTCACAAACTCTCTCCCTCTCCAGGATAGTATTGAATAAGGCCCGGTAAGCATTAGCCAGGCCCCAAATAATTTGGGCCTCCTCAGATCTTCCTGAGCCGCGACATTCCTGTCTCAAATATCTGTTTAAATTTTCAGGGTCTTTCAGGTGTTCTGGAGTAAAGTTCCATGACACCGAAGATTTCCATCTCTCTAAAGTCTCACCCAGGCCTCTCCACATTCCCTGCCACTCAGTATTTACTGGTTTTGGGGCAGACTTCCTCAAAATATAATAAATACTAACAATAAGTGAAATGGTGAGCAGTACATTCACGGAGATTAATAACGTGATCAGGTGAGCATTGAAAATCCGCATAAAGAATTCAAAGGAGAGGCTGGAAACCTGCTTAAAAATCCCCAACCCTGTAAAATTAGCAGCTCCCTCTGGAATGGTATGCCACATAATATGCAGATGCCACATAGTTATTTCCATCCATGTTTTCAATTGGCTATATATACCTATTGCTCCATAGAGCAAAGTGGTGAACTTAATTAAGGCCCAGTATGTTTTTAGCATTAAGAAAGAAGAGACAGTGGCATGCAGCCCCTTAAAAGGCAGTTTCAGTAGAGAAAGCATTTTTTCTCTTTTTTTTTTTTTTTTTCCTTTTACAGAAACAAGATAGCAAGGCTCAAAGTTTACAAATATCCTAGAGTATTGGCCGTCCGCCTGGACTTTTCAAGGTCACGCTTTCAGACAGTACTGGTGAAACAGATAAACTTTCCCAATGAAGCTGTCTGAGAGCGGAGAGAGAGATTTGTTCAAAAAGCTAAAAAGCAACTGATGCCCACATTCTCCACCAAGAATGTCAACGGTTTACGGGCTGGTTCGGCCCGGTTCCGTGACTAGAAGGGCGGAGGGATCCGCGGATCCGCGCCCCCGAAAAAAAAAAAAAAAAAGAAAATAAGGGACCCCGAAATAATTGAAAACAGTGGCAACAATCTGAGGTAAAACAAAGTAATTTACTAAATATGATATCAACAGAATTTTATAAGGAGAGAGAATGTGAAATTGATGGTGGATCGGCCTTACCACAACGCTGAGATGAGAAGCGCAGGCAGAGAAGCGCAGGCGAGAAGCGCAGGCAGAGAAGCGCAAGCGAAGCAGCGCAGGCAGAGAAGCGCAAGCGAAGCAGCACAGGCAGAGAAGAGAGCATCAGGTGACCTTGCCGGGAGTTATATCTCCTCGCTGACCGCAAAGCCCCCTGGGGAAACGTAGCTGCTCTTCTCCGCTGGACAGGCACCCGGAACTTGAGCATCAGCAGTCAAACCCCCAGTACATTGCATGATGTTATGATGTGGAATACCGATAATGAAAAATCATGAAACCATGACAATGTGAAAGCACAAGAATATAATGTTACACAGAGCATAAAGGGGACAATAATTTTCTGCATGCATTAAGTGGTTTCAAAGAATATTCTTACCTGGTGGCACTGTACATCATCTTTATTCTATCTGGCATAATCTGGGAAATACCTGAAAATACAACATATTTCTGCAAAGTAATGTCAAAAACAGTAAGGAAGATACTTGAAATTTTTAACCTGAGGCCATTAGAGGAAAAGACCGGCTAATGATCAGCTTTGTAGGGTGTTGGACCTCCTTCCCAGTTGAGATTATTACCAAATTGCTCATTACAAAGAGCACTCTGAAGCAATTTGGGAACAGGTCAGAAAAAAGGAACTAATGATGGCAATGAAAGTAGTCAGCTTTTAAGCATGATATGAATATTAGTTAATGTTTGATGAATCATACAGTACTTTAGACTGATTTTTTTATCCACAGAACAAAATGTAGTCAAATTTTATTCCTCTAACTCCTGATATGAGCTGTGACATGAGTCAGGAATAGCAATTGTTATAATTCACTCGAATTGATATTTGAACCTACCCCCATAACACTGAGGAGGGAGAAAAAGTGACATATTCTGTGTCTGGGATTAGTGGTTTCTCAGGAATTGATCCATGAGATGAAAATTAAAAACAGAAAGAAATAAAACATTGTAGAGGAAAATCAGTTCCTCCTTGTATCGTTCAATTATTGTGATACATTTTAATTTTCATTGTGTAATATATTAAAATTTTGCTTATAGTAAATAATAAAGGAATTTGCTGTCAATAATGAACATTAATCATAAGTCATATTAAGCATATTAAAGCATATTAAAATTCCACAATTATGAGGTGTTATATCTCTCCTCTAGAAAGACTAGAATTGCAAACTACAGGTTTGAGCAGAAGGGGAAAGGGAGATATTCCCTGCTGCTCCTCTGTTTACAGTTAACCTTGTTTCAGTTTATTTATAGGGCACTAGATAGAACTGTCAAAATAAGTCAATCAGTTGTTATATGTCAATGCATTTTATATTATCCATGTTCTTTTCCTCCCTGTAAGTAGAATTAGATTAATTAGAGATCTGGGTTGGACTTCCTTGCTCGAAGTTTGATAAATTCATGAGAAGGTTCATCCTTTTTCAGAGGAAGAGACAACTAACCATCATTAATTTGACTCTGGAAGCTTAATTTCAACAATAAAACAATACTGATTCAAATTTCTCACAAAATCTTGAGTTCATACAGTGTTCTGAAGCAGAACTTTTTGTTTCATACAGTTGTTGAAAACAGTTGTAAAAGCACAATGAGAAATTACTGGGAAGAGAGGAGATATGTATTCATGACATTGCTAGAAAAGTTACCCACCTATTCATTCTCTATTTCATTCATTTAACTTGTATTTGCATCCTGACAAACGTGAAGATGAGTGTACTGAGGTGATGTGACTCACTCTGGTATGATAGAGGACATGGAATACAGAACCCTTACAACACCTCTTAGCACTTTCTTGGTTGATGACCATGAACTAATTTTTGGGCAGATGTTTTGTACTGTCTAGGAGTCTACCAGTGTTATGGAGTGTTCACAGTGCTGTTTTATTTGGGCTCCCTAGGACATAGGAAAAATAATTGCTCACTGTCTATTCTAATTCATTTAGCAAATACATGTCTTCAGTGGTATTACCAGCTTTCCCAAGGATATAGCCACATGCTGTAACCATGTTTCCAACATCCTGCTGTTACAGCACAGGGTCTTCTGCCTGCAGTACAACTGTGCTGCTTGCTTAGCAGCCCAGATCTTCTAGGCTTGACAAAAACAACTCATTTTCAGTTTTATTGCTAGGAATGCTCTCATTTCCCCTTATGCTTCCATGAACGTTCTATTAAATTCTAATTCTAATTCTAATTCTTCTGTTACAAGTCTTGTGCATTGTGTGACTTCACAAAGGTATACACTGTTGAGGAGATCTGTCGGTTGGTGGTAAGAGATGCTGGAGTAAAACCAGGAATCGAACAATTAGGAATTGAACAATTTTATATTTCTAGAGTACACTGTTTTGATGTGGTTCTCAGTTACATTTTAAGTTTATGACTTAAATTTGACTTCCTCTGGCTGTTCCATTAACTGGAGCCTCTCAGCTAGAACTGGGAGACTCATGTTGAATGTATTCTCCAAAACCCTCTTTCTACTTTCCAGCTTAAAAAAAAAAAAAAAAAACTGCTTGACAGTCTGCACACAGTGTGAGCGATCACAGCATTTCATTTGGGTTACTAATGAGGCTTCCATTTAACTTCACATCTTTCTCTGATTGTGTATATCTACACTTTGTCTTTTAGGCTCCCTTTCTGATTACTGGAAAGTGATACATGCTTGTGTCTTACAGAGTGGTTTTATTATCATATAAAGGTTTCATTACCGTATATCCATCCCTGGACTAATTGTAGGAGAAGTCTCCATACCTACTTTTTGCAAGAAAAGTAGTTAGAACGTAGATTTAGACTAGATATCAGGAAGAAATTCTTTACTGTGAGGGTGGTTAGACACTGGAACAGGCTGCCCAGAGAGGCTGTCGATGCCTCCATCCTGGAAGCAATAAAGGCCAGGTTGGATGGGGCTGTGAGCAACCTGGTCTAGTGAGGTGTCCCTTCCTATGGCAGGGGGTTGAACCTAGGTGATCTTAAATTCCCTTCCAGCCCCAACCATTCTGTGATTCAATTATTCTATATGTTCTCTATATGTTCTTACTAGTTTATTGATGCATTTAGTGATAGAGCAAATAATACAAAACAGATGTAAGTAGTTATTAATTACGTTTTTGTGAAATAGCTACAATTTGTGCTCAGAGGCCTTTAAATCGTTTTGGCTACAAATGTTTCCTTTTTTTTTTTTAATGACTTCATTTATTTTTTTTTATTTATTTATTTTTTGCTAATAATTGAGGGGGAAAAAAAAAAGAATGCATAACTATATATAATCATTGTTAACATCAGCACTTTTTCTGCAATTTTGACAGAATAGCTCTTTCCCTTCCCCCTATCCTCATGAAAACAGCATTGCCTCATTCCACTCTTAAGTAATTTAATATCTTCACAACCAACTCCTACATTTGTGGATCCCAAAGGCAGATGAATTTTACAAATACCTACTCACTAGAAATGGAAAGAAATAGAGTTTGATTCATATTGACTATTTTACGCATCATATATGTGCCTACAGTGGCTTTAACTGAAATGAAGCATGGCATGGATGTACCATTATTAAATCCAATCATCTTTCTCCTCTTGGAGAAATCTCTTCTTTTGCTCCATCTAATTGCTATTATGAGGAAATTGGGTTCTCTGTCCAAGTTTAGGTGTTGCCGCAAAGGAGATTGTGCACGAAGAAAGTAGGAAGTGAGATAAAGGGCTATTCTCAAAAAGACTTGTGATGTATATTCTGATGGCAAAGTCTTTGCGACAGCAGGGGTTATTAGGAAAAAGGATCTACAATTAAATATGCTATTTTGTTTTGATTTTTTCTACTCAGCAGTGAAAAGAACTGAGATTGGAGAACAGATCTTGATCCCTGTGTTTCCCTAAGTTTCAGTGATTATCTGTATTTAAAATAGAGTAATAAATAAATAAAAATCTCATATACTAGCGTGATGTAGCCAATGAGAAGAGAGATCCACAAACCTTTTGCAGGTCTTAAAACTAAACAGAAACTTTTCATATAATTAGAGGTGAACCTGTATGGTATTGATCTTCCCACCTATCTCTTCCCACACCCAGTCCCCAACCTTTCAGAACTTGATTGTGATTCATCTTGTCTCTGTCAGTTCTCTGAAGAGATCAGATGAATCATGCTCTAAAAGCCTTTAATGAATTCCCATTGTTTAGAAAGGTAGCATAGATGATTGGCATAAATGATGAGCATAGTTGATTGATATCATTTGGACAGATGAAACGTACCCCAAAATTTTATTGTAGTATACTTTCCTAATGTCCTAGCAATTGACAAAAATAATTTCAGTAAAACTAAGTGTTGCCAAGATTCCATTCCCCATTCTTCCTAAGAAACAGTCTTTTAAAGCATGCAAGTATGATGGACCTAGATTGTTATTAGGTGGGAAAGCCACAGAAAGCCACTCTCTTCTTCAGTTCTGTCCAGCCCACCCTCACTTTTCTCCCTACAGAAATTCCTCCTGCCTTGTTCTGCTTTTTTATGCTTTTTCATACTCTCAGCCAGTTATGTGGATCCCAAAGGCAGACCCAGCTTACAAACAATATATAGCTCCATGCATTGTAACACAATTATATTTTATGTCCATGAGAGAAGCACAGTATGGCTTTCATCATTGTAAACTTCACTTTTATAATGGCATAGCATGTTACAATTTTTTTTTTTTTTTTTTTTTTGCAGTTTCATATGTCAACTGTGATATAACCACGCAAACAGCAAACACTACCATTCCTTTCAGCACTGCAGAAAATGAAAGCTATGGTCTTTACTTTTATTAAAGTACAACAGGACCAGGCTGAGTTAGGAAACCATCTGCATAAAATACATCATAGTTATATAGCCAGAAATGATCTTGCCCTTTACAGTTATAATAAAGGAGAAGATTGAAGCTAATCTTCCCACAGCTGTGCCTTAGGTGAGCAGTGGAGCTGAAGGAAGCTCTGCAGCTGCAGTCTAGCCCACTCATCGCCTCTCTCAGAGCTTCATTTTACTGGGAGAAATGTGCGTTTTGTTGTTGTTTTTTTTTTCAAAATGATGATAATTATGTCACCAAGGAACACTATTCAATCACTGTTCCTATTCCACAACTAAAGTTTTAAAGGGAATTTTAATTCTTGGTGTTTTCTTAGAATGTCTTTTTTGTTTCTTCAAAAGCACTCAACAGGGTAATGAGCAAATTCACCCATGTAGAAGAAACCACAGTCTTTTTATCCTTGTTGCTGTCCCAGAAGTAGAACACAAATAGTAACAGTCATCACCAGCATTAGCTGGAAATTAAATAAAGCTTTATTTTAATTATCTCATATTTCTGAATTAACTTTATGTGTATTGTTAATAGCCACCTTAATTAAGTAAGCGGTATTTCAATTTGAGATATAATTTCAGTGGCTTCTTTTTGTAATTTACTGTTTTGATGGTATCCATTAAGAGTCCATTATGTTATCTGACCTCACATCTCTTTTAAACTAAAAATGGCGATGAAAAAAAATGAGAAAAAAACTTAATGTATCAAAAAGATTTAATTGAGTCAAAAAGTCTTATCTCTGTATACATACAGCTGCTAAAGAAACCCGTGCGTATTAAATAAACCATCACTTAAATTTAGGGCACAAGCAGTCAGCTGGTGGGTTTGTGATAAAATGCCAAGTTCCACGGAGTTCATTTTTTCCTATTGTATTTTCTCTGCTCAGGCTGAAGCTCTTACTACTATGTTTGCTGTAAGATTGACTAAGCACCATGTATTTCATAGATAAAATTAGTAATTATTCTCTATGTAGATACTATTTTTCTGTGCAGCTAAAAGCGAGATGCCTGGTTAAAGCAATAATCTAAGCAGGTTATTGTCAGTATTGTCAGCTTATTTGTTCAGGTAGAAGTTCCCATTAGATCTATGATCTGTAAAAAATAACCTCATGAAGTAGATTTTTTATGGAAATAGAATACAGTGATTTCTGCCTTTTCTCTGATTGAGAGATAAAAATGTTATTATAAGTGAGAGCAGTGATTTGTCTTTTATGTAGTGTGTCAGAAGATGGGAAAAGTATGAAAAGCTCTTACACCTATTGATGTTCTATGTACTTTTTCTGACTCATACCGGCTTGTAGACATTTCTCCAAACTTTGGCTGTTAAAGTCTTCATTACTAGGAATTTCACAGATCACAGAGAGAAAATTAAATGTGCACAAATGACTATCACTTTTTAATATATCCACAGCTGAAGATATTTGTGTCCTAGAAAAACATGCAAAGCATAATTAAATTCAAATATGTGCTCCATTTATCTTTCATTTTCACTCTCAACGTGGCACTACGGAAACTTATAATATTTACAGTAAACCTCTCAGTATTTTTCAGATTCTGTGGACAAGAATACCTTTCATTTTGTTGTGATAAGTTGTGATGTCTTTTATACTTACATTTATCAAAATAATATCCAAGCTTAAGATTTTATTGGGCCTTACTGAGCACAAGACATTGGAGTAGGATCATTATTAGTTTGATTCTTTTTATGTCTGCCATCCTATAATTGTACATGAAAAATAATTTCAGTAATTCATTTGCATCCCTTACCTTCCAGGAAATATGTACTGATCCATCAAATAACCAGTGTTTTATTTCTGCTTCTGTAAAAAAATATTGCAAATGTACAGTAGATTAAATGTGCTACCCTAGAACTCTCTCTTTAGTGTTATTTCCTGCACTGCTAATGCATTTTTTTCCCCCTGTCTTCTCTAGGTCTGGGTTTCAGTATTGCAGGAGGAGTGGGAAACCAACACATTCCTGGGGACAACAGCATTTATGTCACCAAGATTATTGACGGAGGAGCTGCACAAAAAGATGGGAGGTTACAGGTTGGAGATAGACTTCTTATGGTAAGTGTGCCAAATTTAAATTGCAATTTATATGGATAAAAGTTGTTTCACATAGGTACTTTTGTTTACTATACGTGGTACTGGGGATAACCATTACAGCTTCTCCAATAACTGTTATATTTCTGTTATCTTCATTTTTTCCCATTCTTTATATGTATTTCTGAGACTACAGTTAAAAAAAATCCACAACATTATACTGGAAAACCAATATTTTGTGAAGAAAAGGCAGTAGATTTTATTACTGTGACTGTCATTTAACTAAGAGGAGAATAAATGCATCATACACATCAGCAGCTAGTCAAAATTCACCACAGAGCTTCTACAGTAAGGGCTTCATGACAGCAGAACTCATTCTACTGATCATTGTAAGAAAGTAGAAAGATGCAACAAAACTCTCTTTTGTAGCCACCATCAGATGACTGTTACCTGTATTTCAGTGTAAGTAAGAATGCTTCATGTAGATGCTCTATGGAGGTGTTATAAAAGATATATGCTTTTCTTGAAGTGTTCTTATTTCGCTGATGGATCTTGCTTGGGGAAACTGTTTCTAATATTTGAAGTATTTACACTGTTCTCTCTAGGTAACTTATTTCCCACTCTCAGAGTTTGTTTAATACTCTTTAAGGGAAAAACACTTACTCTGGTGAATCAGCAGAAGTTGATCTATGTCAGGTTGTATTCATGTCAACGCATTTGCAAATATTTCAGTAGGTACAGAAATAGGTTTTAAATCACTGCGATGAAAAAAAGTACACTGCAGTAGCTCCGTTTTATGACACAATGTCTAAGCAGTGAAAAATTGCTGTGACCTTTTTTCTGCCCGTAAAACTATGTCTATGTTCTTTTCTATAAGAAAACTGCATTTTTTTTTTATTGGCTAGGGACACTGTGTTCCAGTCACATGTGAAGATGACCATTCATTATCTGTGTATTAAACAGAACATAAAAGGCACTTACTGAGTGGCTGGATTGGTGACTTTAACCTTTTTTAATTAACCCACACAGGCAGATAAAACAACTAAAAGATCAAATGCTGTTATCAAACTCAAAGCAAAATGAAACTAGAACTTAACATTTACTTTATATTTCTTCTTTGCAAGTTCTTAGCACACTGAATTTCAAGTCCCTGCTCTTTAATGATGTTTTGGCTTGTTTTTCTATAGCAATGTGTATTTGTATTTGCCAAAGTTACATCGTATTTTGTTATTTTCCACTTTGTAGAAAATCTGCTTCCCTTCAGCTGTTGCTTTTTTTTTTCTGTGACAAGAATTTTTTCGCAATTTTTATGTTATTTGCAAATTTGTATTACCTTATTATAATTTTCTTTCCACTTACCGAAGAAAAAAATACTATCTACACAACACAGACACAAAAACTCTTCATTCTCTCTCTCAGCATCACTTAATCAGCTGGAATTTCAGTAGAAAAATAGTAATTTTATACATCACTACGTAGAATTTCAATCTTTCTCCTGCATCTGACCTCTGAAAATGACCAGAAGTCATTGTCACATGTTTGATGTCACATCTTCATGCCACTTTTCTTTTTGATGACAGTTCATTACTTACAATTATCTCCTTTTATCATTTCTGTGTGAAATGAGGGGACAAAAAAAATCATAATATTGCTCTCCACTAACCATATACTTCCAGACCAGGCTTTTCATTGTTGCTTAAGAAATTCCAAATAGCAACTTGTTCTTTGTATAATTTAATCTTTACATTTTCTATAATTCATGGAGATGAAAAGCTATGTTTTCTGATTCTCTCCACCTTGATTTCTTTCTAGCTTGATGTTTTTTTGATTTTCCTGAATACTTTCAATATTTTCTCTCTTCTGCCTTAGGTAGTATCTGTCAGTTCGTGCCATTTTCTTCATGTACCTTTGTGAAAAGAAAGAATTCTTTCTTTCTTTCGTCAGTCTTACTGCTTTGATCAATGCAGTATTGCTGTTATCACCTGTATGGTCTGTTGATTCCTTTTTTATTATATACTTCAACATTTTATAGTGCATGCTTCCTCAATCTTTGTTTTTTCCATCATTTCTCTGTAAAATCTGCTATAATGTGTTAGGCTTACAGAATTGCCAGCAGCTGCTGGAATGGTTGTTTCTTTTTTGTGTCTGTGTTCTGATAAGTCTGAGTAAAATGCTTTCAGATTCCAAAGAACATGCAAATAAGATTCATTAAAATTTAAGATGTAATAAAAAAGATGCTGCAAAATCAAAACTAATATTGAAATGTAAAACAATGAGATGCCACCTGAGCATTTCACAGTTTGATGTCCCTACAGTTATTAAATGCAGATTGCTAATAGTGTGTTAAGCATTCACAAGATGTATTATGTAAATATTGAGCATTGTAATTATTTTGAAATCTATACAAGAGCATATCTGTGCAGTTCTGTTTCTGTGGCACTGAGCCTGCACTTCTGTCCTATTATTCTAAGCATTTCCACATAGAAATTCTCCAGTGTGGGATAATTCTGAGGTAACCAGTAGGAAAATTATTGGTGGAAGCTTAAGACTGCTCCAGACAAAAACTGAACTAAGTGGATTTGATAGGTATATGTAAAATGAACAGACCTGAGCTCTGCTCTGGAGACTTACATCTAGTAGGAAACTTCTATCTATTGCAGACTGGTAGTCATATCTATAGTAATGCCTACAGTGAGAATATGGCTGTACTGGGTGTCTCCGCAAGGCTGCTTCTCTTGGCACTGGACAGAAGCAACGTGGAATCATGTATGATCATAGTCTAGTAGAATAATTTTGGTTGAAAGAACTCAGGAGGTCTCTAGTCCAACCTCCCATGCAAGCAGATTCAGCTCTACAGACATGCAAGGTTGGTAAGAATTGAGTCTTGAAAACATCCGAAGATAGATTTTGCACAGCCTCTCTGGGCAACTTGTTCCCTCTAACTGCTTGTTTGTACACAGGCTTGTTGTCTTCCCTGTTACCACATGCCACTCTGAAAAGCTTAGCTCCATCTTGATGACTGTAAACACTGGAGGTTGCTGCTAGTTGTCCCCAGAGCTGTAATTACTTTTTTTTATCTGATGTTATCATCTCACCTTGGAATTGCTTGCCTGTGGAATGGATAAATGAGAAGCCACTATAAAACTGTTTTTTACTAATACAAAACACTGGTAGTTAGAAGCAAAGTATTTTTCAGGGAAACATCTAAAACAGCTCTGCTCTCTTACAAGTATTGTTAACTCTTCAAGAAATCTACTGCTCCCAAAACCTTGAATGTCTGGGCCATATTTGTTAGACTGTTGCCTTTTAGCATGTGCAGTCAGAGAAATCAGATGTTCTAGGGATGTGTACATTTATAAGAAGTGATGTTACTCACACACCACGAGATTTAATTTGATTCTGTTTTCTTCCTAAAACCATAAGGAAAAAAAAAAGGAGCTGCTTTCTTTTTCCAGATGTTCATGTTTGCTTCCAAGCCCATTCTGTGCTGAAAAAATACCATCGGGTGGTTTCTCAGGGCTACGGTGGGTTGCTATTTACAGCTGTCAAACTGTGCCTTGCAAGATTCCATACCAGCATCAGTTTCTCCCAGATCACATATAGCTGCAGAATCATTTGTGTTAAAGTAGTCAGAGTATATCATTTAAATGTTAGGTGCATCTACATTAGCGTTTGGTTCAGAACAGAAAAGATTTTTTAAAGTGATTTTCACTGTCTTTTGGGGGTGATCTTTGAGGAGATTTTTTTAAAAGGAACTACACCAGAGTATGTAAACATTCAGCAAAAGCATTCCTAATTAGCACTGCTTTACAGCTGCTAACAGGTGTTCAGTCTGTAGAGCCCAACTACGTATAACCCAAAGTAACTCCCTTAAAACACATGCAGAGTAGATGCCACTTTATCCACATCCTCTGTTATTGCAGATCAGTCCTGGTGCACACATTTTTCATTCAGGAAGGCTGATGAAGTACAGACATTACCCAGTTAAAACTAAGGTAGAGCATATGAACAGACAGTACCTGATCTGTTGGTTGTACTTGCTGGCTAGCAGAAAGGAAGCACATCAGAATAAATGTAATTGTATGAGGTGGAGAATGATTAGTACCGAACCAGCTCAGGGGATTCAGTGGCTGTATCCATTCTGATGCAGCAGTGGGGTCTGAACTAACTTTACATTGTTGTTGACATTAGACTTACTTTATCTAGCATTCAAAGGTAGATTTGCTATAATCAGTTTTAGGATGGGACTGTAGCTATAAGCTCCCAAGTTAATTCCTTCCCAGAATACTCATTGTGTGATCATTCCTACACATTCATGTCATCCTCATACCATTTCATTGAGTACATTTTTTTTTAAAACAAAATCAGTGTAAGAGTGATTGACAAATGATGATTCAATATATGTAGGTTACTCTGAAAGGAAAGCCTCCTAATTATTTCCATGTAAACTACCAGAGATACAAAAATAACAATAACATTATTTGGTAGAGCAATTTTTCAGCTACAAAACTTTGATTTTCAACATTGTCACCACCATTAGCAGTGCATTTTTGCCAGCAATAAAGAAGAGCCTACAGGCCGCAGTCGTAAAAATCTGCACCAGGGAAGCTGACTCACTGTTTCACAGCTGTTATGACGGCATCATTGCAGGAAAATGTTGCCCACATAGTCCATCTTTCATCAGCAAGAACAGATGGAAGTCAGAAAGTGCCAAGTCTAGACTATGTAGTGGGCATGACAGATCAGCCACAGTTTGCTCCATAGTCTTTGAAGTGGTGTGGGGCTCTGGTGTTAAAATGTTGCAAGAGAAAAGTTGTCTACTTCTCTGTCCCAAATGGAATTTTGAGCCTTCAGCTTAGTCAGCATCCACCTGGTGCAAACTCTTTGATATTCCAACATTACCACCATCATTTCTAATGCATTGAAGCCTGCATTCCGCTCCATACATCACTGCCTAGTTGTAATCCACTGATTCACAATGATCAAGATACTCTTCATTTTGTGGTGTGACAGCTGTGCATGCCAGTTGCTTTCTGTTCAGATTCCAACAGTTCAGCAACTATTTTAGGAGTCCTTGGAGTTATACATAGTTAACCCAAGCAGATTTACCTCCTTAGAACAAATGATTGGGCTTCAGCTTTGGTGCACTCACGTGTGCTGAGGGATCTGGCAGAGGTGATTACTGAACTACTTTTGGTGAATGGGTGACTTGCCTGAAGGCTGGCGAAAATAGCCAGCGTCACTCCAGTGACCCTCCAGCGTTGCTCCAAAAAACAGCAAAAACCAACTGGTTGTGAGGTCTCTATGAAGATATTCAAGCCTTCTCTGAACCAGTCTGTGTGATCTATTGTAGAGTACCTGCTTTAGCAGGGGGGTTGATCTTGATGATCTCTTGCAGTTCCTTTTAACCCCTATAATTTGATGATTCTGTGATTGAAAAACCATTGTTTTCACAGCTGTTCAAATCATGGTGAGTTTTAAAAAAGGTCGTCAGTATTTCTAGACTTAAAGCTGCCAAGCGGTGAGTATTTGCTGGCCAGCATTCACTCAGGATTTGCTCCAGAAAACCCACTTTCTGAATACGAAATGGAATATTACACTAAAGCAAACATTACCACTGACAAGTTGAAGATCACCTCATTGTCTCATTTGTTGAGTGAATCAGTCTTATTCTAAATACATACAGGAGTGGAACAGTTTCCCTTTAAAAAAAAGAAAATGAATTAAGACAGACTTATTCCTCAGAGATCTTATTCAGCTATCAGCTTATGCTCTTGTGAATGAAATTATTTTTTAAAGTGTCTGTACAGCCTTTTGGGGAATTCTAAGCTTTTCACTTCAGCTGCTACTTAATGCCTTCATTTTCCAATATTAATCTAGGAAAACTTTCAAATAATTCTTGCTTGTGTTTACACTTCATTGCCTTGATTATGCTATTTAGGAAAGAAAAAGAAAAAAAGAAAAAAAAAAAAACAGTCTTTATTTCTCTTTGGCAACGTTTTGTACTTATTTCCCCCATCACTTCTTTGATT
Organism: Meleagris gallopavo; assembly: GCF_905368555.1. Classification (NCBI taxonomy): domain Eukaryota; kingdom Metazoa; phylum Chordata; class Aves; order Galliformes; family Phasianidae; genus Meleagris; species Meleagris gallopavo. Next base: position 187,196,049 of record NC_139404.1, on the reverse strand, counting down.
GAACTTCTAAGTATTTTAATTTCCTTTATCCTGTATTATTTATTTCTCTTATTATTTTCCTGTTATATCAACATGCCTTCTTATATCATTCCTCCTGTTTGTAGAAACTGCTTTCCAGATTTCTTTGTTATGTAGTGCTATGATATTTTATGTAGGGTTCTATTAGTTTTCTTTGGTTTTGTTTTGTTTTTTTTCTTCTCTAAGAACATATTTTATTTAAACAGAAGTATAGTGGTAGTTTAACAAAAAGCTTGTCGATTTAGGATGATACCCAATTACTCAGAGACTTTACAGAGTCTCCTTCTTGGAGATCTTCCAAAACCACCTGGATGTGGTCCTGGGCACCCTGCTTGGAGTGTCCCTGATAGAACAGGGACTGGACCAGATGGACACAGAGGTCCCTTCCAACCTCATTCTGTCTGTGCTTCTGTAGTAATATACAGACAGTGAGGGAAGGAGGGATGGTAAAGAATAACTATATAATGGTATTAACAGAAGTGTGAATTTTAAATATTAGAGATGGTTTTGAAATACAGCAGTAAGAGAGTCACTTCTGCTTCCTACTAGTCTAGTATTTAAAATATATTTATTAAAAGTGCATATGTATGTTAATGCTGTTCCTGAAATTAAAAAAAAAAAGAGAGAGAAATTTGTATAAGGTAGGAATCATACTTCTATTTAAAATGAAGACCTGCCAAAATACAGCATACAGTGTCAGGAGCTCTCTTGTGAGCATTAGATTGTATCATTGCTCTTCATGTCAAGTTGTTATAATAAGCCTGTCACTGCCTGTTTCAATCAACCTTAAAAGCAAGTCTGAGAATTATGCAGGGATCAAAATTTAAACAGAATCCTTGCATTTAGCAATAGTATCTGAGAGCAGTCATTTTCTATTGCTGTTGATATCATCTGAATATGAACAGTCCTCCAATGCTTCATAAAAACTGAATTTCTTTCCAGTTACCAATTACTAGTTAATACCTTTGCCAGTAGCTTTGGTGTAACAGCCAAGTTTCCTATCATTTACTGAAAATAAATTCCCTAGAAAGTATGTATTGCCTTATGTGATTTAGTGCTGTACTTTGTCACACTGCAGTTGAGGAGCTTCTTCTGCCATCATGCATAAAGTTTACAAGGAATCCTTGTAATAACTGTAAAAGTTGAAGGATGGTGCTTTAAATCACAGTCAAATGTTTCATGTATGACATTCACCTTGAAATGTAGCCTTTTCTTCTGCCTTACACCACACATCTGAAAGCTGTCTCTACATTATTCTTTACCTCTTTCTTCTGTCCTGTGACTACTTTATTCAGGTTGTATACTTTTTGGTACAGGGACCATTTAGTATTCTGTTCATAGGAGCACACCTATTGTTGACATTAGTAGATGTAGTGGATTTACATGTGAATAATTTGTATACCCTTCTACAATAAACCACTTCTGACACTTTGCTTTGAATTTCCTTTTTCTGGCAGTAAAGCGTAAATAATCAAGACTTACTGCCTCCATCCCTCTCTAATCTGTAATCCTGTCCTCTTATCATTGACTATTTTTCTTCTTGGACAGAGCACAGAACCAGTACTTCATCCTCTTTTTTTTTTTTTTCAGCATCTTTCTCCTGTGTTTCCAGAAAACTGATTAACTGCTTTCTTTTTTTATTCTTTTTTTTTTTTCATTTTCTGCACCTCATAGACATCCCCTCATTCTTTATATTACTTTCTCTCATATTATTTCAATTGCCAATGACATGTTATGGATGAAAAGATTTTGAGGTCATAAGTATATCTGAGGTCCTAGCCATGTATTCTGTGTGATAGTTTTGGACAGATGAGCTTGGTAGGTCAAGTAATATAGGCAGTTTCTATAAATGATGTGATGTTATTAAATTATTTTAAAATATAGTTTTATGCTAATGATGATACTGGCAGCAGAATCACAAAGGACTTAACTACTAACAAGACCATCTAAACCCATTATCTTTCTGTGGTATTATCAAAAACACTACATCAGTATTTGAATATACATGTGCTAAGAAAACTTTATTTTCTATTCTACTGTAATACTATTACTATAATCTTCAGTGCTCCTTGAGTTTTTCTAACCCTGAGAAAACTGTAAGACAGTGTCGTTATTTTGTCTGTTGCTGCATCCTAACTCACCTGTCTGATTTCTCCCTTAAGGTAAACAATTATAGTTTAGAAGAGGTTACCCATGAAGAGGCAGTAGCGATACTGAAGAACACATCAGATGTAGTGTATCTAAAAGTTGGAAAGCCCACCACCATTTACATGACCGATCCTTATGGCCCACCAGACATTACTCACTGTAAGTGACTGTTGCATTTCATTTTCTGTAAGAGATCAGTTCATCAGATGATTGTGGTTTTTTCATAGCTTGTTTAACGTATCCTGCTAAAGGTTATGAAACAGCTTGGAAGACTACAAAAAATGCAATGTTTATTGCTACTTATGTATGCTATGTTTACAAAATACTGTAAGTACTGCAGCTCAACTAAAGTATATTTGCAGCAAAAGTAGAAGTGTAGATAATATATTGCTGTGCGGACTCAAATAAGCCATTGTCCAAGTGATCAGATTAATCTGTTACTCTTGTGACAATGACAGTGAAAAATATATGCAGGTGTATTTTGAAATATGATTGGATTTGTAGACAGGCATCCTCTGTCCAATGAAAAATCAGTACAAACAGCAAAATATCCAAACAAACTTACTGAAAACTTGAGAAAAATGAATAGATATTTGCCTGAAATATTTATTAGGAATGTAAAATCACTTCTCTGTCTTCATAAATCTGCCTTTTTTCCATGTATATCCACTTCCTAGCTTCCTGTTCCACTTTGCATCATTGCCAGTCTGTCCATTAATTTTATATAGGTTCAACAAATGCTCCTTTACTGAAGATTTTGTCACTGCATTAAATGTTTTCAGTTGTATGAAGTTCTCTTAGTCATTTAGTTATTAGTAAAGCCCAGTGAAGGATTTTATTGGAGAGTTAGACTACTTTATTTTAAAACCTGTTTTTACATGTAATATCTATGCACTGAAAATCATCTGCACTGGCATGTTGTGTCTAGTAGAAAGAAATGTGAGCTTGTCAGGATTCCCTCAGATGACCAAGTGCAAGGGTGGGCTTCTGTGAATCCCTATCAATACACACCCTCTTAAGGCCTACCTCCTAGACAATATGTTTTTTGTAGCTGTAAGGAGATAACAGTGATTAGAAGCTTCTGTCTCTGGATTTACTCACTTTTTCTATATCTTCCAGTCTGTGTGCAGTACTCCTATCCAATCTTTATCTCTTGCTATCATCTCTTAATAACTCAAATTTTTCTTTCAATTTTGTTGTAGGCTCTCCTGGGAAGTTGCCCCTAGTTACTTTGGGTTTTGATAACCTATTGCTGAATTTAGGTTCAGTTCTTTTAGGTCTCCTTCTGGCAGTCTTCTTGATGTTCCCACACTGAGATATTTGCATTCCCTTCTCATTCATAAATATAATCTTAATGTTTCAGTTGCAGCTCCCTATATTTACAGTGTCAGTCTATCCATATTGTTACTGAATCTCCTTTCCTTCATTTAATTGTTCACTAAAAACTGATTGCCTTGGGTTCTACTACCAACCAGCAGGGATTAGCTGCTCCGCCTAACAACTGTGTGGTAGTTTAATTTTTGAAAAGAGCTTTAGCAACTGATCTGTACAAGTCTTGATCTTCTGCCAGTAACACTAGGAGCACTTGTGGCCAGGAAGCCAGCAGCTGGGAAAGGTAGATTTTCTCAATAAAAGCCAGATATTAATTTTCTCTGCTCATTTGCAGAGCATCGCTACTGTGAAATGAAGTAGTCAAGGGGAAAGATAATATCCATAATCCTCCTTATTCAAACTGCTCCATAAAAATAACAGGGAAGGTTTTGTAACGTGCACATCAGGTGGTATATTCAACTGTGTTGAGGATAACTATTTACTTAGCAAATGTTACAACAGATGGCAATAATGGTTGTTCAGTAGTAGTTTGGTCTGCATCTTAGCAAAGCACAACAAGTAAAACAACTAAATGTCTCCATCCAATCTCCTGCTCTATAATACTTTCTAAAATAATAATTTGGGTGTTCTAAAAGGGTGTGTTTATTATGTCAGATTATAGATCAGCAGGGTATGAGAAGACAGACACAATTCCAGAGAGGGAGAAAAGGTTGAAAAGATTTGCAGTAGCCCATCCCAGGCTGTTGGTGCATAGAGATTCATTTATCCATGGGGAACTTTTCATTATACCTACATGTTCAGAGTATTTCAGAATCAGTAATGGCCTGTCCCTGTAGAGATATTTTGCTTTGAAGCATTCTGTACCTGAATGTCTGAAAGAAAGACTTAAAGTAAGACTAGAAAGACTTCTTTTAATGAGAAGATTAGTTGTAGCTCATCTTTGTTTTTCCTACTTGTCATTTCGTTTTCAAATTACATTAACTATATATTTGATTACAGCTATTGCTAGTAACTTGAGAACTGCAAAAAGCAAGCAAATAACAATATCCAAATATGCAAGATAGAGTTATACAGCACAATCATGTAATTATCAAAATTTTTTCATTAATTTGTATGTGATTTGTATCGTATTTTTATTTTATATACAAATTTACCATGTTGTAAGTAATACCATCTGTATTGGTATTGAAATTTCAATTATGTTAGGAAATGCTGAACCTTTAGTAAATCACAAATTTAAATCTCCACCATAAGTAGTTATTGTCATCCATAAAACTCCTAATCTCATCCTGCATTTAATTCTTAGTGTTTTATTCCCACTTCTATGTATGGGAGCCAAAGTGATGTATGTTCTTAGTCTTGTTCTGTCCTATATACATTTCCTTCTTCCAGTCTGTTCTGATTAAAGAAATTATTTGTTTGCAGTCTCATAATCTTTTCTTTCTTATTCAGATCCCTCTGAAGAGCCAATTCCTGCAAAATGAGCCACATTATTGTTATTATTACTTGCTATTATCAACAGTGGCTAACTAGAAATGCTTATTCTTACAACAGCTTATTCTCCACCAATGGAAAATCATATACTCTCTTCTGGAAACAACGGCACTTTAGAGTACAAGGCATCTCTGGCCCCTATCTCACCTGGAAGATACTCACCCATTCCAAAGCACATGCTTGTGGAGGATGACTACACCAGGTCAGATGCTTTTCTTTTTTTTTTTTGTTTGCTTTCATGGCAATTATAATGAACATAGGTAAAATACTTAGTGCATCTCTGATAGCATATAACGCGTAGCTGTTTTCACCCATGTTCAAGGGTAGATGAATTAAAACTGCTACAGTTACAGAGAAACTAAGGGGAAGACCTCATAAATGCATGACCTGAAGTTCATATTTCCTTGGTGCAGTCCTGCACTTGTTCCTATACAACACGGCAATATCAGAGCAGTGTTGGCACTGAGAAGAGCACTCTGGTTCTTAAGAATTAACTGTGATAGTTCCTTATTGGTGCAGCTGGAAGATCTCGGGATTGGTGACTCATCTAGCTCACTGCAGGTATGGGTGGAGTGATGGTACATGTGTTTGTACCTGTTTGTGAGTATTCTCTGAACAGCCCGCTTGTTTAGTTCTCTGAAAGCCAGCTGAAATAGTCTATAATTGCTCTGCGCACTCTGAAAGATAAATGCCATGGAGAGTAAATAGTATGAGAAAAGAAAGAAAAAGTAAACAATTTTTTGTCTGTAAATAGCTGTGAACAAATTAAGGTGTGAAACCAAAAAAAAAGTCTCCTAAATAGTAGAAAATTACATTATGAAACAACTTTCTGTAAAAGTTGAAAGGAAAGGAGGTTAAAATGAAACTCTATGGTGTGGCACTTGATTGTGTTATGAAAGGAATTCTTGTGATTATCAGCAAAATGACCATTGGAAATTGCTCCTAATCCTTCTTCTTTTCCTTTTTTTTTAAATAAGTTAGGGGAAATTTATATATTTACTTGATTTCCAGCTAGAAAAGACACAGAGGAAAACGCTGGATGAGTTCTTTTAAGTTTTGTGTTGTGAGTGTCACTAATAAGACCTCGTGTCTTTTTTTTTTTTTTTTTTAAGGAGCTCTACCATTCACTTAGAAGACAACAGTTGTTAAGTTTGTGAAATGGGCCTTCATCATAATGTCAAGTACCAAAGGAAATGGCAAATTTAATTTTTTTCTGCACTTCAGTATTTACAGATTTATTGTGTTTAAAGCTAAAAGGCAGACTGTTTCTGGTTATCTAATCTGGCCTACTGTGCTACTTAGCCTCTTAAGCATTCGCTTCATAATTTGCTAATTTGCCTTCCTTATTTCTTGTTGCATATGATTAAGATCTCAAGCTGCTTAGCTTGTTGGATCAGACAAATTCAGAGTAAATCATGATGGAGTTTTTAATCAGTTCATAAATTTATGGAAACCACACCTTGCTGCCCTGTCTTGGGTAAAAGAATTTCTGCTTTGTTTTGATTGAGGGTGCAAAAACAACATTGCTTTTATTCAATTTGTGAGACATTCTGTTAGAATAATTTTTCTCCAAAGTATTCCAAGAAGTTACATTTTTCACTTAAGACTTTGGTTTCATTAAATTGTCCATCAAGGCTTTGCCTGAGTATTGACCTCATAATTCCTAAAATGTCTATATATAGGAATAATACTAATATAATATCTGGGTTACAATGATGAAGGCTTACTTCTGTAGTGAGACATCAGTGCCACTCAGACTGACTGTTCATTAAGTTTAAAAGCAACAAAAAAATGCAATCTTGAAAGAAGATAAGAGTTTAAAAAACAAAAGCAAAAAAATCACAGACAACAGAGGAAGTAAATCTAAAAAATGAGAAAAGGTGTCCTCAAAATGAAAGGATCATTTAAACAGCTACAAAAACTATAAGGTGATGGATAATTATCATTAGAAGTCCTTTGTTTCTGTTCCTTGTAGCTGATTTTAACATTTTAATTGTTTCTCCTAAAAAGAATAAGGGAGAGAAGAAGAAGGAGATACAGTATAAGAAAAGACAATAACAGTCCATTAGTTAGACAGGTATCCAGCAGACTTTTTCTAACAAGCATGTAAGATATATATTGAAATTAATTAGTGTGCCTTTTTGGTCTGCTTTGGAAGACAGATGTCTTCCTATTCCATTTATTTTTTTTTATTATAGAACTTAACTTTTTTGTTTTAAGCCTTGACACTGAGGTATTCACACCAGCCACCTTCATTCTGTGGGCTTTTGGGGGGAAAAAAAAAGAGAATGCTTAGCAAAACAGAATATATTATGAATATTCCTCTCCAATATTCTTCCTGTCCAGAACTCCAGACAGGAGAGGCTGGCTGCACATGCAACTCCGTGGCAGTCAGGTGACACTGGCAGAAATAAAGACATTGAATAATACGAGCAGACACTAAAATGCAAGAGACTACAATGAACTTAAATGTATAAGTTAGAATAGTTTATGTGCTACACTGATGCACAGGATACAAAAGCACAAAGACAAAATGAATGCTGCGATGTATTTTAAGAAAAATGTCACTTCTTGCTGCTAGATTTCCTCACTGAACACAATTCATATGCACTGAAAGATACCTGAACAAGAGCCAGGAGACCAGGTTTCTTCTCTGACTTCTATGACTGAGAAAGTGTGACCTTAAAAATGAGCCTTGAATGAGGCTGAGGCAGTTATTTTTTTAAATAATGTCTGTGTAGCTGATTATTGCATATCGATTTAAGTGTTTAACTATTGAAAATGCCACTTAATATTCATTGCAATCTTCATAGCTATAAACAGGGAAGAGTGATTGCACTCTCCCTATGCAATACCTTAAGATTTGCTGATGAATGTGCCTTTAAAATAGGAAGATATTTCGAAAGTCTTTTTTGCTGACCATTTTAAGACTTAAAATCTTTTGGGAAGTTAATTATCATATTGATAATTCTACTGAACCCTATAGATCCCTTGATTGCAACATTTATAATTAGGTTTCTTCACATAATTTTTTATAATTAAGATGATTGCCAACTACTGCAGTGCTATCTATTAAAACTACCTGGTTCTTGCTATAATAGGTTCTCAGGGGTAATTTACATGGTGATCACATAAGGAAATTTATTACCCATGCAATCATAGTATGGCAACACTTCTGGCAGATTTTCATTTGTGCCAGCTAAAAATATTTGGAGCAGTAATTTCAATATAAGAGACATTTGCAATCTCATTGTACATATGATAAAGCTGATGACAGGCTTTCACTAAACTTACTTGCTGTAATGAATCTGTTGGTAAAGATGAAATGGTTGAACGTTTACCATAATTTGTCCACTTTCTTTTGCTTTTCCTTTTCGTTGGATTTTTTTCTTAATGTATTTTATTCAAGTTCTGGATTTTTTTTAGCTGAATATTTGTTGGGTTTTGTTTGTTTGTTGGGTTTTTTGTTTGTTTGTTTTTGTTTGTTTGTTTGTCCAAAAAAATGTGTTTCTGGTAATAAAAATTGTATTCTTTTGGTCTGATATTAAATTTGCATTTGAAAAAAATGCAGTATATCCTTTACTTAATTGAATTTAATTGAAATACTTAATGTGAGCGCAAAGGACAGAAAAGTACCAAATCATCTTTAGCCATAAGTTTTAATGAAGCCGAATGTCATTTTTAAATTACTAGGCTTTTGTAAATTATGTATGAATTAGCCCAGAATGCTGTCAGTGAAGGGCATAATTCTATTTTTTTTGTTGTTGGATTCATTTTAAATTCACTGGGGGATGGAAGCATTGCTTTCCACCATTTTTTTTTTTAATTGTTGCATTTTGAACTTGAAATAAAATAGCAACATTTCAGGTTAATAGAATGTGGTATTTAACCATTTAGTACAAAAATATAATAGTTTCTGGTGAGACTGAACTGTTGTGCAGGCAGTTCAGGACATTCCTTGATTGTGTTTGCTGACAATTTCCTAATGATTCTTGGTGGAATAAACAAGCATAATTCTCTGCTTGACTTGCTTCTCATGAAGAGGGGAGAATTGGTCTAAAATGTGGTAGTAGCTGGGATCATAAGTTAGTTGAGTTCATGATTCAAAGGAAGTCTGAAAAGGCAGCCAGCAAGTTATGACTGGAGTCTTCAGAAGAGCTGTCTACACCTTTTTGGAAAACTGCTAAGCAATATTGCTTGGGATTCTGCCACAGAGATATACAGTCCATGAAAAATGGATGATTTCTAAATAAAACTTACTGAGAACTCAGGAAGAAACCATCCTGTTTGGCAGGAAGACAAGGAATTCAGCATAAGGCTTCCTCGGCTAAGCAAAGAGCTTCTGAGATACAGACTTTCCTTGCCTGCATAGTGATGAAATCAGAAAGCTGATGAGTTTGAGCTAGGTTTTACAATGGTCATAAAGAATAACAGAAAGTAATTCTGCAGGTGTGCTCATTTCAAAAATGAAGGTTAAATTTGATGGAGGGCTAAACTGACTGGGGAGAGAATGTAATGGCAGACAATATAGAAAAAGCTTAAGTACATCATCATCATCTTTGCCAGGCACTGAAGGGACCAGGAAGAAATTTACCAAAAGCAAATCATGTACTTGACCAGCCTGACTTTCCTGATTGAGTGACAAGCTGTATGGATGAGGATTGCTGTATGAAATGACTGTCCTGTACCAACCAGTGCCATAGTGTAGGGGGCTCCCTCAAGCAGGAATGGCACTTTGTTGGGTGAAAATAAAGCTGGCTTAAAAGGCCCATGCCATAACTAACACAATGTGTATCAGATCTACTGTGGGGTGCATGGCAATACTTCTACACCATTAACTGCCTTGGGGAGTGGCTGCAAAGGTATTCCAGGCCATGAAGTCCTGTTCTCTGGGCAGATCAGAAGCTGCAGAATACAGGGGACATACTTTAAAACTCCTCCAGCAACCTTTCCTTTAAATGTGAGGAAATGCTGAGGAAATGTATTCAGCTAATCTGAAGCTGGAAAGAAAGTATGATTTGGAAAGCTTTGGAGTCTTTCTTGGTAGCTTTTTGGATGTCTCCTGAATTATGTGCTGCCAGCTTGCTCTTTAGCCTTCTCTCAGCACAGCTGTGAACAACATGCATGCAATAGCAAACTTCGCTAAAACTTTTGACATGATCTCCCGCAGAACTCTCATTTGAAAGCTGCACTAAAAGATGGGATTGGGCTGGGAACTGACTGAACCGGTAGACTCAAAGGGTAGTGATTGTCATTTGACATCTCTCAAGCAGGAAGTGATGAGCAGAGCACTCAGAATTCATTGGGCGTCTGTTGAGTATCTTCATCAGTGACCTAAATTCTGACGCAGAGTGCACCATCAGCAAATTTGTGGATGATAAATTAAAGTGGAGTGGTTAACATGACGAATGGCAGAGCTGTATTCCAGAGAGATTGTGATAAAGCTCAAAGACTGGTTCATATTGACCTCATGAAGTTCAGTAAGAAGTCTGAAGTTTACAGCTGGGGTGGAACAGCAGTGCACACTAATATGTGCTGTGCAACAAATATCTGAATTGCAGCCGCACTGAAAATGACGTGGAGGTTACAGCAGATGCCAGGCTAGACATGGACCAGAAGTGAACTCTCTCTTCCATGCATACTGAGCTACATTAGGAGAGAAATGACCAGCAGGGAAAGACAAGTTATGTTCTTGAAGACTGACTAATTCCTGCTTTTCTACTTCAAGAGGGACATGGATAAACAGGAAAGAGTTCAACAAATTCTCAGAATTGTAAATCACATGGAAGTTACAGAGATGTTGAAAGAGATGGGGCTTGTTTAACGCTGTGAAGAAGAGAGTAATGGTCAGTCTAGAAATGCCTTACAACTACACAGTGGCAAAGATGATGAAAAGAAACTTTACTCAGAAGTGTCAAGTAATGCAAAAAAGACCGAAGGCCACAAGTAATGGTTTTGCATGTTTCAATTTCAGTTTGAGAAGAAAGAAGAAAGACACCAGGCGGGTGGAGTAGTGCTGGAGCTCATTGCTCAGAGTTGTGAAATATCATTCCTTTGAGATTAAGATTTGACTAGGTAGTGCCGTGGTTGGTCTGATCTTCTGCTGACAGTAATCCTGCTTTAAGTGTGAGACTGGATGAGATGACCTACAGAGATCCTTTCTAACCAACTTTTCTGTGACATTGGAAAGAAAGAAGTGATTAGTCTTTTTATTGTTACTGTGGATTATTCACTACTAATAGAGCAGACTTACTCTTTAGCACGTCTGCCTTTCTAAGTCGAGAAAAAAAAATGAAATTATTCTCTAAAAATCCCATAGTTTTAGATGGTGATTTTTTCTGGCTTTAACAAACAACATGGGCAAAAGATACATAAAATAAGAAACTATTATATATTTACTTCCTTTTTAACTTCAGAAAAAAGCAGCATCAAACTGTTGTACTTCAGTGGATTAAAAAAAAAATCACTTTAGCATTTAACTCTGGGCAGACCTTAAAAATTCCAGGATGGAAAAACTGTCTGAGTTATCTGATTTGCTCTGGAAAGCATATTTGATTTCTTTTATATGCATCTTTGCAAAATAACATTTTCTGGATGAGAAGGAGGTGCTGGGTGTTGGGAGGAAGAAAATGGAGAACCGTTAAGTCTCATGGGAAATTTTCCCTATATTAAAAGTAGTTCCTCCATTGTTCCCTGGTTGCTTACATAAACCTGCTGGTTGAATTGAGGATATTTCATAGAAACACCTTTAAAGTTATATTTATGTACATATTTGACTGTTCAGGATTAAAACATTACAAAAAAAGTGTTAAGCTTTTTGTGTTATAAAACTATCAACAATTTTTTAACAATGGTTTTGGCTTTTGATGAGTAGGGAAAAAGAACTGCAGATTTTAGTAGAATTTCTTTGGGATATCAAATGAGTTTGCTTAGATTATCCATTTGACATAACACTGCATTTTTTAAAAGGGTATATGTGCTGAAAGGAGTTAGCTGCATTTCTTTCTAGTTTTTTTTTTTTTGAGGGAACAGAATTGAAGTTCACATCTCCCAGATGAAAAAGAGCGTTGATGTAAGTAGGGCTTTCAAATTGTGAATTTTACACCACGTTTTTGACTAGATGTTTTGATATGAGTGATGAATAAAAGTTGTGTAGAAGTATGCTGGTGCAATTATATGAATGTGACATGTATTACCAGCTCTGAACAGTCGAATTACTGTGCCTCACCTAAACTCAGCTTGTCATCTGCCTTAAAGAGGATTACATATAGTAATGTGGAGAGATTGATAATTTTATTTATTCTTCCTACTAAATCATTTGTAACTTTGGTAGATTAGTTGATCCAGCTAGTACTTTAATGCTTTTTTTCTTTTTTCTTTTTTTCTGAGGCTGGATTTGTTTATCTAGGGATAGGCATATTTATTTTGTTTTAAAAGCTAGTATAAATTGCAGCTGTTACTGTAAAGAAAATTTAATTGACATCTAGTGTTATCAAATTGAAATGTATATAATTTAAATCATAACAGTTTCATTATTTAAGGACAGCAGGAAGAATTACATGGCTTAGTTGATGTTAAAAATCATGATGATGTATTATGAATACTGTAATAGCCCATATGTAGCACGAGGCTGTTGAAATCTGTGAGATGATGAAGTTCAATTCACGCAGTATTTCTACTACATTTGTGAAAATCTGTCTAAATGCCAATAAATTTAAGTCTTTGGGGAAAAAAATGCAATTACATAGTAGGACTATTTCAGATTCTGTCCTCATACTGCAGTATTGCAAACCTTCTCATAACTTTGCAGTTCTGACTAGATTGTTTAAAAAAGCCAGCATGACCGAGCATATCATTATATGGCTGAAGCTTTATCTTTACTTATTTCATCAAGCTTTTTTGATGCATGCTTTGAATGCCCAGTCCTGTCAGATGTGAACTTTGGAAAGACTAGAGGAATAGAAAGAGTGTTTTTGTCAAGGAATTACAGTGAGATTGGGTGTGAAAATGCATGAGAAGTTGTCACTGTGAGAATGGAAACCACCAGCAGAGAGGACATATTTGTTGGGCAACCAAAATTAAGACAAGGAAGGACATAAGTGAGAACTGCAGCTTGGAAGGCAAATGGTATTCTGGGCTCCATCAAAAGAGAGGTGGCCAGCAGGGACAGGAAGGTGATTGTCCCCCTCTACTCTGCTCTTGTGAGGCCCCATCTGGAGTACTGTGTCCAAGTGTGGAGCCCCCAGTACAAAAAAGACAGGGAGCTGTTGGAGAGGATCCAGAGGAGGGCCACGAAGATGATCAGGGGACTGAAGCACCTCCCCTACAAAGACAGGCTGAGGGAGCTGGGCTTGTTCAGCCTGGAGAAAAGAAGGCTGTGGGGTGACCTCATTGCAGCTTTTCAGTACCTAAAGGGAGCCTACAAACAGGAGGGGAATCAACTCTTTGAAAGGGTAGATAACAGCAGAACAAGGGGAAATGGTTTGAAGTTGAGGGAGGGAAGATTTAGGTTGGATGTCAGGGAGAAATTCTTTACAGAGAGAGTGGTGAGGTGCTGGAACAGGCTGCCCAGAGAGGTTGTGGATGCCCTGTTGATGGAGGTGTTCAAGGTCAGATTGGATGGGGCCTTGGGCAGCCTGGTCTAGTATTAAATGGGGAGGTTGGTGGCCCTGCATGTGGCAGGGGGTTGAAGATTCATGGTCCCTGAGGTCTCTTCCAACTCTGGCCATTCTGTGATTCTGTGAAGTGGAGGAAGAGATGTGAGGAAGCAGTAGTGAAAAGTATCATGAAGAAAAGCAGCAGTGAATTTCAGTGCTGCTGAACCAGCAGCTCCCTCAGACACTGACATGTGACTTTTGGGATAATTTATAGTTGTACAAGAAGACAGGGATAAGGAACAGAGGTAGAGGGCATAGGAAAGATTGCTAATAAGATGCTGCAGGGTCAAGTTAGGGCCATCTCTCTCTATGATAATGTTCGGAAACTCAACATTTCTGGGGTTGTATGACACATACATGATCCCTGAAGGCAGTCTGTTATATGCTCACAGTCGGTATTTCCTATCTGGACGATGACAGCCTGCTGCTGCTTCCGGTTGCTCCATATTTCATGTGGTAGAGATCTCATGCTCTCCTTCTTCAATTTACAGTTCCGCTGATGATCATATAGATTTCAAAATATGCTGTTCCATAGTAGCATTTCTTTCTTGGTAGCTTTTTATCAACCGGAGCAATTACAGAAAAATAAAATAATACTATTCAAATTATACATTAAATGTTCACTTAGAAAAAGAGTAAATTAAGATTAGCTGTATAACGTTAAATTGGATGCTTGCTGAAATATGGTGCAACTTAGCTATACTACCATCAAGCAGTGGCTACTTGTAGAACCCTGTCAAAAGCTTTTGAGAAAAACAAGTCACCATTCTATTTTTTAGTCCTATACTGTATACACATCAACTACTTTACATTTCATGTATTCAGTACACAGACTTTATCTTAAAATAATTGTTAAATTTTAGAAATGAGTCACAATTTCCTTAAATTGCTTAAAATTTTATCTCGCTACCCCAAATTAATTTTAAATAATAACGTTAACTTTCAGATTTATTAATAATTAATGCTAAAGCTAATTTATTGCTGAGTCAGAAGATAATCCATTGTGTCTTGAGTAATCTGCATTCATTGGGTCTGTCAAAGATTTCCAAGGAGCAGGATTTGACTGTTTCTAATAGTGTCGGTGAAATCTAATTAATCCTTAACTCTTAAAAATAAACAAATAAATAATAATTCAGAACTTGACTTACAGAATCATAGAATCAGTGAATTGCCAAGGTTGAGAAAGACCCCCAACATCATCCAATTCAATGATCCACCTACTACCACTGTTTCTCACTAAACCATGTCCCTTACTACAACTTCTAAACTTTTCTTGAACACTTCTAGGGTCAGTTACTCCACCAGTTCCCTAGGCAGCCCTTTCCTGTGCCAGATCACTCTTTTTGAGAATAATTTTTTTCCTGCTATCCAACTTGAACCTTCTCTGGTGTGACTTAATGCCAGTACTCAAGGTATACCCTCACCAGATCTGAATACAGAGGAATGATCACTTCCCTGCTCCTGCTGGCAGCACTGTTTTTGATACAAGCCAGGATGCCATTGGCCTTCTTGGCTACTTGGGCACACTGCTGGCTTATGTTTAGCTGAGCATCAACCAACACCCTCAGGTCTATTTCCTCCACACAGTGTTCCAGCCACTCTGCCCCAAGCCTGTAGCATTGCCTGTTGTTGTGGCCAAAGTGCAGGACCCAGCACTTGGTCTTGTTGAGCTTCATCCCATTGGCCTCAGCCCAGTGATCCATTCTGTCCAGATTCTCACAGAGATTTTTGAAATATGTAGTAGGATTGGCAGTCATAATACAGACAGAAACTGTACATAATGTTTAATAGTGCACGAAGAAGCTAAGTACAGAGTACATGTATCCATAGACTATTCACAGACTCTTTAAAGCAGGTATTACCACTTAAGAAAGACACACAGGGATAATTGTAATTAATTCTGTGACAGTGTCATCTCAAAACTCAAGAACAGTCAGTAACAACAAAGGTAGTTAGAATATCTGATAGGAAAGGAAGCGAGTAATAAGAATAGTGTTTTTCTGCATGAGTCTGTGATGCATCCAATTATTGAAAACTATATGGATTCAACTGGGTATAGCTCCAGACGAAGTTGACAGAGAAATAAACAATTCCAGTATAGGAGGAAAGATGTCAAGGAGAACTAGAACAGAGATCTGTAAAAGTACCCATACGATGGAGAAGATAGCAGACACTTACTTCTAACTCAAAGGCAGGGAGTTTGCAACACATTGCCAAATAAGCTTAAAATAGAGAAAAATAAATGTTTTTGAAATGTTCCCATATGTTATCAGTGTGTAACAGACATGATACACAGAGGTAGAGATTTTTGGTATGTCTTGCTTTATATTCAAGACTCATTGCCACATGGTGTTGCTATGCTTAGGAATCTAACTGTGTTTAAATACAGATAAGTGCACAAATTCACAGTGGAGAGGCCAACTAAATGCAGTTTGCTTGGCTTTTGCTTTGGATCCCTGACTTGTTAATTTTCAGCAGCTGAGCAGGGAAGAGCTGTTCTTTACAGTCCCTGTTTCCTAAATATCCCTGCAAAAGACTAGCTACTAGTGCAGACAGGCTGCAATCTCACCATTTCTGTGTGAAGCATCCTTCTTTTCCATTACTGCAACAGAAAATCGTTACTGAGTTTTTATCAAATTAAGCAGTCATTTTGTTTCCTAAGTCCTAGTGTGTAAGTCTAATGAGCGTAGGAGTAGAATATTAAAAGATCTAAATTATAGTGTTATACCTTCTTGTAGGCCATTCCACTCAAAAACATGATTAAAATGATTAAATTGTATTATAAAGAATATCAAGACATCCTTACTTTTCATTGCAGTGTTGAAATATTGGTATGATATTAAGCACTTGTTTTGCAATTGCAAAAAAACTACAAACTTTAAGGCTCATCAACATAGCAATTATTAATGAAGAAGCTGAGAAACCATTGGTTATGATCAGTCATGGGAGTTTCAGGTTCAATATCAGGAAAAGTTTCTTCACCAAAATGTTGGTTGAGTACTGAAAAAAGGGTTCAAGAAACATCTAGGCTCTCAGACATACAGTCTGATTTCAGAGTAGTCTTGTGTGGAGCCAGGAGTTGGCCTTGGTGATGATCCTTGTGGGTCCATTCCAACTCGGGATATTCTATGATTCCATGATTCTATGATTTTCTGATTATAAAAGTACTCCCAGAATCAACTGGACTAATGTCCTTTAGGTTTTTTCTTCCAGCTCTTCACACACATTGTCTGTCAGTTGAAATAAACATGTTGTGTGAGTGTTTTGGTCTTATTCAAATTGCTAGGGTGTAACCTGTGAAAAAAAAACTCAACTCTTGTTTTTAAATAAACTGTTCTTAACAAGAAGGTGCATGGTTCTCCTAGAAGGTCATATGAATGAGAAACTTAAGAAATCAAAAGACACGTATATATGAGTCACTGCTCTGGAAGGCTTCATTTCTATTAAATTGTCATTGATTTTTGTTTTATTGGTGATGTACTTTTAAAGACATCTCGTTTCACACTCTTGACACTAGAATGTGTTAGCAATAATAATATATTGCTTGTTGTTAAGAATTACTCCAGAGTAAAAAAAATATTATTATTGAAGACTTGTAGCATTGTGAAATTTATTTTCTCTTGCATTCAATTTAGCATTTCCTGACTTTAGTTTTGCAGACACAGTATGCTATGAGAGCTTAGCTGATTGCCTTCCATATTATAAAAGGTTTTAAAATCCCAAAAATGAAACTGTTCACATTTAACGTGCTATGTGTTAGCAACTGAATACTACCAAACAGGATTCTGCAGTAAAGAAAAAAAGTTAAAATTCAGTTGAGCACCATGGATGTTGATGAGCACGGTTTTGGTAAGGACATTTTCTTTTAGCGTCTGTTGTGTAGTAAAGCCTGAAATAATAACACAGTGATGTTACAAACAAGGAAAAACAAAGACTGCAAACAAATGGGAAGATTTTCATCTCCTTACACAATCTCTTATGAAATAAATAAATAGATCCATTATCAGATCAATCTGCTACCTCTCTGTTGCTGTTTGCTGTTCCACCAATTAGTCGAACCTTTCAGTAGAGATCTTACCTCATTGCAGCTATGGTCTATACTGATTAACAGTCCCAGCTTTCAAACTTTTGGGAGCAGAAAATTAATTTATTGATACCTGCTGTTCAAACTACCATTTAAAAGCTTACCTTGTGGCATGGAGTAGCTCGATTCTCCAGTCAGTGAATTATCTGCTGAGGCTCAAGAGAAGCTGTGCTCCTGCTTATATTTTCTAATGCTTTTCCTCTGTTGTTGTACGTCTGATTCTCATAGTAACTTAATTATTCCTGTCCGTGTAGAGCTAGTAGCTGTTGCTCTCATTTATCACAGAACTTACATAGCTCACAGGAAAAAAAAAAAAAAAAAAAAAAAAAAATGCAGCTTAAGAGCAGAAAGGAAGCAGATCTAAGATGTTACAGAAGCAGTTAGTTTTTTTTTCCAGATAGACCCATATTTGTAAATTGCTAAAAATAAACTCTTAAATTTATCCAAAAAGTATTCATTAACATTTACCCTATTTGACATTTTAAGAGTATAGTTTATAAATATTATGCAGAATTAAGATAACAGACATAGTACATTCTATAACATAGTTCTTTGTCCTTTTTCATGTTAAAAATAACAACATTTGTTTAATATTCATTTTAAATAAAACAAACCTTCTGAAGCTGTACCTGCTGTATCTAGAAGTAATGCAATTGCAAATAAGCTGCTATGATTCAGTCCTTAAAGAATACCATCTTAAAGAATAGCCATCTTTTACATGTTTGTTATGGCACGATAAATGACCTGCTGCATGTATTTAAAACTCACTTGAGGAATGATAAAATCAGACCTCAGTATTTATGTTCAGCTTGGCTTTTCATTACTCTGCAAGAAAAGTTGAGATGATCTTGCATTTTTTTCAGAATGGAACATTAGAAACAGAGTAGTCTTTTATGATCTCCTTATCCCATGCTTAGAGAGGGCAGTCTGTCTCTGTCATAGCTCTGGAGAAGAAGAAATGTGAGACAGAATTTACCAGGTGTGCTGATTCTATTGCACAGAAGTTCATTCTTCTCCTACCAGTGAGTAGAAATAGAAATGAGAAAATGCTACATTAGGAAAATCATTTAATGAGGCTGAGTGATCTTCTTAATTTTTGTTTTTGTGGTGGGGATTGTTGTCTTCCACAGTTGGCAGGCACTCTGGAAGGTAAGTTCTAGTTTGCGTAGGGAAGAAGGTAAAGTGTTAGGAGGAGATTTTAAGACACTCCATTGCAGCAAGTATTACTTTGAAGAATTAATGGCCTAAATAAAACACAGTTTTCATCTCTAGGACAGTCATCTGTCTGTACATTTAAATCATTTTCTGCTTTTCTGCCATTTATCTCAACTTTGTTTTTTCTCTACTTAATTGACATTTGCAAATCAAATTTAGATAAAATAAGTTTATACTGATCTGACCCAGACCCTTGATGCTGTGTACTGCTTATTTTTCAAGCACTTGCTTTTCTTGCTTTTCCTTTTCTAATACAATGTTTAGCCAGAGTCCAACTATGCAATTGGTAGAATTAGCATTCAGCAACCTATCTGGCTGGATGAAGTTATCTAAGGAACACGTTCAGTCCGTGGTCTTAACGACAACAAAGGATGACATCTGATGGCAAGTAGATGGTTATGACAATCTCTGTACAGTTACAAGCCTTTAAAATAAGGGCACTCATACTTTGAGTTAACTGATGCCTGGAATTCTGTTCCAAAGAATTAAAATGATAAGTTTGAGTTCCTGTCCTTAACCACAAGAATTCTCCCCAGTCCAATTTCAGATGTCTGTTGTTAGCTATGTCACAGTGTCATTTTTGTTATAGCAACAAGGACTAGCAATGTCAGCACAGTCACTTTTGAAAGAATTGTTCCAATTTTTTGTTATCCTTCCATTCAGCAAGACTGAAAGGAGTGCAAAATACTAAATACTAAATATTTTAAAATCTGCTGAGTTCCGAGATGATATTTTATGTTTAAAGGAGGAATTTGATTTCAGTATCTAGATTGATGTGGAATGTTTCTCTCCATTTTGCTTCTGGAAGCAGTTTGTAACTGCTTGTTAATGTAGCAATCTCTTACATCTATCCATCACTATGGCATGATTTGTGTCTAAGCACAAGCTTGGATGGTCACTCACTGTTGACTCAATTGTAGTTCTAGCATTCACAGTATATTTAAAGGGCAGCAACACTCATGTCATCTGCCACTCAAAGATGAGTAACTTGTCTTTAAGAAGTTAGCAAGTTGTTTGTGGACTCATTAGTGTCTTAAGCCACAGAGAAATCTACAGGTTGTATTCTTCTTCCTGCACTGGAGCAATATTTCTTCAGTTTTCACAGTAGGTATCATTCATATATGATATTTATATTTGTTCTAAATGCATTGTCTAAAAACAAAAGTGTTTTTTGAGGGCATAAAAGGAAGTACCAGTCTAAAACAAAATAAATATTAGAAGTGTGGTCTTTTTTTTTTTTTTTCCTGTAGATTTTTGGTGTTGAAAACAGCAATTGATTTAGTAGATAAATTATTTAATTTATCCCTCACCCCTCTGAGGCAAGTGTAAAATATACTGAGAAAAAGTAATTGCTGCTGTAAGTATATTTTTAAAGGATTGTACTGTATGATTGACAGAATGCTTTACAACCAAATGAGTTACAACTGTGCTATTTTGATAGCTGGTAACCTTGAATTGCCGATTTATTAACTGTAAAGTTTTCCCTGGGAAAGTCAGGCACAGAGAATTCTCAAAATGTATGTCAGATTGCTATGAATAATTTTATTAGCATTAAGTGAGACCAGTTTTTCAGTAAAGCAGCTACTCCTTTTCCCCCAAAGGATGAAACCAGAAACTAACAACAAAGGAAAATTTGTTCTCTGTATCTGCCAGTGCACCCACAACTATAATAAATTCTGGTACTTGTGAAAGTCACAGCAAAACCACACCCATATGAGGCACGGTAGAGCCAGAAGAACCAAAAGAGTTTCATTAACTGCTTGGCCTCTATGTATTTTCAGGTTTGCGATTTTCATCTGGCTGATGCTGTATTGCTGTGATCAGAGACAGTGCCATATGCTGGATCTTCTGGCAGAAGCTAGGATATGACAGCAATTACATCTTGGCACTCTTTAGAGCAGAAACTTAGGAAATTATGAGTCAAGTTTCACTCTGCTAGGAGGCCCAGAGGTATCTGCTAGGGCCCACACAATAGCTGGAGAAGTTGCATGGCAGAAAATGTATTAGATGGTGCATTTTTTCTGAAAATTGCTGGTTGTCTCCTGTGGATCTCAACCTGGTACTACATTCCCTCATCCCCTTTCCCCAGGGGCTCCCTAGGAAATTCATGGTAAGTATTGCCTCTCTCAAGCTGCTGGCCTCTAGAGAGCAGAAGAGAAACAAAAAATGACCTCTCAGTATCAGTTTTAGGATATTAATCCTTGTATCTGACCTCACAGGCTGCTGTCCGTGGTTTGGAGCAGCAGAGTGAAATGGATGTAGCCTTGTCAACGAGGTTACCTGTTTGAGATGTGGTGTGCATAATCACATGCTGAAGGCTGAATCTGTAAAGAGAGCAAATGCAATTTGCTTAAAGTGAATTGATGGCCAGTGAGATGAATGGCTTACATACTTTATTACCATCTCTACAGTGTTCTAGGATATGGCTCACTTTGACCACTGCTCTGCTGGTAAACCTTCAGGATGCTGGGGCAGGAGAATGGTGTTTTAACAAATAATATGTAACTTCATTTTAAATTATTAGTGAAAAAGACCCCTTTTCAGGAAATAAGCATCATATTATCTTCTTAGTGGTAACATAAATAATGCACAAAGTTAAAATCACAGAAAGCTGTTAGATCAAAAAAGAAAAAAAAAAAAAAAAAAGCAGAAAGAAAGAAAGAAGAGCATTTGGGAAAAATTGTCATTGAACTTCAGAGATAAGGTATTCCCTTTCAGTACCACATTTCCCATAAGCCACTTTTATGTCACACTTACGTTGGGTCTGTATATGCAATTGCTCATATGCTGTAATATTGTGTTTCAAATTCTGATATTTCCTTTAACAGCACACTTTACTTGTCAGAAAAGTCCTACTGAAAGGATCTTTACAGATTTGCTGTGCATGCTTTTAAACTTATTGCTGTGTTTTCTTTATGTTCTCAGCCACTAATATGCACCTGATCTTTTGTCTCTGTATCACCAGGCCTCCTGAACCTGTTTACAGCACTGTGAACAAACTGTGTGATAAACCACCTTCTCCTAGGCACTATTCCCCTGTCGAGTGTGACAAAAACTTCCTTCTTACAGCTCCCTATCCCCACTACCACATAGGCCTGCTCCCTGACTCTGAGATCACCAGGTACTGCATGCGCTTCTTCCTCACCTCCTTTGTTAGAGTGCATGAACATCGCTAGGTTTATCTCATAGTTTGCACCTTCACCATAGATCTTTTTCTACAGCTTGTGCTTATTTTTAACCATGCTTTCACATTTGCACCACTGGAAGATATATGCTACTTTGGTATATAATTTTGGTCATCCAAAATCCAGTGATGATTACAGGCAATGTTTTAATCCATTGGAATGGTGCTCTAAAATAGGCTATGTCATATCTATCACATTTTACAACTTAATTCAGTATACATTGTTCTGTAATTATGTAAAATGACTAAGATTTCACTGAAAGCTGTAGTAATTTAGTTGGAATTCAATCATTTTGTTTCTGTGTTGCGCATAGTTTTTTTTACTATCTTTGGGTTTACAGAATAGCTGCCTAAGCCACTGAAAGAAAATTAGCACCAAAAAAAAAAAAAAAAAAAAAAACCCACCTCACCAAGTCATAGCTGAGAGTACATTTAAAATTTAGCAATTTATAGGCTAGCTGTGCTCTTAGAATACAGTAAGTAAAAACTACAATAATGAACATTTCCATAATTGAAAGAAATGGAAGACAGTGCTAAAAAATAGTCAGTGATTACCTTCAAGAAAAAGGTTAAAAACTAAGTTAAGAAATAAATTACATTGTTCAAAACTGTATGCTAGTATAACTTAGCCAGGCATTCTTCTGTAGCTTATTGGTGTAGTAACAAACTATTTACAAACAGGATCTAGGAGACAAGAGTTAGCACAAGTTTTTAAGTAGGTATTGTGTGCTTCCTTTGTCAGGATAATAAATGGAAAAACGTTTTATATTCTACAGCAGAAGAAAAAATAATTGTATTTCAAACTTTGATCATAGACATTTAACACACACACACACACAAAAAACACTTTTCAAAGAGAAGAGAAGCGTGGGAAGAAGAGAGCATAAGTTTGTAAGTGGAAAGTAAAACGATAAATTAATGTAAGATACAATAACAGGAAAGAAACCTTGGAGATTAGAAAAACATCGGTGAAAGGCATTGCAGTACTATAAAATAGAAAAATAAATTAAAAAAAAACAATAAGACTTGCTAGTGAAGAATGCAGCAGATGTGGTAGGACTTTACAGAAGCTGTTGATTTCTTATGATGAAAACTATGTGGCTTCTAGAATTTGTAACAAGATGCTTAATCACTACAAAAAGCTGTTCAGATCAGTGCAAATGTAGTTGAAAAACATTCATAAGGACAACATTTTATAAAGGTGCTAAGCACTAATAGATCTGTTCACAGTATCTGAATGTCTCTGCAGATACTGTCTTGAAGGAAGATCAAAAAGTAGTAAAATGACTTCAGGTCTTTAGGTACACAAGTAAATTTGTCTGCAATATCATAATGTTTCTGTGTGTTTAGACACAGACAAGAAAAGAGATCGTTATAAAAGTATTCCTAATCAACAGTGGTCATTTTAAAAAGAAAAAAAAAACAACCTGAACTCAAAAGCGGAACTAGTGATTTCTAGGAGAATTTGCTGCCATGTAAATGGAGCTTGTTAACCATAGACAGGTGCAATCCATTGCCCAGTAAGTTATCTCTAGTTAGGACTATCAGGCCTATGGGGTTAGCATAGGGAAAAAGGTTTGTTAAAGGGTATCAACTGCTGACCACCTAGTCAGATGCCAATAAACAGGGGAGCCCTGGAGAGCAGAACTGGGCTATTTGTGCTGCTAGTAATTCTCTACATCCTTTTGTTTTATTGTGTGATTGAACACTCACTTGGTCATCAGACATTTGATAATCTGACATCAGGACTTAAAAAACGGAGGTTTTTTCAACTGTCAGCTAACAGTTCTCCTTAATAACAAGGTTTTATTTCTCATCATTCCAGTTTAACATAAAATTAAGCCCTATTCCCTGTACATTTAACCAGTTTCAGTGTTCCAACAAAAAGTGCAGAGAGATAACAAAAAGATGAGAAAAGACACAACTCATGGTTTAATGCTCTGCAATATGCTTTGCTACATGCTGTGAGAGAGGCGACTGATTGCTATCATTTATTCTTCCTTCCCACTGTGCAATTACATTTAGATGGAAAATATGACCATTTTTGATATTCACAAATGCTGTCATTTTTTCTCTGGACTCTTTGAATAACTGACCATGGAGGAAGCCATTTGAAATATTTTTCACCAATATGCCTTTGGTGAGGAAAGAGACAGCATTATGACATATACCATAATCCAATCTCCAAAACAGACTCAGTGTTTACATTTGGACACTGTATAATAGGGAAGTATTAAGCTCATTTTAAACCTAATAGAAGTGGCTATGTTTTAAAAGTGTTCATTGCGCACACCCCTAAATTTCAGAAAAGTAATATTGTCTCAGGGATGTGATGTGTTGAATCCATACAAAGACCTTCTTCTAAATCTGCAGCTGTGCTACCACTATGTCTATTGAAAACTGTGCTACAAAAAAAAAATCCTCCAAATTTCGCCCAAGTATCTTGAAAGGTCTCCATTTACCTACCTAAATTCCACAAAGCCTTGTTTCTCTAGGTTATTTACTTTCTTGCTCTCCAGTCAAACGTGAAGAGTTCTTGGTCTTCTTGCAGGCTTCCTTGAAATAGTTTTTCATTAGAATTTGTCATCCCTAGGCTTGTTAAGGAAGTTGCAGGGATTGTTTGCTTGTTTTGGTAACTGCAGTCATTGAAATATCTCTGTGTTCCAATACTGAGAATCTGCTGGTGAACTTCAAATCATCTGGTTTGACAAATAACTCTTCCAGAGGAAGAGGAACATGATGTCTTGTTCTCCCAACTGAAATGCTTGTAAGGCAGCCAGCTCCTTTGAAATTGCTGCTCCAGATAATTTGTCAGCCACTCCTCAGATGATCACTTTGTCAAGGCTCATTAACTTAATAGGCAAAGAGAATTCATAGGCCAAAGCTTTATTTGTCTATAATAAATTTGAGTTTATAACCTTTGCTTTTATGGTGATCTGTCTGGGTCTCTCTGTAGCTTAGCAGTCTAGGAGAATATACTCCAATTTTAGGATGAAAGTAATTTGGTTTTGATCAGTTAACATGAATTGACATTAGCGATGCTATGTCTACATACAACAGCTGAAAATATGTCCCATCAAAGGCAGAAGTAGAAAGAGAATTTTGGAGCAGTAAGCTTTCCTCTAAAAGAACCAAGTGGGAATGGAGAGGATATTCATATTCTGTCATAATTATTGACAATACACATAATTACTGACAATTATGTGTATAGATTATTGACAGCCAAAAAAATTGAAGCTCATGGGGTAGCAGAGTTTCT
Source organism: Meleagris gallopavo (assembly GCF_905368555.1). Classification (NCBI taxonomy): domain Eukaryota; kingdom Metazoa; phylum Chordata; class Aves; order Galliformes; family Phasianidae; genus Meleagris; species Meleagris gallopavo. The sequence goes on along the minus strand of NC_139404.1, from coordinate 187,170,658 downwards.
ACAAATAAGAGACTTTGTTTCTGTGCTATGTGATATAAAATGTTGTGGTCTTAATCCTGAGAACTTCTTTGCATTCACAAGACACGCTTCAGTTCTGTCCAGAATTGACTTCCCTGTCTTCAGTGAAATACTCTTGGCACTCAAGTTACTAGCACAGTTTTTGTTAAAAGCTAGCTTCAACATTGTTGATTTGTGATTTTTTGTTTTTTTTTTTTCCTTAGGTATTTAGTTTTCTCTTAGGCTTTCGATCATGAAACAGTGTGATGGCATCAGTATTTTTTAATGCATGTAGTGGAAGGAACCATGCTTTCTAGTCATGGGAGAAAAGCAAGAGAGCATCCCTGGAAAATAAAAATATGGGAAAATGTTATTCATCTTAAGTATGACTTTTTTGTATGTTCAGATTCTACTTATGGGGCTTATCCTACTTACAGGGCTTGGGTGACTGGAAAATATTTGGCTTACTTTTAGAACCAGTTTCTTGAAGTTTCTTGAAACCAGGATCAGTTCTGACTAACACTGATTTGCAGTCTTTGAAAGTTAATGATTTTTCGCTTTGTTTTCCCACCTATGAAAGGCTCTTAACAGTGATCACACAGAGCTTCTCTGAAAACTAATGCTATCTGTGACAGTTGCATTCTATTATTAACAGCAGTTTGTGTTACTGCATAATAACACAATGAATGATTTTAAGGTATTTGATGAATTAATGTCATCATTTCTTGGAACTCCACTACTTTATCACCAATGAGAATTAGGAAGAGAGAATAAAATTAGTATGTGGATCTACAGCAAAGCCTTTTACAGAAAGCGTGCTGTTTTCAGTGATATTCAGGGGTGACTCAGCATCAAATAACTCAGAAAAGCAATACATATAAGTGTGCTAAAGTGTCTACGCATGAAGTTGATATGGGTAAGGTGACTGTAATATCCATTACCTTAACGATCAATATGTGGAGCTGCTTCTGATATGTTCCCACATCCTCCACGTAAGCACACGAGGGTCACTACACTGACTAGCCTCTGCAGTCAGACTAGTGTGTGCCTGCAGTGCTAAGCACTGCTGCTTATGGTCATTTCATTATAGGGATCCCTGGGATCCCTCTACAGGCAATGAAGGAACTGCTGAGAAGATGCCAATTGCTTTTTACTGATTGTGGCAAGAAGCTATTTCAAAATGGGAGTGAATGGTGGGCTTCTTTGATGCCCACTGCAATTGCATTGTTCTCTGTGCGGATTTTTCTTCACACTGACTGGGGTGGTTTCACCCCAGTGACTCCACCACACTGCTCTCTCACTCCTCCTCCACAGAACAAGGGAAGAGAATGTAATGAAAGAAAAGCTCATGGGTTGAGATCACTCACCAATTACTGCCACGGGTGAAACAGACTTAGCATAGGGACACTTAGAAAAGGGAGATTAATGTAATTTATTGCTTATTGATAGCAGACCAGAGCAATGGGAAATGCAGGGGAATAGCCTGCTCCACCGTGGGCCTCTCCTGGGCCACAGGGAGCTGCTGCTCCATGCCTGGAGCACCTCCTGCCCTCTTTCTGCACTGACCTGCAACAGGTCCCTTTTGGAATCTCAGCCCTCCACTACCAAAACGTTGCCATGTAAGTCCAACGCAATAGCCCACTGGGAACAAGCTTACTGTCAAAATGATGCATATAGCTGTTCTTGTGAGTGCCTACCTTCCAGAAAGGCTCTTGTCATCATTATTGAAACTCACATCATACAGGAGTACTCATCGTCCCGTTTTCAATCCCATGTGTTTAATATGGGAATTATATCTCCCCAAACACATCTGGCCATATTCTGAGCTTTTTGAAATGCCTGATAACCTGAAGATGGAATCTATCAAGGAGGCAGTAAAATATAAGATAGAGATTAAGAAATCCAGTCTTCGGCTTGCCCCTCATAAACAAAACCACATTCTTAAATTTAAAACGATTTTTTCCTATTGTAGTCAGATTCATCTACTTATTAGAAAATTTCGATTTTAACATTGAAAGTGAGTTTGTTTGGGCAAATGATTTTAAATATTCAGTGTGAGAATTTTAGCAGATGGGTATTTTTTCCTATTAATATCATGGAATCAGCATCTGGATGGATCTGCTTCTTACACAGTGCAATCACAGGCAGCAAGCTTATGTGTAGGAACTAACACCACTAAACAGCACTGTTTAAAGTCATTGAAAGAGGATAAGGGAACAAATCTTTGAACAGCAAAATAGGAGACACTGTCAGTGTCAGTGGAAACAAAGCCATCCTATAGTCACAAAGGAGAAATAATGTAAGAAAATGAACTCTAAATGTTTAAAATAAGCCTCAGTAAAGTATCTCAATTAAACCATAAGGTGGTGTTTTCAAAAATGTCTTCAAGACTCATCTGTGCCTAAACACATTTTTAGATATTCAGAGGTACAGAGCATATATCAGCCCCTAAGCAATTTAAGATATTAAACTGGACACCAAAGTGCCTGGCTTGGGTACTGCTCTTCACACTGACGGGCACTAAAGCATCCTGTTGTTGCTGATTTAGGGAGATTTAGCTATTTTAGTGCTATGGTCTCAGCTCCTTAAACAATATCCTCACAAATTCAGTACCTCTTTAACTCTGGAACACCTAGACGTTTCAAAAAATAAGCCTGATCTTTTTGATTCACAAGTGTATATGTTGATTCAGAAGAATATACGTTGCAGTGGTTGACAAGATGCAGTCCAGCTGCATACAGCTACACGCATGTTATGCTCGCCTGGGCTGGGCTGCTTCAGAATGCAACTCCAGAAATTCAATATTTTATAGTTATTTGCAGTAAGGCAAAACAAAATCAGCATAAACTGTGCTGATTAGCTGTCCAAAACCAGCATGCAATATCTTGTTGTAGGTTGTCCCTGCTGAGGAATCAAACTCCTGAGACACTTAAATTATTTAGGATCATTTGAAAACAGTAAAAATGTATTGTGATTATCTCTTATTACATTTAATTAACAATTTTAAAACTCTCCATTGTAATGATTTCTTACTTTTTTTTTTAATCCTGACTCAAGTGTTGTCTTTAAGTAAATGATCCAGTCATATAACTGTTGTTGTTTATGAAAGAAAAATGATGAAGCCTCAGTTTTCAAGTAATTTTGCATGGCCGAATCTCTGACCTTAATAAGCACTAACATTTCTGTAGACTCTCTTTTGCTCTTTCCTTTTTATTTAATGAGGAGATTTCTATTTTGGACACTATTAATTAGAACGATTAGGAAGATGCACCTTTAGAAAACTGAGAGAGATGATTACAAGAGAAACTTAACCTGTAGAGGCATAAAATCACTACAGTTCAAGTGTTTAATTATGTAAAGTTCAGAAGCTTTTCAGGTTAAGATGGAATGCTTCAAGTTAGTGCTGCTGGGGTTTATTTCCAGTTGTGCTGCTGACTAAATATGTTTACTTGAGCAAATCACTTAATTCTATTTGCCTTACTTTAACTAGCAGTAAAATAATCTTCTTATTCAGTTATACTGAGAACGATAACTAATATCAATACACAGAAGAATTTTTTTTTTTTAAGGAAACAAAGGAAAAAATAAGTTGTTTCCATTCTATCATTTGAGAAATATTCTGTACTATGGGAATAGTCTAAGAAGTCTAATAATATTCTTGGCTGTATTAGCCAAAGTATCACCAGCAGGTAAAGAGAGGTGATCCTTACCCTGTACTTAGCAATTGTGAGGCTATACTTGGGGTACTGTGTTCAGTCCTCAGGCCTCTGTTACAAGAGGGATACAGACATACTGGAGAGAGTCCAAAAAAGGGCCACTAAGATGATGAAGGGCCTGGAGCCCCTCTGCTGTGAGGAAGGCTGAGGGAGCTCGGACCGTTCAGCCTGGAGAAGATGAGGCTCAGGGGGATATCATCAATATTCATAAATACCTGAACAGAGGATGCAAAGAGAACAGAGACAGGCTTTTGTCAGGTCAAGAGGCAATAGGAAGAAAGTGGAGCAAAGGAGGTTCGCTCTGAATACCAGGAAGCATTCTGTGCTGTGTGGGTGACAGAGCACTGGAAAAAATTGCTGAGAGAGGTCATGAAGTCTCCTCCTTGGAGATCTTCAAAAGCCACCCGGAGATGGTGTTGGACAAATGGTTTAGATGTTCCTGCTTGAGCAGGGATTGGGCCAGATAGATTCAGAGATTCCTTTCAACCTCAGCCATTCTGTCATTTTCTGAATGCATGCTTTTATTTTCAGAATTACTGTGTTTTCTTGAGTTACAGATCTACTTTAATGTTCTACATTCACTGAAGTTAAACAGTATATTCTCAGCTCATAAAATGGACAGAGATTTTAACATAGTTTAGTTAAACAGAATATCTTCTTTCCTAGATCATTAGAGAAGAAAAAAAAGTTGTCATTTCTTCGTAAAAAACCATCTAAACCACCGGTATTAAAATTTTCCTGCTGCCATGATTACAGACATACCCACAGAGAGACATTTGGTAACAAAGAAGGAAGATGTCTCCTTCCTTTTCAGTCCTATAAGAAAGCTCTGAAATTCAGTCTCTGAGAAAGACAAAGCAAACAATCCTGAATTTTGGAGTGCCTATCCTATGCCTTATTTAGATTAATGATAAAGGCTGGAATCAGAAAGCTTAAAAAGATACCTTGTCACTTTTGGCTGGTTCCTGCTTGAGTTTTGGCCTGTGCGGTCAGTCACTCAGTGTGGGGAGGCTGAGGTGGACTGTGACCCTTGAAATTGAAATTTTATTTTATGTCTGTTTCACCTGACACTGGCTACCAATTTCTCTTTACCACAGTAATGGAATAGCTTGGGTTGGAAGGGGCCTTTAAGATCATTTAGTTCCAATCCCCCTGCAGTTGGTAGGGTTGCCCAGGGCCTCATCCAGCCTGATCTTGAACACTATTCAAGGATACTCTGATGAGGCATCAGATCATCTCACAAAAATCCAAGCAGTCCATTTATAACTAAATCCACCACACAACTATGTTGTTTGAAACATGTTCTGGTCTATGAATGTATTCTAGAATCCCTTTGAAACAGTTCTTCCAACAAAAAAGAGCATTAAAGCTCCACACACAGTGTTCATTCAGATGCATCAGATTGTCAGGAGAAATTTAAACCCACGTTTTTTATCTTGGTTCCATATCAGGTTTGGGTGTATTCAGAACAGATGACAAATATTTGACAGTGTCCCTCTGCACAAGGGTGCTACAAAAGCAAGTTGGAGCCATTCACTAATTCAGATCTTGTCCACAGTGCTGAAAGTTAATGGCAATTATTACCTTATTACCTAGCAACTGTCTAAAGGCTGATGTGAGAAATGAGTTTGGAGATTTCAGTTTCATTCCTGTGGACAATTTTCCACATCATAAAAATCATCACTCCGTCTGTCATAGCAATTGCTAGACTCTGAGCTCATCAGAGAAGCCAAGAATAGATTTAACCTGGAGAACAAATTACTCTTTTTACCCCAAGAGAGAGTTCTTTGAGCTTAGAAATGAAATATGACTGTGGAGAAAGGGTAAATAATGCTACCCTGTGGCTGCCTATAGAGTACATGTTGGAGGAAAAATAATTTCCAAGGTTACATCTACACAAAAAAGAGTAAGAAAGCTTGCTGGTTAGAGCAGAGAGCTGAAAACAGAAATTTCTCTGCACTTCTGGCAGGTCATAGGACCCTTGGCAACTTTCACCTTTCCTTCCAATTTGTCCAATTGTGAAATACACGACACATCCACAGAACCCAACAACCATCAGTTAAAATGTATTTCCAGCAGGTGCAGGTAGGCATGATTTTGTGTACTGCATAAACAAGTGTGATCATTAGTACCAAATACAGCGATAGGAAACATCATTACAAGCAGGTGGAACCTCTAATTACATGTAATTTGTCATGAAAATGCGACAGAATTATAACAGCAGCATTAATGACCCTTCCCTCAGCCCTATGCTTGTTTTATACTGCAGTTATCCCACTGGAGTAGTGAATTGCTGAATCAGGCTTTCAAATTATTTTCTATCTAATTATCACTATTTATTATTGTTGACATAAAGCATGTATGTAGATTTTTGCAAATATGTCCATTATTGTTGGTTTTCTGAGTTAAGTAAGGTCTGAATTGGAATGGAGAGATGTCTAAAATGCTCTTGTGAAACAGAAATTAGGAGGTAGTGCTCCTTGCTGAGTCTGTGCACAGCCAATAGTGCAAGTCCATTCATGGGCACTGTTTTGAAGACGTAATAAAACAGAACAAGCTGTTTAAGCTCAATTCTCATCTCTTGTTTCTCTGTCATAACTGATTTCACAGTACTTTACTTTTTCCTACCCAGAATCATATAATACTAGTTAATGGAATAGTCAGAAACACAGAAATACGGACTATAAAAACTCCTGACATGATGGGATCCATGAGAATGTACTTGTATCTTTACGGATCTATGAGAACAATATTTACTTCCTGTGGTTAAAAGGAAAATTTACCTCAGTAATGGCTAAAACAGTGAAAACAGGTTCTTCTGCCATTTCATTATTTTTAAATGGATATAAACCACTATTAGAAAAAAAAAGCAATCAAGTGTTTATACGTTTCTCAGACTTGTGCAGAAATATTTATTAGGCATCACATTTCCTATTTGCAAAAAGCATTTGTTGTTATTTGAAAATATTGCTTATATAATTGAAACCATTTGTTTGCAGACACTTCAATGCGATATAAGTAATGACAACAATAACCGTAAAAATTTTAAGATGCTTATTTAAATTTTAGCTGGACTGAAATTCTCAAAAGCACTTTGGGGGATGTTCAACATTGTTCCCTTATTCAGTCTGGTAACATAATTATTATAAAGAGGCTTATGAAAACTGGGAGAATAGCAGAGAGAAACACCCAAATTGTAGGAAACTAAACTTTCTCTTATCCACACAGTGCATTAATGTGCATGTGTTAAAATTAGCCAGTTGTTTTTAAATACTGTCTAGATTATAATAAACACTACCCTTATTTAAATTCAAGCTTTCCTTTTGGTGTGGAGAGGACTGCTAATTTTATTTTTTTTTCATATTGATTTAAATTCATTTTCACCTATTTTCATAGAGATTTTCATATCTCTAAATGTTTGTAGTATTTAAGAGACATGGAAGATGCTGAACAAAATTTTAAAAATCACTAAGCGAATCAATATCCTAGTGAGAAGATTGCCAGTTGTAAAATGCTAGATGAGCTTTCAGACACTGTCATGAGTCAAAGTGCAACTGACTTTCTGTAAAATACAGATTTGGAAATACCTAAATTACATTTGAAAGTGAAATGTGAGTTACTAACTGAATACAGGCCGGAGATATACAGGCAAGAATCTCTGCTTAAATTCCACAGTTTGTCATAGAATCACAGAATCATCAAGGTTGGAAAAGCCCTCCAAGATCATCCAGTACAACTGTTCAACTACCACCAACATTTCCCACTAAACCATGTTCCTTAGGACCACCTCTAAACATTTCTTGAGCACCTCCAGGGACAGTGACTCCACCCCTCCCTGGCAGTCTGTTCCAGTGCCTGACCACTCTTTGAGAGAAGTTTTTCCTAACGTCTAGTCTGAATCTCCCCTGGCACAATTTGAGGCCATTTCCTCCAGTCCTATCTATAGTTTCATAGGAGAAGAAGCTGATCCCCACCTTGCCACAGTCTCCTTTCAGGTAGTTGTAGAGAGTAATAAGGTTTCCCCTGAGTCTTCTCTTCTTCAGACTAAATAATCCATTCCCTCAGCCATTCTTCTTAAGACTTGTGCTCCAGACCCCTCACAGCTTTGATGCCCTTCACTGAACACACTCCAGAGCCTCAATGCTCCTCTTGTAGAGAGGGGCCCAAATGGAACACAGTACTCCAGGTGCATCCGCACCAGTGCTGAGTACAGGGATATGATCACTTCCTCACTCCTGCTAGCAACACTGTTTCTCATACAAACCAGGATGCCACTGGTCTTTTTGGCTACCTGCCTACCTTGGCTACCTTCTTGGCACACTGCTGGCTCATGTTTGGCTGATCATTGACTTACACTCCCAAGTCCTTTTCCTCTACACAGTCTTCCAGCTTCTCTGCCCCAAGCCTGTAGCATTGCCTGGGGTTATTGTGGCCAAAGTGCAGGACCTGGCACTTGATTATGTTGAAATTCATCCCACTGGCCTCAGTCCAGCAATCCAGCTTGTGCAGATCCCTCTGTAGGGCTTTCCTACCCCTAGGCAGATGAGCACTTCCTGTCAACTTGGTGTCATGGCACTTCTGCTGTGTCCCCTTTTGGATATTGAATATCCCTTTTGGATATTGAATTTTTCTTCTCTTCACCTCTCAAATGGAAAATAGGTTGAGTATACACTTGGTAGCCCATACACTTCGCCAGCCCATTTTTAATTCAAATTAAATTGTTTTACTCCAGCTGACTTGTGTCTGTTTTTTCTCACTGCACTACATGGTGTGAAAAAGAGTAGTGCAGCCCTTCAGTAAGAATATCTTAAGGCTACTTTAAAGTTATTTTGAAGGCATTTCTTGGGTTACGGGACTTACTACATGTTTGGCCACCAAAATAATCTGGTGATTACTTAAAAATGTGGGCTTTTTTCTTTCCAGTCTTAACTTCCAATGATGCAACCCTGCAGTGGTTATATATGACTTAAGAGCCTTAATATTTATGCTATAAATTCAAGTTCAGAATCATAGAATCATAGAATCGCAGGGGGTGAAAGGGACCTCAAAAGATTATTGAGTCCAACCCTCTGCTAGAGGACATTCCCTATATTAGGTATTAAAATAAAGTCACTGGAAAATACTTGAGGGTTTTTTCTTTAGTTTTTTTTTTTTTTTTTTTTTCCTGATTTCACAAAGAAGTGAAAAAAGTGCACATTGCATGTGCATAAAGGGTTACAAGCTCTACACATCCTTGAATTTTGTGGAAGTTTAGTTATGCAACTGACCTTTTTGGATTGGACCTAAATTTAGCTAAATTGTCATTGTAAATATGCATGTAAAAATTATTAATGTTTTAAGATCTTAATGAGTTTATTCTTCAGAAAGATTTTTTTAAAGAATAGCACTTAAGGCAGCCAGCTTATCTAAATTTCTTCTTACACTGCATGGAACTGTTACTGTTACTGTTTAAAAAGTAAGCTCAATAGAAATGACAAGATATTAAAATACATTTTTACTAAGACAGGGAAGGAGGAAAAGATCTAATCTGAATTCAAAATTAGAATTTCTATGTTGTTAAGGATATATTAGACTAGATACATCACAGTTCCAAGGAAGATGGAAAGAGAATTTATTTTTTCCAGATATTTCCACATTCCACACAGAAAGTGGTTAATTGCACCGATAATTTGAGTTGATTGCAGTATCTTTTGAGGATCATTATATACTTACTTTTATGGTGTTGAAATCACTATAGAGGGGGAGTGAGCCAGAAAAAGAAGATAACTCTACAGAGTGAGATTACTTTTTTATATAAGGCCTCAAAGACCACAAATTACTTTCCATTTGGTTACAAAGATTTGTAACAAATCTGTATTCTTAACAGCAATAATTTTGTCTTAAAGACAAACTTTCCTAAAAGGCAGCCTGAAAATAACAACATATATTGCACTTTGGAAAAACAGAATGTGTAAGCATGCACACCTGAAAAGCACTGATACCTACATGGGCGACTACACAGCTCTGAAACTGAGTGCCACTTGTTGCTACCTGCTGGCAGAAGGATGCATCTTCATAGCCTGATGCAAGACTATTCAGATAAGCCTGAGCTGTCTCTAGACAAATTAGCTAGGCTGATTTATTTTCCAATAAATGCACAAATTGATAGTTGACGGATATAGTCAGCAATATGTGTTTTGTTCATTTCAGTTGCTGAGCTGATGAACATTGCACAAGCTGTAATCACAACTCAGCCTGTCCAGAATCCAACGACAGAGTTGCAAGTAGGAGGACTTTTCAGTATCTGCAACTGTGTGGTTACACAGGCTTGGCTGGAAGAAGTCACACGGGTTTGACTAGGATAAAAACTCATGTAGTACTGATGCTCCACCATGTAGAAGAGAATCACTTTTAATTTTCTGACTCAGTAGCATGAATAAAGCTTGTCAAGGAACTTTCATTCCCAATCACATGACATTTCAGTGGTTGCTTCTGAAAAAGTCCCAATCTATTTAAATGTATTACTGGGTAGCTTTCCTGAAGAATAGCTACTCACTGAAAAATAAATTCTTAAAGCATTGCAGTGGTCAGTCTTTTTGCTGTTGACTTAAATAAGTCAAGCAGTATGAACCATTGCTGATAGTAAACCTTAAAACACACTGCTGACATATAAAATTCTAGTTATTAGTAATCATCATTGCGAGAGGCATTTTTTATAGTTCATGTAGATTTGCTTTTTAGTAGGATAGAATGAACTGTATTTTTTCACACCAGATAGGTATTATTTTCACCAAGTCAAACCTTTGTGTTTTTATATTTAAATTTGCCACTTCTGCTACTCTTGTATTACCATGTTGTACCAGAAAAATAAAAAAAGAAACTCAATTAATGTCAAGTAACAGCAGCGTAGCGTTGATGCAAGTTATGAAATGACAGGTTTTCTTTAGCTTGCCCACATAAATGGTGAGGAGTACAAATTAATTTTAGTCTTGTCTGCCTAAATGTACTTATATGGCTCCTGTCATGGTAAGAGTCTGGACATCTCATTTGTCTTTGTTTAGGGACAGAGAGTTGATGAATAGAGAGTCTAAATGGCTTTAGAAGGTCTCAAAGGAATATTTGCAGTGAAGTTGGGAAGTTTCAGACTCACTTGCCAAAAGGAGCAATAATGTCTGAATTTACAATTTATAAATGGTGGCTGCATCAACAATAACAGGTTTAACAGTAAAATACAAATTTAAATGAATTTAGAAGCCTCAAGTCTGTAGAATGACTCCAGTTCTATTCTTGATCCAGAGAAAAAAAGAAGTAATCAAACTATGCCACTTAGCATGGGTGGAAAAATGAGCACTGTATACTCAGATTTGACTGATGAGTGAAAGAACACTTTGGGTTTATTGATGTATGTTTGTCCAATTATATTAACAGAACTGATGAAAAAAATTATTCAAACACATTATTTATAATAGCAGGCATCTCTGATAAGTTAGAAGAGAGGCATAGCATGGAATAAAACATAGAGTCATAGAATCGCTCAGGTTGGAAAAGACCTTAAAGATCATTGAGTCCAACCACAGCCTACCCATACTACCTTAACTCTAACAACCCTCTGCTAAATCATATCCTTGAGCACCACATCCAAACGGTTTTAAACATATCCAGGGATGGTGATGGTTGATAATAAATCAATCATTTGTGACAAGAGCCTATTGCCATGGAATTTGCTACCGATCTTGCATACGCAAGATTTGAAAATGTGGATGACTTTTCAATGCATGGGCTTATCCTCACACTGCCACTTGTATCATCTGAGTAATCCATGTTTTGTAGGTGAAGAATTTCATTGATTGAAGGGTGTCCATGAGCTCTCTGTAGAACTGTTTCTACAGAGAATTGAAGCAAAAAGCTGCAATGTTAGCTTAGTTCATGTGCACATGATAAATGCAGACACAAGATGCCCATCTCCAAAAATAGCTTCCTTGCAATGCTATTTTTTTAGCGCTAAATGGTGATGAAATTCTTTTCTAAATCCTTGCTAAGATAGGTTGAGTTGGTGACGTAAATCCAACTGTGATCATTTTTGTTGGTGATCTCTGATTTGAGGGGCTTCATGCTTCCTTGCTTCCCACTGTTTGTCTGCTATTCATACACTATCTCTTAGCAGTGTTTTTTCTCTCACTGTACCCATCACAGTTCGTTCTGACCAATAATATTTGGGAACCAAAGCACAAAGTTACTTGCAGAGACAAATGATTGGTTGAAAGCAACAAAACAAGATTATATTCTAGATGAAACTATTTTTCTAATGAATGAGATCTGAGAATGACAGAAGTATGGCAGCATCTTTACCCTTCACATTAAAGTGAGATTAAAATAACCCAAGAACCTTAGGTTTTCTGTCTGATTGAGGAGAAGTTTTTAATTATAAGTGATCCCTACTGTAGCAGAAACATTTGAAAAGCTTAGTAAAGGAATCTCAGGCTCTTGTCCAGGACTTACGTTATTAAGTGCATTAGCGTATTGATGACATTAAATCGGTTCCCAGAAGTGTCCACAAATTGACTGTTTATCAGCTCAGTCACATATGTGTGCTTGCTAATTCTGCAAATCTTTTGAAAACACTTTCCAGTGTTTTACTCAACTGATTTAGCTATTAGGTTTGTAACTAGATGGATCACCTTAATGACTATCACAGCCTCAAAGTTCTTCATAAATTCTTTTCTCAGTTCTTTCCTAAATAGCTAAATATCTCTTCAAAGATTGGTTTTAATGAACATGCTTAAATAAATAGTGCCTTATTAGTTAATATAGGGATATAAGGATTAGGCTAATAGATTATATAAATAATCTATCTATTCCATTGCTCATCTAATACAATCTATGTCCTGTAGTCAAAGACAGGCAAAATTAATGAGTGCTGGATTTGGAAGAATTCGTACTGTTGTGTTATACTGTGGGAGATGCTTATGTCTGATACTCCCACTGTAAGGAACGCCAGGAGGAGAAAAAATAAGTTTTGAAATTTTTTTTGGATCTGGTTCTTCATCCTCAGGCATTATAGTGCAAAATGCTGAATGTTTCCAATGTAATGTTGAATGCCTCTAACTTCTAACAAATTCAAAAAATGGATGAATCATAGTTAATGTAGGTTAGGAGCAGAACAGTTTAAACAGTTGAATTTATCTTTCCTTTTAAAATACATTCTATCATTTCTGCATCTTCAAGTTACCATTCATTGTCTTGTTGTTTCTTCGTTGTTTTTTTTTGTTTGTTTGTTTTATTATTCTGTTGAGATGTCATTTACGTGCATTGTGTTATTTCTGCTTTAGTTACTTCTGTGGCCTTTCTGGTGTTCTTGTTTAGAATAACTGCACACGCAAACATGCATGCTGGGCTGACTGCAATGACAGAAAATGAGATTACACAGCAGCTTATGTAGAATTGCATTCTCACCTCTGGTCTGCTAATAAAATGAAATATCCAACCCACATTCCCAGTTTGCATAGAGATAATGTATATCCACAAACTGGGGATAACATTATCTGAAGGTATCACACAGGTGCAGTAAACACTGTATCAGAGGTAATTGCAATATAAAGTGTGCTCTTCTGATTTTCGATTGTAATCTTGATTTAATGTTCTTTCTCTTATGATAATTCTTTTTTTTTTTAATGAATCACTTTTACAGAAGCTTAGAGAATCATACATTCATAGAATAATCAAAGTTGGAAAAGACCTCCAAGATCATCCAGTCCAACCATCTACCTACCACCAATTTTGCTCACTAATCCATGTCCCTCAGTACCACATCTAAACATTTCCTGAACTCCTCAAGGGACAGTGACTCAGCCACCTCCATGGACAGCCCATTCCATCCCCTGACCACTCTTTGAAGCAGTTTTTCTTATTATCCAACCTGAACCTGCCCTGACGCAACTTCAGGCCAATCCCTTTCATCCCATCGCTGTTACCTGGGAGAAGAGGTAGACTGTCACCTCGCCATAATCTCCTTTCAAATAGTTGTAGAGAGTGATGAGTTCTCCCCTGAGCCTCCTCTTCTCCAGATTCCCATAATCCCATTTCCCTCAGCCACTCCTCATAAGACTTCTACTCTGTTCCCTCACTACCTTCATTGCCCTTCTCTGAATATGCTGCAGGGCCTCGGTGTTTTTCTTAAAGTGAGAGGCCTAAAACTGAACACAGTACTCAAGGTGCAGCATCACCAGAGCTGAGTACAGAGGGCCGATCACCTCCCTGCTCCTGCTGGCTGTGCTACTGCTGATACAAGCCAGGATGCCATTGGCCTTCTTGGCCACCTGGGCACACTGCTGGCTTATGTTCAGCCAGTCACTGACCAACACCCCCAGGTCCTTTTCCTCTACACAGTCTTCCAGCCCCTCTGCCCCAAGCCTGTAGAATTGTTGTGCCAAAATGTAGGATCTGGCACTTGATCTTGTTGAATTTAATCCCTTGGCCTCAGCCCAGCAAACCAGCCTGTCCAAATCCTTCTGTAGGGCCTTCCTACCCTCAGGCTGATCAGCACTCCCTGCACTCATTTTCTGGCTGTTTCACCTGAACGGTTAGTGTAATTAGTTGCACTGCACACATAGCAATTAATAATCACAGAAGAAATAAATTTGATCCTACAAAAAAAAAACAAAATTAAAATTCACATTTCTTTTGGAAATGTTCTTCTTGTGCAAATATAATGATATAGAATCTCATGGGATATAGGAACTTTTGTTAATGGCATGCTATGATTTAATGTCAGGCAGTTTTTCATTGCCATTTTAAATCACTTTAATTAATTGTCATCACCCATATGCTTTTTCTTGAATGAGTAAAATTCAGTGGAATGACTCTGCCATGAAAAGAATCCTGTACTTATTTTTCTTTGAATGGAGATGGATAGAAACTTTGCAAATTAGTTTAATGTGTTGCAGTTACTTGAACTCTATCGTTAGGGTTATTTATCTGTTATTGCCTACTCTTTAAAAAGTTGATGCAGTATAAATGTTCTATGAATGATTTTTGAAATGCCAACTTCTGTACAAAAAAAGTCAACCCTCCCTTGAGAAGAGGAAAATAGGCTATTCTTCCTAGGTTTTAAATGCAGTGTTGAAAAAAATCAGTATTACTGTTAAGATACAATTTGTTCATTTTGTGAAGATTGCTCCTGCATAGTTCTGTGTTGAAACCACGTAATACTTCCCTTTTTTGGAGCCTGAATTGGAAATAGATATCTAATTCTTGAAGGGAAAGGAGCTCTCAAAATTTGTATAAATAGCATTCATAACTTTGAAACTTCTGTGGGCAGATGTTTCTTATTGCAGAAAAGTGCCTAGAAATATGAGATCTTTCCAGATTCTTCTGATATCTGAATGATTAGCCATTTGTTTTCTTGTCTTCCCATTTATCTCCTGTAAAACTAAATTGTGACCAAAATAATCCAGCTAATTTAAAAATTCTGATCTTAGTTTTACTAGCTGTTAGCTTCAATATGATGCTATAAGTCAGATGAGCTTTTTCTTTATCTGGTAGGAGTAATTTCTTTACTAGAAAACTTCTTAATCATTTATTTTATTTTTTTAAGAATGCAACTGGTAAATACGTGCACAATGTGCACTTTGGGATTTTTGCCATATTTCAAAGTTTTATCATGGAAAGTTTCTTAGAACCACTTTTTCAAACCCTTCCTAATGCCTTTTGACATTTGTTTATTTAAACTGGATAAGGATTTTGGTGCAGACCCGTGGGTCGTTAGTGGCACAGAAAAACAATAAGCTTTGTGTGCAGTAAATATATTTCATTATGGAAGCAATATACAACTTTACAAATACATCAGCACTGGTGTTCTGAGGCACTGAGTGCTGTGTACTGCTATTGCCACAGAACAGCTACTCATGGAGATTGCACTCCCTGGGTACCCATTGACCACGGGCCCCGCAGCAGAGGCTCAGCTGTGGTGGCACTGGGCCATCGCCTGCATCTCTTGGTGCTGGGGGCAAATGCACTTACACCAGCTGTGTGCAGTGAGAAGGAGAGCAGGCCAGCAGAAGGGCAGAAAGTCAGGGAATCTGTGTTTCTACTGGAAAATGTACATTTTCTATTCTTATCATATGCATCATATCCAAAGGACCACAGTATATATATTTATGTGGCTGCACACATTATTCCTCTACATTTTTAATAGTAAAAATGCTGCCATGAAATTAAACAGGGCAGATAATGACAAGTGAAAAATGAGTGAGAAGCTGAAAGACTCCATCCAGTTATGTAATGCTACAAGCTCTGGCTCTCTGCCCATTAATTGTTACATCATTCTAATTATTCTGATTATTTAGCATCTCCAGACATCCCTAATATAAGTCTAATTCTAAAGTGAGTCTTTCTTTCTATAACGTTATGGAGAATCTGACTAATTAAGATATTTTTCCATATGAAAGAGTATTTTCCTTTCTTGAAATTGATTCCTTCTTAGTAACAGTGCTTGCAGTTGTGTCACAGAGAAATCAAACCATCACCAATTCTTTGACACCCTGTGCAATTCACAGGAGTGGTAGTGCTTGGAAGGCACTAATGCTGGAGGAGAATTAGGAGTGATAGCCAACAGTAAAAGAAGTATAGCATTCAAATGTAGCAGCATGGAAAAAAGAAATTGGTGTTGGATTCCAAAAGCATCACATCAAAGGCTGGGAAGGAGGTCGACAAGGAGGACAACAGTCACTTTCCTCACAGGGAATTGGAAACTAGCATCAGGAAGGCATTGGTATCAGGGTATCAGAGAGTGCAGGTAATTGGGAAACCATGCCGAGCACATCAGGAAGCTTTCAGTCATTCCTAAACAAACAGTCCCTATTTAAATTCATGAAAGCAGCACTGCATCGTCTTCCTCAGCTGTACTTAGAGCCGAACTCAGTTATTATGTTCATGGACCACTTCTAACTGATGCAGCTTAAACAAGCAGGAAGATGAGATTTTCTGTCCTCTTCCATTTCCCTATTTTTTCCTACTACAAAGCTTTCACTTATTTCACTTGCTACAAACCTTTTCAGATGCAAACCTCAGTCCTTCACTGGTATAGTTATCAAACTCATTTCATTAAGGAGTATTTCAGCTCCCAAGTGGATCTTAATAATTCTTCATATCCATCCATCCATAACAGAAAAAAACAGCAACAATAAATAATAACAATAATAATAACAACTGCAATAACTAAAAAAACTGAGAGTCTAGTCATAGAATCATAGAATGGCTTAGATTGGAAGGGACCTTAAAGATCGTCGACTTCTTACTCTCTGGTCATGGACAAGGTTGCCCCCCATCAGCTCAGGCAGCCCAGGGCCCATCCAACCTGGCCTTGGGCACTTCCAGGGATGGGGCACCCACAGCTTCTCTTGGCAGCAGTGCCAGGGCCTCACCATTTCCTGAGTACAGAATTTCTTCCTAACGTCTAAGCTAAATCTCTCCTTTTTTAGTTTAAAGCCAAATGGTTTAGTTTAACCCCTTGTTTTAAAGTTTAAACCCTTGTCCTATCACTATCAGAAAATCTAAAAAAAAATCTAAACAAGCCCAGTTCCCTCAATCCTTCCTCTTAGGAGAGGTGCTCCAGCCCTCTGATCATCTTAGTGGCCCTCCTCTGGATGGCAGGAAAGGGGTAAATTTAAGCGAAATTAAAAATGTATCACATATGAGTCACAGATAGCTAGCAGCAAAGTCTGCAAAAGAATAACCTCTTAGAAGAACAAGGTACCATGTCTGAGTCATTCAACCAAGTCTCACATGTCTTAAAACATCTGTTCTACTTCATTCTATGTCGGTTTGTCCCTGTATGTTTCTTGTAGAGTCTTCTTTAAGGATGCTTAGTTTGCGCAGTGCTGTCTCCTTCATAGCTCTGTGGCAGTCTGTATTTATCCTTTGCATAAATATTACACTACGTATGAAACTTCACCAGCAGTATTACCTCTCCACTCTTTTAAATAGCACTCCTGAATCTTTCAATCCCCCGCAAATCATCCCAAATTTCTTCAGCTGTTTTAAACATTATGTTCACTGTAAAATAGCAATCCCTTCTCAGATAAGCATATTTTCTATATTTTAAAGCTTATCATTATCTCCTGCAATTACCTCAGCCACGAGGAAGCAGATTTGAAGTCAGTGGATGTTTCACCACTTTGAAGACAGGTGCTGACTTAGGCGCACTGTTAAAAAAGCTGTATAATTAGCTTCATTCCAGAAGCTGCTGCAGTTCTGAAGTGTTCCTCTGAGTCACAGTTTCACCTTGCATTCTTCCTTATTTCTGTATCATGCTAATTGAGTGCTGCAATAACTCAGATACTTTAAGATGGTAAATGTGGCTTACCACTTTTCTTTGGTTACTGCGTGGGGAGGGAAGGAGAGAAGGACAAGGTCAGCAACCCTGTTAACTTCATTATTCAAGAGAAATCACTCCAGAGGACCTGAACATAGATCATAGAATCACAGAATTGAGTTGAAAGAGACCTTTAAAGGTCATCCAGTCCCTGCAATGAACAGGGAAAGTGTAGTATGATCCTTACTCAAAATATTTGTAGGGAGTGACTGCCTTTATTGCCTAAGGGTGATCTGAAAGTTGTGGGGTTTACACTGAGGCTTCCTATCTACCTTTGACAGGAGACTGTCTGTTTAGTTTGATAATTCTGTTATGAGTCAGTAACTGTCAGAACTGGATATTATCAAGTTGTTTGTAGCTGAGATAAAATTAATAACAGAAAAGAAAAAAGAAAAAAGAAAAAAAAAAAAGAAGCACTCTGTGGTCTTCTAATTAATCCCATAGGAAAGCAAAACCTCATTTAAGTTGGAAGTTTAGCTGTTGGCTGCTAAGAAAAGTTGGTTTCACTTCACTGAGCTGAATTAAGATTCTGCATTAATGGAATTAAAGGATGTTGCCTTTTTAGACTTTTACATCCATCAAAGCAAAGGTTTAGAAACTGTAAACAACTGCACTGTTACCTCTAGTTCTAGACATGCTGACAGGGCATCATGAAACCTTTAAAAGTGGGTTTTCTAGTATTCTGTGTGTCAAGACAACATGTCTTTATATGAGTAAAAGATATCAGGAAACATTCCAGATTGTAGCAGCTTCCTTTCTTCCACTCTCAATGAAAAAGCAGGCTTTGGGATTCCCTCTGATTTGGGTACCATGCAGTCTGATCCCTTGGTGTTGGTCTGTCCTTTTTAGTTGCCAAATTGCATTATAGAAGTTTAAAGAACAATGAATGTATCCCCAATGCGATTCTTTCACCCCAGGTGGGTGTTTCACTGGAATGTTGTGTATTGGTGAAAGTGTCACATTGTTTGTGAACTCAAAGCTGTTGTTCCAGGGGTCCCTAGAAGGAAAAGAAGCATGTATGAGGATGCCTCCATTTTCAACTTGCACCCACACAGCAGAAATGTAATTAAGACTTCCTTGGGCTAGAATAGAATCATAACTAAGGAGACTGGCTACTTCTCTCCTTATTTATATTGCTATTCTCATAGTAAACATTTCAAAATTATGTTGACACTAAGTTGCTCTGGTTTTAGTATTTTAGAAAGATATGAAATGGCAGACTGTGCCTAAAAAACAAATCTGCAACAACAACAAAAAAAAAGAAACAGAAAAAATAGGACTTTAAATACATTGAAAACATAGAGATTCATTCCTGTTCTCCCTATTCTGCACCTTATTGTTGTTTAGAATCTCATTCTTTGTTTCCTCACTCATAGGAATTTTCTTACAAGAGCATTACATACTCATTGTCTCAAGGAACTATAATTAAATGGAATTAAATTCAAAGTGGTATTTTTCAGGAATGAGTCTGTGAGATTCATTTCTTCAGGGAAATCCCATCTTCTGTGCATGGAGAACTGAGTGATATATTGAGATATTATTAGTTACGTTACTGAAACTACTGAGAAATTCATTCTGTATCATTTCGGAAAATAAAATAGATCATTTTATAAGCCTAAATGTCAAACTCTGACAGTGTAGATCTGTGAGTGGAAAAATATGCTATCTACTTCATGCCTCAATTGTCTTTTATGTGTCTGTGTCTAGGAATTCATCATAGAAATGTTGGTGGCAGTAACTCATTAGAAGTTCTGTTTTGTGCTATAAAATGTGTGGTACATGATCTTTGGCACATGTAAAAGTGTACTGAGCACATAATGGAAACCTTTCTGCTCATTCTACCAGTATGGCAGAAGCCATTAGAAGCTTCATCTTTTAGGTCATTCAGTAAAGAATTATATTAAAGTATTATTTTTGTCTATGCTACATATCTATTTGTGTCAAATATTGGGAATGTGTGTTTTTAATCTGTAGGTCTCCCTGTATTCATGACCATATCTTGCGTAAATTTGTGCTGAGCATCACATTTTATAAATGACACATGAAAATAAGTTTTCAGATCACCAATTAAGATATATTTTCATTAAAAGAGAATGGAATTTGATTTGATTTTGTCACGAATACCTAGGATTGGAAAGCAATTGCTAATGAATGGAATATTGCCAATAGCTGAGCCTCCTGCTTGGAAGGGGTGAGGTATGAGGTTCATTTTCATTGCATAGCTACATAGTCATTCCATCAGAATACTGAATTGCAACTACAGCTCTGATTCTTACTTGTTTTGGAATTACATTACTGAAAAGAGAATTTGATAAACTAGAAAATAATACTACTGTCCATCCAGTTATTTTCTTTTCACTCCATGCTTGATATGTGGAGAGGATTTTATATTCTCAGGAATTTGCTTTTCCATCTAAATATTTTTTTTTTGCCAGCCTGCAATCCTGTTGTTGATTTGCTGCCCCTTGCCCCAGTCGTAACAGTTGTGTGCAAAGGTAACCCCCAAGCAGGCATGGTGGCACAGCCCAAATTCTGGAGGGGCTTAGGAGAGTGATGAGTGAGTTCTGGGTACCTTGCCATGCACCTGAGCTCTTACACATCTGATATTCTGAAAGGGATGAATTGGCAAAGCAGGACTTTGGAAGAGGTTTACACTGGGCACAACAAAAGGAGGAACTTCTGGAAAAGTTGTTTGCAACTATTTTCCTTAGAAAGTTTTTAATTAGGATTTTTAGCAACCTATTTAAATAGTGATCGTGAGTTTTACACAAAAATAATTCACAATTCTAGAATGGAGAATTATGTGAATGCAGAAATCCAAGAATAACACAATGAAAGCACAGACAATACTGACTTTAGTTCTGGGTGTGCCTACATTTAGAAAAGTAATTCCTTCCTTATCGAATAAGATTGTACTGTGTCAAACAGCAGATCATTTGGAAAGACTGGGAGTGGGAGTTTCTGTTAATTTTGAACAGTGTGTTGACAAAAATCTTATTTTTTATTGATCCATTACATAAAATGATAGGAAACAGTGATCTGACAGATAGGTTGTAACCTACAGGTTTTGCATTAAGTAGCCTGGGCTAAGTATTAATCCTCAAAGGCAGTTGTATTCATCTGTCAAATTCAGTAGTGATGTTCAAGTGTGGACTGAGAATCTACACAGCTATTTGTTTGGCCCCTTTCTTCAATTTGATTCTTTGAGTGTAGCAGCAATAATTCACCATTCCTCGAACTACTTTGATGAATACAATCCATTATTTTATTTGCAACATCCAAGCACAGTTATATAGCACAGTTTTACTATTCCATATTTTTTTCTGATTGTGGATTATTAATTATGTAAGTGAACAATTATTTGCTTTTAATACTTTGCAGCTGAAAATTCTGCCTTTAATGCTCTCATAATTTGTTGATTTTGAAGCTGGCCAGAGTTTCAAAAGTATATCCACTGGTAGCAAAGTCTTTTTTAGGAGGAGAATTAAAGTTTTCACAATTCAAGCCAGTTCAGCAGTGGTTAGATGTAAATATTTCGGCTCTGCTTGTAACAGCACAGCTCTACTAAGGAAAAGTACTTTATCAACACTTAGCATCCCTTTCCTATGGCAGTATTGCTCTGTAGAATAGAAGAACGTTACATAAGAGTGAGAGGGTTAGTTCAGATAAATGCTGTGTTATATTCGAATACTTTTGAAATATGCACTCACATTCCTGCTGGAAGCCTTAAGTTGCTGCATTGCTGTGCCTTGTTTGGTATGGCACTTTCATGTCTGTCAAAATATGTAGCACACGTTGCAAGTATAGGAGCTGCTTTTTTTAATTATCCATTGTAGGATTGGCATTGACTGTGTAGGTCAGTCTTGGCTTTGCCATCTTTCCTTTAGACACATGCAGTGTGACTTAGAGGGCTACCACCTGTGAGCAGGTGGATGCCTGGTGGCACAGTTAAGGGAGGCTGCCCAGGGAAGTGGCAGAATTGCTGTCCTTGGAGGTTTCAAGAAATGTATAGATGTGGCACTGAGTGAAATGGTCTATTGGGCATGATGGTGATGGGTCAGTGCTTGGATGAGATGATTTTAGTGGCCTTTTCGAACATTAATGATTCTATGACTGCCTGCATCATCATCCCTCCAATCAGTGGGATTCTTTTTCCTTTATCAGCTATAGCTCTTGGTTCAAATCAGTGAGTATCATTTCTGAAACTCAGATGCACAGGGAAAGACGGAGACGTTATGGCTCTGCTGTGCTACTTCTGTCTCACATGTATGGGAGTAAGTTGAGGCGGAGGCTGTTCACTTCCTTGGTCATTCATATGGGGAGCCATTACAGAGGAACATAAGGACATACATTCCTTTTCAGCTCTGTAGTGGAAGAGGGCAGAAGATAAGTCATCCTAATTTTAAAACTTATATGAACGTGTAAAGAAAACATTTTAATGCACTTCCTAAGCATATGCAAGATGCTAACTCAATGTGAGATTTTAACTAATATTTCTAGCATATTATTCTACAGTGTTTTCTGACTCAACAATTCTGTTCAAACTGTGGTGTCAGACTCCCAATACTCCCATGTATGCTGTGCTTTGTAGTAGATGCAAGTAGATAAGTAGATAAGCAGATAAAACTCTGTAGTTCTTACAAGGAAAATATACTTTTCCACAAACCTTCTGAAATACTCAGAAGAAGCTGAGAACAACAGTTTACTGACACAAAACATGAGCACAATGGCCTCAAATGGAA
Organism: Meleagris gallopavo; assembly: GCF_905368555.1. NCBI lineage: Eukaryota > Metazoa > Chordata > Aves > Galliformes > Phasianidae > Meleagris > Meleagris gallopavo. The sequence goes on along the minus strand of NC_139404.1, from coordinate 187,147,853 downwards.
GAATAAGTGGGTAGCAGATCTTTCGTTTGTCCTGCTGCATGATACCACTTGTCACAATTCTCTAAGAAAAAAATCCAATCTTTGCTGCAAGACAGACAATAGTGGCTGTGGTACAGGATAAGAAGCATGTAAAATAGTTTCATTATTCGTTGATTCTGAATGTCTTAGCTCTTACTGAGAATAAGATCTGCTTCCTTCAAGCACCTTCAGTAGTACACAAAGCTTTTGAGCAAAACAAAACCTTAGCAGTCAGTGAATAAATTATATAAAACTAGGAAAGTTTTTCTAATCTGTAATTTTAATTATTAATATTTAGCTTCTCTATGTTATGTAGTTATTTAAACTAATTATAAAATACATCAAACACTTCTGGGTTTTTTTGTGGGTTTTTTCTTTTTTTATGAAGGCGCTTTTGTTTTTCATAAAACACTCTGTCTTGGCTAAGAAATACAATTTGTTGCAGCTATCTGATTTATTTTTATTCATTTATATTTTCATAAATATTGATGTTATTTACAATAGTGCAATACTAAAGTTAACATTTTCTGTTAAGCTTAGGCTCATTAGGCTTATAGAAGCTGTCCTTGAGGTTCCAAACACAGCATAGGAGAGCAGCTATTAGACATCAGGACTGTCAATCAAAATAATTTCTTATTCCCAAATCCTGCATTTTTCATAGAAAATACCTTTTCTTATTCATTATATTGTGTCTTAGATCGATAAAATTTCACATGGAAAAATTTAAGCTACTTAAAATCTGATGGAAATAGTGGATGTTGATTGAAATTGTTTAAATTCTAAGTTAAATTACAGTGCAATTACAAGTAGTGCATGTTCTCTTTCACCAAGTATTCTGGTTGAAGAATTAGATTGATAGCTTTATGCTTTACTGTTTTACTTTCTTCTCTCAAATTAACGTGTGTTTTATGGTTAATATATTCTGCAGAACAATTACCATCTGAGATATTTTAAGTCCCTGAATTGCATGCATATATTTATCTTTTAAAAAAAAAATGAATTAAAAATACAAGAGGGAATTAATCTCTTCCTTGAAATTTCTTGATGAGGAGTGAAACCTGATATTAAAGGAGATCAGCCAAGTCTCAAAATGCCATAGATATGTGTGAAACAATCTGATTGTTTGTTTGTTTGATTTCTGTTTTGGTGTTAGCTAAACTGCTAGAGACAATAAGAACAAAAGAAACATGTATTTCATTAACAAAAGCTTTTCTTTATTCTCCCTTGGCCATACAGTCATTCCCAGCACAGCACCGCAACGCGTCCCCCCACAGTGAGCTTGCAGCGGACCATTTCTGTGGAAGGGTAAGATGATTCTCTGTTGAAGCTGCCCATAGAGCACTCAGATATCACTATGCCAGACGCCGAGCTCCCCACATACACACAGGATTTCACTGCTCGTGTTGCTGCATGTCGCAATGTTTGAATCAGTGAGATGCAGAAATGAATGCTTTCAAATTAACACTGGTCCTTTTTAGACATTTATATTGAAAAGTTTAGTTTTCATTGAGATATCTGTCAAGAATATGTGTCTCATATCTCAATTTCTGTTTCACCTCACTTGACTAGTGTCAATATTCACATGTATTAGGTGTAAAATGGTTACCATTAATCATGGGAATTTCCCATGAAGTCTTCCTGTTTTTTCACTATTTGCATGAATTCATTTTGGAAAAGCAGTGACCTGGGCTAAGGTTGAAGAAATACTGATACAAAACAGTAATACCATGCTGGTGTATGTCTGCGTATATTAGCATGTTAGTTGTAGAAGCATAGCTCTGTATATTTATCTGACTCCATTTTAACAGAAATAATTGGGTAAAATATGAATAATTCATAACTACAGTTAATATTTTTGCATATTTATGATATTCGAAAAGCTGGTATTTAACACTGTATTATTTAGATTTTGGTTGCTCTTACTGGTGTAATTTCCAGAAAATATTACATTTATTTCTCTGTTCCCATAGAATTGTGGAACTGTCTGAAGTATTTTGTAGTCAGGGGCAATAACTTGTCATGGGCTACTCCTAGATCCTATTTCAAAGCATTTCTCCATCACAGTAGAAGTGGAAACACAAAGTTTCCACAAAGGAAAGTTGTCATCTTGCTTGTATTTTGTTTTGTGTTACGATCCCACTGTGCTGCACTGAGAAAAGAAAACAGTAGATAAAGGAAGTGATCCTCTCCCCATTGAAGCCAACAAAACTCATAATATATATGTATTTAAAATGTATTATGACTGCTGTATTAATTTTCCACTGAAAACAAGACTAATTAATAAAGTTGTTATAGGAGAGGCCCTTTTGGGTAAAAGGCTTTTTTCTGGAAGGCAATTTTATAAATGAAGTCCTGATCATCCAGACTTCTTGCTCAAAGCAGGGCTAATTTCTAATTTAGATCCCATTTCTTGCAGCCTTGTGTAAAGAAGCTGGAATTGTCACCAAATGCCCAGAGAGGTGCTGGATGCCTCATCTTAGAGACACTCAAGGTCACACAGAATCACAGAATCATAGAATGGCCAGGGTTGGAAGGGACCTCAAGGATCATCAATCTCCAACCCCCTGCCACATGCAGGGCCACCAACCTCCCCATTTAATACTAGACCAGGCTGCCCAGTGCCCCATCCAATCCGGCCTTGAACACCTCCAGGGACGGGGCATCCACTACCTCTCTGGGCAGCTGTTCCAGCACCTCACCACTCTCTCTGTAAAGAATTTCCCCCTGACATCCAACCTAAATCTTCCCTCCCTCAACTTAAAACCATTTCCCCTTGTTCTGCTGTTATCTACCCTTTCAAAGAGTTAATTCCCCTCCTGTTTGTAGGCTCCCTTTCGGTACTGAAAGGCTGCAATGAGGCCACCCCACAGCCTTCTTTTCTCCAGGCTGAACAAGCCCAGCTCCCTCAGCCTATCCTCATAGGGGAGGTGCTCCAGTCCCCTGATCATCTTTGTGGCCCTCCTCTGGACCCTCTCCAACAGCTCCTCGTCCTTCTTGTACTGGAGGCTCCAGAGCTGGACACAGTACTCCAGATGGGGCCTCACAAGAGCAGAGTAGAGGGGGACAATCACCTTCCTGTCCCTGCTGGCCACCCCTCTTTTGATGGAGCCCATGATACCATTTGCCTTCCGAGCCGCAAGGACACACTGCTGGCTCATGTTAAGTTTTGCATCTATCAAGACTCCCAGGTCCTTCTCCACAGGGCTGCTCTCACGGACCACCCCTCCCAGTCTGTGTAGATGCCTGGGATTCCTCTGGTCCAAATGCAAAACTCTGCACTTTGCCACGTTGAACCTCATCAGGTTCACCCGGGCCCACCTTTCCAGCCTGTTGAGGTCCCTCTGAATGGCATCCCTTCCTTCCACCGTGTCAACCGCACCGCTCAGCTTGATGTCGTCAGCAAACTTGCTGAGGGTGCACTCAATTCCGTCATCGATGTCATTGATAAAGATGTTAAAGAGCACCAGTCCCAAGTCAGACCCCTGCGGGACGCTGCTCGTTGCCAGCCTCCACCTGGTCATAGAGCCATTGATGACCACTCTATGTCTGTGGCCTTTCAACCAGTTTCTTATCCATCGAGTGGTTCACCCATCAAATCCACATCCCTCCAATGTGGAGATAAGGATGCGGTGGGGGACCATGTCAAAGACCTTGCTCAAGTCCAGGTAAATGACATCGGTATCCTTTCCCTTGTCCACCAATGCCGTCACTCCATCATCGAAGGCCACCAGATTGGTCAAGCATGACCTTCCCTTGGTGAAGCCATGCTGGCTGTCTCAGATCACATGCCCATTCCTCATGTCATCAAGCATGTCATCCAGGATGATCTGTTCCATGATCTTCCCAGGCACAGAGGCGAGACTTACCGGCCTGTATTTAAAGATCCAGCTGGATGAGGCTCTGAGAACCTGATTAGTTTTCAGATGTCCATGTTGATTGCAAAGAAGTTGAACTAGATGACCTTTAAAAGTCTCTTCCAATTCAAACGACTCTATGATTCTGTGAATTCACAAGCCCTGAGTAACCCGTCTCAGTGCTTAAACATCCTCACATTAGATTTTCTTTTTATCTTTCACTCTCTAAATATTCCCCTGCTCTTTCCTCAAACCAGTTCATGAGGAATTGATGTTAGGGGGAAAAAAAAAGAAAAAAGAAAAAAGAAAAGAAAAAAAAAAAGAATAAGAATTGACTGAATTGAGATTTAAGGAAAGAAATTCTATTATGATGTCTCTGACCTGGTCTACTGGTCTCCGTAATAAGGAGGTACCCTGCAGACTCAAATTCCCATTGAAATTTGATAATCAGTTTGTCTGCATGAATTTTTAGATACATTGCAAAATCTGCACTGGCCATGCAGACAGCTTGCATTTATTGTGTATGAATCATTAGAGCAGTGGGAATCTGCAAATGATATTACAGGTCTCCTGCTATTCAGGAGGTAGAAGAGTATCTGGTTTGTAATTATTACTAATCAACTTAGGCTGAGTCATATTTCATTTCATGTAGGAAAGTGGGACTGTTAGCCAGTTACACCACTGAGCAAATAGAAGCAATCAGCTCAGCTCTAAATATTTCATTATAATAAAGCTCAATTTAGCCTAATGTTTTTGTGAAGCCCTTACTGCCAAATATGTTTATAGCTAATTCAATTTGATGTCAAAACAAAGTTATTTTTCTCTTTTAGGAACCCATGTTCCATCTGTAGAGTCCTGTATTTAGGTGACTTATTATATTGCTTTTGAGTTGCATTTCATAAATGGCTACTTTACCTGCAAGGCATCCCTATCACACACTGAGATTTCAGGCCAGCATGCTGGCTCTGTCTGACCAACTGTGTAGTCACTGCAGTAATACAATTAGTGCATTCTCTGAAGGAGAAATGAAATATTGGAGGGACAAAGAAACACAGGTGGAATCGCATTCAGTGGCATTTATTCCTTTCCACCTTGTTGAATATATGGTAATTGAGATGGCTAGCACAGATGTTTTAAAAACTTCAATTGGTTTTTAATTTAGGTATTGAGTTCCTATCTAAGTAAAAGCATTTTTAAGTCCTGCTTTTGTAGACTTCATGTTTTGCAAAATAACAAATCACAAAGTGAAAAAAAAAAGTCAGGATTTCTTTAAAGCTTAATTTTTCTCTATTTTCAAGCAATATATTCTTCACAATTTAATAGCTGTACATGAGGTCAATAGATCTATGATGTATACAAAAGCATGAACTTCACAGGTGTTGGATGTCATTGTCAGTGCAAACTCATTAGTAACTTTCCTAATCTGTATGGGTTACAGACAAGAAGACTCTAATGTTTGGATGTGAAAATATTGTTAATCTGAGAGTTTTTTTAAATTATTTTAATGAATGATTTTAACTATGAATATTCAATTTAGGAAAAATGTTGGATGAAAACTAAAGGCTGTTACCTGGAAATCCTACTGAGCTATCTCACAAGGCTACATCAGTAGCTTATGAAAACTATTCTTTCTCCAGCTGACATTCAGACTAAATTGTATTTTACACGATAACAGTCATCTCTTCTGCTGAGATGCTTAGAAAGTGGGATTTCAATTTCTTTCATCAAGAGTGTTCTGAATATCTCATCTATAAATATTAGTATGCAAATAAACAGCAGTTGAACGATGACTGAGGATAAGAATTTTTATTCTGAACAGGGCAGATATTACAGGCAGCTTTGTGTTTCAAAAGTATCTCATATAAAGTGATTCTGGATGCTTGCTTCCAATGGACTCTGTATTGATATTTCATATACGGCTTAGAGGCATAGCCGTTTTTAGGTATTCTCTTAACCTTTGAATGCCTCCTGTTTCCCAACAGGGTGGTGGGGTTGCCTATCACCATTTCCATCTCACCTAGCTTCATTTACAAACTCAAATGGTGAAGCAGTCATGGTTTATAGTCTTTAAAAGCAGAATGGAAAGCAGTCTTTTTAGTTTATGCCTGTGCTGCGGGATAGTGGGTGGAACGGAGATGCAGATTTCCTGATTTATTTTGATTATTAGCAAGTAAATGATATACCTTCTAGATCAGGGAAGAGAGAGAAATGATCATGTGAAACAAATTATAAATATATAGGTGTATTGGAATAACCGTCTTCCTTTCAAAGCTACAGAGCATATTACTTGTCCAACATTGTTGCTCTTGAATTCAGTGTAATTCCTCAGATCTAGGAGACATGCTTCTGTGCCTTTGAGGTAAATGTTTTGGGGTAAAAATACAGACCAGTTTCACTTTTCAAGTAAGAAATTATTCCTTCATGCCAACTCTGTCTTGCTGGCTGTAAGCATAAAACATTGCCTGGTGCACAGGCTTTAATTTCTCTACAAAGGACAAAATGAAAGACTATTAAAATCCAGGGGGGTTCCCACAAAGCAAATAAAATTGCCCATATATAAGCCAGTGCACTCATGCATGCATCAGTCAGGTTGAAGCCTGGCTCCCAGTAGGTTCCTTTGCATTAAATATACTTCAAAGTTTGTGACAAGTTAGAGAGGAGTTTTGGAAAATAAATGCATAAAAAATGTATTCATTATTAAACTTAGGATAAAGTATTGCATCTATAGCTAATGCCAATATTCAATCAACAAGAAATGCCAAAGAAACCACAGTCAAGCAGATAAAATAGTTTTTCAAGAAGAATAGGTAAAAATAGTAAGCAAAATTACATTTTGCTATGAGATATCCTAGTGAACATCTCATATCATGCTGAAGTTTTAGTTGTTTGTACATCAGCACTTTGCAAAATGAGAGGAAACAATTAATTGCACATTGTAATGAATACAAAGACCGAATGTGAACAAAACACTGTCTGAGCTTAAGAAGGCAAAGTTACCCTTCTGGACCCTGATGCTCACTGTGACAGTGATGGATAACAGGAATTTTTTGAAATATGAGAAGAAAACTTGAAGTATTGTACTGTAAAAGAAATGGCTTGATTAACCAACTGACTCTGAGAAGGCACAGCTCCGTGCTCATACAGTGAAGCCAGACACCATGATGCACAGAAGAGGGGTACTTTGATCCTGAGATGTCATATTTTCCCCAGTGACCCAATGACAAATGCATGAGTTTAACCAATTGAAGTGATTTCCCTCTACAGCTTATTTCCTGCTATTTGTCACTGGTAAATAGTGTGAACGCTTTATGTTGCATTATCATAGAATCATAGAATAATTTAGGTTAGAGAAAACCTAGAGATTTTCTAGTCCAACCATCAGCTTGATCTACTAAGACCCATGACTAGTCCGTGTCCCTTAATGCCATGCCAGCATGTCTCAAATACCTCCAGGAATGGCAACTCCATTGCTGCCCAGGCAACCTCTTCCTGCCTGATCATCCATTTTGAGATAAAGTTCCTCCTGACATCCAATCTAAACCTCCTCTGGCCCAATTTGAGACTGTTTCCTCGTGTCCTGTTTCTTCTTGTCACTGTCTGCATAGTGGCTTGCACAGAGGGTGGCCTTAACTGGGGACAGAGTGTTGCCCTAATGATAGCAGCAAGATGAATGAATCTCCTGCTGGGCTTTCTGTGATGTGTGCTACCAGCCCAGCACACGCATGAATGGATGCATGATGTCAGTATCCTTCTAGAAGTAAAACAAACAAACAAACAAATAAATAAATAAATAGGAAAAAGGAGGAAAAAAAACAACTGCAGAAAATCTTAAAGCCATATTACTCTGCTGATTTGGGATACATCAGTGATTAGAGATAATTGAAAAAATCTGTAAGGTCTGATATTTGAAAGTACCCAATGCGCTTGGTTTGTTCTAGATGTTCCAAAATCCACCAAATTTTTTTAACACCCTAATGTTATAGATGGTTCAAAATAAAGAGAAAAGCAGAGATATGAGTGTGAGATGAATACTAAAACCAGCTGTATTCCTTAATGTAGCCAGCAGCACAAAATAAGCAAATTGAAAATGGATTTTCTTGCAGTAAGTTATTATAAGAATTACTTGTTTTCAGAAGGCTCTTCCCTTTCATTTATCAGTGCAATTTTTAATCTCCTAAATTAAATCTATAATTGCTATGGATTCACAATCCATAAGAGAATGATAGGGATACTTAATTTCTTTTTCATCCTTTTCTTACTCTAAAAGATTAAAACTGATCAAAACAAATATTCAGTGCAAATGTAAGAGATGCAAAACACTTAGCTGTTTTCACACAGTAAATAAGTAAAGTAGATATGAACCCCCAAAAAATGTTAAGGAGGAAAAGTGCTTCAATGTTTTCTATTCTATAATTGCATTTTCACAACAGGAGGAATTTCATTAAGTGTTGAAGTTTTACTCCCTCTGATTTGTTGCTCCTTATTGGTTTTAAGTATTAATTTAATAATGCTTTGGTCTTACATCAAGCCTGCAATCTATAATGTGTTATAGAGAATGAGATCTGATGTATTCCCTGAAGCAAGTAACCAAGTCCATCCAAATTGATTCCCTCATTGATTTCCGAGCTTGTAAATTGGTGTGGATTGCAGTACTTTGTTTCCTTCTTTGCTTCTAGTTATGATTTCTGGCTCTGCTACAGTGAATTTTCTTTCTTTCTTTCTCTACATTTTGCTTTTTAAATTCCTTTCCCATTCTCCTTACAGATGCATTCTTTTTCTTTGTGCTTTCTTCCTTCTGCTGCCTTCTGTCAGTCCAGGAATGTTATCATTCTCACACTTCATTCTAATTTATGCTTGATTTACCCTGCTGATCTTCTCTGTTAGTGTTTGGTACAAAACTGCAGGTGGGCACAAAACATGCACACACAGAATTAAAATGCTATAGTACACTTTGTTAGTACCTAGAAACTTACCTTCAGCATTATTTATCCCAGGAGAAATTGTACATGCAGTAAGTAGTTTAAGCTGGAGGCAAAAGCACACATTTCAGAAACACTGAAAATGTTAGATTTTGTCTTTTTTTGTAGCAATAGAGTGCCATCTATTGTCTGACAACAGAACAATGTGCCTTCTAAGTATGAAACTGTGCAATTACTTTTGCCTCAGTTGCTTTTGTCTCTAGGGAGCAAAAAAATTTTACCAAGCAAGAAAATCTCCTTCACATTTGAGTAACTTTTTTTTCATTTTTTATTCTCTCATGAATAATTATGTTCATAGAATCGTAAAGCTGTAGAATCATTGAATCGTGACTATCTCATCTTTAAATCTTTGATTCCATTACTTCATTTAAAGCATTTATCTGTATTTGCTCTGGAATTTTGTGTATTAGAATTATGTGCATCAAGAATTTCAACAGAGGTGAAGGATTTTTCTAGTTCTGGTTCCCAGGCATTCAAGAAGAATTGGGGCAGCTCTTCATAGATTTCCTTAATAATTAGATTAAGAGTTGACTGTAAACATCTATGCCAGGAGAATAAATATATAACATCCTTAGCTTCATCATAAATCCAATTCCAGGGATGGGGCATCCGCAGTTTCTCTGGGCAGCCTGTGCCAGCACCTCACTACCTTCTCAGTGAAAAATATCCCCCGACATCTAATCTAAATCTCCCCTCTTTTACTTTAAAATTATTCTTCTTTGTCCTATCATTTACTACCCATTTCAAGAGTTGATCTTCCTCCATTTATAAGCTCCCTTCAAGTACTGGAATGCTGCAATGAGGTCTCCCTGTAGCTTTTTCTTCTGCCTGAACAAGCCCAGCTCCCTCAGCCTCTATATATAGGAGAGGTGCTCCAGCGCGCTGATCATCTTTGTGGCCCTCCTCTGGCCTGCTTTAAAAAGTTTAATGTCTTTCTTGATCTGGGGGCCCCAGGCCTGGACACAGTACTCCAGCTGGGGTCTCACAAGGGCAGAGTAGAGGGAGATGATCACCTCCCTTGCCCTGCTTGCCACCCCTCTTTTGACACAGCCCAAGATACTGTTGATGTTTTGGGCTGTAAGTGAACAATACTGGCTCATGTTAAGTTTTTCACCTATCGGGACCCCCAAGTCCTCCTCCACAGTGCTGAGCTCCCAGTCTTTTGGCTTGCCCCAGCCCAATGTCAAGACCTTCCACTTGGCCTTGTTGAACCTCACTAGGTTCATATGGGCCCACCTTTCAGCTTGTTCAGGTCCCTTTGGATGGCATCTCCTCCTTCTATCATATCTACTGCACTACTCAGCTTGGTGTCATCTGAAAACTTGCTGGTTACACTTAATCCCAGTGCCTGTCTGTTAAAGTAACCAGTCCCAAGATGGACCCGTTGAGGACACTACTTGTCACCAGCATCCACCTGTACATAGATTCATTGGCCACAGCTCTCCAGCTTTGATGTTCCAACCAATTCCTTATCCACCATATACTCCACCCTTCAAACCCATATCTCTATAGAGATATGCATGTGATGGGGGACCATGTCAAAGGTCTTGCAGAAGTCTGAGTAGATTATATCAGTTGCCCTTTCTTGGTTCACCAATGCCAACACTCCTTCACAGGAGGTCACCAGATTGATCAGGCATGATCTGCATTTGGTGAAGCCATGCTGGCTCTCTCAGATCACCTCATACGCCTTAATATGTCCGAACAGAGCTGATACTCACTGGCCTGTAGTTCCCCAGGACTTCTCCCTTTCTTAAAAATGGGAGTGGTGTTTCCCTTTTTCCAATCACTAGAAAACACTGAAGACTTCATTTGACAGCCACAGCTTTTGAAACATGATTGAGAGATGCTTGGTAAACACATTAACCAGCTTCATTAAGACCCTGGGATGCATATACATATATATATATGACTTATATATATGACATACATATATATGACTTTTATATATATAAGAATTTATATAAAATCTTAGTTATTTGTTATGCTATATTTACTATATAGTAAATACTATACTATATACTGTATTTGGCATATGGTGAATTGGTACATACCATCTACTTTGAAGCATAGTCATGGCAAAAGTTTATTCCTATGATCATTGTTTTTATGACTACATCTGTGCATTCTTGAATCCACTTTTCAGATTCCACAAGATACTCTAATATGAAAGACATATGAAGGCATCTTGTGGCTGATAGTCTCTGTACAGCCAAATATGAGTTATGACCAAAACAACCTCTTTTGGCTAAGGACCAGGATCCAAAACCTTCATGTTCTAATCACAGATTCTGACATTTCCCCACATTACTGTCTGAGCTTCTTCTGAGAATAATGATCCAAGAGCACAAAGTGAATTTTGCTGTCAAAAGGCCAAAATTACAAAACAGCACTGACAGCATTTTAGGCATAAATCTGCTGACTTGATTAGAGGCAGGGATTAATAACTGGGCCAACTTTTTGTTGAGTTGCACAGCTTAGCATTCAGTAGATACCCAGTTGTATTGACCTAGTTTTGCCATAGCACTGGCCTTCAACTTTATGATGCAAGCTGCCACAGAAATAGCTGCCACACATAGAAATACTCAGTGTCATTCTGAACAGAGCTCTAATTTCTTACCAGCGGAGCATGCAGATATATTTGTTTGGCTTTACTGCCTCTTTGTCCTCAATACACAGGTGAATAATACTGGCAGTAGCTCAGCTCTCTCAAAGTATTTTCAGTCTGTAGGACTCAACATGACAAGTGTCACCATTTCATTTTGTGGATGAAGAAACTGAATCTGATAGAACAAATGACTTGCCAAGATAACTTGGAAATCGTGGACTAAGTGGGAAGGACTCTACACTTCCAGCTAACTGTCCTACTTCCATTCCAGCCCCCAGGCCACCCTTTTTAATTAAAAATCTATTCATACTTCTTAGATTTGGATTACATTCTAATCTGTGCATAGTTAAGGAGGTAATAAAAGTGTTGCTACAAGGCACATCAACAGCAATGATCCAGAAAAGAAAAAATCCCCCATTTTTTTTTCTAGTTGGTAGATAATATTTGAAGAATATGCAAAGTCAAGACACTGTCATTTTCTTACACCTGTATCTCTTTATACTTTTTTTCTCACTGTATAATGTTAAGAAGACACAAAATGAAGGCCCACTTGAATTTGGAAGAACACTTGCAATCTCCTTTTAAAAATATTATCAAAAATTTGCTTTCGTTTTTTCTTTCAAAAATATTAAGCCTAGAGATCAGGAAGTTGAGATATTATTCAAAGATCACAATCAAAATGGAGATACTGTTTGAGCATTAGCATTAGACAAAACTGAAGAAACCCCTATTGTTTTTGGAATTATCTTGTAAAGATAAAGTTGCCGTATGTATATAAAAGCTGTACAACTTAACAACATCAGGCACTCCTCAGTGCATCACTACTCTCTCTCTTTCCCTTTTCCTTTTATTTTTAAACAAAACAGAAATGAAAAAGCAATTGGTATTCTATCAAAACATTATATAGTACACAGGAAGTATTGGATAATTTACAGAAATCATTCCAGAGCATGGCTCTTCTGGTGTTGTATGTGTGAGTGTTCGTACTTGTCACTGCTGCTACATTTTATTTGTAATAAGTAAAAATTAGAATATTCTTTTTCTCGTGAGGAATCACAGATGTAAATGCATACGAGTGTTTGCAGGACTGAGCTAAGATTCACACCTATAATTTCTATACTTTTTTTCTGAGGAGTAAATTGTTAGAGGGATTAAAAATTGGGTAAGTATGAATAAACATTTTGTCTATACACATATATATATACACACTTGTGTGCTTGGGTGTCCAAGAGAGACAAATCTGAGTCACAGAATCATAGAATGATTGAATCCTTAGAGTTGGAAGGGATCATTAAAGGCCATCTAGTCCAACTCCCCTGCAATGAACAGGGACGTGTACAGCTAGATCAGGTTGCCCAGGGCCTGATCCAGCCTCACTTTGAAAGTCTCCAGGGAAAGAGCACGCACCACATCTCTGGGCAATCTGTTCCAGTGCCTCACCAACCTCACTGTAAAATACTTTTTCTTCTTATCCAACGTAAATCTACCCTCTTTAAGCTTACAGCCATTTGTCCTTGTTTTGTCACCACAAAACCTGCTAAAGAGTCTATTCCCTTCTTTTCTGTAGCTCCCCTTTAAGTATCAAAAGGCTCCTATCAAGTCACCTGGAAGCCTTCTCTTCTCCAGGCTGAACAGACTCGGCTTTGTCCGTCTGCCTTCATAGGAGAGATGTCCCAACCCCTGGATCATTTTTGTGGCTCTCTTTTAGATGAGTCCAGCCGGTCTGTATCTCTCCTGCACTGAGGACTCCACATGTGGATGCAGTACTCCAGATGAGGTGTCACAGCACAGAGCAGAGGGACAGGATCACACCCTGGCCCTGCTAGCCACGCTGCTTTTGATGCAGCCCAGGGTACAATTGGCTTTCTGAACTGTGAGGGCACAGTGCTGGCTCATGTTCAGCTCCCCATCCACCAGTACCCTCAGATCTTTCTCTGCAGGGCTACACTCAGTCCTTTCATCTCCCAGCTTGTATTGGTAGTAAGGGCTGCCTCGACTCGGGTGCAAGATCTTGCATTTGGATTTGTTGAATCTCATGAGATTCACCTGGGCCCACTGCTAAAGCCTGTTTTGGCCCCATTGGATGGCATCCTGTATGTCTGGGGTGTTAACTGTACTCCACAGTTTGGTGTCATAAGCAAACATGCTGAGGGTGCACTCGACCCCACTGTCATTGTCATTGATGAAGATATTAAAGGTCTCAGCACTGACCCCTGGGGCACAGCACTCATCACTGCTCTCCATTCAGGCATTGACCACCATGCTCTAGTCTTGATCCTGCAGCCAATTCTTTGTCCATTGAACAGTCCACCCATCAAATCCATATCTTTCCAATTTGGAGCGAAGGATGTTGTAGGGTACCAGTGTTGCATCTCACCTGGTGGGGCCATGTATTACTTGACTCAGGAAGTTATCCTCAGTGCATTCCAGGAGTCTCTTTGATTGCCTACAGCTCACCATGCTACTTTTCCAGCAAATGTCTGGGTGATTGAAGTCCCCCAGAAAGACAAGAACTTGTGATCATAGTGCCCCTGTAGCTGGAGGTAGAAGGTCTCGTCAACAGGTTTCACTTGATTAGGATAGCCTGCAGTAGGCACCAACTACAAGGCTCCCTTTGCTGCCTCAATCTCTAGTTGTCACCCATAGGCTTTTGGCTTACTCATGACTATTCTTTAGGGACAGCTCTTCACATTCTATTCCTTTCCTGATGTAGATAGCAACATCCCCTCCCCTCCTTCCTCACCTGTCCCTTCTGAATAGCTTGTCACTGTCACTAGCCATACTCCAGGTTTCAGGGACAGCAACTATACTGTGGTTTTCTAGTAGCACAGTAGCTTCCAGCTCCTCCTATTTGTTTCCCAAGCTGCATGCATTTGTGCAGAGGCACTTCAGCAGAGCAGCTGTTTTTGTCACCTCCTTGAAAGTTAACTCCTTAACTCATTTTAAGTATTTCCCTTGATTTTCCCCATTGCCTTTTCCTATTGCCCCCACAGTCACTGTCTCATCATCATAGGATTTTGTATGTGCTGCAGTGTTGCCAGCACCTCTCAAGGCAGCAGGTCCTTCAGGGCTTCTGCTAGCACCCTTTCTCTCTAATCTTGTGATGCCATCTTACACCTTATCAAGGGAAGCCTCACTATCCCCCCTCCTCCTTCACATCTGGTTTAAAGCCCTCCCAATGAGCTGTTTTCCCCTAGGACTCTTCTCCCCCTTTGAGAAAGGCAAAACCCATGTGGTGCCTACAAACTAGATGCTATGTAGGCCATTTGGTTGTCAGAAAAAACTAAAGTTGTGGAGACGGCACCAGCCACAAAGTCAGGTATTTAAAGATAAAATCCTTTTATTTGTTTCCATGTCCTTACCCAGTACAGGAGGCAGAGAAGAAAAGATCTGTGCATGCAATTCCTTTAGCCATCATCCAGAGGCTCTGAAGTCCTTTTGATAGCCCTTGACCCACAAGTAGCTGTTTATCTTTCCCTATATGGAAAAGCAGTAAGGGGTTGTGGTCTGACAGCCATACAAGGCAAGGTATTTTTCTGGTGATAACCTGAGCCCCAGCTACAGGGCCTGATCCTCCCCGTCATGCTGCATGGAGAGTGGGAGCTGGGATACATGGGGCACTTTTTCACTACACTACATTGAATGCTTGGGAAAGTTCTCTCCTTCCTCTGGAACTGAAATTTGCTGAAAACAAAATGCATATTATTATATTAACATCTTTTTGATCATAGTATCAGTTTACAAATGTAAAGTGTTGAATCAGATCTTGCTATTATTTACAGATTTCCATTATAATCATCAGTTTTTTAAACCAGTAACAGAAAAGCAGATGTCCTTCTGTCTGGTTCACTGATAAAACTTCTGTGTAATTTTATGATTACAAGTTCCTGATAATATCACACCAGAGTTTTTTTGTGAGATTCATTTCTATTGCTAGTTTCATTTGCTCCAAATCTGCCAAGTTTAAAACAACTTTGCTACTTTGCTTAGATGTTTGATTTTTTTCTTTATTCATTTAGAACTTCAAAGAAAAATAGGTACCCTGTAAAGTTTGATTGATATGTAGCATTGCTAGAAATTAGACTATAAAATATCTTCAGTGTTTTGGCTTCATTTTTAATGAATCCCTCATTTAACTTAATGAGGATGACTTCAGTCGGATGGAATTAATAAAGAAGTTTGTATTCAAACATGAGAGGAATAAAAAGATTGCTGCTTAGTTATCATTCTCCAATTAACAGATTTATCAAATTTAATAAAGGGTCTCTTTAGGCATTAGCAGGCCATTGTTTCTTTAGCAAAATGTAGTATGTCTTTGAATATCTTTGAATGGATAAACATTACCATTTTGTTTCTCCACAGAGAGCCTCGAAAAATCATCCTCCACAAGGGGTCCACTGGACTTGGCTTTAACATTGTGGGAGGAGAAGATGGGGAAGGCATTTTCGTGTCTTTCATCTTAGCAGGCGGGCCTGCTGATCTCAGTGGAGAACTGCAGAGAGGAGATCAGATTTTGTCTGTAAGTATTTGTTTTGGGATTTATTGACTGATTGCCTAAACTTATTTTTTGTCTTTGCTGCAAGAAACAACAAAGAAATCCTCATGAAGCCTTTATGGTTTCCAATGTCTGATATCCAAGTTGAAAACAGTTCATCACTGAATATTCTGCTTATTTGCTCTATTATTTTTTTTTCCAACATTTGTTTTTCATGATGTTAGCTGTTCCCACATCATAACGAGACTTTTCTCTTCTCACTGTTATTTATAGTATGGCAACACCTTAGTGAAGACTTAAATGCAGCGCACACCTCAGCACCTCCTGGTTTAACCCATTTTCCAGTTCCATGTTGCCCAAAATGCACTACTGAGTCAGAAGATATTTCCGAATTTTAGCGTTTCTTTGATCAGTAGTTGCAGGAAAATCACCCAAATCAGGAGTGCCATCTAGTGTGCACTAAACTACTTAGCAACTACCAGTACTCGGAGATTAATTAGGTTATAATTACCTCTCTGCCTCTTATGAATCTGATGATTGCTCTGAAATTTATTTTCAGATTTTATAGGATAAAAGGCTTTGTAGCCTTAGGTTATATTTTGCATATTTAGTCCCAATAGCATAGTTTAATTTTTTTCTTCAAGTATTTTTTAATTTTGTGCAGTTCAAAAACAGAGCATTTATGTATCAGAGTTTGTCAAGTAATTGAACATGTGAGTGAAGCAACTGAACATAAAGGATTTTGAATGGCAATAGAATCCTTGAGAATACATTTAAGTACAGCACCCATTCACATTATATTGCCTTACACAAAGAGAAAAAGAAAAAAAAAAACAAAATCTATACTAAATTGATAAAATCAGATCTGTTTCATTTGAAGTACATGAATAGCCTTAGGGAGAAGAACTGAAACCCAGGAATTATTCATCCCAGAGGAGAGGTTGATCCACCAGGCTGCAGTGTCATGCTCATTCCCATTGTTGTACTTTCTGTCCCTGTGCATTTTACATCCTCAGTTGTACTTGGATCAGTGGCAGGGAAACAAGATGGCTGTAGGCTGGATGGGTTGTGACATAACTGTGTGTTAGTTTCCTGATCAGTTCATGAAGCAGTTGGAACTGACTTTCCTACATTCCTTGGGCATGTCTTATGTGAATAGTGAAATTTAACTTCTACCTGCAGTTCTAGCGTGAAAAAGTGTCTGGTGCCGCTTCTCAATATACAGAAAATCTGATCAGTTAACAACAAAGGGATACAGTAATCTAAAATCATGAGGATCAAAATTATATATTTTATCTAGACTTGTTCCTTGAAAATTTAAAAAGAGCAAGTAGAAGTTGTACAATGCCTTAGAGAGATCCTAAAGTAGAAGATTCATAACTGCAAGAAAACTAAGATGTTCTTATAAAGCTACCATTATGGAGAGCTAAGGAAGACAAATGCCTGTGCTGACAAGAACGTACACACGAAACCCAAGGAACAGAAAGGGAAATTTCTTCAGGACCATAATACAATTTATTTTTTCTTTAGCTAGGTGCAGCACAAGAAAGCTGAATAAAAAGTACTATGAGATCAGAGCCTTTCACAGTACATTCAGAAATCCAGCAGCTCATATAAAATTTAGAAAACCATTTTATTTTATTTTTCTGCAGGCATGTATTTAGCACTGTGGGATACTGCCTAAGTTGAATTTTTAATTCCAATTTTGGTCTGTTTTGCAGCAATGTTTTCCCTAAGTTCTAATTAAACCTACCAGTGTTGCCACAGCATTTACTTGTCATGCAAGAGTAGTTTATTTGTTCATTGAGCGGAGAGGGATGGAAATTATTACTAAATTAGAGTGCATGCATATCCCCAGGCAATCACCAAGTCAGGCACTGCTGACTTATTTAGTCACAAATAACTATTATGAATCCATTTTTTCCATGCTCAAACAAAACAAATTTCATGCACAGGCCAATCTAAGAGTGATTAATCTTAGACCACTGTCTGGTGAATGGTGCCAGATCCCTTAATTTTATAGTGGATGCACAGAATAGGTCTGATTCTCTCTGTTTAGTCTTGCTTGTCTTATCCTTCAGAAACACTTATTTCCCTGCTGAAGTAGTTTACCCATTTGTTTCTCAAAACATGACAGATCTGATTTACCACAGACCAATAATGTTTGCCAAGCTAATATTTCGAATTAACACTGGCTTGGTTAAATTTCTCTCAGACAGGAAGCAGAATAAACGATTTAAACTTTGCAGACCTAGATTTAATTCCTGATTCTGTTTGTGTCATTATTTGTGGCCTTGGGCAAGGTACTTTAGTTTTCAAAACATCCAGTGTAGAAGAGGAGAATCCCAACATCTTCCTAATTCATTCCTGTGCTGTTAGTATGGCAAAATTCTGACTAGTTGAGAAATGTCTCTATTCACCTTTGGGAAGATGCCTATAAATATACCTTAAATAGAATGTAAATCTATTAGTTATACCCCACAAAGCAGCAAATATGTACTGTCTTTGGGTGACCCGCTGGGTGCATACATAAGCCCCATAGTCAGGCTGCAAGGCGCAGACAATATCCATGACCTTTCTGTCTCACTTTCTACCTTCTCACTTTATGTTGTGCAACACCCTCCAAGAGACACTGTGAAAGATTATGCTGAGGTTTTGACCCCCTGGAAAGGTAGAAAATTGAGTCCATTTTTCTCAAATGGCACATTTTTCCCATTGCCACCAGATGGCATCATAGGGTAAGTAATGGCGGAGATCTACTCAATGAAATGCTAAAACCTTAGGAAAAGCAGGGATACATTTTTATGTTTTCAGTCAATTGACAGGCAATGTTTGACTTAACTCAAAAAGAAGGCTGATAATCCAAATGCTTGGCTGCAGGGAGACAAATTGAATCGTATATAAACCTTGAAGGCAAATGGAAGAATAATAGAAAATGCTCTTTCAAATGGCAGAAACATTTCAAAAATTGATTTAAATTGTTACATTTATGAAAAGTGATTTTTTCCCACAAAAAGAGACTTTTTAATGCTGATTCCTTCCTGCTATAATTCATTATACTTTTGTGAGTTATCTCCAAATTAAACATTATTCTTTTCACTTCCGAATGTCTTTAAAAATAGTAATGCACACATCAGCAATGTATGTTCATCAGTACACACTATTCCTCTCTCTGATGTTGCCCTGCTATTAAGTATATGGTAAACAGTGTTGAATAAGATTTTGAATACTCTCTGACATCAAGGCTTTGTTAGGGTGCTGTGTACACACATTAATTTTTCAATGAGATGCGTATAACCCCTAGAAAACATCTCTAAATAACAGTGAAACTATTAACTCCATTTTATGGCAGTGGAAATGAGCCACCATTATGTTAATTGATTTGTTTAAAGTCAGGCAAGGAGTCCGGACCAAGACTAGATGTAGGGGCTGTTTGAACTCTGAACTAACCCCAAGTTCTCCATCTGTTAGGAAAATACAGTCTCTACTGTAAATAACATGGAATGCTCCTTGACACCATTCTTGCAATTTGAAATTCTACCTCCAATGCTAAAGGATATGTTACATATTAAAATTGCAATGGCAAACCAGTGCTGTTTATCAAAAGTCACGTGTATGAGCAAAAACAATTTCCAAGAACCACAGCAAATGGCCACGCATTGCACATATGGCCTGGCTGATAGAAAGCAGTACAAATCTCAAAAAAGAGGTATATAGTGAATGCATAGTTTACATACAGAACTTTAGCAGCAGAATTTTGAGGCTTGATGCACAATTTACACAGAATAAGTTTAGCACATTCCTCTATTAATTGCTATTCTGGCATTGTTTTTCTGCTTAATGATTTCCTACCAGACTGTACCAGGTTAAAAATGTGTATAAAGGAAAAAGCTGAGGTGAAGTAAGAGCTGTAGAGTGGTAATACCAAGTATTAGCACTTGAATCTTGACTTCTGAGATGTCCGAATTTTGTGCCACTGGACAAGACTAGATCTCAGATTAAGATCCCTGCCTTTAGAAGTCTGCATTCTTTCTGGATTTCCATTTTCCATGAAAATCGTTAAGGACAAGAGATTGATTCAGATGGCCAGCTAAGAAGTATCTAGAGCAAGTTGAATTGCTTTTGAGGCCTTATTGTCTGTGTTGGTTAGGTACCCACTGACTTCAAGCTTAAACACTTACCACGTATGTACTATATTTAGCTGTCTTAAACCGAATCTCACATTTCAGGTGTGTTTGCCCTTGCAAAAGATGTTTGTTTTTTCACCTTACATCGTGTTTGATCAATTTCAGAGAAAAGTAGTATAAAATCATGGGTCATAAAAAAGTATTAGTTGTATCCCGGAAACAGGCAACAGGATAAAAGGTACTGCCTGCAAAGAAGCGACACATCCTGCTAGCTACCATGAGGAAATAAAATGTGTTTCTTGTAGAACAATCTCTCAATAAGAAGAGGAAAAAAAGCAGAAAAAGAACCAGCTTCACTGTGAAAATGCAGGCAGTATGCTCCTAATGCCAACCATTTCCACTACTGCCTCACCCGAACCAGGAAAATGAAATCAACCAAATTCTATATGATTTTCCCCTCGATACAGCATAGCATTTGTCATGAAGTATTCATATATGGGGAAGGATGATATCTTCTATCCCCTGCAACTTCCTGAGATAGCTACATACTGGGAAAAGGGCAATCAGAGATATTCCATAGGGTTTTCTGTCACCTTATCATCTAGTTGATGATATTATGTATGGTTATTTGGCAACACTGATATTTCAGTATCTTGCTTCTTTACTGCCTCTGGTCTTTTATTCAAGGTTCTCCCTTGTAGAGAGAAGGTGATCTCTTATACTGATCCAGTTCTATCTTGTGTCTGTGCATTGTCCTGCTTTCATTTTTTGTGAGATGTTTGTTTTCCCTATGAGCAGTTCAGACACTTCTCTTTCTACTTCATTGCTCACACACAACTCCTACCCACTTGCTCGCTCACATCTGTAGAAACAACAAAATATGCATTTGAAAAAAATAATGTTCAGCAATTTCTACTCCAAAATTTGTGCATATCAAGTAGGGTAGAGTGTAAGCACTCTGTGCCTATTTATAACAGTATTTATGCTTCATTTTGCTGCAGTTGGAATTGACCTTCAGATTGACTTCCCTTACTTTGGTGCAGAGAAACTTTCAGTTTTCTAATTTAAAACAGGTTTTTGGTCATGATAAAAGCAGTAAAACTAGTTGGGAAAAGAGTGCATTTTGTTGTAAGACTTACTTGCAAAAGGCAATGGCCTTATCCTTAGGATCCTTACTTCCCTGTGGTATTGTGGATGACATATAAAATGTTTTGAGAAGATCCAAAAATGAGTTAGCAATGGCAGTAGATTCCTAAGAGTCCTCCACCTATTTATGTTTGTATGTCATCTGAGTACACAGCACTCTAGCCTTCTAAGTGAAGGAACTGTGCAATGCATGCTTTATCTTCAGATATATACTCAGTATTTGTTTTCATCCTGATGAATTAAAAATATTTCACGTAGCAAAACTGAACTATCTGTACAACATTCCTATACAATAAGAGGAGATTCCATAGAATCATAAATTGGCTAAGAGTGAAAGGGACCTTAAAGCCCATCCAGTTCCAACCTCCTCCCATGGGATAGTTGCCTCCTACCAGCTCAGGCTGCCCAGGGCCCATCCAACCTGGCCTTGAGCACCTCCAGGGATGAGGCACCCACAACTTCTGGGCAGCACTGCCAGCACCTCACTGCCCTCAGAAGGTACAGAAGGTAACTGGACACCTAAATAATGGAAGGGTGTAAATGCCAATTTAGGCTTTTGAATATCCTGCATCTTATACATTTAAAGAAATGGCCTATTCAGGAAAAAGAAAAAAGAAAAAAGGGAAAAACAAAACAAACAAAAGAAACTAATTTTTTTCCATGAAGTTTTGGACTTCATACTCCATGTTAGTAAAACTAGCATTCTCCTTGACTGTAAAAATTCACTTTTATGATGTACTGTGTCTATGTAAACAACATCATCTGCAAATACTTACCCTTGGAGAATAGAGCTGGTAGCAAACTCTTTGTCAGTGCTGTTGATAAACAAATGTGATCTGATGGCTGGAATTTGAACTTAGGCATATTCAGCCTCAAAACAAGATGTATTTGCTTTGTAGTCAGGGTAAGTGGGTCATATTGCCATAGAAGCTCTTAGACTTGTCATTTTGGGACTTCAAAATAAAATGGATTACTTTCTAACATACAAATTTAATTGAATTTCTTGGGAAAAGTTTACCACCTGTGTATGCTAGAATACTATGTGCATTAGGTGACCTTAGAGATCACTTTTGTATTTTATTAATATAGGGATCTGTCTTCCTTTTGGATTTCTCCTTTCCCCCACTTCTCCTTCTCACTCACTCCCTTTACCTTTCTGTGATATTCAGCTTGTATTGCAATTGCCTTCATGCAGTTACTGTTTGCTTTCGTAGCTCTTTGATATTGCCAAGCCATATGATCAGATCCTAAGAATATACTAACAATTCTGGTGAATAAGATATGTCTCTTTTTGCCAATCAGTTAGCTATCAAAGCCATCAGTTGTGTCATGTAAAGTTAGTAAATTGGCCTAGACAAGAGCCTGTGTATTTTTGTAATGATGAAATCATCAGTTGCCTCTAAAACATTCATTTTGTAATTGCTTCAATGAGTAGAAATGATCTGATGCCAGACTGCTTGCTATTCAGCTCCTAATAATTTAAGGAGGAGTTCACATTCAGTTCAAACATTACTAGAAGAATTTGTTTTAAAACTGTCAAACAGAATTATGTCACATCTGATGTACTGAGGATTGGAGGTGAGAATTACAGCCTTGGTGTACCCTTGCTATAAGCCTCACAATGAAGGGAAACTAAAACAAGAAATTTGAAAGCCAAAACTGCTACTGCTGGATGAAATAGCTACATCCCTGAGCATTATTCATTCAGAGATTTGCCCCAGGCAGGACATCTGTCTTGTGCTTAAACAGACTAGACTTCAGGCATCATTCTGCTCTACTGCCCAGAATGTTTTGGGTTCTTGAGTGATTTAAAAAATCACCATATGACATGCAATGCATAATAATAGAAATTGGACATCCATTAAGCAGGATATTTGATGGATATCTGCAGTAATTTACTGGAGCTCTTCTTGGGAAAAAAAAAAAAAAAATGAAGAAGAAGAAGAAAAATAGAAGAGAGAGAGAGAGAGAGAGAGATGAAGAGTTGCCCTTTTTCTGAATCATAGAATCACAGAATGGCCAGGGTTGGAAGGGACTTCAAGGATCATGAATCTCCAACCCCCCTGCCACATGCAGGGCCACCAACCTCCCCATTTAATACTAGACCAGGCTGTCCAACAAGCAAGCCACCAGGATACTGACACAAAAAGGAAAAAAAAAAAAAACACCTACAGAAAGCAAAGGCTACTTCCTTTCCGTTAGTTTAAAATATATGCTTTATTTGAAACTATGGCTCATCTTCTGCTCAAAACATCTATGTCACACAACTATAATCTGCAGAATCACAAATTATATGAATGTTTTAATTCAAGTATTTTTAATTAAAAAAAAAAAATCATTAAACTTAACACTGAACATTCCATCTAGAGCTGAGTGTACCGGTTGGACAAGCTACCACTAAACATTCATACATTGCCTCGTGGTCACTGGCTTGAATTCAGTATAGATTTGCTGTGACACATAACAATGGCTGTGTCACAGGTCACCGGCTATATTACCATATTCTGTGGACATGGAAATACAAAGAGCCTGTCAAATAAGAGAAGTCACCAAGACAGATTGCCTAAGCAGCCTTTAATATTGACTTACACTTTTATGCCAGTACCTGAGTAATTTTTGCATATAGGTTTGAGCTGGAGTGATTGTTGTTATCATTTTCGTGTCATAAAACACTTGTTAAAATGAAAAATTTTACATCATTTCAGAAACAGGAGAACTGCAATAATTAGTTCTGCTTATACCATAGTTTGATGTGAAACAAGAACATTGTAGCATTATAAGCAAGATCAGTGACAGTTTAGCTATATCCATATTCTAGAAGGAATCATTCCTTTTAGGACTATGTGGAAACAAAGGTATATACAATACCTGCTACCGTTAGGGGAGTTCCTAAATGACCCAGGATGAAAGCAGGAGACAAGAAAATCCGAGTGCTAAAAATGCAATTAGGCAGTAAGAGGATTAATTCCAAGAGGCAGGAAAATGAATGAAAGTAGCAGTCATGTGTAAAGTTAAAGCTGTAGGAAGGAGGAGGAGCGATTTGATATTTTATCGGTTTGGAGTAGGAAGATAGTAGTAGTTATAAAGAAGAGTGAATGTGTGAAGGCCTTTGATGAGGAGATGACACTATTGAGATCCATGAGATTAGCTGGTGGCAGAAATATAAGGATATTTGAGTGACCAAGCGGGAGGATGGAAGGTAAAATAAGTAGCAATTAGGTTTAAATTTAAAATCTGAAGATACGGATTTCAGTTTAAATTAATATTCTTACTTATTAAGACCAAAGAATGTTTTGTGTATTAAATATATATATATATTTCTTTAAAAAATAGTTAATAAATTGTAACCTGTGCTTTTAGCTATTGTGATATTCATATATGATATTTTTTATTCATAGTAGAAGTTGTATGAATATGAAAACACTGTATGTCTTCATATGTACCATTTAGCAATGAGATAAAATGCTGTTGATCACCTCATAATTGTGTGATCACAGTCCCAGCTGGTAATAGCACTAGATGGTAGCTATGTACTGAAACAATTTTTATGTCCATTCAGGATCCAATGAGCCTGTGCGTCATTTTCCCATGCTATCATTTATTTCTAACCCAGTTTAAAGAAGTTTTAAGTAATTCTGAGGGAATGGAGAGGATATGGCTTTTAAACTATCACTGCAGTAATTGTTTTCAGTGGAACTATTCTAGTTTCACAGTTTGCCAATCTGGCATCATTCACAAAAGCATCTCTTCTATAAGGAAAATTTGTGTACAGTTTGGGTTAAAATGTATATCTTTGACTCCGTCTATAGGCTTAACAGTTACCATTTGGAATGATTCAGGCAGCCTGGTGAGTCATAAAGCTTGTTGGTGCCTACTGTAAACGGCAGTGTGTGCAAGATACCACTTCAGTACCACAATATTTATTCCTGCTTCAAAGATGCAGTGCTTTGATACCACTCTCAGCTGGTTTAGCTGGCAGGAAAATGCATACTAAATGATGTAGCTTGTATCCCCACAGTTTTCCTTGTTTTCCAGATGGAGAAGAATTTGCCTCTAGAATGCCCAGCTCACCAGACCATAAAGACCAACGTACTTGAGGCAAAACTCATAATTCCAAGGTAGCAAGACAAGAAAAATTGAAAAGGTCACTGAAAGTGCTGGCCCGTAAAAAGAGTGAAGGAGAACACAATATTATACTTTCATTGGAGTTCAGGATTACAGAACCACTGTACTAATATGTCCAACATATGCCGTTTTCACTGGCCATTAAAAAATTAAAAAAAAAAAAAAATTAAAAAAAAATTTTAAAAATGTAGGCATGGAAAAGGTTAGAAATGAGAGAAGTGAGAGAAGAGCAAAAGAAAGAGGCTGAAAATGTGGAAGAAGGAAAGCTGGGAAGTGAGAAAACTGCTGCGTCAGCAATTTGTGCACGCCCCTCCCATGGCCGGAGCTGTCCGCGGTGCTGAGCGCACCATCCTGCGCTGTCCGGCCAGTGTGAGCCGTGCTTTGCTGAAACGCATTGCTGTCCAGCAGCGGGAGGTACTGGTTCATAGAATCACAGAATCACCGAGGTTGGAGAAGGCCTCCAAGATCATCCAGTCCAACCGTCCACCTACCACCAATATTTCCTCACTGAACAATGTCCCCCTGTACAACATCTAAATGTTTCTTGAACACCTGCAGAGAAGGTGATTCCACCACCTCCCTGGGCAGCCCATTTCAGTGCCTGGTCACTCTGGCAACGTGCATGAGTTTTTTAGAACTCTTGTCTTTTTCATTGGACTATATCAGTTGTGGAAGTGGTGTGAACCACTGTGTAGAATGATTATGCCACCTGCTTGTGAAGGAACTTCATCTAGTTGTGTTCAGAACAGATAATAACTAAGCGCATTTTCCAATGTTAACTGTCTTGCTAAAATATCTTGTTTCCATCACCTAAGGAGTGGTGCTCTATACACTGTTTCCAAAGACTAACCAGTTAGAAATGCAGCTCAGATTTCCTTTCTTTTTAAGGAGCTTGATAATACTTAAGTCCATGTCCAAAGTTAAGACAAATGATTATGGTTATTCGTATCTTGATGGAATCAGCGGAAATTCTGGCAGTAAGAGTTGTCCTTATTCGGTTTGCTTCTCTTTGCTTTTTCAAAAGTGAGAAGTTCTGATTTCAACAAATTCAATCACAATTTGAAAAATATCTGCTATATTGTTCTGTGGTAAAGAAGTGTCTTTCTTTGCCATTTAATTTACCCTATAAAAGTACTGTGCAATATAACTGACAGTAAAAAAAAAAAATGAAACAAAAAGACCTCCTTTATGTTTTCCTCACCAGAGGAGGGGTATGATTTCCTTTTCCTTTACAACTCAACAAAGATTCCAAGTGTTCATTCAATTACTGTACAAACATGAAATAACATGGTTTAAGTAAACAAAATAGATATTTCACTAGTCTTCATTGTATTTGAATGACCTACATAAGAATCATGCTCTAGTTATTGTAACAGAAGATATCCAGACTGCTTCAAGTCTTTGACACTGTTTAGAACTGAACTAATTTGTGTTAATATGGGACGGGATATTCAGATATTTTTAATGGAATATAACCCTTCCAATTTTGCTAGAGTATAATCTATCCAAAATATTAATCTTATCTTTCATTTAGATTGTGATTTGGAATTTAATGAAGTCAGCATTGCCTTAGACTGAATCAAGGAATGCTAGAACAATTAGTATAATTCATATGAACTATAGTTGCATAATTTTACTCAGATCAGTTTAAACCATAATCTTTCATTGCAGCACTTCTCTTCTTTTGTAAGCTTTCTAACCACTTTTTTACTACAGCATGCAGGAGAGACAGACATCAGTACAAGCTGGAGGCTCTTCTTATTTCCATTATGTCAAATTCATTTTGGAGCTAGTCTTTGGAAATTGTGCAGTCAAAATCATTCTAGGCTAGGGCATCAAGATGCGGTCAAGCTCAGAACAGCAGTGCTGCTTTGCTTATTGTATAATGCTTCTTAAAGCACCATAGCCAATAACTTTTTAATATGTATTAAAATTTCCTACTCACACTTGCATTTTTCTGGCATTTTGTTTCATTTACTGATTATTCTTAGTCTAAACAACATAAAATTATTTGAAAGTAGTAATTTAATGAGATTTTTTTAAATTGCCATTAAATTAGGTCAGGCAAATATATCGCTATACACAGTTGTTACAATTAAGATACTGTTTCAGAGGAAAAGGCAATATAGAACATTAGTTTTACCCCTTTGAAAGCTCTTTTTCATTTTGACCTGAGGGTAAGAATTTGATTTAAATGTGTGAGTTAATTGTGTCTTTCATGAGGAATTAATGCTCTTAAATGATTATGCTCTTTTTCAACTAGAAGTTTGGGGACTTGATTATGTTTGCTTTTAAATATTGGGAAACAATACTTGTCAGGACAGAAATTTAGTTAGTATCTACTCCTCCAACATCGAATTAAAGTCAGACTAAGTAATTCAAAAATCCTTAAAGTTAGAATTTCAACATTTATTATTCCATAGTGAGATCTTGTCACAGGCACTGGTGAACAATACAGTACGTAAACAGTCTCCTACTTGTCAATTTGGCAATAATTGTTTGATTTTATTCTGCAGTTGTGCATCTATAAGGAGATCTCTATTTAGCAATCCAGTGTAGTAAGGTCATTTATTTAGTCTTTTTTATCTAGTTTGTTTATCATCTTGATAAAAAAAAGTTGCTGAAATAGAATTGATGCGTTCTTTTATCGCTGACATTTCTTTTCCACATTATTTTCATTTCAACCACTCAGACCTGAAAGTCCTCCCCAGGCATTGATCCTAGCCCATGTCATAGTAGGAAAGTGTACTTGATTTTGGAGAGTTTTAGTCATTATAATGTGTAGTGTCTGCATCCTAAAGAATCATTTCTTCTAATAGGACCAAAGGGTAGAAGAAGTCAACTGCTATTTTAGTGGCTCTATTATTTTTTTTTTTTGACAGGTTGCCCAGGGAAGTGGTAGAATCACCATCCATGGAGATGTTTAAGAACAGGGTAGATGTAGTACTTAGGGACATGGTTTAGTGGGCAGTACTGGTGGTAGGTGGACATTTGGACTAGAGGATCTTAAAGATTGTTTCCAAACCTAACGATTCTATGAATATACACAAGAAAGATTTTTTTTTGTTGTTCTGTAGAAAAGTGATAAATGTTTATTTAACTTAACTTTGGTGGAATTTCTGTCCTGTATTTTTATTCTTGGTGCTGGAATTATAGATGTTAGATCACCTGTAGATAGGACTATTATTTTGCAGAGGAGGAAAAGAAATAAGCATGTACTTTCCTTTCCTTTCGTGCATTCTTTTATCTATAGAAAGATTATTATGATTCACTAATGGTTTTTAAAGCATGATGTTCTGGTAATACAACTTTTATAGATCACCACAGTGTTTTCATGTTTTGCTTTAGAGAAATTTGTTTTCACAAGTTTACAGTCCTCAAGCTTAATCCTAAACAAACTGATTTCTAATGCTGCTAATACTAACCAGTGACATCATATCCTTCTACCTAGCTCAGGAGCTCAGGAATTCAGGAATGTTCCTTAATGATTTTCTTCAGTTCATCTTACTGCATCTTTCTCAGGAGTCTCTCAAGGACTCCAGATATTGAGGAAAGGGGGAAAAAAAACAAACAACAACAACAACAAAATCACAGAGATAAAAGCCTAGCTTATTATTAGAGATAACTTAGCTTCAAAATCAAGATTATCATCAGGCCGCTAGAGACACCAAAGCTATGACTAAAGCACTGACTAAATGAGTAACTGTAGTGCTGATGTGCCTATGCTCAGCATTAAATGTCACAGTATTATCCCTGAGTAAAGGTAGGGCACAAAACCTCTTGCTTCCAAAGCAAGAGTCTAAATTGTGTCTTATTTGTGGAAGTTAGTGTTCTCTACAGAGGTTGTAAACTGACATATAACACTATGCTCATCTTTAGGCATTATCAGTATCGTTCATTACAACACAAATGACTTTGTGGCACTGAAAACTCTGATTCTCTCAGTTGTTCTTTTAGAATGTATGCAATTATTTCCTCTTTTGATGTTATATCAGTATTTTTGCAGGACTCTATTTCTAGTCTTCCATCCACTAAACTTGAGGTTCACATATACAACTCTGATGAATTATTGAACCTTTGGTTCATTTTTTGGAAAGATTCCACCAGGCATTTTCACAGCCATTCTTTTCAAACCAGAAGATGAGGATTCTTTTATTGGAGAAACTGTGGAATTTATAATCTTACATTTCCTTCATGGTCAGCATTTCTTTTCAGGGGCATAAGAGTATTACTTGTAAGTGAAGACTTTCACTTTCCTGTACACATTCATATAAATAGTAAAAATAGTATCAATTTTGAAACTTAAGATAACAGAAATGTAGACATCATCAGATTATATCCAGCAGCATATAGTGCTTTTAAATGTGAAAGCCAAATATGCTAATATTTGGCAAATCCAGAATATTTCATAGAAATATTGAGTAATTGTCACAGCTTACCTTCAGTTAGCAACATAGAGATCCATAGAGTTCTCAAAATTATTATGTTCTGTCACAGATATTTGCTTTCAATGTTTATTTAGGTATGGTGGTCTTCCAGCCTATACTATTACCTTGTAGCAGCTACTCCAGTGTTCCTTAAAGTGTCTTATGTCTGTGTATACTCTATCAGTCATCCTCTCGCCTGTCTGCTGAAAATCCTTCCCTTTGGTACTGCTGCCTCCCATGCCCTTCCTGTGCTGCCCCAAAGGGTCTAAGAAAGGTGTACAGATGAAGCAGGTATTATCAGCACGGTAGTGGCATTCATACCCTCTACTGTGAAGTTCACATACAGGCACACTATCTCAAAAATTCATTTATTTTTCTGTGAGGCAACTTATAATTCATTTCCTCTTTCACATTATTGTACTTATACAATATGCACGAGGATATGAATAAGGTAAGATTTGAATAGGTAACGTTGTTTTGGTATGCTATTTCCACATTTACTTGTTTCCTTTCTGAATCTGAAGATAAGCTAGTGTATATTTATTTTTTGTAACCATAAAAGATTGCAACAGATCATGCTTCTCTAAAGTTCTACATATTCTATAGCTTTGAATGACACTGGAATAATACAGGCAAATGAAATTCAAATAACTTTATCTTTTTTTTTTTTTTTTTTTTAAGGAATGAGAAGAAATCCATTTTGCAAACGTTATGGGGAAGCATTAAGTGATAATCAAATTGTGAAACTTAAATAGTATTTGGGGGAATAAAAGATTAATTGCTTAGGAAAAAAATATGTTTTTTTTTTCTTTCATTATCATTAAAAAAAATAAACTAGAGAAGATTATATCTGTTATACAAGTCTAATAAGCAAATCTTTAGTTCTTATAGAATAATGTTTTCAGAAATATGAAAGCTCAGCCATGCAATTACATATCTGCATTTAGTCAGCAGTTCTATAGCATAATGCAGTCTTCTTGGAATCTGCTGGTTTTAGATAACTACTATCACACATAAGATTGTCTAAGACTAATATTTGAAATAGTTTTCACATATCAGTAGAGACTACTTTCAGTACTACTACAAGTTCTTTACAGAGAGAGTGGTGAGGTGCTGGAACAGGCTGCCCAAAGAGGTTATGGATGGCCCGTCCCTGAAGGTGTTCCAAGCCAGGTTGGATGGGGCCCTGGGCAGCCTGGTCTGGTATTGAATGTGGAGGTCAGTGGCCCTGCGTGTGGCAGAGATTCATGATCCTTGAGATCCCTTCCAACCCTGGCCATTCTGTGGTTCTGTGATACTTTTTTTTCATGTAAATAATAATTAAATATGTGTTCAGCAACAACAACAAAAAATCAGGTTCTCTAAGATTTAGTAAAAGACAGCAAGATAAAACAGGCCAGTTTGAAAATATAATTGATCAAAGTAAATGAATTCATAACAGTGTTATGAACAGCAGTAATTTGTAAACTTCTATGTAATAAGATTTATTTTTGCAAGAATGAAAATGTTATCAAAATCTAAACAAAATTAACTTCATATTTTCAGTAAATTCTTAGCCATTTTGTTTCAGTATTTGATAAAAATAAGAAAAAAGGTTGCTGTTGTGCCACTGTGGTCTCTTTGCCACAAAATCTATGACATTGCTCTCTTTTTCCCCCTCTACTTCATTTCCTTTTTCTCCTTTCTTTTCTTGAGCACTTGGAAATGGATTTCTGTGCTGCTGCTGTTATTTGTGTGCCAAATGTTTCTTGTTCTTCACTGAAACATTATGATGTGTAAATCTTTAAAAAGTGAGGAGGAAAGTCAAATAATTAAATAAATAAAGCAAATGCATTAAATAACCACAAATACTTCACTACAGCCAAACAGTAACAGCCCTATTGGAAAGCAAGATTCATATTACTGGAGCATTTAATAATCTTGTACATCAAATCTGTCTCTTCTTTCGGATGCTGCTGACAAAGCATTTAACTCCACATCTACAAATCAAAGAAGTTTTAAAGCTATCCCATATTTTTGGAATGGATTCCCTACTTTGAGAACTCTGTTAAACTTCCACTGCTCATGCAGCACAATATGATCACTATATAATCCTCCCCTACGAGGACAGGCTCAGAGAGCTGGGACTATTCAGCCTGTAGAATAGAAGGCTTCAGAGAGACCTGAGTGTGGTCTTCCAGTATCTAAGGGGTGGCTGAAAGAAAGAAGGGGACAGACTGTGTAGCAGGGTTTGTTGTGATAAAACAAGGGGAAGTGGTTTCAAAGTAAGAGAGGGGAAATTTAAATTGTATGTAAGGAAGAACTTTTTTACAATGAGGGTACTGAGGCACTCAGGTTTCCCTGAGGGGTGGTGGATGCCCCATCCCTGGAGATACTCAGTGTGTGAAGTTGAACTGGGCTCTGAGCAGCTGATGGAGCTGTAGGTGTCCCTGCTTATTGGAGGGGAGTTGGAATAGATGACATTTAAGGGTCCCTTCCAATTCAATTGATTCTATGAAAAAAGAGGAGCTCCATGAAAATACCTATCGATGTCAGATTGGAAGAGGTAGCAAAGCTGTCCCTGCTCACAGCTCCATGCAAGATAGGGCTATATTTCTGGGCAATAGGAGAAGAAAATGGCTGCTTGATTTTCAGTTCTCTAAGTCATCTGATCAGTGTTTTTTGGTTAGAGTTGCTTCATGTATTTCCAGGTTTCCCTGAAGCTACAGAATGGGCTTTCAAGGTCTGGCTGAAGGAGCAGTTTCTTTGCCTGCAATATTCTCCAACACTGTAATTTACTGTAAATCTTATATTAAAAAAAAAAAAAAAAAAATTCATTAGGAGGCCACCAAAAATAAACTCAGTAGAGGAGAAAACCCCAAAAGAGGTGATCAGATGACAGGAATGATAGGAATAGGAACACCAGTGTGTGCCATGTTAGTGCAGATCCTCATGTGCAGACAGAGGTAGTATCCTCTCTTTCTGAGTTTGTACCTTCACTTTTGCATCTGAGCAAGCATCAGGCATTTAAATAAAAACCTCGGTCTTTCTGCCTAGTGTTAAACTACTCAGATCTGTTGTTTGCATTCCTTCTGTAGGTGAATGGCATCGATCTTCGAGGTGCTACCCACGAGCAGGCTGCAGCTGCACTCAAGGGAGCAGGGCAGACGGTAACAATCATAGCACAATACCAGCCGGAGGGTAAGCAAAATAATAAACTTAAAGACATATGGTAAAAGATAAGTGCATAAATTCACCCATTTAAAAGGATGAGGCTGGTGTAGATAGTGCTTTTCCCAGCTATCATCAGAAATCATCTGGACTGAAAATTCAAGTGGCAATTCTAGTCGTAAGAAGTGACTCTATTTTTTGTCACAGACTTTGCTTTTAAAAATATTGTATGCAACTGTAAGACTGATCTTTAAATGTGCATGTAGTAAGTATTCAACATTTAGCTATCAGTTTATTTTTGTTACTGCTTGTTCTACATTCGTTTCTATTTTCCTTCCGGAGACAGTGCAAAAGATAAGCATGAGCACAAATGCCAGGAAGATCTGAGTCTGCTTCAGACAGCCCGGTTAGAATTAAGCAAAGATTAACTGTTCCCACCAATTGCACAGAGTCTCTCTCTACTACATGACTGTGTCCTGCCTCCAGGACAATTAATCCCAGATAATAAGTATTTATGAGAAAATGACTGCTTTTTAAATAAAAGCATCAATAAGAAAGTTAACGAAATATAAGAGAATTGAGGGTGTGATTTACCTTATCCAGATTTTGATGTTAAAAATGTAGCTTTCTAGCATTTAACCTAGTTTCAGTAGGTTTGATCAATTTTGTGAGTCCGGAGTTAAGTGAGAGAACTCCCTACCTTCGTCCATAAGTTGTGCTCTTTCCTGATTCAACTATTCAAGACTGTAGAGGATTTCATGAAAGGACTATTACTTTCTGATGGGAGCACAATACAGTTTTTCTCCACATTAGCTGTCACTGTGAAACATTGCTTGGCTGAATTCTACATGTACAGGTGTCTGTGAAGACATGCTGGTACCACTTTATCAGTTTTCAATAAATAGTTCTAGCTAAATTCAGAAGTCCCATTACAGCCTGCAAACACAAGTGGTTAATTCTGCCTAATTGTACCGTGCCTAGGGAACATTAAGGTCTCAGGTGAAGCAGTACAGTTCTAATAGCAAGTTCAGCTTGGCAGATTTTTCAGAGGCAAAGGAGAGATGAATTACTATTGCCAGATTTTATGCAACATGATACCTTCTTCTGTTTCTCTGAGTCCCAGTAATAGCAGACAAAACAGCTGGTATTTATCAAACTTGCAATTGTGCTACAGATCTGGCATCGTGCATCTGTTTATGGCTTATCTGCACTTGAGTCACCAAGCAGAATAAATTAGGCCATACTAAGAAATGTGCAGAGAGAGCAAATGGAATCTCAAATATCTATCCTTAGTTAAATAAGCAGAATGTATTTGTATATAAATGCATAAGCAATAATCTGAGCTATTTTAGAGAAAAAGCATTGAAAAGCAATTCCATGACAGATAGCTATCCACACGGGTTCTGAATACAGCCGTTCCCATTAGCTGTGGCAGTCATGTTTGCTGTCTAGTGATATTAAACTGCAATTATCACCATGGTGTCAGACTGCTTGTAGCAATCACTGGCATTTCAGAGTTGTTCTAAGCCATTGTTAATACACAAAGCATGCATTACTTGACAGATTTTTCCTATTGTATATGAACTTCTAGTTGACGTGTTGCTCCTCTACATTCTACCAGATCTGCACTATATCAAATTCAGTTTTGGTGAAAATGCAATTCAAATGACAATGATGAAATCCACCAAGTATTATATTACATATTTATTCATTTTTTTCCTATAAAGCTACTCCATTCCCTAAAACCCCTGTTGAGGGCAAACTAGTCCCAACCACATGAGCTGTCAGCAAACCAACCACAGCCAGTTTTTGGTTCACCCAAAACATTGAAGGTACACTG
Organism: Meleagris gallopavo; assembly: GCF_905368555.1. Taxonomy (NCBI): domain Eukaryota; kingdom Metazoa; phylum Chordata; class Aves; order Galliformes; family Phasianidae; genus Meleagris; species Meleagris gallopavo. Next base: position 187,113,084 of record NC_139404.1, on the reverse strand, counting down.
AAGAGAGCAGAACTGGAAGAACAGGGCCCAAAGTCAGCTTTTTTGTAGGAAATGATTGATTTTGTTCAGGTAAACTGTCGATAACTGTCCAGCATGTTGTATCTGACTGCTGAAGTACTGCATTTTAATTTAGCTGTGAAGATGAAGATGTGAGATGAAGTTTCTCTCTCTTAAGAAAATCCCTAGCAGCAAAGGAACATGAAGCATTTTACAGTGCTGTTTAAATAGCCTACACAGAAAATTACTTACCATTTTATAGATAATACGGAGAGGCAGGCGTTTTATATCAGCATAAATATTTGTTTTATTTCAAAGACCTGGCGCAATTTATTTCTCCTTTCTATGTAATTTACACTATTTATACTCTTCACTCTACCTTTCTTGAAGCATTTATTGAAACACAGTCTCAAAAGACCTTAAAACTGTACAGTTTTGCTTCTTTCAGGGGCTCCTCATTTTAAAATGTTTTCAAAACTGGCAAAGGGTCTAAGTAGCTTGATTTTTCCATTTCCATGTGGGAAGTTGTTGTGCTGAGTTGTTTTTACTATGGCTTTGGATTTTTTTTGGAGAGCAAGGAATAGCCATAGAAATGTGAACCAATATCTTTCTTATCTTTTCTGGCTTATTAAGCCTTTAGATCTTGTTGCAAACAAAAGTAATTGGTAAAATCTTTAGCTATTGATATTTCAGGTACTAAGTGGTAAGAATTTAAGTAGCAGGCAATAGAGTAAGACTGCTGATGATTAAATGGAAAAGCTTACATTCCAATAATTTAGTTTTCCTGCAGTTAAGAAAAGCCTACAGCATATTTATCTTGGCAGTATTACAATGCATCCAGAACAAAATGATTTTATTAGCTGGGGAAGAAGATGAGGTTAATACTGTAGAAATACGTTTCAGTGTTTACATTTTCCTTTCCTTGTTTCAAACAGTCAAATGTTTATCTAAGCCTCAAAAGAACTTCCTTCACAGTTATGTGTATAATGTGGCAGCCAATCTCATGAGAATTGCAACTACCAGCAACAATCCAGCACTTGCCATCAACTGGAGTAGCTTTTCCTCTTGATATTAAGGCACCTTGGTTTCTTGTTCTATCTGGGATAAATTGATGCAGAGACTAACACATAAAATGTAATATGGTTGGTGTTTATCTGAAGCATGCTGCGTGTTCCTCAGATAAAAATGCTTGGAAGTAAGAGAAAGTTCTGTAAAAATGTACATACATAGAAAACAAAGGGAGAAGCAAGCAGTGATATGCATGACAAGGAGATGAGTGGAACTGCTAGGGTTATTATAATGAACTGAGAACTTCTCATCAGTTCCCCTGCTCCTTAATTCCTGTTCTCTTCGTGTACGTTCACTGTCTGTATTTCCCTCATCTCTCCAAAAAAAACAGAAGGAGAGACAAAAGAGAAAATTCAAACAAATGAAAATTATATGAAATTATTTATGGCAAGTTTATTAGAAGCAAGATTAAAAAATCAGCGCTCAGGAGTGAGAGTACACAGTTACAGCTGTAGGAACCATAGCCAGAAAGTGGGGCTTTTGAGTCACTTCTTACTTGTATTTTAAAAACTGAAAATAACGCATGTTCTGTATTTCATGTATTGAGTAAATGGTGGTCTACTAACACTGAGCATCCTAACCTCTAATTATTATTGTGAGTGTAGTTCATAGGGAGGTTTATGCGTGTATTCGAAATAAGCACACAGTCCTGCAGGCTTCAAAAGATGGCTTCTTCATATTCGTGTGCAGCTCACACGTTCTGCACGTGTCTGAAATGAAGGAGAATTCAAGGACCAAAGCCTAACATGAAAAAAAAATATATAAAAGGAACCTGTCCCTCCAAATTAACTTTGCTCTCCAATTTTTAATTTTCTTAGAAGCAGTTTCGCTCTTCTCCCTACTTAGTGACTTGTCATCACAGGGAAGAGCAGTGCTCTCTATACTAATCAAATAATTAGAAATTAAAATGGGAACATATACCACTTTTTATATTTCCACATTTTTATGCAGGACATATTTTGATTTTAGGCAAGAGTGGCAGATTACAGCCCAGTAGAGATGGAGTTAAGAAAAAATGCATTTTATCAGTGAAACTAAAATACTAAAGATGAACTAAAGGATGAATTTAAGGTAAAATAGAGATGAATTGTCCTGTAAGATGCAGTTTGAGAGTTGGGCAAACAGAGTATTGAACTCTCCCTGAACCTGCTATAAAGCTTTAGTGTATATCTTTGCCTCAAATGTCCACATTCCTTCCTGTTTCCTCATTCTTTCCCATTAGAACACCGTAAAAGGGTTGGAGTTCAGCCCTAAGATTTTGCTAAATACTCAGTACCATTGGTCTGCAAGCTGCCTTGTGATACATTGCAGTCTCACAGCCCTCCCTGGAAAGCTGGTAAACCAGCCAGAAGGTCCAGGTGATCTCAATCTTTCGAGCAAACCAATGAACTTGCCTTCTTAACAGCTTACATATAGGGAAAACATTCATCAGTTAAACCTTTATTAGACCAGCTGACAATGAAGAGGTTAAAGAGTAGTTACAACAAGTGAATTTCTGCTTTAGTGAGCTGTTGGTTGCTTGCTCAGTGTCACGGAGATTTGGTTGGGAAGGCAGTAAGAGAGAGACACTGCGATGGGAGGTGTCTGTCTCTGCAGACGTGAGCTATGGAAATCACTGGAGAGCTGCACTTAGAGTTATAAACATCCTATGGTTGCAGTGGTAATAAATTCACCTTTTTGTTCTTTTGTTCCTGAGCCTTTGAGGCACGCACAGTGTGTTGTAGCTTCAATGAGCTGCAATGGCTTTTAGAAAGTGTGCTCCTTGCCTTATGCCTTCCTCAGAACTACTGATGCATGAAGCCTGTTCTTTTTAAAATCTGAGAGTAAAAATCCAGAGTTCACTCCTGCAGATCTCTTCCTGAGCACTTGGGGATGTTTTTTAGCTCTTACCTCCATTTCATTCTCTCTTCCCGCCTGAAAAATATAAGTGTTTATCTCCTGCTTTGTTACAGCTGTCACATATAGTTTTGTTTCAGGTGCTGCAGAAATAAGGTTGTTACAAAATATGTGGGAAGAATAAATATTTGTATTTATTTGTTTTCTATAGATTTCCTCTCTACTTTGAAATGTGAACTCTCATATTAAAGGCCCCTTTACTTGGCTGTTGAAAACTAATACGTGGATAAAGCTGCATTACAACAGTTGGCTTTCATCTAGAATCCCTGTATCTAATTACCAAAGAATGCAAGACATTAAGATTATATTTCATGCACACATACTAAAAAATATAACATAAGCTAGGAAAGACTATGCAGGATCTGACCAAAGGCCCATTTGCTGAGGATCTTATTTCCAACAGTGTCAACTTAAGGAAACAGGCAAGAAGAGGACAAGGACATAGTGAAGGTGACCGGAGGGGCTTGACAAATCCTCTCCTCATCTAGCTGGAATACATCCTTGCTGTAAAGATTAATACAAGCAAAGGCTTAGATGTATGTTTCTTTGGTTACCTTGCTGATGCTCAGTGAGAGAATACTGTTGTGCATTTCTTAAGATAGGAGAATTTAGGAGGAAGAAATAATACAAATGTATAGGAAGCTGGACACTAAGGCTGTGTATACAGGACACGTTGCAACTCTTGTCTTAGAGGTTAGGTGGTTTTTTTAGTTGATTGGTTGGTTTTTAATTTAATAGCATCAGAGATGTCAGTTGCACTCTGGAGTTGTATTTTCAGATCCTAACTTATTGATAATAGTTGACGCTGGACCAGAATCACCTTTGTAGGAGGTTTCACTCTCATTCAGGCAGCAGTGTCAAAGGCTCCTTTTTACAGTGTTGTCTCAAACTCTCCAGCTTTCCCTATTAACTGATATGGGTTTTTTCTTAACCAAGTTACAGAACTGTAGGCTCTTTTCTCCAGCTGTTAAATGTCAGCCCTCTGCCTCCTGACTCTTCATGAAGTGCCCAGTGATGAGAGCCTAGCTAGCCTGCAGATGATGCCAGAAAATTAGTTTTCCTAATATTTTTTAACACATCATTCTTTGAAAGGAGTGCAGAAGTTCACTGAGTAAAAAACTGCTTCTTTGAACCAGAGATTTCTATATAATTTAAGGTATTTTGCAGTATCATGCAGCTGCAACACAGAACTTCAGATAATGTATCAGATGAGAGAAAATGTTATTTGTAATCTCAGAGCTACAATTGGCACTTACACTAATCCTTGAGTGCTCAAGGTTATGTCAGCAGTTAATGGCCACAGTTGGATGCTGTAGTTAGTGTTTGCTGCTTTTGTTATTTCTGATGTTGTAAATGCAGCTGTGGTAAATGGCCATATAAGATAGGTAGATTGATACAGATTTTGCTTCTAATACCATATGTTACTGAGAATATGCTCAGAGAATGGTGAGGCCCTGGCACAGGCTACCCAGAAAAGCTGTGGGTGCCCCATCCCTGGAGGTGCTCAAGAGCAGGTTGCATGGGGCCAGAGCCAGCAGCCAACAGCAAGGAGTTGGGACTGGCTGGTCTTCAAGGTCCCTTCCAACCCAATGCGTTCTGTGGTTCCATGTGGTTAGCTGTAGTCCCTGTGTGGCTCTGCCTGTGAGTGCTGAAGAGAGCAAGGTGGTTCTGGGGCTCCTCAGAGGCTCTTTTAAAATCAAGTCTTTGTAGGATGCTCTTGAGACACGTGAAACTTCATATTTTAATTTTTCTGCAAACTAAAAATCACATTCTCAGCACCGTAATGGAGTGTGCCTCATCCAGCATTGAATGACATGCTTTTTAAAAATCTATTTTTTCATCACTTTTTGCTTTGAGTACAATAACCAACACTTACTATGTCAGAAAAAAGTTATGGATTTAATTTATTTTCTTAATGTTTTCCTGCAGATCTGTACTGATGGTATTACTTGAAGCTTTAAGCTTTTACGATCTAAATGCTATGATTTGGGGTATGTGGGAAATGTGACCATCGCAGTCTGCTAGACTGCAATTGCTGCTTCTGTATGGGCTCCTAGGCTTGCTCCATGCCCATCTTCATAAATGTTTCATTTTAAGTACTTATTTCATAATTTAGTCACATTTAGCTTGTTTCTATCAAGAAGCTTTACGTTTCCTTAAATAGTATGTTCTTTAAAGTTGTCTGTGTCAGCACTAAGAAGTAGTGCATGGAAAATAAGATTTCCCTTCAAACTTGTCTTTTCTTGTTTTCATTTCACATTTCATTGTGAAAGCTTGAAGTCATGATGGCTTTTTTCCTGTACTTCCATTTGAACTTCACTTAGTGCAGTCTGCTTAGTTTCTCATTGTTCATATGTAGCTTTGTCTGCTTAATTTTATACAGAAAAACAATCTATCTGTTAAAACCTCATACTGGAGATTATAAATTGTTTTCTGTTAGCAATTGATGAAGTTCAGTAATATCCCCTTCTTACTGCTTTAATAAGATAATCATAAAGTCATAAGTTAGTTTCATTGAGAACACAAATAGTGTCAATTATATTTTGTAACAGCTGTTATGTTTGCAGCTGCTAATTTTACTCCGAAGTATGGATTGTAGTTTCTTCTAATTTCTTTCTCTATTTTAGAGTTCACTGGGCTGGAATCCTTGTTTTTCACCTTACACCAAAAACAAGAGCTTGCATCTCTCATTCATTGCTATATACTGGCTTTGGAATAATTCCTTGTTCTCCCATTCCCTTTCTTCTTCTAGTCCCTAACTACTTTTCATTTAGAACAAATGTATTCCATCTAAAAATGCATATGTTCTGTGTCTTCTTTCTTCTTTACTTTTTGAGCAGTAAATTCTACCAACACTTTTGCTATGTTAGATCTTTCACAGTAACAGCCTTTCATACATTGTATGTATTTCAGGGGCTCATATTTATTTCCAACTTTTTACTCTAACAGTGTTGCCTTCTTTCTCTGACTGATTTTTGGATTTTGCAAATACATAGTTGATCTTGATGCTTTGCTTTTTTGTTACCTTCAGCATCACTTGTTTATTGTCTTTAATTGTAACTAAAGTCTGTCTTATTTCTTAGCTAATGGTTTTCCAAGGCCTTGTGATACCTTTCACAACTTAACATTTAGAAGCTATTACAGAAACTTGTGTGATTGGGCTATTAAAGATACTGAAGGCTCTGCAAAAGAAGTATTTTTTTTTTTGTATCCAAACAATCTAGCATATATCATTTTTAATAGCGTTGAGAAGCTCACTACCAGCAGCTGGTGTTCTCTGCCTTCAGGTGAATTACTTCAGGTAGAAATATGACTGAAAATACAGAACAGCCTATAACCTGGATGAGATTTCTCACTATTAACAGATGCTTATATACTTAAGCTGAGGCTCAAATACTGGCGCTTGAAGGGGACAGACTCTTTAGCAGGGTCTGCTGTGACAGGATGAGGGAAAATGGTTTCAAACTAAAAGAGAGGAGATCTAAATAGGATAAAAGGGGGAAGTTTTTTACACTAAGGGTGGTGAAGCACTGGCACAGGTTGTCCAGAGAGGGGATGGATGTCCCATCCCTTGAGACACTAACAGTCAGGCTCGATGGGGCTCTGAGCAACCTCGTCTATCTGTAGGTGTCCTTGTTCATTGCAGAGGAATTGGACTGGGTGGTTTTTAAGCATCCCTTCCAACTTAATTCTATGCTTCTGTACCATCACTATATGTTCCACTTGTATCACCAGATTATAGGAATTCTAAGAATGTAAGCTTTCTGTACAGTCATTTGTCAAAATGCTGATCAAACAAAACAGTTTGGTTTCAAATTAAAAGCATGTTATTCTGAGGTTTTCTGGACGACTGCTCTTGAATTTGGTAAAAAGTAAAAAGCAAAACAACAACAAAAAGTATGGCTTTCAAATCTCTCCTGTAAACTTCAGAGTGTGTGTACTGCAGTTTTTAGTTACAAACAATGGAAGATAGAATCTCTGGCTTCTTTTTCTCTGCTTGTGAAACATCAGAAAGGGCAAAACTAGGAGGGAATTGAGCTCTCTGATGATAAAGGAGGAAGGTTTCCCAAAGCATCTAGGAGTTTCAGTGTGCTTCTGGAGGTCTCTCACGCTGAGAAAAGCCTACAAATCTGATACAGTGAATTTGCTGTTATAGTAACATCATTAAATAGTGCAGAACGTGAAAATATATTGGATATTTTCTAGGCCCAGTGCAATGCAGACCTTCAAAGCTCATAGTGAGGTCACTGGAGGTGCAAGGGACAGCCTTCCACAGATTGGCAGAATGGTTGGGATGGAAAGAGACTTCTGGGTCCATCTGGCCCCACTCCTGCCCCAGCAGGGACACCCAGAGTAAAGTGCTCAGGGCCATGTCCAGTGCCCTTTGGAGATCTTCAAAAAGGAGAGCACAGCTACTCTGGGCTGTGCTCAGTCAACCACACAATTCTTTTTTTAAAAGTATATCATTCCTCTAACATTCAGGGATTTCCTTTCTGATGATATTATGGAGCTATGCAAATCTAAATTAAAGGGCAGGGGGTTTCTTGTTTTTGTTTTATTTTTCAATTAAATGGGACCATTGGCTAGGCTGGTTTCCTCAGGATTGTCTAGAGGCAATAAAGGCATATGTGTTTCTGAGGTCATACAGACTTTTAGGATGAGATTTGTCTCTTCTCCAGCTATACAGGGAACCTAAGTTAGACTTGATGAAGAAAGCTACAGCCAGGTTGGATGGGGGGCCTGGGCAGCCTATCTAGCAATCAGCAACCCTGCCCATGTCAGGGTGTTGGAACTGGATGATCTTTGAGGTCCGTTCCAATCCAAGCCCATCTATGAGTTAAATTCTTCTGATATCCCTGGGAAATGGCTCCTGGGTGTGTTATGCAGAGCAGGAATTGCTCTCCCAGCTCACCAGCTGAACTGCTAATGGAGCCAGAAATACTTAGAGCACTGTGCCCTTTGTTTTGGTCACTAGACAACACTTTCTCTCAGGAATCATTTTTGAGACAAATTAGTGCAATCATTTTGATGGAGGGAGAAAAAATGGTAAAAATTACCGACAACTTAAAATTGGGATTCTGGTGTAAAATTAACAGAAGTGAGAGTTCCAAGGCAGATAGGAGATTTAAAGGTAATATATTTACTTGTATTTTGACTTTTAGGTAAATCAGTTGATTTGTTGTTTCTACCTCTGGGTGAGAACGATGGCAGAATGTGAGAAAGAAATAACAAAGCAGGATTTATTTAAGCAGGGAGAAAGGGTTACATAGGAGATCTCTCAGTGCTGCCCCCACATGCACCGCATTTTTAATTCCTTCATTGACACCAGTAAACGATTGCCCTGCTGTGTGTGCATTCCTGCCTTTCATCTCTGTTTACTGAGATTGATACCATGAGAGATACCTAATGAAAGTACAGACACTGATTGTGAGTGCGCTGAATGCATATGTAATTGTTACGAAGCACAGAAATGCCAATGAGTAACATTTTGCTCACTTGAGCACGCACAAACATATGTGCATACTAGGTATGAGAGCCTGGAATTTGGGGTTACCAGGGCCAGATTTTAAGAGATGCACTGGATGCCTTCAGTGGATTCATTCCCAGCTGCCATATGCCACACGTTCTTACACTGTGTCTGTGGGGGATAAGCAAGAAGCTATACAATATCTGATCACAAACTAAAGCTGTGCTTGAGATAAAACGATTTTTCAGCAAGTCAATTCATTGCGTCTGGAAGTCTTTACTACCTGAGCCACCTCCACAATAAATACTCCTCCTTCTATGATCTTGATCTATGTCATTCTTTCTTACAGTATTTTCTATGACATGGCTGCTAACCTGGCAGCTGACAGGAGAAATAAGAAGCAGATGTAGACTGCATTGTCAGTCTTCAGTACTTTCTTAACTGAAGAGCCATTGAAAAAATTTCATCTGTCATGTCAACTTCAAAAAAACACTCTGTATAATATATATTTTGAGTAAGAAAAATTTGTGTGATCAGTGCAGTGAAGATGCATAGGATCCTTAATTTTATCCTCCCTCACTCCTATGGGCTACCATACACTAATGTAGATGCTTACATAAGAGCAGAATTAAATGCAATATTCAAATATAGACATACAAGTATATATAAAAAACAGAATTCAGTATGAATAAGCCTTTAGATACAACATTATTTATCTATGAACAAAATATATAATATATATAATTTGACTTGGAAATCCATTTTCTTTTAAAAGTATTAGTACCTATTCAACATAAGTATTTTTTTTATTCCCCTTGTTTCATGGTGGAAGATGGTTTCTGAGATATAACAGTTAATATTTTCTAAGAAAAGTTTTCAGATTTAAACTCCAAAATAAAAATATCCTGATCTACTGTACTGCTGAATTATGTGAATGATCACTTCTTTTAGAAATTCAGATTAATCATACTGTGTAGGTTAAATGTGGACTTCAAAAGTAGTTTCTAGTGACTTTCTAAAACAAACCTTCCAGAACAAGCAATTGGTGCCAGATTTCTAATTCCGTAGTTTACAGAGGAAATCTGTGAGACTAACCAAAGTAGTAATAATTATTTTTACCACTTCCAGAATGTTGCATATTTGGATTAAAGTATGCAGATCAGCTCAGAATTGCATGAGAAATTCAGACTTGACCAACTTGGAACAACATTTGTAAATGTTGAATTTAATTGCTGTTTCATGCAGTAACAAGTAAGCTAGGAAATGTGTAACACTGCGTTAAGAGTCAAGTGGGTTATTTTACCTTGCATGTAACGCATATGTCTTGGAGAGAATCAACAAAGGCTTTTTGATCTTATTTTTCTTTTCACTAAATCTGGATACTTATATTTGTCTAAATTGGACTCCCAAAAGTGATATTGTCGAACTCATGAGCTGCTTTTGCAAATATAACTACTCAGCACTTGGGATATCTTTATGTGATAATAAACCATGTGTGCAGATCAGGACAGGACTTGCCTTGCAGATGGTGGAGTCCCCACCAGAACTTTATGAAACTTGCTAAATTTTTGTCATTCTGCTAATGGTGACATACAACAAGCTTGCTTGTTTTTTTCCTCCAATAGCTTTCGATGTTGGTTTTTGTTGTTGGTGTTTACACCTTCATTATGTTATATGTGTGTATGTGTTTTTGTGTGCAAAGTTTTGTGTGGAGAACGCTACCATTGATATCAGAAGGTATTCAAATGTTTTTAATTCTCTTAACTAGATCTGAAGAAGGGTGATCTGTCTGGTAACTTAGATAGTCTATCTTGTGTCCCAAGAGTAGTGTAGCCTTAGTTTTTCCTGGAGTAATATGCTCAGCATCTCTGCTAGGTGCTCTGAAGTTTGCATCTGTCTTAGAAATCCATCCTCTTTGTAGAGGAAAACAACTCAGTGTTAGATATCCTCTTGGGATGCTGGCAATCCTTCCCAGCAGTTTGTGAGCCTTTCTCAATTCTTACTTCCAGAAGAGAGCTCTCATTCTTACTGTTCTTGGGCCAGAGTCAGCAAAAAATGTAAAATTATATAGTCTGTGTTTACAAAAAATCAAAATCAAATTGTAATGAACAGATGATGGCATTGGGACTGAGAACAGGTGGATTCTGATGGTCTCTGGGCACTAACTCTGGACTTAACCTCACATACATCTCTTTCGATTATTTTGTTGACCAGTGCAGCCACCATTAATGATCAGAAAAGTGTGTTGTGGGATTAGCCAGTTACTGTGCTGTAAAAGCATGGAGAGAGGTGTGCCAATTATTGCACAGAAACCTTGAGGAGTTTCAGTGTTAGCAATCAACCTGCACTAGAATAAAGAATTTGTAAATTAATGTCATTAGTCATCAAGTTTACATGATAATAACAAATATATAATAAGCTAAATAGGGAAAGACCTGCAGCGTGATGGGGAGAACTGCTGCAAATAAAAATGCTGAGGATTGTGAGGTTGCCAACTGCTTTGTTCTTGTATATTCATTCCCCATAAAGATTTTGTTTCAGCCAAATTACATAAAATTGCATCAACTGCATTACAAGTAGTTATATGGATTGACTTTAAAGTACTTAGGAATGAACAAAGAGAAACTGGGTAGGTAGAGTGTTGTAGTTGGGGCTTTACCTCCAGCTGCTTTCAAACCAGTTAGATGTAAGCAATTAGAATTTTTTTTTTTGTTTAAATTCTTTCTTAATGTAAATGCATGGACTTTACTAAATGGACTTCCACACAAACCCAGCTACTTACCATGGAAGTTTTCATCACCCAAATGAAATATCTTACTTTACAATTGTAGGAATTCAGAAGTAATCCAAATAATTTTCATTGAAAAGTGCTTTTGTGGTGTCTTTTGATTGGTACTGTTTGGGTACCTCATCAGCACATATTCTGTTCCTGAGATGGTTGTCCATTCTTTCAGGATGTCCCATAAACATCCTCATAAGACTTTTCATTCCCTGGCCTTGAGTAGAATTGTAGGAGCACAGCATGACTGTTTTCCAAATGAGAATATTTGGGGTTGAGGGCCAAAACCTAAATATTTTAGGAGGAAGAGGATCCCTTCCATGTAAACAAGAGGAAATAAACCTAGTGGCTTCCTTGATATTACTAAGTCCTTATAGTAATGAAGGCTCTTCTAGAACTTTTCTTTACTGAATGTCATGCAACGTTCACTTTCTAAGATGATACGCTAATAGCCCAGATCCAGATTGTTTAAAGCAAATGTGCATAATAGTATTATGTTTGATACTATCTCTTCAAAGATACCAGTATAGACAATAGGAAAAGTGAGACACGGAAAGCTTTGAGTTGTCCAAGCATGAGCATGAAGGCAGTATTAGAATGGTTGATATTTCTCTCCTGTGTGAATACGGGTCCGGATGTAATACTGTTTTATGTGTTGAGTCTTGTGGTAATACAGAAGAAGTAATAAGAAAAATCTACCAGAAAAGTCAATATTTACCACTGATGTAATTGCTCTGGCTCTTACAAGAGAGTTTCAACTGCTGTGGAAAAAAAGAAAAAAAAAAGAAAAAAAAAAAAGGAGTCGTGTATTGTTCCTTAGAGAGATTTCCTACCATAAATCCTTGGTCTTTTTCTTCGGAGAGCTTCTGCCTTTGAAATCTCTTAATTTGTTTCTAGCTTAGCCAAGAGTGACTGAAACATAAAAGCAGAGAAACATTCCACATCCAGGGAATGGTATATTGTCTCTTTTAGCACTTCTAGATCTGGGGAGCAATGAGGTGAGATAGGTAGTTGATACCAGGATCATGACAGTGAACACTGAGACTGTTGGTCCTTTACAGTCATAAGTGGTACCTGAAGATGTCCTGGTATGTTTCAAAAAAACAGACATTAATTCTAATGCAACTGAAAACAGTGACTGCTGATTGCTGTTCACACGTATGCTGCATTCTCTTCTAAGTTTCTCTACATTGTTTCTAACTTTGAAAATTCAATCATATTTAATTGCTTGCATCAGTATTGTAAATAAAAAGGCAATTACAAGCAATCTGCTTTCTAGCACAGTAAGTGATTTATGGTTGCAGTAGGCAATGTATTTAAGCTCTGTTTGTGAAATTAAAAATATAACGGCTGGAAAACCTAGCATGAGCTCAAAAGAAGCTATAAAACTTCCAAATAATTAATGGGTAGCAATCAAGGAAGTGGTGGTTAATGTTTAAAACAAACAGAATAGGTAAATCTATTCAGAAGTTTTTAAAAAAAAAGGATTTAGTTTGTTTAATATTTTGGATTCCAAAGTATGCATAGGAAAGAATACAGTGTTCAACATTCTGTACCTGTTTCCAGAGAAAATAATAGAACCATTCGCAAATCTAGCCATAGCTAAACATTCACACAAACGACAGATTTTTCATTATGCTTTGTAAACAAGATGGAGTTAAAGCATGGAAAGAGGAGGCTGCAGACTAGGGCAATAGATAAGGGTGGTAAGATAACCCCTCTGCCTCTTTTATTTGTGTCAAAGCTTTGGAAAACCAAGTTGAATGGGGCCCTGGGCAGCCTGATCTAGGGGGTGGCAATCCTATCCATGGCAGGGGGGTTGGAAGTGGATAATCTTTAAGGCCTCTTCTACCAAACCCAAGAAGGGATCAGGGTGTTCCTCACCTCTCTGAGATTCTCCCTTTCATCTCCATCCCAATTCTGCCCCCTTTCTCTGTCCCTTTTGTTTTCTTTCCAGAAGTCGCCCAGCCTTTTATTCCTGGGGTGGAGAAGATCCCTTTTACCTTCACTTCAAAAGAGTCTTGATCTGGCTTTGTTTGTTTATAAAGCACTGGTTCCCAGTCTTGCAAAATAGTTATCAGAAAGAAGAGTTCTGTGAGGATTTTATTTCCAAGCCCAAAGAAGTGCTTTCTCATATTTTCCTTGTTTCCCCACAGATTTTCACTCTCAGTTCATGGTCTGTTGTGGCAATGACAGCAGAAGAGGGCTTCTTGACCTCGAGGTTAAAGCATAAGATTGACAACCAGGCATCGTGGGTTCTTCTTAACTCCACCATTTACATTTGCATTGCTTATCAATTATTATTTTTTGTGTGTGTGTGTTTTTTTTCTCTAGGTTCTACTGGTATGGTATTACAGATTACTTTGGTCCTTTATATAGTGTTGTTTGTAAAATGAGGTGTGATGTAGCAAGGAGTAATGGAGCATGACAATAAGAATGTTGTGAAATTCCATGAGAGCTGTGTTCAGCACTTCCCATTTACCAAAGCATCCCTGCTGAGTTTGCTGGGTCTTGAAGCCAGGGAGAGTTTTAATGAGTAATGTGTGAAAACAGGCTCTTTGACTATGGCTTAATTTTGAGGTATATTTTGTGACTTCAGTGGAAGCTGTGCATGTCCAACAATTGCCATGTCAGTCCATTTTCATTTGTAAAGCACTTTGAGATTTGCTGGGGAACCAGACTATTCTACAAGCTTTAGTATGCACTGCTGTGAGTGAGCTGATTCTGTGTATGCATATAACTAATGATTGTGAGCACCATGGTTAGCAATGTATTTTTGGAACAGAGATCCTGCGCAAAGTGTAATTTAGCATTTTAAAATTTTTAATTATTTTCATGCATTTAGTTAATTATGTGGAATTTTCAAGAAGCTCTCTATGACTTCAGGAAGGTACAGGAGCCTTAAGTCTTTTTACTTGATTTGACTTGGGGTCCTGAGTCCTTTAATTTACGCGATAGTATAGTCCATGTGCTTTCCAGGTAAAAGTGAGTGAAGTTTGGAAGTATAACTAACAGTTCTATAGTGAGCTGAGTTTTAATGCTAAAAACAGGGATTTCACTTTGTATATCAAGACTGGAATGTATTATTCAAAGTGACATAACTTACTCTATAAATCTTCTTAATAATTTACAGGTAAACAAACTTATACAACAACTTTATTAACAGGCCTCTTAAATTATTCAATACTTGAAGTCAGATTTTTGGAGTGCCTTCTTTAATAGAGGTTGCTATTTAATATTTTTCTTCAAAGAGTTCCACAAATAATTTTCCTTTTTAGAAACTGGATGCAATGTTTTCAATATGCTGAAGGCATGTTTTTTCCTTTTCCAGAGCAGCCATCAACTCTCATTGTTTTAAGGCATTTGTTTTCACATTTCCAACTCTTGAACAGCCTTGGTTTTCTTTTTGGTATAACCAGATCTATAAACTTCTTAGGTTTGTAAATCTTGCTTGAGGCTAAATATAAATCCCTGTAATGTGTTTTACCTTAAATTATTGATATGTATGTTCAATTGTAACTTTCTCAATGAAGTTTTTGTCTGAGAATTATTGAATGGTATTCAAGAAATGCTAAAATGCCTTTTGTGTAAGAAATTTAGATATTAAATAGTGAGATGAATTTCTAGAGTATTCTTTGTATTCTTACTTGCTGGGGAGATTTGCTTCATGTTTCTTATGAAAGTTGTTGGGATGTAGTTCTTATCAATGGGGCAGTGTTTCACAGCATTTAGCATGTTGTATTTATTCTGCTATAGTCCTTAGAAGGCTGTTACAGAGGTCATAGAATGACAGAATGGCTTGGATTGGAAGGGACCTCAATGATCAGTCCATCCCATCTACCTGCCACAATCAAGGTTATCAACCACTAGATAACACTGCACAGGATCCCATGCAATCTGGCCTCGAATGCCTCCAGGGATGGGGCATCCCGTAAGGCACTGTAAAACCACTGAGTAAAAAGAGGCTGGGTGTCTCTAGGAGTTGATAACAGCTGTAAGTAGATAAGGACAGCCAAGATCCAAAGGCAGCATTGAGGTAACACTGGCCAACGTGACACAGTGGGGGCCTAACTACATCAGGTGTTCCTTTATATAGAACAGTGGAAAACATAACACTTAGAAGAACAGTGAAAATAGCTCTTTCCCAGTCATTCCTTCTAATTGTTAGGAGATCCTTGACAGAAAGTGTGAGAGCCCATCTGAACGTTTGGCAGGTTGATGTCAGGCACCGAGGATGTGTCAACCTGAGGTAGAGGACTACTCTAGATGCTGCATGAAGTATCCAGGTGACCATCTAAGGCTCTAACTGCAGTTATTATTAACGCTGAGATTGAGGTCTTCCTTGTGGGTCTGAGGTCTGATGCACTGAGAAGAGGGGTGTGGGAGGGGAGGCCCAGTTTGACTACTCCCATGCGGACGTTGTTTGCACGCGGTAGTCCAGAGGGACACGATTGCTTTTGTTGAGGCAATAGGGTGGCAGAGGATTTCAAAGCCACAGGAACGTCACACAGTCAGAAATGTGACATGCTGAAAGTTGTATGGAAACTATCTCCAAGTCAATTTCTTCAAGTCTTCCCCAGTGCCCACTGGGCATGCTGGAGGTGTTACATGACTGAATGTGAGAGGCATACACGCACGCAGACCTTTCTCAGTTTTGATCCCGGTTATTTGCCTGCTTTTTACTGGCTTTTTCCTATAAACTCCTTGATGCAATTTCTTTTTTAATACTATGAAAACATTGGGCCTTTCATATTGTAAAGGCTTTCATTGCAGCACATAAACATTTTACAGTCGTGGCTCATATTTGAGTTTGATAACAACACTGAAGGGAACAAATTTAAAATGAGTCATCGAATGTGAACACGAGTTACGTTAACCTGACATAACCCTATTCCAGTGTCACTGCTGGCATTGACTCCAACCTTACATTTTGTCCTTGTAGAGAGCTGACATACAGATCGCTTCTGCAAGCTGCAGTTTGCAGATAATACTATGAAATTTTGACAGTGCTCTTCTGATTCATTGCTTGTCATGTTTTTGGTCACAGAAAGGCAGTTTAAAACATGAATCTATCTGCAGCGTATTGTGAGCAATAAGTAAATAATATTAGCACGTTATTATTGTTTAGGCTTTTAATAAGTGAAATTAAATCTAGCTTTTCCTAATAAATAATCTAAAATTATTTATAACATGCGAAATTCACTTTCACTTATTTCTCACTTGCATGTCAATTTTTACTGCATAAAAATCAATACTGAGTGAAGTTCAAAACTGATATTTTAATTCATCGTATTATGCGATTGCAAAGACTACAGTGTTAGTAATCAACAGGAGCCAGATAAGAAAAATACAAAGCTATTACTTCACATATCTCAAAAATTTTAAACAAGCTCTGTAAAAAAAAAGTTTTATCTGTTATTTGTATTATATTTTAATTAATTTGTCTAAATAATTAAAATGTAGCTTTCAACAATAGGATGGTAATGAAAAGCAAATGGAAAAAAAAATGCAATGTGTTCATGAATACAAGGAAAAGAAAAATATAGAGATAAGAATAGCTTCATTTAGGTTTTGTTTGAAAATAATGAAGTAAATGATTTTATTCTGATTCCTTCAAATTTACCAGCAGGCTCATTTCCCTTGTGGGTTTTCTTGTTTTTGCTGTTCAAAAGCTCAGATTTTCAGCTTGAGCATGATTCATATTGTACATTTTATATTTCTCCCTTCAGATTTTTTATCCTGTATAACCAAGACATTAAAACTGAGAAAAAAAAAAAAACTCAGAAGAGATGGACAGAAGTGTTCAGCAATTCCAGAGAAAAGGATTTAAAAGCTTAGCAAAAGGAAAACCTTTCCTACAGGTTGTTTTGACAATTGAAAATGCTACTGAAAAGATATGATTCAATCTGACAGACTATGAGATTCATCCACTTTGTAACTTCATCCATAATGATGGGCATATGTGTCAACCAAAGTATGTTTATTCTTAAAATTATTCAGATTTCTGAATGGGCTTCTCCAAAACAGCCAGATTTGGTTATTGTGATTCAATTAAATCTACTGCACTGATAAATGCAAAAAGGCCACCCTGCTGTACATTCACTCTCTGTCATGGTGTTGCTCTGTGCTGCAGTAATAAGTTAAGCAGGAAGGAAAAAAAAACACCTCTGAAATCTGCATTAAAAAGAACACCAAACCTTCTGAGCCTTACGAGAAACCTTTTGTTAAAGAACACAGCTTATTGCTTTGTCATTAGATCATTAGACTTCACAACATTGTGGTAGAATCTTTTAACCGGAAGGAATTGGTTTCATTTTATCTTCTGTACAAATGTGACCAGTATTTGGTAGACTCTACAGCAGGGCTGCGACAGTGGCCTCTAAAAAGCCATCTGTGCCTTGAGTCTCTGAATGGCCTCTTGAATATGACAGATATCACATTAAACTATAAAGAAGAACTTCAGAGAAATTTAACTAGCTTTAAAAATACATTTTTGTTGCAATGAATTTTTGACTATGAATGGAATCTACAACTGTGGCTTTCTTTTCTCTTTCAGAGCTTCCAGTGGCTGTATGTCTGTGTGTACACGTTAAGTGTACTACATAGTATGTGCTTGTGTGTTTGTATACCAACCTACACGATCAATGCAAAAGCAATTTGTTCTGAAATCAGCATTAATTATGAGAAAGTAGAGACAGAGCAAGACAATGTATATCATTTTATCAATCAATGTAATTTGTATTAAATTAGAATCTTTTTTTTTTACTATTTTCCACACTCCAGAAAACAGTATTTTTCAGTGTAATTAATCTGTCTCTTAGGGAACACAGCATAAACAGAGTAGTTTTTGTTAGCCACAGATCTCTGCTTAATTATGTCAACAGCTGCTTCTAGATCCCTTTGTAGAACTACATTTCTCTAGCAGAATTTTCACTCTTTGATGACAAAAGGGATTTCTTAGGTGGAGCAGACACAAGCCCAAGTTCCATACGTAAGAGCTCAGGATGTGAGGCTATATGTCAGCAGGCTCTCAGATCCCTGCAGGATTGAGCTCTGTGTGACCATGATTCATGGTAGGATCTACTGTGTTTGGTTATCTTTACACATTAATGGATTTCATGCAGTTTTGACATGTTAAGTACTTTCTTGTGGTACTGTAGTAAGATATTACTGCAAATTTGAGGATAAAATCTCTAATAAAGAGCCAGTTTCTCATAAGTAATAAAAATGTGACTTTCTCTGTGATAGTTCTCAGAATATTCAGCTAGATTTTAACATTGTTTTTGCACCAACACTACAATTCTGTATGAGTACAATCCTAACTACATCTGTACCAGTACACAGTGTTTTAGTAAGTCTTAAATTATTATCATGGCTCTTGATGCTCTTTTTGTGCAAAGTGGCCATAGTTTAGACATCAGCTCAAACCATGTGCCATTGCCATTCAGCACTTCAAGCAAAGACAACATATTTAAGCATTATGGAGATGCTTCAGGTGGTCTGCAAGTCATAAAACAGTTCTGGCCCAGTATCTAGGATAGATATAGCCACAGGATCCTTTCTACGGGCACTGATTTGCATGAGTCATTTTCAGTGGCGGCAGTTGGGCTGTTTAGTTAGATTTGAATGCTTTTCTATGGCTATAATCTTCTCCTAATAACAGAACAGTAACATTGTTTATGAGTCCAGCTCTGAATTTGAGGTTTAAATCAATATTTATCTCATGGAGGGAGGAAAAAAAGAAAGCAAGCAGGCTTGGTCAGAAAGCTTCCTTCTGTGTTTTTGTGTTTTTTGTTGTTTGGCTGTTAGTTTTTTGTTTCAATATCACATCCATTTATTTTGGTCATTGTTCTCATTATTTCCCCCTCTGCTGTTATTTTTTTTTTTCACTTTTCACATTTCTGTTCAATCACTGACGTATTGTTCTTTTAAAACAACTGTTTGTCGGAGCGCCTCACATTTAAGAAACAACCAGAAAATCTTGACCTGGAAAATAACTTTTATTCTTAAGAACATTTCGATCTGTTTCAAAGCATGGTTCTTTACAAAATCCAATTAATTTTCCCAGTGTGATTCCTTTTAGACAAAGTAAGTGAACAGAATAATCTTCTTACTTATTGACCAGAAGCTGACTGTTTCTCATCCTTTCACTAACATTTGCTAATGTTTTGGGTTGCGAATGCTACAGCGGATGTTTGCTTGTGAGTATTTCTAACAGATTTAATTTCATTATTTTATAAAACAGTTTAAATGTCAGAGCATACTTGAACTGAAATTCTATATATGAACTTGATTTTTACTATAAATATTAGCTTGCAGATTTCTTTGAAAAGTATTACTGCTTATCAAGATCAGTATCGTGTTGTCTTTCTAGATACTTTATATCTTGTCTTACCTATACTTTCTTCCATTTCTTTCTTCAGTTTTCATTTCCATCTCCTTTATATTATATCATAATTTATAATGACTTGCAGAAGGATGGATTTAAACTGTGTCTCTAGCACAGTACTTATTGTATTGGTTAAGCCTTGCTATCTTTTATTATTTAAATCTGAACAGTTTTTTCCTCAGGAATAAATCATCTGAGTTCTTTAATGGACCTTTTATAAATACAACAGCTCTTCCATGACTATCTTTGAGATAAAGCTGCTATTAATTCAGTGGTTTTATAGTACATTTGATTATTCTGTGTCTAATTAAGAGTGGATTCCAAAGGAAAAAAAAAAAAGCCAAAGTGTGAGGAATCATAAAAATCAGCACTAATCAAAAATATCTTCAGTCCAAGTTTGTGCAGAGCCAGATGTGAGATACACCAGAGAAGTGCAATGGCCTTTTGAGATCTTGCTCAGGTATAGCTATGCCCTGGATATATCCAAACTTTTTCTCGACACTAAATTCATTTGCTTGTTCTGTGGCTTGCACTGCTGCCTTTTGTTGCCTTTACTGTAGTTCTGCTCAGATTGCATTTTATATTTCCTGGCATTCCTTCTAAAATTTTCTTTTTTAATTGTTTGTGTTGAGACATATTGCAACCATTTAAGCCCATTGGTAATCCAAAGCATTTATGGAAGGTACAATATCCATGCATACATAGTTCTACTTCTTCATTTGTAATCATGACCTTTGTTCCATGCCATAGTCTAAGCAAGAACTAGTTTCTCTCTAGTGATCCTTTACAGGTTTTTTTTTTTTTGCATGTAAATGCACAATCTTATGCTTTCAGATATTTTGATGTATTGCTTCTATTTATTGTTTCTATCCTTACATCTAACTAGTTCAAATTCTCTATTACTCTTCATTTATTTGTTTTCCCCACTGTCTTCTAAGAGGACTCTGTTTTGCCTTTTTATTATTACTTCTAATGAGAAGGTAGATATCAGCAGATAAGCTTTTATTAGAAAATGTCAATTGCACTGTGTGAAGGCAACTGGAAATTGGAATAATATTGTTGCATATGGAAGTCGGAGTTTAGGGCTCTGAATTCCCTTATTCCCAGAATCTCTTTCTCTGCTCAGTGCAATCAGTTCCTGCCAACCATGCAATTCAAGTGGCATCAGCAGTTTCAGGATGAAGCTAACAGTGGGAAAAGCAGAGGATTTTATTTTTGTAGTTTAGTTTCAGCTCCAATTCAAGAGAATTTTACATCCAAACTTTTCAGTTTTTCTTATGATGGATGTTTCTGACTCTACAAAGCTCTCTATCCCGCTATAATATACAATTACACATGGACTGAGCAGATTTAAGCAGTTTCTCTTCTCTCCAATCCAGTGAGAAAGAGCATGTGCTGCACTAGGTGCTGCTGGAGAGCCCTTCTGACCAAGGCACTGGAATTTACATCCTATGTTATTTCTGAACATCTAGTTGTAGGGAATGCTTCTGGTGTATATAACCTCTGTGCCTCAACCCCTGCTCAGCCACACACCTGTATCTCCTCTGTTGTGCATTATTCTCACTGATTCCTATTCAGAAATCTCTGCTTCAGTTTCTTCTCCTTCTTCCCCATAAGTTTGTGATTCACCAGCTTACAGCTCAGCTTCTTTCCCCTACTCTGCCTGTTGGTCCTTCCCCTAAGGTGTATGCTAACAGACTGTGTTTGCTTCCAAAGGGCTTCCTAATACCATGCAAACCTGAATCTCTTCTGAACACATCAACCTGAGAATCTGTCATTCCGAACAGATCTGTTTTGGCAGAAGGATGACAGGCTCAACTGCTGCTCCAACACTCCCAGTATCACTGGCCCCAGCACACAACTGGCTTTTCTCCTTGTCATAATGATTTACGTTAGTTTCCTTTCTGAACATAACACCAAAGATGTACTGAAGTCCTATTTACTCTGAGCTGAATTTAAGTTTAACAGACACTGTCGCTGATTCTCACCATCTCCTCTATCTGGAGCTTCCCTCTCTTGTAATGAAATATCCCTCCATTACTGAGAGTTTCCTAAGTGCTTTCCCTGCATACCACTAGAACTGTTCAGTAGCATGGTTTAAATGCTGTATTGCCTGTTGAACCAAATTTTGGCTCAGCATAGTATAAACAATGGATGTAGGGCCATATCAGCCCCTGCCATCCCACAGCATCGTGCCTAGGTTCACTGCCAGAGATGAAAGAAGGAAGAGCAAAGCCAGGCAACATTCAGCAGCATGGGCTGACAGTAATGAGTTACAGGTTATTGCACCTGCTGCACATTAAAAAAAAAAATAAATAAATCTTAAAATATTATTTAATTATAAAGGTGGCCTTTGTTAAGATTGCACAGTGACTCAGTGTTTATCCAGAGTTCAGACTGTCAGATCCGCATGGCATGTGCCTGGAGACAGATTAACTCCTGGGTGCTCAGCAGGTGCCAGCAGCACAAACTGATCTCTGTCAAAAGATGCCATTGTCTTCAGTTCCTCTCCCAGAATTTTTTTGATCTGGAATGTGTAGCTGAGGCTCAGCTGGAATTCTACTGATTGGCACCTGTCACATGTGTTGACCCAATATATCTCACAAGTACTAAAAAGCCCTGGTTTTCTAGCCTCTCTAAGGGTTGCAAATCCACTTTCAACATAGCAATTCTCTGCTGCCTATTTTTGTCTTTACAGCTTAGAGAACAGGTCCTAGATGTCCAAAAGAGAAGGTATCAAGTGAGTTAGAGTTCAAATAAAGTTTCATAGTAGTTCTAAATGCCTGGACTCTCTGCTTCTTCTAGACCTAGTTCTCTCTCTTTTTGCCATTGCAACAGTGCTGCATCTCATTGCACTGCCTCAGCTCATGCTTATTTTCTACTTCTGAAGCTCTCACAAATACAGATTATTTTGGAGAGGATACAAGTGATTTGATAAGACAAGAATGAATGGTGTAAGTTAAAAAAGGGGAGATCTAGGTCGGATGTCAAGGAGAAATTTTTCACTGAGAGGGTGATGAGGCGCAGGCACTGCTGCCCAGAGAAGTTATGGGTGCCCCATCCCTGGAGGTCCTCAAGGCCAGGTCAGGTGGGGCCCTGGGCAGCCTGATCCGGTGGGTTGCAACCCTTCCCATACAAGGGATTGGAGCTCGATGATCTCTGAAGTCCCTTCCAATCCAAGATATTCTGATTCTCTTCAGAGAGGAGTAAGATTTTTCTCTTCACCAACCAGGTCTGCATTTCTGCACAAGTACGTAAATCCTCTGAGTTTTCTTCTGCTTTAAAAAAAAAAAAAAAAAACAGATTTTTCTTTTCTATGGTTTAACATCAGTTGGGCAGCACTCTACTTGCAAGACACAATGACATAATCAAATCACTTTGCAGAGCAGTAACTGTGATGAAAACATATGTCTTTTTAGTCACGGTGTGACTGAGGGATGGAGAGAGTAGAGATCATATAGAATACAGAATTGTTTGAGTTGGAAGGGACATTCGCAGGTCACCTAGTTCAACTCTGCTGCAATGACCAGAGTCATCTATAGTGAGACTGGGATTCTCAGAGCCTGTCCAGTTTGACCTGGAATGTTTCCAGGGACAGGGCATCCACCACATCACTGGGCAACTTACGCCGGTGCTTCACTACCCTTATCATAAAAAAACTTTGTTATATCCAGTCTAAGTCTTCCCTTTTCTAATTTGAAACCATTTCCCCTTGTCCTATCACAACAGACCCTGCTACACAGTCTGTCTCCTTTTTTCTCACAGCCTCCCTTTAGATACTGAAAAGCTGCTCTCAGGTCTCTCCACAGCTTTCTCTTCCCAAAGCTAAACAGCCCCAGCTCTCTCAGCATGTCCTCGTAGGAGAGGTGTCTGTCCTCCTGCCAAGCCCTATCCCTATCCCTCCACACCAGAAACATGGTACGCCTCTTTCCCTCCACAACAGGCTTAGTTCCCTCCTTTACTCACCCAAGATCTGATTTTCAAGCATTGTCCAGCCCCAAGAACCCAGCAAGGCAGTAACTTCCAGAAATGAGGTAAATCACATCATTTATGAACTGATTCTTCTCGGAAATAAGTCATTCTCAGCTGGATTGTGCTGGCTGCCGTCACAGAGGTTTGTTAAGCTGTTATCTTTGGATGTGTTTGTTTATCAGGAAGGAACAAGGAAAGGTGTATGAGCAGGGAGGGTTTTTATTCTGCAATAAGGAGATTTTGTCACATGAAAATCAACGTATTTTTTTAATCAAGCTTAACATAATGATTCTGCTTTTAAAAATCTACGTGTGATTTATATGATCACCTTTAAATTCAAGTAACTGAACTGTAAGTGTGCTCAGCTTATATCAGCTTATATTCTGCGGCAAGTTCCCACACCCCATAGGGAGCAGCTGAGTAGTCTGGGTCTGAAAGACAGCTCATCCAAGGCAAACAGTGGGTGCCCCACAGCAGCAGGGTGCAATAACAGTATGGAGGCACTGCTGTGTTGGCAGCCATAGCACTTTTCAGGGCAGACGAGTCTTGAGAAGGGGGTGTTGCACTGACTCACCAGTCTCTATGACACTGCAGAAACAGAGGCAAGAGATGATGGTGGGAGGGAGGTGGGCTTGTAAACTCTACTGTCAAGACTGATAACAAAACTTTTAAGTCAGCAGAAGCAATTTAGAAGCAAAAGGCGTTAGATTTCACTGCTAGCTTCCCAAGGAGTCCAGCTCTCAATACAGCTGTCTCCTCCAAAACTTTCAGAGCCTTCAGAAGAGCAGTGCTAACAGTGCAAGATGCTTTCAGGAAGCTCCCATGTTTTCCAGTAGACACAAAAGATTTGCATTGCTGCCTTGCACTGGGGCCTTCCAGGAGCTATTTACACTCAGCTCTATTCTTCCTGTATGGAAAGGGCTAGAGGAAACCTCTTTAGATGAAATATATAGTTGGTTCATGTTATAGATGGGGCCCTAAGCAACCTCATATGGTGCCTGATTTAGTGGTTGACAGCCCTGCCCGTGGCAGTGGGTTGGAACTAGATGATCTTTGAGGTCCCTTCCAGACCAAGCTGTTCTATGATTTTAGTGTGGTAGCTCTGTTAGAATTAGGAATTGATGAATTAGAGGAAGAGTGTAGCTTGAATATATGATTGACTTTCAGTCAAACTCAGTGTATGACAAATCAATCTGCTGCAAGTACTGTTGTACATACTGACTTTAAAACTACAGCAACACTGAATTCTTAGTTGCAATACAGGGAATTTCTATTGTTTGTATACAATAAATAGTTAACCTGGCAAAGGCTTGTATAGTGTTATATTATGGATAATGAATGTAATTCATAATACTGATATTTTTTGTCAAGACGAGTGAAAGGAAAAATAATACAAACAAATCAAAGCATAAAAGAAGAATCATGGGAAGGTTGTACTAGGTCATGGCTGGCAGATGTTATGTCACCTTGTTCTGTGCTTATGTGCTTACTCCCTTATTTAGTTGAATGCCTTATTTAGTTGAATGAAATAAAAATTCTTCTTGACAGAAAAGAACCCTGGAGGATCCAGGATCCTCTGTACCAGTCAAGACAAGGAGCCAAGAAATTGTAGAGGACTTTAGGGGAAATCTGTGTATTTTCCTTTGTTGCCTGCAAAATACAAGAAGCAGTTGTCAACATAGGGAGTATCAGAAGTTATTTATGTGAGTGGTGTTTGACTTGTGTGTGTGTTTAAATTTAGGAATGAGTCTTGGACTCATCTCTCTCCACTTCTGCCACAGCTGTGTACGGGATCTCTAGGTTTGTAGTCCTTGTCTTCAGTGTGGGGCCAATAATAGAGTGCAACACAAGGACCTGTGATACATGTTAGATCAGGCCGTATGCTTGCTTGCTCAGTGCCATTTTGTTTTTTTTGGTTTGTATGCAGAAGCCAATGGGTCTTTTCTTGTTGTTTTTTTTTTCTGCTAAAATTTTCTTCCATCCTCCTTTCAACATAGTGCTCTCCACCGTGTGTGCATAATATGACATCATGCTGTAAGATGAAAAGGGAATAAAGCTGTTAAAAGTGTGAAGACATTGTGGAAATTTCCATACGAATTATGCTAGAGTTCAGAAGATATGATAGAAGAAAAATTTGAGACTAGACAATTGCATTCCATTTCAGTAAGGAAACAATAACAATCTAGCAGTCATTTTCTGCACACAAACAATGTTCTATTTACGTTAGAAACTAAACAGCCAGACAAAACTTTCGCCAAGCTTCCTGAAGATATTTTAAAGCCTTTTTTAATAAAGGTTTCCATTAGACTTAATGATTTATCATTTGGCTAATTGTACAAAAAGCTCTCTAGACAAATCTCGTCAAGACCTAATCTTAGCAATAATATATTATTTTAACATACATTCCTAGAGTACGAAAGCTTTTTTTTTTTTTTTGCTAATATCCCAATCCATGTAAAGTCAGAAACCTATCTAGATAATGAAGGCATTTGGTGGTACTCTGATCGGTCTTAACGAATGCATTAATTTTCTTTTCTGTCACTGCACATTTCTTTGCCTTACTTGATGTGCCAAACAAACTGAAGAAATTAAAATTATGAAATACGAGATCAGAAATGGGCTTGTATAATTCCATCAATGATTTAAAGTAAATGTTCTGACATAAATAATTTCAAATTTTCTTGTCACATTGCAACTTAAAATAGGAAATATATTTCCAAGTAGAATTTCAAACATCTTGCTGTAGCTAGGTTTTCAAAACAGCATTTTCTATAAAATATTTTATTTGTATGCTGTGTTTTCCCAGTTTATTTTGTTGGGACATTACAACCCCATTAGCTTATACTTGCTGGCTTTGTCTTCAATTAGTTTTGCTCCTTGTTCCTATTCTCTCTGTCAAATCAGTCTGACAACGATGCTGTACAAGTATGTGGCCAAAATCCTTGATTAGATGAAACCTTTTTTAGATGTGCAACTTTGTTGTTTTTTTTTTGTTTTGTTTTGTTTGTTTCTTAATCCTGTTGATTATATTTGGCCCCTTGTCTACTCTGAATGCAAGTATTAGTTGTGTATGCTCCTGAAATTTTGGATGGCAACTCAAAGTAGGAGTATGAGAGGCAATTTCTTACACTCCTGAGTATTGTTTAGTACAAGTGTTCCACAGTCAATGTTTTAAGGAGAAAACTAATCCTCCTAAATCTATTAAAGTAATTCTTTGTGTGTTTTAATATCATATGCATCTAGGTGAAAACAAACAGCATTGTAAGCTTGTAAATCCTGGAGAGAAGACTAAGAAGGGATCATATTATAGCCTATAAGTATCTAATGCGCAAGTGCCAAAAGGATGGGGCCAGGGTTTTTTCAGTAGTACCCAGGGACAGGACAAGGGGCAATGGGCACAAACTGGAACATAGGAAGTTCCTTACAAAAACTGCTTTCCTGTGAGGCTGACAGAGCACTGGAACAGGCTGACCAGAGAAGTTGTGGAGTCTCCATCTCTGGAGATATTCCAAACCCACCTGTGCAACCTGTTGTAGGGAAGCTGCTTTAGCAGAGGTTGAACTCAATGATCTCCAGAGCTCATTTCCAACCTCTATGATTCTGTTAAATTAAACTTATCTCCAGTGTGCACTGAAATCGTGAAGGAAGTTCTCAAGTTTGAGATTGCATTTAGGAGGCACGTTTCCAAAGACAACAATAGGAGCAAAGAGAATATTAGCTCCACATTTGCCTTTTGTGGTTTAATATGTACTCTGGATCATAATGCTGCTCCTGCAGCGCTCACTATTAAGGGCAGAGGAACCCATCGAGAAAAAACACTTACATAACACTTAGAAAAAAGAAGCCAAAATCTCAGATATTTCAAAACCCAATATTTCAGTAGAAAGAGTTAGAGTGAAACTCCAATAAATAGTTGCTTTGTGACAAAACGAGTACTCCAGAATTATGCAACTTTATGCAACTCACATACAGCAGAGATACATCATGCTGCCTTCTTAGAAAGAATAAAAAGCTAAATGAAATTAAACTACTTGAAAAAAGGCAGATAGAAACTGATCTAGGAAACATGACAGAATCAATTTAACATCTTGGTAGATAAAAATTCGAAAGTAAAGATGGTTTAAAACTAAAATTGTATATTATAAGAGCAAGCAATTAGAAAAGCTTCTAGAGATGGTAGTGACATTTTCTGAGGAAAACACCGACAGTTTTTTTCCTGTAATACCTCATGAAAAGAATGAACAGTAGAACCCAAAGTTCATTTTTCATGGGTGAAAGAAGGAAATTAGCATCCAAGGAAAATCAATAAGAAAGAAGACTGATAAAGTTTATTCATCTCCAAAACTAAACAAACCTTCCCCATGCAAATCTAAGAAATGAGACCAATTAGATATATTTTGAAAACGTAAAAGAAACCTCTTGAAAAGATGGAGAGATACAATTGCCACAGGTAAAATGGTGGATCCAAAATGTTTGGAAATGTAAAATCATGGGGATGATAATTGAGAAAAGGGAAGAGAAACACTCACTGTTACGAAGGGCAAAGTAAAATACTGACTAGAGACTACATTTTATTTAATTAAAATAATTATTCACAAACTGGAGATTAGGCTGAATGAAACGACTTTGTTTTAGTAGTAGCAGGATGACTGGATGATGGCATTGGGAATATGGTAATCTCTGGATCGTGTACAAATTCAAGATGTTATTTATATGTGTAGGGGAAAGGATTAAGGATTTGGATGTGAGAAAGAGAAGAAAGTAAATATTAAGAGATGTTTTGTTTTAGGATACTCAACAAAGCAAAACACTGGTACATTATGGGAAAAAAAAAGTTAAAAGTAATATAGGAAAAAATAAAATGTGATACATGAGCAGAGAACAACTGGGGAATCCTTGAAAACAGAGAAAGACATTGGCAAGAAGTGTAACATGGAATGGCAGACATTCAGAAAACACTGAAAGAAAAAGTGACGTGAGGTTTTCCTTTATATAATTGTTTGATTTATTTTCAAGTGTGGAAGAATGAAAAGAGGGGGGTTTCTAATTCCAAGCCACAGCTTCACATAAAGAGAGCAACAGACGTTACCATCTTGGATGGGACCTGCATTCCCACCAGTAAGTATCAGCATGGTGTGCAGAAGATATAGAGCTCGTTAAAGCCATTCTTTTCATCTGAACAACTGTTCACTAAGGTAATTATTTATCATAACCAACTATGAACCTCACGATAGTTTTTACTAGCAGCTAATTTACTAAATATAGGCATTTATCTTCTTTTTTTGCTTAGCTTGCAGGCAGTTCAATGGGCTTTATGAAGGAATTATGTCAGGCACTGAATGTGGAAGGATCATGGGGCTTTCTTTAGGGAATACTGTAATGACAGCAAAGACTTAAAAGCAGCAAAATAAATAAATAAATAAATAAATAAATAAATAAATAAATAAATAAATAAAAAATTAGAAAGAAAAGAAAGAAATAACACATTTCTCTGCAAGCTAATTTTAAAGTCAGTAGATTGGAAACCGTTACCAAAGGCACATTAATTCTTTTTGAATGAGAATGGAGTGTTTTAGTGCCTGAGACTGCAGCATTGATCATAACAGGGAAAAAGAAAGGTCTTTCCAGACCAGTATCTGGTTTTCAGTTGGATCTACATGTACAAGAGGGAAAAGGCAGAGCAATTTCTGTTATTTTTAGTAACGTTTATAATTGACCTAACTGAGTTGAAAGGTGGTTGTGTTCTGCTGATTCTGCTGTAACCCCTACTGGGATATCTTATTAAGCTTCCTTAATTCTCATATTTTAAAATATATTTTGTTTTAAAAGAACAAAGCAGAAGATTAAATGTAGCAAGTCTGCAAATGCTGTATCCCATCCAGCTGGCTGGAATTCCTGCTTCTAGTCTGTCTGAATCCAGCTGTTGTTTCCTTCTCTTGCTGCAAGCCCAGAATTGTCTTATTTTTTTTATTTTTTTTTTCCATGGTCACAGAACAGTTCACGATGTCTAGTCATATTTCATAACACAACAGCACAACCCCCATAATACTAATACTTGGTTTAGGTAATGCAAATAGTGGTTTAGATAATGCAAATACTGCATTAAATGGTCTGTCCCTGACACATTCTGTTTATAGGATTGTAATACATCATTTTGCTATCTCACGTTCTCTTCCATAGCTCTCTAGAACAGATACTCTAAATGGTTCTAGGATCCTCCAACTCCTCACCATGACAAATTTTGACTGAGTAGGAACCGTAAGTTCTGAAACTGAAAGAACCAGCTGCACTTCTCCTATGTGTCAACAAATGTCTTTGTTCCTGAGGTAGCTGAAATACTGAGGTAGCTGAAATGCAGACAGAAATATCTCTGTGCAGTGCTGCACAGCTCAAGGGCTGTCTCAGTCCCAGCCGGCATTTCATCTGGCAGTGCCTGCAGCCTCACTTGGGCCATCTGCATGATCAGGCTGCTCAAAAGCAAAATGAATGCATCCTGCTCATCAGTTTTACTCCGAGGAGGATGCACTTCAAAGAGAAAATGTGATTTCACTATGTGTATTTAGGAGCTGTTACACATGGCAGCGTTTCTGATGGTAAAACTAATTCAAATTTTCCCAGCCACTCTTTTTGCATCTTCCTACCATATAAACCATTTATTATCCTTTCAGATTACTAATTCATCAGATAAATGAAAAGATTACAAAGAGGAAAGGTAAGGGGGAAGGAAAGGGGAAGGGGAAAAGGGAATGGATAAGGTGAAAGGAAAAGTTATATAGCCTAAAAGAGTTTTAAAAAATGAATTTAATGCAAAAACACCATCGCTGAAGGAGCAGTAGAGAGAAGATGGAGAACGGGAAGGCAGGAAGCTCCTGTTGCTGCTGGAAGGAAGTTCAGAGGTGGGATTGGATTGCACTCTGCAATACTGCCAGGGGAGTAGGCTCCAGAAGCAAGGAGGGCTTTGCTGTTTCTTTGCAGCCTTGGAATTTTCTCCTGAGATATTGTGACACAGTCTCAGCAACTGGAGAAGCTCAGAGGCTTGGATAACTAAAAGGGCACTGTGTGTAGCTCATTCTCCAGCCACTGGAAAATTGTTCTTTAATGCTGTATTTGCTATGTATTTCTACTCTGATGACAGCCATATCCTAACATAGGGTTTCCATTTATTTCCTTTTGGAAATTTTATAATGTGAAAGATCTTTCAGTAGGATTTGCCTTATTTTTTCCTCATATTATTTAGTCAAGTTTTGTCCTTTGTTGTTTTCCATTTTCAAATCAGGCCGCGCTTGATTGTTACACAGGCTGTTAGACAGGCTGCACTATCTGACATCTGAAATTTTTTTGATAAAAGAAAATGAACTCTTTTAAATCACTCTTGCTCATGTTACCAATCTTCTATACCTCTGATAATGTAAATCTTCGTGCCCCAGACTGAACTGTATTTCTCTTCTTTCTTCCAGTGCAAAACTGGAAATTAAATACTGTTGTTCAATAAGCTCTTCACAAAAACAGGTGTTGAGTTTAAAATGCTGAAAACCTATGCTCTTTGTACTGAGCAAGTCATTTTGTTGTGATTTGTATTTGATTCTTTACATTTCTTTTCTTGTGCCCATAATACTAGCAAGGATGCAGAAAGCATTCTGTGTCCCTTCCATATCCACAAAGGCAGAGAGGGCCTTGATCCATGAGTGCAATCATGGTGGTTAACTTCAATCAAACCTATTTTTCCTGGAGAATTAGGAAGATGGTTACAAAAAAGCCGTTATAGGAACTCTGTGTAAATGCTGTGCTACCTGGAATGCTTTTCATTGTTTATGTTGATTTGAAAAACAAAGCGTCATGAGCAAGGGTGTAGCAATGACCAATTGCATGGCTGTCTTGCAGAGCTGAACAGAGTCATCAAGATATCCTCAGACCAATTTGTAATCACCAAGTTCAGCTTTAAGAAAGCCAATTAGAAAGCTGTTTTAGCCATACAGTAAAGCAGGAAAACCAGACCAGAATGAAGCTACTGGTAGAGTGAGGGCATATCTCTTACAAGCTGTGCCCCAGAGATCTGTATACTATATCCCATATGTAGTTGTTATTTCCTTCCATATGGGCAGGAAAAACCTGCCTCAGCTGCCGTGAGCAGAGACCTTAACTAAAACATCAGCTGAAGGAGGAGCCTCCAGCTGATAGGAGCTGAACTCGTGTGCTCCAGCTACTCCTGGGACAGGAGAAATCTGTTCATGGCCATGGAATCAAATAATAATTTAAAAAAAAAAAAAAAAAGTTCTGGCGTTTGTTAATTGGAAGATATTCATA
This sequence comes from Meleagris gallopavo, assembly GCF_905368555.1. Taxonomy (NCBI): domain Eukaryota; kingdom Metazoa; phylum Chordata; class Aves; order Galliformes; family Phasianidae; genus Meleagris; species Meleagris gallopavo. The sequence goes on along the minus strand of NC_139404.1, from coordinate 187,081,212 downwards.
AAGGATTCAAAATCTGAGAACCAGACTTTAGGTGGGTGATGGGGGAATTCATTGGTCCACTGTCAAATCAGATGTCAGAACACACTAAAGTTACTCTTTTTAAATAGTGCACTCCTGAAAGCCAGCAAAATTGATTCTTCCTCCTGGGGCTTTGCTTCAGAATGTCCCTTTGGTTACAGTTTATCTCTTCAAACCACCTTTGTATGTAGATGTGCTCTACGATCACTACTATCTCAGGGAATCTAAAACCTTCCTTTCTTCACAGCAGTAGCCACGTGGTTGGAAAACAGGAGAGGAGAGAGTGGAAAAGCATGTGGAAGGCTGGGAAATTCCTTCAGCATTTTCTGTCATGTTTTGGGAATAATCTCTGCTCATGTGAAAAAAAAATAGTATGATACTCAATTTCCCTAATTTTCTCTAGTTTTTTAGAGCTGTCATAGCACTATATTGACTGTTCTTAACAGTATGATTTCTTGGAAATTAAATATAACTGGAGTAGCTATTCAGTATTGTAAAATGTTCTGATTGAAGTTCTAGTTACCATTTTTAGATGTAGCAGTAACATAATTATGTATTCCATAATATTAAAAACAAACAAACAAACAAACAAAAGCATTTGATTGTAGTGAACCTAGCAATTGATAGGCTTTAGCTGGCAGTCTTATTGTACCCTATCACTACTGTGAAAATGTGCCAGCAAAGAGTGACCCGGTACACTTCTGCATAAGACATAAAAAAATATAAGCATAATGACATTTATTTTTTCAAAGAATAATAGCCTTCCTTGAGCTATGGCAGTTAGAAATATTGTAGCCTGTGCAAGTGGAACTGAATGGAAATCAGGTTATAGATTACTGTGATCTAAATCATTTAAGTGTTACCCTTTTCCTCCTTCTTTCCTCAGGCATACTGTGCTTCTCTTTCCTGAGTAAAGGTTATTCATTGGATAAATACTAGTTTTTCATCCTGAAAAGCTTTTCACTGTGTTTCTTCACTACTGCTTCTTTTTCTTTTCCTTGCGAGTTAATGTTTGATATAAGAGAGTATTTGAAGGGAAAATATTCAAATTGTACTGTTAGGTGCTATTAAACTGACATCTTCATTTAAAGCTATAATCAGGACCAAATCAAGAAGGAAGCTAATCACATTTATTCATTCATTTTTATTAATTAAATATTAGAGAAAACCTCATAGGATAGATACGTATTTTCACCTCGATATTCCTTTGGTTAGGGTTTAGCTTTACTATAAAAATTGATAAACAGAATATCACAGCAAGTCTTCACAAACCTTTGAAAAATGTCATTTTTAAAGGTGTGCTTTGAAAAACATGAAAAAATACTGAAAAAAGTCTTTGGAGGCAAGTTGGGGGTCATATTCTTTACTTCACTGAGTGGCTGCATCAGACATCATGGACATGGCTGTGTGGGAAATGTTGGTGATAGAACTTGATGATCTTAGAGGTCTCTTCGAACCTTAGTGATTCTGTGATTAATTGTAGTCCTTATTTTTTCAGTCACCTAAATGTGTCTCCTTAAGCAGTAAAAAAATCAGCTTTATTTGTTCAAAAAATATTTCTATCACTGTATCATATTTCATTGCATATTAATTATGGAGTCCAAATTTTCATTAGTAAAGATGAGCCAGCTGGAGTTTCTACTCTGCTAAATTCTAATCTAAGGGGAATTGCTATTTCCCACCACAGAAATTCTGGGAGCCTTCAGACCACCTACAGGCAGGTTATGGCCAACCCCCATTTGGCATTTTAACCACTGCCTGTTCTCAGGGAGAAGCCTCTGCCTTACAGAAGGCACCTGGGCTCAGTTTCTGGCTCTCTCCTGGCACCCATCAAAATGCCCTGATGAGAAGTATCGCACTGCAAAATCCAGGCTTAATCTGGCTGTATTGAAGACAATGCAGTTGGATAAATTGATTGATCCTATTATCTGTCTTTCCCGTAAATGTATAATACCAGCTTTTGGGAAGCATTAGTACTCTGCTGCTGTGAGAGGTGGGACACCCACGAGCCCTGTGTGGAGTGATATATTTGCACACTGTTGCTCATGAGCCATTTCTAAAAAAAGGGAAGATGAGAATGCAATTAAAATGGGATTTTTTATTTTTTTTTGCTTGCTTGTTTTAGCTAGTTCGTGTAATAATCCTTTATGGAGGGGCTGGAAGACAGCTGGGTCTTCTACTGGAGCTTTCCCAGGTTATATCATAGTGAAAACTAAGACCATTTTCAGTGGATCTCATCAAAATAATTTAAAATTCCTATGCAATGACATACACATTTTATTTGATTATTTAATAAAAGACAATAACTATTGTGAAAACTTGGATTATGGGTACATCACGACCTGCTGCCTCCAGCATTAATCACCCTAATAATCCTGCCCTGGCTATGCACCCACTGGAAATACTCCCATGAAAAACAGAAGTGAATGTTGTAGAAAATAAGTTTTGTGGTTCTCAACTTGAGAAAGTTTCTCATAAATCATTCATTACCACTGAAAGACCTGAGTAAGGAGAGCAGCAAAGACTTTTGTTGTCTCTTCTTTTGAAATTTAATGAATAAACCACAATCCAAAACATTATTCTAATATCAGTTTCAGCAACAGGAAAAAACTTTCAGTGATATTTATCACATTTCAGTATTTCTACGAAGCTTAAAATTCATAAATATTAAAATAGAATCTTATCACTTAAATGCAGTAGTTTCAACAAATATAGCTGCTGTTTGCCGCTTAAATAGTTCATTAATATTCAAAATCAGATGCATTGCAAAGAGGGAAGACAGTTATTTAGTATGATCAGAAATATAAAAATATCTACTTATCACCCTCTTGGAAGTCTGCGGCCCCTTAACTTTTCCAGAGAAACTTAAGTTCACTTTTCACTTCAAAAACTGCTTTAATAAACCTTTTTACTCACTGACACACTGTCAAATTGTAGACAGAAGCCACACTCGAAAGCCATACTAGATAGCTCAATCCTACTTTGTCTAGTTAGAAACAGCAGCTAGGTTGGATTCTGCTCTTGGGCACCTGCCCACTGAGGGAGGTGGTGGAGACACCGTCCCTGGGGTTACTCAAGAAACACAGAGATATGGTACCGAGAGACATGGTTAGTTTACATGGTGGTGGTGGCTTGATGATTAAACTAGATGGTCTCAGAGGTTTTTTCCAAACTTCATGATTATATGTGAAACAGAGCTTTTCACCCACCTATACCCAGCGAGTTCCTGCTAATGCAATGCTGTTCCCCACTAATGTCTCAAGAGCCTGTTCAGGGATGAGCCCAAGGATGTAGCACTGCAATGCCAGCCCACTGGTTTGGGGGCCAGCTTTAAAGTCTTGCAAAAAAAAAAAAAGTCACGCTTAATTTCCTATTCCCAGTAGAAGCAACTACAGGAGAAATTACCCTTTCACTGTGAAATTTATTAGTAATTGGGATGATGTTCAAGTTATGTGATGAATGTTTCTGTTTGTTGACAGTCTTCATTAAGCAGTCTTTTCAGTGTACGTAATATCAGATTACCTATTTTGTTATTTTTTGGTCAAAAAATACGCTTGGAGAGCGAGGAGGAAACCAGAATGTTAGAGTTCAAGAAAAAAGTAAATTGCTATATTCAGGGAGACTAGTATTTATTCTAACATAGTTACGGTTATAAATAATGTAATGTAACTTTAGTTTTCCTTTGTTTCATTAACTTTTAATACACCTGCCAGAAAACTTGAATTACAGATAAGAAGGTGAACTGCTGTTATTTGGTGTGAAAGGCAGTTGTTTTAAAAAGGGAAAACATGGAAGGATTTTATCCAAACTCTCTTTTTCTGTTTTCCCTTCTTTTGCACAGGGAGAAAATATCAAGTGAAGGCAGAAATGAGGCTTACTTATCGGGTATTGTGCAGTTTATTTTCTGTTAGATTTTGTTCAAGGAAGCTTACCCAGAAGGGTTTTTATGTACGATAAATGTTAGGCTGCAGATTAGATCTGTGCACTGCTCCCATGCAGTGACAGGCAAGTTGGAAAGGGCATAAAGAAAAGAGTAAGTCAAGAAAGAGCCTTTGTAGAGAATTTTGAAAAACAGGCAATAAGTCTTTCTGTGAATTAGTGTCCTGACATTTTAGCACCAAAAGTTTTTGGAAAATGAGCAGAATGAGTAATAATGGTTTTGTCCTGTTTCATGCTGACTATAGCAACTCCTTCAGTTTTCACAAGCATTGAATTCCAATGAAATACACTGCTGATTTCTCTTTCTTCTTATAGCAAGCAGAAAAGTGTTGATCAATATTACAAATGCAGGATAAAAAGCAGAAAGCAGTGTTCTGCTGACCCACAGAATGTGCTGTCCTCACAAGAATCCAGTGGTAATTCTTACTGCTGTGGGAAGAGTTTTTCAGTCAGTTTATTTTTTCTAAATTAATTTTATCTCAGAACAAGTGCTGGTTTTGGAGATTTTCTCCATAATCCAACACAACTTCACTTACAGACATGTAAGAGTCATCGAGTGGCAGTTGTTTGTCCACAATAGAAGAGCTGAAGCAGCAAAGCTTCAACACCCATGAAATGCTCTGTGCTGTTTTCTGGTTCTATTTTTTCACATGCACCTTAAGAAATATTAAATTCAGTGGAATTCAGTTGCTGCAAAGTCATCGTGCTTATGGTTAGACTGGATGATCTTGGAGGTCTTTTCCAACCTTGGTCTGCAGCAAACGCAGTGAAGAGTAGTCTGTCTAGAATGTTACTTTTTCAGGACCTAAGTGTATCCCAAGGAGAGAATCTGAAGAACAGGTAGGTAAAAAAAAGACATTTTTAGATGATTGGGATTTAGTAGACTCCTTTTTAGCAATCCAAAGTGATTGTAAAACAAATTAACTACTCATTTTGTGAGTGCCTCAGACCTCTGAAGGTGAGGTTTTGTCAAAGGACAGTCTCAGAACCAAATAACGATCCACTGCTGTGAGTTTGTCTTTGGAATCTGACACAGTTGTCAGCTGACACAAATTAATCCATATAGAACTGAATTCAAGTTAATGAGCTTTAATTTTAACCTGTACCTTGCACTATATTAGAAAGTGTATGCTGTGCTTCATTTAGATACAGCATGATTAACAATAATCATAGAATCGTCTGAGCTGGAAGGGATCCTTAAATGCCACCTAGTCCAATGCCTTGCAATGAACAGGGACACCTACAGTTCTATCAGCTGCTCTGAGCCCCATCCAGCCTGATATTGGGTGTCTTCAGAGAAGGAATATCCACCACATCTCTGGGCAATAATGGTTCATCTTGTATGCAAATCTATGAGAGAAAATGTAGACTACTGTCTAGATTTCAAATGTAGACTACTGTCTACACCTTTCAATTTCATTTTGTGCTCTGTTTGTGACCCCTTTTCACTTATTTGCAGCAGTAATAACACTAGCCAAGACCTCAATATTCATAATACTGTTTGTTGGTTTTTTTTAAGGAACAATTATAATTTCTGATGTAGTGCATGTTTTTGCCTGTCTGTGCCATGAGTGTACTTGAGAGACTACTGGGAGCTTTTGGTGGACTCATTGTGTGAAACCAGAGGAGAAAGTGGTGGTTTCTGTGGTGAGGAACCCCACGTATATCTGCAGATAAAATAGGGATCTGTATACTGAGGATACATTATACTCCAGTGGCAATACCATGATCACCAGGTAGGAGCAGTGTAATGTGGCATATGGAGAGACAGAAGTGCAGTTTCTTTTCATGAAGAAGCCAGGAAGCTCACTGGGATGAAGGCTAAAAATGTGCAGTTTTATTAGGAAAGGCATTTTCAGGTAATCAAAGAACACAGTGCTGAAGCTCAAAGAGCAGTTCAAATGCTGTGAAGGTTGGGAGATGTGGGACAGACGGCAGCTGCATTCCCTGTGGCATGTCTCACACTCTGTTAAAGCACTTACATGAAGGACTGCCTCTCTGATTCAGCACAGCAGTTCCTGTGGACTTATTACTTAATGCTAAACTAAGCTGCTTCTTTGATGTTATTGTTTGTGAGTCACTGATCACATAAAAGTTTTAAACTCAGAAGTCCTGATGTCTGAGTTTCAGGATTTTTGGCATATGCAGGGTTTTTTAATACATAGCCAGGTTCCATTAGTGACTCTTTTAATATTTGAGTTAAATGAAAGGAGATTATCTAAATGGAGACTTATTCATCATTATTAACTCAGAAATAATAATTTTAAAAGAGGTTTCTATGTTATCTTATACTGCATAGCAATTAACTATTTTTTTTCACAACAGCCCATTTGTTAATGCTTATTATTACTCATTTATTCAAATTACTTTGAAACTATATTAAAATCTTGACAAAATAGTTGAGATTAAATGTTTAGATAATATTGACAGTTGTGTATGTAATACTATTCAAGGATGGAATCCAGATAGAGGCACATATGCAGACTTCACACGGTTCTTTCCACTCTGCTCTCATTCATCAACTGAAAACACAGGAAATCAACAGGTGATGTGAAAAATTTTATCTGTTCAGGGTCCTGTTCAGTTGTCATTCCTAAACAGCCATGATTGACCACAAGGGACTGTTGGCCAAATGGGAGAAGTGTACACAGAGTAAAGGTTCTTATGGCTGGGCAGTTCTGGGAAGTAAAAAAGTGATGCTGCCAGTCTAAGTTTCATGTCAGTTTAGGATTTATGTTAGTTTTTACATCTAAATCTTTATTTAGATAGATCCCTTCCATCGGTGGCACTTATCTGGTACTACTCTGTCACATTATTTATTAACAGATGATGGCTGAAAGAGTAATTGCAGCATTTTAAAATTAAATCCTGATCTCTGATCAGTTTATTATTCAAATTTAATGGGATATTTGTCTAAGTAGTATGAGGCAATTAACTCATGAACACAGCCTGTCTCTGTATTAGTTACATAGAAAATGGACACAACTCACGGTGTGTCCATCTTCTCAAATCTGTGAACCAAATCTATAGTTGCATTCACAAGAGAGCAACTGCAAGTCTCTCTGAACTGCCAAGCCTATGTAAACAACATTAGCAGAAGTAAAATTTGGGATCTGTGAGTTGTATTTCTTTAGACCACATCTTTTGAGGAAATGAAGGGCTTGAGGAAACCCATTAATCACTGGCACTCCCAGAGGATGCATTATAATTTTCCCACATACTGCTGTCTGATAGAATTTGACAGCATCAACACTGCTGATGGCTGCAAAAAGAAATCTTGCATCCAGCCCAGGAACAGAAACTGTCACTGATTCAGGCTTGTCAAAAGAAGCCCGCCAGAACTTTTCCTTGCCCACAAACGTCCATTCGGCAAGATGCTAGGCTACCCTTTACTTTCTACACTGATTTACAGAGAAATCGAAAAGCAATTTCCCCTATAAAAAGATGTTATTTAATCTCTATAGGCTGATTCTGATGACATAGTTGTGGTTTAACATCCTGAGAAAATATTTCCCTTCTATTAAAATTAACGTTTAGAGAGAGGAGTAATTTGTTCATTATCCACACATTAGGTCTGGGGATATGCCTGTTAGCCACTTCCTTCATAAATCATGTTTTTTTTGTTTTCCATTTTACCCTTGATAAATATAATAATTTAATGGTGGTGTTGGTTTTTTTTTTCATACATCTCCAAGGTATTTGACTAGACTGTCTAAAATCATAGCTGCAAAATTAAAAGTAGACCACATTAACATCAATGCACATGACTTCTGGTGCTATTTTTTGTGTCATTATGCCCTTGACATCTCTGTTTTAACTGTAGTGGTATCTGTTTTGGTGTTCTCCAAAGATGAGTCTCAAGAATTTCTTCTTACTTCCAGTGACAGTGGCAATAAAATTTCTAATCATCTTAAGCTGTGCTGTGCAGAGAGAAAGAGAGAGCATGAATCACGGTGGCTCTTAAGAGAAAGAAAAATGTTAGATTTTTGGTGATAGATGAGTGGGTATTTTATTAATAATCTTTTCCTAAAATCTCTTTTAAATTACACGGGCTGTCTCTTCCACTGAAATATCATCAAATATTTGGCAAGACTACTTTTGAAGCATACAAGGCATAGACTCCAGAAAGTAGACCCTCAGTCATTAATGACTGATTTTCCTTTATTACTATATGAAATGTTTCTTCTGCTTAGCTGTCATGATATAGGTATAAATGAGAAAACTTCAAAACAGCACATGCTGGAAGGGACTTGTGGAGATAATCTAGTTCAAGCCTCTGGGTAAAATAGGGCTTGGAATAAATTATGCAAGAACATGGCAGGTCAAGTCTTGAATTTTTCCAGTAATGGAAATTTCTTTTCTGGGTGGCCCCTTTCAATATTTAATTGTTCTCAAAGTGACAATACTTTTCTTATATCCAGATGGAATTTCCCCCAAAGCAACTTGTGTCCTTCACCTCTTGTTCAGGGACAGGGCATATCATTGAAGAAATCACCTCCATATTCCCTGCAGTGACCTTTCTTCAAACATCAGGTTCTCTAGCCTCTAATCATATTCGTGACCTTCCTCTAGACTCCTTCCATTTCATAAAGTATCTTTTGACCTTGGGGAAAAATGAAAGTTGGATACAGTATTCCAGATGTGGCCTAAAAAGTGCAGAATAGTGGTGAAATAGTTGCATCCCAGCGCAAAACATTTCAGCAAAAGCAGGTTTTTCAGAAAACCAATGCTAGAATCTGATTTCTTGCTAAAATTTATTGGACTCAATGTTTTTCCTTTCATTTTTAAGTAGACATGACTAGAGGTAATATATTTATTTATCTGGCTGGGATTCATCCATCTAGTTTTGCTTTGAGTGATAGAGCTGCTCAGATCTACTGATCCTGTCATTTATCACTTGCTTCCACCAGCATTCCTTGCCCAATAGTTTTATCTTTTTATTTACATTTGAGATGCTGACTAAAGTGTTCTTTGGAAAGGATTTACTGGTTAATGCAAGCCTTTGTTTCTAGTCTGCATTTGTCCACTGATGATGATGCCGTGTTTCACAGGAATGTAAAAATGACTTGCATTTCTTCAGGCAAGAGGCCTGAAGAAGCTTTCATCAACCTCTGCTAGCTCTTCAAGTCTCTGACCTCTTCTATGCCCTCCTGCTTTACCACCGATGTACTTCAGCATCTTCCAAATTTCCTGCTGCAACGGCCTGTCTCTGTCCCATTTGACAGCCCCAAGCTGGGAAAGATGGAGTTGCAGACCATCCCATGACATGGTGAGAGCAGACACATTAGCATCTGCAATATGCTGAAAGGATTCATATCCACAAAATAGGTATGTAGGGTCATGGAGCCCTAATCGGTCTCTTTCTTGCCCAGATATTTACACTGAATGCAAGGTGTTGCATATCCTTAAATCTGTTGCATCTGTAAATGCGTTAAGATAAAACTGAAGCTATTTCAAGCCATTTCTTTGCTTCTTCCCTTGTAGGTCGCACAATATTTGTAAAGGCTTTTCGTTGGTGGTGGTTTTAATTAAGATGTTAAAATAATAAAAGCAAGATATTAAAAACTTAATTGTCTGTGGATTGGCCACTGTATTAAGTCTTATTTTTTCAAAGGCATGCAGCATTAATAGAAGCACCAATATTAGGCACAGATTTTAAAATATCGGGGAATACTTTAAAGCTCAAGGAGGGAAGATTTAAGTTGGATGTCAGGAGGGAGTTCTGCACTATGAGAGTGATGTGCTGGAACAGGCTGCCCAGAGAGGTTGTGGATGCCCCATCCCTGGAGGTGTTCAAGGCCAGGTTGGATGGGGTCCTGGGCAGCCTGGTCTAGTACCAGATCTGAGGTTGGTGGCCCTGCCTGTGGCAGCAGAGTTGGAGCTTGATCCTTGGGGTCCCTTCCAGCCCAAGCCATTCTATGACTCTGTGAGTGTAGTATACTTTTTTTTGTCTCAAAAGACTAAGATCTTAAAAAATTCAGACTTTTGGACTAGTTGACCTTTAAAGTCCCTCTCAACCCAAACAATTCTATGATTCCATGAAAAATATTTTGCAATGTTTGGCCCTTACATATAAATTCATGAAAGTGATTTTAGGCATGGCAGCTAGCTAGTTAAATGATCCAAAATGCAAATCTAGTTCTCTCTTCCATAAAACACATAAAACTATCTAAAAGTTCTTTAAAACTTCAAAAATTATTGCTATGCTGCAGTCACCATTTCATTTGGATCACCCTTATGCTGCTTCAATTTGTGGACAGAAAGAAAAGGGAAAATTAGGTGCTGTAAAATAAATATTGTATTTTAAAATGAACCATCATGAAAATGGATATTCAGAGCTATTCACAGCAAAATTTTCTTTAACAAAGCCAGTGCTCTGGGCAGATAGACTATTATCATCCTTTCTGCTTGTAAATATAGATATATACAGAACATTTGAAGATTTTACCTTTGCTCCTCTTTGCACTGAGACTGATATTCTTGGTTAAAGCTTTAAATTATTTATTTCATTTGATTAACGTAATAACCTTGGATTGGACTAGATCTTTTTTTTTTTTCCATATAAAAGATGGTATTGTATCCTATTTCTATTGCTGCATTACCACAGAGTTCTACTTGCAAACAACTTGTTTGGGAAAAAAAAAATGGGTCTTGCTTTTTTTTTCTCTTCATGGAATATTTGCAGTCAGTTTATTAATTTGTTCATACTTTGTATGGTTCGATGAACAGATTTTGTGATTGCTGTCTAGTTCTGTACTGTTTGCCAACTTATGACAGAAGGTGTTTGGGCAATTATACGAAAATTCTCTATTTGCTTTTGATGGCAGGTCAAATGCTTGTCTCAGTATTGTCTTTTCCCTTACTAAGTTCATTAAAGAACTAAATTAATCCTCATTTAATTTACACCCGTCTCCAGAGGCAGCTCAGGACTTCTCAGAGTGATAGGAAAGATTCAATCCTGCTCCCCCTTGGATATGGAAGCAGGGGACTTCCATGCTGCTCCAGCTGTGGGATGGGAAAGGACTAGAGATAAGAATGGGACCAAGTTAAAAACTGCTATTCTGGCTGCTATTAAGGGAGGATTAAATTTGTCTGTGTAAGGGAGTAGGGCTGCTTCTTAGAGTTGTAGTTCCTGTGCTTCAGATCTTGGTTCTTCTCTTTCATGGAGGGATGGGGCAGATGAAGAGGCAAAAACCTGGAACTGTCAAAACAGATCAAAACCTCAAGAGCAGGGGCAATGACAACTCACCTCTCTACCAAAATCAGGGAACACTTGGTGGTAGGGAGATGTGCTTTTCAGTGCAATCTTCTTGCTCAGGGATCCACCAGCCACTTACATTTTCAGTGTGTACTGCGTAAGTGAAGACAGGCAGAAATGGCACATGGAAGCACATTTTTCAAGAGAGCAGATGGGAAACAGGCTTAGCATGACTTATTGTGCATAAATATATTGTTAGTTTCCTGCTGTTGTTATAAGCAAATGAATGATGTAATCCTTCCCCCTTTCAGTTAAGTTGTTTTTTGTGCAGACACAGTATTTGTGAAAGTCCTGTATGGGAACTGGAAAAGACTGAGGGTCTAATCTGTGCTTATGGCCACTGGCTGTATTTTGTTGTTAGAAGGAAAGCTCTCAGTACTGGACCAAAACCACTGCAGAAACATGATTTAAAAATCTGATGCCCTGTAAGCTTGGGCTGTTGATTCAGTCACATTCAGAAAATTTGATGAATTTTATGTCATTATGGCAATATCTGAGCCTGAGTTGTAACTTTATGCCAGATGAAGTTATCATCTGTCCTCCTACATCAGGCATAAAGCCAACAACAGCACGTAACAGCAGCAGGAAATCTGTAGTGGATGCACTTGCCAGTTGGTTGGAAAGGTAAGAGTATACCCACTCTCAATCCATAATCAAATTTGCTTCCTGGTGGTTGTGTAGACATCATGAGATTGTGACTGCTGGCTTTTTGTTTTTCTTTCGGATTTAGTGACACAAATACAAATTAGGCTGGATTCCTGTGTCATGTGATTTAAGTAAATTTATAGGGGAGCTAGACAAGCACTCCCATTAAATATTACCCAAAACACCAGTTATATAAAACATCCTCTGAGCTCATTATATCAGATGCATTACATTTAGCAATATGTAGTTATATCACTGTTGCTTAATAGGAGTTATAGAAGATTTAGATACCAAATAAGCATGCTTGGGGAAAGTTGATCATGATTTTCTTTCTTTCTTTGCCACTCAAGTTCTACTGGGATGTCAGAGAGTAACAGGAGGTCCAAACAGTAGAAGTTAATTGAAAGAAATATTGACTAGATGTCTGGCAAAGTTGCAGCATTAGGAAATCTTCAAGACATAAAAACCAAAGAGACAAAGAATTCCCAGAAAAATCCATTTCTTTAATGAAGGCATACTGTGTGTGAACAGGGTTTTCTGCTCTTCGACCAGTTCTGTATCTAATCCTGTTTCTGTCTACATGACTCTTTTCTAGTCTATCTTTGTCTTACACATGAAAAGAATTATTATTCCTAAAGGACACATTTGTTTCTCCAATTCCCAGTGTGAAGCCAGGTTTGCACTTGACTTTCCACGATGCTTTTATGCATTTAATTGCACCTGCATTGCGAAAACCAATACTTTGTGTTTGTTTGAATTAATAAAATAAGTCTCATCAATGAGCCTTTTTGCTTTGGTTCGATCACAGCATGTGTATGATTTAGAAGTTGCACCACCTACGTTGTCCAAAATTTTGCAGTGCACAGATGCTCAGTAAATTGCATGCCTCCATCTGTGGCAATATAATTAGCTGGAAGAAGGCTTGTGTTTGGATTTAATGTATTGTATTTTGATTCAGCTTGAAACTGTTTTAATTCCTCTGAATTATGGGGGTGGGAGCCATTTAATATAGTCTGCTCTTAAATTTAAAATATTTCTCAGTTTAAACTGAGAAAGAAATTGATCCCATTTTAAGTAGCAAGAACTGCAGTGCCCAAATCCAGTAATTCTTCAAAGGCTTCATACATTCATATACATTTGTAATGGCTGTGTTCTGTTTTCATATGGGTGAAGCATATGAAAATGATATGAGTATAGTAAATATCTGAAATTTACATTTCTAGAAAGGAAATGGCTGGATATTTCCTATTATAATTCTTAGATTTTCAGTATTAATTTTTATTTGAACGTTTCAAGGACTTTTAAAAAACACTGAATAATGAAGTTGTGTAAGAAGCCTGCAAAATTGTTTCTGCAGGGGACAGGGGACAAAGGGACTGCGATTTGCCCAATTTGCAAAAGCAGTAGAAAATTCAAGCATATTGTTCCACAATCTTATTTTAGTCACTTAAATAACATTCATGTGAGAAAACGTAATAAATGATATTTTAAAGAAAAATCTTTACAGGAAACTGTTATTGTAGTTGCTTTTTAGGTTAGATGGAGTGGGACAGAATAAAGCAGTGTTTTTCTAGAAACCTTGATCCTGAGATTTTGGCATACCATTTTTATTGTTGTTCTTTCCTAAACAAATAGATGTGTGCTTTAAAAAATCTTGAAAACTGATGCCCCAGCTGGCATCGTGCAAAAAGCATAATCAAACTACTGTCCATTTGTTCCAGAAATATACTTTTGCTCTTAGATCAACTTGCAAATTCAAATATCTATCCGATTCTCATCAAAGAAGCATTTAAAATAAAGGAGAACATTCAAATCTTCATAAGCACTTCTACTCCATATTGTCTTTGGTGAAAATCATTGTGTGGAAGAGTGTAATATGCAGCCAACTGCTCCATGAGTTTGCAAGACTGCCAAGAAATGCACAAGCATCAGCTCATGTGATCTGTTTGTCAGTGTTCTTCAAACTGGATGCTAGTAGGCATAGAAAAACAAACAAAAAAACCCTGAAATATTAATCTGTGAGTCTAATCATTAAACTAATCTATTAGAATTAAATACCCCTTGGCTTGATAGCAGTATTTAGAATACTGGAAACAAGGCAATATAGCCTCCGGAAGCTCAAACTATATCATCCCAAATTGCTCTGAGCTTCAGGGAACTTGTTAGTGAAGTCACTGGAGTAGTCCCAACTTCTCCTGTGTTCCCATCCTTCTCCCTGCTGTACTTTCCACCTTCCCTGCAGTGAAGAATCCTCAGTAAACTTCACAAAGATGCTTATCTTCTTTTCATCTTCCTTGTAAACAATTCCTTGTCCATCTTTCAGTTCCTGTGGTTGCTGAGAAGCAAGAGGACAAATATATTGTCAAAAAGATGTTTTTACCTTTTGCAGAAAAGTATCACGTGTATTTCTGTCTACATTTCCTATAAATTCGTAGAATATTTTCATATTTTTTCCTTTTATCTTTGCCTATCCTCAATTTTAATGCCTGCTCTCAGATAGATTAAGAGTTTTGTCAGATAAACACCTCCATCCCTGGAGGTGTTCAAGGCCAGGTTGACAGAGCCCTGGGCAGCCTGGTCTAGTATTAAATGTGGAGATTGGTGGCCCTGCATGTGGCATGGGGATTGGAGCTTGATGATCCTTGGAGTCCCTTCCAACCCAAACCATTCTATCCTTCTATGATTCTAAGATTTCAATCCTCATGATTAAATGAGTTTCCAAAAGCTAGAAAATGTTCAGAAACATTTAGAAAAAGTTTAGAGATTGAATTCCCAGCGACCTAGTTAATACAGGGCACATACTGCAAGAACCAGAGCACAGAATGTGCTTTGGCATTCTTAGACCCTTAAATGATTTTATTTTCTGTTTGATAATATCACGTATAATACCTGACCTTTGGTATCTAAGTATTTCATATTTAGTCAAGTTTGAACAGATGGTTCACTTAGGTCAATACTTAAAAATCTCTTCAGAGAGATTTTGGCACTAAAACAGTCAATAAATTCACCTTGGTTGAAATGTTGTAATGAAATGTTCTTGTATAATCATAGAATAACTTACCTTGAAAGAGACCTTTGGAGATCACCTAGTCCATATTCCTGCTTAAAGCTCTTTACATAAAAATTAGATCAGCTTGCTCAGGGCATTGTCCACTGGTTTCACAGATCTCCACAGGTGGAGTTTATACAGCCTGTGGAGCAGAATACACTAGCTGCACTGGTTTTTTCCCCTTACATTTAACAAGAATTTTTCCTTTTTCTTTGACTCTTGTCTTATCACTATGTACCTCCAAAAAGCATTTCACGCTGGCTTCTCCATACTCACTTAGTAAGTAGTTGAAGAAAGCAATTAAATCTTTTCCTCAGACCAAACTAACTCACCTGCCTTAACCCTTTCTAGCATATTATGCTCTCCTGCCCTCAACCAGGCACTCTTCAGTTTATTAGTGACCTGCGTTGGACAGTATTCCAGTATTCTCTTGAAACTTCATAGCAAGGATCAACCACTTACTTTGAGCCATGCTTTTACTAATACTGCCAAGTATATTAGCTTTCATTACTCAAAAGATTTAAATTTGAGCTCTGACAGTTGTATTTAATTCTTCTTTGATTTCCATTAGCAGAAGCTAAGAATGGTGGTAGTCAGTTTTAATAGTTTATGAAAAGCTGATGGCAGCAGTGAGAATGTTTATGATGTGTGGTGCAGGTTGCTGGTTTTCAGATATTTCAGGTATGGTTTTGTGGTAAGGTTACTCATCAGCTTGTAACACAGGGTGGAAATTTTCTTTTTGAAATGTTTAGACTTTTAGCAAGTATCCAGACCTTTCTTCTTGATATGTAGCATTGCTAAGCTGCAAGTGGTATTTTGATGCTCATTTGCTAGATCTGGGCAAGTACTCTTTTTAGTTTGAATGTGCCACCCAGTATTTTTAAAGATACACCATTAAGCCAAGTTCAGTAATCTCAACCAGTACTACAAATTGTCTTTTAAATTGTTTGGCTGTAGGATAATGAGGCAATTTACCATTTCATGTTAACACATTGAATGTTCTGGTTGCTTTTGAATTTTACTGTCTGCTTTAAATTATATAACTTTTCCTAACAAAATGTTCTTGGACCAAATATACCACACTTCTGTTAAAGACATAAGATCATGTTTTTCAGAAATTTTGGCTTAAAATTAAAACCAAAAATTTCCTATAATCTTCTCAGGTTTAAAAAAAAAAAATAATTATATCCGTCTCTTTCACTTATTAAGGGCTCTAATATTACATTCCATTAAATTCCTAAACGTGATGTTACAATTTTCAGTGGTGGACGGGTGATTTATCTGACAAAATCTGAACTTAAGTTTTGTAGGAGACTTAATCAGTGTTTTGAAGCCATTTGTGATTAGTTCCCACTTACCTCATTTTAGATACTCCTTCAGGTTTAGACGCATCCAGGAGCAAGGAGAGAGTTCAACAATGCCAGTGGGTGAAATAAATGAGTAGAATGTAACTACACATCAGCTGAGTTGCTTTTACATAGGATAGAAGGTCCTATCCTAATAAGTATTGGATGAACAAAGCTCCCAGGCTCTGTTTCCTCTCATCTGTTCCCAGTGATAGGATGTGGAAAGGCATAAGAAAAAATTATCACTCATCTAACACCTAATCCTGAACGTGTTACTCCGAAGCCTGTGGGCTTCAATCTAGCTGTATATTCTGCCACTTGCTAGCCTGAGTTTCATGTATTTTCCTGTGATTTCTCAGGCGAGCTTTCACAACCTGCACTAAAACCCATGCTACCTCTGTTAGTGCATGGACAGATTGCACAAGAACATGTGGGTGACAGTTACTTCTTTGTTTGCCCTGTAGACAGACAGTGGAGAAGTACTGACATATGTAGGGAGTTCAAGACATCCTTTCTTCCTCATCTCACCGGAAAAAGTGATAGATGGACTGGGCAGGTTTGAATGGAGTATTTCATTTTATTCATTATGTCTTTCCCTTTTTACTTTTCTTACTAGAAACAGCAAATCAGACAAGATAAGTTGTGACAGGTCAATGCAGATTTAGAGTCCTGTGAATTGCAGCAAATGAGAATGTAGTATCTAGTCAGAGCAAAATATTCCTCCACCATCTCCCCTGCTCTTCCCATGTTTGTGATGGAAAGAAGGGAAGGTTAAATCCTTCATGCTACAGGAAAAAGAGGACAGAAGAGCAAAAGAATCTAGGGATCTTGTTTTTGAAAATAAATTAATTTATTATAATCTCTAAGTGATGTCTTAATGCCATGCTGATTGGGGCATCTGGGCCTGCTGTACACAGATAATAAAATTACCTACATGCATAAATGACTACTTCTTGTATCTTACTCTGGCTGAACTTCAGACAGACTCTGAATACAAAGTAGAACAGACTTCCATTATAAAAGGCTGAGCTGCTCTACTGAGGTGCTAAGAACATTTGCTTTTGTGGCAAGAAAGATGTCAAAATTGCTCAGCTTTTTGCAGGATTGTGCCTTAAGACTCTGTATCTCTAGCATGTTGACAAGCAAAATAGTAGAAAAAGTGCGTGGGGAGTTACCATGGTGATCACAACATTTGATAACTGCAGAAAACACTTTTTCATAAAGCAGCCATGAACCGGAATACAAAAATGGTATTTATTATGACCAGAAGTCCAAATTCCTATAAGCCTGTCCTTATTGACTTTCAGTGTATTGATAATTCATTCAGTTTGATGCTCAAGATATCACTTCACGGTCAAAACCAGGTTTTTGTTTCGTTTTGTTGCCCTCTAATGTATTGGTAAGAACTATATAGAAGAGAAAATTGGAATCTGAAAACTATGTAGAAATGGTAAGCACATAGATATCTGTCAGCATGTGACTTCCTTTCTGCTGAGTGGCTATCTGTAATGGACTCGTCTTTATCTTCCCCTTCTACAGCTTTGGAAAGACAATATGTGCAGTCATTTAGTTATGCCAGCTTGCAATAGGAAGTCAGGACGGAACTGAGGCAACAAGTCATGCATTTATCTCCTTGTTTTACTACCTATGATTACATTCAGCAGCAGAGAGAGAAGAAAAGCAGAGTCCCCACTTGTCAACAGAACTGACTGAAGCTTTTTTCCTACTATAGGAAGGCTGTTCAGCCACCTTTAAAATAATTTCCTCCTAAATATGTAGCTAGTGAGCTAAAATTTCACTAGACATCAGACTTCAGCTAACTAAAAACAATGCTTATTTGATCTCAAATTAGCTGCCACTCTGTTTAGAATGACTAACTTAAAGTTTCCTGTTGATTCCATTGTCATATCTTAAAAAGTCTCTACTAATAAGCAGAGAATCACAAATACAGTCTGAGAGAATGGAGTGACTAATCAGAGCATCAATTAAAGATAACTTAATGTTGCACAGGAAACTTGGGAAAATTGAGGATTTTGCAAATGCACAGAATCTATTTTACATAATCTCTATAATATATTATTATAATGTAAAATTGAAGTCAATATCATTATCAACATAGAGATTATGGCAACCAAACTTCACTTAAGACTTGGTCATATTTTTGTCTGTGACTATCTTCTAAGACACAGGGAATTGGTAAGCGCACTTAAGGGAGCAAGTGTTGTATTCTCCATTACCTAATATGGCTAACAAGCACAACTAAACCATACAAGAAAGAGGATGCCATAGAACTTGACTGACAGTCTTATTTATTTTTCTGCCCCCATTCATTCCAAGTGCAGAGATTGTAATTGCAGATCTACTCTTAGAACAGCACTGACTCATCACTATCTCTTCCATTTCAGAATTTTATTTCTGTATCAGTATCCAATCCTTCTGAAGTGTTCCTGCCACTGGTTCTGTGCTCTTAGTGAGTTTGGTTTTGCTCGTTTACTGCGATTAGGCTATGATTATGAGTTATGAAAAAGGGTTAGGAGGGAAAAAAAGGATATAAATCTTATTTTTATTTTTGGTAATTTAAAAAGTGCACATTGTTTCTTTGTGTTACTGTATGACTCAGTCAAGAAGGTAGTAGTTTCTGATTCAAGATCTGAATCAGACCCTAGATTGCCATGCGTCTGTTATGGTTATGTATCAACTTAAACTGATTTAGGGATGACAAGACAGTCTAACTATGAAGATATAGCAGACTAAATTTCTTTAGCCTGCTAAATCTTCCTATAAAAGACACTGCCCCTTGTCTTAACAAAATGTGAGAATAGAAAAGCTTTAATGAGGATATAATTGATTGAATCACTTCTTGCTTTAAATACTTTCTTTCATTTAAAAAGTTCATATGGTTAACCCTTGTTTTATGTGAGATACAACGTAAGCCATACTGGTGCATGTTATGAGGGTAAACTTAGGGTGTGGTTTGAGATTAAAAGCTGATAAACATCATGTAAAGTTGGTGAGTGTGTCTTAGCTGAGCACTGTGGAAGAGGAAGCTATGGCAAGTCTCTGTATAAGTGGCTCTAGAAAACAAAGTGATAAAGAAGGAGTCCAAGCAGGAAGAAGATACAAAAAGGGAATGGCCTGAATATTTATCCATGGTGTGGCAAAGCAGATAGGGATACGCTAAAGGGAAGTAAGGAATATGGGTGACCCAGCTCTTCTCCAAGCAAAGCTTTCAATACTGTTTTTTTCACAGTATCCTTCTAGGTTAGAGAAAGGTTCTTCATTCAGAGGGTGGTGGACACAGTCCTGAACTGCCAGAGTTCAAGGGGCACTTGGATGCCACTGTCAGACATAGGGTTTGATTTTGGGTGGTCCTGTGCGGAGCTGGGAGCTGGACTCGATGGTATTTGTGGGTCCCATCCAACTTGGAATATTCTGTGAAGTGTCACAGGCAGATCTTGCACCTTTTTTTTGTACCTCTACCAGACACAAAAATCCCACCTGTGTCCTGGTCCTTTCCACCCATGCTGGTAATCTTGACTCTTCCCTTAAAATCTCCTTCACACAAGCTGATGGAAAGCAAACAGACCAAGCAAGCAAAATGACCAGCTGTGGGCTGCTCCTATAATCACAATTTTGTAGAACCTATAATCAGCAATTACAGTCATTGTCATTGATGTCTGACTTCCTGTTTGTGTTCATCAACAATGATAATTCTCCTCTTTCCTCTAAGCATGCCTCAAGTCTGGTGTCTTCCAATAACATCCTTAAATAGATCAGATTTGTAGGATGGTTGATCTTAATGAGGAAATACAAAGATGAAAGATAGGAGACAATAGCACACTTCCCCTTACTCTATACTGTGCCAATACAATGAAGGAGCAGTCCTTGAAAGCAGCCCTGCAGAGAAGAACCTGGGGGTTCTGGTGGATAAAAAACTTAATACGAGCCAGCCGTATTCTTGCAGCTCGAAAAGCAGATGGTATCCTGGGCTCCATCAGAAGAGAGGTGGCCAGCAGGGACAGGGAGGTGATTGTCCCCCTCTACTCTGCTCTTGTGAGGGACCATCTAGAGTACTGTGTCCAGGTCTGGAGCCCCCAGTACAAGAAAGACAGAGAGCTGTTGGAGAGGGTCCAGAGGAGAGCCACAAAGATGATCAGGGGACTGGAGCACCTCCCCTATGAAGATAGGCTGAGGGAGCTGGGCTTGTTCAGCCTGGAGAAAAGAAGGCTGTGGGGTGACCTCATTGCAGCCTTTCAGTACCTAAAGGGAGCCTACAAACAGGAGGGGAATCAACTCTTTGAAAGGGTAGATAACAGCAGGACAAGGGGAAATGGTTTTAAGTTGAGGGAGGGAAGATTTAGGTTGGATATCAGGGGAAGTTCTTTACAGAGAGAGTGGAGAGGTGCTGGAACAGCTGCCCAGAGAGGTAGTGGATGCCCCATCCCTGGAGGTGTTCAAGGCCAGATAGATGGGGCCCTGGGCAGCCTGGTCTAGTATTAAACGTGGAGGTTGGTGGCCCTGCATGTGGCAGGGGGATTGGAGATTCATCGTCCTTGAGGCCCCTTCCAACCCAGGCCATTCTGTGATTCTGTGTAATACATGGACTTGCAAGACATTATTGTTGTTCACCCACATTCATATTTTTTTCATTCCATTAAATTAATCCTTTCATGATTACTAACCACTGTTTCAGATTAATTTCCTTTCCTTAAGGAATATCAGTCCCAAGAGAGAAAGTGATTGTTTTCAAATTCACAAAATTGTTATTCATTGCAAAAACAGGATTGTCTTTTCCTTAGAAACTCTTCTGATTATATCAACTACGCTAGTTACTAGATTCTTCTGGGAAATATGTTTTCTTCTTCTGTTCAGATTTAAAAAAAAAAAAAATAGGAGGCAAAGCAACTGAGAAATCACTAGTAATTGTAACTGAAGATGAAAATGTTGAAAACTGACAGGGACAGTTAGTTTTGCATCTAACTTTCCGTTTTTCTCCCTGGCTTTAATAAACATAGTTGTAAATACTGTCTTCATAGTCAAAGTCACTTCACAGTGACTTTGCAAACACTACTCTCAGAAATAGAAAAGTCTGTGTTTTCAGTGCATTGTAGTTCTGGAAAGTCACTGATATTATTTTTTTCTGAGGTAATCAAGCTTTGATTGTGGCTCTTAGCAGTTTTCAAGATAGTAGTTAATGAAGTCAGACTGTGGTGGTAGAGAATACTTATAGAATAATTGTGTTTGCATACTTGAGCCATGCCTTGAGCATTCATGATGCTCTACAGACCTATGAAATACAATTGCTAATGAACCCACGATTCACAAATGCACAGAGAGGAAAGTCAGTGATACAGTTTTAGAATCATAAAAAGAATCATTTGAATTGGAAAGGGTCCCTAAGGTGACTTAAACCAACTCCCCTGCAACAAATACGGACACCTACAGCTAAGTCACAGAGCACCGTCCAGCCTGAAATTGAATGTCTCCAAGGACAGGGTATCCACCAATCTCTGAGCAACTAGTTCTCAGGGTACTTCACTACCCTTACCATAAAAGACTTTTTCCTCATAACCAATCTAAATCTCCCCTTGCTTAGCTGGAAACCATTTCCCCCTTGTTCTATCACAACAGAGCCTGCTAAAGGCTCTGTCCCCTTCTGTCTTACAGCTGTCTTTTAGATACTGAAAGGCCACTCTCAGGCCTCTCTGGACCCTTCTCTTCTCCAGGCTGAACAGCCCCAGCTCCCTCAGCTTGTCCTCATTCCATCCCCTGGATAATTTATTTGGCTTTCCTTTAGAAACACCAAACAAACCAACAGACCAACAGCTCCATGTCTCTCCTGTACTGAGGACTCTACATCTGGACACAGTACTCCAGGTGAGGTCTCAGAGCAGAGGTGCAGAATCACCTCCCTCACCCTGCTGGCCACACTTCTTTTGATGCAGCCCAGGATAAATTTGGATTTCTGGGCTGCAGGACTGCAGGAGCACATTGCTGGGTCATGTCCAACTTGCCATCCGCCACTACCTCAAGTCCTTTTAAGCAGGACTGTGCTCTATTCCTACATCCCCCAGCTGACAATGGGAATTGCCATGATCCAAATGCAAGACCTTGCACTTGGCTTTGTTGAAACTCATAAGGTTCTCCTGGGCCACTGTTCGAGCCTTTCTAGGTCTCTCTGGATGGCGTCCTGTCCCTAAGGTATGTTGACCACACCACATAGCTTGAGATACAGTACAACAGCACACTTAGATTTTACTCCTCCTTCCTAACTTCTCCTTTATGTTTGTTTGGTTTTTTTAATGCATAAAAAGAACTTGAATAAAAATATCTGTCTAGACAAGCCCATCTAGACTGATGAAGAGGAAGGGAAAGGTCAGCATAGTAGTCATCTGTGCAGTTGTGTGTTGAGATGCATCTCTTGGATGTGCAATTAAACTTAAAGAACTGACTTCTATGTGTGTTTCCCACTGAGATGTTCCCACTCTGACTTAATTCAGAGGAGCCCAACGAATGAAATTTTTGGTCATTTACTCTTGACCAGGAATGTTTCACTGTAATGGGAGGTTGCACTGAACCATCATTAAAGAAAGTCTTTTTTTTTTTTCATGGCCATGCTGGCACAACAAGATCATCATGTGGTTCTGCTCCCCTGGAGAGATGCCTGAGCCTTCTTATGGGGGATGAGGAGGGAAATCTGTCCTGGGGCTATTTTCTTATTTTAGTACAGATGTTTAGTTGCTGTAGGAAATCTGTTACAGTTAAGCCCCATAGTAATCTCACTTAACTATCTACTATAGTCTCACTTTCTTCTTCAGTTTTATTGCAGAATCCTTTTGCTGTTGATTTTGGCTCTTAGGAGGGATTTTTCTTCGTAAAACCCCTGGAGTCTTGTCTATAATTTGTATTTTTCAGAGGGGAATGGACTGTGACGAGACCCAGGGAGTAAAGTGATGTACCCTGTGTTAACTTCAGTGTTGCAAATTCTGCGGGGGAGATGCTTTGTAAGTGGCAAAGCATTATTAATTCCTGTGGGATTTATGTTAATAAAATTAATCATGATTAATTATTTGGGTACCAATGTGGCAGTCATTTTTACAAAGTTGTTTTTTCTACCCCTACAGGAGCTGTTTCTTTTAAACGCAGGTCAGAAAGCTTTTACTGCAATCACAGCAAACATGCAAATGGAAACCCATAGGAAAAAAATATAACCATAGTTAGGAAGGATGAACAGTTGGTAATAGGAAATTTGGTACCATTCTACTATTCTATTCTATTCCATTCCATTCCACAAAATGGTTTAGAGGCATCCTTAATGCAGTTCATTCTGACCAATTTGTTCAGGTCTAGGAGAAACTTTCATAATGGAATACAAAATGAATGATACGAAATGATAACATATACTTTGCTGGTTTCAGGTGTTTTTGGAAAGAACTGACAATGTGAATTCGATAATGTTAACAGAATTACAGCTTACCAAAAGGAAGATATTCCGTTATTGTTTAAATGCTATCCCAAATTTGGAACGGAAGTGTTAACAATACTTTGTGATGTAGAAAAAAAAAAAACAGGTAGGAAAATTTCTCCAATGTTGTTGCAGATGTAGTGACAAAGCTTTGCTGCTGAGATCCAATTCCAGACCTCTAAGAGCAGAGAAATTAATGAGCAAGAACACATGCTCCGAGGGAATAGAGCTTCTCATATCACTGTAGGAAACAAAAAAGGTGCTTTGAAAAGTAAGAAACTGCCATTGTTGCTGGCTGTGATCTTTCTTTATGAATGTTCATAGCTGTGCCTTTCTGCTTTAGTTTAGTATTGTTTCATGTGGGTCTTGGGTGTCTGTTCAGTGCAGTTGATTTCTGGAAACTGAAGAGCAGATGGTTGGAGTTTGTAAATTGCCTAAGCCTTGTGACTTCAAATGCTTAGCTGCCTTGAAAATTTGAGCAGCTAACACAGCTATTTAAGGACTATACAATCCTTTTCTTTTTGCCTCCCCTAACTCCCTGAACAAAATGAAGATCACGTCTTCCCTATGCTCTTCATAAGCTGTATGGAGTGTATTTGTTTACACTGCACACATCTTAAGGATAATATACAGCTTAGGAAATTACTCCTTTTTTTGCTTTATAAATATATTATAAATATAATTATAAATATATTTAAATGCATATTTGATAGATTTTTTTCAAATATATATCAACACATTTGATGTTATTTGACACTCTATATTATCAAGTTCTATGATTCAGACAATATGTATTCTACAGTGAGCATTCTTCACCATCTGGATGTTGTCCTGGCAGTCTGCTCTGGGTGTCCCTGCTTGAGCAGAGGTTTGGACCAGGAGCCCTCCGAAGGTGCCTTCCAACCTAAGACATTCTGCAATTCTGTAAGCTACAATTATAGTAGAAATACACAACACAATGTTTTATTTAGCACCTCTTCAGCAAATTGTGATAGAAAACAGAAGTTTCGCCTTTCTGAGAATTAAATAGAGAATTCCAGATTTAGTCTGCAGATTACAGTTTAAGAACAGGGCTTATTTTTTAAATAAAGCAATGAAATCTAATTTAATCTTGACAGATTTATTGGTATAACTATTGCCACTGAAGAAAAAAAAAAAAAACAGCTAGATTTGTATTATTGCAATGCATTTTGCAGGCATTGTTCTAGAATTTCTTTATGGTATGAAGAATAAATAAAAAACATATAACTCGCCCTTATAGTGCTATAAATATATCAACCACTTTTCCACCTCTGGGTGCTTCCTTGGCTGCAAGCGAAAAATAAAGGATTATTTCTGCATGCTTATTAATCCTGCATCGTACAACAGAGCCCTGTATGTTTTAATTCGGAAGCTCTCTTAGACATTTTAGAGAATGTAGCCTTTGATTTCTTCCAGTGACACACACTGTGAATTCCTCCTTGGGCTTTAGGTACATTTGCTGTAAGGGCTTTTTCTGCAGCAGCACAGGAGAGGGCAGGACAGCTGATGTTCATCCACTTTCAGACTTGACCCCATCTCCCCATGCTGCCAGGAGTCAGACCTTGCATTTCCTCTCTCCTGATCCGTAGGAGACATAGCCCAGAGAAGGGAGCTGAGGATTCCTCTGTACCAGCATCCCCAAGCACCACAAAGTGATCTCCATCCCCTGCAGGTCTTTCTGTTCTGAGTACATCTCATCTTCAGCCTTCTCCTCCTACCCACCCTTTGTGCTTTGGCTTCACTCCAGACTTGTTCACCCTCAGTCCTTGCTTCATCCTTCGTTATCCCTTGAAAGCCCCACGTGCCTACATTTATGTGCCCATTAATTAACTCTGCGCACAAAAGATACAAAGATAATTGATATTTTCTTCTGCATGTTATGTTCTCTCCACAGCCTGTGCCTTTTTCATCCATCTCTAAGGAGGAGGCAGCTATTCTCTAGATATATAATTCATAGCACAGCATGTCTCTACTTTCAGTCAGCCAAGACATATTAACCATTAGCAATGCAGTTATTGATGATAACAGTGTTTTAGAGGTGTTTTTCTGGGTTTTATTCATTTTTACTACAGCTGTGGAGGGTGACACTCTTCATCTTTGACTCTAAAAGGATATACAGCAACTCTCCCTAGTTTCACGCTCTCCGGTAACTCTTTATTATCCATCTGTACTACCCATTGTGTGGGTTGAGTGACTGAATTCTAGAAATTCTCTTATTTATATATTATTAAACTGCTGTTGCAAGAAAATCAAAATTGAGAGCAATTACTTTTTTTATTATAATTTTCTTCTGCCATAATTTACAAATAATCTTCTTGGAACCAATGCCATCAAATGCTGTTCTGCCTGTTCTGTTGTTGTTGATAGTTGGATAGCTGTATATGCACAAACTACTGACTGTAGTTTTGTTTTGTTTTCCAGCTACAATTGTCTCTTTTCCTTTTGATTAGTCACTGTTTACCTCTTCTCCTGTACTGTTATAAGTGTAATCACCTTATTAACATCTGGCAAATATCTCTCAAATTCAATGGCTTTTCATAGGCAGTAGTATTCTGTACCTTCATCCTTTCATTAAAAGCTTCTTTCCCTGCATTTCACTTCTCCTACTCATTTCAGCAAAGCGGTTCCTATGGTGACACACTTTCCATATACACTTTAGGTTGTGCTCCAGCATAAAAAACATTGTATCAGACTCTTTTCTATTTAATGAAGACTTATCCCCACTCCCCCCCCTCCAGTCAGATACTCCATGACTCACTCTTGGATTTGGATCAAACCTATTTGTTTTGGGGACGATGTCGATTTTTTAACATATAATTCTGTTTCGTTGTTATAAACCTGGTTTTGTTCACATGTGAAATACTAACAGGCATGATATCTCTGCAGTCATCTTCAGCAGCCTAGATGAGCTTATGGCATTTATCATTAGTCTTTGAAACTAGTATTCCTGTTGTGAAAGAATGCTGCAGAAAACTGTGCATCTATAGACCTCTGGGCTCTTCCATCTTTGTGTTTATTTGCAGCAGGGAAGTGTCAGCAGGACTTCAGATGAGATTCCAGGCTTCTTTTAAGCACTTCAGTCACTATACAGGTAGAAATTGTTCCCATAAAACAACAACCATCCACAACCATCAGCCCTCGTAGTTCTATGACAAACTAAGTCAATATATTCCTTTTCACACAGTCTATTATAAACCCATCCGGTGTTTCAGCTCTATGCTGTTTTGCAAGCACTGAGCATGTCTCTCTCCAGTGAAATGTTTTCCTCTTTAAATATTTGCACAGTGATACTTGAAAATGGCCACTTCACTGAATGCGGGGAGATGGGATAAAATACATCAGTTGTTGTTGGCTTTTTTTTTCATATAGGTACATGTGCGCACACATGAATGTCTTAAGATCAGTTTTTCAAAAAGAGTTTTCCAATTAATGCAGCCTGTAGCATGTAGTAATTTAATTGTATAGTTCCTGTGACTCTTAATCACACATTCGTTTTGTACTACGTGCTTTTTTAAAAATACTGATCAAACATGTCAGCCCCTTCTATGTACTAGATTTGATTAAAGATATTTGCAGATGGGCAGAGGACAGGTGGCAGGGAAAACAGCGAGACAGTAAAGATCAGTAAGATGGACTTTAGCCGAGTAACGCTGCAAAATTAAACACTTACAATTTTGTAGGTCTTGTAGAAAAGCTGATCAAAGCAAAGATCTGGTAAAATTAATTTAGGATAGATTTCAGTGAAACAAGATTTCCTTTGCCAATTGCAATAATTGAAACATGATATGAAAGCTTGAGCAAAAGATTGAGTTGCATGGAATAGAATTTACTTTGCTAAGCATTAATAATTCTACCTAGGTCAGGAATAATAATTATATAGAGTTAAAAGACTTTGGCTAAAATTTCAAAAGCATCCATCACACTGCAGCATCCATAGGAGAATGGTCTTTGTTTCTAAAATGACTAAAGCTTGCAGCATTGAGTATGCCCTTGGCTAAGAGTGAGAGGGAAAAAAAAAAAAAAAAAAGAAAAAGAAAAGGCTTCTAAAGCCTTGATTATAAATAGTTTCTTGGGCATGTTAAAATATATATATATATAAGAATACATCAACTAAGTGTACTGAGTTAAAAACTGCTGATTTCAAGCTAGATGTCTACAGAAATGCTTTTACCAATCTGACTGGGCGCCTTGCATCTTTTGACTCTGTACCACTTTTCTAACTTCTGAAATGGAATTCCTTTAAGCTTTCATTGAATTTTTACCTGAAATTAAGTCTAGAGAAGAAGAGGCTCAGGGGAGACCATATCACTTTCTGCAACTCAGTGAAAGGAGATAGTAGTGAGGTGGGGGTCAGCCTCTTCTCACAGGTAGCAGCAACAGGACAAGGGCAACAAGGCCTTAAGTTGCACCCGGGGAAGTTCAAGATGGATATTAGGAAAAATTTCTTTTCAGAAAAAGTGGTCAAGCACTGGCATAGGCTGCCCAGGGAGGTGGTGGAGTCATCATTCCTGGAGGTGTTCAAGAAAAGGGTAGATGTGGCATTTAGAGACTTGGTTTAGTGGGTACAGTGCTAATGAGTTGATGGTTGGACTGGATGATCTTAGAGGTCATTTCCAACCTTAATGATTCTATGATTCTGTAATTTCATTTTGGATTTTTTCCTAGGCCAGACCATAGAGCTGCTTAACTGCTTGACAAAGCTGGATTCATAGGATTTTTTCTTCTGTTCTTAATTTATCAAGCAATTTCTTCATTTCGTGTATTGGTTAAGCTGGGGATTTTTTATTTTTTTTTTTAAAGAGAAAAAGAAAAGGAAAATTAAAAAAAAAAACTCATAATTTAAAGCATGTCTACATCGTCTGTTTAGGTAAATGAGAAGCTGTTCTGCCTGTGTTGTAAATTGACTCATGATTTTAATCTGTAAGACCTATTCTGTCAAAACTGCTGTTGTGGTAGCAGCAATTCTGAGAACATTTTTCCTTAAGTTTTAACAGCGTGGGTCTATTCATGCAGTAAAACCACTACGTCCAGAAGTCAGAAGTTTATAGTTATTGTATAAACTGCTGTCTCTCAGCAGCCTATTTAGAAAATAAATTACTCAATCATGTACATGCTGGTTGAGACCAAACACTGTATGAGAAATACAGAAAATCATGAGTTCTTGTCTATGTTTAGCATCAGTATCCTTCACTGGAGATATGGGCTGTATAATGTCATCTATCCAAAAGGCAGACAACGCAGAAAGCTTTTGAAAAAGGGCCGTGGATTTTGCATAGCTACAAGCCAGTGCTTTTTGTCATCACTGCAATTTCAAAACACCTTCCAGGTCTGCATTAATTAGCATGACTAAGATATGCCAACAGTGGTTCTTCTCATCTCACCTTTTGAAGGAAAACAATTTCAGCACAGAAGTATTTTGGTTGAATTTTTTGAGTTATCTGTAGGTGCATATTTTTACATACTCATATTATTTAAAGAATGATGAAAAATAGTGTTTAAATCAAATCTGGTGAGGTCTGCGACTACTCTCAGTTGCACTGGGAATTGATTCCTTAGCCACTGACTGATTTGTCAAATGGTGATCAGCTCTCGGGTGCTCAGTATGAGTCATTCTGACCCAAATAACTTTCATATCCTTGACCGATGCTTGGTGGCTGTGAGTTTTGAGGGGTCTGTAAGTGTTCATGCTTACGCACATCAGACCTTAAGAGGTTAATTGAAATCTTACATCACTTCCTTGTTTAAAAGCGCTGGTAACATTCTTTCCAGACTGCTACACTTTGGAGGAAAAATAAGATTTTTTGGAGAAGCTTTTTGACTGGAGATTATTTAATGACTTAAGCTAACAATATTTGACATTCTGTGACTCCCTCAAAATTAGCAGTGGGGACTGTAACCAGTAAATGAATAGTGTGTGAAATTCTTGAGAACTGATTGCATACACTTAGCAGCTTGTACCTTGATTTTAAAAATGTGGAGGTGTAAGTGAAGATAAATTTCATCTCTACTGGATTAGGAGGTTCTGAAAATGTGCAAATCTTGAAATATTCCCACTTGTAGCTATAGCTATGAGCTAATTATTACATGATGTGCTTACTTATTTTTAAAAACCTGCATTTTTTTCTGTAAGTGAGTTTTGAAAAATACTTTCCTTAAAGAGTTAAAAAATTGCATTCTACTTCTGTCTTGTTTTTTTCTAGAATTTTCTGGAAGAGCTTTGTTGGATGTGATTACAACAATGAAAATATGTTAATTCACTCAATTCTCTGTATTTTTTCTTTTTACAAAAAGAAAAGAAATCTCCCAATTCACATAGCTCAACTGTACAAGAAAAAGCAATTTTTAATCCAGAAATAATGGAAAAGGGGGGAGGAAAATTCTCTGAGGCATTTCACTTAGCTGGGAATGATTTGTTGCATGTCAGATGGGAGTCATCTCACTACGTCAGGTATCATCAATTTAAGGTTAAGGTCCCTACATTTAAATTCCTCTATGTGGATACTACTGATGATGGACTGTAGTGTCTGAAGCAATTGCATGGGACTGGTAGATGTGACATGGGACTCACTGGGAACTTAATGAAACTGAGCCAGAGTGGGGTAGCTGGAGCATTTTAAGTGGTACGAGGTAAACTGGTAAGCAACCAGATCTTGTCTCTGTACTTCCTTTGTGGTCAATGATGGAGAACAAGCAGTTGTAGAGCAAGATCTATATCATCTGTTTTAAGAATCCGCTATTTTATATCTATTGATTATCAGGGCATTGTAAATGGTTTGAATTGTAGACATTGTGGGAGCCACTGGATCATCAAATCACAGCCTAGAGACGAGATTATGCTAAGCAGTGCATGCTAATGTGATGTACTCACTGATGCTGAAGAGTTTATTTTCTTCTTTGCTCCCTTGAAGCACTCTGGCATTCTTCTGCCTCTGTACTGGCTAATTCAGCTTTCTAATTGACCATTTAAAATTAAAAAAAAAAAAAAAAAGAGCAAACTAAAAAAGAAAAAATATTATTTTAAAAAAGAAGATATGTCAGGATCTTTTCAGATCAGACCTGTCAAAAGAGATGGGAAAGAAAAAGCAGGGAAAGGAGTGCCCTTCCTTATAAGTAGCACGTGTAGCATAGGTCACACTGTGTGACACCTTCCTGAGTGATCAGAATGTGTATATATGAGTGAAGTTGTGGCTAAAGGGGAATGAAAAACAAACAAACAAACAAAAAAACCCTATTCTACCTATTCTGTTAAGAACATGAAGAATTTACATTTGCTGTAGAACATGAAACAGATTTCTGTGAATTAAAGGCATGTCAGTGGTAGGTACTATCTCTATTGAAAGGCTGAATGCCAACTACTTGATAGCAGAATTAAAATGTGTGGAAATAATTCAGTCTCTAGCTGAAAATCCTGATGCAAACTGAAAGAAAGGTATGTAACAGTAGTTTCTTGAAGCACAAAGAAAGAAAACTAATGTGTTGAAGTTTCTTCTTTAAAATCATATATATTACTAATGTAAAGAAATGAAGTTTTCCAGAACATTCAATAAGCTGATGTTAACCAGAGTAGAATTAGACCAACAGGACATGTTCAGAAAACTAACATGGAATTAAGCACAGAACAATTAAGTTTGAAAGGAACCTCTGGAAAACGCGTTGTCCAACTGCCTATTCAAAGCAGGGCCAACTCACCAGGCTGCTCAGAGCCTTCACCAGACGTGCTCTGAGTATCTCTGTCCTTGGAGATCCAGGAGTTCTCTGGGTAACTTGTTCCAGTGTTTCACAACCCTCATGGCAACATTTCTCCCCTATGATCCCCTACAGGAGTTGCAGTATTTCCATTTTGCTTTTGATTTTTGCTTCTCATGCTTTTACTGTGCACATCTAAAAAATGGCCCTTCTCCAATCTTCTCTTAAGGTGGCCTCTTTTCTCTTGACCATCCCAATAGGTTAGCTGCTGACAGTAACAAGATCTCCCCTTTGCATTTTCCTCTCCAGGATGAACACACACAGGTCTCTCAGCCCCTCTTTCTGCAAGACTGCCTACAACAGTCTTACTCAAAGCAAACCACATAAGAGAAGGCTATACTTTGTATCTAACTCCCTTTCCGAGCACAGGGGCAACTCTGTCAGTTTACCTTTATCCTGAAGCCCTGTGGAGCTCTGATATCAATTACTGCCAATTTTAGGTGATAGAAGAGATGTGCATTGCTTGGTAACATCTTTGTTCCATTTGACTGCTCCTTTTATTGCAAACCTTACTGAAGCAAAGAACAAACCGCATTGCTTTTGTTTACTTTCTCTTCCTTAAAATATCATTAATTAGTTCATAATAGTAGCTACACATTTTGAATGTATTTTATTTCGTGATTCCAGAATGCTTTGGAGATTGAGGGCTAAATTATCATTGCTAAAGTACAGAGGTACAAAAAGGAAGAGGATTAGGAATGATACAAGAAACAGAGCAAAACTTGTGCTTAGGGAAGATGAAGGGCTCACCCTCAGAGCACTGTGATGACAGTGCCATTGTCTTCAAGGAAAGAAAGCTGGGAGGAAGCACTCTGTCTACTTTCTTATGCTTTATATATTCTAGAGATTCTCATATACATTATATTTTTGGGCTCTTTTGCCTAAAATTGCCTACAGTAGATTAGTTTCACTTAGCAAGACGAATTTAAGACAAATTTTGAGGAAATCTCTATTTTAATCAAATGCTTCTTTTGGGACTGTTAAAAAATCCACAAAAATTTGAATAAAACCCATATTTTGTAAACCCATATTTAGTAAATTCCATCAATAATATTTCCATATATGTAAAAAGCTAGAGGAGGAATAGGTTACAAAGCATTTCAAATTGTACAAATTGTTCTAAGAATGTACCTTTGTTCTTGTTGCTTCCATTTAAGCATGAGTTTGACACACAATAACTGAATTTGAAAATTTCCATTTTTTTCCAGATCTTTTCTTTTTTACAAGAGAAAAAATTGTTCATTTGTAATGCAAACTGTCAGGGTCTGGGATCCACAGGGTATGTATTTAGACACACAGATGTCATTACCTGCACCCACAGAGTGGCAGATACAAGTAAAGGGGTGAAAAGGAACTGCAAAAATATCCTAGCTTCTAAAGGAAGAGCAAGAGAGAGAATCTATGAAAATATTGAAAACACAGTAAAAGGTGTCACCATGTTATAGAATTCTACTACTACAGAATTATGGCTTCTTTTTAACTATTTATGCAGAAAGTTGGCAAAAACCCATCCTTGAGTGCAATGCTGTAATATACATAGCATTCAGTTAATAATTCTTTAAGACACTGGTGTGGATTTAGATAACCTATTCTGTTACACTTAGCTACGATATGCTCTTAATTTTCACACTGGTACCATGCTGCTGAGCACAGAAATTAGATGTAAGAAACCTCTGTCTTCCATGAGATTAAAGTCAAAGATGAAAACTGTCTTTGAGATCTTTGAGGGATTCTTCATCCTGTGTTGATTTCATGACACAAAGAAATAGAGAAATCAGCAATGTATGTGCAAATTTCCTCCAATAGTTACACATCTTAATAGATAGTAGTAGTAAAGTGTTTGTGTTATTTCCATGTGCACTTGTCTGTCTTCCAATTTCTATCCTCCTTTTCATGCCTTTCTAAGTGAAAATTTGCCAACCTAGAAACCTTTGTAAGTTTCATCAGCTCTTCAACTTTCTTCTTTGTAGTTGTTTTGCCTTACTGTCCAGCGTTTCATTGTCAGTTTTGAACTACTTAATTTGTTTCAGTGGTTTAGTACTCAAATACATACTTCTAGTCTTCATTTTATTCTTTTTTTCAGCGTGGTCTAACCACTCAAGTTACTCTTCAAGCATTTGCAGCAAGGGCTTTCTTTCCATGTTATGGAGGATATCATGCAAGTTGCTTACATTGTGACAGATTTAATCCATCTACAACAAAGAAACCAGACCATGAAATATGTCTGATTTTCTCTAACTTAAAGTCTCATTTTCTCTAACTGCTACTACCTTTTCTACCAGTCTTTATTCAGTTCTCATATTAAGTCGTATGTATTTCTGTACAGGAAGTGATGGAGTCACCATCCCTGGAGGTGTTCAAGAGCTGTGGAGATGTGGCACTGAGTTCAGTGAGCATGGTGGGATGGGTTGGTGTTTGGACTGGATGATCACTGAGGTCTTTTCCAATCTTAATTATTTTGTTATTCTCTGAAAAGAGGCTTGACTTTCAAAAGCATTGCTGAAAATGCCGAAGAATGTGTGCTGTTATATTTATCCCTCTGAAAACTCTCCGAAGACATCTTCATTCAGGAATCAATTTGTGCATTTAAGTAATATTTTGAGACACAAGCTATTTACTCATAACAATATTGGCTCTACTGGTCCAATATGATGCAAAGACTGAAGTTTTAATTCAAATACTTCACAAAAACCATTACTTTTAAAGAGTTTTTTTTTTAAATAGTCATTTTTTAAAGTCACATTCAGGCTTTTTTGAGAATATTTTAAATAAAATTGTGTTAACAGTATGCTATTCCTGTCTTTAATGTTTTTCATTTGTTTGACATTGTGTCTTTGACACAGTCATCTTTCTTGTCCATCTTCAGCACAAGTCTTTCAGCCTGCTGGAATTCCTTCAGCAGTTTAAGATGTACTAAGGCATAAAATCTATACCCCAGATGTATCCTCATCTGTCACTTCAAGAACTCTTAAGCATTAATTCATCGTGCCTGTTTATATATAATCTTCAATACCCAGTTAGTAATGTTTAGGTTTTTCCTTTTCCTTTAACTGACTAATAAACACTATGCTAATTACAGGTATCTCATGTCTTCTACAAAGAAAAAATGCATCATCCTATTTCTTCCAAAATCTGAATATAAATATTTAAAGAATGTTTCCCTGCACTCTGTATGTGTTGAGTATTTTATTATATTTACATGATAATGGATCTATACCATTGCTCAGAACCTTTTGGGCAAGATAGACTGAAAAAAACATTTGGTATTACTCTTAGTTCTGCCAGATGTGTTTCCTTGATATCTTAAAATTATATTATAATTTCCTTTGCTGGAAACCTTTTGATTTATATCAACTGATAAAAATCATCTGAAATAGTTATAGTGTTAGCTGAAGGCATGCCTACTTTTCTGCCGCGTGCTTGAAAACTGTAGATAAAGGTGATAGCCTGAAACTGTGGTTGTGGCTCCAATACTAGGAGGAACTCCCCAGTCACAAAAAGTACCATTCTTGGTAGTAATTTCTTCATACTGTAAGAATCCCCAGCATTTTCCTTTGGCTGTTTTTTTTTTGTTTTTTTTTTTTTTTTTCCCTCTGGAGAAAAGTTCTGCTGTACTTTTTAACTTGAGTGGTTATTTGAGGGGAAAAAGGAAAGAAATAATAATGACAGAGACAGAATTCTCTTCTCAGCTATTCCTCTGTCCTGGGATGTCTGAGCAGCAAATTCAGCCCACTGGCTTTTGAGTACAAATATGTGACTAACAAAATTTGTGTTCCTTACTTAAAAGTAGAAAAAAGCTGATTTTTCACCAGTGCTTTAAAGAAATACACTAATAACAGTTTTTATCCTATAAATAAGTACTCTCAGAATTCATCTGTGTGCTTGATGTGCTTATCAATGATATGGAATAATGTAATAAATTCAGCCTGACGACTTGAGGGGTTTAGTGCGGAAATTGTGTCCTCAGTTAAGGGCAGGCAATGTAATAGAAAATGTAGGCGTGTAAATAAGAGCAGAGTTGGAAGAAGAATGACTAAGGGAGAAATTAGATATGTCACTAGGCCCTGTTTTGGGATAGCAACCATTCTAGAGTCAGCCCTCAGCTATGTGTTTGATGTGCCTATGTGCTTAATTCATGAGTACGTGTTGTAGTTATTGTCCTGTGTTTGTAGAAGTGCTAAAACATTGGGGTTTATTTTGCATTTAAGTAGGTATAAGAGGTAGGTGGATGTCCTATAAGAGTGTAGGGGGAGGACAGTTTTGAAGAAAAAAATATCACCTTGATACAGAGCCAAAATTCTAGCTTTCTTCAAATGAGATTATAGAGAATTAGTTTATTCAGTCAGTTAATTCTGACACTGTTGATAATAATAATAATCATATTCATCCTGGGTGTGACTATTTGTGTTTTTACTTGGCTATTCAAAATTATCTTAATTTAAGAAGACCATTCTAGTCAGAGGCCCTGGGGTGAGTTGGAGAGAACTCCTGCACAATGGGGAACTGAAAGTGCTAAAAGCTGGGAGAGAAACTTCAAGGTTTTAGAGGCAAAAGGATCACAGAAAGAATATAGGAGCCTGCAGCTTGTGCAGAGTCTCCAAGTTTTTCAGAGAATAGGAAGAAGAGAATGGGAATACTGCTGTGGTTGTGTCTGCTTCTCAGGAAGGCCCTGAATAAGAAGCAGCAATGGTTCAAAGTGAGGAACCTCTCTTCCCATGGGCCAGAGGAAAGCAGTATATAATACCTCATAATCTCTTTTCAATTTAAAACAGTCACTTCGGTTTTATGTATGCTAGTAAACAATGTTTGGCCATATTCCCCAACTGGAACATGATTGCTGTCGAATTGTTATCAGGGCGATCCAGGCCAGCAGTGCATGGCTGGACATGGTCAAGGAGCTAGACCAGGCGCTGAATGAGCTCCACAAACCATGTTAAGCTTTGGGACAGTACTACAATTTGGTGACAGGGACGTGAGGCTCACCAAGGCAGCTCCTTCAAGGTTTGAGAAGCATCTTGGAAATATCCGAGTTACTAATTATAAATTCAGCAGTTCAAGTCTTTCTAATAAAAAAAAATAATACAGGATTGTTATTATCATTTGAAGAAAACCCACACCTGAGCCTGAGTCTTTCAGATCTACCCCACATCTCTAGCCAGCCTAGAGTCCTGTAGGGTTAAGCCATCCTTGGCAGTATTTGCATCTTTCTTACAAAAGCATGTGAGTGTGAAGATAAAACTGACTTGAAGCCAAAGGCAGTTGTTGTATCATTAGAGCTTCAAGTTGCGCAGAACGTCAGCATGTGGTTTAAAGATTTTTTTTTTTTTAAGTACATTTTTCCCCTGCAGTCACATTGTCAGAGCGAATGTCATTGTCACATGAGGAGTGAATGCCAGTCAGGTAGATGCTGCTTTGTGCTTCAGAACCTGTTGGCACTGCACAGTCTTTGCAGCCTCTTGAACTGGCAGCCTGCCAGGGACTTGAGGGTCACCCCTAATTTGCCTATTTGTTATTGATTGAATGCCGCACAATGTGCCAACTTGCATAAATCTACATAGCTTTTTAATTTTTAATTAATGCAAATCATTATTACAATTATTAATTTATGCTATCAATCAGTTTCGTGAGCTATGGGGAGATAAAAACCAGATGAACTAAGCAGAAGGAACAAAAAGCCCTTTTTGACCTAAGGTTATTTCCTCTACTGTTCAGCTTTTTGAAAGCAATTCTTAGAAACTGAAGCACTTTTTTCTAATTGTTCCCATGCTGCTACTTAGCATAGACTTTTTTTGTGAATAGTTCTATACCTGCTCATGCAGAGAGATCAAGTCTACTTAACTACTATGAATTGCACTCCTCCACTTATGGAACACTTTGATGGGCAGCAATACTTGTGGTGCCTCTCCTGTCCTGTGTGTATCCCTTTTCTGTTCTAAAGAAGCAGAAGAGAAAAGAAAAAAGGTACAAAACAGAGAGATACATTGATGGGGGAAATTGTGCTCACAGACAAGCCATTAATATCTTTCTCCTTCACAGTGTTTCATAACTATGAAATATTTAGGAGGGAAAAAAACCAATACATTTGTTATTTTAAATGTCTCTGAACTTGCTTTTCAAGTAAATAAATCTTTTTTTAAATCTTTTTTAAGTTTTGTATTCAGTGGGAGAGGTCTTCTTGTCACTCTCTCCAGATACTAGAAATCTTCTGTTGAGATTCACCTCAGGGATACACAGAGACAGGGTTGGAGGCAATGCACAAAAACCAAAGCAAATTTCAATTCATTAAGAACAATTCTTCACTGTAACAGCAGTCAAATATTAGAAGAGATTGCTTGGAGTAGCAGTGCAATGTCAGTTCTTGAGTATATTCAAAACTCATTTTGCGAAGGTCCTCACTAAGCTGCTGTAACTGGCCCTGCCTTGAGTGAGGGGCTGGAGAAGACGAACTCTGGGACATCCTTCTATCCTTAATTGTTACACAGAGAGAGTGTTCTCTCTGATCTGTGTAGCATTTATAGGACACACCTAGCTCAAACTTTGTGATATTCCAAAGTTGCCACCATCACTTCCAATGCATTGAATCTGATATTCAGCTCCATACATAGTTCCCTGGTCATAATCTGATAATTTCTACAGATGACCTGATCAAGACAGTCTTCATTTTGTGATGTGACAGTTGTGCATGGCCATCCTGAATGTAGTTTGTCTTTCACGTCACTGTCACCATGCCTGAAATAACCACCCACCACCTCACTGTGCTCACGTTGACTGATCGGTCTCCATAAATGTTCAGCAGATGTCAGTGAACTTCACTAGGTGTCATTTTTTTCCATGTGGAGTAATTAAGTTCCACACCTTTGATTCATATGCACTTCAATGGCAGACACCACTTTGTCAGACTGCTCCTCTGCTGTCATCTGTCACACAGCAACAAAATGTAACAGCATACTGGTGGGAAAGTTCAACCTCTGCTGCCATATCATGGGCAGCACCTCTGACATCATGGGCCAACAAAATAAAATAGGAGACATTGCTTTCAGAGCAGCCCTTGTGTGTGATTAGTACCTTGTATATAACTAACTGGAAGGAGGTTGCAAAAAGAAGAGTGTTGGTCTCCTTTCTCAGGTGACAAGTGATAGGACACAAGGAAGTGGTCCCAATTTGCACCACAGGTGGTTTAGATTGGTCATTAGGAAGAATTTATTTGTGGAAAGGGTGGTAAAGAATTGGAATAGGCAGTCTAGGGAAGTGGTGGTGGCTGCATTCCTGGAGATATGTAAGGGATATGTGAACATGGCACTAAGGGAAATGATGTAGTGATGGGACTTGATGAGGCTGATGTTTGAACCCAGTGATCTTCAATGTCTTTTACAACCTAGATGATTTTATAGTTCCATGATTCTATATTTTTGAGTTAAAACTGAAGAAATATACCATATATATCATTTGCAGTTTGTTGACAAAGGGAAAGGCCCAGAATAAGAATTTCAAAACTAAAGTCCAGTAAACACATTTATTATCCTTTCTAAAATAGAACATGTTTCCATTTCAATCAAATAAATATAGCTGATTATTAAACAGTTCATATTGCAGTGTAGTTCACAGTACAAGTCTGTAGCTGAGTAAATAATGCTTGGGTGCTGTACTGACACTAGTTCACCAGAGGCTCCATTTACTTGTCTTTTGAAGAGCAGTTCATATGGATGACGTAGAAAGGTGATGCTGTAGTTTTTTATTTTATTTTAGAATACTATTAAATCATGTCTTAATGAATCATGTCTTGCTCTGAATCAAGATCCCAGAAAAGCTGATTATTCCTGGAGGCAGAAGAGGTTTGTGGCTGGCCTTGGTTAGCTAGTTGTATTGAGCAGTGGAACAAAGACATAACCAACATGTTTTCTGTAGGAAGAGTTCATTTTTGAATGCTACCAGCAAACTGTGAAGTTAAGAGGAGTTAGAAATCTTGCCTAAAATATGTTGAAAAAATTGCGTGTTAATTGTCTTCCTTTCTAATATATGTGATAAATAACTGAGATGGGTAGCTTGTGTTTGCCAAAATGGTTAGGACTTGTGTAAGTATCATGACTAAAATAGCAAAGAAACCATGCTGGGTTTTCTTCTCCCTGTCCTAAAGCCCTAGATGCTACTTTTGTCTGAGGATAATTTATCCATGAGATATTTATTTTAGTTTTCTTTCTTATAGTAGCATTATAGTAGTAATAATAGTATGCTAAAATAATATAGTCATATCTAAACAGTGTAGTCATGACTAAACAATCAAAATAGACATGGTGAAAGGCCAGCTGCAGGATTTTGTCCTCCACATATATTCCATTAACAAAATACTTGATGTTCTTGGAAAGGATGTTTGTCATGTAATGGGAGAAAACGTTCAGTGGCAGTGCTGTCTGGGTATTAACAACTGTTTGCATGTTACAGAGGAGAAAAAAAAAAACAACCAACTGAATACCTTATTCCATAAAACACTGATTTAGGAGCTATCAACAACATAATAACTTAGGCCTGGATATTTTAATCTATCCAGACTTATAATTCCTGGGACAGTCATTGAGGGTATACTTTCCTCTGCAGGAAAAAGTCACATTTTTTCTAATAATTATTATTTATTTGATGACACTAATGTGCATTAGTAGAATCTGAGTCCCTACATTAACCTGTCTAATTTGCTTATCCTTCATGAAAGTACTGAAGGGAAAAGTGTTTTGGTAGGATGATATTTTGCCAAACTTCCTGCATAGCTCAGCTGGAGCTGTGTTTCCTCGCATCTCGTTTCTCCTGTTTAGCTCCTTACTTTGTCCTGTACACTGGGCAGTGCTTGGGGTCTGAACCTCAGCTGGATATGCACACCACATACTGCCAAGGCTTTGGCTATGATTTTTCAAATCTACAAGTTTGATATTTAAGCAACTTTCCAAAACATCAATACTGTGGGAAATTAACTTTCTCCATCTAGTTTGATTTTCTAGCCTTCCACAGGGCCCTGAAAATTTATTTAAAATGCATCAGAATGCAAAATATCCATGATTCATAGATCATGGTTAGAATCAAAGATCTCTGGAAATAGAGAACTGGAGGATCTGTAAGCAGAATAATGTAATTATTTTTCTCATTTCATATGTTGGCATGAAACTATAAAAATTAAATTCCGTTGGCAATATTATATCCATGAGTCTTTCATCAAGTTTTGGATGGACTTACTAAGCAGAGAATAAAATTATCCTCGTCAAAGTAATGTTAGATACACACAGTGTATGTCTTCACACTGTAGATTGACTCTCAATTATAATTAAAGAGTCTTCAAAGATAGAAGATAATGGGAAATATTCTGTAAGCTTGAGCATCAATAATATTTATCACATCGATCAAACAATTCATTAGTTTTAAGTTAACAGGACACTCATTTGTAGTATCATAACTTCAAAGAAACAGATGAGTTTTTCAAAATGATATTTACTTAGTTATAAAGCATGTCTGTTAATTCTGTCATCAGTGACTATATCCTATGAGATGGCATTTCTCCAGTACAATATTAAGGACTAATCTGAAATTTGAGTTTTTCCAACATTTGTTCATCTGACACTTTTTCTTATAATGAATTGAATATAGGCTGCTCCTCTTTTATTACTGTGACACAACAAGAAGGAAGAAGTGTTTTGGTGGTGATAGTGTTGTGTTGTTGTTAGAAAGGTCAAAAACAGTTTCTGGCTACAGTTGAGGTTTCTTTCCCTCAAGTCATTAACTTTGTTGACCAAGTTTATGAAGGAAGTAAAAGGAGATCAATTATTTACAGAGAGCATTGTGTAAAATTAATGCATATTAAGCTCCCAAGTGGATTTAACCATCCCAGAAAAAGAAGCGACCTTAATTTGAGGTAGTTTCATTTGAAGGAAGATCCTAACGTTACTTCATAAATTTTAGCATGCTTTAAATTTTATATACATCAATTTCTTACATTTAATTTATTACATTGACTTTCCCCAAGTCTTCTTAAGTCGACAAGTTTGTAGCTTAAATCCAGACTCTTATTTGAAAATTAAGTGCAAACAAAGCAGAGTATAAAAGTTCTTCATTTTGTGTAGTACTGGTGTGGGAATTATCTTACAGGAAGAAAGCCGCTGGTAATCGTTTTACTTTCAAGATGATGATGCTTAGGTTTCTAAGACAAGCATGTACCTCAAAAAACTTCACAAGAAATATGCATATAAAATTAAATGATTCATCTTTTTTTTGTCATGATTTGCATTTGATTTCCATCCAAAGCCTAGATGAACTTAGTAGTACTGATATTTTTATAATTAATGTACTGCATGTGAATATTTGCCCAAGATACGCAGGACTAATATTGACACTTCGGTAGGCAGGAAACAATATATGATTGTGCAAAACTCATACTGCAAGTAGTAACAGCATAATGATAATAAATAATTATAGATACAGAGTATCTGCTAAGTACTATGTGATTATTAGTTTTTGATAGCAAGATAACAACAAAAACTCACCAGAAAAAAAAAAAAAAGGAAAAGAAAAAAGAAAAAAAAAAAAAACAGGAACAAACTTAATACAGAGAAGAAACCAGTTTCAGCACACACAGGTTCTGCATTTTCTATCCTCACCACAGTCCTTGTTATTTTATTGTATGTGAGCTGAAATCCAAAGAGATGCTTCCTGAAAAAGAAGGAAATGAATACTGGCAAAAAAGTAAAAGATTATTTTTTTCTTGGTACAATCTAATTGATTTCTGCATGCATCTTTGATAGTGCTTTCAGGTACATCGTTTCTTATTGCTTTATAACAGAACAGCGAGATGTCCATAAGGTCACTCACAGAAAATATCATTTCTATTAGAATGTGAAGCTGGCTAAAATTTCCATTAGGAAATTTGCATTCGTAAAACTGCCCCTGGGTCTGCATGGTGGATTGTAGATAGTGTTTTCTTCATAACGGTGATATTATTTGCATCAGAATTAGCCCATTTTTATCATCTTACCCCTTTTTTATACATTGTACTTTGTTTGGTAGCAACAGAAGGCAGTATGGATTGCCCACTTTCTGCCTGATCTCAGGCACTTTATTTTTATTTTTCTCATTTAAGAATGCCACTTCTGGTTATTCCCCCCAGAATTACACTTGAAATGTTCACAAACATTCTCTGAGAGCTGAAGCTGGAAAAGTTCCTTTAATTTGAACCCATGGTCAGCTAGAGTGCTCTTGAATTTCTTCCTCTTATGTCCCTCAAATTGACACTTGACTCTCTGCTATGTAATATGATGATAATCAGAAGTGGTAAAGATTTTTTTTTTTTCTTAATTATGATTAAAAGTAAACAAAATGCAGAGAAACTTCTTTATGTTAAGAGGTGAGAGAGCACTGGAACAGGTTGCACAGAGAAGTTATGGAGTCTCCTCTGGAGATATTCAAGACCCATCTGACGTACTGTAGGGAACATGCTTTAGCAGGAAGGTTGGAATCGATGATCTCTTGAGGTTCCTTCCAACTCCTGCAATTCTGTGATATTGTTTATCTGGATTTTAGTAAAGTGTTTGACACCATCTGCCACACTATTCTTTTCACTAAACTATCTGCTCATGACTTGGACAGATGTACTGACTGAAAAACTGAATGTACACTTGGGCCAGTTTTGTTCAGTGTTTTTATAGTATCTCAGTGAGGTGATCGAGTGCGTCCTCAGGAAGTTCATAGGTGATACCGAGCTCAGTGGGAGTTTTATCTGTTTAGAATAGAATAGAAAAATTTGATTGGAAGAGACCTTCAGAGGTCATTTAGTCCAACTGCCTGTCCTCTTCAGGACTAACAAAAAGTTAAAGAATGTTAGTAAGAGCATTGTTAAGAGCCTTTTGAACACTGACAGGCATCGAGCATCAACCACCTCTCCAGGAAGGCCTGAGAGTTAAAAGGTTTTGCATAGAGTGCTGAATCAGCTTGATCAACATTTGTGAGATATTAAATAGTGTTAAGTGTCAGTGCTGCATGTGGGTAATAAAAACTCCATGTAGTGATATAGGTTCAAGGAAGAATGGATGGAAAATGGTGATTTAGTCTGGACAGTGGAAAAATTTTTCCTATGTTCTCTACTTACAAAGGCTATAGAGTATTATATAAGAAAAAAAAAAAAAAAAAAAGGCAATTAATTCCCTGCGTGTCTTAACTTCTCCCTTTGGCCTGAATTTTTCATATGATTTCTTTCAGTACAAACATCTAGGAGAAAGCTAGTCAGGGCTGCAAAGGAGTAGGCAGCTACAAAGTTAAGTGTTCACACTGCTCATCCTCAGATTTCACATACAGTCTCTCTGTTCAGTTCTTCATCATTTTCTGATAAATCTCATTATATAAATTGAGAAATATTAATTAAATGTACTTCTTATACCTACATAGTCTGAGTTATTTGAGTAGGGTTTCATTCAGAGACTCTGATGCTATAGTAAGACCAAGAGCAGGTATTTATATTTCACCTCCTTTAATTCTTCAGTTCTTCAGTTAAAAGTCTTAGAGCACTTTCCATTCCTAATTAATCCCTGAGCTTTAAGTAGTTCAAGAACAGGGCAACTAGTCAGTGTCCTGGTTTCTGTGTCCCATCAGATACAAACCTCACAAAATGGTGGTTTGTCCTGACATATCCAGCTGAGCTTAAGACACCATGGAAGTCAGTTGACTGTGTGTGTGATGGGATGAAGAAAATTTCCTATTAATAGTAACTACTGCCCTGTAGATGGAGTATCTTTGCCATTTATACCTTCCAAGTGCCCAGAAAGCATGGAAATACACCAAGTATGAAAGTCCTCTCAAAGCTGATTCACCAGAGTCTCCTCGCCCATAATTTACAAAAAGGCTTTCTGGTGAGAACTGAATTACTCGACCTGACTAAGAGCCAAGACAGTTAATTCCGTAGTTTCAGCTGTCTTACAAAGCATGTAAGACTACAGATGATTCTTGCTGAGCTGAAGAAGGATTTGCCATATCCCAACAGAGCAACTATTTTTGTCTTTATTTTCTGGGCAGTTCATTCTGATGCTGCTGCGATTGCATGCATTCTTCTTCACTGGGAGGTGCATTCTTGACACATTCACAAGTAATGGCAAAAAAATCTGCAGAAATAAATTTTGTAAGAATGGTTGGCACAGACCTTGCTTGAGCATCACCTGCTGTCCTTCCTTGACTCATCTGCATCACAGACTGTTTAAACTGCTCAGGCTTCATGAACAGCATAACCATGGAATTCAATATAAGTAGGTTAAATTCACTCTTGGTGACATCTAAGCTGTTTCATTTGGAGCTAGCATGGGTAGCTCTACATTGCTTTGCCATCTGCATTGTACTTAGTCATCCAGGCTTCAAATCTTTCCTGAAAGAAAACTGTAGGAGGGGAAAACTTATTCTAAAAGTGTGTGTGTGTGTGTGTGTGTGCGCACCAATTCCTCTGCTAGCTCATTGTCATAGTGCAGAAGGCA
This sequence comes from Meleagris gallopavo, assembly GCF_905368555.1. Lineage (NCBI taxonomy): Eukaryota > Metazoa > Chordata > Aves > Galliformes > Phasianidae > Meleagris > Meleagris gallopavo. The sequence continues at coordinate 187,036,238 of NC_139404.1, read as the reverse complement.
TTCTCAGGCTCTGTTGCCTGTTTTGGTGAGATTTTGTTTTTGTGTTTTTTTTTGTTTGGTTGGTTGGTTTGGTTTTTTGTTTTTTGGGTTGTTTTTTTTTTTTGCAACAAATAGAAAACTCAGTTTTAAAGCCTTCTCATGATACTGTTCTATGTGTTCTTCATCATTTTCATCCATGTCCATTTCCCTGGGTAGCACGATCAGTTCCCTTGCAGCACTGCCATGGGTTTCTTCAGTAGAAGTTCTGCTCTCTCCCAGCCACACACTGTGCCTCTTACTGGGATGTCTGTTGTTTTTTTCCATCCGTCAGTAATTGCTGTAGGTAACATGAAGGACAGGACTATGCCAAGCTGACAGATTTTCATCACCATCCTCACAGGAATCAAGAGTATCATTCCTGTACTTTGCTTCTTCCCCAAATCAGCCACCTACTCCTCCCACCAGAGAGTGCACGCACAGTTAGACTGCGAATCACAGGAGGATTTGCATGTTGCTCCACCATCCTATGCCATCCAAAGCTGTTAAAGAATTTGCTTCTTGTACCAGGCATGTAAGAGTTGACCGTGGGACCTTCTGTTTGTGTAAAAGATGCCTATCTAGTTTGCTAATGAATTTGATGTTTTACCTAATAGAGAATGGAAATACTCTACGACCTGACCTAGCTGTAGCTGTCCCTGTTCATTGCAGGGGAGGTGGACTAGATGGCCTCTAAGGGTCCCTTACAACTCAAACAGTTCTATGGTTCTATGATATTTTTCCAACTATTGGAATTAGTATGTCTTTAGTGATTTCTTTCGGACCCAAATATGAAGCTTTAGATTCTGTAACTCATTTACAATGAAACTGTAGAAAGAAAACAATGGGAAACTTGAAATTTAAGGGGGGGAGAAAAAAAAAACAATTCTGGTTGCTGAACTTGTCTTTGTTATTTTAACCAGTTGAAATGATCTAAGCTGTACAGATAAGCAGCATTTGTATGAGATGTCGAACTGCTACTAGAAAATCCACTGGCTTTTAAATGAGCTGCTGTAGCATTCCAGGTTCATGGGGTGCTATAAAAGGCTTTTCAAATCAAATCCAGGCAGCCTCTCCAGAGGCTCCAGGACCATCTGGCCTGCCTTCCTTTTAGCAGCTCTTCTTTATTACGGATGAGATCATTCATAGTCTTGATACTATCACTTGAGCAATTGCTAAGAGAGTTCAGCCTTCCTAACTAGCAAAGTAAGTTCTTCTCATTGCCCTTGGTCAACTGGAATCACTCTCTTGGGTGTATCTTCAGTCAGACCTATCTGCGTATCTTTTTTAATTCCCTTTCTTCCTCCTTTCTTTATCCAAAAAGAGGCCTTGGGCTTGCACTCTGCACTTGAAGCAAAAAAAAAAAAAAAAAGATGTCACTTGAGGAAGAAAAGTATTGACATTTAGAAAAATATTATTATAGAAATAATCTTTTACATCTTCAAAGCCCTTTACAAGCTAATTTGTTAATTAATTTATATATATAGTTTTATTCATTTGTACTCTTGAGAATTAATCTTAGGAACTCAAACTCTATTTAAAAACTATATTTAAATGGAATTCCAAGTGTGCTATATAGAGAGGAAATGAATTTCTCTATCACCTTGCTGTGGCAATTAAGTTAATTTACATTGTCACTGCTGTTTATTTTACAACACATGATGTACGTAGGTTACAGCAAGGAAATCTGTCTGACTCAATATGTGGTACTGTTTTGCCATATCTTTCTAAAAGGACAAATTCTCAGTGGATTTAGACTACTGACAGTGGAGGAGCTTGTGGAATTCATAAAGCCTCAGTGTTCTCTGCTGGAATCAGCAGCCTGAGAGGTTTCTGTACTTGAAAGATACAACAATGATGTTATCTCGCCCTACTAATCCTCAAAGGGTATAAGGTGCTGAACTTCTGCATAACCACTGATTACCTTTATCAAATGTAATAAAAGAAAAGTGTGCTCAGCTGGTTTTGATTTGAAAAAATGGCAAGTCTCAGAGATAACTAAGCTCCTACTGTGTCATGGCAATTTTGAGCTGGGCTGGGGAGAGATGGATAAGTTAGTGCCTTTTCTGGAAGAAAGGTGGACAGCAAACTGGTCAGTGGGCTGCAGTCATCCTGAGTTTTGTCTTGTAAGGGTCCAAAGAGATGTTGTGAAGTGTTGAAGTTGAGGCAGAGCACTGAGTTAGATCTGTAATCAAAGGAAAAGCATCTGTAGGAAAAAAAGCTTTATTAGATCCCTTGGTCATTGTAGAGCTTCTTTTTCTTGTTATGCTTCTGGATGCTATTGTCTGATAAATGACAAGTCCTTTTGTAAATCCTACTGGGTTCATCACTTTAGTGATACTCTCTGACAGTGCATTCAACAGACTCTCATATGAAAAAGTGTTTGCTTTCACCAGCTTAAATCTAGGGGGGAAAAAACTCAATAGAGCACAATTCCTAAATGCAAGGTACTAAATAAAATACCCTTTCAGTTTGCATGATGGCTTCTTAAGGCATATGGCAAGAGTTACTGAGAAGTGTATTGATCCTTACCATCCAAGGTAGCCTGGAAATTGTCTCTGTTGGTGGTTAATTGATTCACCTGGAAGTTGTGGTCCATTCTGCAGAGATCCTATTTTTGCCAGATTATATTGTGCGCTAACTGAACTGCCTAATTCATGATCCTTGTGGTATCAGATCTGCCCGTAGTGGCAGAAACTACATTTGAAGTTTCCTTAGCTGCTTCTTGAGCTGAAAAGGATAACTTATTCTAGCTGAAAGCCCTGACTTTTCCCCAGTGGTCTCTGTTCTCTCTTAACTAGCAAATGGGTTATCTCTGTGTAGTCAATACAATCTGCATCACTGTGTAAGAATTAAAGTTATGTTTGGCAGCAAATGGGAATACTTTTGTCCTTTTTTCATCTTTAAATCATGTCTAGCTTGCAGCTTAAAGCAAAGAACCTTGAAGTCAATACCAAATGTATTTGTTACAAATGCATTAGAAATACCAAATATGTATGTAGGTACACATAAATCTGTCAGCCATATGGAATATTCACACACCTGTCAGTGAAGTGAGAAAATTCAACTTTCAAATCTCACTTCAGTGCACTGGAACGTAAGAACAGAGCCTGGAGGACGTGTTGTGAGATGAGTAGATCCATTCAGTAAGAAGGTAGCAGGCTTTATATGGCTTACCTTTTACAGAGCTTCACACTGCTGAATATTATGGAATGAGCAAGTAGGAAATATTTTTCATGGAAAATAACATGGAAAACAAGATAGCTAAATAAAAACTGAAAATAAGCATGAAATGAGGTAGCAGTATTTTTTGATATTGTGGCTCTTGTGTAATACCGCAGACTGTGGCTTGTGCATGCCACCTACACACAGCTTTGAAATATTGCAGTGATACACTGCTGAGATATTGGTCAGTTTTACAAGCCTGTAATTCAGTAAGTGTGCACGGAATTTTAGGGTGAGTATTATATCGGTCAAAGAGATTCAGCCAAACATTGCTATGTCTTCATCATGTTATTATAAGTCACTGTCATGTTTACATAGATTTTTGGTAACCTTCTTCAAACCTGAATGGTTAAGACAAAGCAAAAAGGAAAATAAATGCAATTTAGGGGCATTCTGGCAGAATTCATGTTGATATGATACCTGTCTTTCATGAAAAATAAGTCAGAAAAACTCTGATTTGTGCACAAGACAACAATCTCTTGCACTTCAGCCATTGCAGTGAGCCTCCATAATCTTCATGTGAAACATGTAAATCTGTGAGAATAGAATTAGAATCTGTAAGACCAAATCCAGTGCCACGGATATTTTTGCTCCCTCTCACTGAGCCAGTCTCTGCCACTCAGATTTCTTTTCTAAACATTACGGGTTGCTCTCAGCCAGCAACACTGGCAAAGCCAGTTATTGAATCTCAGCTGCCCTTTCCTCTGAGGTGGATGCCCCATCCATGGAGACACCTAGGGCCAGGATGGACAGGGCTCTGAGCTTCTAGTGGAGCTGTAGGTGTCCCTGTTGGCTTTTGAAGGGTCCCTTCTAACTCAAATGATTCTTTGGTTCTATGAAAGCTAAAGACATGAAAACTATTGCTGTGGTTAAACCTAGGTATGTCTCCCTGATTTCCACCATCAAATTATTTACATCCTTTTCCTCATAAAACCACAGATAGTAAAAGCCAGTGGCACGTAAAGAAACACTGCTCCTGCCCATGGCCTCCAGTGAATTTTTTTCTCAGATAGTGAAGATGTCGAACACAAAGAGATGAATGAGGGGGGCAAGCAGCTGAGAAAAGGGATATATATAGGACTTGCTTTTGCTATGCGTGAAATGTAACACCCTGTTCCCACATTGTGACGCACATCAGGCATTCCAGATGGTGAGAAGGGTTGGGTTTCTGCCTCAGGCTGCCATGCACAGGCTGTATTTGCATTCCTCAGCCCAGTTGTTCATGGAGAAGCATTCGGGCAGTGCACAGCTGCTCATACAACAGTGCACACCTCTCAAAGCACAACCGTGCACCGTGGTGCCAACTGTTGGGAAATCTTTGCAGGATGAGGACAGAAGGGAGTTGGAGTTCAGGCTTTAAGTGGAGTCCTTTGAGTGTCGTCCTCAAGGTGCAGAAATAGAAAATCATCTGAAATAAAGTGTGCTTATTCAGTCCCTGCACTTCTACAAATAGCTTCAAGTTTGTGTGAAACGTGGACAAGATTCCTGGAGCCCAGCTCTAAAGCAGTACCTACTTCATTAAAAATGCCTTCCCACAAACCTGGTGGAGCTGTAGGTGTCCCTGTTCATTGCAGGCGAGTGGAACTAGATGGCCTTTAAGGATCCCTTTCAACTCAAACGGTTCTACAAGTCTATAATCTTTTCGGTGATTGTGTGTGTCCAATACTGTCACCAGTTTTACTTGTTGGGGCCAGTTGTGAACTTTAATTTGTGGTATGTGCAGCAGCTGTGATTACTGTTGCTGTAATTAATCTTGCTTGAAATTATTCAGTTTAATTGATTGTATTAATGGATCTGAGTTTTAGCTGTTCGAGTCTGTTATTTTGCATGTGTACATTTATTTTAAAAACAAAGAATATAGGAAAAAAAAGCGTTAGAGAAGTAAAGAGCATTATAAATACATATTTATAACTTAGATATTTGTAAAAGCTATCAGCATAAGAGGCTTTTTAGATGTACACATAATTTCACCTAATAAGTGTATTGCGTTTAGCTGTCATTCTTCCTGGAATACTGCTTTGAGGTTATCCTTGTTAAAGTCTGTGGAATTCGCCTGAATAGTTCCCATTCATGGTAGTGGAAGATGTGAACTGTGTGTTAGTTACTAAACAAGAACTGTGTCTTTAAGAAGGGAAGATTTTTATGAAGAATTTTAAGAAAAGAAATTAATGGAAAAAGAGAAAGACTGTTTCTAGAGGAGATTGAAGCTGCATTTACTGCATGCTAAGAGATGTTTAAGTGAAGATTTCGGTTTGGGTAGATGGTTTCTCCCCCAAGTTTAGTTTCTCCCATTGAAGTGCAGTTGATCATTCCACCTTAACAAGGTGCAGTGATTGACAGGTGGAGATGTAGCACGGAGCAGAAGGTGGGAGTGTGCTCTATTGGTTTGTGCTTGTACATCCTGAGCACCAATTACTGTCACTGCTGCCAGCGCTGATGTGTTTATCAGGATGAGTTATAGCAGGATATATGTACACAGGCAGCGTGTATGCTGGATGACCACCCCCTGTGATGTAAAATATGAGAGTCTGGGAGCTACCGTTTTATAATTCATCAGGTTCAGCAACCGAATGTTGTTGGTTGGCTTAGTTATAAAGGCAAGTGTGAACCGAACAGCAGACAGGAGCATCTTGCATTAACAGTCCTGCGAAGCTGCGTTTGGTGCCTGGGCTCTGCTTTTGTTCAAGTGAATTCTGCCCTCGGTGAGTGATGTGGGTTCTGTCGAGCTAAAGCTGCTATTATATAAGCTGGGGAAACCTGCCTGCGAGTTTTCTTTGTGTTTTGCTGCTGGAAGTCCTTGTCTGGGGTTGTTTTTAGCTTTTACAATATTTTCAGTTTTGTGTGTTACTGGCACAAAATGAGATGAAAAGAAAAACGCAGCGATGAATTATTCACCATTGTGCTGCGAGGATCCCTTTTCTGGCTAAAGTTACTTTCCTCCGTGAGCATGGTGGGTGTTCAAAGAAGCTATGAAGCAGCAAATTTACCTGTCATTAAACGACTTTTTATTAGCAGTTAAGGAGAGTGATAGCTTTAGCTTTTGTAACGAGGGGGGGAGGGGGGAGAGAAAGGAAAATCTGAATTAGAAACATTTAGTAATTCTTTGCTTGCACACACATGCGTTTCAGGTTCAGCACTGAATCTTTTGTGTGCAACAAGGAGCTGCAAGGAATATAGCATGGAGTTTTTTAGTGAGGTGACCAGTTAGATGGGAGCCTCTGTTTCTGTGGTAATATGCTCAAAAGCCCACGAAAATGAATGATTCCCCATCTTGCATAACAACGGTTCTGAAATACGTGTAAGATGAAGGGCAAAGAGGGACTTTGAAACAAACTGTGGAAGCATGATAGAGCGCATCAGGGCAGGAGAGCTGTATTTCCTATAATATGTGCAGTACTTTCTGAATTTCATCAGCTTTAGTTTCTGATTACCGATTGCTTCGCTATGATCTCTGTCTTTTAAGCAAGCTTGTTTAATATCTGCCTGTATTATCTTGTCGGTAACCTTAACCAATCAGCCAGCCAAATACTTTCTGTTTGCTTTAAGTAGAAAGCACACATTTCCATCCTTAACTGTCAGCATTGCCATGCAGTACTTGTGCCCCTGCTCAGCAGAGGCAAGTGGTCGCAAGCAACAATTTTATCAGCAGTGGCATTATCAAAGGGAAGAGATGCAGCTTCTGTCCCTCTCTTTCTTTTCTCTCCCTCGGCTGCAGAGGCAAGTTTGCTTTATCAGAATATCAGAAGGGCTCGGCAGCAGCACCTGTTGTCTCATATCTGTATTATTAGGAATTGGAGGGAGACTCTGCCAGAGACCTTCATTCGTTATCGGTCCAAACTGTTTACCCTGTACTGATTTAAACTTGTGTTGCTGCTTCTTACTTAGAAATCATCTATTCTATGAGTTATCAAAGCTGCTGAGCCGATGCTGGCTTTATTAATAAGGTACTTCCCGTTTAGCACTATCATTTTATTTAAAGATGAAGGCAATTAGCAACACAGCTTTTGCCACAGGCTTTCTCTGCAGAACAGGTTTGCATTATTCTTTATAAATCCGAAATTTGAAAAAAAAAATCTAAATTTCTCCAGAATATCATTTCCTGCCAGCCTAACAGATTTCCTTTTTCTAGAAATGAGCTTATACCTGTGTCAGCAGTGCTTTATTTAAGAATATTTCACTGCTTTTTAAACATTCAGATCTATTTTCAGTGACCCCTGTGCCAGCAAATGATATTTCTTGAAGTGTGAGCTTCTGGCTTTGCAAGTTCTCCTCCTTTCAGAAATCTGTGATACTGCATCCATCTGTCTAAGCATTTATATTGCATGCATCACTATGGTGTAATCTCAGCAATCTGAGCATTAACCATGTAAATGTATGTACTGTAACTGAGGAAGTATAAATTAGGACAGGAAAAGCAACCCTAAAAGGAGAAAGTTATGATATAGGCATATGGCTCTTGTGGGCAACGGTACTCCAGAATCAGTCTTTGTTATGACAAAATAAATTAAGCAACCAACTAGTTCAATCTGCAGGCAGTGGTATGGAGGCTTGGTCACAGATGAAACCAGCTTCCTGAAGTTTGATCCAGATAAGACTGAGGCCAAGTGAATGGAAAGGAGCCAGAGGACGTGGCACAAATTCCATTTATTCCGGGTGCGTGCCTGCCGCTCCTTTGTGCTCATAGTCTGGGAGTGCTGCTGAAGGAAAAGCAGCAGTGACTAAGAAACATATTTTAAATTCTCTGTAGTCTGAAGAGCCCAGTTGTTTTATCTGGGGCTGAGTTTGCTGCTGTTATCCATGCCTCTCGTCTTGCAGCAAGTAGCTGCTGTGTGCTTTTGGAGTGCTGTGCCTTCTTTCCCCTTCGTTTCCCGAGGCACAGATAACTGCCAGCTGTAAGGTTAGTAGTGTACCCTGCTGGAAACACACTACACCACATCTCCAAGAAATGTGTTGGCTTGTTAGTAATTTCTGAAAAAGAGCTCGTATTTTAGGGCTGAAGCATATCAGTGAGTAGGAGACATCTGTTCCCCAAGAGCTTTTACCTTTTGGTTACAGCTGAGACCGACTAAGGCAGTGATGTCCAAATTGTCCTTCATAAAAAATATAGTGTCTAGGGAAAACATCTTGGAAAGAAGTCCCTAGCTTTGGAATTCAACATTTTTTTTCTTAGACCTGACAAACCTGAGATCTGCTGACCTTTGGGTTTGCTGTGAAGTCCCATGGTAGCTGACAGTCAACATTTTTGGTGGTTACTTTCCAGTTTGCCATAAATATAGTGATTGTGTCTCATATTTTCTTTGTGTCAAAACTGATTGGAGACTTCAGCAGCAAATGTATTTTCCTCTTTTAAGTACCCACACACAAACTACACTTTTAAATGAGAGAAAACTTTCATACATTGAGTCTTGAGTCCAGAAAGCTCTAGTGCATAGAAGTGAAAACCATTCACTATATATGAAATATCTTCTTTTTATGGAATGGATCAATAAAGTGACATTGCATGCGGTTTCTCAGCATTCTCAGATTTGAATTCAGTAGTCATGATGGATATGAAACAAGGCCATATATACACCGATAATCATAATGATGTGCTGTCAGTAAGTCCTTCAGTGGAAAAATGGGTTGGAATGACAGGTTAGACATATAGTATCCTTGATGTTGACAATAGCCAACATAACTTTTTGGCAGGGAAGAGCCAGACAGAACATTACAGTAGAAAATGATCATCTGCCAATTGAAAACAGTAATTTTTTTTCTATACTCAAAGAAATAGGCAGAGAAATAGCATTTAAAGGATTGTCAAACACTCAGTGCATGAAAGGAACAAATTTGGCAAATGGAGCAGAGTGTGCTCATAAATACAACATGCTATTAGATGCTGCTCTGTTCCTCGTGTTGGAAGCGAACTACATGCAAAGGTCTAATCCTTCATAGGTCTATCTTGATTTTACAAGCAGCAGAGGATATTCAAATTAGGAAAGCAATGAAAAATTCTAAGTAAAATATATCTCAAAAGTGCTCAATTTAATTCATTTGTAGATATAATTGCTTGAGTTTAACTGCTGCACATTCTCTGCTGTAGGTGGTTAAAACAATAACTACAACTGTCAGTAAAAGCTTCCAGATGAGGAGGCTGTGTTGTAATAGAGCTGGCTCTGGGGAATTCAGCTCAGGAATTCAGTAAGAGATAGATGTCAATGGAATAAAGTGATGCAAATTCACTGAGCTCTGCTTGACACTGAACATAGTCAACATAACCAAAAACATGAGTAGTATTGGTCAAGGGTCCTTTTCAAGAAGCAATCGGCTCATTTCTGTTTCAGTAGAGTTACTTAGTGTCAGGAGAAGCTCTTAAAGGATTGTGCTGTTCTACTGCAGAGTCAGAAAGCTGCTGGTCGCTATGACCCATTACAGACTAGTTGTCACCTATGGTGAAGCTGCCCACAGAAGGAGGTCTAGGATTCAACTCACATCAGGTCTACTTCAATCTAGTAAAGGCCCTGGATCTTCTAAGGCAGGCATTGGAATCAGACAATGACCAAGGTTAGAAAAGATCAAGATCAAGATACAAGATCATCCAGTCCAATCGTCTGCCTATCACCAGTAGTTCTCACTAAAAGATATACACCCCTAGAATGACCCCATACCTTGCTTTAGAAAAAGTTGTTTTTCCATGTTGTGACTGTAAGCTGCAAAAGAGAAATATCCAAGAGGAAACCCTCTTACATAGCTCTATATGAAATGGCTGTGATCTCATCATATTGCAGGCTGAAAGCACTACTGAACCTCTGCTGCCCCTACAGTACTCAGCTTTCTGTCTTGTCTGGAGTCATAAAAGATGGAGAACATTTGTTGTTCTACTTGCCAATGTGCAAACAGTAATGATACTCCTCAGTGGCAGATTCATTCATTGTTTAAACAGTGGCATACTGTCTTCTGTCCTCTGCAAACTTTATTAGTTGGTGACTTATTATGTGATATTTACATGCAGTTTTTATTTTATACTACAAGAAAAAACTTATGGCATCACCCACTTCCTACTTGGAAGCACATCTTACCAATGAACTCATTCGGAAGCCATCTTGATAAAACTGCAGATCAAGTCCTGATTCCTGGAATCTATTCCTAATGTTAGCAGTGCTCTCCTGTTATTATAGACAGGCAGGAGTGTAATCTGGATTGACAACGGTTTTAAAACCCTGGCAGTTGCTGTCATCTTTACGTCATGCTTGCCAAAGTGTTCTGCTTGAAGAATCTGTGAATTGACAGAATGGGGCATGGTGTGTCCCTTCTAATTCTTTACTTTATTCCTTATGAAACCTTTGTTATTTGGAAAAGAGCAGAAAAAAGAACTCTGTAAGTGTACTTTACACTACTTCTTGTATTAAATTTTAAAGAAAGAGATTGGTGCACTGGAATTTGAGCTAAGGAACTGTTAATTTAAGAAACTGCTATTATTGCTTTTTCATGTTGGAATAACCTTTAACACCATGAAATAATAAATAACAGATTGAGCCAGCTTGTACACAGCCACGTGCTGAAAGTGAATGAGTGAAGTAGCCTGGCAGACTGGAATCACAACGCATAGTTTTGGGTTTTGTTCGTTTTATTGTTTGTTGTATAGTTATGTATTTCTAAATTTTAAGTAGATTGCATTCTCAGAAGCATTTTCACTACATTCAGTAATGTATACAGTGAGTAGAAAAATTATTCGGTGCAAAATAAAACTATCAATAGATGGCATTAGGTGAAACTCTTCTGTTTGCATCAGTTCTGTTTCTCGTCTTTGAGGTATAACCACAAGAGTCAAATACTGTGGTGAAATACACCCGTTCAGCATGAAGCAGCTTTCAGAGCCAAGAGCAAACAGCACTCTTACTTACAAAGCAGGCTTTCCGGAGATGGAATATTTTTGTTTCACAACATACTGCAATTAGACTAAATTTTCTGGAAATGTTTGAATTGAATAAATTGTTCAGAAATAGTAAATGTAATCTAAATGTTTACTCTTTGTATTTGTTTTCTTCTATCCCAGTTCAAGTTTTATGACCCTCGAATTTTAACAGTACACTGATCTGTATTCATAAGATCCCCAAAGAAACATTGCAGTTGGACTGGATGATCTTAGTGGTCTTTTCCAACTTTAATGACTCTATGATTCAAATATTTTTGCAGTAACAGTTGCATGCTGGTTTCCGTAAGCTTATGTGGTGCAAATACTTTGCACTCAATTATCTTCCTTTGTTTTCACTCTTTCCTACTACTCACGCCTGTCTGCTGACATGACAACACTCATAGGCAGCTTACTTCCCTCTTTTAGGAGATGTGCATAAGTGCTGCTTTGTTTGTATTACATTTCAGTGCAGAGATAATGAATGGTAGAGATAGAAAATAGCAGAAAGGCTGGAAGACAAAAAAAATAGATGGGACTGCATATTTCTCATGGAATTATTGTGAAATTCGTTAATTCACAGTCTGTTAATTAGAGTCCGTATTTACACTATTTGTAAATCTCACAGTGAAAAATTTTACCTCGACTGTTTGAGACATTTAGAAAAGTGTGAGTGCAGCCAAAAAACTGTGGCTGACAAAGCACCTGGACTCACTGGTTCTATAAGTCTATGAAACGCTGAACATTTTTATTTCCATCTATTTTTTCTATGCTTGGTTAACAGAGAACAAAACAAATTTAGGCTGTAGATGCTGTCTGCAAGCCTGTGACTAATTCTAACAAAAAATATTTGATCCAGAATCTATTACTTGTATTTATGTTGGGACTTTTCTGAAGATTTGAAACAAAGGAAGAAAGTTATCTTAAAATTAATTGGCTACCTGACAGGTTCCCTGTGATAATAAATTCTTCTACCCCCATTGCTGTTCCCCAGTGTTAGGCTGCCTTACCTAAGATACTAGGTACTGATGAATTTTTATAGAGTTAAGATTTGTTTTAAAATTATATTGTGAAGGGAAAATGCACCTGATTTTTCATGTCAATTCTGAGGTCTGGAATGACAGAAACATGCTCAGTTTGTTCTGACCTACATGTATAAATTCTTTTTTCCTTCTTCCTGTGGATATTTTTTAGAATATTAACAGAAATAATGGTAGAAGAGAGAAATCAACACACTCAAAAAAAAAAAAAAAAAAAAAAAAAAAGCCTTTTAGTTGTTCATTGCCAAAATATTTATGGTATTGTACCTCTTTTTCTACCCCCTCAATTTTCAATTGCCCAAACCTATCACTTGAAGGAGAGAGAAAACAAAGCCACAAGAGTCTAATGTTTGAATATCTGTGATGAATGGTGGTAGCAAATTGGATTTTAAAGCTGGGGTGTTTTTAGGGATGGAAAATATTTAATTGACTATTTTTCCCAATATAAATTAGACATTTGACTTTTACTGCATGTATCTTCATCATATTCTGTCACAAGATTTGCACATACTTGGCAACGTACAAACCAAAGACCAGCCTGAAAACACCGTTGTGATTAGTGTCTACCTTAATCTCTGGCCAACATGTGTTAAAATTTACTTAGTCTCACATTTTCTAGTTGATGCACATTTTGCTGAGTATCATAGAACCACTGAATCATAGAATGGCTTGGGTTGGAAGGGATCCCAAGGATCCAACCCCTCTGCCACAAGCAGGGCCACCAACCTCCAGATCTGGTACTTGACCAGGTTGCCCAGGGCCCCATCCAACTTGGTTGTATTTGAGTCTGAAGCAATCTGTAGAAGGTCCAGATGAAGTTGTAGATAAATTAATCTACTCAGTCTGCATATCAAGCACCATTTTAATTTAGCCACTTTTCTGTGATTTATTTGCAACACTTCTGTAATTGTGACTGACACCCTTGAAGTGGATACGATTGATGTATGGTGTTTGTAGTGCATTAAATTTGTGGAACACATCAAGATTCTTTTTTTTTTTTTTTTTTTTGTTTAAGACAGTATGGTTGTAAATTATGTTACTTTGTAGTATGGATATCTTTCAGATAAATTACATAAACCAGATTGTATAGATACACTGCATAAACTGTCACCTAGAAATAAAACTAATGGGAATCCTGTATTTAATGAACCTTCTTCTGTGACAGAGAAACATCTAAGTCCTTATTATATTAATTGCCTAAATTTTTGTTTTAACCTAATTTTTTGTATGGTTGGTTAAAGCAAAAAAAGAAAGACCATTTGAAATGCTGTCAAACTGTATTTGAGCACACAAGACACATGACATGTGCCATTGAAAATGATACCCCAGGGAATTTCCTGAACATTATTTCCACAAATGTGAAATGCAGCCACCTCTGCTGATGAAAGGGCAGGAAGCTGAATGCCAAACATGACAATATTTTGAGATCAGGGAGAGCCAAGTCACGATGATAATCATTTTACAAGGTAGAAGAATAAATGCATACTGAAAGAGCAGAATTTTTAAGTGCTCACCTGAAAGTTCTGCAACCATTAATCTGCACACAATTCTATGCATTTAATTCACAAAAATGTAGAGCTTAGTTGATCTTTCTTGGGATTTGTACTTGGACTCCACCAGCTCCAGGTATTTCAAATAGAGATTCTTAGTCATCTTCTCTGGTGCTAAATGCCAGCAATTATAAGTACTGGTTGACTCATTTCTCTACTCCACGAGTTTTTATGGCTGTTATAAACCTTTGAAAATGCTGACAGACCCATAGCCATCATGGGCACTGCCAATATCAAAGAGCTTGATATTAAATATAGCTGGATATTAAACTTCTATATTGCTGTACCCAGTTGCTCAACAGCAGCGTGACTAGGAAGGATAATGTGAGCCAGGGGACACTAGCACTCCTAAATGTAATATTTTATTTATTCTAATGATCTTTTCATTTTAAAGAATTTTAGTTGTTAACCATACATCATCTTGCCACCATAGATTAGCAGTTCTGTATTTCTAAGTAGTAGCGGAGAAAGCTTTTACGTATCCATGGTGAATTAGACCAATTATCACAAAATTGAAGACTGGTTGAGGCTGGAAGCTAGTACTGGAGATCATCTACTCCAACCCATCTGTACTAGCAGGGTCAGAAGGTTGCTCAGGGTTATGTCCAGTTGAATTTTGAATACCTCCACAGATGGGGACTTCACCACCGCTCTGGTGAGTTTATTCCAGTTTTTCATCTTAGAAGAAAAAATATGTTTTTGTTTTTGTTTTGTTTTGTTTTGTAATGCTTACATTGAATGATCTATATTTCTTCTCGTGCCCATTGTCTCCTGTTCTTCCACTGGGAACCACTGAGAACAGCCTGTTTCCAACTGGAGCTTCTTTGCTCTCTCTCATTGGGAATCTATGAAGCAAACTGGCCAGAAGCCATAAAATGAAGCACTACAGTCCAAAAGCATTGACCAAAGCATTCCCTAGTATTCAAGGTCTGACATCTGATAGGTGGTAAAAATGACAAGGAGGAGCTGGACACCTCAAAAGAAATGTCAGCCTTTCTCTGTGTTCTGAAAATACTTCTCAGGCTCTTCTCAGATGTTAAGTCTCACTCACTGCTAAATATTTTAGTTGTTCAAGATTTTGAACAGGATGCCCAGGGAAGTGGTGGAGTCGCCTCTTCTCGGGATATTCTAGAAAAACGGAGTTGTGGTACTGAGGGGTATGGTTAGCAGGCATGATAGTGATGGGTTGACAGCTGAACTAGATGATGTTAGTAGTCTTTCTAACCTTAATGATTCTATGATTTGGATTAAACCACACTATTTCTGTCCAATGCTTCTGTCCCCTCTGTTCAGATTTGCAAAATGATTGCTTAGAATTTAAGTTCAGTTTAAAATTCTGGTGGTTCATGGTTCATGAAAATTAAAGATTTATCTAGTATTTATTTTTCCATATATAGTAATTATTTCTTCCCTTACTCTATGAACTGAAGTATGCCTGCCAAAATTCAAACAATGTTATTCAAACAAAAGAAACTTTTCCTTAACTGAGAGACTTGCCAGCATTGCACAGCTCATGAAAACAAAAGTGCACTTTCAGAATCTTGAAGCTGGCTTCAGCATTGTCTTAGCTGATCAGAAAACCTCTACAAATAGAGTATGCTCTGTATAAAATAAGTTAAAACCTTAAATTTACTTGCATTTGTTAACGTCCTCTTTAGCAGCTTTTCTACTCCAGAGATTTCCCTTCTTTCTGTTCGGAGTAAGTTGTTCTCATTAAGCTCTGTGATTACAAACAAGGCTTAGCAGTATTAAATGACTAGATATTTTTATGGCCAAATGGGATTACTTTGATAATTGGCTGTGATCTGTTGCAGAGCCTGTTCTCCCATGCTTGCTGCATTGAGCCTTGTAATGTGATAGAAGTCCCATTCAACTGACATTTCCCAGATCCTTTGATCCTGGATCTCTTCAGACATTTAGCTTCTTGTCAGCTGCAGACAGAATAACATCCTGTCCAGAATTTTTTATTTCTTCTGTCACTGTCCATGTTGGTGCCTTCTTAACATTGTAGTGGCATTGTGATGAAGAATGACAAGGCTTAAAGTATGTGAAGTCATCACAGTGTTTCATGAAGCCATTTCTTTCCAAGATCCTCAGTCCCAGACATCATGTAGCCAAGCCAGATTTTGTTTTTAGAACAAGCTTTTTCTGACACAAAAATCTTTGGCAAAACAAGCTTAAGAGTATGACAGAAGCCTCAAGAATCTGGCTGCATGGTGTCATCTACCAGGAACAATTGCACTCGCAATATTGTTATCATAAAGGGATCAATAGACCACTCTAACAACTAAAAATAAAAAATAAAAGCTAAAGAATTGGTGCTAATGCAGTCAATCTGCATGATCATGTTTGAGGAGATGCAGAATTCAGAAGAGGTACCCTGTATCTTGTGTCCCCTCAGATCTGTAAACAACAAAATTTCCTGTGCCTTAAATTGATGTTGCTATGACCTCGCTAATCTGTAATGCATGAATCTTCTTTATGTTGTTAGTGCTATCTCACTGAAATACTTTTTGGTTTTTTTTTTAATATATGAAATCATACAGCTTTGCTATTTGGTGTGGAAATTACAGAATTGTTTGAGTTGGAAGGAACTTTTAAAGGTCATCTAGTCCAACTCCCTTGCAATGAACTGGGACATCTGCAGCTAGATCAGGGTACTCAAAGCCTGGTCCAACCTGGCCTTGAATGTCTCCAGGGACAGGGCATCCATGGAACTTAAAGTTAGTGGGAGGAAAAGGCATCCAAAGGGCTGTCCATCTTCGGAAATATTTCCTTTCATATAATTAATAGAGCTGAAGAGAGCTGGAGAGAGTTTTATGAAATTCCTTTGGATATCAAGGCACCCCCTATTACTGATTGTTAACAGGTATACCCCATACCCAATAGCAAAAATATTGTTTAAATAAGAATATGAGGATCGAATGTGTTATTAACAGTGCAAATCCAGTTTATGGTTAGTTTTACACCTATGTATTAAGATCACTGGAATTGTAGCTAGTTTGTATTGGTATATCTATAAGTACAGGGTTTAGTGAGCATGGTGGTGATACGGATTGAGAAATTGTTTATCATATCCATATCCCCAGAGGTTTATCCTGTAACTTAGAGAATCAAACAATCATACAATGGTTTGGGTTGGAAAGACCATCTAGTTCCAACCCCCTGCTATAGGCAGGGACACCTCCCTCTAGACCAATTGGTCACAGCCCCATCCAGCCTGACCTTGAACATCTCCAGGGAGGGAGCATCCACAACCTCTCTGGACAACCTGTTCCAGTGTCTCACCAGCCTCACAGTAAAGAACTTCTTCCTAATATATAGTCTAAATCTACCATCTTCCAATTTAAAACCATTTTCCCTTCTCCTGTCAGTACGTGCCTTTATAAAAAGTCCCTCCCCAGCTCTCCTGTAGGCCCCCTTTCAGGTACTGGCAGGCCGCTCTTAAGGTTCCTCCAGAGCCTTCTCTTCTCCAGGCTGAAGAGCTCTGGCTCTCCAAGCCTGTCTACTTAGGGGAGGTTCTCCAGCCCTCTAAAGAGGAGAATGTTTCTATATTTGGAAATCCCAAAGCCATGAATTCATTTGAAAGTCATGATTAGCCAGTGTCAAGAGAAAGAGCACTCTGTATCCCAGGGGTACTTCAGCAGCTTTTCTTGTTCAAAATATGTGGGGCCTTTTGTGTAAAGATGAAAAGATGCAAAAGAGATTGTTCTCATTTAAAAAAAAAAAAAAAGTAATAATTGAATAAACTGGAATAATCTGTGTGTGTTTACAAATGTCATTATTTGAGGTGTAAGGAAGGCTATATATTTCAGTGGCAGCTTTGCAGGCTGGAGGCTAATGCGTGCATTGTGCTTTGGTGTCTGTGGTGTGATTTATCTGGAGCTAGGCATGTTTATGGCTGTGCTCCCCTCACTAGCTAGTGGGTATAGTCCTGCCAACTTCTGTTGTCAACCCATCTGTAAAAATAATGTCAGTAGTAATCAGTCACTGCCCTTTTCTATCCTGCCTGTCATCTTTGCTCTCAGGGGCCACCACCACCAGGTTATCATATTTAAGGTTCACAGAATCATAGAATGGCCTGGGTTGAAAAGGACCACAATGATCATCTAGTTTCAAACCCCTACTATGTGCAGAGTCACCAACCACCAGACCAGGCTGCCCAGGTCCACGTCCAGCCTGGAAATTGCTTGCTACCAGTTCTGCTCCTGTCTCAGAGGACAGGGAACTTCCTTTAGCACTTTTCAGGGCGGGGCTATTGCTCCTCTTTAATCTCCTACAGGAAGAATAGGAAAAACAAACAAACAAACAAACAAACAAAAAAAAAACATTAACCAACCATTGGGATAAATGTCACGCTCAGCCTGACATTTCTTGCTGCCAGGCCCTGGGTGGCTGAGCAAGCTGGGGCTGCAGCCCCCGGGGGAAGTGAGGGGAGACGCGCAAAGGTCGCTGTGATTGCTGTGGAGCAGAGACTTTACAGCAGAACCTGAATATAAAGCATTGCAGGGGCTGACATGCAAATTAAAATGTAAATAAGGTTGACAAGCTTTCCAGCAAGACATCAAACTGTCAAAGGGCAATTCTGCCTTCTTCAGGCCCTTTCTGCCCTTCAGAAGCACGCTACAGCTGTTTCCTCAGCCAGTAAGGATGGTAACCTCCAGGGGAAGGAGCATATTAAACTCGTAGTGATTCTTAGCAGCTGTCACATTTGCAATGGTTTCTTTTTAGAGTGTTTCATAATCGTGGGTTTTTTTCACCGTACTTGCCTTAGAAATTTAGGTTATGCAACCACTACAAAAGAATAAACAAAATATATATGCATATATCCATGCACAAGTGTCTGTGGCAGTCTTAAACTATGAAGTTTTTACAGGCTTCATGAAAATAGGGTAATTATGAGAGACTGTTCCATGCTTTTGGCATAATTAGCAAAGAAATCAAGAAAAGAGAAGTGAGAGAAGAGTCTCTGGCATTGGTCATTCGCTGAATTTAATTCAAACTGCAACAGAACCCAGAAAAGATTGGGAAGGGTGAGACAGGGTTGTGAAAATTCAAAAGAGAAGAGATTTAGCTGAGGTAGAAGTCACACAGAGCCATCTTTTATTTCTCGTGATAGATTCACCGTCAGCATCCTGTGCATGGTAGATACGTGGGTAAAGATATTTGTTATATCTTTATCTGTCATATCTATAAAGATTGTTGTTTCTCTGAGCAATCTGATTTCATTTTTATCTTCTTTTTTTTTTTTTTTTTAATTTAATGATTTAATTCTTTTGGTTTTAACGTCTGGCAGAAATTTGAGTATATTTAAAACTACGTATATTTTACCAGCATTAGAAACATTTCCCTTGGCCCACTCTCTCACCTTTCAAAGGGTGCTGACCTTCACTGCCAGTGGCCTTCAGAGCAGCCATCTGGCAGAGCCAGCTGCATGGCAAGCCTCTACAAAGCTGATTTCTGTTTCCCATTCATGCCCATTGTCACTCACTGCCTGTTGGGATGCTTTTAGAGGCCTTCTCAACCAGCCATCTGAAAACAGGAATGGTTTTCTGCAGTAATAGTGTCTGCTAATGTCTCATTACAATCAATTTAAATGCTTCAATTCTACTGAGAGCTAATAACACATGAAAGTCAACCTAGGCTCGTTATTTCAGAGACATATATTTTTTTTGTAATGAATTGAACTATTATGCCCCACTCAAAGCTTGACTACAAAAGGATTTTAAAGCTGTATTTGCAGGGTCATTAGAAGCTCCTTTTAGGAATCTTCTAATCTTTGAATAGTCAGATGTTCTCAGCTTTCTGTTTATCTTCAAGAAAGTAATAAACCTTTATTTATTGCCCTTTGCTAAATACATATTTAACAGTATTAAAAAATTGAAGTATCTAAACCAATATGACCTGCCTAGGTCCCAGCAACCTTCCCATTACATTTTATAGAAAAGAAAATTTGCTTCACTGCCCTTTATTCACTTAGTTCTCATGTTTCCACTCCTAACTCAGGCTTTTTCAACATTATTTCTTTCAATTAAGAGCTCTTGCAAAAAAAAGAGTTGAAGTAACGATGGCAAATTGCACGTGAAATCAACATGGGCCACCCTTCAGATGGAGAGCTTCTGTGAGAATGAAAACAAATTGAACCCGAGAATCTCAATACCCGCAGTAGTTAGGGAAACAAGAAAAAGCCACAGATTCATCAAATTTCCCAGTTCTTAAAAAAAGATCCAGATTTGGAATGGGTGAGATACTGAAAGCTTTGGGAAAACAAAAGGACAAGTTGGACTGGAGAAAGGCAAAAGAAATTCTTCCATCAAAGGGCGGCACTGGCACAGGCTGCTCAAAGAACCTGTGGATACCCTATCACCAGACGTGCTCAAGGCCAGGTTGGATGGGACCTTGGGCAGCCTGATCTAGTGTTTGACAACCATGTCTATGGCAGGAGGGTTGGAACAAGATGATCTTTGAGGTCCCTTCCAACCCAAGCCATTCGATGATTCTGTGAAAAGAAGCTTATGTATTCTTTAAAAACATAAAAGGAAATCTTCCTTGAGCTTTTTGTGAACAAGTAGTTTAAAAGGAACTATTAAAAGGTGAAGCAAATGACTGAGATGAGGATAGAAATAGATGAAATGCAGTTCCACGTCACAACTCACTGACTCCACTGTTATGATCATTTAAAAAAATGCTGATATCTAGTCCCAGTCCTCTATAGGCCCACATGAGAAATGCTGGAGAAGGGGGAAGAGAGATCATGTGGGCTACTTTTGTCATAAAACGCAGTGTGTTGTGAATTCACATCCTCCAGCTGTAACTGAAAGAGTCAAGAGAAAGGGAGGTGAGGGCTTTAATTTGTTATATTGAGGATGAACACAAAGGACATGGCACAGACAAATACCCCGATGCTATTGGCAACAGGAGGAGTGGTTGTTCCTCCAAGCTCCTCCTCTCCTCAGTGGGGAGAGAAGATCTTCTGAAGGATGACAGCTCTGAACTGAGCTGTGGAAGAGCCTCTCTTTTGGGTCCCCAAGAGATTAAACCCAATAGGCTGAAATCAGCTTTTAGGTACACCCTACCATCTGCCCATCCTGGGGTGAAGGGTGGGAGAACAGTGAATGAGAAGGGATTGAGAAGCAGAACTAAACTGTCAGGCTCTAGCTTGGTCTCAATAGAGGATGCCAAAGACTGATGCTTTAAACTTATGGAGTAATGTTTTTATGCATTCTTAGAAGACATACAGGACTGTAGCCTTGTGAAGAAAGGCAAACCAGTCAAGTTGCAAAAATTTAGTGTAATGCAGACTATAGAGGAACCATTCCCAGCATAGATAGTCCCTAATTAGCCAGTACAAGGATAGTCCCAGGTATGAGACAGCTCATTTCAAGCTGTGGAGCATAAGTCAATGTACTGCACTGTAGGTGATGCCAGTGTTTCTTCAGCCTGATTTTAACAAGAAACAGAATTTTAACAGGAAATTCTGTCCACTGCAAGAATTTATTTTTTATTTTATTTTATTTTATTTTTAAGAAAAAAAAGCAGCAGGTGCAGGACCCAGTGATCTTCTTTCTTCCTGCCCCTTAGCACTGAGACACATTAATGGCTTTACTTCAGACATGTTCTCTCTTAGTCTGAGGCAGTAGTTGTATTATTTTGCCATCTTGCCAATGACTAGGAAGAGGAGAGTGCAAGTCCTGAAATTTCTTACAGTCTCTTGCACTTAAGATTTTGTGAGTGAGAGAATTTTTTCATCATTTTTTGTCTGTATATGTGACACCATAGAAAGTGCAGTGCCTTGCTGTAGAAGTCCAATGTAACTCTCTCAAGATGAAAAGATAACTCATCCTAGAGAAAAGAATCTTGGTCTGTGGTGGGACCAAGCAGCTACTTGGGCCACTCAGAAACAGGATGTAGAAGCTGTTTGAATCTTTCACTCCTCTTGTTTCTATGCCTAGAACTGGCGCATTACATATCCACTTTGGAGTGAGTTTCAACTATAAATTTGTCCAAAGTAGATAATTCTCTATCAAAGTAGTTTTATTACAAGTGGAAGCTCAGACAGATTTATGAGACATTCTTAAAGCTTCAGTGGATTTTGTAAGTCAACAGGAAGATACTGTTATTCCACAAAATGCCACTGCAGCCAGATTGATTTGGGCATCACTGATTTTGTGTGAATTAGCACAAATTAATTTTCACATTAACCTGCTTACAGCCGTGAACACTGCACTAGGTACTAGGGGATTCAGTTAATTATAACAATAATACTTAGGGGCTAATTACAGGGACACACCAAAAAGTTTTCTGTAGCAATACTGACCCATTTTATTGCATGTAGGACACTGACAATAATGAGCTTCATCTGTCCCAGTTGGACTAGTCAGTTTCTTTAAGTCTCATTTCTAACATTTGCATACTTCTTTTGAAAGATTTTCACTTGATAAGCTATTCCTCCTTGCCTTTTTAGCTGTGTTCCTCTTTTAAATATTAATTTTAATTTTACAATAATTCTAGGTTGGGCATGTTTCAGATTATTGTTGTTTTCATTTATTCACTGTGAGCTATAAAATGGAAAGAAGGTCTTAGAAAGCAACAGAAAAACTTCAAATGACACTTTAGGAATAAAAACAACTGCAAGAAGAGTGGAACACTAGAACAGATTGTTTGGGATGTTTGAAGTCTCTCCATCTCTGGGGATCTTTGAGAACAGATTACATAGACATCTGTAAAAAGATTTAATTGTGACTTACATTCCCTGAGGCCTTTTTGTTCCCATATGGCTTGGAGGCTGCCAACCTTGTCTGGCTTCCCTCCATCCTGAGAGCTCGACCTCATGCTCCAGTTGCAAGTTTCTTATTCCTGGCAACATGAGCATGTGCTCACATTAGGCAATTCGATTTGATGCAGTCCTTTACCACTGAGTCATAGAATCATTCAGGTTGAAAAAGACCTTCAAGATCACCAAGTTTAACCATTAACCTGATCTACCGAGTCCTGTCACTAAACCATGTCTCTTGGTGCCACATCTACAAGTCTCAAATACCTTCAGGGATAGTGACTACACCACTGCCCTGGGCAGCCCTTTCCAATGCTTGACTATGCTCTCTGCAAATAAATTCTTCCTAATATACAATCTAAACCTCTCCTGGCCATTTCCTTGCATCCTATCATTTGTTATCTGAGAAAATGAGAAATCATTCTAGCCTAAACTAAGCCAGTCTACCTTTCTTTGAAAGAATTCAGCCAGTTGTCACCATGCAGAAGATGCTTAGGATCCAGATCACAAATCCCAGATCACAGTATACTTCCAGATGATCTCACTCAAGTCTCATTCTCATTTGATCTGAATATGTGTTTTTCTTGGGATAGTGCATAGGAAGCAAAATTCATACTTTGTTCTTAATGGTTTGTGAGTTTTGATCCTTCCTGTCCAAATTGTGCCTGAATATTTTATGGGTGTAATATTTATCAGTGTTAAATCATACAAGTGAAGGGATCACCTTGATCCATCCAACTTGGATCATCCTGGACATTCGCAAGTAGTGATGTGGAAAATTAGAGAGCCTTGGAGAAGTGAGTCCACCAAGGCTGAGCCAAAGTACGTTGTCAATAGAATTCTAAATAATATCACCATGTCCGTCAACAAGCTCTTCAGGAAAGGGAAAAGCATTGTGCAGGGAGTCACATAATAAACGGATGTCAAATAAATCTTAGGGCAAAGCCATAGTCTGCATCTTGAAAAATTGTCAATGTATTAAAAATTATGATTTCCCCACTGAAAGTGAGTCTAAAAGAATTTGCCTTTAAAGAGAACATATGGCACTGCAGTTCAACTGCTGTCACTAGCTGTAGGCTGGTAACTATGGGGAAAGTCTGTGCCAGTAAGCAGTTAACATTTGCAATGACCCCTTTCTCTCTATATCCCATCTTCTCTCCCTCTCCCTTTCTTTTCATTCTGTATATACACACATACATATATATGTATTCTCTCTCTCTCTATGTACATACATATATATATATATACAAACATATATATGCGCTCATATATATGTGCTGAATTGACTTTTTGTAAAGCAGTGTAAAACACTGATAAAACAATTATACCCAGCATATTAGAATAGCAAAGTATTCGCATCCGGGAACAGAATGCTGGTCCTTGAGAAAATCTGATAAGGTTGTCATTCTTATTTTGAGATGCTTGTCAGAATCATGAAAGAATAAAAAAACCTGAATATCAGGTGGGAAATTTTCAGCGCTTCTGTTTTCTGCTGATCTTGAAGCCTTATCCATAACGTGGCTCACCAGAACAGCAGGGAGAGAGAAGATGCCTTCCTCTTCCCATAGGATTGATCTGTGGGCTGTGGTTAGGGACTTGGGTAACCCATCACAGAACACCGAGAACTGGCACGGGGAGTAATAATGTCTGTGCGAATATATATTGAACTACAGATAATGCATTATCTGAAAATGACACCCACAGTGCCTATTATCAGGAAGGAAGAAAAAAGAATGATATGCACTCAACAGATTGGAAGATGCATAAGGAGAAGCATACTTTAAAATGTAGCTTTAGAAAGAAAGAAGAAAAAAAAAAAGGTTAATGCAAAATGGGATAGAAAAGTAATGCAGTTTTATCAAATGTACAGTCTAGAAAATTTTCCTCATATCTGTCTTTCATGATGCATTAAATTTTTAGAGAAGGACTATGATGGGTGCAACATATTGGATTTTTCAGGGAATCATTTGATATTGCATGATATAAGGCACTTAAACCAGTGAAGACAGAGATTAAACATACATTGTTAAGGAAAAGCAGGCATAACAGGTAACACTGCAACAAAATATTGGATTGGTTGTTTAGCAAAATGCAGTTTGGTAGGTGGATCTCTTCTTTCTGTAAATCTGTCATGAGGATCAGTGGAATCGATGGAAAAGAGCAATTTCAGCAAAAGCACTGTGTTGGTGCAAAAGCCAGTAAGTAAGTTTTGACTGCATTTAGTTAGAAGAATGAGTCTTGTCTTTTGAGGACTGGATTCTGTGTGTGGTCTGCCAGCAGTTATAAAAAGTCAGAATCGAACTCCTTCTAAGACAAGATTTGAGCAATTAATGATGAGGTTTTTGTTTTTTTTTGGTTTTCATTTGGAACTGGACTTAAGAAAATCTTTTCCAGCTTGGGCTTTTATGCTGCGAGAATGGGTTACTTTGGTCTTGGTGATGAGCTCAAGAGTAATGGCAGTGACTGCAAGGCATTTCTTTGTATTAGACTGTTTTTCATACATTATTCCAGTTTCACACGATCTGATGCTTAAGTTAATCAATATTTCAGAGCACCCAGGCATTCACATATACCCTCTGTGTCTAATTAGTAGTCAATAGCACAACATACATGTTTGCATCTAAATATCCCAAAATCCTTGTAATATCCCATGCAAAATCCTTGTAATAGGCTAAGTGGCATGCAAGGAGCTGGACTTATCCTGAGATAATGTGTGTAGTTGTCTTTTTCAAATGCATTCAGGCTTATAATGTGCTCGATCATTCCATATTGCTTGTTCGCATTAGTAAAGGTAATCCTCCTTAATCAAGAAGCACTAGCAAACTAATATAATTCTCTGTCTATTTTCAATACTGCCTCTTTAAAAAAATCAATCCACGTGTGGGAATGGTTTTTTCCATTTCATTTCTTTCTGCATGCTTTTCTTTTTGTTCAGGACATCTGGGATATTTTTCATTGTTTTGTTTTTGCTTTTTTTTCTAATTGAAAAAGTGGCTTTTGTTCCTAGTTTTGCTCAGGTCTTTTTAATTCACAGAGCATCCCAGACAGCCTTGGGAGATTGTTAAAGATGCCCTTTTCTGGAAGAGCAGTACATGCGAATATAGGAAAGTGAAGGAGTACAGGAGAAGATGGTTATTGCCAAGCAGATTTTGAAGGCAGACAGGGAATCATTTATTAATTGCACTATTTAATGTAAGCAAATGTCATGAATCACAATAGAAAAACAGATCAACCCAACTAGTATCCTTGTTTATTTTTGTCATAGTTCTGCCAAAATTCTATTTCTGTTGATTGTCCTTCTGATCCCTGCTTTAGCTAGAGTGTGAAGCTATCCTTCACTGGGTACTAATGCATCATTTGTATTCCTCCTGCTATTTCATTTTCTTTTTCAACTAATTCTTTTTTAAATAACTTGTGAGTTTTGTTGTTGTTGTTTTGTTTGTTCATTTGTTGCTTGTTTTGGTTAGTTTGTTGTTGTTTTGTTGTTGTTTTTTTCCTGAAGGTTACTGCTTTCATGATGTTTTATGGAATTAATAAAATCACATTTGCTTCCCTACCACTCTGTTTTCACAAATGAACTCTTTTAGGAGCCCCATTGTTATCTCTTCCCACTCCATATGTATCCAAATTTCATGGACTAAAAGTAGAAAATTGGCATATTATGTCTTTGCTGTGAAATAGTTCCTAAAAATTCACTTCATAGTTTTGAACCTGTTTTAGCAGTGTCTCTATTTTTATTTTTTTTTTTTTTCCATTTCTCTGTGAAAAACAGGTAGGTCATATTGATCTACATTTCCCTTTTTATTCCAAGAAGTGCATAAGTACATGTTAATTTGTTATTGATCCTGAAGACATAGAATCATAGAATCATTTGGGTTAGAATAGACCACTAAGGTCATGTAGTCTAACCATCAGCCCACCCCTACTGTGCCCACTGACCATATCCCTCAGTGCCACATCTCCACGGTTCTTGATCACCTCCAGAGATGGTGACTCCACCACCACCTCCCTGGGCAGCCTGTGCCAATGCCTCACCACTTTTTGTTAGAAGAAATATTTCCTAATAAACAACCTGAACATCACGTGGAGCAGCTTAAGGCCATTACCTCTTGTCCTATCAAAGAAATAGGATTGTATCTTTTTTCTTCCCCCCAAAAAGGTTAGTACAAACCAAATCCAGGTGGCATCTTATGCATGCAATAGAAGATACCGCCTGCTCCAGTCTGACCCCATCTCAGTATGCCTGTATTCTGCCTCTACTTTTGCAGGCAAAGTTTCACGTCTAAGTGCTTCTCAGTTTATAACAAACTCATCCATGTTAGCCTATGTAGGTCTAACCCATTTCATTCTTACTGGCATATAGCTGACATGATGTGGCACCCACAAGACTTTTGGAAGGAGGAATTTACTAACACTTGGAGGAAGAGTAGGTATCAGAATCTGAAAAAGAAGAGTAGCTTCCCACTGTAGATGCAGGGTTACTGAGGACCACAAAAATGACTTCCCTGCATTGTCATGCCTAAGATGTCACCTCTGTATTTTGGTTCTTCCTGTCAATTCATGTCTCTAAGAGCTGGAAGGAGGCTAAGCCAGAACCATCATTAAGAAGATATGGCTAATCAGGATAAAATGCTCATCTCCCAAGAAATAGAACTACTCTTGGTAAAAAGCAGAAGCAAGAAAAAGCAATGAAGCAATAATAACAAGTAACAGTTGCCCTAGGAAAATGATTCTGGATGAGAAATTGTGGAAATTGAATAAATGTCTGAAAAAAAGATCCTCCATCACTAGCCTGCAGCAATGAAGTAGCTAAATGAATTTGCATAGTTATTAATAGAAAGTAGAGTTTCTTTTAAATGTCCCACGTAAATAAAATAAATGCAGTTAAGCCTTTTTCACCTTGATGTAGACTCATCTTGTGCCTAAAACACCAGAGATATCACTAAACACTTCTGCAATATACGAAACAGTAACTCCTACAAAGCTATCAAGGTTAATGAGACATATGCTGCTCTGCTGGGCAAGCGTGGCTGTGCAAGTCAGATGCCTGGGGTAAAGAGATGTGCCCAGCCTTTCTAAGACCTCACGCTGTGCTGTCAAGGCAGACCATATGTGATATCTCTGTCGCAGATCTGACTTTGTTCTTTTTGTGTAGTTTTCTTCCTTGTATCTGTACAAAAAACATTGTGCAAGATATTAGCTCAATGTGAAACTCATAGAATTTGAAAAAGTATCCCAAACAGTCCTGTTTATCATAGAATCATAGAATTGTGTGAGTAAGAAGGGACCCTTAAAGGCCATCCAGTCCAACCCCCTGCAACAAATAAGTACACCTACAGCTCCATCAATTGCTCAGAGCCCCATCCAGCCTGACTTTGAGTGTCTCCAGGGATAGGGATCTCCTACCACCTCTCTGGGCAACCTGTTCCACTGCTTCACTACCCTTACTTTAAAACATGTTTTCCTTGTATGCAGTCTAAATCTCCCCTCTTTTAGGGGAGGCAAGTTTTTGAGAATACAGTAAAGCTCTGTGCGGGGAAAAGTTTTCCAGTATCTCAAGAAGGAAGGCAGGGTTGTTTGTTAAAACTTCTGAGCGGTGCGCAGTTTCCCTCAATGATGGGAGAAGCTACAAGAAATTCCCAGCTGAGGGAATGCAAGTTGGCACTTTAGAAGCCGAGGATAGGCTTAAGAGCACAGGTAGAATAGCACTTCTTTGGGATATGAAGTCCTTGTCACTCAATAATAGCTTGATTTATTTTAGTACGTCTCTTTCATTATGCAGAACAAAGATACTAAAATGAAAGCTTCCAGAGACTAATTTGGATTGGAATTATATTCCCTCTGACTATGAATAGAACACAGTATTTGTCTCCTGAATGTAACGTGGGAGGAAGATATCGTTTCAGGTGTACTTATATTCACAACTAACACAATATAAGGGCTGTATCTAATGGTGCAACGGATAGAAGCAGCATTATCCTCAGTGATAAAGTAAATGAAAATAAAGACAGCAGTGATATTTAGGCAATCAGGCCAGCTACATAACAAAATTTTAATTAGAAGGCATGCTCAAATGTAAATACTTGTACATTAAGAAGACAACAATCTTATATATATATATGTATATAAAGACATTATTTGTCCTACTGTGCTGAAATTTTGAAGGCCAAAGCAATAAGTAAAACCAGTAAGTATGCCTTTGTCATTATTGCTGAAAGGTTCCTGAAAAGGTGTGTAGAAAGTATTCCAACAAAAACAAGGTGATATATTCAAAGTCATAAAAACTAATAAAATGTAAATGTATCTTTCCTTTCCTCAGTATTGAAATCTGTGTTTTTCATTTCCTTTGAGTGAGCTCAAGGGAGCTGTATGACTGATAAGAAATAGGAATCTAACACGTTCTGTTGCTCGGTGCATAGTGAATGGAGTAAATCTATTCAAGCAATACTTTCTCCAGTAAATAATGTACAGTATTGTAGTGTCTACCAATGGTGTTAGATTCTGTGTGCATTTTTTTTCCTGTCAAATGATGAATTAGCTAATGTTATGTCTAACTGTTCTTTGGGACACAGTAAAAGCATAGCACTTATGGTACAATGTGAGATCCAAATCCCATCCCTGGCAGTGACCAACATGGGACATAACGTATATGATACATATAAGAAGCAAAGGTACAGTGAATTGTGTCTAACTATAGAATGTTTCTTTGTTTATCCTTTAAGAAATTACTACAGACCACAAAGATTTTTCACCATCATTAGCTTGCTCTGTAAATGCTTGCCATCTAAGGCTATAAAAACGCTTGA
The DNA here is from genome assembly GCF_905368555.1 of Meleagris gallopavo. Classification (NCBI taxonomy): domain Eukaryota; kingdom Metazoa; phylum Chordata; class Aves; order Galliformes; family Phasianidae; genus Meleagris; species Meleagris gallopavo. Next base: position 187,006,938 of record NC_139404.1, on the reverse strand, counting down.
ATTGAACTTCATCTGAAAACAGTAGTCAGAGTACTTTTAGCAAAAACTGATTCACGATAAATATTAAACAAAGGAGTCACAGCAGTTCATGTCTTTTGCCCACTCCTTCTCTTTTGATTTTATGTGTATTGATCAGAGGCTCCATGCTAGGACCCTGACAGGCATAGCCAGAGGTACTACATCAATTGAACATGCAAATTGCTGCATTATGTACTGTCATATAAGGCTTACTCTTTGTAGACCACTCAGGTTCACATTATAAATCAGTGGAAAGCAATTATCAAATTGAGAATCACAGAATCGTTTGAATTGGAAGGGACCCTTAAAGGCCATCTAATCCAACTCCCCTGCAACAAACAGGGACACCTACAGCTCAGCAGGTGCTCAGAGCCCCATCCAGCCTGACCTTGAATGTCTCTGGGGATGGGGCTTCCACCACCTCTTTGTTAAGACAAGACAGAGGGAGAAAAAAAAAAGAAAAAAAAGATTTGCATAAATAGCATAAATAATGTTACCATAATAATAGTATCATTCTTGTCGCTATCTCAGATGTCCAAGGCAATAAGTTCATGACTCATCATAGTGGCATACAATTTGTATTTCCACAAAACAGAATTTTAAAAACATCACAGAAGGTTTAAACTGGCCTGGATCCACTGAAACGATGCCAAATTGATACTGACAGAGAAGCTGGTCTGGCAGCCATCCCTTTGTTATACAGTCAAGAGGTATTTGACATACCCTTTTGGAGACGATAAAATTCGATCTCTTAACTAATTCCTTTTCAGTTTATTTTGGGTTTTGTTGATGTTGTTATTGTTGTCGTTGTACTGTTGACTGTTAAAATTCAGTTGTTTGACTTCTGCATTCCTTACACACTTCAGTGGAGTCCAAGAGATATACAGTGCCTTTTCCAACCTCCGACTTGTGTTATTAACAATCACTGCTTCAACATTTGCTGAAGTGGGTTAGAGATGCAGCAATTAGGAAACCTGTTATAATCTAGAAGCAAACAGTGATGACCCTGAATTACACAGGGAAAGCAAATTTTAATACCTGCTGACAAAATGAATTTCTCTCTCTCTAAAAATGTCAACACTAAATGTTCAAACTAATAAGGATTTTAACTGTGATGGTATACTACTGTTTTCACTGTTGTATACTGTCAGCACTTTAGTTGCTTAACTTTATTTGTAAGATCAGGTTTTTTGTTTTCATGTTTCCAAAACTTATTCAAAGCTACAAATTGTACTACAAACTTAAAGAAAAATAATAGTATTGTAGCTTCAAGAAACTCAGGAACTTTTTCATGTAAAAGAGCTGCAGCATCTTGATTATTTTATCTCAGTTATGTTTTATTTTATGACCAAAAATTCTCATCAAGCCATCTAATATAAAATCTCTTTGCTATTCCTAGATTTAGAAATATTTTGTTTTCCACTACAATCTTCTAAAAATCTCATTGTGTTTGGTCTTTTGTGTTCATTTCCAGTCTCTCAAGTGCACCTTAGACTTCCGAGTGCTTTCTTATATCCTCAGCTATAATAAATAGTCTTTTAGACCATTTTTCATATAATCATAGGCTCATTAAGGTTGGAAAGACCACTTCTACTCCAACCATCAACCCATACCTGTGACCACTCTAAACCGTGTCTGTCAGTGCCAGATCTATGCATTTCTGGAACACCTCCAGGACATTGACTCTCCCACTTCCCTGGGCAGCCTGTGCCAATGCTTCACCACTCTTTCTGTGAAAAGCTTTTCATACTATCCAAACTGAACCTTCCCTGACACAGCTTGAGGCCATTTCCTCATGTCCTATCATCCTCCCTGTTACATGGGAGAAGAGGCCAACATCTACCTCACCTCTTATCATGGAGCTGTAGAGAACGATAAGTTCTCCCCTGAGCCTCCTCTTCTCCAAACTTAAATAATCCCAATTCCTTCAGCCATTCCACATCAGACTTGTGCTCCAGATCTCTCACAGTTTCGTTAGCCTTCTCTGGACACACTCCAGGGCCTTGATGTCTTTCTTCTAGTGAGTGACCCAAAACTGAACACCATACTGGACGTGCAGCCTCTCCAGAACTGAGTACGGGGGATGATCTCCTCCCTGCTCCTGCTGGCTGCAGTATTTTTGATACAAACCAGGATGCCATCAGCCTTCTTGGCCACCTGGGCACACTGCTGGCTCATGTTCAGCCTGATGTCAGCTAACACCCCCAGGTCCTTTTCCTACGCACAGCCTTCCAAACACTGACCCAAGCCTGTCTGATCTCAGCAATTACATAGATTTCCGTTTGGTCATTTATTTGCCCTTTCACCTACTATGTGATTTATCACTTTCATAAACTACCGGAATTTGTTAGATCATTAGTGATTCAGGCAATTTGTTGGACCTTTGCAGATGGATTTTGGTATGTAAAAATTTGGCAAATTTTACTAAGATGCACTCCAGCAGCAATGCTTCTACCTTTCTTGAAAGGGCATAAAATTAGTGAATCAGCCCTAACTGCCTTTCTTATCAGTATGTCACAACTTTAGTGCCCTTTTAATTGCGTAGGAACCTTTCAAGTGTGTTATTTAGATTCAGAGGTGAATCTGAAGGAAGCATGAAACATTTTTCCAGACTCCGGTACTGCCACTGCTCACATCTAGGAAATGCAAAGCTATTAGGAAACAGGTCCTCTGGAATGACCCCATATATAAAGAAGTGCAAAGAAAAAAGGGCCTTTTCCCAGTGGGGAGGACTAACATGGCAGTTCTGAGAGCAGAAATGGAGCATCATTCTTTCATTCCCTATTCACATTTCAAATGCAGCAGTCACTGTAGTATGTAGGCATCAGTAAGAGAAGAATGAGGACTGAGATTAAAGAAACTGATCTGAGCTAGGTTAAATACTACCTGCATTGACTGTCTTTCTATTTTTTGGTCCAGATTTTTGTCAGGAGAAAGGGGCAGGGGTATATTTCAGGATATACCTTTTTTGTGTGTGTGTGTATAACACGAAGGTGGTAATGTCAGAAAATACGGAGCCATAAAATTGGTTATTTTCCAATTATCATGTATTTCAAGCCAAAAGGGGGGAAAAAAAAAAAAAACAAGAACACAAAGGAAAAAAATGATCGTTCTTATTTTAGTATTTCTTAAAATGAAGCAGAGAGTAGTCATTTGAATTCTGAACTCCCACCACACACTTATTAGACAAATTCTAATATGTGCTGTGGTTTCAAAATGTCTTCTGGAAACAGAGATTATTTAGAATAAGCTTGTAATCAGTTGAAATCTATCGATGACAACTCATCTAGCAGTTAGTTTCCCTGCCCTCGGCACTGGATAATCTTTGAGGTTCCTTCCAACCTAAGCTGTTCTGTGATTAAATTCCAAGTTAAGTTCCAAGTGCCCTTGCAAGTCAGAATAAAAGCTGTAATAGCATCATCTGACAAATCCATAGTCGGAGATGCTGATGTTGGAGTTACAAGTAGCTGGGTGTTGTGTTAGAATCAGATTTTCAGTCCTCTCTTCTCACTCTCACTCCCACACCTTACATACAGAGTCTGCCTGGGACGTGGTTGTTTAGTAAGAGAAAGCTGCCATTACACAGCTGCTCTGATGAAAATCATTCAAATCTTTGGCCTCATCCAGGTAGAAAACATCAAAGTAACTGAATTGTGCTATATAGAATCACTCTTAATTCGAACTATTAAAACCACTATTTAGAAGAACCATTTGAACTGGAAGGGACCTCTAATCATCATCTAGTTCAGCTCCCCTGCAATGAACAGGGACACGTACAGGTCAGTCAAGGTGCTCAGAGCCCTGTCCATCTACATGTTCACGTATCCAGCACACAAAACAGACCTAGTAAAAACCCTGATATCATGGTATTCCATCTTTATGCAGAAGACTGATATTGTGTGAGCTACAGAAATGGAAGATCTTTCTTGTTAAGTTCACCTTTCCTGTTTGCCAAGAAGAAATGTTAAGTCTGTTATAATGAAATAGCAGTTTTAGACAAATCCCTGGTTGGAAGATGGTTATTTACTAAATGAATTGTAGAGCGGGAGAATAGAACAAGAATGACTCACATAGAGAAAACATAAATCCTAGACTGGGATAAATATTTCAGAAGTAAACCCCACTTTACAAAACAACAAAGGTTTGTAGGAGCATTAGTCCCTTCAAGGCTTTTAAATCACCGAGAATTTCGAAGATGTGCTGTAGGTGAAAGAAATAAGAAACGATCTAAAGAATAATTCTGAAATACAGTCTGTATGTAGGAGTGTCTGTTCTCCTGACATGCATAATTTCAACTGCAGTTGGTGAAGTCACAGGTACGTGGGAAGGCTGAAGAGCCTATATCCCAGCAGTGCTTCCCAGCTGATTGCCAAAGTAGACGCTATCACTTAGAAAATTCAATAAACAATGCCAAAAAAGCTCAGTGGAAAATGAGCCTAACTGTAACAAGAGGAAAAATTAAAGTAAATAAATAAATAAATAAATACACAGAAGCCCAAATTAAACCACTCTGGTAAGGCATTTTGATGGTAGCTAGCGACTGTACAAAATGTGGGATCTTGGAAATGTCAGATGTGGTTATTCAATGAAAAGTTAAAGTGCTTCAAATAAAATGAATTAGTTGTTAAAGACATTCTGGAAATGGAGCCAGTGTGAACAGCAAATTATTGAATAAAAATAATGCTGAAATTTCTGCTAGGGGAAAATGGGAACATTACTGTCATACAGAACTCTCACATAGCTCAAACAGCAGCAAACAGGGACTAGACTGATAGTTTGTAAGTGCACAGCACAGATTTATTTGCATAAACTAAGAGGTGATGTGATCTGTTGAGTTGTACAACCATCCTTTAAGGGAAGAAACCTTGACTGCTGGTTTTGCTTTTCCTCCAGACCTGCAGTGGAGAAACATAAAGGAGGTTGTAGTGGGTTGGGAGTTGGCCTCTTCTCCCAGGTAACAGTGATAGAATGAGAGGGAATGGCTTTAAGTTGCTCCATGGGAGGTTCAGGTTGGATAATAAGAAAAATTTATTATCAGAAAGAGTGGTCAGGCACTGGAACAGGCTGCCCAGGGAGCTGGTAGAGTCACCATCCTTGGAGGTGATCAAGAAATACGGAGATATGGCACTGAGGGACATGGTTTAATGGGAATGTGTGATGGGCTGATGGTTGGTCTGGATGGTTTCTTCCAACATTAACGAGGCTGATTCTATGATTCTAGACCCTGCTTTTGAAGCAGTCAGTGTAATAAAATGCTGAAATGTGGGGAACATCATTTTCTCTTTGCTGGCATCAGCCTGCAACATCTTACTCTTCGACGTGTCACTGACTCAGTGAAATGAATATTTGTCCACCCCCTCGAGTTAGTCTTTAGCTCACATGGGTAGATTTCCCAGTTTGGGGTTGAGTTATGATTCCCTGTGTTGCTGGAGCATTGCCTTTACATTGTTGGTTTCAAGAAATTAAAGCTTTTTTTAAAAACCTTATTTTGGGGGGATAATTGGGCTTTGATGTATTTCCTGCAGTTTAGTGAGATTTTATATTCAGTACTTGAATAATTAATAACTTCAGTGCATCATTCCATTGACCCTATCAATCATTGTTTGGAAGAAGAAATGTTATAGTACAGGTCTGTTTTTAACATCCCTTTTGCAGACTGCCGAGTACTCAGTAACACATTTTAAACCTAATTCTCTTCATTGAAACTCAGGAAAGAAGACCTAGCTATTTGAGGGACTGCACAGTCAGTGTGGAAAGTGCTGAAAGTTTCTGCAATAAAAAAAGTCATATATTTACCGAAGAGATTCTACTAGACCTCAATTTTCAGGACATGCTTTACTCTTGTTAATTTAATATTCATTTACATTTAGCAGCCTTAATGATTATATAGGTCAAGAAAACTAAAATATTCTTATTTTGTGTTTTTTTTATCTCCTCAGAGTACGCTCGGTTTGAGGCAAAAATCCATGACCTGCGTGAGCAGATGATGAATCACAGCATGAGTTCTGGGTCTGGCTCCCTGAGGACTAATCAGAAGAGGTCACTGTATGTCAGGTGAGCAGGGAGAGCTTTCTCCTGGGAGCATGTCACCAGCTTTCTGGTCCATGATTGATTTTTGTGCTATGGGTTCAGCTGGACAGTGAGAAAAGTTTGAGGAGCTGAATTGAAATGAATTGAGAAATGCATCAATCTTACAATCACAACATCATTAATGTGAAAATTGAATAATGCCATATTGCTTAACCTTATCATTTCAAGCTGTTTTCAAAGAGCATTATACTTTTATAGTGATTTGGTTTTATGAGATGAAGATTTCTTAGCCATTGTCAGCTCTTTCAATATCCAAGATGGATTTTGTGGCGTGGTGACACATTGAGATCCTGCATGGGGCCTTAACCAGACATGGAATGATTGTTCTCATAAAAAGTACTTTCTCTGTGAATCATACTCCAAAGCAAAGACTTTCATATACTGTTCTAAACATGTGCCAGTCTGCAGTTGTCCCCTTGCTCATAGAATCATAGAATCATTAAGGTTGGAAAAGATCTCTTAGATCATCTAGTCCAACCATCCACCTACCACCAGTATTGCCCACTAACCACGTCCCTCAGTGCCACATCTAAATGTTTCTTGAACAGCTCCAAGGATGGTGACTCCATCACATCCCTGGGCAGCCTGTTCCAATGCCTCACCACTCTCTGAGAAAAGTTTTTCCTATTTCCAACCTGAACCTCCCCTGGCACAACTTGAGGCCATTCTCTCTCATCGTATTACTTGTTACACAGGAGAAGAGGCCAAGCCCCAGCTTATTACAATCTCCTTTCAGGGAATTGTAGCAACTGATAATGTTTCCCCTGAGCCTTCTCTTCTCCATATTATAATAAATTTACCATCTACCTTGCAAGATCAAATATGCAGATGAGACACTTAACAAGATAATGTAGGTAGCTTAAATGGGGCAGTGAGCAACACAGGAATTGCCTAACTGTGGGCCAGGTGTAGCAGTTACAGTTTTGCTTGGTCCGAGCAAGTCTGTTGACAGAAATCATTTCTGACTGAAAGACCAGGAGTTCTGAAATTGACCCTAGAAAAGTTCTTGCTGTCACTCATGTCTCTGGGGACCCTGGGAGACTATAGATCTCATATTTTAATAATCTTAATAAATATGCTTCTCTAGGTTTTTCATTTTTATTTTTTTCCCTCATGCTCAGCATATAATTTGAAATTCCTGGCAATCATGAAGTAGAGGGAAGCAATTTGTCAGCCTCCAGGCAGTGATAATTATTCATGGGGGAGCTAATTCAGGTGATAACATTGCAGAGATCCAATTAAGGCTAAATTCTCCATTTTGTCATTATGTCCTCAACATGAAGGGATAAAGTAATACGGAAGGATGGAAAAAAGTACTAGCACTGATAGTCTCATTCTAGTGAACAGCAACCACATTGAGCTCTAATTGGTACTGTTGCCAGAAAGGGCAAGAACTGACATGCTGTGGATCAGAGTTAGCAGAGAACTATTGGAGAAGATCAGGTTGAAAGCATCATGGCTTTGATGCATCTCTGACCTCTTCTGGCCTCTCTGGCTTTCAGTTGACTTCTGAACCTATTCCACTTTGACTGGGTATTTTCCAGACCTAACAATGAGTGATTTAGTCATAGAGAGTTTTGGTCAAACATTTGAAATTGCATTTTCAGAAAAGCTACAGTCACTGGACCTGTAGGAATAGATGAAGCTTGCTTTGCTGTGAGGAAAGCCAGGAAATCAAAATGTAGGGAACAATGGCATGAGAAATCCACACCAGCAACCACAAGTCAATTCAAGTGTACACACAAAGGGTCCTGAACAATTTGCTGGTTTGAGCTTCATGAGAACTCATTACCCCTCTATCAGCATGGATCTGGTAAGCCTTGCTGAGAATCAGGGCTTATTAGCTTCCACACCAAGCCAAGCTAACAAATCTCTGCAGAATCTGGAGTAGCCTTGGTCCTCTGTATTTTCTACTAACTTATGTATTCTGGATATGGTCTGTTCTCGCTAAGCTGATCTGCCTTGGTGTGTCACTATAGAAGTCTTTGTGGTCTTAGCCACATATCTAAATATCACTTCCCAAATCATAAGTGTAACATTTGTTTTTTTATTCCAGACTTGTTCCAAAAAATACCCCAAACCTCTGAAGAAAAAAAAAGCCTCAAAAGCCTCCATCACATTTATTAACATAAATTTGTGCAATCAAACCCACACAAATGGCTGTGTCCAACTCTGAGAAATCTACTTGGGAAACTCTGTGTTTTAAATATTATTATAATGTGCAGTGCAGCAGTGCCTGGAGCATTGAACTAAGCACCGCTTCTTCAAATCATACCGTAATTAAAAAGGTAGCTTATGTCTACATTAAGCACTGTGGAAAAAAATAAATATGGATTGGGAAATGTGCTTGTTTACTGAGATTAAAATTTTCAGTGCACTTTATGGAGAAACTCTTTACAGCCAGTGGCCCTGTAAAATGCCTGAGATTCAATGTATTTTAGTATTCTTATAACTCAAGGCATTTCTACTACAGTGGCTTATCCTGGAGAGAATCTGCAAAATAGCTAGAGGCAAATTACCGTGTGTTGCAAATCTGCAGTTGTAAATACAAGTTAATGATTTTCCTTTTTTTTTTTTTACTTTCTTTGGTATGTAGTGATTTTGCTGCCCTTCACTGAACATAAGCAAAGTTATTTTTTAGCCGGAGAGCTTAATCAAAGCAAATACCACTGCAAGGATATAAAATAAAGATCCACATAGGTTGAAAATACCTATCATAATCTGCTCATCAAAAAGCCAACAGAAAAGAGTGTGAGAAAAACCAATGCTCTGTGAGGAAACCTCCCAGTAGATGTAGGGCTCATTGGGTGCAGTTTTCTTACTTCTAATGCATTCTCTGATTTCCCCCAACCCCAACATTTGCTGGGCTGTGGGATTTCACTTCTGTTTTGAGGACCCCTCATCTCAGCCTGCAGACACCTTCCTTCAGTCTCACTGCTGTCTTGGAAAACTCCTCAGAAAACATGGCATGCCAATAAACCATTTTTTGATCCATCATTTTATTTGCTTGTGGTCCACTACGCAAACCTTGTCTTCACTGTGTTCGCTTTGTTTCCCTTAACTCTTAATGACCAGAGTATTCATCTATATCTTAGCTAGTCACTCTGAGGTTCCCTTTGGATGGAAAGAGAAGGGCATCTCCAGGGAGGGAATCTGCCTACGTCTTATTCATCTAACCTGTCTAGACATCTGTGATAAAAGTATTCTCTGCATAGAAACTTATGTTTCTACATCTATATCTAGAGAGCAATCCAGACCCCTAATGTAATATCACAGTATTTTAACTGAGATGTATAAAAGTAGTTACATGAAATGAAGAGAGGTGAAAGTGTAACACGGCAATAATAGTTTCAATGTAAGGCTAGAATTAGTCAGCTGAAAGAAATTAAAAGTCACACGTAAATGCCAATTCCACAGGAAAACAATTGGGAATTATTTATTCAGGATAGATTGTGTCACCTTTTGACATGGACTTTTTTCTGTGCATACTTCAGTGTTTCTGACTTTTTTGTTGTTATTCATTGTCCCAGTCTGTATTCAGACTTTCTGCTGCCTCTTAGAATATTGTCCAGGAATTTACTGAAAAGTTTTTTATGTACTGTCTGTTCCTTTTGTATCAGAAAAACTATGTCTCTTTTTGGGGTGTTTTCAGAGAGCTCACACCACTAATGGCAAAGTATTAAGAGACATCAAGGGAGGATTGAGCAGTGGGACATGCTGTTAATTAGGAGCCCACATTCTCTTTGTCACTTAATATCTCTAATGAGGAAAAAACTCACCGAAACAGAAAGTGTGAAGCAGCAAGTTCTATTATTTATAATTCATTCGTTGCTAGTGGTGAATGAACTTAATTTGAATTCAATAACTGACATGAGAGGATAAAAAATTCCACTCTTATCCTTTCTAATTCATTGGAATTCAGCTATCAGCTCATGATTAATGAGGGAAGTAAGCAAACTTTTCACCAACTAAATGCTGCACTGGGCTATACACACACATAAGTCCTTTCAGTTTTTTATATGCAAATTCTTACCTTCCCTTTTTTTGTCTTTTTTGTTCAAGTTTTTAAAATCTGCTCCTGTAAGACTATGTATTTCATTGTCTTAAAATAGATACATGCTTTGCTTTGTCCTTCTAGATCCAGATTCACAGCCAAATGTTTTCAGCCAGCATGTGGCGAATCTTAAGAAATGCCAGATCACATTATTCAACCCAGAGACTGAAAAATGCCAGTCCTTTGAAGAGTCAAGCATTAGGGAAATGCAGTCCATTGTGAAGTTTGGTGCATGCAAGCAGCCATTGAAACTTCCATATAAAATTATCAACCTTTGGAGGAAACTGAGAGCTATACCTGATGAATGGTTTTTCTTCTGTTGATTTACTTGATTCCTCCTGAACTTAAAGTACATGTTCTATATTTCTGAGGGTAAAAGAAGGTACTTCAGTAACACGTGCTTTATTGCTGCTAGATGCACAACGAAAAGGCTTTCAAGCAACTATAGGGATTCCAAGAGCTACTTTCTTTTGCAATTGATAAGCTTGGAATAAACAGACAGGGTGCATTTAATGTTTATTCAGACCAGACAACTTCTGAAATAATGGTTGTAATTAAAAATTCCAATGGGCCAAAAGCACAATCAGGTGCTGTGATGCTTTATCACTCAGCAGTAATGACTCAAAAGCTTTATCAACACCCCTGTCCTCCCACTACTGTTTTGCTGTTTAAAATCTGTTTGATACGGTCAGTGCAAAATCATTGCACGTGATTGTGGCTGTTTGCTCTGTATAAAGGGACCGGTTGAGGTCGCTGAAATGCAGATATTTCAACTGCTTTCAAATCCATCAGTACAAAGCAAATTGTATTAATAGGTGTAAAGGTGGATGTGGAAATCAGAGCTGGGACAGGGCTAGATCTAACTGTAATTTTGGGAACTGGAATTTCTTCTAAATGGAATTAATGCTAAGCATTTTGTAGCTGTGCAAACAAAGCATTGTATATTAAAAATGAATGTGTCCTGGTTCATTATCATTGAGCCCTAAGGAACAGAATCTAAAGATTTGCCATAGCAACTTAGCAGCAGCTGAAAGGGAGTCAAGGTTGAGACACTTTTGGTTGTTTACTCCAATTCCCAGCTCAATAAATTCTCCTTTAGGTCTTAGACACCTTTATGTGCATCTCCCAAACTTCGAAGAAATCAACATGATGCCTTACTGCTCTGAGAGAAGTTGGTTGTCAACAAATCATAGAAATTCTAACTTGGGAACTTTGCCAAATTATAACTGAAGAGTTTGGATGAAGCAGCTTATGAGAGTTGATTGTGGCATGCAGGGCTGGTTTCATGTGATGTCTGTTACAGCCTTCAATCTCCCTGTCTTTTTGGAGGCAGTGAACCCCCGTAGATCTCTGAGCATCAGATCAAGGCTCCATCGACAGAACTCTCCTGGGATAGCTGCACAGCAGGTTTTGATAAGAGCAGTCTGACATCCACATGATAAATGTAAGCTTTGAAGACATCCCAGCAGTGAAATCTTCACACATGACAATGTCAGTATGGGTGTTGGAAAGATTTACCAAGGGAAGCAGAGAGAGAGCTGTATGAAATGCTCATACCTAAATATTGCAAGGAGATTATATATGCTTATATAAATATCTGTAAGGGTATATGTTAGTGGTAGATATATGCTGTACCCTGTCTTCTTATGCATGTACCTTGTCTTCATTTAAGCTAGTTGCCCAGTCTCTCTCTAGAGTCAGTGCTGTGCTCTTGGCACTTTCAGAGAACAATTCATCTAATTCAGAAATAGATTACTCAGGCAAATCATGCTCTAAGAATGTCTGTTTTTCACAGATGAGTGGAAGGAGCCTCAAGTGATTAGCTGAGATGTAAACATCTATATTAAAATCATTTAAAGTTTTGTGACTTGAATCCCACCCACACTGGCACACACAGACACACACACAGTGTGCATATATTGTAGAAGCTGTAATGTCATTCTCTACTGCTGTTTCTGCTGTGGATTCTTATCCCTCGAAATTCCTTCTAAATTAGTTTGTAACTTGAATTAGCACTGCTGAAAGTTGTTGATGATACACCCATTTTCAGGTCATGGTCTTCAAGCTGGTTGAGTTTAGAATTCATACAATATCCCGAGTTGGAAGAAATCTGCCAGTATCATTGAGACCAACTAAGGCATCTCTCTGTACATCCCTCTCAGGCTTCACAGCACTGTTAGTCTGAATTTCTGGGGGCAAGGTTTTAGTTTGACACCTAGGTATTACTGTTTGAATTTGATAGAGAAATAGCTACAGCTTACAGAACTGTACCTGTACTTTAGTAGAATGACAGAAACTCTTAAAATTCTCTTTATTGAAAGGCAAGTGGGGATAATTGAAATTTTAGTGCAGTTTGTTCACTTACCTTGGCTTATTCCTAGGCAATTGAATGGTCCAAATTATAGAAGACAGCAGAGAGCTGCATTTGGAAAATCTATGTTAAATGACAGTATAGAAAGTTGGGTTTTATGATGGTGTTTATCAGACATGTTTGGAAGCGATCAGATAAACACACACAAAACCTACACTTGTGAATGGACTGTTGAACTTGAAATGTCTTTTCAGACTGGAAAATTGAGACTGGTTTGGAAGGTGACTCATTTCACATGTACTGGTTTTGTACGAGTGTCTGAGTTGTTACTACTTTTTAGCTGTTCTTTCTCTGAATATGGGATCTTCTCCAGATCCTGCTGGCAGCAGTGAGCATTTTCATTGGCTTCAGTGAGCAATGCTCAGAGTCAGAACCAAGGTGCAAATCTTTATTTTTCAAAGCAAGGAATGTCACTCTTGCATGCTTGAGAGACCTTTTCCTCGGGTAGTTGTTCAGGATCTGAAACAATATTAATTGAATACTCACTTAACTGTTTTTTAGTTATAAGAGACGCTGAGGAACAGAGAAGGATGAGGGATATGGTGGAAGATAAGATCACCTAAGACAACAGGCAATACATCCAATACAGATATTATTTTGAAATTTTTGTGTAGTATCTGGCTCACATAACTTATGATTATATGTAAAATAAACAGGAAAATGAGACAACTCTCATATACAGTAATGCAAATGTTTTCTGAAGAGCCTCAGACTGGTTATGTGCTTTGGAAGATCATTTATTGGCAGTTACAAAAACAACCATCTTTCTCATTCTGCTGTACTAAGTACAGACTACCTAAGAAATTTTAAATAATCAACTGAAAATTGAGAACAGGGAATGTCTGGTGATTCACTCAATTTATTGAAGTGATCTCCCTGATGTCACCGGAGCTACAGCATTTCACACTTTCAATTATACCTGTGAAGTTTTCAAAGGTCTTTAACTGAAATGCTGTAAGTAAGACACACGTTGTTAAAGTTGGAAAAGACCTCTAAAATCATCGAGTCCAACTGTCCACCAATATTGCCCACAGTCGATGCATTTGATATATCTTCAGTTGAAATAATCAGCCACCTCACAAACTGCAGTGGTTTTTCCTGATGATTACTATACTTCAGCACAGATACTTGTGAACAGTTGAGGAAAAACGAGGTTAGTCTGCAATTTTTAATAACATGTCAGAGACAAAAAAGAAGCAGCTAATGGAGAGTGAAAACAGAACATGTAAACAAATCAGTCAAAACAGCCTCGCCTTGGCTTGACATTTTGTATCTACATGTTTATCAGATCTTCATTCTGATACTCTTCAGTATCCAGTGTGAAATGAGTCCAGCTGACTCCTTCCTGAGATGTGGTTCTGCATCTCACATACTTCTCACATATCAACTCACTCCTTTGAAGTTCAGTATGGGGTCTGGTGACCCCAGGCATGCAGCATGAGATCCCAGAGATGCTGGGTACTTGAGCTGCACTGTTGCTGCTGCCTGGAAAGACCACGTATCCTAGCCCAATGCACTCTGCCCAGCTGCAATGTGAAGCAGCAACTCTATCACCGAAGGCTGAATCTCCAGTTGTGGCAAAAGGGGAGGAAAAACAGATTATTTTGCATTTAATTGTGGTTGTAGCTCTGCAAATTATAGAATTTCTGTTCAAGATGAAAAGCTATTGCACATGGTACTAAGCACCTAGAGCCTCACATAAATGCACTGCAGCCTACGGTAATCTCAGATAACAAGCTCTGCTTAAAGCTCAGAATACAAAGCAGCTCCTTATCAAAGCCTTTCTTGTCTAATTCATCTTTACATTATCAGTAAAACTTGTTAGATATGAAATAATTGGCTAAGATCTGAAATCATGTTCTTAGTGCTAAATTATTAATGCCTGCTGAAGCAGCTTCAGTAGAAATAAGTAGTGCATACTTCTGACCATTTTCCTTATTTTTCTGTTTCATAAGTTATTAAAATCCAGTCCCAGAACAGGTACATTGCTTGACATGCAATGCCTGTTCTAAAGAAGCAACACCTTTTTCTTTTCTCAAGAGATACCTTAATTGCTTTTCATTGCACATGTATTCTGCTTTCCAATTCCCCAGTGGGACTGCCTGCATACTGGTTCAGAGCCTCATCTGGCAGGAAAGCGTCAGCTAGAATCATTTTCAAGCTAGAAGATGATGATGAAGAACTTGGCCACGTGTGGAAATAGGATTTGTTTGAAATTTCTATAACCAAGATAGTCACAGCTTCAGACAGCCTCATTTCTAAACAGAGACTCAGAATGTGATCTGTCAGTGCAGAGGGGAAAAGTGACAATGAAGATAAACTGTCTGAGGTTTAAAATGGCTGAAAGTGAGTCAGCAAAACATGCAGTTAAGCTTTGTCTGTTCTACTTGAAAAAGCAGTCTACTCTGACAAACAGTTTCTTAAAATATTTCCATGTCAACAGCTACAATTGGGCACCATCGGTTTGTGCAGTTCTCAACTGGAAAAGTACAGTTAGATCATGAACGTAGAGAAGGAAACTCATTGAAATGGAAGCTCCTGGAAATACAGTCAAAAGGTTTGAAATCTAAATATGCTCATTGGCACAGCACTGGCTAGTAGATGTTCATAGAACAGTGGCCAATGTGAGAGAAAGAGATAAGATTGCTTGGCCCTGCTAGGTTTTCCACCTAGGCATCTTAAATGGAAAAGCTATAAGGAGAAGAGGCTCTCCAAACTAGCTGCACTGGTAGAAAGCTGACAACAGTGTTGAAACTGAATATAACTGCTGAACAGAGCAGTGGGAATTCTCTTTTAAAGAGCCTTCCAATAAAGATAAATGAGAAGGAACTTTTGTCTCACTGCAGAGCAGTCCATCTGTGAGAAGGAATCTCAAACAAGTTAAGTGATGAAACTGAGGAAGAGATCAGTGCCTTCCCATCCCTTTTGTAGAGGTACCAGAGAGAGAAATGACTGTGCTAGCTCTACAGCAAGCCTGCAAAGGACATGGGGAATTGTCTACCAGAGATGGGGAACACAAGGAGCAATTCAGCAGCTCCATCTGGTCACTCCTTGATGCCCTACATTTGAAACAAGGAATAAGGTCTTGCAGCAGAAAATCTGGGACCTCCCAAGCCTCACCAGCATCACAATGAGTAGATGCTGCTTTAGATGCAGCTATGGTGCAAACTTTGCTGTCAGTGATCATCATGTGGCACCAGTCAATAAGCCTGGTAGGTAGGATCTAATCCCGTCTGAATGTGTTTTGCATTCAGAGCACACCGAATAGAAAAGCGTACCAGAGATCACCACATTTGTATGTGTGTATATACGTACATCAATCCAAAAGTAATGCCATCTATTTATTTCCACGGGAACAGCAACAGATACAAAGAGCACAATAAAACTATTAGCTAGAGAAAATTCTGAGGTACAAAACACTATTTTTCTATCATAGCAACCACTGATGAGATGATCAAGACACTAACATGCTTGTGTAGAAATGTAGCTAGTAACAGAAGACAGATGTTCGGTAAAGTCGGCCAGATGTTCTTCAGTAAATAAGAGTCAAGATAATGAAGAATTCATACACTTTCCATAAATACTACTTTTTTCTGATGTTTTTCACTTGACCTTGCAGACAATGCAATTATTTCACCCAGGATATTGCACTGCTGTAATTATTAATACATCTGCTAGCACCACATATTATTTACCGCTGTACAAGAAAGGCAATGGTGTATTGCTGTTTCCACTCCCACATCTTCCTTCTAGTTGTTATGAATGATCCTGGCAGGGCAGGCATCTGAAAGCTTTGTGAAATATTAAGATGGAAGAGTGAAATAGAAAGATTTTTTTGGCCTCATATTTCTTAACACTTTAATTTTTTTTATGCCAGTTTTGAATAGTTTTTACCATGCTGATCATAAGTGTGCCCTTTCCATATCCAAGAAGTATCAGTATTCCTTTCTTTCTGGGAATCAAAAAGGTCTGTAAGTGTTATCTCTGCAGCCATACAGTCTTTATTAATGTCCTTGAGACACTTTAGAATCCAGGTAGAGGTTGCAGTCACTAGCTGTTGTAATTGAAGACACTGCAAGACAATTTCTACAGATAAATATCACAGGTTATCTATCAGTCATGAAGAAGAAGCACAAACTAATGGCCATCAAGCAGTATTTTGCCTCTTTCATAGATGGTTCAAGACACAGAATCACACACATTTCAGACCTTTCCCTGTTCCCTTCTGCACCCAGGCAGTTGGATTTGAATTTTTCAGGATTCATTATACTGAGACTACTGAGAGAACTCTTCTTGTGTGAAAAGTACAGCTGAGATTTGAAAAATGTCCATGTATTTCTCTAGGGGGAAACTGCTATCTATGTGAACTTATCTTGAAAACAGCTTAACAGAGACTTTAAAGAGAATCAATAACATTTTCAGTGGAAGTGCAGGGGCCATGAAGCAATGTTTCTAACATGATTCACAGATTCAAAATGCAATTCCCTCTTCTGATATTACCACTGAAAGTGATTTTGTTCTTCTAGTACGGTAGTATATCCACAGCAAGCAATTGCAACAAGAAGGCTCTGCTACAACAAGGAGCTGGGAATGCAATATCTTGTGAAATGCCCTGCAAAGGACATTCACCTTCAGAATGATTCTGCTGTGATGTCTCTTCCAAACATGCTGTTACAGGCAGATTTTAGTGACATCCATTTTCTGTTAATTTAATTATAAATTTATCACATTATTAAATAACT
The DNA here is from genome assembly GCF_905368555.1 of Meleagris gallopavo. Classification (NCBI taxonomy): domain Eukaryota; kingdom Metazoa; phylum Chordata; class Aves; order Galliformes; family Phasianidae; genus Meleagris; species Meleagris gallopavo. Next base: position 186,989,663 of record NC_139404.1, on the reverse strand, counting down.
AGATTTTAAGGCAATTTATTTTTGTTATTATTTAGCCCTGTTAGTATCTGGTCCTGATCTCACACTTGCCCTTCTTTACAGAAAAATGAATGATCTATGCTGCCATTAACGTGTTCAGAAAGCTGCTCTTTAAGCTGCTGATAGAATTATTAGGAGCTGCTTAATTTCAGCACACAGCTCTTCTTCAAATCTGATTCATAGGGTTTCATTCTGTCTGAAGTAAATCCCAGCTAAAGTGTAATTGCTGTCATCAGTCTTTACTCTGGTTTCAAATCAGAGTCATTCCAGAAGTAAAAACTTGAATTCTTCCTTCATCAGTGATGTTTGCAAATGGATTCCTCTTGAAAAGCACTTAAACTTCAGCAGAAATTTCAGCAAAACTGAACTGGGCCTGAATTGTATGATTGTCTCTGGAAATCTAATCATCTAATTAGGTTTGAATAATTTGTTAGAATAACTGAAGCTGGATCCAAATCATAGCAGTAAGGAAAACAAAATATGATTGAATACAAGCTGACTCACTTACTATCAGGGTCTGCCTTGAGCTTACTATCCAGCCAGACCTAGAAGTTGCTGTACAAGGTGACGCACACCTTTGAAGCCCACAGCTCATACCACCTTCTGATGCAGGTGCAGTAACCATAGACATTCAGCATAGGCTGTAAGCTTCCCTGCATGGAAGAAATGAAGCCTGGCAATCATGTATCAGTTTCAGTGATACTGGGGCAGAGACGTGGATGGATTTACCGGTTCTGTTCTAGCACATAGATCTGATCTCATTCAGCAAGTGCCTCAGAACTTACTATAGTAGAATCATAGAATGGTTTGGGTTGGAAGGGATCCTTAAAATCATGTAGTTCCAACCCCCTGCTATAGGCAGAGACATCTCCCTCTAGACTAGGTTGCTCACAGCCCCATCCAGCCTGGCCTTGAATGCTTCTAGCAAGGGGGCATCCACAGCCTCACTGGGCAGCCTGTCCAGAGACACTGGAACATACCTGAATAAGCAACGCTTTTGCATAGATCAGGAACGATGTCTTTTTATTACAGATGCTATGTTAACACAATCATCTTTTAATATCTTGATACTTTCAGGAATCTGTATAATTTTAGATTACTTCTAATTTGCTTTTATTCACATTTGTTTGATGCTAAGATTCTGAAAATGCTTAAAAAGAACATTAGGAAGACAGTAATCAGTGTTCAGTAATCAATGTATCACTTTTGCATGAGTAGTAGACAGTGATTCAGTCATCAGTACTCACCTATAGTCTCCTTTAAGAATATCACAGCCTCCTTTGGGGCAAAACTATCTGTTGGATTTTATCCAATCTTTTCAGCAGCTTTGGCTATAAGAAGTCCAGAGGGAGGAAAAAAAAAATGATGTAAATAAAATATCAATCAGCAGTCAGGGTATTTCTCACTGGAAGAATAATAGGGAATTTGACTGAATTAATGATTTGAACATTAGCCAGCTGAATGCAAGGATCATTTCTGGATTTAGTGTCTGGAAAACATGAAGTTGTTTTCCTCTTGGTCAAGTGTGAAAGAGCTGTACTGTTGGTGCTTCTTAAGGTACTGTAGTTTCATTTCTTCTGTATTAGCATTCCAAAGCCATCAGGCACAGTATAGACCTAAAAAAAAATATTCCTTTTTAGTGTGGGCAGTATGCAGAGGGGTCAAAGTTTCCTTTCTCTAAACTTTGTAATTGCTATAATCTTCCTTGGTTAATTTCAGCAGCTCTTGATTTGCATTAGGATGACAAAAAGAAAAATTCCTATTTGGGTTGATGCATTCTAAATTTTTAAGAAAGGACATTTAAATTATCCTCAATGTTGATTTCAATGTTGCTTTTTTAGGATATTTTATTAAAATATTAAGTTGAGCTTTTAGTGTTCCACCTATGGAAATGCAATACATACCCCAGTGTGTTATACTAAAGACTCACATTCATTGTTATTCCAGCCGCTTTGGTGTCTAATTATATTCAAGAGCTACAGCAGATGTGAATTTGAAATGGGATTTTGTTAAATTAGGGAGGAACAGACAGATAAATTTATGGAATAGGAAAATTATTTCTAAAAGTGTTTACTTAAAAATCAGTAATAATTTTATGGCTCCTACAAACAGCAGTAAAACTCATCTGCAGATCGTATAAATAATGGTTAATGTAGTGTGAATCAGTGGATCATACAGCATTGTCATAACTCAGGCGAAAATCAAAATGCTAAGAAAAATTTTACTCCAGAAGATATCATTTAGAAGTGACCTGCCGGTTAAAGGACACAAAGAGCTTTCTATTATCTCTGAGCTCTTACTGGAAGAAGATAAGTGGTATTATTCTGGAACTGAGAAGCTCAAATTCTGCATTAATTTAAGACCTAAAAATACAGAGTTTTGTTATTAGAGAGAGATGGAGTGGTGCTGAAGCACTGTGATGGCTTGTTTATTAATTGTAGGACGCCTACTTGTAGCTAATAGAGATAAAATAGAGTTTGAATAAGTCATCTAAGAGTCTTTCAGTCATAGAATGCCAAAGTTTGAGGTCAACGTTTATCAGAAATTTCTGAATTAGATGTGTGAAAAGAGGTTGGATTTTTCTTTTTTTTATTGCCAAGAAAAGGGAGGAAATATGTGAGTCGCCACTCAGTTTTTCCAGTGGGACCAGAAAGTTGCTTCTAATGCTTAAATTTCCAGTTAATATGTCCTTAGCCCCTAACTATGAAGTGTCATAAGCAAGAAAATTGCAGTAGGTTTAAGAAAAGGATAGTCAAGTTTCTTCCTTAATTCTGTCCTATTGCTATGATGCTGGACACACATGATTCAGGAAGAAACCATGTTGACTCAAATAAACTACTTTGAAAACATACCACCATATTCTTTCCTTTGAAAGCGTATCATATACCTGATCCTTCATACATTTCTGTTACAAGAGTCTGAGCAAATGAAATTTGAAGTCTATGTAGTTTTAAATTCTCTTATTTCTCTTTAGAGTTGCCATTCTGGAAATGAGTTAGCAACAATCCAAGATTACCAGCATGTGGTCTGTCTCAAACCTTATTCTAGAGGCCTTCTAAGTTAAGGACTTAGAAGAAGGAAGAGGAAGAAGGAATTAGCAAATAGGGAGGATTTCTTGTAGTTATATTTTTGCTATATACAAAAAGGGTACACCTATGAGAGAGGACCAGGAATGCTGAGATGCTGGCAAAAACATGTTTCTTCTTTGAGTATTACTAGAAAGTAGACTTGCTCACATGCAGGTCAAGTATGTCAGTAAGATCCTCTCTGAGAAATATTTATACCAGAAACATTACCATCTCTTGAAGTCAAATACAAGAAATGTTTTTCATGATGTGCTTCACCTCTGCTCAAACTGTATACAGGACACTTTATGGGGTAAAGATTATTTAAGAAATCAGCAATCCAGACTATTTCTGGGAAAAATGAAGCACCAACAGAAGTAATTTAGTCTAATCGGGGTTGGTGAGAGCTTGTGTGAAAATAGAAATACATTTGAAATAATCATATTGGTCTGAGACTTAGAGATTTTTCTGTATTTCAATGAATGATTTTTTCCCAGTGTGTGTACAGAATAATCTAATCATCCCCAATTACAAGAATATTTGAAACTTTGTTTGAGCTGATTAACTAATTTTAGAATTTATTTCCTGATATCTTAGTGTTTTTCACTGGTAAAAGCAGACTTATACTAGGAAAGCTAAAGCTTTCTCTGTCAATATTTTGTCTGAATGGATTTCCATAACAGATAATTAATTAGTAATTGTGATGAGTAAAATAAAAAATGAGATGTTTATTTCCAGTTCTAGAGTTGTTCTGATGTGGATCTTGCTTAGTAGAAGGGGACTATTCACATTTACTGAAGGTCTGTAAAATCCTATCTACTGCTTTAATGAGGGTAGAAGCATTTACGATTTGACTTCAGTGCATTTTCAGCTGAAAATCACCATTCATACTGCTTCTCATACAAGCAAGCAAAAATAATGTTAAAAGAATATATTACCTTTCTTTGTTCCCTCATATGCTTGCAATTACCTTGTCTCCCAAGCCATAAATGGCTCCTATAACCATTACACAAGGATCAAATTCTGTCTGAGCATAAGCCTCCAAAAGGGACACGGAACAAAGAATTTCCCAAAAAGGAATCATACCTTCATGTGGATATTCCTGATGGAGAAAAGGATGATAGACCTCTGAACCTGCCTGGAAAACTTCCGTTTAGCCACCCCTACTGACTAACATAGTCCTGTAGTTAGAGCAGTTAATTTTAGAAAGTTGAAGCATGTTTTCCTGTTCTGCCAGGCAATTCCTGTGATACCCAGGGACACTTCAGTTGGGCCAGGCACAAGCATTAACGCTCTTTCAATTTTGCAGTCTTATGCCTAACATGCCATCTGCTAGGACCCTTCGGACCTGCCTATCTTCTCCCAGTATTGTCCATTCTCACCCCATACAACTGAGGGCATTAGTCTGAGCTGCAGAATTTTTTGGCTTGTTCTTGAAATTCATTAGGTGCCTGCTGAACCCTTCTTCTACCCTACCTATGTCATTCTACCTGGCCACCCTGTTCTCAAGTGTATCAACTGCACCCAAGTGCCATCATCTCACTTGACAGGGGTGCACTTCTCATATCCTCATTGGTCATTTGTAATGTGTTACTGCACAGCCATCAAGACCTCTGTGGTATCCCTCTTCATGCTGTCCTTGAGGTGGAGTACAGCTCACTAACCCCAATCCTCTGAGGCTGATATTCAGCCAATCTTTTACCTGTCTAGTTGTCCACCCATCAAGACTAATGTTTCCCAGTATTTTGGGAAATAAGAACTAAAAGTCTTGCTAAGCTCAGGGCATATGACAACTGATGCAACTTCTCTCTTTTATCCATAAATGGAATCATTTTATCCTAGAAGGATATTGGGTTGCCCAGACATGATTTACCCTTGATCCATAATGACTGTTCCTGGTCATATTCTTTTCCTTCACATGCTTGAAAATGTGATCTGAGTGGCCTCACACCTCACCTTTTTTAGGCACCAAGGGAGTCTGACCAGCCTGTAGTTTCTCAAATCAACCTTTTGGCCTTTTTCAAAGATAGCTATATTTGCCATTTCTAACCACTGGGAACATACTCTGATCTCTATGATCTTTCAAAGATGACAGAGGCCTGGTCATGACCTTGGACAGTTCTCTCTGCCCATTGCTAAATCACAATATTCTGCAAGTTTTCTTTTTGCTTCATGCCTTCTTCATGCAGTAATTGCTTAACATACATGAATATATGTATGAACTGAAATGATTGACACTACCCTGTTCAGTTCTTGTTCTACCCATCCCTTTAAATGCAACATTTGTAAGTTTCCTGGTTTCCACATCCTTCTCAGTAGAACATAACAAATACCTTGTGTAGATAACCATTAGTCCTTTGATGAACTACAATTATCTTGATCATTAATGAATTATCTAAGAGATCATCAGTCATGGTTTTAAGCTCTTCATTGCATCAATAACACAGATGCAGTCATTGCATTTCACATCTTTCAATTGTTGTTTATTTGTATGTCTAGAACATATAGTGGAGTAAATGGGATTTTGGATGTCTAGGACTCAAGATGTAACACACAAACCTGGAGGATGTTCTCTGTAATTATAATTACAGACATCTATTGCTTTCGGGTGCTGAGCGAGAAGCAAATCATTGAGACTCTACTGTTCAGTTCTTGTTCCCCAGAGCAGTGTTTTGAGATTGTAGTCCATCCTGTGATATACTTTCCCATTCTTGAAATCCAGTTGCGTGTTTCACATGAATTTCTGTAGCTTAATTTGTGGTTAGTCCTTCCTCGGTTTCAGGAAAAATAGGATTAAACTCCTTTGGAACATTATTCCATTCAGTTTTTCTCATCTTACCATCCTTGCTTCGATATGCAAATTAAATGGTCATTGAAAAAATATACCTTTAATTGTGACATATTTTACTATTCTAAGAATTCTACTCAATTGAATAACATCACAATTTGGCTTGCTCTAATGAGAGCATCACAATAAATTCTCATCCATTCAATAATGTGACAGTTTTCTCAAATTTCATAAGGCTTCCTTTAAGCCATAATTAAGCCATCATTAATGCCAACTTCCAATCTGTCTGCTTCTCATACAAATCACCCCTCATAATTAACTTAGTGAGATGAAGAAAACAGAATAATATTAACTACTTTAAAACATATTTTGGCATGTAACACAACCACAAAAATCATGCTTTTCCAACAGCATTCCTTTCAGATTTACGTTAACTGGAAATGAAGAAATGTTTAAATTTTAGGAAGATGTGGTAGCAAGACAGTCTCCGTATTGTAATGTTCTGATTTTTTGAGGCTCTCCCAGATCATTTGTAACAATGTAAAACTTTTCATTGCTTTCACATCACTTCTGCATCATTTTAAATCCTATTCTCATCCTTTTTCTTACGCTATGTCGGCAGAAGATAATCTTATTTTATTTAGTAAACCTCTAGGTTTTGTTTAGTAAAACTGAGGGATGAGCTGCTACTCTAAATGACAGGAAGCAAAGTATGTGAGCTTTGAGATAATCCCATTTGTTGACAGCCCGTGAAGGAGGTTAATGCATTTTTGTAAGACTTGCCCAGTATTTGATTTGTTGTGTTCACAGCTAATATTGCTCCTTACCTTCCTTCTCTTATCTCTCAAGATAAGGCCTATGAGACTTCTTCCCATTTTTAAAGTGATGTATTGATTTACTTTCATTGATCTCACTGTACAGTGTTTAAGGAATTGATGCTGCCATTCAGCAACATGGCACACTCTTGTTCTCACTCAAGTCAATTAAAAATGGGTCAGACCTTGAATCACCACTCTCCATACTGAGTAGTTTTCAGAGGCGGTCAAGGAAAATAGATTTCTTGGTCAAAGTACAGGATCCTTTTAAATTTAGCAGCTTGTATTAAATATAGTTACAGATGAGTTATATATACATATATATATATATGTATATAGACATACATAGAGATGATATAGATGAGATAGAGATAGAGGTATATTATTACAATTGATAAGTGGAGAAGTTTGGAACAGGCTTTGTTAAAAGCATTTTCCTAAATGGCTTATAAGAGCACAGTGTCTCCAATATCACCTGTACATATGACAGTAGCAAATGCCATATTATGAGCTACAGGAGCCCAGCTTTGGCATCACATCATCACCTAAATAGATACGTGGTCTGTAGAGGTGATCCAAGGTGCCAAACAGTTATGTAAAGCCTGCATGCAGTAAATGGAAGTACTGTGTAGGGAATTCAGTTTTGCTGTGGTAGGCAGAGAGTTTAGCCAAATGCATCTTTAAGGAGCTCCCTTAGATTGCACAGCACCACCTTAGGGTTGGGTTGGATTGAATAAATCTGTCCTTGGTTTAGCTCGGAGGGAAAACTGAATGCAGGCATATGTCTGTATTCTCATTCTTGCCGAAAGCCTGGCTTTAGTCTCTGTATTAGTACCAGATATTCTGGGAACCTGAAAGCAAAGTTGTACAAGTGAGGACGTGTACTTACTGAGCGACAATCTCTGCTTAAAATATAAGAGGAAGAGACAGTGGTGATGATTCTTACTTTTTGCAAACTATCCTGGCAGGTATATGCCCCTTTTCTCTGTATTACTGTTTCAGTAACCTGGAATCAGACAGTTGGAATAGTACATTGGCAGCTGAATTCCTGAGCCTCTAGTCAAGAGGTTCCCACCAACTACTTCCTCCGAAACTTTAATGTTCCTTACCCCTCAGTCACAATGTCCTTTCAAGGAAAGGGGTAAAAAATGGCTTTTCCACAAACAGCAACCTGATGATTAGGGCACTTTATGAAGATAAGAAAGTTTTAAAAGAAAAAAGCCTTTTCTATTGTGTTTTTCCTGCAGTCAATTTCATATATGCTTCCTGGACATATTCTAAACTTAATAAGATTGAGCCCTTTAAGGATTAAATGCAGCTTGGATATTTCTCTGCCTTAAATGTGAATCCCATAAATGCTTAAAGGAGAGAGAGAAAGACATCCAGGTTTTCATAAATAAATGAGAGCAAATGTACTCTAAAATACCGGGTCTAGTGAATGGAGCAGGATTTCTCATTTTTGCAATAAGAGCTCGGCTCTTAAAATCCATCTAAGTCTATTTTAGGCACCAAAAATAGCAATTCTAAACCTTACTCTAGCTTTGACTAACCTATCAGTGTCCAGAAACTTTTGTCATAGACTGTATTCAATATCCTTTTAGCCTGCTGCACTTGAAGCAGCTATCAAAGAAGTAAGATCAGAAATGGCTCTGATTTTCAGGCTCATCTGAAACTTTCTGAATAGTGATCATCAAGAAAGTCCAAAGCAATTACAATCACAGTCATAGTTATATCTAAAACAAAACACATGCCAGCCTGGAATTTCATAGGGCTGTATAGTCTCAGAGCTACCATTTTCTCCCAAAGAAACCAATAAACTAGCAGGCCATTTTAAAGACAATATCAGTGATTAGCAAAGAAAATATCTCAGTTGATTTGTGAGCCACATTCATTTTAATGAATTCATTTCACTCCAAAATGGGAGTTCCAGCAGCTGCAATGTGTTATGTTGGATATGGCTTTATCTAGCAAACAACAGTGATTTCTTAAAATGTGTTACTGTGGCACAAGTCTTTGGTTTTGACTATGTAATCCAGATAATCTAGCAGCATAGTTTGCACTCAGAACCTTGATTGCTGAGACTTTACTGGTAGTTTACTCCCAATCTCTCTTGTGGAGGAAACTAACTAGTTCCCTTCGAGATCAAATATGGATGTGTAATTTTTAGGACAGTTCACTCAAGAGATTTCTCGAGCAGGATGAGTAAGGCAGCATGGATTTGGTTCTCTTTGCACATCGCATTCTCACAACCCCATTCCAGCAGGCTCTTAAATGATCCTATCTATGTTCTCTTATGTCATCCACGATCAGGACATGCATCACTATTCTGGTGTCATGCTATAAAACATGGTCTTAGAGACTGCAACATGCCATCCACATTACTTTAACCATTTTGAACAGGAATGCAATATTCATAAAATCATAATGTCTAAGGTCTATAGGGTGTGGTACAAGCTCAAAGCAAATCTAAGTCCAGTGCTATGTGGTATGTGCTAGAGGAGATTTACCTTGAATGGTGACATTGGTAGTACTGAGCATTCTAGTTTAGCTAGGTCTAACTTTGTCAGTGTCGTGTAAACATAGAATCATGGGATGGCTTGGGTTGGAAGGGACCTTGAAGATCATTCCAGTTCCCTGCTGTGGGCAGGGTTGCCACTTACTAGATCAGCCTGCCCACAGCTCCATCCAAGATGGCCTTGAATGCCTCCAGGGATGGGGCAGCCACAGCTCCTCTGGGCAGCCTGTACCAGTGCCCCTAATTTCCCCCTAATTTAAAATTAGGGCATGAGCATCTGTTTGTAATTAACTTTCATTAGGACCGTTCAGATTCAAAAAGTTCTTGAGGACAAATATCTAAGTCTAGAGCAGAATGGGTAGACAGTGAAAGCATGTGTCTGCATTATGCTGATTTGGAAATGTCAGGGTATTTTGCAAAGGTGTCAAGAATTATAAGCTCTTCCCCTTCAGCAATATCAGTGTTGTAGATATGCCCTGTGCTTTCTGTTCAATCTCTGTTTAGTGAGTGCCTGTTTCATGACATTTGTAGTAAAGACGTACTGTTGTTTTTAATCTTGCTTCTCCTTAAATTTTGAAGACATTGAAAAAAACAGCAGCTGTTGCTTTAAAATGCAGATAAGTAGGACACTATGCCACTTGTGGGTGTCATCATCACAGATTCATGTTACTGTTTTCTGTCAGCTAGAAGTTAATCACTTCATTTATTACCCTGTCAATCATTCATAAGAAACAAGAACAAAGATGTTTTTAGGGAATAGTGGCATCTTTTTTATCTAAGGCATTTTTTGCATGAACATTTTGATGATATTTCTCTTATCTAGGTTGTTATGAGGTGTAAGCATATAAAAATACAACTTAAAACATTCCTGTAGACATTACTGCTTCAGTATTTACTTAGCATCCAATTTAATGGGTATTTCTCCTTAAAAATTGAAATATCTTTACTAATGATTTGAGAGATATTTAATAATGATTTGAGATACATTTTCCAGGAATTTACCCTTCTACTCATATTTTTCCCCAAAGGCAAAAGGATCTAGATTTGTAGTGGGAGACACTCACTATAAATGAGGAATATTTGAATTACAACAAAAAGAATTGTGATGTTATATGAGGATACTAGATGTATTTAATAGTGTGGTTAAAATATTAATATTAATATCACTGTGCCAGTTTAGAAAGATGTGTATGCATGCACAACCTCACCAACTTTTGTACTTTTAACTGCTGTATGCTGTACATCTTGTACCTGTGAAATTCTGTAATAATATATTCATAGATTTTCATGATGGTGAATAGTTAGTCAATAAAATGTGTGTTTTGGGAAGACTATTCAGATCTTTGTGTTGAGGTACTCAACAATGGAAAACCAGTGAAGTAGTAGTCCATGAATGGATTTAAACTATTTTGATTGAGAAAACTTAATAGCTGTGCCAAGAATTTCAGATCAAAATTAAGTGCACCATCCTTTTTACACATAGCTATCAGGAGAAAGAAAAAAAAAGGGTCTTCTCTGAAAGAAATGTTTTGATAAGAATATAAAAAGAGTCAAGTATCCTTTTATTTGCACTTTTCATAGCTCAAAGCTTTCTCTATAGGAATAGCTAAGAAACAGATATATGGAGAGCAACTTGCATAGCCTGAAGAAAATCAGTGGCCTTAGAGGTGGTCCCAGCTTTGTGCTGGATCCCACTCTAATGCATTATTTATAGGCAGCTGCATTGCATATGTACAAATGTGTAAATGGAGTTTTAGCTTGAATTCCTTAGTTGGCTTCCACAACTATGGCAGCACATAAATACAAATATAGTCTTTCAGGTTTTCATATGGCAAATAAGCCAGGTTATAAAGATCAGACCCAAGCCCCGGTGATATAGGGTGAACATGTGAAGGTCGACCCAAGGTCCTTCCCACCCATTATGCTACCTCTAATAGTACCTGATAGCTGAACCTCGGACACTATGGAAATAGCCCTTGATGGATTTTTTCTTCTTTGGAAGAATTTTTTTATGCCCATTGTCATGGTTTACCCTCTACCACATGTGTCCTCTACCACATCCACTGGTTAATTAAATCATATATATTATATCTTAGTCCTTAAATTATGATTCCCTCCCTTTTGAATTGTGAGAACAGTGAAAAATAGTGTTCTCCTCTTCCCCAAAACTCTTAACGTCATTAGCTTTTATCATACTCTGGTTTTGGACACTTTTTTTATAGATGAGAAGTTCTCATCTGTCTAATTTATTCCTCTGAAAAGAATGTCCTTATGAGCCTCTCTGTTCTCTTTCTGCCTTTTGCAGATCCTCTTTGGGATGAGGACTATTGGTAGTAACAGAGTGCAGGTGAATGTGTATTGTGGTGTAATAAGAGTTATTTCTGCTCTTTGTTAATTTCGTCAAATTCAAGGAACAAATTTGCCTTTTTCATGACTGTCATATATTTAATCTATATTTTCCCAGAAAAACAGAGAAAATCTTTTTCTCTAGGAAGTAATTGTTTAGCAAGTGCATAGCAGTATGTCCAAAGACCAGAGGTATTCCCCATTCCTCACTTTGCCTTTTTGGACACTGAGTTTCATCAAGTAATTTTGTCATCCGATCACTTGATATTTTAAGATTCTTTTGTAAGTTTTCTCAGTTAGTTTTTAGGTTTGCTTGATACTTCAGCATTTCCTGTAAGTATTATGGCTTCATCTTTTACTACTTTTTCTAGATCACTAATGGGAACTTCTTTGTTGAGGAGCCCTGGTTTTGAATCCTTGTTTCTTATCCTTTAGATACGCACTAATCCTTCACTCCCAGACTACTATGATATATATGTCTTATGATTTTTTTGTTGAGGAAGTTACTTATAAGCTTTCTGGAAATCCAGATTCATCCTGTCAGCTAAACCAGGAGTTTACTGATCCTCTAAAGAAGTTAAGTAGATCTACCTCTTAGTCAACACAGACTTCCTTCGAAAAAATAGCTTTGCGTTTTACTCTTCCTCGTGTTTGAGTCACTCATCTGGCCCTAATCATTCATTATTATTCACTTTATTGATTTGTTATTAAACTTTGTCAACTGACACATCAAGTGCAGACAGCTCAATTGATTTGACAGGTCTGAAAAGCTCTTCAGTGGGTTCATGCTGAAACTCATCCTGGAGCTGATAGTAAATAATTCATTTAGCTGTATTGCTATGGCCTGTTCTTTTCTGAGCTTTCTTATTACACCCCAGTGTCCTGAGTAATTGGTATTTAGTATCTGAATGCTGCACAACTCTTACTGTTGGCATCCATTCTCCTGTGAGGCAGGGAAATGTCATCCATCTCTCCTTTATAGATGCAGATGCTGGGTTCCAGAGAATCATAGAATCGTTAAGGCTGTGAAGGACCTCTGGGATCATCTAATCCAACAATCCTCCTACCACCAACAGTGCCCACTAAACCATGTCCCCAAGTACTACATCAACCCTTTCCTTAAACACCTCCAGGGACAGTGACACCACCCCCACCCTGGGCAGCCTGTTCCAATATCTCACCAGTCCGAGAATAAATTCTTCCTAATACCCAACCTGAAACTCCCCTCGAGCAGCCTGAGGCCATTACCTCTTGTCCCATCAACTGACATTTGGTAAAGGATTCTGAGTAATAAAACATTCAGGTTTGCAAATCCACCAATTTGCATCTTCTTTGAGCACAGAAATTTCAGGGGATGATCTCAGTGCCTGAAAGGCATCAGTGTGGATGTGACAGAAGAATCAGGTTCCAAAGTTTAGATTCATGGCAGCAAGTACATTGAGGGTTGGGATACTTACAGTAGCCAACTGGAAAAGCTAAGAAGACAGAGACATGTGAAATTCTGAGTCTTTTTAGTCTCTGTGTTTCCAGGATGGAAGGGACTCCCTGCATCCAGTGTTGTTTTGGTGCCCATTCCTGCTCTAGATAGAGTTGAGTATCCCAGTTCCTCGAGGCTGATCTTCCATGAACTGCCAACAAGTAGTCGAGAAGAGATGGAAAAGTATCTTTTTCACAGCACTGAATATATCTTACAACTCAAATAGCCATTCTTCATCCCATTTTTAAGCTTTAGTTCTGATAGGATTAAAGGGAAGCATGTTCTTCTCTCAAACACACAGTTTGGCAATGCAAGGCTGTGCCTGTCTCTGAACACAGTGAATGAGCCTGGACTTGGGCATGGGCTCACATCAGAGATCATCGGAAAGCACACATCTCCACTGTTGCATGTAAAAGATCATTCAGCCTTGAATAAAGGGAAGAACATTAATATAAGTAACGAAACAAATCAAGAAAATGGAAAATTCGAACTCACCCTACCAAAGAACAGTAATGCAATGAGACTGATAAATCAGTGGCAATGCATTATTGCTGCAGCTGCAGGAGATATAAAGATTTTCAGTCTTGTCTTTCCTATTTGTGACACTTGGGAAGATTTTTTGAAGTTAATAGTCAGAAACAGCTGCGTTCTGCAAGGGAGGTTTTGCAATAAATGACGTTGTGGTAAAGGAAATAGCGCATGAATTTGTTATTTAAAGGAAGAGAGATCATAAAGCTAAAGGAACATTTGAAACTAAGTTTCATGTTATATAGTCTGTTTTTTAAGGATTTTTTTTAAATTTATATTATTTCATCATACTGTATCTTTTACTGATTTGTTTATATAGAAAAACTGAAAGTTGCTCTTTGCAATACAAGCTCATTAAATTGGTTTGCTTCCAGAGCTTAATGACAGAACTGCAGTGATAAATCGTAGCTGTGGAACAGAAACATTTCCGACTTTGCTAGAGAAACAGATATTTCTTCAGCTGTTTGGTGAGAAATATTGAGTTCATGAGACTGAAAGAAAAGTATAGAATAGATAGCACTTGCACAAGTTGACCTACACAACAGAATGGAGTTTGAGCCTGTATGACCAGATACAAGAATAATATACCTGAACATAAGAGAAATGCTTTGATGTAGTTGTAAGAAAATTATTTAAAGACAGCATGTCTGGGAATCAGGTGCTGTGGTATTGTCTACAAACATAAAGCACATGTGCAAAGGGAGTTTAAAATTCATTTTATACAATATCTCACTTTTTACTCTGTAGCAGACTTCAGGTTGCTAAAATAATCCCAATCATCAAATACAAACTCATTGATTCATAGAATCATTTGCGTTGGAAAGGACCTTTAAAGGCCATCTGGTACAACTCTTCTGCAATGAACAAGACCATCTTCAGCTCAACCAGGGTGCTCAGAGCCCAGAAACACAGGGCAGTTATGCAGGCAGATTCAACTTCCCACCTTTCAGATCTATTTTCCTCCCTAAAAGTAACAGCAATTTGGTTTTGCAGCTATTTTGGCTCAGAGGAAAGGTCCATCTAGCCAACTGCCCTTTCCTTGAGAGTCGGTAGTAGAAGATGTTTAGGGGACATATAAGAACAGGGCATATATGGTCTGATCCTCTCCCTGTTGTATACCGCAGCTTTCTCCAAAGTGAGCATCCTTCCTCAGACCTTAAACCATCCACAAAATGGCACTGTTCTTTTCATGTTGGAAGAGAATGAATGAGGTTATGAAATAATTTGTCCAGGCAAAAAAAAACCTAAGGAATATGTCAGTTAATTTTATTCACACAAAGTGAAAGAAATATTCAGAGACATTTGTTTGTTCACTTTCTTGCTTGTTTGTTTTTCCACAACTCACTGGAATATCAGAATCAAAACAGGATGTGCATTTTGGGGCTGTTATTCTGCAGGACTCAAATCACTGTAATGGAATGGTTTTATATAAGCAAACACTAAATGACAGTGTAATTTACACTGCAGGGTTTTCTGACAAATATGTAGCTTCAGTGGATGTTATTTCTACTGCAATCAAAAAGATTTCACCCTTGAAGCTTAGTTGATACGGCCACTGAGCACTTCACAATACTCTCCTTATTTTACGAGTAGGGAATCAGGACATTGAAATACAAAACTGTTCACACCTCTTCTATCAGCCTATTTTTTTTTATTTAACTTCAGTTTTCTGAACACCTCCCTTCTCCATAGGTACCCATATCTATCCTTTACTCTGCAGGGAATTTAAATTCCTCTATCACTCTATCTCTGCACTGCACCTAATTTGTCTTCCCAAAATCAGAACTGAAAGTCACACTAGCAGTGTCTACACTGCAAATACAGCTGAGCTACTGGACGCAGTATAGTTCCCAAATGATTCCAGTGCAGCCACATCAGCCATGGTCAACTGTAGTTTTCAAGGTTGGGTTAGCACCAATGCGCAGTTATGGAGATCATCAACTGGACTTGTACGTAGCTCAAGCATCTCTGTACCATCCTCAGTTGTATAGATTAAGAACTGTAAAGAACGCAAGTTATTTTCAACCATTATGATAAATGCTGTGCCTCAGTGACCGAAGTCTGACTGTCATTTTCTACAGAACATACATTAAAATTGAAAAATCTTGTTAGGATCAAAAGTGATATATACGATCTGGGGTAAAATCCTGTGTCTCAGCATATTTCATATCTTGATGTTTCTGAATAGATAACAAGTAATTTAGCTTGGAAGTGACCATCCTGAGCTCAATTTGTCTAGCCCCCTTATCAAAGCAGTGTCAAAGCAAGATTTGCTTCAGTGACAGTGAAGACAGTGGCAGCAAGATGACAGGTCTCCTACATCTTCCTTAATGACAAGGTTCGTTTTTGAAGGATTTCCCTTCACCAAAGTATTGCATGGAGGTCATCAACACCATAAGATGTGGACATTTTCGGATGATGAACATGCCACGCAAAGACACATGTTGTAAAGTTTCTCAGCCACAAAACTGTTTTTTAGAGGTCATTTTTCAGTGTTTTTATAAAATGGAGAAAATATGCCAGCATATCCAGTGAGCCATATGGAGGGAGTTACTGTTAATTTATTGCTTCCAGAGACATAAACTGGATTTTTATCTTTTCTGCCTGTCTTATATTTCCTGCACAACAGATCTTACATTAAGGTTTATCTAGGTTGTGGCATGGCATAAGTATTTGATTCAGGCTTAAAAATGGTAGTAGCTTCAAACTGAGACTTACATCCTAAAATTTGAGTTCCTTTTTTTTTTTAAATACAGGAAACTGCCAGTGAGCCACATTAGGTAAGCAACTGTATCCATGGATTATTTTTTATGTTTCATACAATATACCACACCACAGGTTTCAATACATTACTCAAAATTTATGTAATCCTTTTGAAATTGGTAAGCTTACAGAAAAAATGCAAAAGAAAATGATTTTTCATAGGCTGACTCAGGAGAGTGCTGTTATTATTACTTTGCCTAAACGTAAAGACACAGCTTTTAACAAATCTCTACCATTCTAAAAATTGCTAAGTAGAAGTGGGAGTTAGAGGTGAATCTATATTTTGCATGAGAGGGGAACAGCTTAAAATCAAAGTAAGTTTAAACCAGTATGGAGGAAGAAAACAAGTAATAGTCCTGAAGTATTTTTTTTTGTGCGTTTTGTTGCCACAAGGTTCATTTTAAATAAAAGTATTAAAAGGCAAGGTTCCAGTTCTGTTGTTTAGTGTGTTTGTATAAATTGGAATTACGTACAGACAGAATAAGGAAATTTCATTAGAGAAAAAAACATTCAATCTCCTGGTCACAAAAAGAATAGCTTATCGGAGGTCCTAGCACCATCCAAGAGCAAGGAATCAAATTTCTCTCTCTCTGCACCGGGCCTTCTACCTCTCAGCCTTGGAGCAGCTTAAGGCAAATTCTGTCAATCTTTGAGCTGCTTAGGGTAATGTTTGCAAAGCAGTTTAGCAATTCAGAGCTTAATCTTCATTGAAAGTCAACAAAACCTTGGCTCAGATGTGCTTAATTTACCTTAAAAAAAACAGGATCTAGGAACTTCTGCTGTTACCCTTAATCCTACAAGCTTTCTAGTGTGAGAGAGCTGGGGCTCCCAGGAACTGAGGGTGTGGGGAATGCAATGGAATGAATAATGATCTGCAAGGAGCTTGATTTTCACAACATGAAGAGCTGGAAGGTCTTAATTTCATTTTTTAAAGTGCAGAATCTAAGAAGTTTAGCATCATCCTCCTGCGACTTTATTTAATAAATATTAAATGACATGTAGTTGCTGTTAAATATTTTTGGTAACACTGATCAATCAGCACTTCTCTCTGCCAAGTTCGTAAAGGCTATTGACAAGCACAAAAACATCTAATATAGCATTAATAAGAAGAAACAAACACTAGGTTTTGACATTTAAGAGGTGACATCTGGGACTACTATTTTTATTTGCACTTTTTGTTGTTTTAATTCTACTTTTGGGTATACTGGTATCTTATTTTCAATCTTTTCCACATAAGGAGGGAAGTTAGAGAAGATGGAGATTTATAGAAGGCATTATCTACCAAGAGAACATTCAACCCAATCATAGAATCAAATTTAGAGGGATAAACTTCTTTTGGATAGGTAGGAAGTGACAGATAAAAGTTCATAGAATTCACAGAATGGGTTAAGCAAGTAGTACACCTCTTATAACCAACACTGCTCTTTCAGGCAAATGTTCTCTGTTACTTCCACTACTGTTTAGAAGGTTTTAGCTGAGTTCAGCTCAAGCCTTCAGCATTGTTCCATATCTATGGATTTCCAAATGGTTATACTCTGGCAATCTGATGCCTTTTGAGATTTTGTGTTTGGCCTCATGAACCAGACATTATTGTTCCATAGAAATACAGCTTTAGCATGGTTAACATTTGGATTTTCGCAAAATCACCCTTCTTTAAAAAAGTGAGAAATGAGAATGTATCGCATTGCTGCTGAAACACAAAGGACTCTATCAGCAGCCTCCCACTGACTGAGTAAACTCTTAATGAGCTCCCTTCATGTTCTGGCCTAAAGACAAAAGGATGTTATGATTTCTCAAATAGTTGCACCCAGCAGAGTTTATGGATTTAGTACATTTCTGCACATTTGGCAGGAGAAGTAATTTCCATAACAGTTTTGAAAATTAGCTTTACCAATCCATGTTGTAGTTCCCATATGCAGGTGACACCTCTTGATTTCAGAGGAGCCAGCCTGCTGACACAATCACAATGCAAATTTGACTTCTGACTCTTTCACTGTCAAAGGAGAACATTCAAAGGCAGAAGAAAACATTACTAAGAAGGTGCTGTTGTAAACAAATATCTTGACTTTTCCAAAATGTCCTCTCTTGTCAGAGACAAAGCAGGCAATGTTCTGTCTCGTTAATACTTTCTCCTGGCTTTCCCTGCTTACATTTTTAATAGCCTGAGAACAATTCTTTTTCGAAAGTAATCTCTAAAGGTTACACTGTATGAACAGATTTATTACGACATGAACAAAAGAGCACTCCCATGCTAGGGAAGTCTGAAAAATTCAATGCTTTTTACACATTTGCACAGAAATAAGTGAGAATGCTCTGACTGACAACACTCTAGTATTACATTTTGATTTCTCATTTCAGTGCCACAGCTGTCTGCATTTTGTCTGGTGGGGGGGTGCTTTTCAGCAGTGGAGTCATTACATTAAGTCTATGTCTTACCGCTCTCACTGTATTTTTTATGTTTAAGTGACACAAATCATAAATATGGATCATTTTTTTCCATTTTTCTTACTTTAGTTCTCCAGGTGTCTAATATCGTTGTCAAAAAAGCACCAAAGAAGTAATCATAAATCTAGCTGGTGGTAATAATTATGCTATCAGTGGGGTTCTTTCCTGTGCTGAAAATTTCCCTTTGATTATAACCTAGCAAAAGCACAGAGAATTCTGTGGGCAGCTTGGCCACAATGTAATTTTCAAAGCTGTGAACAGACATGGGGTCATGATTAGGTCTGAGAGAAAGCAATTGCAAGCTACTAGGTGTCTGAGACAACTACCTAAAAAAACAGCTACTCAAAGCAGACCCTTGAGAGCTATTGTAATACTAAGAACCATCATAGACCATTTATTTCACGAAACTAAATTCAGTGCATTTTGTGTTAGGGAGAAGACACATTTGGGATTGGGGAGAAATGGGGCGGCTACACAGAGTCCCAGTGTTTCAGTCTCATTGTCTCCAAAAGAAACATTTTGTTTTATTTTTCCTGGGGAAAAAAATATATACATAACATATATCCTGAAAACAGTATTTTCAGCCCATAAGTAAGTTACCATTGCTTTAAAATTAAAAATCAAAGAATGACACTTGGACTCTTGTGTCAAACTGTGCAACCCACAGGCTGCAATTTCAGATGAATTACCCGGTAGTTTAAGGTATCCCTGATTTGACATTCAGTCACTTTTCCTTTTCTTTGTGGATATGGATAATTTTAAATGTCACAACACAGGCACCTGTGCTACAAAACTGCACAGATTCCTCAGGCTGAAATTTGAGATGCAATCAAGCAGCAGCTTCACCAAGTCTGAATGGGGAGAAGAAAGAACATTCAAATTTTGAATCCTCAGGCCAGGTTGAAGTCAGTCAATAATTTCATTACTTGGAAATAAACCTTTAGGAAAAAAAAGAAAAGAAAAAAAAAAAAAGAAAGAAGAGAAGAGAAGAGAAGAGAAGAGAAGAGAAGAGAAGAGAAGAGAAGAGAAGAGAAGAGAAGAGAAGAGAAGAGAAGGAAGAGAAGAGAAGAGAAGAGAAGAGAAGAAAAGAGAAGAGAAGAGAAGAGAAGAGAAGAGAAGAGAAGAGAGAGAAGAGAAGAAAAGAAAAGAAAAGAAAAGAAAAGAAAAGAAAAGAAAAGAAAAGAAAAGAAAAGAAAAGAAAAGAAAAGAAAAGAAAAGAAAAGAAAAGAAAAGAAAAGAAAAGAAAAGAAAAGAAAAGAAAAGAAAAGGAAAAAAAAACATTTTATAGTGCAACTCAAAACTCACTCTTAAGTTTGGGGGGGCTTCACTGTGAAACCTGTTCCTCATAAAGCACTCCTGAATCAAAACAGTCTTTCAGATCTTCTCTGGAGTTTTTCAGAAAACCTTTCATTAAGTATCATGTAGGATCTGCAAAATGAACACAGTATTTCCCAAGGACACAGGGTAGTTCACTTTCTTGATGTGAACACAGAAAGAAAACTTCTCCCTTCTCTTAGTGAAATCTTTCTGGAACTAATGCTGCTATCTCAAAGCCTCTTTTTATTTAAGTCCTTAGCAAATCTTCCTTCCAAACTCCCACTAGGAGCAAAATGATAAAGAATGGCTTGGACTGAATGGGGAAATAGCTGAATAAAGTAAAGAAATTACATGGCAGCAAATGGAAGAGGCTTGGATGTTATTTACATACGTACATATGTAGGCAGCTCCACTCCCTCAGATTCTCAATCAGTGATAGCTTAGACCTATCAGCTACATTAGTATCCTAAACTACATGTTCATGGTTGCTCCTCCAGATCCATGTCCCACTACATCATCTTCCTCCATGTATAGGATGTAGTTTGATAGGAAAAGGAGAAGTACTTTCAAATTAAAAGAGGGTAGATTTAGATTGGATATAAGGAAAAGATTTTTACAATAAAGGTAGTAAGCACTGGAACAAGTTTCCCAGAGAGGTGGTGGATGCCCTATCCCTGGAAACATTTGAAGTCAGGCTGGACAGGGCTCTGAGCACCTGATGGAGTTGTGGATGTCCCTGTTCATTGCAAGGAAGTTGGACTAATGGCCTTTAAGGGTCCCTTCTAACAATTCTATGATTTATTGATTCTGTATATCCCTTCCCTTACGTCCTTTTCTCCACCACAACAGGGAGATGTATCCAGACAGTTGCTGGTCCCTGCATTATGGTGACTTCCAAAGAGCAAATAAAAACCATGCTGCAGTGCCCTGGCATGATTTAGTCTAATCACACACACCTATTGCTCTCAGACCAACTGCAGTAATTAAAGTTGAACTTCGTGAAAAGACCATTAAGACATGATATATCCACAGGAAAAAAAAAAAAAAAAAAGAGAGGGAAAGAAGATTAAAAAAAAGAGAGAAACACCATAGGAATCAGTTTCTTGGAGGCGAAGGCCTGTGTCAAACTTCTGATGTTTGTGTGTTGAAACCACATTGTTATAGTACACTGCTAATGTAAGGTGTTCTTCAAAACAGCTCATTCCCACCCTTCCAGAGAAGGTGTCAGTGTCCAACTGGATCACCCCTAGCACTGGGGTGATCTGGCAGCCTGCAGGCATTGCAACAGCACCTCAGAGCTTCCCAGGCTCACAGGGAGATGGCAACTTTTCAGCATGGTCTACACACAAGATTCGCCTGTCTACCTTCTCCAGGTGAAAGAGAAGCTGAGAAAAGAAGGTGAAAGTCTTTATTGACATGCCAGTGAAAATTGTGAAAATTCAACCCTTTTAAATAGGATCTTAATCGCATTGTGGTAATTATTTCTATCACAGCTGTAGCGATAGGAATGAATTGCTCTAAGTTTTATGTTCTTCTAAAGTTTTCTTTAGGCTTAACCTGCAAGCGGGTTGAACTACACCTTTTACTGAGAGCGCTGAATAGATAGCAAAGAAATGTGAGGTGTAATTATGACTTTGACACTGAATTGCTGTCCAAATTCATGCAAATCCGTAAACCTCTATACATTCTACTTCCCCAAATGCAGAAAAAAAATGGATAGGGGCATTGGACAAATGTGAAGAAGAAGAATGTATCTCTTCCTAATGATCATGCTATGAAGTCTGATGTCTGAGAATCTCTACTAAGGACGTTTTCAGAGAAAATGGTGACACCCATAACTGGTACATAAGCAGATACGCTGGCAGATTGCAGAAGAGTTTGGGCTGTTTACAGAAGCTGAGGTTCTCTCCAGCTAAATGTTGTTGGCATTTCATAATCAAGTAAATGGCAAAGAGCAGCCTGCAAATTTATGTGCAAACTCCCACCTGTGCTAGAAGAAGAAAGTAATTCCAAAGATGCAAATAAAGCTGCCACGCAGTACCTGAACTGTATCATATTGAGATTACTGGCAATGGTACAGTGGTAAGGGAATTGAAGTTTGGAGTTCTGTGCACCGAACATGCACGAGCATTCAGTAAAATAGATTGCTGTGCTGTGAATGCATTCATATCCCTTGCCTTATCAGGAAGGTCATAAGGACTATTTACAAATGATGTTTACAACCTCAGCCGAGGAATCTCAGTTTCTCTGTTAAATTTCCTTTTCCGCCACAGGTTATCAAGACCAATTACTCTTTCTGTACCTTGTTTTTTAATTTTTAAAATTCCGGTAACAATACAGGCATGGTGGGTGCCAATAATCTGTAATGCATGGGTCTGCACCACAAATTGAGTGGCTGTTTCCTTAAAGATAATATGATTTACCCTATGCCAAATATTTATTACTCTAGATGCAAGAAGAGCGGTCATTAGAAATAGGACTTTATTATGCAATGGGGTGTAGCTTTTGAATGTACTTCAAATGCTGAAGTATTTTCACAAAATGGAATGTAGACAACTCACTGCAAATTTGGCAGTATATTATGGCTTTGCACTGGCAATATTCTCACATTTTCATTTCAAACAATCTTTGAGCAAGGACTTTTGATGCTGTTTTGGAATGCTTGTGTTCAGCTTTATGCAGATGTGGGTTCTGAAAAATGATTAAGAAGCACCCAAGCACAAAAATAAAATCTGTTAGGTTCTGTCCAAATTACTGCTGGGATTAGCTTAGCACAGCGATCACTTCTGAAGTCTGGAATAATATCAGGAATTCACATAATCTTGAATATTTCTGATATAAAGTGTGTTATAAATGTTCGCATCTTCCGTTTCACTTCTCAGAAATCTTAGTTTTCTACAAGTAGGAGACATTCACCAAGAAGACAGTAGCAATATATAGCACTCAGACAGCACTTTTTTATTCCATAATGTTATAGGGATATTAAACAGTTTTCTCAAAACACAAGCAAAAAACTTGAAACTAAGGGAAAAAGGCACCAGTGGAAATTGGGTGTATGCCCTTTGACAATCAAACCCAGTCCTATAGTTATTTTTCTAATAAGGGAACTAAAGTAGCCTAACCATGAGTTCAACGCATTTGCTTAATTAGTTTGCAGCGAGCTCTGTTTCCTATTTTAGTGTTTTATTCACATCTCACAGTAATCACTGTGATTGCGATGCTGTGATTTGTAATGCCAAAATGTCTTATCTATCCCCTGTAACCCAGGACCTGTTATGAAATGCCCTATGCAGAAGGTACTGACTGGAAAAATATCTGATGCCGATGTGGCCTAACAGCAACATTGGTAATAATTCTAAAATTAAAGTTGATAATTTATTTCCTTCATCATAAAAAAATGACTATTGACCAGAAATGTTGTGAAAGATTAAAAGCAGTTATAAACTTAAACCTGGTTCTTAATTTGAAATGTTTAGAAAATAGTCAGTTCTTGTATCATTTTCATTTAGTAAAGGAGTAGTCAACATACATAAAGCATGCATTCAGGAATCCTTCATTCACTAAAAAGTGTGTTCAAAAATTCTCTTGTCTTTCTCGAACTTCATTTTAATTAGTGTTGCACAAGATTACTCCAGTCAAAGTAAGTCAGCACAAAAATTGCATTCTGCATTCATTGTTCATGTCAGCTAACAGGATGGCATTCTGTGAAGTTCCGCTTTGTGGTGAAAGTATCTGGTTCAAGACTGCCCTTGGTTCTTTCTCCTGCTTAGTTTTTCAAACATTCCCTTTGTCCTAGGGCTTTCAAAATATTGAGTATTTTTAACTTGGCATGAAGTTTACTGCTGGGAGTTGACAGTCGTGCATTTTCTGCAATAGCAGATACTGCCATTTGTTTTATGTGACTAAATAGTGTATGGATCCAAAATTGTATTCATCAAGATAGCCAACTCTGTGGTCAGACTCTAGAGATGCTGATGGGGTCTCATGGCAAGGCACACAATTACTCAGTAAATTTCTCAGGTGCCAGCTGTTTAATACAGAGATAAAATTCAGGGCACTACCTGCTGTTAAGGTCAGTACCAGTAGGATGATGTCTTGTAAATCTGTGTGTATGTGCACTCTCTTTTCTTCAGAGATTGACTGTTATTAATTGGTTAAGGAGTGGTGGCTGACAATACTTAGCTGCCTCTGAATTTAAATGCCTCTTCGTCATTTGTTGTCATAGAAAGCCTTCTTTGAGAAAGCAGCAGATGACCTGCTACTGATAAGAATCCTTTATAAAGGTCAATTTTTACTAAGACAGAGCTACATTTTTGAAGGATTTCCGCTACTAAGTCACTTAACATTTTCACATTACTTTCACTTTGTTTACATTTACTAAAAAAGGCACAAGTACTTCCAGACTTATCCTGGAAGCTAATGGATTAAACAGTAGGATTAGTTATTGTCTTTCTCCTCAGAAAGGATTTATCTGAGCTCTTGTGAAGCAGATAGACTATAAACTCTTTAAGAGAAGGCATATTCAAAATAGCATTTTTTCTCTTCATGAACCAAATCCTTCATGCAGAATGAGTGCTTATGAGACCTTTTGGTTGCATAGTTACAACTCTGATGACTTTTTTTTTTTAAGACCTCCTCATTAAAAGGGGAGAGTGTTTTAAATCTACCCATAAAGCTGTTATTATCATTCTTTTCAATTATATTACAATGCACAACAATTAATTATATCTAATCCTTCTCACAGAAGTGTTTACAAGCAAAGAGATTACCTCAACTTTCTTTCAATAAAAGCGTAGGACTTCTTATGTCCCTCTTGGTATTTTACTCATCTTGCCTTTCTGTACTTAGGATTATAATATATTATTTGCCCTATTGGAATTTCCCTATGGGAAAAGAAACATCAATTCTTGTCAGGCATGATCTTTAAACTATATTTTGTATGGGAAAAATATTCCCACATATCTCCTAATCAAGATCTAGGATTTAGCAAGGTAACTTCAGCTCACCACCTCCACTCATGTACAGCCTTGCTGTGATTCATGTGAAGGACCTTTCTGGATATGGAATCCTTATACATGTATTACTCTATCTCCTATTTGTAGGACTTTTGCATAGATACACTCAAAGCAGAGATCCAATTTAAACTGATGAAAAACCTCATTGACATCAAAGCAAACAGCCAGGGCTACTTGAGCAGCTGGTGCAGCACTGGGGGATTGGATGTGGACAGAGAAACTGGTGGTGCTGCATGCATGGAAGGAATGTATGCTAAACTAAACTCACTCTGGTCAGGGAATCTTTCATTTTAGTTTCAGATTTCAGGAGCCTGTGTTGCACAACCTAAACCAGCTCCAGGACATAAACCAAAGCACTGTGAGTGAGAATAATCAGATTCCTTTTGAAAGATCACTGCTGATGTGAAATAAATGCTAACTAACATAGATGCGTCCATGCATCTAAAGAAGTACATTACACTCAGGACAGTTTTGTATTTGTATCCTTTGTATTTATTTTTCAGAATGCATCCCTGTCTGGGCAGATGGAGGTGTGGAAAAAGAACGATTTCAATAGCCAAACTTGTGGTTGGCAAGGTCACAAAAGTGGTTTCTGTCTATCAGGCTTGTTTTCTGCATATTCTGAAATGATGATCCTTTTTTTTTTTTTTTTTTTTTTAGTGAAATAGTACTTCAGTGTTCAATTTCTCTTAAACCAAATGCATTCCACAGATATTAACTTCAAAGTGGAAAGTTTTCCTCCAGGAGAGACCTTTCCCTTTGAAAAGGAGAATTGGTTATCTGGAACACAAAATATGACAAATTATTCTCAACTATATGTTTCCTAGACTGATAAAATCACCTGTCTTCATATTTTTACTTCTTTTCGTAGAGCCATGTTTGACTATGACAAGAGCAAAGACAGTGGGCTCCCAAGCCAAGGACTCAGTTTTAAGTATGGAGACATTCTTCACGTCATCAATGCCTCGGACGATGAGTGGTGGCAAGCGAGGAGGGTCACTCTGGAGGGAGACAGTGAGGAGATGGGAGTTATACCCAGCAAGAGGAGGTGAGTTCTGCTTCCTCCTTCCTGACTCGTTGGCCATGATGTTAAAATATTCCATTTTATTACAAAAACAGCTTGCGTCAATCTATTGAAAAAACGGGAAAGTAGGGGAAAATACCACAGTCATTATTTCACAAGCTGGATGATAAGGTTTTCACTGTGAGATTTAAAGACTTTAGGCTGTTTAACTGTACTGAAATGAAACTGAAATGGTGGCTTTATTATAGTGGATTAACATCGTACAGAGAAAGGCAGGCTGGGAGACAGAGTGAGAGCACCATCTAATAAAGAACGTCAGCACAGAAAGAAAACCCAGAACCTGAGTCTGGGAATTAGCTCCAAATTTGAGGTAGAGCACATGTTTTAATGTCAGGGTGATTAGCCATTGCATCAAACCGTTGAGGGATGTGATGAATGTCTTGACATTTTCAAGTCAAGGCTGTATGTCTTTCTTTTCTGAGAGTAATAGAATTAAACTGCTGAGCTTGTGTGATGTAAAGAACAAAGCTAAATTACATAATGATCCTCTTTGACTTCAAAAACTGTTAATTTAATCTCTGCCTGTCTGGAAACTGATGGATAATCAATATTGCAGTATGTTTTTCATGTAATGTAAATGAATGCACTTTTATCCAGTCTCCAAGCTAAATCTAAATCTTTCTTTAGCTGTGATGGATTCATGCTGACTAGAAGGGAGAAAATAGACATCTGAGTCTTACCCTTTGTTTCTATTGTTTACTCTGGGTGCTTTTGTAAAATTGGCCACAGGTCTCTGATAGTATCAGGACTATGGCACAAATAAGTGTTACTTTGTGCCTCTGTTGATAGTTGCTATAGAAAGGTCAAGAACTGAAAGAGTGGGAGGAAAATGAAATCTGTCAAACCACATTACATTTCTCTTTTGCAGCAATGCTCCCATACTGCATATAAACTTTCTATTCCTAGCTATTTCAGCTTTAGCATTAATATAAAAACGATCATGCCCATTTTATATAATGGGAAAATGGGTTTTTTGGTGCTTTACAGAGCGCCTGCTGGCATTTCAAGGAGAGCTGGCCCGGGTGCTAGTAGAGCTCATGGTAGCCCTTGTTCTAAATTACATAAAAGTGAACTGAAAGGCCTTCAGAACTCTTATTGACATTAGCCCTGCAAGGACCTTATTTTCTCTAATCATTACCATGTTTGAATAACAGCCACTAGGATTTTCAGAAAAAGGCAATCACAAATGGGAAAAGGGGAAAGTCTGTTCAATTACTACCGAGAGAAATAGTGCACAAAGCTCACACACAGTGCGATGTGTACCTCGAAATGCTATAAATAACTATCAAACATCATAAAATACCTATAGGGGAAAGAATGACAAAACAAAGCAACTGATTCAGATGTGGAGTTGTATCTTCTATAAGATGGAGAGGATGCAAGCGCCTAAGGATTATTGGTTTAACTGCACAGTGTTGCTTTCAAGAAGGACTGAAAACAGAGGCTTTCTAGTCAAGGTCAGACATATAATATGGCTTGGAGAAAAGATGTGACTTAGAAACACTGGGAGGGAAAGAAAAAAAAAAAAGAGAAAGATTAAAATAGATTGGTTAGAGTCAAAAAAAAAAAAAAAGGGGGGGGGGGCTGAAATTTGAAAAGATGCAGGTCTAGTTACTATGCTCTCTGCTTGTCATCCTGATTCTTCACAAGTGAATCTCAGCAGCCTGAAAAAATCAATGTATCTGATTTCCTGCCTGCAGTAATATAGTGATGTGATACACCTCAGCACGGAGGTTGCTATTGTTTCATGAAAGTTTTCAGTTATACAAGGATATTTTTGCCAGTGCACTGAAAAGTGGATATGACTTCCTGTGGATTCTGGCCACTGAGTCCAATAAGCTCTTGCCAGCAATTTCTGTGGGCATTTATACCACCGAGGGTGAGGATGAGCAATCAGTACACAGTGACCTGAGCTATATAGAATAAAACTCATCAGACTTGCTGGAATACACTAATTCAGAGTTGAATTTCCTCTACATGCACTCGTTATTGAATCTGAGAGGCTCAGTCCAAGAGTAGTCCTGGAATTCATTCATCTGACTGAATACAGACATCATGTAAGCTGGTTTCTCCAGGCTGCTGTTATACGTCTTGTAGTTTATATGGGACTTTTTCTATAAGAATTGCATTGTGTGTAATTGGACATCTTTAATAACAAGGTTCTTCATTTCTTCATTTGCTTTAGAATTTGTTGGTAGTGTTTTTTTACTTTAATTTTATTTTGGGTTTTTTTTTGTGTGTGTGCATGTACATGAGTGTTGTATTTGACCTCCTTCCTTTGCCCATGCATTTATCCTTTGGGACTGCAACAATTATTTGCATTTTGGGTCAAGGGGAGGCTGTACAAATCCAGGGGTTATTAGTGCCAGAGTGGGTCTTTAGTGTTCTGGTTTGCTCTCTCTCTCTAGTCCTACAACAGCTAATGTATAATCCCCACATTTTTCATAAGTGAAATCATTATGGAATAGCTCTAAAAGCCACTAACCTCTTCAGTTTCACTTTAGTATGTATGCTTATGTATGTATATAGATGTTTATAAAAATATAAAAATATATGTATATACACACACAAAACCATGACACATACAATATGTTATTTCTTTAAAGCATTGTATAATGGTAATTGCTTTCAAGCATTTACTCTTACCTTTCTTTTTAATATTTTTTCAAAAAGACACCTTCAAACAATGACATTGCAGCATAAGCTGATAAGATAAATTTTGCAGAATAAATCAAGACTCCAGACTCCTTTTCTTCTCTATGATGTATGTGATACAGCAGGAGAAATCATAATTTGTAATTGCGGGGGAGCTGCCACTCACTATTCTCTCCAGGATGTTGTGTACATTACCAGCCTTTATCTCTTAGTGATTCAATAGAGTTTGAAAGATATTTGCCTTTAGATTTCAGGGCTGCCTGTCAATGTGGACTTGATGCCTTGTTCATTGTTAAATTATGAAGTCAAACTTTAAGAGGGAGTTTTGGAAAGTAGCACGGCAGCTAAAGGAGGGTTTCTGAAAGAGTGCGCACGGAAATGACAATGGCCTTGTGTTTCTCCATTGATCTGTGCAAGGACCAAATCTCACAAATTGTTGAGGAGGTCATCCCACTGAGGGATCTAAATGTTCTTCAGTGCTATAGTATTGCTGTAACCCTTTCTTCATCTGGAGACAACATTTTGTCCATTTTTTATGGACATTTGTATGTATTTGCTGTTCTGCACCATGGTTCTGAGGTAGAAACCAAATACAGTGCTATAAAAGTGAGTGTTATGATTCTGGATATATTGATGTTGGCTACAACAGGACTTCAGCATAAGAGGTTGTAAACCACCTAACCTGTGTTTTAACAGTAACCAAATAGCTGTTACCATATAGTATTAATAAACAAACATAACAGGCCAAATTGGTCCTGGTTCCACATCCACCACAAAGATTTATCCAAGTTATGCCTACAGTGACAGCGGAAAACAGTTCTTGTGCCATAGAGGATCTCCCAGGTCCTGCGACACACCTTCAAGTCCTATACCAATGTCTCAGCAGCTTATGGTCCTATTTGAACACTACATTTAACTACATGAATTACTAGCTGATCATCAGAAATTACTATGTTTTATACTAGAATGGCCAGTAGAATTATATTTTCATTGGATTTTTATTACATTTAGATGTATCAATTTAGATTTTAATTTCTACATATTTTTCACTATAATTTTTTGTTTCCCTTTTCAGGTTAAGTAAATGGGCTCAACTTCCCATAAGGGGCAGTAGCAGGCAGAGCAGCCTATTTCTAAGACTCCCTCCCAATGGAAATTCTTACATTCAGAAAAGTCAATTAACAAAAAGCGTGAAACCAATGTGCATAAGTTAGAGTGTATTAAATTCTTCCACATACACTTTAATTCAAGAGTACAGACAATTTAATTTGCTGTGGCACTGATTTTACAACTCTTTTTTTTGTGTGTGTGTGGGGGGGGGGGGGGGGGGGGGTTAATTGCAATCCCCATACAATAGCAATCTCCAACTTCATGAATGGCAAGCTTTGGTATTTTACAGGTTGTGGCACCTCTGATCTGTGGATCCAAAAGGATTTTATTCTGCAGTGTCATACGCATTGCCCCCAGAACAGTCTTGCCTAAATTCTTCCTATTTCTATTTACTTCCTATGTAGGCACTCAGGATTTGGTCCTGTAACACTAAATCATTCACATAAACCTTCTGCTATCTACAGGACTAAATCACTTGTGTTGTACATCACTCCAAGATTTCCATTTTCAGGTAGCTGAAAAAATTATGTAACTCGTATCCCTGTTATATACCAAATAAATGTGCGTGATGGCACCACACAGTTGTGTTATCAAATGGACAGCATGCTCACAAAGCACACATGTAACCACACTTTCCTTTGAGAAGAAAATGGGAGAAAAAAAATAAAAAGCAATGTTTTGCAAACATTTGTAAGGACAAGGAACAAGAGGTTTCCTCAGAACAGAAGTCCCCGTGGGCAAAAAGCCAGTTCAAATTTGTTATTCTGCTCAGCTTGGCAGAAGGGCATGTTTATCCACTCAAGTGAATTTTATTTTTAATGGTCTCCTACAAACTGTCCACCTTTCTAAATATCTCTTAAGACTTTAATCCTTAGATGATAAAACTTTTTTACATGGCATGATCTTGTAAGCTTTGTCTATAATTAAAGTTACCTGACTATACTTACTAACCTAACGGAAACAAAATAAATACAGAGTAAAATTGATATGTATGTGTACTTATAATTCTCTTGTTGTTCTCTAGCAATTATGGGAAAAAAGGAAAACAGCCCCTCACTTTTAAACAGAATAAGGTTGTTCAACAGTTTTATGAGAAGTCGCTTCCCACTGGCATTAGGTCTAACATTTTCATAAAATATTGACCAAGGGCTCAGCTGCTTTCTATAAGCGAGTGGCTTTCCTTAGTGAAGATGGAGATCTATAAGAGAGCATGTTTTCTCCTAGTGAAAAATACACGTTCTGTTGCCACTTCAGGAATACTCAAAAATAATTTAGCGAATGAGAGCTTATCGGTATACTGTAACTTAACATAAGCAAAGCTAAACAGTGCAAAGAATAGAAGCAATGGAAAACTGTGCACTGAGTCAACATATTTGGTCTATAAATAGTGATCTGCATTGTCTGTTATGCTTCACTTGATGTAATACAACAAATGTATGTTTGTTGCAGGCACAACAAATGTAAAGTAGATATCCTGGAAGCAAGACATGAAGAAGCACATTAGCAAAGATGTAAAATACAGCATGTTCTGTCCAGAATCCATTTTATACTGCATTCTTCTATGCGATAACTCTCCTTTTAACAGTTCTCATGCTGGATTTGAAAATTGCTTTAATTCTGCAGAATGCCTCAGTGCCAAATCTATGCAAATTAGGTTACTGTAACCATTTTATTTGATTCCAGACACCAGTTTCTTATTTGCATCCTTACTCTACATCAGTGATTAATTAGTTATTAAAGATTAAAGCATGTCTCACTTGGTATTTTACATCTCTACTGAGAAAACTGATTAGTGCTTTTATAAAGGCACTGAGAAAATTCCTAGTGGTCCATTAACCTCCAACAGTGGGGTTTCACAGTTCATGTCTGTCTGAGTTGTACTCAACTTCTTTTTGTTTTTGGTGCACAAAAAAGAGCAGAAAATCTCATTTTGAAGAATCCCAAAGATCCATTTTCAAGAAACAGAATAGTGGTTAGATATTACTATGCCTTTAGATGCTTCATTACAGTAGTAAGTTCTCATTCTTCAGGAGATGAGTCAGAAGACAGCAACCAAACGAACTAAAGTTTCAAATTTGCTAGTGAGGAAACACTGAAGACTTCTCCACTCCTTTGACGATACATGGAAAAAGGAGAATAAATCTTGATCATTTTTGAAAAAAGTGCTGCAAAGTGTTTGCTACCAAGAAAGATGACAAGGTTGGGAATCCAGGTAGAAATCTGTCTTATTACATCTCCCTGATAGAATCATAGATTAGTTCATCCATATGACACAGTAACTCTGTCCTTCCATCATACAAGGAGCCCAGGCAAATAAAGCAGAAATATATGTCCTTCTGTGAGTACAGGTGCCCTGGAATTGAGTGTAGCCACAAAAGTCAGCAATGCCATTCTTCACGGTTTTTCACTCCTCAAGAATTCACCTCCTCTTGAGAGCAAACTCTCCCTGCAGTTGCACAAGTAGTGATGTGGTAACTCAGGACAGATGATAAGTTTTTCTCCCCAGTTAGGGTCCAGGAAGAAACTTGTTATGAATGAGCATCACTGTAGAGAATGACTACACGAGATGTACTCCTGCTGTCCTACATCTCAGATCATCTTAGACCATTTTACTCTACGCTGTAATGTTTCTGCAGGGAACTACACTTGGAGAGCCTAAACTAAACTAAAAGTGGGGGCATGAAATCCACTTTAGTTGTGCTTGATGAGGTTGTCTCCCCATGGAACTCAAGGTTTTCAGTTCCAAAGTCACATTTGGAGAAGGTGGAGAGGTGATCCCGTCAGTGTTTATAATTATCTCCAGTGTGGGAGTCAAAGGGATGGGACTAGGCTCTTTTCACTGATGTCCAGCAACAGTTATAGGCATAACTCATAACTCTACTAAGCAGATTTATAATTAGAAAGGGGCATGAGATTAATGTGTATATTAGTCAATCCTTTGTTGCAAATTTGAGTCTTTGCATAATTTGGCAGATGGAAACTGTTCCCCTTCATTTAATCTTCCGCACAACCAGTTTATAATCCTACTTTGTGCAACAATGGTAAATAAAAAACGGATACCATTCTAAATGAAACATTTCTTCCTTTAAAAGTGGCTTCTTCTGATGATCGTTCAAAGTGTTACCTAAGGGATGGTGATTTTTCTAGCAGCTGAAGGAATGGAGAAGTATGAAGAATTTACTCCTTTGTTATTTAGGCATTCACAGCATTAGCTACTGTGAAAAACTCTTTGTGCTGAACCCCACTTTGTCTTGGTGATAAGGAGAGTCGTGATTTTTTTTTTTGTTAAAATGTAGCAATTGCAAAACTGAAGATACATGCTAAAAGTGCTCAAAGTAGCGTTCCTTTTAAATATTTACTAAGACGTATTTCTAAGAGCTATATGAAAGAAATATAAATACAAAAAGCTACATTAAAAAACTGATATTCATTATTTTTTATTTTCATAATTCCCAACATTTTTCACTCACTTTTTGGCTCTCTGGCAAAAAATGACCCAGTAGCTTTAAGGAGAAATTAAAAAACTTCAGTTCACTGCAGTCTACACTGTGGCCACTCAACAAAGATAAAATCTTCAGAGAACAAAATTTTATCAGGTTTCTCCGGAGCACACATTGAAACAAAGCATTTCAGACATTTGGATAGTGAGATGATATCTTCTGAAAGTAGAGAAATGTACTCTGGGTACCAGAGCAACCTCCTATCATACCTCAAGTCTCTTACCCAATAAATGAACCTATTCCTGTAGTGAGGTTCTGGCACAGCTGCCCAGAGAAGCTGTGGTGCCCCATCTCTGGAGGTGTTGGCCAGGTTGGATGGGGCCCTGGGTACCCTGAGCTGGTGGGGGCCAACCTTGCTCGTGGAAGGTGGTTGCAACAGGATGGGCTTTAAGGACCCTTCCAACCCAACAAGTCATTTTATGACTCTATGATTCTGTGATTCTGTGAAGGCATTAAAGCACCTGAGCAGAAGAGCTTTAAAAGAATTTTATATCCTGGGCACAACCATCTATTTTATGTGAGCCTTTCTCCAAGAGTTAACCCATTTCAACAACACTTCGGGCAGCAGCAGTATTGTATTTGTCCTGAGACACATAAAATTTCAGCTTGGAAGTTTTTGGTTCAGCTATATAATAACTGAAAAGACTTGTATTGTACAAAGATCAGAAAAATTGTAATGAAGAACAAAACTGTGTGTAGATTATGAAATATTTGTAATATTCAGTAGGCATTATAACCATGTATGAACACTGTTGATACATTTGCCTGGAGGATTAATGGCACTTAATGTTGTTATTTATGGACTACTCAAAGCAATGTAGAATGTTTCTGTCATTCCTCATCTTGCCTTCTCTGCCTGTAGATTGCAGCCATTCCCACCTGCTGCTAATTATGAAGAATTTCATAAATAAGGTCCACTCTTCAATCTAATTTTCAACTTTCTTTATGCAGTGAAAAAGAAATGAAGTTAAAAGCAGATGTTTGAGGAAGGTAGAAAGGATTGGCATGAGTTTAAATGTTAACACAGATTAATAAGTTGAATACTGTGTTCATTTGAGGTAGTTATTTTCTCAGAAGGCATCCATCCTATTTAAGCAATTATACAGCCTCAAGTCTTCATTTCTTACTGATGTTATCAGGGGACTTCATCTGCTAGTTTGAGTTTAAAACTGTTCATGTGGTTTTAATAACACAGATTTAATTTAAAAGCTGCATTTGAGCTGTTTCCATGTGAATATTCCACACATACAGAGAAATGCATTTATTCTAAATTTAAACTGTAGCTATAGTAACCAGCATTCACTGTGTTTCAGTAGGAAATATATAAGCCCACTCAGACAGAAGGAAACATGTTGTGCTAATTATCATTCTATCAAAAAATAGAGTTTGTATTTAAAAAAAAAAAAAAAAATACCAAAAACGAAGCAATCTTACTATCCAGACTTAGAAACCAAGAGGTTTAAGAGAATATATTTGAATACCATTTGTGGAAAACTGTGCAAGTTACAAAAAGAGATATATTTGGACCAATTTAGCGGATATAATAAACCTCATTTTTCTCTCCAGATAATATTTATTGTCTAATAAAAATTGAGCTGTTACAAGCTAGCTTTGCAAGATTGGTCTTAGATTTCCTAGAGAAATTTATAATCCTAGACAAACAGTGTTATTGTTTCAATTGTAGGTGACTTAGCCAGTAGATCCTGTAGATGATTTTGCAAAGATAGTAAGTATTATCTTTATAGTTATGACTGTATTAGTCAAGGTAAGGATAATAGGAGCTTTTCCTTTCAGTAGATTTCCTTTGCAGTAGATTTTTCTCTCTGCTTGTGCCTTTCATGGAATTTGATTGCATTTAAGAGAGAGCTCACCCTTTCTCAGATCATTATTAGAGTTACTGGTGTTATTATTCGAGCATATTGCATTAAAAAGTTAAATATAACCATGAGTAAATCTTGTAGTTGGGATGGACTTTTATAATCTACTATATCATTCACCAAGGTAAAACTGCATGTCTCCCTGTGCTGATAGATTTTAATGTTTGCAAACATTTTTAAAATCATGCCCATTCACCAAATAATGGAAACTTTTAATACCAATCCATGTTATTTAGAGACAGAAAAGGAACACTGTCTGATCTCCTTTATAAGCCTATCTTGTATGTCTTTTTTTTCCTTGACGTTGGTGACTGGAAATTGTGTTTTTTCAGTCAAGATTCTAAGATGTGGATGCCAGATATACTTCTTCTGTGCTATTTTCAAGGCTAAATTTTTTAACCATTAAAAAGTAAACTTTGTGTTTTTCTTAATCTGTATTTGCCAGGCTTTAGCTTATTGTCAATTATTTTTTTGTCTCTTAAAGATAATTCTCTCCTACAGAGAACTTGGTATTTTCTCACTGTGAAGGTGTTGCATATACAGGGTAGCATTTCCTTTCCAAAACTGTATTTATTGAAACAATGTTAGGATCAAATAATCACTGAGGCTTTCATTGGAACATTTCAACTTCCTTTAAAAACAGAATTAACAGAATGGTGCAGGCTGAGGCAAGTTGTGTGTTATATTACTGCCTTTTGGGCTCTTCGATCCCATGAGGTGGGTACACATGGGTTGTCGGCTCTGGTTTCCCAGCTCAGGCCATGAGAGAACTGTCAACACAGATGTCCTTCTTGCCTTCTGCTTCTGCACTTCGGTTCATCTTCTACAGATCCCTTGATTCTTGACACTAGATTCATTTGTACTGAGCTGATCTGAAGATATGCTCACCCAATGCATCCATCTGTTAATGAGTGGTCAGTTCCTGGTACCAAACTGGAAATAGACCAAAGAAACTGAAATACATCATTTTACAATTATTTTTGTAATAGAATATTTTTTTCTTGCGTGGCTACACTATTTGGTTACGAGTACCTGTACGTAGAATCATAGAATCGCTCAGGTTGGAAAAGACCATAAGGATCATCGAGTCCAACCACATATTTGTCTTCAGAATCCACCCACTTCACTGAAATAAATCAAAAAAAGAAAAAAAAAAATATTTCCATGCTGCTTCCATGGAGATAATAGTTTTAAAAAAAGACCACCCACCTATTTTGCAGCATTTTAGGGTGGCTGAAAATAGTTATTCTGCCCTGAAGCATTTGTATCTCTCCTCAGATAAGCTCATTTGGGAAAAACTGTAGTTTTAAATAAGCAAAATCTGAAGCAAGCTTCTCTGCACTTGAATATTGTAAGAAATAGCATACCTCCATCTTTCAGAAGACAAATTTAGAATTCATTTCAAAAATCAGCAACAGAAAGGTTTCAAGGACAGCATGTTGAAAACCAATTCAGTGAACCAACATTCATTTTGCAGAGCAAGCTGAGGGCAAGACCTGTAAAAAACCTGTGACATTGGTAAAGACAGGTTTGAAGAACTTTGTGTTTAAACAGTGAAAAGATTTAAATACATAAAAAGGGCTTTACAAAGCTGTGGTCAAACCATCTGCCTGTGCATGGTGGATGCTGTTTTTTGCTGGTTTTGTTTTTTGTTTTTTGCTTTTTGCTTTTTGCTTTTTGTTTGGGTTTTTTTGTTTTTTTGTTTTTTGTTTTTTGTTTTTTGTTTTTTTGTTTTTTTGTTTTTTTGAGAATCAAGGCAAAGTTTGCTCTGAAACATAAAGAAGGGAGCATCCTCTTCCAGTCTGCTCTGGTCAGACCAGCTGCAGTGTTTATCTGACCATCTCATCTGGCTAATCAATTCATTAATATCACTAAAACCTATTCACTTTTATTACTGGATTGCTTTTTAGCTGCAGTGAAGACCGTAATAAGGGGCATTGCTGGAAACAATTTGGAAAATGGGGTAAAGAGGAAGAGAAGTGCTAAAATTCCTATGTCCAACTGCAGTGTCTTACATTTTAACTCATCAGGTGAAACTTTGTCTCTTTAGTTTGCATGCTTGTTGGGAGGAAGCGCTGTTCAGTTAATGTAAGAAAGCCAAGGATCTTTGGAGCCAGACCTGTGTTTGCCAGCAGAATGCTGCTCATGGGCTGCCTAGGAGGCATGGTGGTGATGAGATGATGGTTGGACTAGATGATCTTCATGGCCTTTACGAACCTTAATGATTCTATGATTCTGTGATTGGCTGAGGAAGTGACCTGACATCTCTTACTATTTGTAAAAATTTGCTTTTGGTGTTCACTTCATGTACCATGTGGTCTTAGCAGATTGAGTATCAAACACATCATAGAAAACACTGCTCCAACCAACATGTGGTTCTTTATTTTTGTTTCCCACAGAGTGGAAAGGAAGGAGCGTGCCCGTTTGAAGACTGTGAAGTTCAACGCAAAGCCTGGTGTCATTGATGCAAAAGGGGTATGTAAATAATGAAACCTTTTGAAGTTGCACTTTTAATCATTTTGTATGTAGATAAAATTTCAGCAGCTTAAGGAACCTTGAGTATACAAGGGTATAATACGATGATCTTCTAAATAGTTATTCTTTTCAGAATAATACTGACTGACAATGCCTCCTAATTGGAAGATGCAGTTTTAGATAAATGAAGGTTAGAGAAGAAAAGACTTCAAAAAAACAGTGCACATTGGTATATGCTTAACAGAACAGAGAAAGAAATGTAAACTCCCTGATTTGGAAAGGCGTTACATCTCAAACGAAAGGTTGAATATTAGAGTTCTGAATGCAAATTTTAGGTCTGGAGACTCACTGCTTTGACAGTTATGACAGACATTGAACACGGGTGTGTTTCACAATGGGCCAGCCAGCACCAAATCTGTAAGTTCCCTTCCACCAGTGCTATGCAGCCATGTCGTTCTGCAGCATTTCTTTACTATGCCCAACAATGAGCAGTGCTCATGGCTCTGATGCCCAACATCTTACACACTGCTGTTCTGGCTGGCAATTCTGAACATGAGAAATACCTACAGTCCTGACTGTGGAGGTAAGTTTCTCTGCAGAAGAGTAGCTTACATTTGCAGCACTAGTGAATATTTAACATCAGCATTGCAGGGATTTGCTTTTGAAAACAGTCCAGTTGATGTGCATGGATTTACAAGTGAGGGTTTTCAGAGCAAAACAAGAATTTGGCTGAAGCCACCAGCAAAGAAAGTCTCATTTGGGTTTAGAAAACACAGGGAAGTGCCAAACCTGCATGATGAGATGAAAAAGTCATAGGTAGGGGCTAGCAAAGGGGCAAAACAGTGATTCAGCAGTCCCTTTCAGACCTGCAGTTCTTGAGGTCTGCTGCCCATTTAAAATTCTCATTCTTAACATTTTCTTACTTTATTTTTCCGTTGTAATGGGAATGGAATTACTTCCTTTGTCCTAGATAATCACGTTCTTTTACTTCAGCCTATAACAGATTACCAGAGTGAGAAGTTCCTCCTGTTGCAACACGGTTTATAATGGAGAGGGTCCAAAGCTTCTGCATGCCAGCAAAATAAAAATTCAGAGTTGCAAATACTTCCCTTACTGCCATATCAAACAATTCTTTAGGTCACTGCAAAAGGAGAGTAATTGTACTGATTGAAACAAGTTTTCCTTATTTATTTATTATGTGGAATCAGAGTTCAGCTCGGTATAAAATATGCAGTAAACAGCATTGTGAAATCTTAATCTCCCTGTGTTTGTTAAGGAATCAGTTCTACATTTTTACATTTGAAATGGCCACACTCTGCAAGCCTATAAATTAACTTTGCCATTTATTTGGGGAGATAATATGCTTTATATTGCCAGTGAAATCACTTGTTAAATGCCTATTTCCTGTATATAATCAAAGCCTCAGGGGAATAATTCATTCATATAACTAATGGTACTTATTCAAGTGAGTCTGTCAAGAATTTAATTACCTCTTGATTCCCCAAATCGTTTTTCCATTTTTGTCATCAGCATAACATTAATCTTCCAGCTACTCATGTCAATGTTTGTTTCAGTGTGAAGGAAATAGCATAATTACAGATTGAGATGTTGTATCCATTTGGGATCAAATTTTCTATTGTTAGTGTTTGCTAAAAATCTGCTTCTGTTCATTAAAAAAAAAAAAAAGAAAGAAAATTTAGGACCTTTTTGGAAAGAGATAATGTAAAGGTGTATTTGACAGAGCATAAAAGGAAAAACTGTTCACACTTAGATTAAACTTCATGATGTAAAACGTGGCATTTGAGTACACTTACATGTATGTATATTTTAGTGATCAGCAGTTCCATTTAGTCTTCACTTCTTTTAGTGTTCAAAAAGAAGTGGAGAAAGCTGCCTAACAGTACATGTTTTACTTTTTTTTATCTGGAAGAAATTCAGCCCAAATAATGCAATAATCCCAGCAGAAGTCTTCTGTTTTGAAATCAAACTAAAATTTAGATAGGAATAGGCTTATGGGTTTGTCTGTTGCACCTTTGAGCTCACACGAGCATGGCCATGTGGCCAAGTGGGAGAGGTTTGATGCTATCTTAATACAAAAAAGTTATTATAGACGGTGTGACATTTGTAGTTGGCCAGGCTCTTGTGTCTCACTGAAAAAGTGCTTAAGAACACTCAGCAACACAGTTAACAAACCTGATAGCATGGATAGCTACAGGATAATTTTACAAAAGCCCAAAATCTCTTCTTCAAATCAAACCTGGATGTGTTACCTTATCTAAAATGACTGGCATTTTTAAATTAAAACTCCTCCAATCCCTGGCATGTGAATCAAATATATATAAAATCAGAATGTTGACAAAAACAGGGAATGTGAAACACTGTTAGGGAGCACTGGTAAAATCTTATGGTCTTGAGTTTAAATCAGGGAATGGATGGTATCTTTCTATAGAATGCATAATATTATTCTGATGCTCGTCATAATAGGGTATTGTATAAAACATAAATTAGTTAATTAGGAACTCGATTTTCAAGCAGTGGATCTAGTGACAACTTTTAACTCTCTGATCATGTAGCTCAGGGCATAATATTGATTTCCAGAAGCAGAGAGGTTATAAGAAGATAAATATAATATTTCTTTTAGTTTACAGCATATGTTACTGGACAAATTCAGAAAAATTTGCTGAGTTAACTAGATCTCTGACTTAACCCGACAGGTCTACTTTTCATAGAATCATTTAGGTTGGAAAAGATCTTCAGGATCACCAACTCCAACCATCAACCTGACCTTCCAAGTCCCATCACTAAAACATGTCCCTTAGTTCCATGTCCACTCATCTCTTAAATATCTTCAGGGATAGGGGCTCCATCACTGGCCTGGGCAGCCCATTACAATCCCTGACCAAACCCTCTATGAAGAAATTCTTCCATATGTCCAATCTAAAACCTCTTTAAGTGCCACTTCCAACCATCTCCTTGTATCCTATCACTTATCACTTGAGAAGAGTCTGACACTTCACTGCAGCCTCCTTTCTGTTAGTTGTAGAGAGCAATGGGGTCTCCCCTCAGCCTCCTCCAGACAAAAAAAAAAAAAAAAATCCCTCAGCTGGTCTTCATAATTTTTATTTTCTAGTCCCTTCACCTTGAGCAAAAAAAGCTTATTTGTTCCACTTCAAAGATGTAATTTATAAATTAAGCTGCAGATGAGATGTTTGTACAGCTTATGACAAAATAAAAAATCATCAGAATCCCCGATCTTATTAACACTTTTGAAGATATCCAGACAGACAAAGAAGCTAACACCTATGTGTTTTGGAAAAAATACAGTATCACTATAAACAGCTTCACAACTTCATTTTATCAAGCACAGATTGTGCTTCCGATGAGTTCACAAAGTTCAGTCTCTAAATTCATCTATTTAATCATAATAATACTCTCCATGAGCTGTTCTAATTGGTAATTAAGATGAGTATCAAAGCAACCTATCCATTCCTCTGGTTCCCTAAGGCTGTTCTGTGCTACTGAAGCAAAGGGCAGCATTTTCAGGACACTGGTTACCTTAGTGATTCAGATTTGAAAAAGACAGATGAATTTAAAACATTTACATTTCCTATACACTTGCTCTCTCAGTATTGGGCCCACCAGTCTGGAGAACTAATGGAAATTGGGCAGCTCAGAGGTTTACATAAAATCTTTATGTTGGAGAAAGCTAGTGGAGTTATGTGAGCACAAACTTCAATAAAAAGCGTTCTTTATGCTATGTTGAGCTCAAGATCATCTCCCAGGCATAGAATCATAAAATCATGAAGGTTAGAAATGACTGCTAAGGTCATGTAGTCCAACCATCAACCCATCACCACCATGCCCACTAACCCATGTCACTCTGACATGTGTCTTCAGATGATCACTTTTCACCAGGATCAGTCCATGTTAGTAACTGTAAGCAGAATTACATATCTACCAAAGCAGCATACTGACCTCATGGTGATTCTGCCCACTGCAAGCTTTACAGTTTGTTATAGTAAACCTAAAACACACTGCAGCTGAGGGCTATTCAGATTTTTACTGACTCAGATGGCAACCAATTATGGAAATATTACAGAGGGAAAGGTTGCAAGCCAGTAGTCTGTTTTCTCAATCAATCTTTCAGGCTACAGAAATAGCATCTCTCTTACTTTTCTCACTGTTATATTATATACTCTCTTAATCGTCTCTTGAAAATATAGCAGAAATAGTAGCTCTTGGAAAGACCTGTATCAACATATCACCTTTTTTCATATAAG
Source organism: Meleagris gallopavo (assembly GCF_905368555.1). Taxonomy (NCBI): domain Eukaryota; kingdom Metazoa; phylum Chordata; class Aves; order Galliformes; family Phasianidae; genus Meleagris; species Meleagris gallopavo. The sequence continues at coordinate 186,947,590 of NC_139404.1, read as the reverse complement.
TTTCCTGTTCCAGAGAAGTATTGAACTATCTTGAAGCAAAACATTTCATTAAAACTTAAGTAAAACACAGAGATCTGTTTTTATACCATATGCCATTTTTTTTTAACCCCTTACGTGGACAGTGAGTCTAGAATATTTTCTTATGTATGAATACCCATTTTCAGTTTCCAACTGAATAAATTTCACGCAGGTTTTCTAGGCAGGTGCCCACCTAGCAAAGTTGCTCAGCAGGATCTCCAGCAGGCAAGAAGTGGCTGCGCAGAAAGGGCCCTTTTCCATCCATCCAATGTTTTCCCAGTAGGTCTGGGCTCTAAACCACAACGCATTGTACCATCCATATCCATTAGTTTTTCCCATTCAGCTTGTCGTCTGTAGTGCTTTTCATATTCCAGTCAGACACCTACATTACACTCACCCTGCCCTTTCAGACACCACTGAATATATTTATTGTGACAGACAGAAGCTTGATCACATTTAATAATTTTTCTTATGAGAAGATTTTGTTTACAGATCCCACAGCCCTGCCTGTAATGTATGGCCATCCTCTGGCTTTGTTATCATTTTAGTAACACTGCATTAAGGTCTGAAACAGAGAATCTAAGCTCAGCTAACAAATTCAGTACTGTGGTATAAGTAAAACCCTCTGCACACTCAATGCACTTTTCTTCCAAATGTCAAAAGCTGCAATTAGGTCACTCCAGAGCCTTCTCTTTTCCAAGGTAAGCATGCCAAACTTCCTCAGCTTGCCTTCATAGGAAAGGTGCACCAATCCTCTGATCATCTTCATGGCCATCCTTTGGGCCCGCTCCAACAGCTCTATATCTGACTGAGAAAGAGTAGTTAGAATCATAGAATCTCGTGAGTTGGAGGGGACCTTTAAAGTACAGCTGGTCAAACTCCCTGCAATGAACAGGGACACCTACAGCTTGATGAAACTGCTCAGAGCCCATCCAGCCTGACCTTGAGTGTCTCCAGAGATGGGGCATCCATCACCTCTCTGGACAACCTGTTCCAGTTGCCTCATCACCCTTATCATAAAAAACTTCTTCCTTATATCCAGTCTAAATCTCCTCTCTTTTAATTGGAAACCACTTTCCCTTGTCCTATCGCAACAGACTCTGCTGAAAAGTCTGTCCCTTTCTTTCTTATACCCCCTTTTAGATATTGGCCACTAAGTTCCTCCAATAAATCCAAAAGATTTATGCACTCACCCATATGTAAATTTTCCTTATAAATATCTGCCCAGTTGTTACTCATCTGAGTTTCAGAATACCTCCCAGTCAGCAGTTGAGGTCGTGAAAGGAGGGGTGCTGATCTGACAAAAGCATTTCTGTGCACATTGCTGTGCGTTTGTACATCTGAATGTGCATGAAAAGAGAAGAGGAGGGAGTCTCTGCTTTTTTTTTTCCCCTCCTTTAAATTTGATAGTCAGAAAATAGCAGCAGATAATGAGTAAGAGATAATGGACATGACAAACACCGAAAGGTGTGGGATCACAGGTTAAGAGATTTACTAAGAAAAAGAGAAGTTGAACATAAATGAAGTATACACCTACTCACAAGGATGATTTGAAGGAGGGTTACTGAAGTTGGCGTGGGCACTGATGCACAATTAAATAATCTTTATTCCCAGTCTCAGCCCAATTTATCCATCCTTATCAATCCAGCCTGACTCCTTTTTTTAATTTTTATCGGGAATGGCTGTCTGTGGGGTGCTCTTCAAAGACATTTGGGCACTCTTACAAGAACAGATGCTCAGTTCAGATAAAAATTGGTCTCCAACTGATATTCCAACCATTGCTTAGGAAAATGATGACTTGTATAGCTGTAATCTTCTGCAGCTGGAGGTATGTATGCCTGAGAGCAATGTGCTAGCAGCAATCCATCTATGTGTGCTAGCCTGCACAATCCAACTTTTTTATCTTTTCTAGCCTGCCACTACTGTAGCTTTTGAGGAGCAGTCAGTGAATAATACATCTCCAACACTGCTGTTCTATTTCTATACTTACTGCTATTTTTAAAGGTGTTGCACTAAATAGGGCAGAGTGAGCTGCAGTCAGATCTCAGGCACCCAGGATAGCAAACAGAGAACACAATCCTGAATACAATAAAAGTCGTGCAGCACAGTCCCAGGGCATGAACACCAAATCTGTTGGCACAACAACCCAGATTACAACCCAGTCCTGTGGTTCCCAGAAAATCTATGGTGACAAGTTACTTTCAAAATCAAGCCCAGGCCCCAAGTCAGCAAGGCAAGGCAGAATGAGCACAGACAAATCTACAGCGTAAGCAAGAGACTGTGGGCATTTATTGGACATTGTTGTCCTGCAGATACACATTCTGCTGATGTGATCACAGGTGAGATCACAGAAATCCAGGATTCTGCACTTTGCTATGCCCTGTGGCTTTAGTTAACACGTTAGTTTGGTCCAAATTTTTTAACTAGCCTTTTTTATCATTTAGAAGAGCATTTGCTAACAGAAGGTTTTGCATCACATCTTTCTTGAAAGGCTTATTCTGACAACTCTGACTAATTTTGATAATTTGAAATGAGATGTCCAACTTTGCCATGTAATTAAATTTTAGCTTAAGAATCTTTTTCCATTCCGTGGTGCCTCTTCCACTGCAGCATCAACTGATTCAGTTTTCTCTTTTGCTTCTTTTGCATCATGTTTCTAAACTGCTGAGGACAAAGAGCTTTCCCATTAAATGCAGGAGGAAATCTGACCTGAGCCCTGGTATGCTGTTTTTGCTAAGGATTGCTATATTGCTTCAGTTGTATTAAAAATAGCAGATATAAACTATGATATTAAAAAATATGAATTTAGTCCCCAGCTTGAATACAAAGTGAAACTTCACTTTAGTCTCTTAAAAAAAAAGAGTAATAATATACTATTATTATAATATATAATAATAAAAAATAAACTGGTCTGACTCCTAACAACTTTTTAGCATTCCTAATAACATCTAGCATGCAGAATGGTACACAGCGTGGCTCTGGCTGTGTAAACAAAATGAGTCTTCAATAATACTCTATCAAACACATTGCAATTTTCCAAAACCAAAATGTTTTATTGTCTCTGTGCCAAACAATTATTGGACACCTACTGGCATTAAAAATAATTGGCTTAGAGTAATAATTTCTAGCAAAAATATGCTTCCATTAGGCATTTGTTTATAAGCTTCTGGAAATTGAATGAAGGAGCACATGCATAGATAGGTCATAATATTCTAGCTTGGCTTTTACCCATTAAACAATTTTACCTGTTTGGCTAGAAAGCCCGAAATACAGCTTTCTGCAGCAATACTACTTACACATGTAAGTACCATCCCATTGATGTTGGGATAATTATGTGAACATTGTAAAATTGTAGTTTTTATAAGATATTTTTTTTGTCTCCTAAGCTGGTATTATTTCTCCACCTCAAAAATCCCAAAATGAAGAATTCACTCTTTCTTTGTTGTCCAGAGCCCCAGCATACTGCTGCTGCCAGTGACGTGAATCGTGCGCTGCCCACAGTGAGCCTCAGGTCACTGCCTTTGCCATGGGCACCTACAGTGTACATAGGTGTAGGCCCTCTGCTCAGCTCCTCACATAGCTCCTGCAATGAAGTGCCAATAAAAATTATGCTATTCAGTGCAATCTCCTGAAGTTCTTTAATTGTACAACTGCAGGTGGAACATCTACAGACAAGGAACCCCCTTCTATTCAGAGCTGAGTTTTTCTATAGAAAATCCTTCTGCATGTAATTTCTTTGCAAGAATTGTGAATCAATATTTCACCGTACACACTCCCATCTAAGAAAGATTTAAATTTGCTTTGCTGTAACAAGAGAATAAGAACAAATTTTCATGTTTGTGTCTTAAAATAAGCTTTGAAAATCAGTCATGTCATAAATTTTCTTGTTTTATATCTTCATTACAAGTTGATATAAAATCTTTTACAAAACCGTTGTTTCTGCAGTTTTGGATTTTAGCTGTTACTCTTCAGCAAACATTCAGGAATGTCTCCTCTGTGATAAAATGGAAATTAATGACAAGAATTAAAAAGTCATGTGAAGCCATGCTGCAAAAATTCCTCATGCAACACATAACACCTATAGGTAGGTCTTTATGTGAAGTCAAAAAAGCTGACAAAAATTATTAGAAGGAAATTCCTGGGCAGAGATACTTCTTACACAAATCCTTTTTGTTGGCATAGGACCATCAGCAGCAGCTCTCCAAAATGTGGTGTGAAACTGCCCAATGCAGGGAGGAGAACTAAATTACTCATCTCTCTGTTTCTCTGATGCTCTCTTTCTTCCAACCTTCTCTTCATTGTATTTCACTACACAACCTCAGAAATGTGGGTAGCAGTGGGGGACATGGGATAATAAGATCTCAGCACCATTCCTACCACTGCAGCCCATGTCTTGAAGAAGGCTTCTTTCTCCATGCAGAGGGAAATGGGGGCTCATTGGTCTCGCTGCACACATTTTCACCCCCCTCCACAGTCCTGTTTTCACATCCAGGCAGTGGACTCTGCACATCTATTTTGACCTGAGCCCCTATTATTGGGCTGCTCTGATTTTTCCCCTTGAGCCAAACACATCTTGCTCAGCACTGCTGCAAGGGACATTAGAAATACTGCTGTCTTCAGCACCTCGTTCACTCGTGCTGAAGTCACCAAATGAAATTTAGTTGATACAGTGCAGGAGCAAGGAGAATTTAGTTGTACAGTGTCTTGTTGCTCCAGGATATCTTGAGTCACTCAGCAAAGACGTAACAATTTAATAATAGTGCTTGTTGGGGCTTGGTCAAATAATAATGCCTGTTGGGTCTATTGACAAAAGTAAGGGAAAACATTCAAGTCTTCAGTTTTCCTTTTATGCCACTTTAGCACTGTTGACTGTAGCAGACAACTGGAATGACTAAAAGAACCTATGGGGTTTTTTTAAGTGATGGAAAAGGACTAGAAAATGTGGAAAATACTGTCAGGTCGAATAATTGGATCTGTTTTCCAGTTGTTTGTTTGTTTGTTTTTTAAAAAAGCTATTTTGTTTTTTATTGAGAAAAACAAAACCTAAATATATGAAATATGTAAGCATAACAGAATAGATCTCAAATAGATCTTAAATGTCCCTTCCAACCCAAATCATTCTGTGATTCTATGATAATCAAATATGAGAAATAATGGTTTTGGGGGTTGAATTTGATCCAGATGAACATTCAAGAATATTGGTGTTGATTTCTTGAGTCGAAGAAAATACTGGTAGTCACTTCTGTTCTTAATGAGCAGTTTAAATACATGAATCTCATGGATTTCCAGCCTGATAATTGTATTGAGTTTATATCTGGGATAATACTGCTTCTTAGGCAGTCATAATGTTAGGAACAAGACCATCAGCCAAAATTTTCTTTGCCATTACAAGTCTGTGCCATCCCTGCTGAGGTAAGAGGAAAGTAAAAAAAATCGCTGAGGTAAAGATACATATTGTAATATTTAAATTGGACACAGATTAAATACAAGAGGGTAAAGAGTTGCTAGCACAGGTAAAATGCCTAAGTTTACAGCTGAGAGATAATTGCTTTTCTTCTAAGTTTTTCCAGCAGAAATTTATGCTGAGTTTAAATTCATGGGTTGTATTATTTTTATCAATTGTTGTCTAATGCCCTGAATTAAGTGGTAGGAGATCTGCATCTTTGTAAAGGTAATTCCTTGGTTATTTGACTGTTCAGAAAAGCAGCTTTAGTGATTAGGAAAAAAAAAAGATGTATAGCATTTGCAATAGCTATGATTAAATAGAAAAAGAACAAAGTTTTCTTTTAGCAAAATTAGGCACAGAGCTCTAGATGAGTGGAGTCAAGTGTTAGCACTCATTAAGACGACAGTCTCTGTATTTCACATCTTTATTTCTGGCTCACTCAATTCAAGCCGTTCTGTGATGATTGACTTTGTGACTCACAGGCCATGGTTACAGGAACATGGGAACATGGGTCAAATCCACAGTCCATCTGATCTGATATCCTGTCTGTGAAGACTGGCAGTATGAGGTGCATGGTTGGAAGTCACAGGAACAGCACCTCTTACACAAACCTTGCACCAGTCCCTCAGAGTGACTTCATGCTCTTCCATACCTTTTTTTTTGTTGTTGTTTGTTTTAGCTGTAAGGCCTAAGTACCTAAATGTTTTAAATGAGATCCATGAGCCTGGTATGATTCACAGTCTCCTGAGCCAGATCTTTGCCATCATTCAATCTGCTGTCCCAGTGATCTGTCTTCCTTTTAACTCAAAAGAGCAGTTCCAAAGATAAGTCTGCTCTGATTGTCTTTCAGTGAACAGTTTGAAGGCATGTAGGAATTGCAAATCTTTCTCCATTAATATTTTACAAAAGAAATGTAATAAAGGTCTTTATGAAGTATATTTTTTTTAAATGTAGAGGAGTGTTTATTGTAGTAGTTTATACTTGCACAAATGCATAGCACACGATCGTTGAATCATAGAATCGTAGAATTCCTTATGTTGGATGGGTCCTTAAAGACTACCCTGTTCCTACCCCCTGCCATGTCTTGGTAGAGGTCCTGCAGTGTGCACTGTGGGAATCTCTGGGCCTCAGCAGGAGATCAGATGGCCCCAGAAAATTGCCAAGCTCAAACCAACACTCAATTGACCTCTGAGGATCTTTCATCTACATCACTTTTGCATGAAGGGTGCTGAGAAAAATTGGCATGCACCGAGATTTATAGCTGAGGGAGTGCAGCAGCTCTAACAGGAAAGTTACTTTGGCTGAGAAAATAAAAAAAAAAAAAAGAGTAGAGGAAGAATAAGGACATTGCCAAACATCAAATGCACTAAATCCAGAGACTCCATACTGCCCATATGACCACAGTGAGCCAGGGTGGATGAAAGCCCACACTCCATCACAGTGTGCTGGAGCTGGCAGACACTTAGTGTCTGGATCTTTTTCCTGGAGCCTCCTTTCTCCCCAGCACTGCAGTTATTCCCCATAGTACTTAAGGTTGGTAGATTTGTTTTAAATGTGAAAAATGATCTCAACTTTTCCACTTCTCTTGGGGCAGATTACTCTACACTCAAATTGATTTTACCGTCAAAGAACTTTGCCCTTTCTTTTTTTCACATTATTAATTTCAGTGTTGTTGCTTGAACATATTCTTTGCACACTCTCTATATACAACCTTCAGGCATTCATACATGACCTTGCCTGTCGTGTATGCAGGCTTTCTGTGTTGGTGTTTTGTTCCTGCCAACAGCCATGCAATATAAATTAGCACAGATGAGCGCTCCATTTTGAATGCAATTTCAGCCTTGCACAAAGTTAAAAACGTGTTTGCTAGAATGGAAATACTGTTTTCACATGCTTTCTTGATAGTGTATTAGTGTTTTTGTTCCCCTGGTAGTCAGTGCTGTTTTTAACCTTTGTTTTGGTAGCAATTAAAATTCAGTTGCTGGCTAACAAGAGACATTAAGTCAGTGTTAAGAAAGATTAGTAAAATTTTGTATTTATGAATATTCAACAGTGCTACCCTTGCCTTTTGAAGTTAGGCAGCATGGAGTATTTAATCAGGCTTGTACTTTTCCATTTTGAAATCCCAAGATACATATCTCCCTGCAGCTACACAGGGAAGCTAAGCAAGCAGAGGTATCTTCATCTTCTGACACAAAGTTTGTTCTCACTTAGAATCATAGAATCATAGAATCACAGAATGGTATGGGTTGGAGGAGACCTCAAAGATCATCTAAATCCAACCTTCTGACACAGACAGAGTTGCCAAACACTAAATTAGGCATCGGGTCAGGCTGCCAGGGCCACATTCAACCTGGCCTTGAACATCTCTAAGAAAAGGGCATCCAGAGCTTCTTTGATTTGATTTGATTATCAAAACAGATCATGGTAAAAACATGACTTCATGCCACATATTTCTATTTGCAATCACTTGCAAAGTCTATGAAAGTTTATACTTGAGTTTAACAGAATAGGGACATCCTTCTCCCTACAAGTGATAGACACAGAGAAGTTGACACTGGTTTCTTGCCAACATACAACTGCATGGTCAGACCGATAGATGTCTTAAGGAATATTCTGTGTGAAAACCATACCTCCAGGCTTATGGTTGCCGCTAATACCTCTTAGCTTATCTTTCTGCTTGTCTGTACAGATGCCATTAATAGTTTTCTACATTCAGAAATGTCTCACTTTCCACAGAAAGCAAATACACTTCAGAAATTTGTTCTGGAGACCTCATACCCGTCATACACTTTGGTTTGCTATGAAAAAAAAAAACCTGTAAAAATAGAGAAGTGATATTGTGTACTTTAAAGGAGAAATGACACCGAGTATCTGCTTCAGTCACAAACTTTTTCTTCTGGTATCAGTGTATTGAGTGGTACTGTGAGAGATATCAGTTCATGTTCAGTGCCCAAAACTTCATTAAAGCCAGTGCTGTTCAAACAAAGAAAAGGAGTGTCCCTAACATGAAAAGTGTGATTCAAACGCATAGAGAAAAGGATTGTAGTCAGTGACAGATCATGAAGAGTTTTGTAGAACGCTGTATAAATGAGGGCATTTCATTTCAGTTAAGCAAAAAAATAATACTGAGGAAATAAAAGTTATAAAATAATAATAATAATAATAATAATAATAATAATAAAGCAGATGAGAAGCAGTAAAATGAATGAATATTCTTGTGTGCACACTGCATACAAGAATTTTACAGCCAGTGCTTGGGAACAGTCATTCTTCAGGTGATCTGAAAGTGGTTTGCAGCTCATGAGTGGGGATTAGCACTGGTTGAATGATATAGCAAAATAAAGGATTCCCAATATATTCCAGTGGCTTTTAGACTACAGAACTGCTTTTTAGAGCATCAAAAGCAATCTTTTTCCAACATATTACACTGTTCTACAAAGCACAAAGAGGACAATCTTTATCAAGAACATATCTGCATGAACACAGTATGGGCTGGATCAGCTGCACTGGGAAAAATATCTAGAAAGAGCTCAAATAAACAACAGAATGGTTGACTACTGCAGTGTGCTACACCCATCATGTTATGGATGCACTATTCTTTGTGATGTTTACCACTATAAAGCAAATTCTGAAATTGGATTGTTCCATTTTACATGAAATTTTCCTTTTTAAACACAATATTATCTGATGAGTGATTTTTGTCTGGCTGCTGCCCTTAGAGAAAAGCATTTAGAATAGAAAAAATGTTGACAAAAGAGAAAAATGTACCAAATGGAGTTCTTAAGAACAAGAAACACCCAGTGTCTTGATGTCTGTCATAACCAGAATTAGTTGTGAATGTAAATCAGACATATATAAATGGCATTGTGGGGTATTTGACCGAGGAAGAGTGCAGATTGCGTATTTTTCAGTGTATAGCCTTGTGCCTTAAGTAGTGTCAAAATAAGAATGTAAGCTACAATGTTGGAGAAAGCTTCTCTCCCCTTCTTTTTTTTCTGTAAAAAGACTTTTTTCATCACAGTTCAAGTGCTGTGAACAATGACCTCCCAGTTCAGTTGTCAAACAGCACTTGAAAATGTCATCTGCTTTTTTTTACTGCCTATATAAAGTACGTACTAATGCCAGTTCCTGGGTTACGGGTGGGCTGTGTGAACTGGTGGCAGTGAGGTATAAGGGCTGTCTATTGTACAGGTTTTCACTGCAACTGCAATACCCCAGTTATTTGCCGCTACAGAATGTTACAGTATTCATGCAAAGAAATTGCAGTTTGCAGAGAAATTCATTTTCAGGCACTTTCAGTGACCTTCAGAAACTCTGCCTGCATAAATGTTGTTGGATCAAGCCTGAGCTTCGTATCACAATTTCAAATCCAGTTGTGCTCAACTTCTATATCAGGCTGAGAGATGTAGACAAATACCTCTCTCATTTATCTTGTACATCAGCAGTGTAAGGGCACCCTAATGAAAACCGGCTTCAGAACATTTAACTCAAAGATTCCATTTCCGTGTCATAGAAATAAAGCCCCTGAAAAGCACACATTTGATTATTGTTGTTTGACCCTAGCGCCATTCTTCACATGTGTCTTAAAGAGAAAACACGCATCCATACGATGCAAGTGGTGGATGATGGTGCTGATCTCTATTCCTCCAACAACAAACCAAAATCTATATTTAAAAGAGCGTGTCTGAGAAAAAACACATTTTAATTCCATATGTCTCCCACTTCGCCACCAACCCCCCTATCTTTATATTTTACATGGGCTCTGCAAGGACATTCTGATGGATGTCTGTAGGATTTCATATCCTTGAGGTGGAGGCAAGCAGCCTGATTTCAATCACATTTATATTGTATGCAAAAACAAAACTAAGACTCCTTGTTTTGCTTTCTTGTGAAAAGCATGCACTTAATGTACAGTAAGATAAGTGTTCAGTAAGCCCATTCAGTTAAAACTAAAGATTAATTATTTCAATAAGTTTGCTGTACCAGACTCAGTTTAGTCTATTATCATATTTTAATGCATCTATTCTGTGGTAGTACATGTGGTAATTAGCATGAATATACATGCTGATTAATCTATAGAAATATTTACATGTGCATAAGCTTGTTTGCTTATAGATATTAATAAACGAAGAGTCAGTTTTATTTTAGATTTTAGAGAGATTTTACCAGTGTGAGCTATCAGCAATTTTGGATGTAACAGTCACCTGCTATGAGTTACCAGGTTTTGATTGCCAAACAGAAGTGGAACAATATCTTATTTAAAAGGCAACCCAAGTGCACAAGGAAAAAATGTTTATAGAATTCTATGGGGTGTCTGTTTAATTTGGAATATTCTGCTAGATCTTGCATAAGCTTGAACAACAATATATGTTCTTCTGATGCAAATGTACTTTCTGAGGCTTTTGCTACTGCTGGGGAAAAGAATGGAGTGAGAATATTTAAAAGTGGTTATTTATCATAGAATCTCTGTAAAACGGCATATTTATATGTCCCTTTGGTAACATTCTCTTTAATTCCAAACTGAAATGTCATTTAGTAATGAAGTGATTTTCACTTTAAAACCACTTTGTTTTCTGAGGTGCTACTGTGTTTATATATATATTTTTTTTTTCCTTTTCAAGTATAAAGCCTGTAGTGTTAGTATATAAAGCTCAGATGAAGCGTGTCAAACAACATTTTCACAACTTCGGAAATGTTAACATGCTGCATTCTTTTCTTTGGAAAAATAAAAGAAATGGTCACGGAAAACACATTTTAATTTAATTACATCCTTTAGGTCATTAATGTGATATAATGTGCATGTCAGTCCTCTTTTCATCCACAGATTACTTTGATCCTTCATACCCATTACTTTTAATGTTGGCTTTCTTTCATATTTGCTTTATTTGAAATTGCATGCAGTCTGGATTATTTGTGCATGACCTCCACGTTAATTTCACATTTAATGTTTACATACTCAGAGACTCTCATGGATCATTTACTCTACATGTGCATTTTTTCCTTTGTTTTTAGTTACTGAACTTTAAATATGCTTGAAATGTAAAAGTGGCATGAAACTTTTGTGACACAAGTAGACAACTGGTTTAATTGAGCTTTGCAGTACCTAACTTGACATCTCTCAGAAATACACATTCTAAACCACATTTTATGGTGTTCTTCTAAAATGTAAACAAACAAGATAATATTCTGGAGCCCTAAATCTGTCCCATTTCAAATCTGGAGCTAAATACTTGTATGTTCATTCAAGCAACCACAAGCACATGAGATTGTCTCCTTAAATGAGCTGAGAATTTCTCTGTTCTCTTGGAGGTGACCACATACAAGATCATGAGTCTGGGCTTTGCCCACATTCTGTTCAGGAAACAGCACAGGACATTCTCTGATGGACAGTACAGATCAATTAAGCACTATCTGCAACTCAGCATAGGTGCCCTCTGGAAGCACCAGCTTTACTCAGTTAACTGCTCAGGGACCTTGATTCCTCATTTAGCATCTGAAATACATGTCCCAAGTAGGTGTATCCTACTTTTACACAGTACCATACCATAAAACATTTGCAACTGTCTATAAAGCCAAAGTTTTTGTCGCATTAAAAATAAATAAATAAATAAATTCCATCTTTGTTCCCCATTTGAAGGTACATATTGTTCAATATGCAATGAAATACTGCTTATCAGCAAAATCTCATCTCTAAATCATATAAAACTAAAAGCATATCCAGAGGAACTCTCTAAATTAATATAGACATATAACACAAAGTGAAGTGAATTTTCTTAAGTGACGCAAAAAAAGACATTAAAACATATGTAAGAAATTGCCAGTTAACTGGACAAGTAAAGCACTCTGAAGTCAGCAATGGTTACCAGAAAAAACATATATAATTTTAATTGGCACAAAGCTGAATCCACACACCTACCAGAAGAAAATCAAAGGCTTCCTCTTTCCTCTTTGCAGCCTTTTCTTTTTCAGACAGTTAATTATTTTTGTGCACAGTCTGCTATCATTAAAGATGAGTGGCTTGATCTCAAAGCATGCTGAGCCATCTATGACCCTTTATCTGAGCAAGCCAAACACGATAGTTCCCAAATAAGGAGCTGAAGTTTGTAGTTTGAGACTTGACTTCTGTCATTATATCGATCCAGTCTCCAAGGGTTCTGCCTTCAGCTTGTACACATCACCACAACCACCTGTGAGTCTTCCCAGCCACTTGTTTTGGACTGATTTGAGTCACTGCAGTTCTCTCCACTTTTACAAACTAGTTGTTTTGTCAGCATGAGTGTGACAACAATTAGACGTCCCTGTTTTTGCCCCATGCCTTTTCTCCTTCACAGTCATTCAATGACAAGCGTAAAAAGAACTTCATCTTTTCACGAAAATTCCCATTCTACAAGAGCAAGGAGCAGAGTGAGCAGGAAACAAGTGATCCAGAACGTAAGTAACCTCTCGGAGATGATGCCACATGCAGCACAAAAAATGGGTGACACGCATGATATCAGTATCCCACACATCTAGGCAAATATATGTTGTAGGCAGGCAGGCGAGGTATTACTACTGTGACCAATGTGAGACTGCAATTTGGATCCAGCTGGTCCTTCCTTCCTTGGAAACATCATTTTCTGAAGAATGAAACAGTGACCTTAACTTTTGGAAGAGCATTTCTCCACTTTCTTGAAAAAAAAAACATGTGGCTCCTCAGTATCATTGTGGCACCTGGCCTAAACCCAAATTTGGCTCTGATTAAATATTCCCAGATCAAAACTGGCTCAAAATTATGCAAACATGATTTCTTCTAGAATACCAAATTAAATTTTTTTTAAAGCTCTGCTCTGATCTCCTTTTTTTTTTTTTGCCTCTGACGTTCTCTAAGTTGATTGTCATGGACGGCTTCACTGAAAGTTCAACAGTTAAATGAAGCCTCCACACTAAGAACTTAAATAAGCAAATCAGACCTTGGGATGTGTACCTCTCCAAGCACCTACTGCTTGCTAAAACTGTATGCGTGAACAACCAGCGTAATTACAAACAAAATGCTGGCTCTGAGCCCAAAGAATTCACATTTTTCCTTAGTAATTCTCTCCTTCCGAATTTATGTGGTGAGGACCGTTTCTGGGACTTTATTTATTGTATTGTTCCTTCTTTGTCACAACTACAAAGCCATGTAGAATGGTCACTGCCTCCTTCATTGGCTGTAATCCCATAGAATATGGGTTTAAAGAGAAAAAAAAGCAGGGATCCAGATTGCTCAATCAACATGGTCAGTCATGGTAGTATCCATTTCAACTCCACTGACTTCTTCCTTCCTCTTCTGCGGCTGTTCTTCCTTTCTCATTGCTCTCTCTGGGGACTTCCGTGCAGGACATCCCCGGATTAGGTGACGACGGTTATGGAACAAAGACTCTGAGTAAGTTCCCAGGAATGGTCACTGTAAATCTTTTTTTGTTTTGTTTTGTTTTGGCTTCTGTTCCTTCTCTGAGGACCCTCCACTCCTAGCATGCACAAGATAGAGTTTTATTTGTTACCCAGCTGTGAATGCATTAAAAATGTTTCAATTGTTTTGTTCTGCATGACAATATTAAATAACATACAGTGTATCAAGCAGACACTTTCACTTCTTTTGTAATAACACCTTTTGTTTCTGACAGTATGTTATTGTTCTCATCATGGCAGTTCCGTAGAGTAGCATACCCAGAACTTGTTTTGCTGCTAGAATGTACTCCTCAGCAACAATCCCTCCCTCTCCATCAAAAGGGAAACTTAAACATTTCAACTTGATCACATCCTGAGGAAATCAATAGAAAATTTTTTTCTGCTGTTGCTTCTGCATTTTCAGCTTTTTGCATGGGAGTGTTTGTTACTTTGCTGGATTTTGGATTAGCGTTTGTTATTAATGGAAGAAGTCATTTCCAGGCTAGAGAAGACACGCCTTCTCCCAAACTGAATTTGGACCCATTTCACCATTACCAACCTATTCCCTGTCATGAAACCTTAATCAATTTCTTTTTCTGACGCAGTAATCTTGTCTCACAACTTGGCATTGCAGAATGTGTCATGTGTCAGATAATCATTTGGGAACAATTTTGCTTCCTTGAAAGTCAGACCAGAAAAATTGTACAGAATAAATTACTCTGTAGAAATGGCTATGTTATATGCTGTATCCAGACCTAAATAATTTAAGCAAAATGGCACTTGCATGTGTTTGGCTGCTTCTTCCTTCAGTTCTTCTTCTTAGTGCCAAGTAATTGAAGTAAAATGTATGTGGATGTTGACACTGCATCACCTACTGTTTTGTATATGCTTTTTAATTGCAGGAATGTGCAATTTTATAGATTTCCGATTTTTTTTAAGGGTCATTTTAATGGTGTTATTTTAATCCATACAGTAGCTTGCCATTTAAAGATGAAAGCTTCATCTCTTGTATGAAGAACAGTTCTAGAAGACCAATTTTCAATATCACTGCCACCTGAATTTTAAGCATTTTGTTATTTCAAGTAAAGTGCTATCGCTGTTCACTAGGAACAAATGCAGATCCTTCACTGCTTAAAAAAAAATGTGAATACATCTGATTTGATAAACCCTCCTGCATATCTGTGTCCTTAAAAAGACAAATCTCTGTAACATTCAATCATCCGGAAGGAGATAACTAAATCTGCAAACTGCTAGGAGAAAAGTGGCACAAAGGTATTGTTCAGGGTCTAGTTTCTCTATTAATATTACACCTAGCTTTTAATTACTGACACACCTCTAGACATTTCAGCCCCGTTCAAATTTCACTAATATTAAACTAAGATATAATTGTTACTTTAATAGTTACTTATGGAGGATATTCGTTCTTGTTTAACAAAACCTTCAAGGTCTTTAATAACATCATGGTTGGAGGCAGCAGTTGTTAACTTCCTGTGAAACGTCCAAGACTCCACACAGTTTTGTTGAAAACATGAGTCTAATATTTTGAAGCTTGTTAATAAGTCCAAGACCAAAGTTTGTAAAATATTACTTTTATCAGATATCAGCCTCTCCCACTCCTGCTGCTCCACCAGCCCGTCTGTTACTGCTTGATGAAGCCCAGCCATTAGGTGTGCATGTGAGGGCATGCAGTACCTCACAGAGAAGAGGTGGCCTTAACACAGTTCCCATATTCATCCTCCTTGTGGCTTACTCTGAGTTCATTCCAGTGGATTCTTGACTTTTATGAGTTTTCTTCTTCAATCGGGAACATGAGGCAGTTGCAGGTGGTGGTTACAAGTCACTAACATTCTAATCTGCACAATGGATTAATGGCAGATACGTTTTGGCTTCTGATGACTGTCAGGAAGTGAGTTATTTGTGCTCATTGTCCATTCAACAATCCACATCTCATTCTTCCAATTAACCCATGGTTGCATCTCACTATATAATCATTGTAACATTTATTTTTAAATGCTCCGGTCCAGGTGAAAAAAACTTCAAGTGTGTGTCAAATGAACTTTTACCTGGAAAGTTATCAGCATTTCTACCAGAGATGCTATTAAAACAACCATTAAATGGGGTTCTGCAGACTTCTTAGAGACCACTAAGCATGATCTGACTGATGTCACTCAGCCTTCCTGATTGGAAACAATCACTTCACATGATATAGACCACACCTTTCTGACACCAAACTTGTCAAACCAGAAATCTATCCCTCGATAATTCTTCCATCCCTGATCACATATCCAGACTAGTCTGAAAAAGATTTTTGTACTCTAGCTCAAATCCTGAAGCTAGATCTTGTCTGGAAAAACATTTCTTCTATTTTTTTATTTTTTTTTACCATTGACATTGGCTTTGTCTTTTTTTTTTTTTTTAAATTTTTAAACTTTTGCAATAGTTGATATCAAAACCCTTTTCACATTAATTTGTTAACCCCACTGGATAGTAGAAAGTGATTAATGCTGAGGACAAAACTAAGTTTAGAAGAACACGAGCAGAAACTCATTCATGAAGTTAGTCGTTCACTGAGATGCAAGTGGACCATATGGTAACTGAAATTAATTTATCTGAGATGTCATTAACTATCTTAGAAAGTCTTAGAAAGAAATGACATGGCTTTGCTATAATGTATATCAATGGCTTTTCTATACTGTATATCACCAGACGTGTATAGTCTCCTTCTGAAATACCTCAAGAGAGAAAGCTTTCATTTTAACTACGTAAATTATCTAAGATCTTCAGGTGATGTCACTGTACAGTTTTTATTTCCTCTCTGCACAACTACCTTTGCATGGCTGCGGCACTTCTTTTGAGTTTCTGCGGCTCTGTGGTGCTTGGTTATGTTCTTTAATTTGCTGTACTGTTCTTGCAGAACATGTTTCTTCTAATGCCAGCGATAGTGAAAGTAGCTACAGTAAGTTACTGCTTTCATTAGAGTCTTTTTACTTTGCATTGCTTGCTGTGTTCGTTCCTGTTATTTTGGTTCTCTTCTTGCTATTCTTTTGTTAATGTTGAAAAAAATGGTTGGAGCAAATGGCTTGGAATTCAAATTTACAACCACCTCTTGAGTATAAGCTATAAAAGAAAACTGGCAACCTTTATAAGAAAAGGGAGGGTGATTTGCTATTTGGAGTGTATTCTGGGTTATAAAATCAAACTTGGCTTTGGGTAGTCTGAAAATCAGAATTATTTGATTTAGTGAAAGGAAGTTTATTTCAGAAGGAAGAGGGACAATTTCATGATGACCTTTTAAAAGTAAAATTCCTCCATAATTGTGGTCAAAATTGCAAAAGATCTTCTTTACACAGTTCTGTCACAATTTTTACTTGCATTTTTGCATACCCGCATGAACAACAAATAAGTGGCTCGAAAAACTCTATTGAGTCTTTAATTTTGTCCCTACAGGTTTCTTAATACATAATGAAGTCTTCAAAAAACATTAAGAGAGATAAATAGACCTTCACCCTTTAGGCACTACCAGCAAATGATGTGGATTTCCCCTAAGTGATGGTCCCAATCCTGTAATCTAATCTGATTGGAATTACAGAACTACTGTCAAATAGTTTAGAGATAGATCATAAATTGTGGAAAATTATCTGGTACTGCTGAAAAGAAAAAAAAAAAAAGTTATTAGAATAGATGAATGGAAATGTAATAAAAGATAATAAAATGGAGATTGATCACTGAGTTACCAAGTTGTTTAATTTTCTCAAGCCATTTGCTTAGCAAATCAAGTTTTCCACCAGTCACTCAGCACTTGCGCTAAGTACCCGCATACATTCAGGTAATCATTGGGATCATACCTCATACTTTCTAGTCTTTGTAGAGTGCATAGCAGTCGAGCTCTGTTAATAAACATTGGTTTGTTTCAGTAGAACAGCTAACCTTATTCAATTCAGAAATGGTAAATTAGTTTGTATTCTCTTGTATTGCAAATATTTATTTGAAAAGCAATTGCCAGAGTCACAAGAAAACAGTAGGCACTTTTGAACTGCTGAGAACCAATTCTGAACCGTGTTATTTATTCTGTGTCCTTTACTGAGAGAAGGATTTTATGTTTGACATATAACATGCTCTTTCACCAGATTGACTTTACAATCAAGACAGAATCAATAGATAAATTTTCAAAAGTTCTTGTGAGTCGAATCTCTTCCAGGTGTGTTTATTTCAGAGTATGTAAATGCTCGAGTAACCAAGGCTGGTGGCTTAACACGTCCCATGCCTGATATCCCAAACAGGAGAATTAAGATGGGAACCAAACTACACGTCAATGTATATGTTATGTGGACAAGTCCACATAAGCTAGTTCCTAAAATGCATCATAAGACTGAACAGATAGCCAGTTGACTGTGCAATAGTTTGAAATAAGGCATTTGTTTTGAGGATCAGGGGAAAAAAATAGAAAAATTTTGGGGTTAGTTAGTTGGGACAAAAAGAATTGCTGAGGTAACTAATCTCAGCAGGCATCTCATTCAAGTGTGCTCCTATCTCACCCAGCACTAACCAGCATCATATTGGCTTGAGCTCACCACATATTGCTGGAGTGTCCAAAAACTGCTGCCCGGCAGAGAGAATGCAGGGAGGGCTTCCTTTTCTGCCCAGGGCAAAGCTATGACATTCAGAAGCAAAGGAAGCCAGTCTTACATTATGCCAAGTGAAAGTGACTTTAAAATTCAGGAGCTGGTGCCCAAAGGGCCTGATTTCATTTGCTAATGATTCATTGGTGGGTGCTGACATGACACTTGAATCCACGACCTTGGGCAGCCAGCAATTTTAGACACCAGCTTTTGGAAATAACTGTTTCAGACAATTACAATGACATGTCAGCTCTGGCCTGACCCTGTGTTTGATTACTATATGGCCATGGAATATGGGCATGTCTTCTGTTGGGACTTCCAGCGCTCCTGAATATGAATGGTTACACCCTGAATCTCTAGGCTACTCTAGGGCAGCAGCACATCCCATCACACAGCTCATTGCAGCAAATCCCCTCTAGAAAAGTTGCGACTCGAGATAAGAATCAGAAAACAGAGGAGAGCAAGTGAGGGGTGGCCAGAAAGTAGTTGGCCAACTGTGAGGGTATGGAGGTAAGAATGATGGGGTCTGCCATGAAGCAGTTGAGTTATTTCACTGCAGATCTGACTTTGTGGAACAGCTGAGAGGACACTAGAAGTCTATCCTTATCTCCCCATATGGCAACAGTAGTTATCAGAACTAATCTGTGAACATTTACATCCTAAAGACATAGTCCTCATTGCCTTATGATTAATTTTTAATGAAAGAAAAATAATAGGTACTCAGGATAAAGCTGACTCCTCATGGAATGAGACAATATGCAGAGCACCCTTTTTTTCTTCTGTTTCCCAAGGAAATGAGCAGGTGGAAAAAGGGGTTGCCTGTCCCATGGATTTCTGAATTGTAGCAAATCAGCAGTTCACACTTGGCCAATATAAAGAAAAGTGTGTGAGTAAGAAATGTTTTCCTGCAGATGTTCATACTTGCTCCTGTAAAAACAGTCCAGTTGTAGCTCATATTGAAGTGTTCTGCATTGCTTCTCATGGGTCTCTGGCTATTGCTTCAACATGTTTCTCTAACTATTGCTTCTTAGCATCTAGTGAAAAGTAGCTAATGTTAAAACCTGTATTACTTTACCATTCCTTGAACCATTCCAATTCAGGGGTACAGCTGCCCAAAGTGACGTTGAAGGATTCTGAGAGCTGACCAGGCTGTGCCCTGTACAGGGATTAACAGAAGGTTTACAAACTGACTTGGCTTTTTCTGGGAGCTATTCTGATGAATTCTTATTTATTTAGACAAATATATTGCTTAATGCCTGAGTATTTGGCTGAAGAATTCCATTGCTTATGTGTTGGGCTTGGGGGCTAAAAATTAAAGTCAATATTTTTTATTTCAAAATAATAATAAAATTGAAATTTCTCATATGTGGTCTTGGGAGAAAACTCTTAGATCACTCTTTAGCAACAAGGCTGTTGCAGATAGTAAACATGATTTCTACTATCAACTCTGGTTTGTAATGAGAAAAAGAGCTAAAGGCAGCAGTGAGATTTCCTTGACCAATATGTATCCCCAAAACACAGCCATCACCCACTCAGTTTTTACAATAGATTCAATTTGAAGTTAATGGAGACACAGAATGACATCTGGAAAACAATTTGTTTTGTCTTTAAGAAGATAGCTAAAGCAGACTAGCAGAGCATTGTCCTAAACATGTCCATGCCATGTAGGCTGCATGGCGCTCACCATTGTCCTCGTCTTGAAGGGATGTGAGGTGGCAGCCCCTCCAAATCCCAGCTGATAATTTTCTTTATCCCAGCAGATAACCCATTAACTCTGGGAGAACCACAAGCACATTTGACAGGAGAATCTGGCCATTTATAAAAGATTTTAAAGTGCTTTTGAGCCTGGAACAATTTCTAGCCTGAGCTACAAGGGGCTGAGATGCCACACAGATGCTTCTACGTCAGGCAGGCTGTGCAAATATAAGGACTATAACAATGTTAGTTGATTTTCACCTTCTCTTAGCAGAAAAATCAGGGTTGAAGAGTGGTATATAAAATCCTGATCTAGCAGAAAGTTTTCCTTCTTAAGTACACATGAAGCCAACTTTGACTTATTCCTGAACCAGCTAATTAAACAATGATTGGAAGTTTATTCTGAGCTCTGTAACTTGAAGAGTTCTAATTTTCTATTTCAAACCAAGCTTGAAAGAATGTATTTTTTACCATAGACTCATCAGTTTTTATTTTCCAAGACGTGATTTTCATAATGACCATGACTTTTAAGTCTCTCCACTGCATATGTGGGGTAATGTGTGGTAATGCACTCAAGCATAGTTCAGTAGAGGTTTTTACAGCCGTCATCAAAATTACACAAACATTAACCCATCTACTTAGCCTAATTGCATAATTGATTATGATTGCACCAATTATTTAGAGAGGCAATACATGACTATAAGTTAAAAGAAAAAGTGTCAGGAACCAAAATTTTTACTTTCTGTATTTGGTCAACATTTCATTCCGTAATGAGATTTGAAGTTTCAGAACAAGATTTTAAAAAGTTATGTTAGGCCACTGATTAATTAAAACACTAACATTTGCTCTTACTCTCCCTTTGGATTTGTATATTAGTACTTAAATTGGCACAAGCACTGAAGTCTCTACATATGGCTGCACAAGATTTATTGATCTTAAACATGTCATGCTGATAGACCACTTTTCAGTCAGATCTTCATTCTCAGACTTTTGCTGACCTTTTTTCCATTAATAGGATGCCAACATCCATGGATTTATAAGGTACCTGATAAGGGTGGCCCTTTGGTTACGTGGTGGCTACACCACATGGCACTCACAGCCTCACTCCTGCCCCATTACTCACATGCTGGATGCAGCTACATCAGCACTGTGGAAGCTCTGGATGCTCTGGCAAGACAGTAGGAAATGGGGCTTTTTATGGGTTAAATGAAACGTACGTAAATTGACACACATGTACACTGGTATCACCACAGATCCATCTAGCTAAATAAGGAAAATAAAGACAGCCCTTTAAATCCATTTTAGGGCTACCCTATCAAACACCATAAAATCTGTTAAAAAGAAAAAAATGGGTGGTCCTTATGAAATTCTTCTGACCTCACAGGACCTCTCTGTTTAGCTTTTAGAGGCAGTAAGTTGTAAAAATCTCCAGGTTATTCTCTTCCTGAGCGTGAGAACTCATCAACATGCAAACCAAGAGCACAGGGAACAGGAGCCATAGCAATACTGACAGAGTGAAAGACATCCAGAAATTTTAATCGCAGTAAACTAGATTTAAGAAAGCGTTCTTTCTATGTCTTCTCTTTCCTTATCTTCTGTCTTTTCTTGTCTTTTTGACTTATGGAATTTTACTGAAGAGCAAAGGATCTCGCCAAAATCCTAAAGACAGATTTTTATTTTTATTTTTTTTGTCTGTTATATTTCACAACAATTTTCCAGATCAGTATAGCAAACCTGTGCTAATTAAGCTGTTAATGAGAGTGTTAAACAAGGCTTACTCAAATGATAAATAAGCCTGTGCCCTGCTGAACATCATGCTGTGTCACACTTCAAAACCATCATGAGGTTACAGCAATCTGATTATTGATTGATTCGAGAGCACTTCATTATACTCAATACTTTGTGCAGTACCAGTCGAGAAGAGATCATTAAAGACCATCATCTGGTACTGTTAACATGCATATCAGCTCCTGAAAACTTATGGCAGTGCTTGAAATGATTTTCTTCGCATGACAACTTGAGCTTCCTGAACTTTTTCCAGAAAAGACAAGTAATGGAAACAGTGATTTCCACCATGCTCACACCACATGTGACTCTGAAGTTCAGTGCGGAAGAGCCTTCACTCAGGAAGATGACTATATTTAAGTCTCTATGCATCACAGTTGGCCTTTAAGCTTCTCCTTGCTTGCTTCAACCCTTTGCAGTGACTTAGGCTTCAGGGCAATTTGACTTCTGTCAAATGACAAGTTCTTTTGTATCCATAGCCCAAATCATACTGATAGATACCCATCCCAAAATCTAAAATAGATCAGATGACTCAAGTCTTAGAATAAGCACTTGCCTATTTGTAGGCACCCATTGAGTCTAAAGAGCACCTAAGGACTAGCTCAGACATAAGCAGTCATAGTATGGCTTTCTGCAATGAGCTTAATGAATCCCCCTCTGCAGAAAGCTGCATGCCATTGAAACATGTAGTCTCAAGTTTAAAACTATTTGTGCAAACAAGATTCCCTCCACATGCTTAGTACACGATGGTTTCAACAGCCACCCCAAGGCTCACATTCTAAGGTTGTTTAAAGCTTAGCATTGGCTCCTGAGGGCTGGAAGGCAGGCAGCGCAGGAGCATCCTTGTCCAGCTGGGGAGTGAAACTCTTCATCTCCAAAGAACTGGGACATCCTGATTAATACATCACATAAAAATTCTCAAAGTAACTTGAGGGAAAACAATAAATCTGATGCAAGAAACATGGTAAGAATTCAAGATTTTTAACCTTGCAACAAATCAAAGTTAAGCAAGTGATTACAGTATCAAACATTCACAAAATAGAACAGAATCAATTATCCACATTCCTCATACATTACATTGCCCTTAAAAACTAATCTCTTCCTTTTATTAAAAATCAAGCTTTCTCCTCAATTGCTTCAGCAACATTGCTAGCTTGAAACTGGTCCTGTCTTTTCTGCCTCTCTCCATACACAGTAGTACTTTTTTAATTTGCTTTTTCTTTCTTCATGGCTAATTAAATTCTTTTTACTTGGAAGGTTTTCCTACAAGTTTCTCACAGCTGTCTAGGCAATATAGCAGTTCTCTCTGAACATATTAGATTCATGGATTGGGAACCAGTTTAAGACTAAACACCAAAATCATAGAGTTCTAGAATCATAGAGTAACTTAGGTTGGAAAAGACCTTAAAGATCATCCAGTTCCAACTGGATGCCACCCACTGGATCAGGCTGCCCACAGCCCATCCAACCTGGCCTTTGTATCTTATTGTGAACTAGACTTTGCATTCTAATGAAGACTAGTTAATATAGTGGAACTTCAAGAATGGCCTGAATATCAGTCAGAAAGCCTCAGTGTTAGTTGTATAATCTCTAAATCCTACCTATATCATCAATCAGGCATCATGCTACTCTTGATGTGTTTATGCACTATTTGGTTTGACAGAAGCCCATCAGAATAATGTCGTAAAGACTCACATATACAAGCAAACGTTATTAAGGTAATTCTACCTTTCTTTGTAAAACTCAGATACGATGATGACAATCTTTCTTCCATAGTACCTAAATTAGATGCAAAATCCCAAGTGTCGATCTTCTCAAAGGTAAACCCTGAGCTGAGTAAATATAAAATCAGGATATTAAGATTTGATAAGCCAGAGTCATATTTTGAACATGCCAGAGCCCTTATGAAGTGCCAAGTATGTGACAATGACCCAGAAAGAGAGATCTGCAGGAATTATTCACGCAGTAGATTGAAGAATCCTTCCAGCTCTCCTTTTATGCTCTTATGGAGGGCAGAGATGTATTAGAGCTGTACACCTACAACCCAAGTCCTGGACCACTTGAGTCTTTTGTCAAAGTTCTCTGCATTGGTTCCCTACATGTCGCAATGAGGAAACATCACAGTCCTGGAGTGGACTCTCCAGCAGTGGAGAGAATAAGGCATAAAATACAATTATTTTGTAATACTTGTGTTCAGATAAAGCATGAGGGTCAAAAAAGAACTCAGAGCTAGATATCAGGTTGTAAATAAACTAGACTAGGGAGCTTATGCACAAAAGGATGATCAGCCAAAATGTGCTTACTCTGAAGGTAAAAACAGTTTGGTTTATGTAGCTATCACAGAATCACAGAATGGCCAGGGTTGCAAGGGACCTCAAGGATCATGAATCTCCAACCCCCCTGACACATGCAGGGTCGCCAACTTCCACATCTAATACTAGACCAGGCTGCCCAGGGCCCCTGGCCTTGAACACCTCCAGGGACGGGGCATCCACAACCTCTGTGGGCAGCCTATTCCATCACCTCACCACTCAGTAAAGAAAAGCTAGTAGATTTGCCCTGCAGCAGCATGTTAGTTATAGTTAGCTATAGCAATTGGTGGACAAATGATTGTATCTGAAATTTCTGTCCTTATAAACAGCCTTGTCATTAAATGAGGCCTTGTTGCCTCCACTATTCTGGACCATTGAAGAAACCCAGGTTCAGAGAACAGAACTGAAATATGTGGCACAGGTTGAAGGAGAAGGGAAAAAAAGTGATCTCTGTAGCTTGAAGTTTTTAAGGGTTTTGGAATGGTTCAGGTGAGCATATTACAGAGAAGTGCAGAACCCGAACTGCCTGTGTGAAGCATTTTATCAAGCTTTGGTACACAAAGTGTCGCGTGTCAGCTTCAAACTGTTCTCTTTCTTCTCTCATCAGGAGGCCAAGAAGACTGCATCCTTTCTTATGAACCTGTCACAAGACAGGAAAGTAAGTTACGACTGCTTTTCTGACACTGTTCCTTACATTTTTTATTTTATTTCTGGGGGCCAGCAGAGCAGTAAGCCTTGTCCCTGTGGTTCCTTCTTGGCCACTGTTGCATACATAAGAAATGACGTAAGGTTATCCCTAGATTTCCTGTGCTTCCTGATGTTTCCAGGACTCTCTGCAGTGTGTTCTCGTGGCCTTTCATAATGCCATTTGACTACATCTGTGTACATCATCAATGAGCTCTGCCAAATGAGTAGCATTAGTTCCATTTTCCTTAGCCACATCAATAGAAAAATGATCCATAAATAAAAAGTAGACCTAAGATTTCACTTAGAATCATAGAAGCATTAAGCTTGGAAAAGACAACTAAGATCATCCAATCCAACCATCAGTCCACCAACTTGATATTAAAGACAGCAACTCGTTAGTGAAGCTTTGGGAATATTTACCATTATTTCCAGTAACCACGAAAATGTGCCTCTCTTTTTTATTTGTCAGTTAATTACACCAGGCCAGTTATTATTCTGGGTCCTATGAAAGATCGGATCAATGATGACTTGATATCTGAATTCCCTGATAAGTTTGGATCATGTGTACCACGTAAGTACGATTTTATTCCTCGTTTTGCAGCAGTCAGTTGCATCCCTTGGTGCCATTCATTAAGCGAATTGTGATGAAAATACCAGCCGTGAACTTTATGTAGCTGAGTTTCTCAGAAGCCATTTTTCTACCAGAGGAAAATAAAGGTCAAAGGAACAAACAACAAAAAATTGTGAGGTTCTCAGTGTTAGTTATATGTGTCAGTGTTTGGAAATGGGGGGCTGCAGGGATGGGCTCTAGGATGAGCAAAGGACAGAAGCTGCCCTTCTAAACAAGGGACCTTTTAACCACAAACTCAGTTTACTCACCAATGATTCTGTATTTTCTTAAAGACAATAAAATATTGAAATATTGATAAAACATAAAATGTTTCAACTCAGCTAAACAGTATCAACTAAAAAATTACGGAGTAGCCTGTGACTTGTGTGGGATCTATCTTGGCTCCTCTGAAAGCAATATTTGGCCCTAAATTAAGCAGAGTGTTTGTATCTTGGATCATTAGAGCTTGTTCAGTGTTTACTGCAGATCCTGATTGCAGTCTTTCTTCTTTTTAAACTATTGTCTCTACAAACATGGTAGCTTAAATCTGCTAGAAGATGAGATCAGAAGTAGCCTTATAATTAAGGTTAAATTAATGAGATTGCCATTCATTTTTATCACTGCAATAGGTCTGGATTTATAATCTGCAATGTGCTTTTTTTTATTTGAGGTTTGGTTATGACCATGATGAGATGAAGTGAAATTCTAGCAAATGCTTATTTTGTGTTAATATAAGATTGGTTGGAAGTAAATATTAGAAGATATGACTGTAAAATGGCAGCCTCATTGTCAAAACTCCATTAAAAAAAAAATTAGCCAAAGCTCTCCCAGATGTGGAACACCTCCAGTAATAGCACTGTCCATTAGTAATGTTAATCGATACAGACTTCTTGATCTCCTATCTTTGTTTCATGCAGATACCACACGACCAAAGCGTGACTATGAAGTGGATGGGAGAGATTATCATTTTGTCATTTCAAGAGAACAAATGGAAAAAGATATCCAAGAGCACAAATTTATAGAAGCCGGGCAGTACAATGATAATTTATATGGAACTAGCGTCCAGTCTGTGAGATTTGTGGCAGAGAGGGTAAGTTGATGCCAATTTTACTATCCATGTAACATGATCAGTTTTGTGGCAGCATTACATCTCATTCACACTTATGCCAAAAATATAAAATATATGCAAAGTGACATCCAGTTGTTTACAGGCTTTATAATGACACCATTTGTAGAGTCTATGACTTTGAAAGTAAACGTTCTTGGCACTTCTAATACTTGGATGTAGTGCCATAGATTCAAAAATTTAACACAGCACCTCAAATATGCCCCAAAACAGCTTTCCCTCTACTCTCTATACAACAGATGAATAAACTTATCTCACTTTCACAGAGGTAAAACAATGAAGCCCGGAGAGATTAGATGATTTGCCTTAAGTGACACCCAAAGTCTTTGACACAAACAAGAATTAAATTAAGCAGTAGAGAATATAGCTATGCTATTATTTTTATGAACTGATTTTCCTCATCTCTGAAGAAAATCCATCACCACCCCCAGAGCTCATGCCAATAAAAAATAAAAAATAAAAAACCATTTTCTTTCATATCTTCAAGTGTATATTTTATATTAGGACTAAATCAAAGGCAGAGGAGTGGAGTGTGTGCCCTGGGGTCCCCCTCCCCTGGTGTGTCAGTCATAGCCAGTGTTGCAGGACACTGCCTCACAGGACTGCTTCCCTCTTTTGGCTGATCTTCAGCAAACTGCAGAAATGAACACGTCCTCATCTGTTTCCAACAGGGCAAGCACTGTATTCTCGATGTGTCAGGAAATGCGATCAAACGACTACAAGTTGCACAACTATATCCCATCGCTATCTTCATTAAGCCTAAATCATGGGAGCCTCTGATGTAAGTATAAACTGCTCCAAGTGTTGTTTTTTTCAGAATGCATCCTCAACAGGTCTTTAGTCTGGCCTCTAAAATCAGTAATAACAAAAGAATGGGGGAACAGTGAAGACTTGCTCTCCATGCGTGCCAGACACTGTAACACAGAGTCCCAGTGAATGAGCCAAAGCTGCCTTTGAACCTTTCACACTGGGACCTATGGGCTTAGGTGCTAGTCCATGAAGGTCTTCCCACCAGTGCTCAATGCACTTATTACAACCTGGACAGCAAATTCACCAAGGATTCATGTGTCCCACCTTGTCCCATCCAGTCTTGGGGTGTCGTTTGGTCACTATGCACATGAACAAAGCAGAGCATAAACCTGTATCAGATTCACTGTGTGTGCTTCTTCTTCAGCCCTTCATTTGCTTGAAGATCTGTAAGAGGATAGGCAAGGACCCGTAGGACTGGAGTGGGGAAAACAATCCTTAAAAGAAGGAAAAGAGAAGGCACCAATTTCAAGCTCTCACCAGGCAGCCTAATTTCGGTACTCAAAAAATATTGGGACCCAGGGGATAGTAAAAGTAGTTCAAGTAAAGAGCTGGAAGGATAAAATTTTGTAAGAGGCAGCCAATGTATGTGCATCAAGAGCAAATCAAATTGACCTTATTTCCTTATGTCTAGAGATGGATATCAATAATTGTTTTATGTCTTGATTTTTATTCTGGCTTTTGATACATCTCCAAGGGACCTTCTCAGCAGTAGATTAGAGAAATAGAGTCCAGAGGGAATCATTAGGAGTACGTGCACAACTGCATTCAGACAGTCATTGAAAATGGCACTGGGAAGATAGCAGATATCCTGAAAGTGTATTTCCTGAGCTGTGGAACTAGTTGTTATTTTTATGAATTACTTGGGCAATTAATTGGGCAGTACTCTTGTAAAATTTGTGACTGACTCAAGGCTGAGAGAGGTAGAAAGCACTTTTGAGAGTAAGTTTAAAACCCAGTGTAAAATTAGTAAGATGAAATTCAGCACAGACAAAGGAGAGAAAATGAAATGCACAAGTACAAGCAGGGAATAATTAAGCAATAGCACTGCAGAAAAGCATCTGGATCACACAGGAATATGAATGGATGGATAATGCTGCTGCAAAATCAGAAACTGCTGCTGTGGGCTGCATTAACATTGGTGTTGTATAAGGACACAAGAGATCATTATTTTCTTTTACTTCATATGGATGAGGTGTAAGCTGAATGTTGTCTGTCTTCTGGGTACCACCCTAGAAGTGGAAGAGGAACACAGGGAGATGATCTTCACACTGATTAAAACTCAGGATAAAAACACATGCTTTCCATGTACATATATGTTACTGAAAAAAAAAAAAATCAATTTAATTTGGTGTTATGTGACTGAATGTGCATCCTTTCTGGCCCTCAAATTTAGTGATAAGGTTGTTGCATGTCCGTTCTGATTATCTTGCTAAATAGAAAGGTCAGGGAAGTCTGAAATCCTACTGTCTCTATTGATTGTTTTAAGAGAGATCTTCACCGACCGCTTTCCTGCCTATAAAATATTTCCATTATTTGTTTAATGCTGAGTTTGCATCTGTGATGTGATAAAAAGGCAGTAAACAAATGTGGTCCTTTTTCTGAAAATACATTAGACACAAAGAAAAATGTTGCAATAACATAAATCCTTAGTTGATGTGATGTAAGAACAGAAAGTCCTTCCTTAACAGACTGACTGAAAGGAGTTATGAAGATGAAAAATACAACAAGCATCCTGTTAGTAAGCCAGTCCTACAGAGTTTGCAGAATTTTGTTTAGCAGTATGCATCAAAAGAAATTCTTCTTCGCTCTCCAAACCTAAACCTCCATTGCTGTTGATAGGAATAAAGAAAGTTAAATCCATTATATGACTGAATTCTTTGCTCAACAAATATCCTGTGGAAGACAACCCAATTTAGAAATCCAAACTTTCATTGGGCAGCCAAAGTCCATTTTTATTGGTACTAGTTTGGGATCTTTTGCAGGAAAATGTATTATATAAACAAATAATAACTAATAGAACAAATCCTGAAAAAATTAGAAAAAAAAAAAATGGATTCAGGCATTCTAAATTACTGTATCCTCTGCAGTTTGTTTTCTACAAGTAATGTTTTTATTGAGTTAATCTATCTAGTGTGTACCTTTCTTATCCAATGGTACCTAAAATTAGCTTTTATGAGAAATAAAAACTCTTTTAATACAACATTTTCTTGTAAGAATTGCATCATTTTCTTGTAAGAATTGCTTTGAGAATAACTGCATAGTTCTGAGCTCCCTGCTCACAAAAATCATTTATTAAGTAATGAAATTGAATCACTCAGGTTTAACTAAACTTATACACACTCTAATGCAAGTGGTAGCGGCGATTTGCAGTGTGTGCCTACTTCACAGATAGAGGCCATGCACTTGTTTCTGCTGCCCAGAAAGTGCAAAGCAGCCTTCCAGATTTTCATAGTGAGTCAAACTCTCCTTTGTACCCTGGGGTAAGAAGTAGCACATGAGCAATTCCCACAGATAAGCAGTAAATCTCCACCATAGTTTTTCTCATAACAATTTGTTTTTGCAGCCCTTTCTTTTTGCTAAAGTCATTACTACAATGCAAAAAGTTTGGGAATCCTACCTGTATAAGATCTGCTTGTAAGGATAGATTTATCTGCCATAACTACTACACTTGATCACGCAAACAAGTTAAAAGTTAATGTAACAGCAAGATAAAACTCTAAAAGACAAAAAAGATGGATTGCTATTCAGGATTATCCTAAACAAAGCACTTGTCAAAAATTAAAATCATCTTAAGAGAGCTTGCATCTGCACTTGAAGCTTGGTTATTGGTGGTTTTCTCTTTTCCTTCCTTCCTTCCTTCCTCCCTTCCTTCCTCCCTTCCTTCCATCCTTCCTTCCCTCCTTCCTTCCTTCTTCTTTCCCTCCTTCCTTCCTTCCTTCCTTCCCTCTTTCCTTCCTTCCCTCTTTCCTTCCTTCCCTCCTTCCTTCCTTCTTTCCATCTTTCCTTCCTTCCTTCTTTCCATCTTTCCTTCCTTCCTTCCTTCCCTCCTTCCTTCTTTCCCTCTTTCCTTCCTTC
Source organism: Meleagris gallopavo (assembly GCF_905368555.1). Lineage (NCBI taxonomy): Eukaryota > Metazoa > Chordata > Aves > Galliformes > Phasianidae > Meleagris > Meleagris gallopavo. Next base: position 186,916,998 of record NC_139404.1, on the reverse strand, counting down.
CTTCCTTCCTTCCTTCCTTCCTTCCTTCCTTCCTTCCTTCCTTCCTTCCTTCCTTCCTTCCTTTCCTCCTCTCCTTCTCCCCTCCTCTCCTCCTTCCTTCCCCAGCTCTACATGACTCCATATCACAGACTGAATCCCAGAGGGGTCACCTTCCAATTAGCCTCTCTCTTTAGAAGAGGGAAGATAGTGGTTGGATCACAGGGATGAGAACTGAAAGCACTGTGCAAGTGCTTCACTGACAGAGGAGGAAATTCCTAGGAAAGCTGCCAGGAGGGACATCTTTTTGCAAGCATTTTTAATTCACCATCTGTGTAGATCCCTGGCTAAAAGAGAAAAAAAAATTAGAGCAGACTATTGTTTGACAATATTTTTAATTTATCATGAACAATGGACATCAGGGGCCTCCTCCTTCTCCATCCTCTCCTGAAGGCACAAGACTGGCAGAGGCATGAATACAACTAGAACAGTTATATATCAAAGGCAACTTTATGTCCTACAAGTAAAATCCAAATTTCTGCTATTTCAAAGCATTTAATCTTAGGTGCTTGTTTGTGTCTTTGTTTCTTCTTCTGATAGTCAAATCTTGAAGAAGACTTCTCAGAAATTTACCAGATCTGGATGAAGGAGGATGTTGTTAGCACTAAAATAATGGCTGAGGGAAATAAAATGCTAAATGTTAAATTTACATACAAATGTTCAGTGTTATGTCCCACTCTGAGCCACAGTTTCAATTCAGTCGCTGAAAGATGTGTTCAGGTAGGCACAGCTGATGAGCCAAGCCAGCCTGAGCTCAATTAAATAGCCATCCTTCCAATAAATAGAACTAGTAGTGTTACAAAATTAGCAGCACAACACAGATTAAGTCTATTATTTATACAATCCACAAATGACTGTCATAAATTTTCATTAAAATCTTTCTTATCCTTCACTGTATAAATCTGCTCTCTGAATTGCATTGGTATTTCCAGAGGGATTCACTTAGCAGTGTTCCCAGTCATATGGATAGTTAGTTATATGGATAGACAACTTTCAGTCATTTCTAGAAAAATGCTACTGCATCCTGAACAACTTAAATGCTGTATCTCAGAAGCTGGGTAGGAGGTAGCTATAGCAAGTTCACACTGTCGTGCACTTCATAGATCATTTTTTATGCACCATCATGCACATAATTTCCTACATGCATCACATATGTCATACTGTATACAGCTCATTACCACAATCATATGATTTGGTGCAAGACATTAAATCAGATTTATGTAGGACACAAGATGCTCACTTCTCTTGCTCTACTAGTTGCCTCAGAAAATTTCGTTCACGTTTTAAGAAAAATGAATCAAAGTTGCAAAAATGCTAGAACAAGCAAATTCTATTTATCATTACTAATTAATTTGTCTATCTGCAGGCATATATTTGTAAGGCACTAATGATTATGAGCTTGATTCTTTGCATGTATACAGTGATATTAACAACTGAGCATGTATGAACAAGACAACCCATTTCTTACAGCTATTATATATTGTGTCTGTTGAAATAGAAACATTCCATCAAGTAACAAAAACAGTGCAATAATAAAATGTTATTGGCATTTCTATATTTTCACACATATTGGTACTTTAAACATTTTAGAGTCTACAAGATACAATGGGAATCTGCAAATTTAATCAGAAAGGACTGAAACTGGAAAGAATATAAATAAGTAACTCATCCTGACTCTAACTTCTAGAAAGTCTTGGTTTGATTTCTTGTGACTATCTGGAAACCATGCCCACACTTCAACCAAGGAAATCTTTCTCCCACATTCTTCTAGGGCATCACTACAGGGTTTACAATGATTCTAGGATTCCTTCTATGGAGTCACGAGTTCTTCTGTGCTCAATCCCATCTTTAGTCATTATTTTAGTCAAGCTGCATTTTCCATTTCAGCAGTTTGGACAATCTCATTCATCCAAGACAGGCAGCTGAGGGCCTTGGAGTTAAGGAGGTTCATAATTTTCAGCTCTGAAGGCAAGAGAGCCCCGAGTGCTCAGACCTTGAGACGTCCCTGTCTCACAGCCTAAGCCAGGAGTTCCTGATGCCGTGTGTCCATTTCAGTTAGCAGGCCTCATGTTTTGTTTGGAAACATAGTGGTGGTGAATCCAAAATAAAAATTTGGGGGAATTTGGAAATAGAGGAAAAATCTGCAAATATAGGCTTATATTACATAAAAATAGAAGTAAATATAAAATACCAGAACTGACTGAGAACTAATGAAAGAATTTAGCCACTTGATTCTTGTACCTACCTCTGTCCAATGGTGAGTTGAGTGCATCTTTTAAAAAGCTGAATAAAAATCCAATCTTTTTGATGACTTCCTTTGTGTTTCTAGGGAAATGAATAAACGTCTTACAGAGGAGCAAGCCAAGAAAACCTATGATCGTGCAATTAAGTTAGAACAAGAATTTGGAGAATATTTTACAGGTATGTTTTTATTGACTAAAAAAACTCACAGGTATACATTTTATTAAAATACCAAATCAGCTCTTTCTCTGGCGTAAATTTCTTATCAGTATAGTGTGCCCATAGTAAGGACTCCTGGCTCGGGACTATTGCTTCCCGATAAACTCTAGAGCAATCAAGGCATTCAGCACCTCAGATGTTTGCTGCCCTACCTATGGGATAGCTATGCATTAATTTAATTCCCTCCTTGACCCAACTTTGCTTTTGCTGAAGTGAATAAAACTGTGATCATTGCACTTGTGCAGACTAAAGTAGAATTCCTCTTTGGCTCAATGGTATCATGAACTTATGGAATCATAGAATATCCCAAGTTAGAAGGGACCCACATGCATCATGAGAGGGCAAGACAAAGGCATCTTTTTCTTGACATGGAGAAAAGAGGATTTAAGACCTGTTCTGCATCCCAGCCCCAATGGGGCTGATCTAGGCAGCTCACTGATCAGTGGACTGATGTTTGTGGACAGCATTCAGAAGCCCCACTTGTCCCTTTATATACTGACAGTGCACATGGTATGAACTGCATTTCCAGTTTTCTGCTGTGGGGAAAGGCACTTCAAGAATATAGGCACAGCTTTGTGTTGCAATTGCTTTATCTTGAGTCACTTTGGGCCTGATCTAATTTCCTTTTGCAGGCAAAAGTGAGTTTATTCCAACAGGTGAGGAAAATTCCAGGCTGGATGTGGCTCTGGGCAGCCTGGTCTAGTGGTTGGCAACCCTGCACATAGCAGGGGAGTTGAAACTAGATGATCATTGTGGTCCTTTTCAACCAGGCCATTCTATGATTCTATGATTCTATGAAAATAATAGATTGTAAATCTTCTGCTACTTACGAGCTTCTATATCACAGGGATGTTAGACTTGCAGCCTACCATGCAATTCGTCACATGGGACAGAATTGCTAGTTCTCTAAATCAACAGTCTAGCTCAGTCACTTTACTATAAGCAAAGGGATGGGTCTCTCTCATGGGAAGGTTCACTGTTTGAACTCTTGCTATCTGCAAGGTGTATGACTTTTCCAGTCAATAACACTGCAGTATAATACAATTGTATTTCTTCTAATGTCATCAATACCTATAAGTACATTGAAAATCTGCTGACACTAAATACTGTGGAATGTATCAATTAAAAGTATTGATATGTTTTCTTAATGCAGCTATTGTCCAAGGAGATAGCTTAGAAGATATATATAATCAATGCAAACTCGTAATTGAAGAACAATCTGGGCCTTTCATCTGGATTCCTTCCAAGGAAAAATTATAAATTAGCCACTGCACCTCTGATTACGACGGGAGAATATTTAGAAGAAAACTATAATATACTATTTGGAGGCTTTCCTGTTTTTGTTGCATTTATGTTCTTTGCAGTCAATGTGAATTTTGATGAATGTACAACACAAAGTGTTTGAAGCCATGAAGGACACTGATGGGTCAAAGGGTAGGAACAAAAAGACTTCTACCATATAAAGCAAATCTGTTGTGTGCTGAAAGCACCAGTTGTAGGTATAAACTTTTGACATGGAGACCCTCTGTCAAGGGGAGCTAGCCACCTCTTGTGCCCATGCGGACATTTTGATCAATTTCAGTGGCTGAGCTCAGTGTGTTGATTGCTTTAAAGAGAAGTTCCCAGCTCTTGAACCTCATATAGGGCTTGATTCTGCAAGGCGCTCAGCACTTGACCCCAGTTCCTACACATGTGAGTAGCCCCTTGACTTGGAGTTACTTGTGATCCTTCCCTATGCCATTCAGTCCCATCAGTTCCAGTAGGACTATTCATGTGCTCAAAGCTAAGCACGGGCTTCAGCATTCTGCTAGATCAGGGCCACACGCACCTTGCAAAATCAAGCTCAGAGTTCTTGGTCCACTTCCCACTGAAGTCATTGGTAGGACTGTCTTTGACTTGACTGGGAGGTGGATCCTATTCTAAGCTTGTCATTGCACATTAGTAGTTGGTACACCTCGACTTTGGTAACTATGCACATCTTTTGATTTCTGAAACCAAGTCAAGCATTTCTTTTTTCCCCTCTGGAAACACTATTGCATCAGGAACTAATAACAATATAGTTTATTTTAATGGATTTTTGGGGTGAGAGAGGATGGAAGCATTTCACATCACACATATGTGCACACAAATACATTCCCATGCGGACACACACAAGTATGAGGATTCACAGCACCTATGTTGACGAGGAGGGATACAACTGGGAAACGCTTTAAATTTTTTGATTGTCTATTTTATCATTTATATTGATAGAAGGCACTTAAAGATGGAATAATTTATAAAAATAAAAATATATTGATGTATAGAAACTAATTTCTATAGGTAAAAATGTTTTTGTGAGATATTTTGTAAAGATTAATTAACTGAAAGATTAAATATTTACACCCTTGTGCGACTGTAAAATGTAAAGAGGACCATCAAGTTGCATTATCCCTTTTCTGTAACAAATTCTCTATTACTAGTGACAAGCAAGATAATTCCTTAAATTGTAGTTGTCTGATTGTTTTTCTCTCAATCTAATCCTCTCCCTTGCCTCTATTTAATCACGATTAACTCCTGTGGAAAGATCTCTTGAACCGACTGCCCTGCAGGACCTTTTCTGAACACAAAAGGATAATGCATCTTTAAATTGAAATGGATGACTTCTCAGAAGCAAGATGTCAGTGCTTGAGTGCAGTTACTACACTTCATCCAAAAAATGTTTTATGATTCTTCCTGTTTCTTAATGGAAATACCAAAAGTATTTGATCTTTCCTCTGTTTGTAGGCAGGCAGGTCACCAACTAACTTGTATCTTCATTCATTTCACAGTCAACAAGGGTCTTAAAAGCAAAAACTGAGGCAATGGACATTGCAAGGGATTTGGGGAAAGCCTGTGGAATTGCAGTTCGGGATGCAGAGAAGGGAAGAGGGAGGTATTTTCTCCTTGTTTCACATTGCTCTTCTTTTCTATACTGATGTCATTCTTCATTCTTACAAGGGGACAACTGCAAGAGAAACAATGACAGTAAGCTGAATTGCCTTTGCTGCTGCTGGACCAAGTCTTAAAGAAAGCCCACAATCTCCTGCTTGCCATGCTGCAGCAGTCTAACACTTATTAGCTGGTGGCTTCAGCAACTCTAATGTTTAAGGATGTTTTAAGGGCAAATGCTAAACTAACTCCTCAGTCACTCGTCTCTTTGCAGCTGACATTTCAGCACCTGTCCAGCCGACAGGCATACCCAGCCAACCTCTCCAGAGGATGCCAGGAGCTGGATGTAACATAGCCACCAGTGGTGACATAGGTAAACATGCGGGCATTTTGGTGGCCCTGCAGTGGCCCCTCACGTACTGCCCAGCTACGGTAACTTTGAGAAGTTCACACTTCTTTTACTACTATTTTTCTTGCCTGGCCAGCACAGATTTATATACAAGGGATTCAGTTAAGTCTCCAAAAGAGCTTTGTAACCAGAAGGGCTAGAAACATTTTTTACAATACATAAATGAATGAAAGCTTAGATTTTGGACAATTCTGCAGAAATCCACAGAGTGACCCCAGATCTTTGGATGCCATGGATTTTTCCATGCTGGCAAAGTACTATTGCCCCAGGTTGGGAAATAGCCCACTGGACCTGAAAAACCCAGTATTCTAAAACAGGAACTTCATTCTAATTTTCAGCTCTGTTTTTAAGCAATCAATCACACCTGCTTATTTGTTTCTTAGTTCAGCATGCAGCCTTTTACGGTACTATCCTTCTAGTAACTGTTTTGCTTTGTCATGTGCTGTGCTTTATGGTGAACAATAACACTATGGCTGAGTACAATCAATTTTTCCATCAGTCCTTGGTTACTGTAGTAACATTATTTATTTTTCCCTGTCTGTTGTTTGTGCTTCCAATTTAGAGTTGCCATTGCACTTCTCCTTTTTTTTTTTTCTTTTTTTTTTTTTTAAATAAAACTTATATTTAAAAACAATTCACCAAGAGAAGCAGTAAGAGGTCTTATTTCCCTTAGGACTTGTTCTCCCATTTGTTTTGTGTGTTGGCGTTTTGCGTTTCACGTTTCAGCATCCTCAGAGCTGCAGTTCATTTTTGCATTGCAGCTGTTCAGATCATACTGGGTGGTAGTGGGAGGAGGAAGAGAAACACGAGATTCATGCAAAATTACATCTGGTGCAAAAAAAAAAATTAAAACGTCCAAACTCACAACCCACAGCAGTCAGCACCTGAGACCATATGGGTGCTAACACAGCTTAGCGTAATCAGATTCCTTTTCTGTCCATGTAAAAGACTAGTGAGCGTCTAAACATGAGACAAATGCAAATGCTGGACCCTTTAGGAAAAGTGCCAGATCACATCCCTGGTGCTATTTCTCATGTTCTGGCACAGTGTGTAGCACCATAGGGTCTAAGCAGAACCAAAATTACAGCATCTTTTTGTCCACCCATGAATGATCACAATGACATCTTGCTAGATTTGTGCAGATGTGCAATATTACAAACTATTTATTTCTCCTTGCCACAAAGCATCTTCCATGCACTGACTCATTGAGAGCTTGCTAACAGGGCTCAGTGAAAAGGCCCTCTTTATTGGTCTTGTGGTCTGGCCACGAACCAGTGAAAGAGCCTCTTTCTTGCTTAATTCCCCTTCCTACAGAGGTATCCTGTCCATGCTAGCGCTTTGTTATTTCTTTGGTAGTAAAGGTTGTTTCTAGAATAATATTCTGTGATGTAATTGTGTTTGTAGCTAGCGTGGTTTGATGCTCCGGTGTGGATAGGGTCCTAGGAACCACTCTGTGAAAGTCAAGGATAAGAAATCTCTCCGTTGCACTGAAATTTCAAATCCTCATCCTGGAGAGCAGTCTTGAACCAGAGCTAACAACCACTACGAGCCAGCGACAGTGTTCTATCTATACAACATCCACCAATCTATTTACATCAGTTTTCTATGTAGAAATTGTTGGTTTTATACCACTGTTACTTGATCATAAGAAGTCAGTCAAATTGTACTTTTGCATTGGTTTTCCCTATTTTCTTTCTTTTTATTTTGTTTTTCCCTGACCAGAGGATTCAGCGAGTGACAACACAAGAAGACACATGTAGCGAAAACAGTGTTCATGAATAAAAGTCTTGGTTTCTTTTTAAGCCACAGATTTAAAGCCATAATATTTGCCATGTTCACAGAAAAGTGATCTTTTATTGTTCATAGCATTTAATCTCAGCATTTCTTCTCTTGAGCATTTTGTCTGCCATGTCATGCATGCAGTTCACTGTGCAACTGCATCCATGTGCTCTGGCCCATGCATGCCTTGGTGAAATAGATGTATTTTCCTGTTCCATCAAAAAACAAGACATCTTGTCAACTAGCTCAGAAGTAAGAATGAGGTTGTCAATATACTAAAAACAAATTGACTGTTCCTTTGCAGGATATTTTAAAGCACAAATCAGCATCAAAGTTAACAGTAAACAACAGCTTAAACCTACTCACCGCATAGCCAGCCTGGATCCTCAGCCAGTGGAATTATGGTCACTCCATCAATTTCGTACAATCATAGAATTGTTTGAGTTGGAAGAGACCCTTAAAGGCCATCTAGTCCAACTCCCCTGTACAGGGACACCGACAGTTCTATCAGCTTGTTCAGAGCCCATCTAGCCTGACCTTGAATGTCTTCAGGGATGAGTCCATCCCGTTTATGCCACCTGAAGTTACATATCCATCCTCTCTGTTACATCAAACTTTCTAGCATTACCCTAAAGCACCAAGGCCCCATTACTAACAGAAGCTCAATACTTTGCACCATTATTTACTGCCCATACTACTGTAGCACCTAGAGGGCTATGTCCTGGACCAATATCCCTTTGAGGCAGGTGCAGTGAAACTGCTGAACACAAAGACACCCCATGGGCCAAGAACCATGGCCAGATTTTCGGAAGGCTTCAGTTCCACCAACATCTCACCAAGAGCAATAGGAACCGCTGCCCCATTGGCTCTCTTGAGAATCTGTCTGTAAGGTGAGGAGTGTAAGACACGAGCCATCATCTCTCACCCCATGTTAGCAGCTTACACCTCCGGCCCTGACCTACAGCCCAGGTACCTCATTCTGGTGTGAAACAGCATTTCTAATGATGGGTGGTAGCCAGCATCTAGGCAAGATCGTTGGAAAAAATAAGAAAAAAAGAACAATACTTTTTAAAAAGCAACACTGCTGGCTCTTAGTGGGATAGCAACCTTTTCATTTCTGGATTTGTATTCCTACATTTGAATCGGTCAGCCCGAATTTCCGAGTGCAACAGGCTGCACGCAGTGTGCCACTCTGTCCAGCATGCTGGCCAACGTGCGTCTCTTTGGCAGGATGTTTCTCAGTCCAGCTGTAGTGTGGAGTACTCAAAATCTGAACTGGAGTTTACAAAATACCTTGTCCAGCTTACACTCCTGTTATGTGTAAATACTCTGCGCATCCATTCCATTTGTGTAAAGAATAAAGCACACACAATTATAAATTCAAGATGTATATTTCATACTAGCCGTGTCCTTGCTTATTTATTCCACTCCAAGCTCTCAGCTGTGGTTCAGTTGTAAATGCTTGATAGAGTGTTTATAAATATGTCATGAATTTTATTATAAAATATTAATATTAAAGCATTTTTACACTTTATAGCAAATGGCTTCCTCACAAGGCATAATTTGTCTTTTTTCCTTAAAGCAAAATAGCAAAAAAACAAAGGAGGAATATGCTCTCAATATGTCTTGAGACCCTATCAAATATGCTCTTTATTAAAAGCATATCTTGTTACCCTATCACATCCACCACACACAAGAGGCAGAAATCTGGAAGTGAGGTGGTAACTTCAAGAATAATTGAAGATAAAGAAACTTTTCTTTCTTGCACTGTTTTCCTTTTTTGACTTCGCAGAAATGTGGGAGTTAGCACAGAGAAGATGCACTCTGGTGAACTAATGTTGCTGTTACCTTATCATATTTCTTCATCTTAGAAAATTATTAATGTATTTTTTTCTTTTAATTCATGACTTTTTCCATGTTTCTGACACCACAGCCTTCAGGCTAGTACTGTAATAGTTACATGCATGCAACTAGTTAACAGAGTGTAAGCATCAGTTGTGCAATGGGCTCCCAACAGCCCAAGAACCTTGGCTGTTGGCCATCCCAGGAGAGTCTTTGCAGATGTCCTGTGGGCTCTGGGAAGGCAAAGTGAACATTGTGAATTTTCAGTAGAAACAGAAACAGGACCGTGACACTGCTTATGACACACAGACAGCATTAAATTCAGCCTGCGGAGGACTGCAGAGCTTCCACATGGCTCTGGGAGCTACAACTGGCACTGCCAGGAGAAAAATTCTGCCAGTGGGGTTTTATGTGCATAATGACAAAGGTGGTTAATCACCTAAACGTTCATTGTGATGCTTTAGAGTTCTCAAGTAGATTCAGAAGAGTGAAAAAAATCCAAACAACAGTTCACATTGATATGCAGATGAGTATAACTTAGAAGAAAGGAAAAAAAAGTGAGTTATTTTTGAGATGGCAGCCTGTTTACTGAGAGATTTTTCACAGCAGTAAGCTACTGCTCCAACAATTGCAGCAACAAGGTGAAGTTGCTTTCCTGAGCAGCACTGTACAAATCAGAGTTGGGTGATTGGCCACCTGTACAATAACCAGAGCTGAACTGGTGTTCCAACCCGTTTGGAAAGCTGTGAGCCAGAGCAGAGCTCCCCTACTCTGTGAAGGAGGGATGTTCTGGATAGCATCGTCCACTGCAGGCACTTTTTGAAGGAGACATATCCTTCCTGACTCACTTGGGAGTTAATGGTGTTGATTATCCCAAGGAGACAGAGTATGATGCCTAGAAGAGATATCTAATTGTATTTAGTGAAAAAACTGAAATACTTGTTGTAGAAGCTTGTTGTAGAAGCTCATTAACTGCTGTCAACTGCTCATTAGCCCTCCATCTAAGCAGAAGAAAGTCTTGGCAAGCAGGGAAAATGAATTAGGTCTAATATATTGTTATCATAATAGTAACAGGGCTGCTATAAACCAGCAGAAAAGCAGTACACAGCTCACTCCTACGCTACATCAGCTTATTAGCTAAGTCCTGAATAGCAAGCCTGAGTTTGGCATTTGCTCCGCTAAAAACAGAAGGTAAAGAACTTTAACCTACGTCTCATGGCTTTCCTTCCACACACTAATTCTCTGACACTTCCAAAGACCTTGCCTTGCAAGCAGCAAGCTAACTGCAAAATTGAAACAACTGTAAATTAAAATTTGCATGTCCTTAAGCTGCAAAGATTTGGGACGGGGCTTAAACATGAAAGAAAAGCACTATGATGCTGGAAACCTGTTCATTATCTTGGATGTCAAGGCACGGGGCTAAAATGGCAGTTTTCACCATGCTTAATTACTAACAATGTCAAACAACCATTTAATTCTCTCTTTTTCTAATAAAAAGTGTTTTGAATGCTGTCAACCTGATGACTCAAAGAACAAATCTCAAGGATCTGAGAGCAGATGTTTGTCTTGTATTCTTGTCATTGTCGTGTGCAGCAGTGGTCTTGGACAGGCTTTGCAGGGCACAGCAAAGAACCCACTGTTCCCCTCTGGTTGTATATTTACTGTCAGTGTTGGATGTGATCTGCTGGGATTGAATTGCTGAGCAATGGCAAATATTTTCCAAGCATTCATCTCCTAATATGTATATAATCCTTCCTTAATAAAGCTAGTTTTTGCTGTAGGTAAGCATACTTTACAAGATAATTCCAGAACCTCTTTTTTTAATGGCAACCACATTGTCATATTTTAAAGATCCTAAATGAGCAAGAAAACAATATTCTGAGGCTGTGTCCATTAAGTAGGTAAAAGCCTGTAGATCCCCAACTCCAAATCAATCAGCAGAAGGAATATTTCCAACTAAATGAGCATAGGTGCTCACCTGAGCTTAGCTCATAGAGGGATTGGATTTGGTGTGCGTGTGCAGTGTACAGAGATGAGGTAAGTTACTTTGGGGTAGGAAGGGGGGTGGTAATCTTATCAACTACAGCAGGTCTCAGATAGGTTTGATAAGAGCTGTGTTGCAGAGAATGTCTCCCGTTAACCAGCAGAGTTACAGATGGAGGCTGAAGGGTCTCTGAGTACAACATTAAGTAAGATGACAACTCATTTTCAAGTCATTAAACAACCTGAAATAAAAGACAGGGGAGCAGGCAAGTGGTAATTCATAGACTTATGAAAGAAGCCAGTTTTAATGGAGCCTTTGCCCATGGAGACAAGTCCCTGTTGACCACAAATTTCTGCCCTAATTATAGCAACCTATCTTCTTTGCACAGAAATCAAAGCCTGGATGCATCACAGTGTATGCCTAATGACTTTGTGCAGTCAAGACATGATTTCACTGCTCACAAATGTTTCTCAAAGAGCCCGTTCATACAGACATCCCAAACCCATCTCCTTTAGCCAGCTCCACTGGCTGCAATGAATATCTGAAGGTCTCCTCTTCCCCACAGGCACGCACACACCCACACATGCATACAGAATGGCAGAATGGCTGGGTTATAAGAGACCAGAAACTATGCAACATCTTGACTCAGAGGAAGAGTACACATCTACATATTACTGTCTCATGGAGGGTTTGCCACCTTGGCTGAAGTAGAGCCATTGGTTGCTGGAAGTTAAGACTGTTCAGGAATCTGCTCTCTTGATAGCAGTTAGAGATGAGTGTTCCCAAGCTTTCCATAGAAAGACAGCCAAAGACTTATATTTGCCCTCAGTGACTCTTGCCACCCATTTGGTATGTGACGGGGGAATTTGCCTCTGTATTACATGTGCCCATGGTGCTGGGCAGTAGTAATGCTGCACTGTCCCACTATCTGTATGATCTCTGTTTGTCCTAGGACAGCATAAGTAAGGAGTGATTTAAACCACAGCACCGTTATTGGGATTTTTTAGCTGAGGTGCAAGAAGTGCAGACAAGGAATAAAAAAAATATATGATGAGAGCGATGCTTAATTGTAAAGGCTATAATAAACATCTGTGTTTGTCATGGGTAGAGGGTGAGAATAGAGAGCCCTATATAGACGTAGGGAGGAAGGGGGCTGTGAAGACAAGAAGTCACAGACCCTAAGGATATTGTTCTACAGTGACATCAGGAGCTAGAACTGGGGAGCATTGCTTTCTTAGGACAGTATTTTCTTCTACTTCAGAAAACAAAACAAAACAAAACAACAACAACAAAAAAGACTGATCAGTGTAGAATAAGAAATAAATTAAGATTTGTTGGCTTTTCTTCTTTTTCAGCCTCTTTCAAATAAAAAAATGGCTCTATATTTTCTTTATACTGCAGTGTGGACCTAGCTACTGAAGAAGGAGGAGGCAGGCATAGCAACCAGAACAACCCTCTGGGTAAGAATAGGAGAGGTTATAAAGCCTGTCTTTTGAATTTACCACTTCTGGCTTCCTCTGAACTGCAGCTGGGATGTCTGTGCCCAGTTCCAGGGCTCCTCTGCTCCACGGATCTGTCAGTCTCCTCAGCCTGACTTCCTCTCTGATGCTGCAGGAGTTCACAAATCTGTTAGCAATATGTGCGTTGTCCCCACAAGCGGTGGCCCTACTATGGTAACCATTTGCCATCAGTAAAGGAGAGGTCATAGTTAATAGTTTTATCAAGTATATATATATTATGAATTCAGTCACTGGGCAGCATTATGGGAACTGGACAAAAGGAGAAAAGGAGACATCACTGGCTTCCTGACTTTGCTCTATCCCAGCAACTTCTACTGGAAGTTCTTTGAAAATAGAATTATTTTATTAATTATTAATTATTAATCTTCCATTTCAAGTGAGTGAAGCATTGCAGGCACTACATTAATGTATTCAATTACAGCCATGTTAGAATTCAGCCAGGACAATGTGCCAGACACCCCTGCTATTTCTTACTCTGTCAAGAGACCAGTCTTGACCTCAAAATACAGAGATGGATACAAAGTCCTTATTGCATCGTGTTATTTCCGTGGGTTTAGGAGCAATACCAGTGCTCTATTAAACACTTTGCTGCCCCAGAGATGTCTCCTGTTTGGTGGGGATGAAAACAAAAGCACTGAAGGGAAAAAGCGGCAGTCGGAGCTGAAGAGTTGGTGTGGCTATGAAAAGCTGACTTGATGACAGCATCAGGGTTGCAATGAGTGCTACCCTAAATCCATGACTTTCCAGTCACTTACAGTAACATGTCTTCACTGGCTGCTGATCTGACTGGGTCTGGGACATGTATGAAACACATAGGAAAAAAAATAATCGGGATAATACGAATAATGATGACCAAAAAAAAAAAAAATTACAAACAACAAAAATAAAGGCTTTCTGCACAGTTTGAAATTTCATGGTTTTAGCTGCATGCCAAAAAGAAAAGGAAAGTTGAATGTGGTTGAACTTTTCTTGAAGAAATAATTCTCTAAAAGTGTCATTTTAAAAATGTTACGTATTTTGATATTTGGGATTCAGAATAAATCATTTTACACTGACAGACCACAACAAACCCTTATCACCTGGGGTTTCCTTTTTCAATATAAAAACATCCTTAAAAACCTATATTTTGGTCTGGCTAAGTTTGGCTTATATAAACCCAGAATCTAATGAAAAAAAAATTTGTTCCAGACAAATGAGCTCTATCCAGACCCCTGAGAAGTTTCTAAAGTTGAATATGAAGTTTATAATGTGATATGGGCACTCACTTGACAGAGGCAGAGATTTGTGAGCCATTAGTAAGAGACCACATCACATACTCAACACAGACCAATTCCCTTCCAACAGTGAAAGTAGGAAATAAATGACAAATGTGTGATAGAGCAGGGACTAGAGACTTTAACTGCTCAAATGGTAATGCACATTTGAAAAGTGAGCTGGAAAGAAATATATCTGAGAAATACCAAGCATCCAAAAATCTTCCTCCTTCTCAAATTTATTGAAGGACTATTTTGTTAATTAATTCCCATGAAAGAGTAATTTAATTGTATATTTTTAAACAGTGCTTTTATATCAGAAAATAGTAAGCAATGAAGGAAGAGAAGATAACTTAGATAAAAGTGTTTAAATATGTTTCAAGTTGTATGAAAATCAGGCTTAAGGTGATGAAGCAAAGGGACAGAAAGAAAGCAGCTGTCTGTGGTGCAGTGGTTACAGGGACACTGTGAGACACACAGAATGAATTATGACATAGCAAATAGCAATCAGGGGAAGGGGAGATAAATAATGAAACAAATGGGGGTAAAAATAATTTGGTGGAAATCATCATGGTGAGAAGAGGAAGAATGGAAAAGAACGCTGCCCAAAAGTTAGTGCAACCCATTGGAAAATTTGTCATTAACTTGGTGTATGGAGAAGACTGATACTCTTCATCTACAACATGCTGTTAGCCCAGTGCCTTCAAGACTGAATACCACACTATCGATACCAAAATCTGATCTGATTGAAGATGCTTATAACAGTCACACGTTTTTTGCCTCTGTCACTCTCCATCTGAGACTCTGTCCTCTACTAATCCTTCTCTTTAACATGCATTATTTACATAACCAAACTAAAGAATTCAGCAGCCGAAAGATTTCTTCCAAACAGCCAAAGAAGCTTGCTTCAGATAGACATATGTATTTGAAATACCCATCTCTAAAACTCTGGGCATTTACAATGGCAAATAAGCACTAATCACAGATAAATTGCCTATGAGATTCCCCCTCTCTGACTTAAGATCCCATAATTAAATAAGACTCAGAAAAATGATCCACACCTCTAATGCACGAACTGAATCCAGGCACGTTTTCTTGGATGGATTTTTCTTGTTCTTGCATTATACCCACTGTGAATAAGAAATAGTAATTGAGAAGGACCCCTAAACATCTTATTTCAACTTTGTTAGCTGAGATCTACAGGGACAGTACCATAAATTTTGACCTCAGTATTTCCCAGACACAAAGACGGATAGAAAAATGTAAAAGACAACATAATGGCAGTACTGTCAGCCAAGCCCTGTAGACTACAAGAGTGTGAGAAATGCTGATGGGGTTTCAGAAGTTTGAAAAAAGTCCTATAAAATGTCAGCAAAATGTTTTTAAAAAGGAAGAAACGAATATGACAGACATAAAAATCTAGTAAGATAAAGATCTGTTGAAATATAAAATGCCTTTTTTCATCAGAGATCAAGCTAAGCTTAGTCTACATGTGTTTTTCTTACAACAGCACATTTTCACTGTTTCTCACTTGGTTTACAAGTGTAATAGTTAGTTTATGTAGTTTTCTGCCAAAAAAAAAAAAATGCCCAGGAAACTGCTTTTTCAGCTTGGGAACGCAATAAAAAATGCTGTTTACCTATCACACATTTTTAAGCTGTTGAGTTTTTTAACTAATAATAAAAAGTGTCAATTATATTTTTAGCTGAGGAAACATGGTCCTGACCCCATTCAGGTTATCTCTTCTGTCAGTTACTCTTCCCTGTTGGTGACACATTAGTGCCAGAGCTGGGGGCAAATTTCAAGTTCATTTAAGTTCATCCATGAAATGTAAGACTAAAAGTGGTTAGGATTCTAGTCATAGGATAAAAACTCATGACACCAATTTTTTTTAAAGAACTGATTATTTTAAAAACAATTTCTGCTTATCAACCCAGAAATCTAAATGTTCCACTCCAGTACAGGAGTTCTAAAGTCCATCAGGTGAAAGAAAAGGACCTTTCTAGACTTCCCACATAGTCTCATCTGGGCAGAGTATTTTGAGGTAATATTGTTAGGTTTCCCAGGAGATGGTTTGCTCTAGACATTGGCAGTGATTTCCAAAAGAACTGACAAATTCTTATTATAAACTGATACAGCACCAAAACTCTGCTGAAGATGAACGACCACCTACTAGAACCAACGAGAGGCTGCATGGTTTGAACCACATCCATGAGTGTGATGACTGCTATCTGCAGGAATATACATAACCACGATAAATTACAGGACTCAAATGAGTTTTCCAGACACTTACCAAGAAGGCATGTGTTCATTCATGCTGAGCTTCTGAGACAGGTTTGGTCTCCCAACTGTTACTGCAACCACTTAGCATGTGTTAGCTACAAGTGTACTGTGTGAAAACACAATCTACTGTTAGTAATAACAACTTGATTCTGCTAACTAAACAGATTATTCCTAAGAAATACTAGTTGTGAACTGCCCCAACTCAGTACCTTGGCAAGAAAAAGGGGATTTACAAGTATACAAACAGCTGTGGTAAATTTTCTATTCCTAGGAGGTGATGTTTGTGCTTTATCAATTCCATGTGTTTGCATTCCAGTAACACCTAGAAGTCAGAGACAACACAATGCCCTGCTATGCCTAACAGGCAGCATAAAACAAAGACACGGCCACTCCTGAAAAGGTTATATTTAAAAGTAAATATGATCATGAAAAGGTAGGAGTATGCAATGCAATAAAAGATCTACAAAAAAAGTGTGACTGAAACATCAGATTCTTGAAGATCCCTACCTATCCATACAACTGCCCATCTTTGTTGCTAATAACAGTGAAGATTATCAAAATTGCAGGACTGTCTTACTTTCATTTCCATCAGTGACACATCAGCTGAAGCAATTGACTCACTCACCCCTCCAGCTACTCAGTCATCTTTAATTTGAATGAACTCTCTGGAATGGTTCACGCCATGGGCAGAAGTTGGGCCAGGTTTTAAATGCTCTTCAGACATTTACAAGTGGCAAGACCCACCTCTGCATTCAGATATGCCAGTCAATGTGAGCATCCAAAATTTATGGTTAATGCCCTTCCTCAGGGCAAAGCCATACATTCAGTTATTTTTTTTTTACAGAAATTAAACTGGCCAATACATGATGGATCTAACCCAAAGCATCCAGTCTCCTGATCTACCCAACAAGTACAAGAACTTAGAAAATACCACTAGATGCACATCTGTGCTGAAACCCATAGAAAACCAGATCATCTACAAATGTCAAACAAAAGATCCTCTTTGGGACTGAGCTGCAAACTAAATCTAATCTTATTCTTGTAGTTCGGCCTGAAAAGACATCCCTCTTCATTATTTGCAGATTAGATTAAATGATGAAGGAAGTGGAATGGACATCTCCTAAATGTTCCTTTCTCTCTATATCCTTCAGAAGATTAGGAATATTCATTAAGCCCATGTTTTCCTATCTGAGCAGGATTTCAGAGCCAAATGTATATTCTTTCATCCCTGAGTTTTAAAAGTTGTTGGACACAGGGTTATTGGTGAAGAGGAAGCATCCAATCAGGAGGAGAAAAATACACTATCACATATCTATCACAATACACGTATATCTATGTAAATTAACAGCAATCATAAGTCAACTTATACAAGGAATTTTCTTGGTTTCTGTGTTTGCATGAATTTTTAATATTCCTTGTAGCTTGGCAAATCTCATTTGAATGGCATTATCCTTGCACAGGCTGTCTGCTTTGTAAAGTCTCTAAAAACCTAATACTTCCATGGGGACAAAAGTAATTAAAAATTAAAGAATAGGTCACAATATACATCTGTAATCTGATCCTGAAAGATATTTTCATGCAGCTTTTATACTGATACAAGTGCCCTTGTAACTTAAGACCCTCAAATTCATGCAAGTCACCAGATATCCCTAGACTGTTTTTTCCTAGTACCAGCTCTTCATTTGACAGGGTATATCTTACTGAGAGTTTTCTCAAAATCAATACCACATGCTCAGCAACTTCATTCCCCAGTGACCTCAACAGCATCTAGAATTTCAAGGACTAGTTGTCTTTGCAGTCCAATTCCATCTTTGTGGCAAAGATATAATTATGTTCAGCATGGAACGTGGCAAATATGTCAAATTTTGGCAGTGATGACTCAAAAAGTATACCATAGGCATTCAGGGAAAAATATCATTGTGGGAGGGCTTTATGTGTACCATTGCTTTTGGAAATATTTTCACTTCATAAAGAAGTTAACATATAAGTCTTCTCAGCCATTATACTTGCAATTTCTTCTTTGTCTGTTGAGTGCACGCAGGCATTAAAAAAACATGGGCTTTAACTTCTCTGGTAGCAGACTTGATGTGCAGATAGACCATCCAATGACCACACCACATTTAATTATTAAATCAGCTGAGGTACCTATGGTCTGGGAGGAGACAAACGCTGCTCTGCCCAGCCCTGGCTCTACATCTCTCCATCATTGCTGTTTCAAAATCATGACACTAATGGGTGTGAGGATCCACAGGATGGTCAAGAGCTCTGGTGGCCCTAACATACAATTTCTTAGGTTTATTCAGCGTGTTTCAAAGAAAGTTAACACAATAGCTCCTGTATTAGTGATGACTAAGAGCAATAAACTAGTAGTTCAGGTTGTTGGTTTGGGAGGGTGGGAAATAAAGCTTCTTAGTTGACACCCAGAGAATGATGCCTTCTATCTTTCTTGGCTGTTTAGGCAATCCCTTCTTGCTTTTTGCTTCTGGACATCACTGAACTAGTGCTGTTTCTACCACAGAGCTCTGTTGCTATTGAAACCGTTTGCTACCTGGCTCACCTGCCTCCTCTCTAGGCTTCCAGAGGCTTAAAGCACAGCTAAACCTTTGATCTTGTTAGGAGGTGGATGGATTGAAACTCAGAAAACCTCCATTCTATTCTATTCTGGATTCTTTCTAGGTCTCCGATTTCACATCTGGAATATATGGATGTTATATTACCCTTCATGTAACAGGAAATTCATGTTTGAAACATGATGATATACTGACATGAGGTATAGACAAAACAAAAACAAAATGACTCAGGATTTATTCAGAAGACTGAGCCTTGCTTAAAATTCTCATCTGCGTAAGACAGCACTGAATAAGGAGAGACAGTGACTTATCTTTCCCTGCTTTGTGTGCAAGACCACATATCCCCGTACTGTGCCCTTTTGTGGATTTAGTCCTGAGTTGATTTTGGTGTCAGTTCTATCCAGGCTTTTATCCAGCACACAGCAAGAGGACTCTGGCTGTCAAAAGCTCACTTGTTATCCCTCTATGGAGCCATTAACTTACACAACCAACTTGCACAGAAGCATCCTCTCACTCTTCAAACACTGAGCATGTTCTACTTAGTATTTATAAGCCAAGCCAAATTAGTAACAGATTTGAAATATAATTAACTCTCACCAGATGTAGCATTTTTTGTTTTCATCCGAGCATCATCCAAAAAGCTGAGAAAATTCTGCCCTTGAAATAGTCTTCTCTTGAAAAACCAACAAAACTGAGCAAAAGTATATGCAGGCTGATTTAGTCAATGGTAAACTCTTTTGATCAGTATCAAAAGAGGAAAACCCCAGAAAGCACATGGAGTGCCTTTAGAAAATAAAAATCTGATCTGAACAGCCAAACAGTCACTGCCATTGGAGATGAATTATTAAACAGATTAACATCTCTAACAGTGAACTTGCAGGAACACAGATACCAAGGAAACACACAGTCCATTTAATTTGGGGTGCAGAGCAGAACAGAAAGACATGAGCTCTTGGAAGAATTTCTCTAGAGTTGAGCCAGCTGGAAATTTCCTCCTAAAAATTTCTCTTAAAAATATTTTTTCCCAAGAAAAATACTCAAAGGGAAAAAAATGGAAAAAAGTGTGGGAGGATGAAACACAGCCCTGCCACGTAAGGGCTATTGACAATTTGTTCTTCCTCTTTGGATGCCCTCGTGGAAAACTTCATGAGAGCCATGCACATTTAGATTTACAGGTGACATGGGTCACCTACTCTCAGTTTCCTACTCAGTGCCCAGAGGTTGGCTCATGCCAATAGGCTCTGTCCCCTCATGTTCATTTTCAATTGCTGCAATGCACAGAGGGAAGCCAAGAGTACATTATGTATGCAAGTTCAATAGCTTCCAGCCTTGGGAAAGCAATGGATGCTGCTAGTCCTCTGAATGGCGAGGAGGGTGGGCAGTGCAGAGGTTTCTGCAACTTCCCACCTGCCGGAGACCTGTTCAGGAAGATAACTGAATGCTCAAGTATGTTTCTGCACTCAGCTCTCAGAGAATGTTGGAAACACTTGGGTTTGGAAACAAACACACTGGAGATGCATGTCTGGAATGCATTTAGAGCTGCACACCACAGCACTTGAGCAAGGGACAAGGAAATACGGTAAGGAAGAACAGATTCCCAACACAATTGTCCTTTCTAACTTTCAGAATCAATTCAGCTTCCATCATCCGAAGCACTGCAGACTGACACGATCGGTGGAGCAAAAATACTCGGTTATACTTAATTTCAGCTCAGCTGGTCTCAGCTGGGAAGAAAAGCACTTACGAACTGCACCTCCAGGAACACCTTGAAATCAGACACCGTTAAGGGATGATAACACATGAGGATAGCTCCTGCCATGAGAGCAGGACTGGATTACAATTTTTTATCCCACAGTATCCTGAGATTGTATTAACAGGTTCACTGCCTACTTATTAATCTTGCTGAGCACACTTAGGACTTAATATGCTTTCTCAGTTACTAACTTAAAGTTTAGATATGGCTCTGGGAAGCCTGGTCTGGTGGTTGGCAACCCTGCACAAAGCAGGGGATTGAAACTAGATGATCATTGTGGTCCTTTTCAAGCCAGGACTGTCAATGATTCTGATTCTGTGACCATAACAAGTACATGGGTATAGCCAGTAGCAAAGAATGTGTTTTATCCTGCCACATGTATTCGATAGAAAGGTTACAGCTATTTTTTCAGTACTAATCCTCTGTGTCAGCAGGTGCTGACCTCATCATTGGAAGACTGACCAGCAGATGAGCAAATAGCCATAACTGAAAAAGGGGGGAAGTTTTGTAAGCTGCTTTCTTTATCTGTAATTCTGCTCAACACTCGGGAGATACCAATGCTTTATAGAAGTCAAGTGTTTGTGACTCTCATTTCAACATTTTGTTGAATATGCTTGTGAAAGGTAAAAAAAAAACAGCCTTCATTTCGACTTTAAATGCCACGAGTAATGCGATGTGACATTTTTGGTTTTAGATCTGGCTTCTGCCATTTCATACGTACTGCACTGTCTGATTTTTAAATCCTTTCTCATGTAAGTAGAATTTTGTGCAATTAGAGTAACGTCATTGATCCAATCTTTGAAGCTATTAGTGACTCACCCATCTCCCCTTAACCCCTGATTCTCGTCACCACTAAGCAATGTATGGCCATCAGTACAATTGTGTTCTAGTCCCCAAATGGATTTTAGGGGGATTTATGCCACTTGTTGGCATTTTCCATGCTTTGTTTACTCCACCTACATCCTGTAAAATGATGACAGCAACATGAAGTTGCTTATATCTCTAGTTTTCTAATAAGTGCACAAACACTCAAGATAGACCTTAAGCATATGCTTTCATAGCTCCAAGCAGATGAGGCCATGATCTCCACTGGAGCCTGAAGGCATTGCTGTTACAGAAATGATAATGTTATTGCACTGCCTGTGGGGGTGTTATTTCTCACTGAGAGGTAAAAGACTTATGAAAACTGCCTGGATTGTCGTTTTCTTTGTCTGCACGTTGCACAACTACCTCCTCACACTGTGTAAAGACATTCCAAATATAATATTCCCAGGCACACATGACTAATAAATTCTGCCAGCATATTAACCTCTGGTCTGCAACTCTCCATTTCTCCTGTACGCTCATTACTCCTCAAGGTCTAGTAGGTGAGCACTCCTTACCAGTTCACCACTGATTAAACCCATGCCACTGCACTCCTACAGTGCAGTGAAATTGGTACTAGTGGAGCTGCAAGAGGAAGCAAGAAGGGAAAATTTTAGCTGCATATTGAGTTTCTTTAGGCTATGAATTAATATGCAGATTAATGTTTTAGAAGATCACCTGCTTGACTTATTGAAAAATTGAACTGGATAAAGTCATGGAAAATGTATAAGAATTTTTTTCCTGGAGGATGGACTAGGAGAACAATCAGGTTTTTTTGAAATCTGATCCTTGCTGATCACTTTCTCCTCTTTCCTTTCTCCCTCCAAAAATGTGAAAAGATGCCACATTTTCAGAGGAATTTAAAAAAAAAAAAAAAAGGAAATAATGAAGAAAATATATTTTTCTTATAAAAAGGAAAAGCTGCCCAGTAAGCAACTGGGAAAAAAAAGTTTCTGAGAGTGACATGAACAAAAATAAGAGTGTATAAGAGTGTATTGTGTATCCACTGGGCTCATTTAGTACATTTACTTAGCTATGATTCCACTGTCTGCCATGGAATTGTTCCTGGTTTACCTCCAGCATAATTTAAAAGGCTTGATGACAAAGGTAATGAGCCTTGGAGACATTTTTATTTACACAGAATCCATATGCCATTTTTTGATTTTGCTACTCATACTTAATGACCTTCATAAAACCAATGAGGGTATTAAAGGCTGGACCTTATTTAAAACAAAAATAATTGGATCCCTGCCTTGATATCTTTTTTTGATGTTATAAATAAAGTTACTGCTCACCAGCTAGACACGTATGATACAAGTTGGAAGAGCAACGCTTGTCTCATCCAAAGCAAATGTGGCTTCAGATCTTGTGTTGGGCAAACTGAGCTACACTGCTTCCAAAGCAAACATGGAGAGCAGTGTGTTCCTAAACTGAAGAGCAGTGGAGAATGCACTGTACAGTGATTTTAGTGACTTTGTGTGTGTAGTGGCAGCTCCATTCCAGAGAAATTAGCTGCAGAGAAGTATGAAGACCAAGCAGGCTGCTTCCCACTGTATTCTACATTGCATCCTTAGGAGGGGTGGGGAGGTTGGATGCTTAGTTAATGCACGTAACTAAAACTTAATTCAGCAAAATGCTTATTCTAAGTCCAACTGTAAACATACATTTAAGATGTTTGCAGTAATGCAACAGAAGAGCTTCCACATAGCATTAAAGACAGCTGAAGTGAATGAGACACCTGGTTCAAAGGAAGCCTTGCTTCCATTCAGGGAGCAGAGAAAGGATAAGTTTAGGAAGGGGCTTTCAATTTGGCCAACCAAAAGATTTTAATCTTATATGGCTCTGAAATTAAAGCCTATAAATTAGTGTTTCTCCTCTGCAATAATGGAGCCCATTCTTGCTATTTAAAAGTTTCCCCCAGATTCTCTTGGAAAATTTCACAGAATCACAGAATCACAGAATCACAGAATTGTAGGGGTTGGAAGGGACCTCTAGAGATCATCGAGACCAACCCCCCTGCCAAAGCAGGTTCCCTACACCAGGTCGCACAGGTCCAGGCGAGACTTGAATATCTCCAGAGAAGGAGACTCCACAACCTCCCTGGGCAGCCTGTTCCAGTGCTCCGTCACCCTCACCGTGAAGAATTTATAATTGGGATCTCAATTTTATCAGCTCCTTCAGATCTGTCAGAATATCCCCAACACTTTTTCATTGGAAAAAGTTTTTTTGTTGGAAAGACTGTAATAGTTGCATCAGACTCAGTTGCACTGAGAGGTGTTGACATCTGGCTGGGGAAAGGTGCAGACAGAAACAAGTTGTTGGAGATGAGAGGGGTGCACCAAAGCACTGGAACAGGCTCCCCAGGGAGGTGGTTGAGTCACCATCCCTGGATGTGTTTAAAAACTGTTTGGATGTGGTGCTCAGGGACATGATTTAGTGGAGATTTGTTAGTTAGGGTAGTATGGTTAGGTTGTGGTAGGGCTTGTTCTTTAAGATCTTTTTCAACCTGAGCAATTCTATGATTCTATGATTCTATGAAAACAACAGCAGTGTGCAATGTCAGATGTATGAATCATTTAAGATCCATCAGTTGTAGAGTTCTATCACTTTTCTTTACTTTTCAGGTCATTTCCATGTCCAGGGCTGCCTTTCCAGGTGTGTGTGGTATGGCTCTCCCACCAGTATCATGAATGAGATCCTACAGGACGCAGATAAACAGAGAAGCTGTCTGCTGTCTGCTTCCTATTCTTCCACAAGCCACATATGGGCTGAAGTCCCCTTTTAACTCCAGTATGGCAAAGATTTCACCCAGGCAGCTCTACAATGCATATCACGTGTGGGCAGTAAAGCCATCTCCTGCTCTTCTCAGCTTCTCATGGGCTCAGAATGACGACTCAGTTCTCAACCTGCAGTCGGCAGATGAGAAGTGAAAAGTAGGCGACAATGAGCAGAATTTCCTGCCAAGCCCTTGTACAAGGACCTTTCCTTAAATAGGATTTCTCTTCAGAAATAAAAGGTTCCTCTGAAAATAGAAACCTTCTGCCCAAAGATACTCTTCAATACCACTAAATAATGCCTTGAGGTCAGCAAAGTTCAGTATTTTTCAAACTAACCAGCAGAATTAATTCCTGTTCTTAAAGTTGTACAGATGGCTAATAGAAAAGTGTAGAAAAGGTGAAGTCATACTCTTTTAAGATATAAAGAATGATAGGACAAGAGGCAATGGACTCAACTTTCACTGTGGGAAACCCCAATTAGATATATGGGATTTTTTTTAAACCACGAAGGCAGTCAAAAGCTGGTACCAGGACCCAAATAAATGGCAAAATCTCCATGCTTGGAGATTTCACAGCCCAGCTGCATTTGACTGATTTACCTGCTCTACAGGGACCCACCCATTCTGAATGGGAAGGCAAGACTCAATGACCTCCAGACATTCCTTCTAACCCAAATTATTCTATGATCCTATGATTCTTAGAGTCACGTACCTTGAAATCAGGACTTTCTTTTTCTTGCAGCAATGTAGCATGGAGGTTTGCAACCTGAAATTTAAATTGTGTAATTACTCTTTGCAAGGAGCTGTGAAACTACCTGATTAATGTGTGTCAGAACACTACTAATTCTTTTACGTGCATCTAAAATATAGTATAAGTATATTTTGTATTGCCATGTAGTTTGGGGAAATACATTTCCACTCCACATTACTCCTAGTTTAGGTAAAGGAAAATAACAAGAAAGAAACAAAGTGAATTCTCCACAGCATGCAGCATGTAAGTAGGGCTATAATCTCAGTGTATGGTGTTGATCCTTTAGATGTTTAAATACAGAATATTAGAAATTGAACATAACATACTCATCTGAAAGTGCCAGATCCGAAAAAACATCCTTTATTTTTCATTTACTCTAGGCAAAGCACTGAGCACCTTCCACAGATTCTCAAGATTTAAAGGGGCAACTAATGCAAATTACTGTGAAAAAATCAGTAAAGATGGCATAAACTTTGCTGGAAGGGAAGTGAATATGCCTTTTGCCCCATCCCTCATTGGGAACCTTCCCATATAAGACTTCCATGTCCTCAAAAACTAACTCCTTTAGCCACCCCCAAGCCTGGTGCTGCAAATTTCAATGTGCCATTTTGACCATTATTCCCTTTTCATGACAGAAGTCTGAATTTATTATACACCACTCCAGAACAGGCTTACACCGAATATGAGAGCTGTCTGCAAGACTGTCCATGTATCTTCTCCTTGCTGGAAATTAAAGGTGCCCAGCTAGATGCCCACAGATACCAAGGGTGATGTCTCCTGCTTTTACATATGACCAGCCAAGGCCACTGTTGGGCCTTTTGGTCTGCAGCTGAATTCAGTGGAAGGCAAGCCTGGTATGGGGTACAGGAGTACCCCATTACCAGGCTTCTTTCTCTGTGTATAAAAGGACAACCCTTGTGAAGAGACAGTAATTAAGGTCTGCCATTTGTTGGTTCTGTGTTTTAATATAGGGAGCGAGGTAGGAGGCAGAGGTGGAAATGACAGATTTAAATGGGAACTGTGAGTATTAGCATTTTTGCATTACTGCTGTCATCACTACTGTGTGGCCATTGAAACAATAAGACAAATGTTTGGGTAGTCTTGTAGCAAAAAGCAGACGGGAAGAGAACATGTAAACATCTCTCAAGTGTTCCACTGCTAAAACAACCGTGGTTTCCCAGATCCAGTCCCCTCTGACATGTGCAGAGGAGAAAATGAACCACCCAGGTCTCCCCAGGGTTTCCACACAACTATCTGCTGTGACATTCCAGGCTTCAGGCTGCCCAAATGTATGCCAGCAGCTTCAGAGTGAGACATAACAATACTGGTTATAATATTGGCAGTCTTAGATTCATAGAAAATCCTGAGTTGGAACAATTCCCCAAGCATCATTGAGTCCAACTCCTGGCTCCACACAGGACCATCCAAAATCCCAACCCTATGTCTGACAGCCTAGATCCAAGCCCTGTTCAGACTGACTGCTGTCCAAGGCACCCTAAAATTGTTGGCACATACAAATCTAATGGCACTCTGGTGTTAAGTACAGCACTCATTCAGCACCTAAACATGTTTAATTAGCTAAGTGAGAACCTCCCACCAGAACTCTGTAACATCTCAAAGAAAAAAGAGACTCCCTGAGGATTGCAATCCACTCAGAACACCTGGAGAATACTTGCTGTACTTGAACATCACTGCCAAAGGCCATCACCTCTCACGCTGCAGCGGAAGGATGAGAATTGCCGATGGAATGTGAACCCATTATGTCAGTGATGTGCCGGAGAAACAAGTCACAAGAAACCTAAGTGCACTTGTTCATTATTATTCACAATACTAAGAGAATGAGAAGGAAATAATCTATTATTTGTGAAAAATATTTATGAAAACACTTTTTTGCTTTACTGTCTTATTAAGAAACCTTCAGCTAGATAGGAATAATGTTACTGCCAGATTAGATAACTTCAGGGAGCACTTAGAAAGGCTCAGGGTATCCCCCACTGTTTACTACAGAAATAACAGTTATGTGAATGCATGGACTCACATAACTTTATGGTAATAGCACTAACAACTCAGCTAGTTGTGATAAAGTTATACTACAGAACATTTCTGGCTAATAAGTAAATCATTTTAAGAAATGAAAATGTTAGAAGACCTTTATTGGCCCACTGGGAATACAGAAGCATGATGGGCAACGGGGCAATTACTGTGCAGACAGTTTACTACTGCTTCTTCTGAAATTAGTCCAAAAGTTTCCCTCTAGCTTTCCAGGGAACAGCACTATCACATGCTAGTCTCCTGTCTGATAGCCCTAGAAAGCCCAGCAGCCTGCAAATGCTGCTTATCAGCTCCTGACAAGAAGCTTCAATTCATAGTGATCAGGAAACATTTCTGGGAAATGCAAAGGCTATAGCTGATGACTGCCCCCACAGATTGTTGAAGGGATTGGGAAACTTCGTGATCAGTAATATTTAACATGTACAAGGGCTATTCCAAAAGTAATGCCTCCTATTTTTGGTGGATGCCCCATCCCTGGAGACATTCATGGTCCAGAACAGACCAGACTCTGAACAACCTGATCTATCTGTAAATGTCCCTGTTCACTGCAGAGGAGTTGGACTACATGACTTTTAAGAGTCCCTTCCAACTCAAACAATTCAATGATTCTATGATATTACAATATCAGGGACAGATGGTAGTGGTTTACCAGTAGAGGTTGTTGTAGATTCTCTGGAGATAAATAGGAGACATTATTTTTGGAGCAACCTATGGATATTATTATAAGGATAGTGAAATCTTTTCCACTGGACTATTTATCCTGGAATTGGGAAGAAAACTCATTCCACTTATCACCACATAGCTGGCTACACATTAGGGAAATTCTTCAGTATCTAGAAGAGTAATCCACAGCTAGGTTTTACAGAATCACAGAATCACAGAACTGTAGGGGTTGGAAGGGACCTCCAGAGATCATTGAGACCAACCCCCCTGCCAAAGGAGGTTCCCTACACCAGGTCGCACAGGTAGGCGTCCAGGCGAGACTTGAATATCTCCAGAGAAGGAGACTCCACAACCTCCCTGGGCAGCCTGTTCCAGTGCTCCGTCACCCTCACCGTGAAGAAGTTCTTACGCACATTCGTGCAAAACTTCCTGTGCTGCAGCTTATGTCCGTTTCCCCTCGTCCTGTCTCCACGTACCACTGAAAAGAGACTGGCCTCACCGCTATGGCCGCCACACCTCAGATATTTATAAACCTGGATCAGGTCCCCTCTCAGTCTTCTTTTCTCAAGGCTAAACAGATCCAGTTCACTTAGTCTTTCTTCATAGGGGAGATGCTCCAGGCCCTTCACCATCTTTGTGGCCCTCCGCTGGACTCTTTCCAAGAGATCCCTGTCTTTTTTGTACTGGGGAGCCCAGAACTGGACACAGTACTCCAGATGAGGCCTTACCAGGGCAGAGTAGAGGGGGAGGATCACCTCCCTCGACCTGCTGGACACGCTCTTCTTAATGCACCCCAGAATGCCATTGGCCTTTTTGGCCACGAGGGCACACTGCTGGCTCATGGCCAACCTGTCGTCCACCAGAACGCCCAGGTCCCTCTCTGCAGAGCTCCTCTCCAGCAGCTCATCCCCCAGCCTGTACCGGTGGTGCGTGCAATTATTCCTCCTTAATGCAAGACTCTACACTTGATTTCTTACTGCCCAGCTCTCCAGCCTGTCCAGGTCTCGCTGAATGGCAGCACAGCCCTCAGGCGTGTCAGCCAATCCTCCCAACTTCGTATCATCAGCAAACTTGCTGAGGGTGGCCACTATCCCCTCATCAAGGTCATTGATGAAGATGTTGAACAAGACCGGACCCAGCACAGACACCTGGGGGACACCACTGGTTACAGGTCTCCAGCCAGACTCTGCACCACCAAGGACGACCCTCTGCGCTCTGCCAGTCAGCCAGTTCTCAACCCACCTCACTGTCCACTCGTCTATCCCACACTTCCTCAGCTTTGTTATAAGGATGTCGTGGGAGACAGTATCAAATGCCTTTCTAAAATCAAGGTAGACTCCATCTACCGCTCTTCCCCCATCCACCCAGCATGTGACAGCATCATAGAAGGTCACCAAGTTGGTCGAGCACGACCTCCCCTTGGTGAACCCATGCTGACTACTCCTGATAACCTCCTTTTCTCCCAGTTGTCTGGAGATGATATCCAGCACAAGCTGTTCCATCACCTTTCCAGGGACAGAGGTGAAGCTGACAGGCCTATAATTACCGGATCTTCCTTCTTGCCCTTTTTGAAGAGCGGAGTGACATTGGCTATCCTCCAGTCTTCAGGGACCTCCAATGTTATCCAAGACCTCTCAAAAATGATGGAGAGCGGTTCGGCAATGACCTCCGCCAGCTCCCTCAGCACACGTGGATGCACCCCATCAGGTCCCATGGACTTGTGGACCTTAGTACTGCCTAGGCGCTCATGCACGTCCTCTTTCCTGACTAAAGGGAAGTCTCCCATTCCCCAGACACTCTCACTAACCTCCAGTGTGTGGGAAATCTGAGGGAGAGCCTTTTCACTGAAGACGGAAATAAAGAAGGCATTCAGTATCTCTGCCTTCTCAGCATCCCCCGTTACCAGAACCCCCCCCTCATTTAGTAAGGGGCCCACATTCTCTCTAGTTTTCCTTTTGCTGTTAACATACTTGAAGAAGCCTTTTTTATTATCCTTTATCACTTTAGCCAGATTCAATTCCAGACGGGCTTTAGCCTTCCTCGTCGCATCCCTGCAGGCCCTGACTACATTCCTATATTCTTCCCAAGTGGTCAGACCCTTTTTCCACATTTCATGGACCTTCTTCTTTCCCTTGAGCTTGCGCATGAGCTCCTTGCTCATCCACACAGGTCTCCTGCCACCTTTTCCCGATTTCTTGCTCACAGGGACGCACCGATCCTGAGCTTGGAAGAAGAGCTGTTTAAATGCTGACCAGCTCTCAGAGGCCCCCTTACCTTCTAACACCCGAGCCCACGGGATAGCTCCAAGTAGGTCCCGGAAGAGATCAAAATTGGCTCTCCTCAAGTCCAGGGTAGCAATTCTACTTATTGCTTTGCTTCTTCCACTCAGGATCTTGAACTCCACCATCATGATCACTACAACCCAAACTGCCCCCAACCTTTACTTCCTTAACAAGTCCATCCCTGTTGGTGAGAATAAGGTCCAGTAACACCTCTCCCCGCGTCGGTTCCTCCACCGCCTGCATCAGAAAGTTGTCTTCAACGCACTGCAAGAACTGTCTGGACCGTGTGTGCCTGGCCATGTTGGTCATCCAGCAAATATCTGGATAATTGAAGTCCCCCATAAGCACCAGTGCCTGGGAACGTGACGCTACATCCAGTTGCTTATGGAAGGCCTCATCAGCCTCCTCATCCTGATCAGGGGGCCTGTAGTACACCCCCACAACAGTGTCACCCTTACCAGCCTGCCCCTTGATTCTCATCCATAAGCTCTCCACTGCTACATCACTCTCCCACAAGTGAAGTTCAATACATTCTAGCTGCTCTTTCACATAAAGAGCAACTCCACCACCCCGCCTAGCCAGTCGATCTTTTCTAAAAAGCACATAGCCCTCCATGACAACATTCCAGTCATGCGAGCTGTCCCACCACGTCTCTGTGATCGCAATGAGATCATGACCTCGCGACCGCACGCAGAACTCCAGCTCTTCCTGTTTATTCCCCATGCTACGCGCATTAGCATACAGGCACTTAAGAGAAGCAGCATCCCCCCCACCCTCTCCAAGCCTTTGAACTCTACTGTCTCCACCCATCAAGTTCTGTTTGGAGCCTCGAACTGCCCCCTCAGTCCCAGCGGTCCTCATTTTGTCCCCTTCCCCCTGCATACCTAGTTTAAACACCTGTCAATAAGTCCCGCCAGTTCCTTGGCTAGAATCCGAGGAACTGGCTTCTAGCCAGGTTTGATGAACTGGTCAAGGACACCAAAACATATTCTCCCATTCATCAGCATACACTGTTGTAAGATATGCAAAATGAGTTTACATCATTAATAAGAAAAATTAAGGAAACATGACAGTCCTGCTAGGAAAAGCAGCTCTCATGTCTCCATCTACGAAAGATTCTGTTCATTTGGCCATGGTCCTGCAAAAACTAATCTGTCTCTTGAAAAAATGAGATTGCACAGATTCTCACTGGCATCACACAGCAAAGCATTGTAATCTCCTGTGTCATTCAGTTGGAAAAAAAGTCTGACTGGTAGCAAAACAAATTTCCTTTGTCTACTAGCAAAACATTCTGCCATGGCATTTGCAGTGGGTTGATCTTTTATCAAAGTAAAAATTAATTCCTACACATTGTTAACAAAATAGTATGCATTTTATTTTGCCTACAAACTGCCAATTTGTGATACATGGGAATTATTATATATCACAGAGTCTTTCTGCACAAAAATAGCTTTTCATTCCTTGTTTCTATCCAGATTCCACATGTTGTGAGTGCTCAACCCACCAAATATTCCCCAGTGCTAAATAAAGATTTATAAGCCTTTTGCTTTGCTGCGTTTTAAAATGCACTTAGACTGAATACAAGCAAAACTTGAAATTTGGTGTCTCAGCAACTTGGGCAGCAGATGTAGAGTAGGACTCTGTCCACGACCTTTTCTAGGAACACAAAGGTTTTGCAAGCACCAGAGTCATGCTTCTGCTCCTGAGCAATTTGGTGTGCGTGGGACTTTGAGATGAAGATGTATTGTATAAAGGAGGTTGGAAAGGTGAGGCAGGAGGAGTTAAAATGTCTAGAAGAGAGATAGGGGAGATTTAGGTTAGATATTAGGAGGAAGTTTTTCACCCGGAGGTTGGTGACACACTGGAAGATCCAAGGAGGCTGTGGATGCCCCATCCCTGGAGGCATTCAAGGCCAGGCTAGATGTGGATCTGGGCAGCCTGGTCTGGTGGTTGGCAACCCTGCACATAGCAGGGGGGTTGAGACTGGATGATCATTGTAGTCCTTTTCCACCCAGGCCATTCTATGATTCTGTGATGATTCTATGAAAAGCAGAGGTGAAATTTAAATTTACAGTAAAATCTAGGGCTCCTTCTTAACAGAAAAGTACAGAATTTCACAAAAACTCTGAGCCTCTGTAACAACAGTAAAAATACTCTAGCAAGGCAAGGGTACAGTACAGAGCAGTACCATTCTATGTCTGTTATCACCCTGGACACATTAGGATACATCATTGCAAAGAATCAGAAAATCTACAGTGCAATCCACGCTAGTCATGAATCACACCACTGATATGTAAACATCTTTTTCAGTTTCCAGCCTCCTGACAACTCTCCTTCTCCAGAGAGCAATAGAGAATTTTCATCATCATTTTTTTACTAAAAAATAACCCTATTTCTGCATAATCTAAGTTTTTGGTGAGCTTTCCATTTCTCACTGAGACCACTGGTGTTGAACGTGTTATTGTGAAATCTTTGGCTGTCTGAACTGCTGCAGTATCTCTTGCAAGACGCAGTGCAGCTGACTTACCCTGTGGGCTGGATTATGGTGTTCATAATTTAGCAATGCCTGAGCTCAGGCTGGAGCGTGATGATACATCCAGGACATGGATCTAAAGGAATCAATACTCCCAAACATATTTTTTCCCCTGGAAAGGGCCATTCTGTTGAAAACCAATGAAAACAAACATCAAATAATCAAATACCAATATCAATAACATAATTTCAAATACAAATTATCAAAATATTTGCATTCTCAGTGGAATTTATAATGAAATCCATTGACTGAAACTTTAACAAAAGTGGGATTTTCTGGGGAAGCAAAATAAACAATATCAAGTTCAAACACAAGCAGCTCATTAACAAACCTTTTCACTACAGTGAGCTAATGCAGGGAAATGTGTATTATAACCCAGTGGAGATATTTTACTGAAGTTATCATATCAAAAGATAAGATGTCATGAGCAAGGGGAATATTATGAAGCTAAAGTGGCAGAGAGACTCAAGCAGACACTTTCTTCTTCAGTATCCAAACTGCGATCAAAGCCTTTTCTTTGGAAAATGATGAAAAAAAAAAAAAAGCATTGAATCAAGTCTGAGAGAAAGGAGAGAGTTGGCAGCAAATCAAGTCTGGGCAATACTCACAAATGGTCACAGGAGATAATTGCACAGATATATTGTCTACTTTTGACAGACCCAGAAGTGCTGTGTTTTATACATTTTGGTAAAACTTGCATCACTTGCCATGTCGATAAAGTACAAATGAGTTAGCAAGAATTGAATTTTTCTAACTTCTCTCTCTTATGAACCATCATAGCCATATATTGGCCACGTATACTTTTAAGTCACAAAACAAATTGAAGCGATAATAGTAAATATTTCCGCTTTCATTCCACAAGAGAGTAACTAGAGCTAAGAGATGGATGATCAATGTTTTCCAGATACAGCAGTTTTAAGGGAATCTTGGACAAGTTCTGAGAGGGCTTAGGCAGCAGAAGTCAGTTAAAATCAAGCCCACTCCATGGAAGTAATAGGAATGAGAGAGAATGTCAGAGAGCCTGGGGATATCCATAGGGACAGACTGACTCCACTACGTTATGTTTTTCCTCGTCATCACTGCAGTGCTGAAACATCTCAGCAAGAACAAATACACCATTAAGATGAAGATCACATAAAGAAAGCCCAGCATATATAGGGAGAGAAAAATGTAAAGGTTTGTTACATCTGTCTGTTTGCTCACTCCCCATCTTCCCAGTGGGATGGAGAAGAGAATCAGGAAAAAACCAACAAAGAAGAATTCGTGGGTCAGGGAAAAAAAAAAAAGAAAAAAAAAAAAACTATTCACTAAGATAGAGAAAAAGAAAAGGAAAATAAATATGACAAATATATTTATATATGTATATAACAGTGATGCATAAGCCCTAACTGATGCTCAGCTAGTCCCAGAGCAGCAGAAGAGAGATGAACTCCCACCCCCTTCAAAACTCCTTCCACACGATGTCATATGGTATGGAATATCCCTTGACAGTTTTAAGTCAGCTGTCCTAATTCTGTTCCCAATTCTGCCCCAGCTGAAACTAAGACAGTGTCTATTAGAAAAAGATTCAAACAAATGCTCAGATATATCCATTTTAGTGGCTATACTTACTTATACAGTTGCTTGTATATAGGTATCTAGAATAATTTTGGACACTTTAAGAGAGTTTACCTGCTGGTTCCCTTCAGTTGTATCGATTCAGAAGGGCACAGGTAACCTGTAGGTCCTGCATCAGATTTGCCAAGCCGATGCAGATGTCTCAGATATTCTAGAGCCCCTCAGAGACTACAAATATATATATGTGTGTGTGCAGGCAACTGACTTGAGTCCTGGATCTCTGAATTTCCCAGCAAAAGAGTAATTCATCCAGCCAGCTACTGACTGTCTGCTGTAAGGTGGGTTGACTTGTACTCCAGGATGTACTGTATATTGACTAGGGCCAGGGCTCATCAGGATGTCATCTACTTGATATACTCTAGGGTGTCTGAGTCATGCCATGATATGATGCAGCAATTACACCTTTCTGGAACAGCAGCTGGCAGAATAAGTGTGACATCTCAAATGATACTGCATGCCTACTTGTGGCCTACATGAGATGACCTCTTACAATTCTTTGTGGGTGCTTAGAGATTATGCTGACATGCCCTCTATATGACAATGCCTTCTACAAATGTCTTAGTGTAGAGCTATGCCCCACCCAACAGGTCCTATTTAGTTTCTAGCAAACAGCATGTAGTACCATATAGTACCATATGAGACATCCTCTGCAACCTGATCTCCATCTGCCACTCTTGAAAGACGTGTCTTCTGTTGGTCTCATGTCATTCCTGCCAACCCCATACAGATGTTTCTGGTCCCAAGAACATCTCAGATTACACTAAAAGCCTCCATCTGGTTAGCTGAGCTGAGGTAATGCCTGTAATACAGTTGCTTACACTAACAGTGTCAATGATTCAAGGTGTATTTTATAACCAGTGTAAGAAAATTTGGGTTTAGGATAGGTTCCAGTTAGCTTATTTTAGAGATTTACTTTAAAATGAGCTAAAGCATATCCAGAGGAGCCAATTTGTCTCCATTCATAATGAATGAAAGAGAACTAGCTCAGAACAGACACCTACACTTTGTCAGCTGAGTCACACCTCTCAGGAGCTACCAAAGCGATACAGGATGCCGTGAGATGAGTTCCACTGCAGTGACACAGACACATCATCAACATTTCATGGTCTTCTGGGAGTCCTAGTCAAGGAGCACAACTGTCAGTGGCTGGGCTTTAGTTGTGAGACAAGTTCACATTAAAACCTCAAGGCAAGAGGTCTGTTGTGATAAGTTTTAACATATATTTGTGGTGGAGTAAGAGAATAACTAGAGCCATGTGCATTTCAGTGCACGGTCTGCTGAGGTATAGCAACGGTGTGCCTGAACCCAGAGCTGCAATTCTTGCCTAAACCCACCACTGCCATTTCTTTGATAATATTGCTAAACTCTTCCAAGAGGTGCCATGGTAACAGGCACCTTGGAATTACATCACAGATTATACAGTGTGCTATGCAAAGGGACCTGCCAGGTTTTCTGCTTTTAATATTCAAAGGATTATCTTTGAGATTGCCCATATATTTTCAAATCCTTAAAACCCCCAACACCTGGACATTTTGTATGTAGCTCCAAACACACCACAGTTTTGCTCTCAGACTTCAGAAAATCACTTAGAAGTAGAGCAAGCATGAACAGCACAAGACACTTCTAACAGTTCCTCTGACAGATCGGTTATGAGAGGAGTACAGATGAAGATAAAGGAGGAAAAATAGTGCCCACAATAAAGAATGGCCAAACTAAAGCATCGAGTCAGCAAAGAATAGTTAGTGGCTTATTCTGAGAATAATTAATGGTGTTTCTAGCTGTGCTTGCTGCCTTGTTTCAGGTAGGTGGGTTTTTTTGTATGTGTGCTGTGCATTTGTAGGGACCACTTTCATCTCTCCATCATGCCCTGTCCCACTTTCACCTCCTCCATGTACTGCTCACTCCCTCTGCTGCTCTTCACCCATGTGTAGGTTCAAAGAGCATGCAAGAGTCCCAATAAATTAGACAAAACATCTCCCAGAGGCTGTTAGAAAAGCAGTGATGATTTATGCAAGCCTAACAAACAGGCACTTGGGTACCATGGTGATTAGTACTGTGAAAAGAAAAAAAAAAGAAAAAAAAACAACACATTTTCTTACCTCTTTTTTCTGTGAATTGTTTGCAGAGTATGCATTTTGCATATGTACATATATGGGCAGGCAATGGCCTTGCTGAAATCCCTAGTGATCACATTCCTTTCCATATCCTATGCCTTTGCAAAAGCTTTGCATGTGTTCGGACTGATGTTTGCTGGGCACAAAGGGAGGACTACAGCAATACTAATTGCAAGCCACCAGCTTGTAGGAGTACAGTAACATTTTCATCTTGGGAAAATAGATTTTCAGGTGTATCTGCACAAAAATTCTAATTTTTCAGCTATCAATGTCCCTTTTCATTGCAGGAGAATTCAATGAGATGACCTTTAGAGGTTTCTTCCAGCTCAAACAATTTGATGATTCTATGATTTAAAAGGGGGGAAAACAATTAAAATGGGTGTTGGGTGCAGACTGGGTGTTACCATTGCGGCGCTGCACGTATGGCAGTGACACAGAATGGTTATAAATCACCCAAAGAAATGTTGCCATTTCTTTGCACCCAGCCATCCCAGAGCCACCAAGCCCTTTTTGCACTTCAGGTTAACTAAGGGGATTACCTTGGGAAATAAATGAGAAAGGTTGGCTGAAGACAACAGATTTGCTGCCATGCTCCTGCTATCCCCATAGCAGAGAGGAATGCATCTTCTCATTTACTGGCTTAGGAAGCAAAATGAGGGATCCTTTCCTGACTGCCACTGACAACTAAACTCAAAACATCCAGGCCAACCGGCACAAGAACAGGCTGATAAATTAACCAAGCAGAAGCCATGGTGTGTCAGTGAGTTGCTCAGAAACCTTTGGAAAAGAAGCATGAACTGGTGAATTTCACTACGTGGGATTGTAAGAGAAGGGAGAACAGAGATGGAGACAAAAAAGACACTCTGATTATGATACTCAGCCTCACCTCTCTCCTTTCAGCTATTGCCCTTCTTCTTAGCCTCCTCAGGCATTACAGTTCTTATACCCACTCTAGATCAAGCCTAGAAAGTGCCCACAAGTGAAGGACTATCTTAGTGCCGTAAGCCTCTTCCACCTGCCTACAATAACCCAAAAGTAGATGTTGAAAAAAGCTCAAGACATCTCAGTAGACAGACAGGCCAGATCCAAATGGCTTTCTTTGCAACAGATTTTCCTTTCTTCATGCCCACTTTCTAGTTGTAAGTATTCTTGCAAAGCATGACTTCAATTTTCAATTTTCACAG
This sequence comes from Meleagris gallopavo, assembly GCF_905368555.1. NCBI lineage: Eukaryota > Metazoa > Chordata > Aves > Galliformes > Phasianidae > Meleagris > Meleagris gallopavo. Next base: position 186,879,366 of record NC_139404.1, on the reverse strand, counting down.
TATTGACAAACAGTTTCTGAAACTGCAGATTACGCACAGTCCATGCACAGATAACTCTGGTAATAGCAAAAGGATTATGTGGAAAAATGAAACACTGAGTAAATAAATGGCTTCTGGTAAAAAATCTGAGCCTCTCATTGGCTTGAGTGAAAACATTTTCCCTCCAGTGTGTATCCATTTGGATCACCTGTCTCCCTCAGGAAGCAATTTTCACCGTTAAGCTGTCCTCAGAGGCACAAAACATGGCAATGATTTATACATCCAAGCATGTGTGTCCATAAGCATCCTCTATATATACACGTTTGTTGGTGGAAAGAACCAGAGGAGTTCTGAAGATCTTTTCCAGAACTACTTTTCTGTCATTCAGTGAGAGCCTAGATATAAAATATATACATTTTTGGCAGCACTGTATGTGTTTAATATTTACATTTATTTACTTTTCCCTAAACAGATTGAAAGCAATGCAACACACTATACATACAGAGAACAATATATTTTTCACATATCATGTAACACATTTCTATTTCTGAGCTATAACACAATAACCTACTAGAATCAATGGAAAGACATTCTAGTTTGTATCACTTCGAAGTCCTCCAAAATCTAAATCAAGGCACCTACTTGAACACTCCTGAGGAGGACATGAACAAACTGGCTGCAACAATTCTCTGCTGCATCTGCAATGCCCCATCAGAAGATGCTGTATCATTAGAGGAAGGCTGGTCAGAAGTCAGCTGACAGCCTCTTAATGAAAACAGCTAAGGAGATGCTCTTGTCTTGCAAAACAAGCCGGTAGAACATCTCAAGATGGAAACTAATTGTACACAAATTAGTCTTTTTGAGTGTCTCTTAAACTGTAAACTTTACCAAAAATAGGAGATTCTGGTCCATGAATGACTGCTGAGGACTGAGAGGAAGGCAGCTTGTCGGATCAGTTAGTTATTTTTTTTCCAGGATACAAATGCCAAAATTCAAGGGGTTCACAAGTCAATAGGAGGTACGGAATCACTTCTAAATTGTTTGATGTATTCAGCTTACTTCTGCAGGAGTTTAAGTAAGAAACTAAACTTGAGCTATAATTACAATGCTGCACAATAGTTCAGGTGTTACATAGACCAATACCCATATAAAGACAGAAAATGATGATTTTACTCCAGCTGCAAAACTGACATTAGGCATGAGAAAAAGCTCCCAAGAGTCTTCCATAGCATTTTCCAGACTACCAGAAGTGGCTGGTCTATCAGAACGGTGAAGAAATTCCAGTTTGCAAAGAAAAGGCTAATTAGGTCCCCATTTTCACTGAGTACCTACCTCCAGCTGCCTCCAAAAGGAATGGTTTGCTTAGAGAACAGCTTCTCTGAAAATCCTCATCTTGAAGCTTATCTCCCCAGGAAAAGTGCAATGGTTTACACTAAAGCTGATTAAAAACAATTTAGTGCTCTTATATTTTGCTAAACAGTGGGTTATATTGTTTTAATTTGAGCTACTAAGGACCTGACTAAAATCAGTGTAAGCTGCTCTCCTGTATAATCATTAATAATGATTACTATTAAAAACAAACTTTTTTTTTGTTTTTCCTTTAAATGTTCATTGAAGTATCTTGTATATAACAGACATTAGATTCCCTAAAGGTCTCCACATTGCACAAAGGAAAGGTAACATTTTTATTTCCTGTTTTTTCTGCAGTAAGATACTCAACAGCACATTGACCTATGTTATGCAGCACTATTTCTGCAGTCTTTGTGCATCTCACAATGCATCTGGGAAGCAGAGAGCTATTTTCTTTGCCATTTACCTACTGAGCAGTGAGCTGGAGATTAGCACTAAGCCAGTGCTGTGCCAAAGCTGGGCCCTGCATTCAGCTCCCCATCCGCTAACCCATAAACTATTCCTCTCACAATATAAACCCTCTCACCATATAAACCCCCTCCCTACCCCCCTCCCCCCCCTACCCTGCACCTGGCTTAGCCCTGAAGAAGACAGAGTCTCTGACACCCACAGATCTGCTCTTTGAGAGCAGGCCAGAGCATTCTCTGCTCCTTCCATCCACCTCCATCCATCCTCTTTCCATCTTCCAAAGAAATAAAAGGGCTGTGGCATCCCAGGATCTGCATTTGATTTGCAGTTTGGAGACCATCCCAAGGACCTGGAAGAAGATGGATGCTCTTGGACACCGATGGCTTGGGTATAACCTAGAATCACTTGTGCAAACCTATTTTTGGCAAAGTTTCACCCATCTACACAATGCTGCATTAAAACAGATGCAGGAGCTGATGCTCCATGGGGCCTAAGTGCTAATGCAGTCTGAGTGGTAAGAAACTCCTCCTGTGGCTGCCAAAGGGGTTAAGAAGTGAAAAGCACCACAGCAGAAGAAATACATTGAATGCAGCAGGGAGCAAGAAGGATGACAGTGAAATTAAAAATGAGAGGAAGTTCTCCAATGCCAGATTTTAAACTGCATACAGAGCATTTACTCTCCCATTTTCTTCTTTTGAGACCTCAGAGAAAATAACATTTGATTTTTAATATTATTTGTTTTTTAGCAGAAGCGTAATACATGAAAGGAGGTTTGACCTTACCAATTCAACAGCTGTCCAGAGCCATATACACACACACACATATATATACACATATGGTGTATGTTAGGGATGCCTCTTGTTGGTATTTGGAATTAAAACCAATATGTAACAGTGAAGCAAAAAAGCTCTCATCTGGACTTGAAGTTGGGAGAGAAAAAGAAGGGGGACTCTGTAGGTTGATTTCTGACAAAACCTGCTGATTATATCTAGGCAAGGCTAAGAAGTGATTGCCAAGATTCCTGCAAGATTTCCAAACTTGGTGCCTTCAGCTTGGCTCCCAGATCCATCACTTGGCACCTTTTTGGAAGCGCAGAGCAGCCTGGCCACACTCCCTGAAATGTGCAGGGATGAGGCAGCTGATGCTGCTGGAAACCTCCCTGGACCTGTGCATCTCCCTGTCACTGTCTCACACAGATGTGCCTCATTTTGATGTCAGGGCAGATGGCACAAATTCATTTACTTCTACAGCATAAACAGAGTGAAAGTCAAAATGGGAGGCACAAGAAGAGGCTTTATGCTGTGTCCTGAACAAAACATCAACACAAATACAGTTCAATCCTTTAGGATGCTACCAGATGGAGACTATGGTAATTTTAAGGGAAAAAAATACAAATATCATTTTGCAAGTGGGATGCATACACTGAAGTTTTCATTTGGCAGAGAAACAGATCTTATCTGTCTAAAATTTTCCACTTAGAGTGGCACTCCTCAAAAATAAGCCTTTGCTTCTACCTCTCCGCTGCCCACTCTTTCACTGGAGCTTAGAGTTTGTGTGGGATTTGGGGCAGTGGAGACATCCACCTTCAGCAACATGCAGAAGAGGATAACAATTTTTTCAACAGAAAGAGGAAATTCAAGAAGGCTGACAGGAATGCAGCATTATGAGCCACCTTCCCACCTGGCTAACTCAGCATTTTCTAGGTCTGGTTTTGTTTAACCATCCATAACACTTTTGTTGGTCTAAAATAGAAGACAAATCTCCTCTGTCACCAAGGTTTCCTGAATAATCGTTCATAATGAATCACATCCATCTGCATCCAACAGACACTCATTTCTGTAATTTAAAGGAATATTTTTCTTCCAAAGGCTAAAAAACAAACAAACAAAAAAAGAATATGAAGATCATTTCTATCATAAAATGCTCAGGAATATCTCAGATAATGCATTAGGTACCTGGAGAGACAGGTAGGCTGCATCCAAAGATGTTCAGATATCATGTTCACAGCAATGACTTCAAGCTTGAATTTCCAAGCCATTCTCATCACCTGCTATTTGGGTCCAACTGTGCCCATATCCTGAGTGTGCTCTGGCCAGCTGCCCAAGGGAGGCATCAGCCATTATCTTTACCTGGCTAGCCCACATGCTCACACCATAGTCCCCACAAAGTGCCTCCTCAGAGCTGCACAATGCTCAGCCTCCTAGCAGAGAAGATGGTCCCATCATTGTAAACCCATGGTTCATCATCTCTAGGACACACTGGGTTTAGGGCACGCTTTCAGGCAAGGTTCAGTTTGGATATCAGAAAAGGGTTCTTCACCAGAGGATGATGGGCATAGAATCATAGAATTGCTCAGGTTGGAAAAGACCTTAAAGATCATCAAGTCCAACCACGACCTAACCATACAACCCTAACTCTAACAACCCTCCACTAAATCACGTCCCTGAGCACCACATCCAAATGGTTTTTAAACACATCCAGGCGTGGTGACTCAACCTCCTCCCTGGGGAGCCTACTCCAGTGCTTAACAACCCCTTCTGTAAAGAAGATTTTACTGATATCCAACATAAACTTACCCTGGCGCAACTCGAGGCCCTTTCCCTTTGTCCTGTCACCTGTCACCGGTGAGAAGAGACCAACCCCACTCTCACTGTAAGCACCTTTCAAATAGAAAGGAACAGGCTGCCCAGGGCAGTGGGCATGCCCCCAAGCTTCCGAAGTTCAAGGAACGTTTGGAAAATGCTCTCAAACATAGGGTTTAAATTTTAGGTGGAGCCAGGAGTTGAACTTGATGATCTTTGTGGGTCCCTTCCAACTACATGTTCAGAGTAGAGAACATGCAGAATACAATTCAGGCAGACAAATAGCAGCAGCCATCTCTGTAAGGACACTGCAGGTTGGATACAGTAGTCAAAGAGCAGTGGGGTGGCAAATAGAAGAAGCAACACTGCCTTGGGCAGGAGATGCTTCAAGGAGTACTCAGCAAGAGAATATGAAAAATAAAATTGTTGTTAGCCCAGTAAGGAAATATTCCACATGACACAGTAAAATGGGCTGCTGGCAAAAAAAAAAAAAAAAAAGAGTTCATGGAAAGAAAAGTCACTCAGGCACTGGTACGCACCAAACAGAGACACAAGGTAGTCCCTGCCTCAGGTTCTAGTTCCATCAGTTATATGTCAAAAACATCTGGGTACCTGAACTCTGCTTTACAACATGTGTGACCTTCCACTCCTCTAAGCCATAAAAAATCACAATGGCTCACATCACAGCCAGTTCCTTCCAGGACATTCAGACCTCTTCCAGAGATCTCTATCACCTTCAGGATCACCTGAGCACCACAGAGCCTCCATTGCTCTAAACCTCACAAAAACCTAAAACTTCAGTGCAGAAACAAATTTGTCTCTCTCTCACATCCACTTTCATGCCCACTGTGACAGTTGTGTGGCGGGGCCTACCTGGCAGGCTACCCTGTGCTCTAGAAGAGAAACTGGATGATGACCAGGCCCAGAAAGTGGTTGTGAATGGAGTTAAATCCACTTGGCAACCAGTCATCAGTAGTGGTCCCTAGTGGTCAGTATTGTCCTGTTCAGTACCCTTAATGATGACCTGGATGAGGGCATTGAATGCACCCTCAGCAAGTTTGCTGATGACACCCAGTCAACACTCCAGAGGGACGAGATACCATTCTGAGGGACCTTGACAGGCTTGAGCAGTAGGCCCAGATTCAACAAATCCAAATGCAAGGTCTTGCACCTGGGTTCAGGCAACATTCACTACCAATACAAGTATGGGTATGGGGAATGAAAGGATTGAGCACAGCCCTGCCAAAAAAGACCTGGGGGTTCTGGTTGATGGAAAGCTGGGCATGAGCCAGCAATGTGCCCTCGCAGCCCAGAAAGCCAAGTGTATCATGGGCTGCACCAAAAGAAGCATGGCCAGCAGGGCAAGGAAGGTGTTCCTGCCTGTCAGCTTCACACTGGTGAGGCACAAGATAAAACAGTTTGGTTTATGTAGCTATCACAGAATCACAGAATGGCCAGGGTTGGAAGGGACCTCAAGGACCATGAATCTCCAACCCCCTGCCACAGGCAGGGCCACCAACCTCACATTTAATACTAGACCAGGTTGCCCAGGGCCCCATCCAATCTGGCCTTGAACACCTCCAGGGACGGGGCATCCACTACCTCTCTGGGCAGCCTGTTCCAGCACCTCACCACTCATAGTAAAGAACTTCCCCCTGACATCCAACCTAAATCTTCCCTCCCTCAACTTAAAACAATTCCCCCTTGTCCTCCAGTTATCTACCCTTTCAAAGAGTTGATTTTCCTCCTATTTGAAGGAAGCAGCCTTGGAAGGCTGCAATGAGGATCTATCTGTAGGAGGTCCCTGCTCATTGCAGGGAAACTGGACTAGGTGATCCTTAAGGTCAAAACAATTTTAAACTCCCACCTGTTGAAATCTTCTCTTTTACCTTTCTTGACAGTCATTCCTAGTCTTTTGCTATTATCTACCCTTCACCTTCCTGCCATGAGCTTGGCAGCAGGCTGCAGCGTGGTTTTTCTTACTTGTTCTGCTTTTTGTCACCATGAATGTCCCTCCAGCTGTAGAACCAGACTCAGAAAACGAGGTTTTGATTCAGCTGTGTACACATAAGCATTGATTACCATTTTTTCATGCCTAGAAATATCTGAAGCAGCCCTAGAAGGCTGATACGTGTTACGTTTTCTTCTGTAAAGTCTCAAGAGCAGGCTCCAAAGGAACTCCTGTGGCATGGGATGCTTGTGTTTAGGAAGCTGATTGCATTCCATATTTGTGTGTCTTAAAGTAGGAGCTTAGGCCCCAGCCATATAAAGGCAGATGTATTTAAGCTCCTGAATCCTGAATTCTTTGAGCACCACATTTCTTCACCTGTGTGGTTATGGTAATGAGACTCTATGTAGTATATTTAGAAATAGAGATGTAAAAGATCATAGAATCATAGAATTGTTTGTGTTGAAAGATACCTTTGAAAGTCATCTAATCCAACTCCCCTGCAATGAACAGAAACACCTACTGCTCCATCAGGCTGCTCAGAGCAACCGGACTTTTAGTGTCCCCAGGGATGGGGCATCCACATCTCTGGCCAACCAGTTCCAGTGCCTCACTACCCTTATAGTAAAAAGCTTTTTCCTTATATCAAAGATGTTATCAGGCTGTAATGGAAGCAGTCTCTATGTTGCCTGCCTCACATTCTCCATTGGCTCTGGGTTTCCCTTCTCCTATTCTGTTTCCCAGCACCAGCAGCTTCCCTCTCTGCTCCAGGTCTGCTCCAAAGCTCTCTGGTGCCCTTGGTATTGGCCTGCAGCAGACAAAGGTGGGTTTGATGAGAAAGATTACGGAATCACAGAATCATAGAATGGTCTGGATTAGAATGAACCTTAAAGCCTGTTCAGTCCCAACCCCCTGCCATGTCTGGTTGCCACCCACCAGATCAGGCTGCCCAGGACCCCATCCAACCTGGCTTTGAGCCCCTCCAGGATGGTTGGGCATCCACAGCTTCTCTGGGCAGCCTGTGCCAGGGCCTCACCACACTCCAAGCAAAGAATGTATTTCTAGCATCTAACCTAAATTTCCAGTTTTTACTTAAAAACCACTCCTCTTGTTCTATCGCTATTAGACCATGTAATGTTTCACTCCCCTTCCTGCTTATAAGCTCTCCTCAAGTATTGGAAAGGTGCAGTAAGGTTTCCCTGAAGAGACCCCCAGACTGAACAAGCCCAGCTCCCTAAACCTTTCTTCATAAGACCAGACCTCTGATCATCTCTGTGGCCCTCCTCTGGACCAACTCCAACAGCTCCACATCATTCCTCTGCTTTGAAGGCCCAGATGCAGTACTCCAGATGGGACCTCACAAGTGCAGAGCAGATGGAGACAATCACCTCTCTCCCCCTGCTGACCACCTCTCTTTTGATGCAGCCCAGGATGCTGTTGGCCTTCAGGGCTGCAAGCGAAAGATAATGAAGGCCTTTCCTATTTAGCATGTGAGCAGGAGAAAGGTATGATTCCTACGTAAACTGAAACAGCAAAGTATGACATAATCTTTGCATGTGGTTACCAGGGAGAATGGTAGCTGATCAACTGTGAGTTAAATGACAACAAAGCAGTACTGAATTTCAGCACTATTAAATGGATTGCCTGTTTCCCTTGCTGGCTTCTTGGCTGCTACCCTCTTTATCACAGTGCTGCACTTTTAGACATCCCTTTTTACATCTTTTATTTCTTCCATTATATTTCTGCTAATTAAGGGGAGCTGCCCAACCCATTTTAAAATCAGCAGTCACATAGAGGGGCAGACATTTCCATTTCCCTCTCCATACTAGATCTCTGAGCTGTTCACACTTGCCTCTGTGTCAATGTCTTCCTTCTGAACTGTAAGAAAATGTCATTTTACTGCATCTTCATCACTCCCTCAGTAGGGCAGAAGATCTCTATCTGCATCAATATTTTCTCTGTTCACCTCATTGCGTTCAGGGAACGCTGTGCTTCCTCAGGTAAGGACTCAGACAGTAAAACCAACTCCTCCAGTGAACAGCTTAAAGCTCACAGCAGAGGAGATGCCACAGAGCATCTCCCCCAAAAACTGAAATCAGAATCTCTCTGAACTGGAAGCAACTTTCTAAAAGTAAAAGAAACTTTCTTTTGCCACTTTTTAAAATATTAGTTTATATATCCTGACGTCTTTTGTCCAGCTGCATTAGCTCACTGCCATTCTTAAAGCTCTGCAGCTTGCTACATCCAGGAGCCGCCTGTTTGACTCTGCGTGAAAGCAAATATTGACATGGACAGCTCTAAAGCAGTGCCTCTGTGTAACACTATTGCCTCTCCATTTTCCACCCCAGAGGAAAATGTTTCTGAAGCAAAGAGTGTTACAGCATGAGACACAAACTGTGATCTCTGGAATGAAACGTTACATTTTATTAGCCTCAAACATAAAGCCTCCCTGTGCTGGCAAAGAAATGATAATGTTCTAACCAAAAGGAGTTTTTAATCATTATTGTCAGAGAGGCAGTAGCTGCAGGAAGGTGAAATAGCCTCCTAATAAAACTCTGCCAGTGCTAACGAATTGTAAATTAGATACTATAAGCACCTGCCCACTGCTGTAAGTTGTTTGCCTTGGAAACAGTCTGGTCATTCTTCCTCTGGGTTAAAAGGATAATGAGACTTCACGCTATAGCCTCATTACAAGAAAAGGAAGGGTCTAATCAAATATGTGCATGAAGCTGGAAAGGGATGTCATGGCAATGGCCATAAGGCAGAAGGTTCACAGGGTGCAGTACAGTAAGACCTTCAGTAAGGACAGACCTCACTGTTCAATGATGTGACACCATCTGAGGCACTTATACTGGCAGAGGGCAGTGCCAGTGAGCTGCTCGTACAGCACATGTGAAGGTGTGAGGATGCCCACTAAGCACAGGAAAAGGGCTGGGGACAGGAGCCATCAGCTCGCAAACAAAGCAAAGGTCCCACTGGATGGACACACGGAGTGCTGCAGACAGATGGTCAAGGGGCAGAGCTGATAAAAGCACAGGCAAATGGTGCTTTGAGTTCCACTGCTGGGCTCTAACTCAACCACTTCAAAGTGCATTGCTGCAGATACTACACCAGGAACATAGCAGTAGACAAAGTAAACAAAATATTGAGCTGAGTCAATAAATAGCAGAAAAATCTATAAATCCCTTTATATAACTCAATGCACGCCCTCACCTGAAACATTCTGTTCTTTTCCATCTCTGCTGTTGCAGAGGATACAATGGAAAGCAGAGCAATTGGAGACAAGCAGTGCAAATGCTTAATGGCATGTAAGAGGAGAGCTGGGGCTGGTTGGGTTGGGGAGAAGACAGTGTGTACACAACATGATGTTAATGAAACGATGACTCAGATGGAGCAGGTAAATGTATCCCAAATGTGCCATAAAGTGGAACAAGGGAACTTCTGATGACAGTTATGGAGCACATATGAGGAATAGGCTGATAATGGTACAAAGCAAAAATAGTTACCACTAAGTACCCTGAGAGCAACAGGTGCCATTAACCACACTAACATGTACACTTATATTCAATTCAATTATAAAATTAAAAATAGAAGACTAGAAGATAAAAACAGAAAAAAGTAAAAGAAGTTAAAAGTTTAAATAGGTAATTAAAAAAAAAAAAAAGAAGAAGAAGACATTTGTCTGTTTAGGGTACAAACCTCTCTCGGGTGAAAACATTTCATGGAATGGGCTGCCCAGGGAGGTGGTGGAGTCACCAACCCTGGAGGTGTTCAAGGAATGTTTGGACATTGTGATGAGGGATAATGGTTTAGTGAGAACTATTGGTGATATGTGGATGGTTGGACTGGGTGACCTTGTGGGTCTTTTCCAACCTTGGTTCTATGAATCTATGCAAAAATCAGCAATTACTTCCATGTTTTCCTATAACGGAGTACAGTGATAAACTGAAGGAGAAATTTTCTTCCAAAAAGAAAGTAATAACAATGTGCAAGGCCAGTGCTAGTAAAATGCACCACCAAACTTGGCTATAGAAGCCAGTGCTTGGCAGTTTGCTAAGGTGCACTACTTTTAGAGGTTGTCATTATCAAGTAGTTGTTTTCCTTTTACTGCCTGAGTCTCTCTGACTACAATTATTTTCTATGCAAAAGCAGATGCAAGCAGGATATCCAGATGACAGAAAAGAACCTCTTCTATAAGGTGATCTGTTGAGCTGAAATGAAATGTACTTAAAACAACAGTTGAGTATCTCTACTCCACTACCTGAAAGCTCAGCAAGAGCCAATAGGCCCAGAATCCTTCCTCAGAGCACCAGGACTTCTAAAGATGTTCCCCTTCTGCACCTGCAAATTACTTCTCATGCAGACAGTGTTGCCCCTCCTATGGTTAGAGTAACGTCCATCAGCCTCGTCATGGCTGGGTTTCCAAGCTGTGATCTGGGTCCTTGTACACTTTTCAGCTCTTAGAATCGTAGAATCTTAGAATATCCTGAGTTGGAAGGGACCTGTGGGGATTGTTGAGTCAAGCTCTTAGATGATGTTTTAGATGATTGCGTGGATGAGACCACTCTAGAGAGCCACCAGATGGCAACTAATAGCAAGTAAGCTAAAGGCAACTGCTGTTACAAATACTATCAGTATATCATAGTGCAAGCAGCCACACTCATCAAAGCAACAAGCAATCAAGACTCTGATGCATAATGAGCTGCTGCTTATGACTCAGCCATAGGCTGATGGATGGCTCCCAGTCCATGGATAATATGAAGTCAAAAGTGTTTGTTTCAACCCCTGTAAAAGTGCTCTCTCAAATAAAAGCAGATGGATCATATTAATATAATTTATTTCACGTTCACACTGGCCTAAAAGTACCTATTTTCTACAACTAATTAGATGAGCAATATCTTAGTAAATCAAAGTCACCCAGAGCCATGTGACAGCCAGGCAGACTGTGCAGATCCAGACCTGGCCCTGGGGTTCAGACATCCCAAAGTCCCCTGATGGCTCACTCAACATTTTAGTTTAGCTCCAACATAAAATCAAGTAAAACTCGATTCTGATTTCAACTTACCATTCCTCCCTCCCTGCTTTTGGAGATGTTCAGATCCAAAGTACTGGTTTAGGCCCAGTTGGGAGAAAACATAAGGAAAGATTTATTGAGAACTGCTATTAAAGGAACTGGCAGCAAGACTAGCAGGATCCTTCTGCTGTCACTGTGCTTTGACAAGCTGGCAGGAAGCAAGTGTAGCTGTGATCAAATGACAAAACAGAGAACCTCCTTTTTTTTTTTTAAATCACTGTATTTTTTACTATAGGCCTGAAAGGCACTCAAGGAATAATTTCTCCCTGAAGACCATTGCTTTTAATATATTTGTCCCTGTAGAGACTGCAGTAGAGAGAAAAGTCCCACCTCACCCCATCTTACCCTACTCTATCCCTAAGCCACAGAGCTTTTGAGGATGGATGGTGTATGAATCTTTGGAAATTAACCACCTTGGTTAATCCCAAACTTGATCTTTCTCATACAGGGCAAGGAAGATGGTGAGAGATGCTCTCTGGGGCTCTGCTGTAAGAGTTAAGCACTGTACTGTAAGCTCCGGGGGCAGCATGGTCTCTCTGCCTTCTTACAGCGAAAGTCACCAGCTTAGGAAAGCTCCTTGGGGGCACACAGGTTTTCTGTCATCCTGCCAAACTGGTTCATTCCAACCTTCACATTATTTTCTAATCTGCACATCTCTCAGCTCCTCTTTCCCCTCTCCCAGTTCCTGCCCCCTTTGACATAAGCTCTCCACAATCTTCTGCTTTTTATGGGTTCTTCTCAGTAGCATGGAAAAAATGAATTTTTGGACAGCAAAACAGCCTAGTTCCTGGGTCCTATTTTTACTTGTGCAGTGGTTTATCTACATTTGCTCCATTGCGTAACTGTGCAACCACAACACAACATAAATCCCTCCAACAGATAAGCAAGTTCCAAGGTTTGATGGCCTCTACGTGTGACAAGTTGGGTGAATTGTTCTCTTCCACTGTATTCCGGTTTCCCATACCACAATTTAGAGGAGTTACTCTTAACTCCCACGTACCTCCACTGCCTGGCTCCTCCTTCTGTTTCCTCTTCTTGTCCTTTAATTAATGTAGTCATAACCTCTTAGAGATCTCTTCTCTCTGCTCTACATCTTCAGGTGGTTGAGAAGTTAATTGTTGTGCCAGAGGCTCTGGACCCTGCTATTTCTCACTTTAACTTCTGCAGCAATGCCCGCATTCATCATCTTAGTGAGACAGTACAGAGCCCCGGGATTGAAACCAGTGTTGCCTTTTCTGTTCTAAGAGAAGCACTGCTGTGCACACAGGAGCATCTTCTTTGAGCTTACCTGACTTTTCAGACCTGCTGCGTACAGCATTAAGTACAAGAAAATGTATAAAGAGAAGTCTGCCTTTACCTCATTTTTTCTCTTTCAGGTGATCTAACCTTGTCCTTGCCAGTGCTCCCTCCTCTCCCCCCTCCTATCTCTTCCTCTGCCTCTGCCTTTTTAGATGTAAATCCTTTGGGAATTGAGATTTGCCTTAGTAAGTGCTGCCCAGCAAGGAGTGCTTGACCTTAGGAAGGCTCTTGAGACACAGCTGTGAATAAGCAACATATTAACCTGAGAAAATAGCACAGTTCATCACGAAGTGCTAAATTACAAAGGACCAGTGAGCCAGCTTAGACTCCAGATCCCTCATTCTCCCTCCTGCCCTGGCCTTGCTTTGCGCCATCCCTACAAGCTGTTTCCAGGACAAACCTCCTGTAGACAGCCACTAAATGTGGAGCCTGCTTTATAACCTGCTCCATGCTCAGGATGCCTTTGCTCAGCCAGCATGACCTCTCGGGAGCCATGAGTCCTCCAAAAGCTACAATCTGCAGTGGGGCTGGATGAGTTACAGGTCTAGGCTTAAACAAATTGCAGTTGTTTAAATATGTATGCAAATGGCTGGAAAAGACAAAGCCTCTACACAGAGGCAGACAGTAGCAAAGTCATTATTACAGCAACATTTCTTACACTAACAGAGCACCTCATTCAACACAACTCTTCCCGTGATTTGTTGTCATTGCTACCAGACAGTGGTGACATTGCTTTAAAGCTGCCACCTTCAAACACATGCAGCTGCTGTCTGAGGGAGATAATAGCTTGAATCAGATCAGATGTGATTACAGAACCTATCTTAGTAGCAGAGGCTACTAAGATCAGAGGGACTAGGAAATTCATAGCAAATTTGCACCATGGTGTCCATGCAGCATTAGAGAGCTGCCTTCAAGTACATAAACAAGAGCTGGCAACCCCACTCTTCTGTAGGCAGTGGCACACCTCTTATTTCACGTGCTGTGAAAAAATGTAGACACCCTGGATTAGCAATAGCATAGTGCTATCTTAGCAGCTTGTAGGGAATATTCAACAATGTGGATGAGAAAGAACCTGAGTATCAGAGTAACAAAAGCATAAATAATACAGCAGATTGATCAGCCTCTGAGCAGTGGTTTCCAAAAAATCCACAAAAGTGCCAAGACAGATTATTCCACTTTTTTCATTCAAAGATGGTTCAGAAAGAGCTTGATGTGAAGGAAACCTTGTGAAACCAGGAACTTCTGGGAGACGAGGAAAAACAGAGTCATTTCGTTTCAAGATGGATGGGGAGAAAAGAGGTTGGTAGAGGTTCAAACCACTGCTCTACAAAAATACAGGTTGTTTCTGGAATATCTGCTTCCATGTGGTGCACAACTGACACACGTGTAGGACACAGGATGGTCTAACATAGGATGTCTTGTTTTTGAAACTGGGATGAGGGTGCAGGAAGTCTAGGTACCCAGCTGCTGGCTTAATGTAGGCCTGTATTTCAGATCCATACGCCCTGTGGAGCTCTGGGCTCATCTTTAAATGTCTTCTTGACCTCTGACATCTCCAGTGGTCATTATGACCACCAGAGATGCATTTTGCATGTGTTGCAGAGCCATCCAGTTGCTTTACCATGGACAGCTAAAAATGCAAGGTCAGAATCACAGAATCATTGAATCATTAATGTTGGAAAAGACCTCTAAGATAGTCTAGTTCAACCATCGGCCCACACCCACCATGCCCACTAACCACATCCCTAGTGCCACATCTCCACAGTTCTTGAACACCTCCATCACTGGCGACCCCAGCCCCTCTCTGGGCAGGCTGTGCCAATGCATCACCACTCTTTCTGAGAATTTTTTTCATACTATCCAACCTGAAGTTCCCTTGGTTTAGAGTTTACAGAGAAGTGTGTAAACTCAGCACAGTACTGAGTAAGAAACAATATAAAATCACATTTTGCTCTGTTTATTAATTAATGTGTATGTATTATGCTGGACTACTGCCAAGATTCATTTCCTTTGACACCACTTTCTCTCTCATGTGATGTACTTTGGTTTGTGCTTCACAGTGGCATGTAGTAAGCCCTAAAAGCCCCAGTGAATACAAGCTGGCTGGGTGAGTGGAAGAAGATGATTACCACAAGGACTGGTTGCAGTTTAGGTTATAACTGCTATTAGATGGCACCTGTCTCTGATAAACTGTATGGAAAGTAATGAGGAAAATATATCTGACAAATAAGATGGGCAGCTCTGTTTGTGTCCCACATAAATGAATGGCACAGTGTGGAGAGATACAAAAATTGTAGAGGTTTAATGAACTATGAGCTACTTCTTGGACAACATACTGCAGCCCTCTAGCTCTGGAAGAACCTTCAGCTGGAGACCAGACTCAGTCAGAAATGCAAGCTGAACCACTTTAGAAATAGCTATGATTGATCTCAGGTGAGATTTTATCTAGTGCTGAGAGTGAGGGGAAAGAGGCAGAACAACATATTTATGTTTCCTACTCTGCAAGGTCAATTGCTGCATGAAAATTGGAAGGTCTGCACAGCCAGTTCTGGAGAGAGTCCTACTAGCTCACTTCACTAAAGGATTCAGTCATGGACACAGAAGTCCAAAACTCTGATGAACACTTTCAGCAGAAATGTAGACTTTCAGACCATCAAGCAGCCATCCATGAATTTGCAAAGCCTAGGATTATGTGCTCGCTGTCTGCCAGTCTTTGTACAGATACAGCACAGACTATCATGCTCTAATCATTTCTGTAATTATTAGGTATGGGTGAACGTTGCTAATGCTTTCTTCTGTGAGGTAATTATCTTTTGGAACTGGCTTCTTGCTTATGCAACTAATTTTATGTTCAGTAAGAAGAGGGCTAAATTGTTTTGTGCTTAAGTAAATGACATCTCCATTCAGCATGCTAAGCACCAGCTCTGGAATGAAGCAGGTCTGTGATTTATATCAATTTGTCTACTTCTTTCACATTAGGCAGAGGCTCTGCAAAAGATAGCTTGTAATCCATTAGTTTTTCAAATAATTCTTATAATCTGATTATTCCCACTGCGAATCACTGAGTAAAAAGTTCCCTTGCAGTTTTATACTCTGCTTACTGCCAATGAATAAGCCTCAGGAAAATATGTGAGTTTAAAAGGGAGTGAAGGAAAAGGTAAAAGAAGCTGTCGCCAGCTAGTTTGGATCCAGACTTCCAACAGCTTGAAATCCAAGCATGTTTGGATTCAAGATTTTCATTTGTGCTCATCCTATGTAGGCAGTATTTCTCTATTTGAAGAAGAACAGAAGCAATTTGGACTAGAATATGCCTTCTTAGAAGCTATTTTTAAAATGACCCTGAAGGAAGAGTGAGTTCTTGCTGCGCAATTTGCAAGATGAATGCATTTGAAGCAATTCACTCATAAAAAAGCATGATGAAAGTTGGCAGTGAGTGATTGTCTTCATGCTAGCTCAGAAAGTCCAAAGCTCAAGTACTATAAATATATTATTCTAGAAGAATAAATATAAGAAATAACTAATTTGCAGAGACACCACTTCTACTCCAGTTGTGCACATGCACGCACAGATGAGAAACATCGAAGAGAAAAAGCTGAGAGGATAACTCCCCCAGGGCAGAACTGTTCCCATGAAACTGAGCCCAAGCCACTTTGCTTGGGGCAAGCAGAGAGCAGTCAGCGGAGTGACCACAAGAGACAAAACAAACAAGGGCTGGTGCACATGGCTCACTGCTTTGATGGACGGATTCCAGCTGCACTGCAGCTCCTGTGGCAGGGCAGCCCCACAGTTGGGCAGGCAACACTGAACGTAAGTCCAGGAGAATGGTGCAAGGCTTACTGCTGACCATGTAGGAAGCAGGGAGGTTTTCAAGTGGAAGACTTCTGCAAGGAATCAGCAGGGCCACTGCTGCTCGCCACCTGCCAGAGCCAAGCTGCCACCAGAACAAGAAACCAACATGGCACTCTCCTAAAAACAGAAAGCCATTTATCTAAATCCAAATTTATTTTAGGATTGAGTTTACCTATTTGAGGATTTGTTTGGCCGTGCCACTCTTGTCCAGTGGGCTCCTTGAAGAGTTAATCATGCCAGTGGGTGATCTGCAGAAATGTCACAGCCCACAGACCAAGTGTAAATAGCTGGGACACAGGATGGTCACTCTCTTTCAGAGATGAAAGTTGTGGCATCCACTTGCCTGCTATTATATAACAAAACCAAGATCTGATGTGCTCTGCTTTCATGCCATTCTCAGGTTCATTCTGACTCAGTGAACTTCTGAAACCAATTGATTTTTCTAAAGTGCAGTCTCAAGTAAGCAGGCTGTTTCAATTTTGCTTAGCTGGGGCTTTTTTGTATTTAAGTTTTATTCAAGTTTCTCCTTACTGACCTTTAAAAACACCAGATGGTACACAGAATGAGATCTTTGCTTTTTCTCCACAGTGCCTTCATGGATACACGTCATTTTTTTCTTCAGTGTCACTGCTGGTCTGAACACAGTCTGACCCTGACTGCTCATATATCTTCAAGACACCCCTTCATTTGTACCAATGCACCAAGTAAGAGCTGCCCAAAAGATCCAGCTGTGAGCTGAACTCACTCCACTGAAGTTTTGCGGCCCTTTGGATGCAGAGATGAGACTGGGGGTAGGATCTCATTCTGCTTGCGTTCCAAAAACTGTCACAGAAATGGATCCTGAGAGATTACACAGAATCACAGAATCACAGAATGGCCAGGGTCAGAAAGGATCTCAAGGATCATGAATCTCCAACCCCCCTGCCTGTCATGCTTTTGTGTTTTTTGGTTTTCAGTATTCCGCATCATAACATCATGTAGTGCACTGGGAATTAAAGTGCTAATGCTCCAATTCCAGGTACCTGTCCCTGTACATTACAGAAGTCATGGGATCTGGCCCTTCCTGGTGGGGTGGTCTCTTACTGCCTGGCAGTGGGTGCTGGAGGGTGCTTTCCTGGCCGTTTCAAGCTTTTCAGGTTTGACTCAGTCTCAAGAACTCTCTCTCTCCTATCTTATTTGATTTATTAGTCTCAATTTCAATTAGATTGTATTATATTGTGTTATCTTGCATTCCGATATCATAGTTAGTAAAATAAGTTTTCCTCTACAAATCGTTGCCGCTGTTTTTTTCCTTCTTTCCTTCCCATTCTGTGGGGCTGGGGGGGGGGGGGCAGGGGCCTACTGCCCCCCTGTCACGGGCATAGATTGATCTAGTTAATTCCGTGACACTGCCACACGCAGGGCCACCAACAGCCACACTCAATACTAGACCAGGCTGCCCAGGGCCCCATCCAATCTGGCCTTGAACACTTCCAAGGATGAGGCATCTACAGTGTCTGTGCAGCTGTTCCAGCACCTCACCACTCTCTCTGTAAAGAACTTCCCCCGAATATCCAACCTAAATCTTCCCTCCCTCAACTTAAAACCATTTCCTCTTGTCCCACTGTTATCTACCCTTTCAAAGAGCTGATTCCCCTCCTGTTTGTAGGCTCCCTTTAGGTACTGAAAGGCTGCAATGAGGTCACCCTGCAGCCTTCTTTTCTCCAGGCTGAACAAGCCCAGCTCCCTCAGCCTGTCCTCATAGGGGAGGTGCTCCAGCCCCCTGATCATCTTTATGGCTCTCCTCTGGACCCTCTCCAACAGCTCTCTGTCTTTCTTGTACTGGGGGCTCCAGACCTGGACACAGTACTCCAGATGGGGCCTCACAAGAGCAGAGTAGAGGGGGAGATTAAAAGCTTTTTCTGTGCCTTTCATGAATAACATTATATGCTGTACTGTGCGTGCCGCACTTAAACACAACATCACTGTCCCATCAAATAGATAAACCCTACTGAATTTCAATCTTACATCACCAGGAGATACGTTGCTGAGTTATCAGCTTATTAAGACCATAGTGTTTGCCAAATTTCATAGAATCATAGAATCACTGAGATTGGAAAAGACCAATAAGAACATCCAGTCTAACTGTCAGCCCATCCCATCCATTCCTACTAACCATGGTGGGTCCCTCAGTACCAGATCTCCATGGTTCTTGAACACTTACAGGGACACTAACTCCACCACCTCCCCGGGAAGCCTTTTCCCAATGTCAACCCCAAGCACTCTTTCTGAGAAGAATTTTTTCCTAATTTTTCTGTCTGCCAAAGACTGTCAAGTTTATAATTCCTCGCAGTTTAAGCACAACATAGGAAGTATGAGAGCAGCAGAGAGTCCTGTGCACCAAATGGAGTTATGTAGTCTGCCACAGACATGGAGAGAAAAAATCCTTTGTTCAAAAGAAAAAAGAAGTTTTATGCAGACAGTCAAAAAATTCATCAGAGTTCATCAACCGACAAGGGGAAAAACACATTGCTGGAGGAGTCCTTTCTTGCACCAAGAACTGGAAGAACTACAGACCTTGCAGCTATTATCATCTCCTTTAAGTACAAATACTTCAGTGTCAAGACATACAAATTGAGTAGTTTTCAGATATGAGCCTCTCCAGAGAAGTGAAAGCTGTTGTTAGGAGATAACTAAAACTCTTCGAGATTATCTAACACAACAGAACATAGAATAAATAGAATCATACAAGTTTTCAACAGGAGATTAGTTATATATCATACCTTTTAGCCTACTGAGTGCATCAGCAATTTTTCTTTACAAATTCCTACTTTCATACTTTCCATCGATTATTTTCTATTTTGTGCCACCTATGCCTTTGCAGATTTGTGTGAGCTGATTAAACACACACACACATTTTTACAGAGGAAAACTTCTTATTCACCATGCATATACTGTAATGAAATAGCAAAAAGCACATCATATTCCTGAAAACAATTTCCAAACATACGTATGAATGACAAGAACGTGATTGAATGTAGTCAGTGTGGATTTACAAAGAGGGATTGATGCTTAACAAATATGACAGCCTTCCACAATTAGATGACTAGCTTGGTGGATGTGGGGAGAGAAGTTGCTCTTACGGACTGAAAAATGATGAAGAACTTGGCTCACTGGGCTGTGATCTGCAACCCAAAGTCCTGTTGGAGGTCAGTCACTGGAGGTGTACCACAAAGGATTGTCACTGGAGACAAAATTGTTTAACCTCTTCATCATCAACCTGGATGATGGAAAAGGTTGTACCCTAGGTAAGTTTGCCAGTGATACAGAACTGGGAGAAATATTTGATAACGTCTGATGGCTGCACTGCCAATAAGAGGGAACTCAACAGGATATGGAAATGGGACAGCAGCAACCTCATGAAGTTCAACAGAAGGAAATAGAAAGTCCTGCTCCAGCAGAGGAATAATCGCAGCCGCCAGTACATGCTGGAAAACAGCTTGTCAGAAAAAGACAAACAACAAATTGGCCATGACACAGTATGTTGCAAAGAAAAACAACAACATCCTTACCTGTACTAAGGTGGAGCGCAGCCGAAGGTCAAGAGGGATGATCCTTTCTCTCTACCCAATACTGAGGAGACATACCTGCAGTGCTGTGTCAGGTGCTGTGCTCCCTGATAGAAGAAAGAGGGCTTACTCAAGCAAGCTCAGCAAAGGGCCATGAAGATGACTAAGGGCTTGGAGCATCTGACATATGAAGAGAGCATGAAAGAAACTGCATTATTCAGCCAGGAGAAAAGAATGCTCAGGTGTTGCTTTTTTTTCCTATTGGTATGTATACTTAATTGGAAGGAACAAAGAAGGAGCAAGACTATTTTCAGTTAAGCCCAGTAACTGGACAAGACAAAAGGCAATGAGCACAAACTAAAATATTAGGAATGTTATTTAAACTTAAGAAACTGCTTTTTCACAGCAAGGGTGGTCAAACCTGGAACAGGCTGCCCACAGAGGCTCTGAAATCCTCTGTCTTGGAGATTCAAAACCCAACTGGTCACAGCTCCGAGCTCCCTTATTTGAGCAGGGAGTTGAAGTAGGTGGTCTCCAGAGGTCATTTCCAACCTTATTCAAGGTATGATATGTATTGGTAGGTCTCTACTGTCAAATCTCAATATACTTTAAAAGTATTAATGAATTCAGCCTTATAACACTCCTGAAAGGTGATTAATTATGCCCATAGTAATGATGCCCATGTAAAATCTGTGGGAGAGCAAAGGTAAGGGCATCTGAAGTCTCCTAAACAGGACAAGTCCTGACACTCCTACTTTAATAACTAGACTGAACTGGATATTAAAAAGAATTCTATTTTTTTTTTCTTTAAATGTGTTATCTAATGAGCAAAAGAAAGAATGGCAGTGACTGCTTAAAAATTCTAAAACAGATTGTTGGGGATGAGATGGGGAGATGACCTGATTTTTTTGCTGAATCTATTGGTGTCTCCAAGGACATTAATACCATTTTGCCTCCCTTGCTATCAATTTGACTTTTCCTATTGACTCGTTCTGACTGAGCCATTTTAATTAGTAAGACTCCTTTCTTCTTCCCTTTCCTATTGATGAAGACTGAGATACATCACAAAGGATATTTCACAAGGACAAGGGAAGCATTCAGATTAATAATTTTATTTCTGTTAATGAAAATAATTATAATCTTTTTTATTTCTGAAATGAATCAGAGTGATGCACAAGCTTCATTTGAGAGTATTTGGCTCTGCATCCTACAGTATTGAGTTCACCCAAGAGATGGCTATTACAGTTTAGATTAGAGAAACATTATGAGAGTCAATGTCATCCAAGTGGCTAATTTCTTTCTGAGAAAACAATCGATTTTACTTGAACTATCAAGAATCCAGCTGTAACTTGAATGTTCCTAATTTTGTTTGCACTTCAAAGGAAGCTGGGGCAAGTCTCTGAGGTCTATTTTAAACAATCAGCACAGCAAACTTATAGTTACGTAAAGTACACACAGACTCAAACATTTGACTTTTACTGGTGGAGGAACCCATTTCATAAGACTTTTTGAGCAAGATCATGGAGTAAACCCTCTGGAAAACTACACTAAGGTACAAGAAAAACAGAAAGGTGAGGGCTGACAGCCAATATGGCTCCATTAAAGGAAAATCATGCTTGACAAATATGGGGGCCTTCTACAATGGGGTTACATCATTATTTGGTAATGGAAGAGAACTGACATTATCTACCCAGACTTGTGTGATGCATTTGATACTGTCCCATAGAACATCTTTGTCTCCAAAATGGAGAGACATGATTTGACAGATGGACTACTCAGTGGTTAAGGAATTGATTGGACGGTCACACTCAGAGTTGTAATCAACAGTTCGATGTCCTGCTGGAGACCAGTGATGAGTGGCATTCCTTAAAGACCAGCATTAGAACCAGTATTGTTTATCATCTTTGCCAGCAACACAGACTGAGATAGAGAGCATCTTCAGCAAGTTTGCAGAAAACACCAAGCTGCGTGGTATAGCTGACATGAAGGGATGCCATCTAGAGGGAGCTTGACAGGTTTGAGAGGTGCGCCCATGCAAATCTCATGAAGTTCAACACGGCCAAGTGGAAGATCCAACACATAGGTTATGGCAAACCCAAGCACAGATACAGGTGTGGTTATGAAGAGCAGCTCTGTGGAGAAAGGTTTTAGAGTAGTGGTGGAGAAAAACCTAAGCATAAGCAGGCAGTGTGTGCTCAAAGCCCAGAAAGCCAACCATATCCTGGGCTGCATCAAAAGAAATATGGTCAGGAGGGAGAGGGAGGTGATTCTCTCCCTCTACTCTGCCCTTGTGAGATCCCACTTGCAGTACTGAATTCAGCTCTGGGGCCCCCAGCACAAGAAGAACGTGGACTTGTTAGAGCAGGTCCAGAGGAAACCATGAGGATAATCAGAGTGCAGGAGCACTTCTACAAAGTTAGGCTGAGAGTGCTGTGGAGAAGGGAAGAATCTAGAAAAGGGAAGGCTCTGGGGAGATGTTATAGCAGCCTTTTCTATACCTAAAGGAGGCCCACAGGAAAGCTGGAGGGGTACTCTTTATTAGAGAATGTAGTTATGAGTCAAGGGATAATGGCTTTAAAATAAAAGAGAGCAGATTTAGATTAAATATTAGGAAGAAATTCTTTACTCAGAGGCTGGTGAGGCACTGGAACAAGCTGCCCAGGGAAGCTGTGGATGCCCCATATCTGGAGGAGGTCATAGCCATGCAGGATGTGGCTTTGGGAGGGTGACCCTGGCCATGGAAGGGGGATTGGAATTAGATGATCTTTAAGGTTCCTTCCAAACCAAACCACTTTATGATTCTACGATTTGCTAGAGTCAACCTGTAACTAACATTTTTCTGTTTACCTTGTATTTAAGTGAGCAGCATGTATAAAGCAGCAAAGTAATAGCCTTCATAGATGGGTTTAATTGCTCTCTTCTTGTGACCCCCTGAGCTTTCTTTGTTAGGATTCTGCATGTTTTCCCTTTAGCTTCAGTCCCTGAAACTCTGGAGATTCCATCTTCCTCCGTGAAAAACCACAGTGCTAGAGCATTGGGGCAATGCTGTTTAGCCTTTTCAGTGATGTCTTTGCGAGGACTTTACTTAAATGGATTTTACTGGTTTGCATAACACTTCCCCTGAAGCCTCTGCAGCCTGATGTTGCTCTGGATCACAGAGTACTCAGCAGGTACAGAAGGTCTGTGCAAGTTTCTGCTTCACTCACAGCTTTCAGCAGGGAAGTCTCAAGAGATACTTCAAGCCATGAGACAGATGCTTAAAATAGGAGGGGATAGGAGAAGTGACATCTACCTGAGCCTATACACCCAGTTGGAAGCACTTCCTCTATGAAAGAAGGCATAATTTGTGAACAACCAGACCAGCAATGAAAGCTAACAATTGCAAAAGGGACGAGCTGGTTTTCTGTGCATCTTCAGGTCAATCAACGTAGAGGTATTCCTGATCTGACTGGGACCCATAGTCATAAAACATTGCAGCTGTTTGTTTTGTAAGAATTTGCATGAACAACATGTCTCTGCGCTGAATGTTATTCTATGTATTTCTATTCCGAATGTAGTTGACTTGTGAAAAGGCTTAAGGGTCCCTTAGGGACTTGTCCTTGTTGGTTTTGCAGAGAAATAGAACAAGAGATTTCATGCAACTGTTGTGAGTGTAGCTTTTCTTCAATACTGTGATATGGTCAATTAATTTTTAAAGCAGCCACTAATAGAACTTGCCTGTAAACTAGATGTTAGTCTGAGGAGAATAAACAGTGACAGATTTTTTTCAATTAAGTCAAGAGCAACACAGCAATTAGTGTATCAGTGTTTGCTGTTGTATTGTGCATTCTTTGAAGTCTGACTCATTTTTCTGCTTTTCAGTCTGGATGTCTGCAAAAGATTTCCAAGCACTAGCTGCTCCATATAATAAACAGAACATTAGCTTGAAGGAAAAGATAGATGTTATTCAGCTCCACATCTGCCCCATTGTGTTGCTAAGCTCTCCTCTTCCTTTGGTTTTCAAAGATATATCTTGCTAATGGACATTACTATCTACTGACATTTGTTAATAAGATTTTTCTTTTTAGTAAAACAAAGGTTGTTATATCAAGTGCAGGAAAATACATTGATTAATAGCATCTTCAGTAGATCTAAGATGTAAGGGTGCTGGTAAAAAAAAACTACAGTGTAATTTATCCAGTTCTCAATGTCATTCCCAGTAGTACTATTGCAAAAGAACTAGCCCAGGTAGGGGCCTATCAGTTCAGAGAAAATAAAAAGAGTCTAATTCTGATCTTGTACATGCAGCTTTGCATTCGCATGATTCTATCAATTTAATTGTTGTTATCACTTATTTAGCGTACGCCAGCATTAAGAAAATTATGAGGATAATGTCATCTGCCGTGTACAATGTTGCTTGGAGAAGGCTGCTAAACCACAGAGAAGAGGGTGAAGGGAATAAAGCTATCAACATTATAGAATGCCTCTGTTGCATTCACTACAATGAATACAGAAGATGCAGTAGAAACAAACAAAGAGTTTCCATAACCATTAGTGTATTAGCGTATTATTCCTCTGCAAAGACTCTTCTGCTTTTGGAAGAAATGCATCCCTTCATGAAAAATTCATGATAGGCATTTCTGATCAGATAAGAAAATTATGAAAAGAAATCTAAGCAGTAGACCTCAGTTCCAGAGTGTTGACAAACATTGCCACAACAGGTACTAAGATCTTCATTTAGCCTTGAACATTTACAGCATCAATATCAGTATCTGAAATACTCCCCATAGAGTATCCTTCTACTCAACAAGGACAAACAGCCACTATTAAGTTGTAAAACATCTGCAACGTGCTCAGTAACTATTTCTGAGTGAGCTAAAATGACCATTACTCTTCTGTTGATTGTTAAAGCAGATCAGATGATGAGATCATGACCCACTGACATTCACTGGTGCTTGCTGAATGTTTATGAAGACCAAACAGTGGATGTGAGCACAACGAGGCGGTGGGTGGAGTGCTTCAGTGATGGTGACAGCAACAGTGGGTCACCTCAGCTGGTGCAGACTTTTATGGGCATGGTATGCAGGCTCTTGTTCATCGACAACAAAAATGGTGATGACTGTGTTGAAAACTAGTGCTTTGTAGCTGACAATTTGCTCTATCAAATGGTGCTATTGTGTTCTATCTGTTGTTGTTTCCATAGAAACATTTTAGTCAAAATTTTGGTCAAAATTTAGGTTGCAACAACCCCAGGCAACCCTACAGGCTGGAAGTGGCTGGAAAGTTGCCTGATGGAAAGGGACATTGGTGTACTGATGGACAGTCGGCTGAATATGAGCCAGCAGTGTGCCTAGGTGGCCAAGAAGGCCAATGGTATCTTGGCTTGTATCAGGAATGGTGTGGTAAGCAGGACTAGGGAGGTCATCCTGTACTCGGCATTGGTGAGGTAATTGGCATTACCTCGAGTATTGTGTTCAGTTTTGGGCACCTAAGTACAGAAAGGACATTGAGGTGCTGCAGCAGGTCCAGAAAAGGGCAACAAGGCTTGTGAAGGGCTTGGAGAATATGGCCTACAAGGAGAGATTGGAACTGGGGCTGGGGAAAAGGAGGCCGAGGGGATCCCTTATTTTCCAATATCTGAAAAGTGCTTACAGTGAGAGCGGGGCTGGTCTCTTCTCACTGGTGACAGGTGACAGGATGAGGGGAAACAGCCTCAAGTTGTGCCAGGGTAAGTTTAGATTGGATATCAGGAAAAGCTTCTTTACAGAAAGGGTTGTTAAGCACTGGAATAGGCTCCCCAGGGAGGAGGTTGAGTCACCATCCCTGGATGTGTTTAAAAACCGTTTGAATGTGGTGCTCAGGGACATGATTTAGCAGAGGGTTGTTAGGGTAGTATGATTAGGTTGTGGTTGAACTTGATGATCTTATGTCTTTTCCAACCTGAGTGATTCTATGATTTTATAGAAACAAATAGAAGGCATTACATTCTGAACAACCCATGTAAAACTACTGAGTGGCCTCAAACATCCAGCCCTACCACTTCTCATGCTGCCCTGGAGATAGCAGATTTAGGAACAAGTCCTGCATCAGCAACAACACGAGGTTTAGTACTTTGTGATTCTATTGGACTAGGAAAATGAGATTATAGCTCTCCAGCTGGGAATTGATCAATTCTTTCTAACACTGTGACATTAAAAATGTGGCACTGTAGATGGAAATTCTATTTTAAGCTTTTTTTCACAGGTTTCTAAAATGTGTTAGTTACAAATTATCACTTCCTCAATGGCTTGCACAGCTAAACCCATGGTGCTGAAGGCAATCATAGTACTAGCAAAGGACAGAATCTTATAACTTTTAGAAATTTCCTGTTCAAATATAGAGCACAGTGTGATATGTTCAGAGTGATCCCAGAGTTTCATCTCCTGTGCCCACTCTCCAGCCAAGAGTTGCAGTGGAGAAATGACAAGGGAAAAGCCTTACCCCAGATTTTGCACCAAGATGTAAACCTACAGCCAGGCTCTTCCAGCACTGTTGAAGGACAACCAGTAAGACCAAAAGATGACAAGCAATACACACCAAAGTAATCCTCTCACTAACAGTTCTCATTCTTTGCTGGCTGTAGTGCTCCCTTATTTTAACCAGGTCCCTATGTAATACTCAGACAAGATTTAGGTTAAAAGAATACATCTTATTCTATTAACCAGAAGATTAAAATGAATTAAAATTGCCATAATTGTAAGAGTTATAAAAGAAAAATCCTAAATGGCCCACTCTGGAAGATTATTAGATATACCTTGTTTCTGGTATTATTATTAGATATATTATTATTATATTTTTAGATATACCTTGTTTCTTATGTGGAAATATCCTGGAAGTACAGACCAAGAACTTCTTAACTTGGCAGGGGTCTCCAATTTCCATTGATTTCTCATTTCTAAAAAGTCCTAACTACTGATTTTCCAAAGAAATACAACATGGGAGTGAGTAACATGCAAGATTAGTTCTTTTCCTCATCATTAACACTTCTATTTTTTGCTATAACTTTGTAAAGGAAAAGGGGTATAAATCTGCTTTTCAAGGAAGATATCAGTCTATACCCGTGTGAAGTTGGGAATGAAATGCTTCAATTCAGTTTCAATTCCTACCTCCATCCCACTTTGGAACTTAATTTACCTGAGGGTGGGAGGTAAGATTGCGAATAATATGGAGCTGATTCACCTTTCTACATGCAATAGCAAAAATAAGAGTATTACTGTATGCATCATTGGAATTAAAGAAGTCAAAATTTGTTGGGAACACTTATAAACAGATCCAGTCAGACATGATTGTTCCATGAATGGGAATGCATAGGTTAAGCTTTGCTAAAAGTTATCAATAATTTATAGTTTAGACTTTTTGGAAGCACGACGCTATTTTCTTGCACTGTTCACTGAATGAATATGCTTAACAGGGCAGTCACAATATCTAAATGCTACCTTGCCTTTCAAAGAGATCTTGATTGATGAGCAACTCTAAAATGTCAAAGGCCAAACACTGCCTTTGAAGTTGGAAAACATCTATTGATTGATGCTTGCCTGAAGAGCTGTCATAGGAGACATGGAAGAAAGAATAATTAAGTGTCATAACATGCCTAATATTGAAATGTGATGTGTTTCTTTTCTATCATTTCCAAAACAGAGTAGACTGAAAAATGCTTGATGACAACACATTTAAATATGTATAGACTTTTCAGGCATGTGTGCAGAAATAACTGATGACTTTGATATCAATAACACTTTCCTAAATAAATAAAAGAAGTAAAAGAACTAAAAGAAGTCAAAGAAAACAAATATGTTTTTATCCCCTTGATTCCCTGCATTTTCTGGGGAATTCCACAGTTCTGCTCAGCGTGGAGTGCTGGTTAAGGGAGAAGCTCTAATTATTCCTTGAAACTGAAGTCATATCATGTTGGAGCGTGATCTCTTTCATAACTTACAAGTTCACCAAATCAAAAACATTATGTCATAGCAGGAGCTGGATGGAAGACCTACTTAGTGGAAGCAGTAGTTTAGATTGGAAGATGGCTTTCTTCCCTCTCAGCTACATGTGCCTGCCTCAGCTTTGTGTTGAGGAAGTGCTGCCCTTTCTTAAAGAGGAGAAGGAAATTTTGATCATATCAACTCTGCTGAGCCCTTTTTCTGACACAGCCTTCTTCCATTCTGAATAATTACACTGACCTTGCTTCAAAAGGATGTTAAGTTTGTCTTTGAATTTCCCCTCTGAATTTCCCTTCTGATCTCTATTTACTGTTTCCAAACACCACCTCTCAGTCACTGCTTCATTGACTCAGTGACCTTCAAGCCATACGCTTGGAGGCTTTTCTTGACTGTTTCATTGTTTACTTGAATTTCACTACATTATTAACTGCTTTGCCATGAGAGCGGATTTTGCATGGAACTTTCTCACTCCATCCTTATTTGGCTCTGCTTGTTTCGGGCTCTGCTCTGATTATTGGGCACTTACCAACTGCATGTAGTTTAACGAGAAGAAGTGCTGGATTCTGCACCTGGGAGGAGGAGACCCTGGCTATAGGTACATGCTGAGGGTCAAAAGGCTGGAGAGCAGCCCTGCAGAAAGGGATCTGGAGGTTCTGCTTTCTGGGGGCAGCATCAGGGCCCAAGGGAATGGCATGGAGCTGCATCAGGGGAGGGGCAGGTGAGGTTTAGGGAAAGGGTCTGCACCAGAGGGTGGTGGGCATGGAACAGCCTGCCCAGGGCAGTGGGCACAGCCCAGAGCTGCTGGAGCTCAGGGAGTGTTTGGACAGTGCTCTCTGATATAGGGTTTGAATTCTGGGTGTACAGTTGATAAGATCCATATGTGAAGTCACTTGATTTGCAGCTACGTGCTGCAGAGTGGGTCAGAGGAGAACATCAGCAAGCCATTGTGGGACAGCACAATGAAAAGTATGAAGATATATATCAGAGGAACAGACAACTGTTGTCAAAGTAAATGAAGCTCCTTGACCCAAGTGAGAAGGAGAGCTGGCAGTACCCCAGCTACATGGAAGCTCTTTGTCTATGAAGCCAAATTAAACCCTGTAAGTGAGGTTTTTCAGAGCATATATTTTTGCCTGAAGAAACCTAATGTCCACTATCCCATAGCCTCTGTCACATTTACCAGCACAGACTGGAGGTTATGGGTCAGAAACCTTCACTGCTCCTGTCACAGCCACTGCCACATTACTGAATACATCAGTGGCAAATGGAAGACAAAACTGATGTGCTGTTTTACGTAAAGCTCATTACCTTGCGCTAGATGAGGGCCATGTCTCTGATGAGCTCATCTTTTCTGTCTCTAATAGCAGGAGAAACATGCTGCTGAAAACACTCCCATAAATCTTTATGCTGTTGTTGGGGAATGAGAGCTGATGTCATGTTGGGCTGAATGCTTTCAGTTACATAAACAACAGGAGGAAGCCTTATCTCAGGGCACAGAATTGAATTAAACCCTGACACTCATATTTGCATTCCCAAAAAAGCCCAAGAAAAGTATGCATGATGTGAGATCCTTAAAATGCAGTTTAAGAGTAAGTATGTTGTCCTGGGATTTGGCACTGGGGATGACTCTTCAATTAAGTTGTCAGTGCTGCAGTTCAGTTTTTATTGACTAATATGCTCTCTGTGTGGACAAGCAGTGTGTATGAAGGAAAAGATGGAGTGAAGGCTGGGAGAAGGGGAGGCAGAGATACTACATAAAGCTCAGTAGGGGATGAGTGCCTCTTCTCCACGTGCACTGTGAATAACCTGACATCAGTGGTGTAGCTTAGACCAATACTGGCTTCAAAACAAGATGCATGTTCAGGCTTCTTAAAACAATTTCAAACATTCTATGTCTTTCCCATGTTATTATTTAGAAAGTAAAAATATTTGTTGCACCCAGCCTGGAGGTGTGTACAGTCTCTCTGCAGCTGGCTGCTCTGCACACTATGGGATGCAAAATAACAGCTCAAGGAGCAGATGGGAGGAGCTGCTTCCTCTATTGTTTTTGACTGCTCTGAAAATAGCTGCCGCAAGCTGTGCATCCCCAGGGGAGGCATTTCCTCCCACACACTGTTCACTCGTGCACACTTCTGTGGCAACACATGTTAGGCTTGTAAAAGCCTTCTGAAATGAAGATCCTCCTTGAAGTCCTTCTGGTAAGCTTCAATGCCCACAAGGCGTGTGTGTGGAAGGTCACCTCAGTTCCTCACTCCTGAGCAACAGGCACGAAGGGAAAAGTCCTACCACTCCTCCTGGCTGCCTTGGTCTTCTATCAGCTAGGTTGCTCTCACCAGACCAGAGATGCACCTTTAAGAAGCTGATTCTCAGGCTGAAAATGAAGATTCAGTGCACCTGAAATGAAAGAGACAGAAATCAGCATGCTGTTTATCCGAAGCACAGTTAAATTTAATCATGTATAATATGGGCAACACAGAACCTCTGATGTGGCTGTTCCCCATTGTAAGTTCAGAGGACTCTGTTAGAACCTTTAAATTAAATGTATTTTTCAATCGAGGTGCACAATTATCCCATTAAATGCATCCACTGAAAGAATAAGCCAATCACACGCCATGCACACCTGTTCATACTCTAATCCATTGGTCACACCCAGGAGGCACGATGAGCTTTGCCAACTCATTACAGGCCAAAAATCACTCTGGAATTACTTATCTACCAATTTTAAATATGGAATGAACTCTTAGAAAACAGCCAATGCCTTAAAACAGTGAAGTCCGCTGAATAAATCATTTCTAATTAATTTTTTAATTAAAAAAATCAGCAAGAAATTAAGTGCAAAGGACGAATGTTTGGAAATTGGAAATAAGTAGTGAGGAACTTCAGGATAAAAATAATTACCTGAAAACTGTATTGGAGTTTCTTAACCATAAGTCTGTCCAGGGATCAGATCTTGCTAAGAATGCTTTGAGAGAACTTTGATTTTTATTGCATTCTAATGTGATTTTAAAGCTCATTAGAGCAACTCTTTCTGTGCTGCCAGCAATGAAAGCCTTAATGCTGAGAGTCCCCTGGAGTCCATAGCACAGATAAGCACCGTTGTTTTTCACTGAGCTCAGCCTCTTAAGCTGCCAGTTTACAGAATAAAGCAGAAGCTTGCTGCCAGCAGCAGCCTGGAAGCCAGATTTCTAGATAATGTGCTTGCAGCAAAGAGATGGCCCCTTCTACACAAAATGCTTTAGTCACAGAAAATAAGCAGCTGTGTGTTGCATGCTGGCTGGGGCATAACACAAAATACACACTGAGATTTCCTGACATCACCTTTTCTTTATCAAAGATTTAAATGGGAAACATCTGGATAAAGTAAGCAAATTTTTACAATATATGCAACAACTAGTGCATTTTAAAACACATAACTGACTTTCAAATATAATTCTTCTCCTACAAAAAAAAAAAAAAAAAAAAAAAGCTCTGAATCTCTGTATGTGATCAATGCCTCTACATCAAATTTATCCAATTTGCAAGTAAAATTGATTGGGTGTTATTCCCAACTGAGAGCATGTTCAGCAGAAGATCAGGAAGTCAAGTTGGCTGGGTTTTATTGACTTGCAAATCACCCACCAGTAATAACGATTTTGTGATACAAAAACTAAAACAGATTGCAGTGCATTCTCCTGTAGCATATGAGCTTTCTACAGAAACTAACAGAATTAAACTTCAGGACTTGATTTGCCAATTTAAAATATGTCAGCATACATGAGGAGATCTGTTGAGTCAGCAAGGGTGTGGGTTGGGGTTCATCAGTAACAGCTCAAATAAGAACAAGTTTAACTATTGAAGAAACTGCTGTCCAAATCTCAATTTAACTTTTTAGCTAAAGCATGTTTTCAATGCCTGAAAAAGATACTCGGGTCAAATTTAAGGAGAGCATTTTTAAAAGTGAAGTTGGAAAGTCTTACGGCTCTCGTTTCTAAATTAAAACGAGATATCCACACTCACTTCTGCAATTCTGTAAGATCTTTCATCTTTTCTTTACTATTAGACCCAGCAGCCAGTAATTCTTCTTTAACCTCTGTGGGTATGAAGGAGTGCTTGATTCGGCAAGAACATGAAGTGAAAGAGAGTTCATTCTTTCATTGGAGATGCTGCAGACTGGAGAAAGTGCCCTTAATCCAAAAGGAGAGTTATTTTAACCTTCACCTCCACATAGTGTGACAGTTTCTGTGATGTGCAGACAAGCCATTCTGCACTGGCTCTGGCCTGCCATGACAGTCAGGATGCCTCAGCTTACCTTCAGCTATCCTGCTGGAAAAAAAAAACCATGTAGGCTCTGGGCTGTGCAACATTATTTGCACTCCTGACGTGTGGGCACAGTCCCTGGCTTGCTTTTGACCATGATCATCTGGTCCTTGATCTCCAAAAGAAGTCCTCATGGGGTTTCTGGATCAACTCATATGCGAGAAATCACTCTAGACTTTGCCTTGAGAGTGCATAGGGAACACCACATCCATCAGCAGAAGAAGGCAGTTAAGTTCCCAAAAATCTAGTGGACCTCCTCAGGACACGAATAGCTGGTGAAAGCTGTGATGATTTATTGGCTGCATACAGCTGCAAGGAGATATTTTAGTCTGAAGAATAGCTTCAGAGTGCCTTTCCCTCCTCTTCATATCAGAATCTCATAACTTATAGGAGACTCTAAAGACCACAGTGCCAAAATCCTTGACTTCTGACTGACTACAGCTCATGCCAACACACATCAAATTTATCCCTCTACTGTACTCTGTGCCACGAGGCAATCCCCAAGGCACTGGATTTGTCATCAGTGCCACTCCAAGGAATAGCCAATAGTCTTTGTATAACTCATCATCATCCAACAGGCAGCCAAAGAGCAGAGCAACAGCAAGGATATTTTCCACTTTCAAAATTGCCATTGACTTCTCTGGAAATGTTCAGGGCAGACCAAGGCAGGCATGCTCTTTTCCTACCAGCTATTGGACAATAAACTTATTACTGTTCCCTGATTGCTCCTTGCAGTTATGTTCCTGAGCATTCAAAAGAGACATTTAGATATCTTCCAAGCAAATAGATATTCCAGTCAGATTTCATAAATGAAAATGTCAATGTTCCAGTAGTGAGCAATATAGTACAATGACTATCCCCATTGTAAAGCTAAAGTGAGAAACAGCTAACAACTAGCATTAATGATGTCTTTCACCAAATCATTTTATTATTACCCATAGGGCAGTTCTCATTATGACTGTATTGGAGAGATGCAGCTCATCTGGCCTGTTTGGATTGCAAAGGTCCCCAGATGCACAGAGCTCTGTTTGCCCCACACTCCCCCCTGTGAGTAGGCTGGCACCTAATTCTACACAAACCTGATTCAAAAATTAAGATGGAGGAGCACAGGGACCCCTGAGGGCCTTAATTAGATCAGCACGTGTTCTTGCAGCATGCCCTAACACCATGACAGCCCGTCTATAAAGCACAGACATTAATCTTGCTTAAAACAAAGGAGGAAATGGGACTGGAACCAGCACATCTATTAGATTTTACACAGTAGCCTCATGTTACAGAATCATAGAGTCATTAAGGTTGGAAAAGACCTCTAAGACCATCTAGTCATCCCACTGTGTTCCCCAGTGCCTCATCTCCATGGTTCCTGGACACCTCCAGGGACTCCATCACCTCCCCGGGCAGCCTGTGCCCATGCATTATTCCTTCTGAGAAGAAATTTTTCCTAGTATCCAACTTGAAGCTCATCTAATACAACTTAAGACCATTAAGGTCTGGAGTGTTGCCACCTTCAACCAGGAGATGACAGACTCCAAAATGTCCTCCCTGATGAGGTTGGGAAAACCACTCTCCCATGAGTTGGGCTTTTGAGCCCCTTTGGTTGACTTGAACTCGGACGTGTATCTTCTTTAACAAGAAAAGCAGTGAGTGCTCCCTCGCTCTGTGAAACAGCTGTAGAGACACAGCATCATCTGAGGACCCCATGAGCCAGAACCCATGAACAAAGGTGCCTGCCCTGAGCCCCGACCCACAAGTGTAACTTCAGATGGGGAACAGAAGTCCAAAGTTAGCTCTGCCCTGTGCATTTCAGCTTTACTACTTCTGGGTGGCTCCTTGCTCAGCCTAAGTATGCACTGAAATGTCGGGTGTTTCCATCCTAGGTTTCAAACATGGGAAATGACTGAGGGAAAGGACTGAGAGCAAAATCCAAAAGGCATCCTCAGATGTAATGTTTAGGACATCAGTAAACATTAATTATGACAAAGTACTTGTATTATTTCTAGTTCTCTTCACATCTGTGATTATGGAAATATGCATCATATGCACAAAACTGTGGAAGAACATAAGTAAGTGTGAGACCTTGAACATAAGTGTATAATGAGAAAGCATATATTTTTCTTAATTGAGTGATAGGACCATTGGTGTTAATAACAGCATTACTGTAGACATTAATATGATAAGATTTAAAATGTCTCTATACTAAATCACAAAGGTATTTCAGATTAAGATGTGCTAGTCAGACAGTAAATCTTGCAACTACCTGCACTTGTGACTGGTGCTAACTGTAACAAAGGATCAACGTGAGCATACTAATAGCTACAGCAATGTGATATTCAGAGAATAGGCTACAATGAAACATGTAACTGTTGGATGCATACTACAATTCAGATGTATAATGCATAGTTTATGATAAAAACAATATCTGAAAAGCTTAGAAGGAAGTGATTACCCAGTCTGAGATCTCTGATATTTGTCATTTGAGACTATACATACAGTAACCACAAGGACATTACTTGGTTAATGTGCTTACCTGATTCTAGTGCTAAACCTGTATCCAGCTGGGTAGATGCACATTTTTTCTACATTGTCATAGGATTGCTGAGAGTAAATCTAATTTTAAGAAGTAAATTATTACCCTATTCCTTACCTATTAGCTATTTATTTCTTAAAAAAACAGGAAGAAAAGGAAAACTGGAACCTTCGTAATGTTGCCTAAACTTTGTTCATTATGGAAGAAGAAATATGTCTAATATTTCAATCTGCTGCCCTATTGAATCTGATTGTTCTTACTCAGTGTCTCGCTTATATAATAGATGAGATAAACTAATCTGTTTATCACTACTGGAGGATCATACTTGCAATAACTCTTCCACCGAAAGTCATTTGTATGCATAGATGTCTCAGTGTGCCTTTCCAATAACTTCTGGGCTGTGGCCAACATAAATATACAAGCTTCCCTTGCTTGTTCTGTCTGTCAGCAAAGAAAGATTGGCAGCAATGACCATTAAGAAAATTCTTTTTTTCACACGCAGAGTTTGCTGTCTGAGGGGATCAATAAAAACCTCCTTGCACCCCTTTTTGTTCTCAGAATCAAGGGTTGTTTTTTTCTGTTTGTTAATTTAACCTTTTTTATTCTTTCTCTGCAACTTAGCCTTCAATTCGACAGGATTCTAAACTAATATGGAATTGAGGTTTTTAGTGAAATCTGAATAGATCAGACTTAGTCACCTGGAGGAAAAGTCACAGCTTTTTCAGAGAAAGAACAATCATGAAGATATCTATGTAGAAAATCTCCACCACAACTCTGCTAGACAAAGCAGAAAAAGACAAAACTAGACAAAGCTCACATGCAATTACAGATATGGCATTGGAAGTGTAACAGAGACTTTGTCAGATGCTCACACACCTGGAATGCTGCCACAGGTGGTTATGAGATCTTCAGAAAGGGTGTGAAAGTGCAGCGAGGATGGAGGTTGCCTTCTGAGCGAAGGAGCAGCTCAGGGAGCTCCTTTACAGGATGGACAGCAGTCAGGTTGAAAGCCTATGAGTCAAATTCTTAAAAGAGGTAAGGACAAGCAATGTTATAGTGGATGACAGGGGAATGGCAAATTCTGCACCTGTCTACAAAAAATAGACCAGAAGACTGATTCAGGAATCAACAAGCCAGGTCAGCTCTCCTTGATCCCTGGGAAACTGATCTAGCAAATTTGCTGGATCAACTCAACTCAAACTCTTGAGGATAGAGCTACCATCCAGAAAGACCTAGACAGGCTGGAGGAGGAAGGGCCCTACAGGAACTTTATGAAATTTAAAACAAAAAAACAACAACAACAACAAAAAAAAAAAACATAAAAATACACGATAATAAAAATAGCTGATGCTCTGGTAACAAAGAGTCTCTTGGACCAAATGAACAGGACCAGAGTCAGAAGATCCAGGGAAGTGATCAGTGCCCTTCTGAATGGCACTTGTTGATCATATCTTGACCATAAAGTCCAGTTTTACAAAAATGCAATAAATGAAAGACATTGATAAAGGAAAAGGAAAAGAAATGAAAGACACTGTTAAAGGAAAAGGAAACTTCCCATGAGGACAACTGAGCCCTGGGATAGGCTGCTAAGAGAGGTCATGCAATCACTGCCCTTGGAGGTTTTCATGATCCGAATAAAGTCCTGAGAAACCTGGTTGGACAGCTGGGGTAGCATGCTTTGAGCAGGAGGTTGAACCTTCCAAAGTCCCTTCCAACTCGATTGATTTTGTGATTTGAAAGAGAGATAATCTCAAATGATGTCCATCACAAAGACGAATCCACTTGACTACAATAAATTTGTGCATATTGTAATTATTTGTCTCGGCCTTTCTCAACCTATTGCCTGGAATACTCCTCCAATAGGGAGCTGAATATCCCCTGTGCCCATCAGCCCTCCTCAGACAAAAGAAAGGGAAGGAGAATCCCACACAACAACACTGAGGATGTGCTCTATGCTTCCAATCACAGTTCTAAATTCACAAGTGTGTCTTTTGTGCTTTGTTCTTGCTGCTAGATTTATTATTATTATTCCATATCTTTATTCTCTCCCTTAGTTTCAAATTGATCTTTAAAACATTAACATTTAGCCAAGAAAATTCTTTCCACATCTACAGACTTTTCCCAGAGTTAAGGCATGAGTTTAATATTAATACATTGGTTACAGATCAGCAAATACAGTATTTGCCATTATGCCTGGATTTATATATGTAATGACAATTGATCCATGCAGCAACTGGAACTTGAACATTTTTTGTGTGTATATCAGGACATCTATGTAATGGTCTTTAGCAGAGATGCTTAATTCTTATGAGCAGTACACACATTTGCAAGGGGACAGTTAGAGCCCCAGTTGAAGTACTGCTGCTAGATGAACCATGGCTACTCATACACTGAATTTCTCAACACAAAGTCTATTAGCAGTATATATGAGTGGGGGTTACAGGGAATACAACGCTCTCTCTTTTACTGGCATTTAATCAGCATTCCTGAGGCATATTTAAATAAGTCACAGTTACAAGTCATTCAGCTTCATAGCATGAGAAAGAATATCAACTTTTTATATTGGAAAATAGAATATTATTTTATATTTTTCCCTCCAAAGGAGGAAGAAGCCTTCAAGTCAGTGGTTACAAAGGCTGCTGAGCTGCTCCTGCTGAAAACTGCTGGGTGAGAAGATGAGAATATCAACTGATTAGAGTTGGTACACGAAAGACCCTGCAATCACTACATAGGCATAAACTGTGTTTTACTTCACATTATCTAGCAGTGATGGCCACAAGCTAGCCCTTATACTAAATAAGAAAAGTATGGTGCATGTTTTCACACATTCTCTGCAAGCTCAAAGAAGGGAGACACAGCTTGCATACTCAACCTTTAGCTTTATCCAAAGAGCACATAATGAGAATTGTATAAATGTCACTTCTGTAATCCTGCATATGTAGACCAGATGTGCGCTCAGCCCATTCACTGAAGTCTGAAGTCTCCTATAAGTTGCAGCATCCAGTAGTTCCAAAGAAATTAAATCAGAGAGGTGTGGGGGGACATGGGAAAGACAGCTCTGCAGCAGAAGCTGGGCTGTTGTGCCAGGAGGTATGAGGATGGCCAAATACAAAGCTCATGAGGTCAAAACTTTTGAACAGAACAGTGCAAAATGATTATGCCACATCAAAAGTATGGTTGCTGTGTCCAGATCTATTCAGAGAAAAAGTTCAGATGTTCAATACATCCAGGTATTCATAGAATACCTATAATAAATTCATAGAATCATAGAATCGCTTGAGTTGGAAGGCATACTCAAAGGCCATCCAGTCCAATTCTTTAGCCATGAATAGGGACATCTACAGCTCCATCAGGTGCTCAGAGCCCTGTCCAGTCTGACCCTGGGTGTCTCCAGGCACTAGGTATCCAGCACCAATCTGGGCAACCTGTGCCAGTGCCTCACCACCCTTGCAATAAGAAACTTCTTATGGGCAGTCTAAATCTCCCCTGTTCTAGTTTGAAACCATTTCCCCTTGTCCTAGAACAGACCCTACTGAAGAGTCTGTTCCCTTTTTTCTCACAGTTCCCCTTTAGATACTGAAAGGCCGCTCTCAAATCTCCCCGCAGCCTTCTCTTCCCAAGGCTGAACAGCCCCAGCTCTCTCAGCCTGTCCTTGTAGGAGAGGTGTTCCATCCCTTGGATCATTTCTGTGGCCCTCCTCTGGATGCACTCCAACAGCTCAATGTCTCTCCTGTACTGAGGTCTCCACATTTGGACGCAGTGCTCCAGGTGAGGTCTCACAGCACAGAGCAGAGGAGCAGGATCACCTCCCTCACCCTGCTGGCCACATTTCTTTTGGTGCAGTTCAGGATACAGTTGGCTTTCTGGGCTGCGAGGGCACATTGCTGTCTCACGTCCAGCTGCTATCCACCAGTACCTCCAAGTCCTTTTCAGCAGGGCTATGCTCATCCTTAAATCCCCCAGCTTATACTGACAGCAGGGGCTGCCACAACCCAGATGCAAGAACTTGCACTTGGATTTATTGAACCTCATGAGGTTCACCCAGGCCCACAAGTCCCTGAGCCTACCTGTCTCTTTTTGCACTGCTCATCAATTTTTGCAATCGCATTTAATCTGATAGATAGGAATTGTTCCTCTGTTCAAGGAGCATGATATTTTCTCTTCCCATAAATAGTAAAATCTGATTTGAAACAATTCATGAGCAGACATTACTGATTCTTTAAGAAGTGCATTTGGCCCAAAGTGATGACTCTGGAAAAAAGACTCAGCACATGTTCCCTTCTGCACAGTACAACTCTTTCCCACTTGGAAGCTGAACACTGTTATGCCATAATTTATCTCATCAAGTGTGAGCACAACTGCTGCTGAGCTCCTTCATTATGCACGGAACCCATTTCAGTGCCAGCTCAGAGCAGCTACACCCGATGCTCAGAAAGCCCAGGAAAGAGCTGATTAGGAGGCACAGGAATATCTTCAGGGAAAAGGAACGACATACTTGTGTCAGACTGTTAAATTTAGTCAGTCTTCAGGCTTTTGAAACCACAATTCACTGCCTTTAATTGGTTCACTGGTTTAATGGAGTATTGTATCAAGTGAGTGAGGAGCACTGATTGTATCGTTGCTGGGTGCTGCACAGCTCTGCTCATATTCTGACTCGAGAAAACTGTCTTTGAACAAACATCCATCATGTTTAGATTACCTTTTTCTTCAAAACAGGATTTCTTAATTTGGATATTTTAACAGAACCCTGGCATTGTTTTACTTTCAATGAAAGCCCTTTAAAATTTTACATCTTTCGTTTCCTGTGCTGCAAGTTCAAACCTGGCAAAAATCTCATCCTTCCAGGCCCTCCTTGCTTAGCTTGTGGATTTTTTAAACATGAGACTTATTGATCCTTAGCTGTTATTGGAGTGGGGCTTACTGATCAGTTTTCTCCTGAATTACACTTTTTTAGTGCCCATTTTGTGCCCATGAGAAGCTTCTTTGCAACTGAAAGAACAAAAGGGAGAGGAAGAAACACCAGCACCCGTTCCTTCATCTGCCTTCCCTCTTCCCCACCCCAGATATGATTTACTAACACAATTGCTTTGAGTATACTTTAAAATGTAGACTCAACTAATAGCAATGCCCTGTATGATGGTTTTGAGTTCTTTATTGAGATAGCCCTCTCCTAACATCTCTTGAGCTAAATCAGTGAATTAATCTGCAGAAGGGGCAGGTGGTTCAGCTGTTAAGAAAGCACACCACATTCAGTTGGTCCCATCTCTTTCTTTGCAGATAGGAAGATACTGATGCCAAACAGCCAAAAACACTGGAGAACCCTACCTCGAAATGTCAAGGGAGATTAAAGAGATGAGGCTGAAGAAAAGTGGGTGTGAGTACTGCCCTGGTATCTTAACTGTGTCTTCTCTCTGCCCCTATCCTGCACCAGTCCTGGTGAGTTCTTTAGAGATCTTACAGTTCTGGAAGACACCTGATGATGATATTTGGACAATATGTGGTGCAAGTTACCCATGCTGGTAAAGGTATATAGGTACAG
This sequence comes from Meleagris gallopavo, assembly GCF_905368555.1. Classification (NCBI taxonomy): domain Eukaryota; kingdom Metazoa; phylum Chordata; class Aves; order Galliformes; family Phasianidae; genus Meleagris; species Meleagris gallopavo. The sequence continues at coordinate 186,838,952 of NC_139404.1, read as the reverse complement.
TGATCCTTCTGTCTGTGAAATGAAAATGAAAAAAGCTTGCACAATTTTAATTCTGCCAATGGAGATCTCTTTTCTGATAACCATGACAGAGGACCTTCAGTACAGGACCAGCCCTTTGCTTTCAGAGATTAATTATTTTATGCCTCACTTCAAATTAGCCGATCTACCTCTTTTTGGATGCACAGGACACAGATAAATAGCATATGTCTTCTTTCAACAGGATCAGTAGAAATCTCTCTGAACTGAACAGTCAAGAAGAACTTTTATTTCTGAGAGCAAATAATAAATAATTATATGTGACCTACAAATGTGATAAAGGAAACTCCATTTACATTAGGCTAATACACTGGCATTTCATTATTCATTAGAAGAAGTTTTGGAAGCATTTTACATGCTTTAAATGCCTTTATGACAGTGACCGTGTCCTTCTGGGATAGGCTCTTCAATGTAGGGCAAAGATGCTCAAGTGTGCTGGCAAGTCGTTAAGGATAACCTCCTCCAGACAGAATAAAAGTCCATCCAAAGTCAGAAAAATAAGCAGATGTATTTCAGGACCTGTCAGACTAATTAGGAACTCGTGACTGAGCTTCACTGTAAAAGAAACACATAGAGATAAATGTACGGGATAACCTACGGAGGAAGAATACCGTCAGTCTTTGGGCGTTATCTATGTATTGCATCCAGTTTGCGGATGATACAAGAAAAGATAAGAAAGACATTTATAAATTCAAGCAAGTTGAGGGGAGATGGTTGGGATTGGAGCCCTTGTCCCGTAAGGAGAAAGTTTTTTCAGACTGGAAAAGAGAAGGTTTCAAGGCAGCCCTCAATGCTGGATGTAAGGTTAAAAAGTAGACAGAGTCAAACCCTTCACAGCAGTGCATGGCAGGAGGATGGCAGACAATCAACACAAATTGAAGGAAGAGAAGTTCAGACTGGATATAATTTTCTACAGTCAAAGAGTGGGGGACAAGCTGCCCAGTGGGACTGTACAGTCTCTATTCTGCCATTTTCAAGACTCAGTGAGATAACTGCCTGAGGAACCTGGCCTCACCTCACAGCAGACCATGTTGTGAGCAGGAACTTCAACTGGAGACCTTCTGGTCTTCCCTCCAGTTCCCATCATCCTGTGATCGTGTAGTAACATGATCAAATACAGCAGCCCCAGTATTCTCTGTCTATACCGAGGGTACATGAGTTATCAAAGGAGGCTCGAAGGAATATCAGGAAGTTTCTTGTTCAAAGACAGCCCAGACAGTTTAAGATAATTAACAGCAAGGGAATGCTCCTGTGCCGCAGTGTTCACAGGAACAAGAATACAGGAATTCAACAAAAGAGTGGCTTTGAGCAGTCTTGCCTAATACAGGTGAAGACACAACTGCAAGTTCACTTATGACCTTTCATGAATTTATAAACACATATCAGCTTGCTTTAAACGTGAAAGCAAAACCTGGCAGCCCTGGCACAGACATGTACTTCTGTCCTGCCTACCTCTGCCAAGTGCCACTGCTTGACAACATCACAAGGAAATCCCTTTGCACTGCTGCCAGTGCACACTCATCTTTCAGAGGTTTATGTCTCCACTCGGCTAGAGCTTTCACTTTCATGCACGTTACCCTTTTTCATTTGTGGGATGGAAGAATTGTTTTAATGTGTCTGTTCCATTTTGCTTTTTTTTTTTTTCCTTTTGTTACTTTCAATCAAATCCAAATAAATTAATTTTAGTGTTTTCCATTCAGGTCATGAGTACAAAAAAAAAAAAAAAAAAAAAGCAGTTCACACACTTCTGTCCCTCAGGACAACGAGAATAGTTTCCTCCTGTAGCAAGGATTGACCACTAAATTTTCACACTCCAGTTAATTCCTCCCAAAGTTAAATGAAAATCGATTTTCTCTTCTCCATGCTACTCTCCTGGGTTTGCTTGGTGGCATAAAGAAGCTGCTCAAGTTTTGCTGCTATTGGTGACTCAGCAAATTATCTTCTGATGAAACACTTAAAAGTCTGTCTACAGAATTACTCTGATTTGAGCTAGTAACCTTCCTGGCCTTCACATCTGCAAAGCTATAGAACAAACATATTTGGACTCTGATATAAATTCAAATGGCATTTCAATTTATATTTGTCAAGCAGAATCTTGGAAAGTGGCTCTGCTGGTGTACCAGTCCCAGAGCTTTGTCTCTCAAGACTTCCTAGGCTAGGAAACACCTCAGAAGGTCACAGCACAGCAGTTGGAGCAGGCAGTTGGAGCAGGCAGGGCAGGGCATATTGCCATATAGGATGGGTCTTAACGGGTTGTTGCTTTCTTGACACACAAAGGTGCAACCACGGACACCACATGGCAGTGAGCTGCTGCTAAAAGGGACATGGAGGAAGTGGAAAGGTTAAGAGCATCTGGGATTGTGAGAGGGGACTGATTGGTGGAGTCGCACTCTGCCATCCCTACAAGAAGGGTGAGGGGAGATGATCCTCAGGAACTGGGGGATCATCTGCCCTCTCACAGCCAGGTGGGAAGAGTTGACCTCAGAGACAGCGAGGGATGGAAACAAGTCCCTATTTGAGGCAGCAAGCAGATTGCCCCTCAGCCTGTCCCACCTTGCCTGGTGCCCCCTTCTGAGGGGAACGAGGGCCCGATATGCCACTCAGACCCATTCCACAGGGAGGTGTGTTGATCAAAAGGGACTTCAGGGCTCTGGGAGAAGTGCTGAAGGGATCGGGAGCGCAAGTTGTGTTCTCCTCTGTCCTCTTAGTTGGTGACTGGGATCCGCATAAAAGGAGGAGGGTGGGCATGCTGAATGAATGGCTTTGTGAATGGTGTCACACTCAGGGCTTTGGGTACTGTGGCTTGGGACGCAGCCTTGAGAAAGGGGGAATGCTGATGGCAGATAGGAGCCGACTGACGAGAAGGGCCACAAATATTGTAGGGAGCAATCTGGCTGGGCTGGTTAGCAGGGCTTTAAACTAGATATGATGGGGGAAGGAGGTGTACTGGGTGACAGAGAAGAGCATGGGAACGCAGTCACTTTGGGAGGTGGTAGGGGAAAACCCCAGACTTGTCCTGGAGGTATTAGGGAGGGCTCCTAGAAGAAGGCGATGAGGCCAGTAGCTAAGCTGAAGTGCCTCTATACCAATGTGCACAGCATGGGAAATAAACAGGAGGAGCTAGAAATGGTGGAGCAATTGAGAAAGTATGACCTAATTGCTATCATGGAAACATGGTGGGATGAATTCCCATGATTGGAATACTCTGATTGAGGGCTATAAGCTTTTCAGAAGGGATAGGCAGGGTAGGAGGGGTGGTCAGGCTTCTGCCAGGACCGTGAGCCTCTAGGGGAGGGCATGGGGAGCGGATTCTGTCCCACTGTAATGGTGGAACCTCCTCACACAATTGAATGTGTATAAGTCCATGGGGTAGGATGATATCCACCATCCTTCTCTCTAAATCCATTGATGGATGGGGGAAGGGCAATGGATGCCATCTACCTGGACTTCTGCAAAGCCTTTGGCATGATCCCTCACCACATCCTTCTCTCTAAATTGGAGAGGTGTGGATTTAAGAATGGACTGTTTGACAGATTAGGAATTGGCTGGCTGGACAAATAGCTTAAATAGCTTGGATGGGCTAGGCCTTTGTAATGACAAGAAACTGAAGAACCTGATGTGGGGCTGGCTCTGGCTGGAGCTGCATAGAGTCCCTCCTGCCTGTACTAAGTCCTTTGTGCACTGCTTGCTCTGCTCCATTATTTTGGCTGCTTTTTAAACCACTCATTTTCTTTTTTAACTCTTTTTTTAAAGAATAGCTTGAAATCATTTTTCCTTCCCTAGCATTGTATTGACATAGTGATGGGAGGAAGCTTTGAGTATGGAGCTGATAAATTTACGTAGATCATTCTCCTGCCATACCACCAACACCCATCTCTGACGTCATGGGCAAACATAATACAACAGGAGGCATTACTTTCAGAGCAGCCCTCATACATCTACCATTGAATAATATGATGGGATAAAATCCCATTGACTCAAAGGGGAAAAATGATCTTTGATTAAGACACCAAGCCGTATTTTATGGGATTTCAGAACAAGCCATACAACCATCCAGGCTATGCCTAAGTGATAGCCTGAGTGCATGCTCTCCTGGAATCCAATAAGAAATACAGTCACAGGTATCATTTTCCAGCACATTATGAAAATTAAGTGTTTAGCCCGTTCTACTTGCTAATGAGAGCCCATTCACATCCTCTCTCATCATGTGGATGCCTAACAGTGCCCTAGGCATGATGAGACTGCAGCTGTGAGTGCCGCTACACAAAGCAGGCAGCACTGTGCACAGGCAAGGAGATACAGCAGTGTCTTCTTTTGCACTCCAGGTGTTTCTGAGGACAAAAGGAATTATTCAACTTTTCCATCTGTGTATGCTGTCTCTAAGCCTCAGCTTAAATTCCTCCAGGGACAAAGCTGGCAGACAGGAGGGAAATATCCCATACACTGCCAGCTGAGCACTAGTCTGATTTAGAACTTACATTTCTACAGGTTCATTAACCTTTTCCTTAGTGTCTTGTCTAGATACTGAGGGAGATAATTCCATATGAAACTTCTGTTATGCAAACAAGTAGCAACAAAATGCTATCTCTGTATCAGTAACATAAGAATGGCCATTTAAAAGAGTTTTTTCAGCTGAATCATCTGCATGCACATCTTTTTTCTCTTTTCCAATGAAGCAATGTGTAAAAAAACTAAATGTGTTTCAAAGGCATTTGAAATTAAAAAGATTGACCTTGGCCGAAAACAGATCTATAGAACAGCAGCCAGAAATTTTGGGGAATTTAGGCCCTTTTTCTCTCACCCTTGTAAATCTGAGTCACTCACATCAGCATTCAGGCTATGCTTCAGTCCGGTCTCTCTTTCAAATCACTTTGTTCCATGACAGAAGAAGCCCACCTCCTCTCCAGCAGGATGATTTATAAGAGTCAACTTACAACAGTGTTTGTTCTTCTTAACTGTTTTCCTCATCCTAAACTTCCCCAGTCTGCAAAAAGAGGAATCGTTTAAACTCCCAGATAGATATGAGGCACTCGATTATTTAATCCCTTCCTGTATCAAACTTCTGTGCAGTGTATTTCCTAAGTGATTCAGTGTCAGGTTATGAGACATATTTGTCATGTTAGCTGAGTCTCTCCATCAAGAAATTTCTTTCCTATTGAAGTTTCATTTGGTATTCTTTAATTTAATCTTATTACTCCTTAATCTAATCATATTGAAACTAAGTTGTTGCCGGTAGCCAAATCCACACATCAACACTGAAATGGAGAGTTACTCTGAAATATAAAAACACACATCATTTCATTACAACTCCCAGTGATGGTTCTTCTCATGCACGGCGAGGATGACACACTGATGCTCGTTTACCTACGCCAGTTAATTGCTGTTCATTAAATAAGACTATGCAATTTTCCTGAGCACTGAGGAGAGAACAGACCTAGTACAAAACATCTGCAACCATGGCAAAATAAAGCAAAAATTCCTTCTTTGCACTCCTTCTGGATATTTCAAAAATTCCCCATGGGCTTGTCTTAGCTTTGAGGTATGCTCCTGGGTTAATAGTTTTGATTAAAGCAAAGGATGAACACAAAATGAGAATGAGAACAAATATCTCCAAACAAAACAATCCTTTCGGGTTTATTTCAGTGTTCTGTGTAATTTGTTTCCACCTGCTATTGAAACAGAAGTTGGCTGACTTCTCAACAGCAAAGCTTTAATATTCATATACGATACAATACATATGTGTTTACAGAGAGACTCAACACATGTATTTCATACACATACTAGTAAAACTGCAATGCCAAGTATACACAACTATCACAGTGCCAGATTTGAAGTAACCTATGCTCCCGTTGTGCATGTGTCATGACTCATTGTAAATGACATGTTCACATCTTATTCCCCCTAAGGCCTCTGTTTGTTCAGCGCTGAAGTATGTACCCCTGTTGCTTATGGAAGAGCACTTGCAGACCTGTGATGAACATGCAGTACCTTCAAGTCCCTTTGGTATATAATACAGAGATAATGAGACAACAAAGGCCTTAACCCAGCCTCATCTCCTTGAGAGCAGCCCTGCAGAGAAAGACTCAGGGGTCCTGGTGGATGAGAAGGTGGGCATGAGCCAGCAGTGTGTACTTGCAGCCCAGAAGGTCAGCTCTGTTCTGGGCTGCATTAAAAAAGGGGTGGCCAGCAGGGAGAGGGAGGTGATTGTCCCCCTCTACCCAGCTCTTGTGAGGCCCCATCTGCAGTACTGCATCCAGGCCTGGGGCCCCCAGTACAGGAAGGACGTGGAGCTCTTGGAGCGGGTCCAGAGGAGGGCACTAAGATGATCAGAGGGCTGGAGCACCTCCTATGAGGAAAGGTTGAGGGAACTGGGCTGCTTTAGCTTGGAAAGGAGAAGGCTCCAGAGAGACCTCATTGTGGCCTTCCAATATTTGAAAGGAGCGTATAAACAGGAGGAAGAATGAGTGTTTACAAGGGTAGATGGTAATAGGACAAGGGGGGATGGTTTTAAACTAAGTAAGGGGAGATTTAGGCTAGATATTAGGAGGAAGTTCTTCACACAAAGGGTGGTGACACACTGGAACAGGTTGCCCAAGGAGGCTGTGGATGCCCCATCCCTGGAGGCATCCAAGGCCAGGCTGGATGTGGCTCTGGGCAGCCTGGTCTGGTGGCTGGCAACCCTGCACATAGCAGGAGGTTGGAACTGGATGATCATTGTGGTCCTTTTCAACCCAGGCCACTCTATGATTCTATGATTCTCATGCCCTGCCAACATTCCCATGTTGCTTTGAGATGTGGGAGTACCAGCACTGCATGCTCAGAAAGACCTGAACCAACCTTCCTGAATTTTTTAAAATTCAGCCTTTTTAGTACTTCAAATTTGGAACATTTCAGCCCAAATGACAGAACTGCAGAAAGGAAACAGATTTTACACCAGGAAGTGACTAGAGCCTGGGATCAGAGCCAGAAGGCTCTGTGCTACTCCTGCCTTTGCCACTGAGCAAGCACAGAGCTTTGAGCAGAGCCACAGTGTGGTTTCCTCAGTTGCTCTCTCTGTACATGGCACCAGTAGGCAGTATTCACATTCTGCTCTGATACGACATTAAGGCAGAAAGAGGAGATAGATACATGAGCACATAGCAGCTCCAAGCCTTCCTCCTTTCTGGTGCAGGTTATCTCCAGTGAGATAACTCCAATTCCAAAGGAGTTGGTTGCCTGCAGCTTCTTGTCCACCTTCTGGCTCAACCTGCAGGCACACAATAACGTGAGGCAGGGATGTTCATCTGCCCCTGAGAAAAGAGCTGGGAGACAGGACAGACAGAGTGCTGTAACCCAAAGGAAATCGGGGGCTTTGCAGCCCAAAAAAAGAGTCAGGAAAACATCCTGCTCCCAGTTCTGTCCAAATGTCATGTCACGAGGGAGGTGGGATTTTCCAGTCCCCTTTATGATCCTCATTTTTCTATTTGCCCCGAGTGTATCAAAATGACTTTCTGTGGACTCTGAAACACATCTGTAGTGCTTTGCACAGATAAAGCCATGCAGCCTCTGTGTCCCTGAGGTGAGTGGAAGTGCTGAGCCGTATCCCTGCAGTCTGTTATCTCTGGAGCCTGCTGAGACTGTCAGTGCTGGCCCAATTTTGAAGGTACATGCTGGGCTCTGCCTGCCCTCTCAGAGACGGCAGCATCTGCCACGTGTTGCTGGTGAAGCTGAGGCAGCAGCTGCCCAGGGTGAGGTGGGTTTTAGCCTATGGCCGCACTACTCTGTGTCGTTTCCTCCTGGGCGAGAGTGCCTGAGGTTTCCTTTCCTGAAGGCAGCAGCATTAGCTTGTGGTGCTGGCTCCCACTGCTCTCACACAGTCTCTGTCTTCGTCCCCTGGGTGCTTTCGCATTGCTTCTTAGTGGCCTTCACCAATCTGAAAACTCTCAGATCCCGCTGGAAGCTACTGCTGAGCCCAACACACAGCCTAGCAAGGCCAGCTCCAACATCTTCCCCTGAGCACTGGAGGAGTTGGGGGAGCCACGAAGAAGCTGCTGGTCTTGGGGACTCACGGGTGACAGCGCCTGGATGGTGGAGAATGCAGGCAACGATAAAAGATCTCATCTGTTGGACAGAGCCATGCTCTGTCATGAGGTTCTAATTTTACTGTAAAGCAGTCTGAATTTCACCTCAAGCCCTCTCCATGCCAGCTTTCCCTTGGCATCCCCCTCATTTGATCTTTCTGCTCTTTTGATCTTGACCACCATTTTTCTAACAGATTTAGACTGGAGCTGATGAGCTACCACGGTTAGTTCAAAAGTGATTCTCATGCTGCATCAGATCTGGAAGGTTTATATAAGTTTTAATTAGAATTGTCTATTCTGGAAGGAGAGAGCTCAGTTTTGTATGTCACCTATAGGTACTGAGAAGCATTTCATTTTTTCAGAAAGTGAATAAAGGGAATACAGGTATCTTAAGGGAGTCTGAAGCTCTGACTCAGCTCCAGCCTTGTGCTGGCAGCTGGGAAACCTGCTTCTGCATGAGAGAAGAGTTCTTTCAGGTTGGATATTAGGAAATTTCCTCTCAGAAAGAGTGGTCAAGCATTGGCACAGGTTGCCCCGGGAGGTGGTGGAGTCACCATCCCTGGAGGTGTTCAAGAAACATGTAGACCCGGGGACATGATTTAGTGGGAATGGTGGTGATGAGTCAACAGTTAGACTAGATTATCTTAAAGGTCTTTCCCAACCTTAGTGATTCTGTGATTCTATGATTCTTCATGTCCTTGTGCATGCTTACGCGGTGTTGATACAGAATTTGTTATGTACCTCTTCCAAAGAAACAGCTTCATACAATTCAACAGTGTGCATATCTTCAAGCTCTTCTTCACAACTCCAAAAATCGTACTTTTTCATTTTAGAAGGAGTTGATATGGTAAACACAAAACTCAGTTCCAAGAACTGGAAAGAGTGAATGATTGTACATCCGAATTTCCATGATTTAATTTGTCCTGGAGAGAGATGCTGAAATACCTACAGCCTGGTTATGAAAAAGACCTGTCATTAGCTCCCATAAATCTTACACATTGGTGGAACAACCCTGTCGGCCGTAACAAGTGAAACAGCAGAAAAGCCTGGTCAGGCAGATGGCTTTCATTTTCTGCATCTGGGTTACCTAAAGTCTGCACTGCTATTGGAAAAGAACACTGTAATGTCAAATGGGATTGTTTGTTGGGAGCCAGCACAATGTTTGAGCAGTGAACTTCTGCTTCTTTAGTAGGACAACAAAAACTATGTCTGAACTATTTGCTTATTCATTCCCATTTACAATCACTGCAGCAAGCCAACCTGGAGGTCACCCACACAAAATTCTTTGCTTGTGTGCTCTTGGCCTCTAACAAAGACTATTCATGAATTTTAACAAAGCAGAGACTAAATTATGAGAATTTAAATGATACCAGCAAAGATTTTGTTTCAACTACCACAAAACACTTCTTAGATTGCCACCAAATGAGTCTAATCATTCTGCAGTAAATCCACACTTGATTTATAGACATGCAACTGGGAACCAAATTGACCTAAATGTGTGCGTGTTTGCATCACAAAGCCTGTAAGCCTGTAATTCGGTTAGCTACTAAGACTGGCTCCAAGGGACTGAATGTCTGGTGTGGGATCTCTTAGTTGGGTGTTTTAGGTAGTTCATATATAATTAACATGTAAGATGACAAAGCTCTGCTGTACCTGGAACAAGGGAGAAAAACGGCCTCACTTAACTCTGTTATGCAAGTGTACATATGACTCTGCAGTCACTTCTGAAGGACTGTGGCATTCTGCAGGTGGTCGTGGAGTATCTCATCATCAAGGCATTGCTGAGAAGACAAACGTCCTTAAAGGCAAATGTAGTTAACAGCACGATGGGCTGCCGGGCAGACAGATGACATGAGCAACTAGAAATGAGTAGCTGCTGCAGTGACACATCCCCCTTGACACAGCCTTTCTAGCTCAGGATGAGTGTACCCTCCCTGCATGTTCAGGGAGCTCTAATTGGAGGCTATCTCCACATCTCCGCTTGTCTTGATGCAAGAAGTGTACGTTTTGGAAGCTAGTCTGCTAAATTTTTTAAGATCCCAGCTGGATTCACATTAACTTGCAAATAAATATATTTGCCATGTTTCCAGGCTCATAAATAGTTGACCACTTTGTGAAAAGCTCTTAGTTTCACTATAATCTATTCAAGCAAAAAGATCTGTGAAAACAATGGTCTGCAAGCTGTTCCCATCATACAGAGCACTGTGGCTAAGTGGGTGCTGTTTGTGCTTACATGGAAGTGTAGCAATCTCTACGTGGTCTCAAAACAAGTGCATTGTGCAAGGCAAGGCAAGGTATTTTTGACTCCATTAGAAACTTCTAGCAACTTCAGGAGCCATTAAAATCCATCTCCTTGGGAAATAGTGGGAGCTGACATCCATTTCCATAATGGCTTGTAAATAAGAATGCAACAACTTTTATGAACGTGTTTGTAACTTCTGCCAGTGTCTCCAGTCCATCTGGGTTCTTTGGGATCTTGCTAGCCAGGTGTACTAGGTCTGGCAGGGAGGAACTTAACATTCTCCATAGCAGCCCATATGGTGCTGTGCTTTAGATTTGTGGCTGGAAAGTGCTGGTAACACATCAGAGTCTTGGCTGTTGCTGAGCAGAGATTGCACAGCATTAAGGTTTCTTTCTTTCCTATTCTGCTCACCTCAGTCGGTGAGTTGGCTGTGGGCAAGGGGCTGAAAGGGGGACACAGCCAGGACAGCTGACCCCAGCTGCACAGAGGGGCATTCCATGTAATACAGCTTCATGTGCAGCAGGAAAAGGAAGAAGGGATGTTCATGATTACGACATTTGTCTTCCCAAGCAACTAACACAGCTAAACATGCTGAGGCCCTGCTTTCCAGGAAATGGCTGAACACCTTCCTGACAGTGGGAAGTAGTGAATAAACACATTTGCTTTGCCATTGCCTGTTACTTTTCCTTTCCCTATTAAGCTGTTGATCCGCAAGTCTCCTCACCTTCCTTGTGCTTTCTCCCCCTCCCATAGTGAGGCAAGTGAGTGAGCAGCTGGGTGGGAGCCCAGCTGCTAACCAGGGTCAGCCCACATTGGTCCTTTTCCACACCCAGCATGGGGCTCAAGACAAGTTTTAATTTGAGCATGCTGTAGGTGCTACAGTTGTTAACCAGCAGGCTCCTGTGCTGGAAACTTGCTGAGACTTGCTTGCTTTTCTCTGAACTAAATCCAGGGCTTGTGAGTGTCTGCTTTGAGCTTTTGCTATTTACTGTGGTGCTTAACACTTTATTTTGCTGTACCTGGGGACCTTTTGATAAAAGCAATGGCCATGTGCTGGGGCTGCCCCATGCCCTGGCATTGATGGTTCTCCTGTGCTGCGTGAGATACCTTATGGAGAAAATGAGAGATTACACCTCCTCCTTCTCCTTCAGAATACTCTGCTGCATAGACTCACAAGTTTCTTCTACACCTCACATACAGCTGTGGTTTAACAGGACAGGTAGCTCAGCACCACACAGCCTTTCACTTACACCCTGCCCAACCCCAGTGGGAAAAATCAGGGAAACAAAAAAATTAGAACTTCTAGGTTGAGATAAAGACTATTTACTAAGACCAAAAAAAAAAAAAAAAAGGAATTAAAGTAGTAATAGTAATGATAATTAAATATACACATATTTACCAAACAAGTGGTGTAGAAATGGTGTAGAATGCAACTGCTCTCCAACTGCAGACCAGTGCCCAATCAGTCCTCAAGCAGCAGCTGCCCACCAGCCAACTCCCCCTGAGCTGTATAGTTTTTTCACATGGAATGAACTACTCTTCTGACCAGTTCAGGCCCATCATCCTACTTTTGTTCCCTCCCAGCTCCTCATGCTCCCAGCTCCCTCACTGGCAGGACAGTATTAGAAAATCTGAAATGTTCTTGGTTCTGTACAGCTCTGCTCAGCAACAACTAAAATGTTGATGTGTTATCAACGTTGTTTTTCCCCCAAAGCCAAAACATAGCATCAGATGAGACACTATGAAGAAAATCAACTCTGTCTCAGCTGAAATCAGGACAATGGTGCTTGATCAGAGCATCTAACACAGCTGGCTCGTTGCTGTGTGTGTGAAACTTGGCCTGGCCCTGGTTTAAGAATAAACAATTTGATGGTGAGGTGACAAAGAATTGTCAAGGTAGGCAGCATGTGGTGTCAGGGTTGGGGTAAATGCCTAGGGTAGTTATCACTTCTAATGCATGCAACAGCTGACACATAAACAAGCACATAATCCTGCTGAATTACCACACCACCTGAAAGAAAGATGGCTTGCCTAACCCTGTGAGATTCAGCAACTCCTATCAATGTTTTGGGGCTTGGCCTGTGCCTATCGAGTCTCTGTCCAGCACCATTTGAAACAGGAGGAAGAAAGGACAGAAGTCACTCAGGAGGAAAAACCACTTGGGCTCTAAGCCTAAAGGAACTGCAAGATGTGTGGAAAGATTACAGCCACAAGCCAAGAGAGTGAATTGCTGCCTAGATGCTCCAGTGTTGGGATATTGGAGTCAACTGTCAAGAGTGAGACTGCAGGGAAGTTTGGGAGCTAGGATCCCTAAGAAGGGGCACTGAGGCTGACAAAGCAGTTGGAAAGTGGAACCCACATCCTTTGGATGTGTTTCCTGTTGCCTGTGAAAGCTAGTTACCTTCTCAAGGAAGATATGGTACACTGCCCAGATAAGAAGACTGCCATTCATGTGTCTCATGCTTGAGGGAATAAACTATGGCAGAGATAGTCTAAAGTGCATTGGAAGTTAGCAGACCACCAAAGACCTGGATCCATATAGCAGAAGGTGATACATGGTACAACAATTTAATATGCCAACATCCTGGTAATTATGCATTAGCCAGACTGAGCCACTAACCATGCAACAACTGTCCTAATGGCTCCAGCAGTTCAAATGGAGGAAGGAAGGGAGGGTGCAAAGAGGATGGAGCAAGGCTTCTTTCAGTGGTGCCCAGTGCCAGGACAAAAAGTACTGGACACAAACTGGAACACAGGAGGTTCTGAACGCCAGAAAACACTTATTTGCTATGCACTGGAACAGGCTGCAGAGAGAAGTTGTGGAGTTTCCTCCTTGGAGATCTAAACGTGGTGCCATCTGGACATGGTGCCAGGCACCCTGCTCTGGGTGTCTCTGCTAGAGCAGGGGTTGGACCAGATGGACCCAGCCTCCATCATCCTAAGAAACTGTGAACCCAGCACTGAAGTTTTGTTCCCTAATTTCTATATCAGAATTGTAGTGCCTTCAACCACAAGCAGAAGCTACATACTGACTTTTCACAACAGTGAGATGTTCACACAGAATTTGAATTTCTGAGTACTACAAGAATGCAAAGAAGCAGCAACAACAGCTCCTGTTGATATAAGTCAGCATGACTATATGGGCTGCAGCAACTCCATTGATCAAGGGCAATGCAGGGGAATGGGAAATGGGGGCTGTGGCCAGTCCTTAACACTTCATCTCTGCTGCTCCTTCCTGGTCTCTCTGCCCCTACTTCATGCAAGTCCTTGCCATGGGATGCCATCCATCCTTCCCCACCTGATCCTACATGGGCTTCCCACAGGCTGCAGCTCTCCAAGAACTGTTCCACCACAGGGCTCACCCTTCACACACTGTTCTGCGTGGTGTCCGAGGGCTGTAAGGGGACAGCCTGTTCCACCATGGGCCTCTCCTGGGCCTCAGAGAACTGCTGCACTGCACCTGGAAGCACCTCCTGCCCTCCTTCTGTGCTGACCTTGGGGCTGCAGGGCTGCTTCTCTCCAGTTTCTAACCCCCCTCTCCCAGCTGCAGTTGCATAGCACTGTTTCTCTCTCTTCAATGCTCTCCTAAAGGCACATCCATCATCACAGAGCAGCTCTACCCAGTGGTTGGTCCCTGTTGATGCAGATAGGGCTGCTCTGCCCTGACATGGGGCAGTGCTGGGTTCTGCTCACAGAGTCCACTCCTGGAGCTCCCATGCTACCAAAACCTTGCCACATAAACATAATACAGTTTCCAACAACATTATTCCAGACACTGACAAAGAAGAAAGTCAACAGAGTGTCACTAATACCAACCAGAGCATCACAGGCTATCTGTCCACTGCCCACACTCCATCTACGTAAATGAAATTTGCTAAGATTTATCTAAGTCTCATGTAACTAAATTAATCATAAAGAAGAGTGATCTATCCTACCACACGCTCCTTTTGCCCCTCCTCGTGTATTTATTCCAGAGTAATCTCATTTGCTGGAAATTCGCTTGTCTAGCTGTAAAATAGACAGATCAGTACTCAAGAAGGTAGAAAGCTTTCCATAAAATATGGTTCTGTGAATTCTTTTATATGAGGAATATACACTCTATTTTGTTGTTAATGACAATTCTGCACTGGCATTATTCTGGCATTCTGCACTGAGATAAAATCTCAGTATACTTCCAAATCATAATTTAGTTCATAAGCTCCAGTGAGCTCAAAACTAGTGGAATGCACAAGCCCTTCCCTGTGGATTTTCAGAGGAGCTTAAGCTGCTCTGGAGAGCTGCTAGGTTTAAACAACCTGTCTGCGAAGTAGCTTGGGCAGATGAGAATGAAATTCTGTCAGATGCTTGATAGCAAAATGCTGAAGCACACCAGCCCAGTTAGCAGCCAGCAACGGTGCAACTGCCTTTGCAACACAAGATAGAGCCAGAGCAAGACTTGTCCTGAGCTGTGATTGGGAAAAGAGACTGATGCTGTGAAAATCTCACATTCCTAAATATATACCAACCAATGCTGACTTGATTAGAAGACAAGACAATAGCAAGTGTCTTCTAGACTATTACCTTTGCCTCCCAAGCTGTGTCTTGCACACTGGTGTTGTTCAGCATGGCAAGGGAGATATCAGAGCCGGTTCTTCTTGCAGCAAAGCTCCTAGCAATACTCTCACCTCGTGAGGTGGTTTGGGCTGAGCGCACAGCCCCATCGCCAGCCCGTCTGGTTGTAGGTTGCTGCCCTCCTATGGCAAGATGAGACAGCTTCGCTTATCTCCAGAGCAGCTGTGCATTACTAAACAGAACTGAGTTCAGTTACCAATACCTGCTGTGAGAAATTACAGCTTCCAAATGCACAATTTGCAGGTTCATGGTTCCCCTGAAGTAGAAAGGTGGACTCAGCAGAAACACACTCAGCCTTTCTGTCCTGAGAGGAATCCCTCTGCAGCTGGAAAGCACTGCTTGCTGCTGAAGGAGTGGCTGCCAGCCTGAGCCTTAGTTGACATTGGTAGTGCTGAGCAGTGATATCCCAACTGAGAGGTCGTAAATTCAGGGCTCCTCTCCTTCAGTGACAGCTTTTTGTTGCTATTGTTTTTCTTTCTCACATCTGTAGTTCGGCAGCACAGAGTTGTTGACTTGGAAACTTGGTGTCTTAAATCAGGCTAGGCTTGTTTGAGTATTTCTGCTGAATCCTGAATCTGTTACCATGGCAGAACTGCAGTTAAACCTCAGCATAGGTAGCACATGCTTGATTTCCTCCTCCAGCAAGTTCCTTGGCTGTTTGCCTTCTTTATTACTCTGCTTTTGATAAGTGCCACTGGTAGCAGTGCTGCCTACTCCAGCTATCCCATAGACATCTTATTTCCATCTTCATTCTCATCCTAAAAGCCCTCCGAATGAAAGTCACACACTGAAAGTGGAAACACCTCTGGATACATTAAGATTCTGCCACCTGGCTCTTACAAAAGAAACAAGGCAGGATCAAACTGCCACGTAACAGTCCACTGAAACGACCCTTTCACTGAACGGAGACAAACAGCTCATGAAGCCAGCTTAACAGCACAAGGGACCTCCGAGCGGCTGGAAACCAAGAGGTCATTCATTTAAAATGGCTTATTATAACCAGAGAGATTTTTCTACCCTGACAGCCTAAATGCTTATGTGCACTGCATTGTAACATCTGGGAGGGCATCAGGCTTCTGAAAAAGCACAGAAGGAGTGTTCAGACATCCCAGAGTTGCTGATGGCTATTGAAAAATATATCTTTTTTTATCCAACTTATATTATGGTTCTCAAAGTTTACTATTTCTGATAGAACCTTTTATTCAAAGTACCATAAGCAATCTTCTTTTTTGGTCAGCATATTTATTTTAAGATGCACTTTCAGCATCCTTGGGCTTCTACAGTAAAACAGATGTCTGAGAGCATCTAAAGCATTTTACTGTGCCTAGTGTAAACTGAAAGAGAAGAATTCCATTTTGCAAATATACTCTGAGGCTGTGAAATCTGGATTTTGCTCTGGTAGGGAATGAGAACCGGCTGCAACTTGAAAGCTTCAGAGTTCAAATGCACAAGGATCCAGAGTTGCAGTTTCATCTTTCAGAAAAAAATGGAGCTATGTCTTGTTTTTCATGTGATGCTGGGGATGTTTGGACATATGCAGAGCCTGGCTTACAGAGGCTGGCTGTGGCAGTGATCTGAGGCTAGAGTAAGTGCAGGTTAGAGAGCAGGGAACACCAGGCTAAGCTGAAGGTTGGACTAGATAATGTCCATGGGACCCTGCCAACCCCTACAATTCCCTGTTTCTGTGAAATCAGAAGCAGTTCATACCATCCAAATGCAGCTGGGAGAAAATAAGGGCCCTCAGCTTCTGCACAGATCTCTCCATCACAAGTCTTTACTCCATACGTAGGCATTTAAGTCCATGTGTAAGAGACATTCTGGGCTGTTTTCTTTCCCCAGAGCCTGTCTTGTGATTGTGTGTGAAGTCAATATTCAGCTTTCATGTCACTACATCCTGTATTTTTGGTAGATGGAAATGCAGCCTGCAGAGCTGATCTTGGCCTGTTAACACTTCTTGTGCAGATGTTTCATGTCTGGATGTATACAAATCTGAACTGCTCTGAATTCTGTTGTAGACAGCCTGCCTCTTCTCTGTGTTCTGCCTTCCCACAAGTAATTTTGGGCTGAAGGAAGGCAATATGCAGACAACACCAAACGGTGTGGTGCAATCAACATGCCTAAGAGACAGGATGCCATCCAGAGAGATCTACACAGCTTCAGCAGTGGGCGCAGGACAATCTCGTGAGGTTTAATGAAGCTAAGTGCAAGAGCAACCCCCACTATCAGTACACACTGATACAACCCTGCCAAAAAGACCTTGGGGGTCATGGAGGATGGGAAGCTGGACATGAGCCATTTAAGATCAGGCTGGATGGGGCTCTGAGCACCTGATGGAGCTGTAAACGTCCCTGTTCCTTGCAGGGGAGTTGGACTGGATGATCTTTGAGGGTCTCTTCCAGCTCAAATGATTCTGTGAATACTAATGTTCTTACAGAGAACGTCTTTGATAATCCCTCCTGTACGCTCTCATTACTGCTTGGCTTGGTAAAAGGTCTGCCTCACTGAAAATTCTGCATAAGTGCTCTCTGGGGCACACTGGAAGCACTGACTGGCACACCTTCCCAAATTCTGCATAAGTGCTCTCTGGGGCACACTGGAAGCACTGACTGGCACACCTTCCCAGATTCCCAGACATGCCTCTACGATGCTCCGTCAGACTAACAGCACACACACAGTGCTGGCCAGGTGGTCTCAAGGCTCTTCTCCATGCCTTAGAAAGACACAGACGCAGCATCATTGTGAGCCATTTCAGCTTCAGATGGACCTCATCGGCGTGCACAGCTCAGCAGCAAGGTGAGCTGCCTCTTATTCTGATCTGCACAGTGACACACAGAATGCTTTTCCAGTTCTGGGCTGTGTCAGAGCATTGCTTGCATCTGTGCCCTGTGACACGGGCACCTCTCTGAATATCCCTTCTCCATATATTTCACAAGCAAGGGTGATGGCCAGCGTTTTTTCTTTTCTGAGCCCTCCTCCATCCAGTCTGCTGTGTGTATGCTGTAACTTTGTACGCTCCTCCTGGCACTCAACAGACCAATACTGCTGGCTGGCCTTCATGCCAGAAACCAGGCTGGGAAGGGGTACAGCAGTCCCAACCCCACTCAGAGTGAGTTGCTGCAACTGACAGCAAACTTCAGCCTCTTGAACATCTGTGATGCAGTTGCTGCCGCTAACTAGAACTTCTAAACAACGGGGAAAGGCCCAGCGGCCGTGCTTCGGGTGGTGCCTCCACCAGGGCAATATGGCGGCCGGAGCGCTTTCCTGTGACAGCGAGAAGCCGCCGCGTGCCCATGCGCGGCCCCTCCCCTCTCTCTGCCTACGCGGCGCCACCGCCCACAAGCCGCGCCTCTCTCCACCACCATGAACTACACTTCCCAGCATCCTTCGCGGGCCCGGCCGGAAGAGCGTTCCGGCGGCGGTTGCGTAGTGGGTGAGGCGGGCTGGGTCGGACCGGAAGCGGGGTGCTCGCACCGCACTGAGGAGATGACGGGTGGCGGGCACAGCGCCTCGCTCTTCGGGCGGGTCGGTCGTGCCTGGCCGGGCCCGTTCTCCGCCTGGGTCCCGCAGCCGCCTCGGGCGCTGCTGTCTCCACTTCCTCGGAGAGGTGAGAGGCGCCGGAGGGCCCTGTGTGTCCTGCTGCGAGCACGGCTAAATATAACCTCCTTGTTTAAGAGATAAGGAGTTTCCAAACAGCAGGTTAAGGGAGAGAGCAGCAGTGAGTGAGGTGCTGAACGGCTTCTTGTTGCCCTGCAAGCTTTATTATGATGAAAGAGATAAAAGTTACCGATGATAAACCATCGAGTTTAAGCTTAAAACACGTGTTGTTGCTTCCAGGTCTTGCTGCCACACACCCTAGGAAATCGTATGATGTGAGAAGAGTTGAAATCACTCCCCCGGAGCAGAGGAAGGTAACTTTTGACACTCATGCCTTAGTGCGGGATCTGGAAACACACGGTAAGTCATAACTGTTAAATAGTCATGGAATCACAGAATGATAGAATGGTCTGGGTTGAAAAGGACCACAATGATCATCTGGTTCCAACCCCCTTCTATGTGCAGGGTCTCCAACCACCAGACCAGGCTGCCCAGAGCCACGTCCAGCCTGGCCTTGAATGCCTCCAGGGATGGGGCATCCACAGCCTCCTTGGGCAACCTGTTCCAGTGTGTCACCACCCTCTGTGTGAAGAACTTCCTCCTAATATCTAACCTAAACCTCCCCTGTCTTAGTTTAAAACCATTCCTCCTTGTCCTATCACTATCCCCCCTTGTAAATATTCCAAAGGAAATCTTTAAGTACTGTTACTGTGAGTGTGATCAATTATCCCCATAGCAGTACTTTGCTATGTTTTGGAAGCCTCTAGCAGAGGCTGGTGAAGGAGAAGCATGTGGTCTGTAACCATACAGGCTGTTACAGTAAATTTGCCTCATTTGTAGCTGTAGATTTAGTTTATATTGCATCTTCCCTTCAAAGAACATAATGCATTTAACATTCTTTCCTAAGTTAATGCAGTCCCTGAGCTACTGTATGTTGGTCAGTTAGTACCAAAACCATCCTTTCTTAAGGAGTTTTGAAAGTCCACTCATTATGTAGAATATTTGTGTACACAGAACCTGACCTCAGCTATGTTGGCTTGATGCCTCCTCAGTTCTTTTGTGGGAAGAAGGAATGAACATTTCATCTCTCATGTCACTTAACATTATGTATTCCCCCTCATTCCTTCTCAAACAGTTGAGTTCTAGCTCAGTGAATTTTGCCAAGCAATTGTTTGACAGTGGACGTCCCACGGATTTGAATAATGACATGATGTTGGATCTATTTTGTTCTCTACTCTTTTTTTTTTTAAGTAATTCCTGTTCCTAATTTAAGTAATTGGTTTGCTGTACTGATCCCTTCCAAATATTGAGCTGATATCTTCAACAGACTATCAGTTCTCTGTTAGAATTCCAAGATCTCTATCCTAAGTGGCAGCTGGAATTCTATCCAGTCAAGGCTAGGACTTTTTCCCCTGTGAAGTTCTAATAGTAGAAGTACACAGAAGACACCCAATAGTCCACTAATAAGGTTTGTTGTTGTTTCTTTGTGTTTTAATGCCTGTCAGACTTGTCAGCATGTAGTTCCCTACACATCTTCTGGAACTGTTTCTAAGAACTGTTGATGTATTTGCCACTTTCCTTTCCTCAGGCAGCCAAGACAGCTTGTTAGATGTTTCTTGTCCCAAGTACTCATTCAGCTATTTCTCCTTGGTGGTCCTTTAGAACTCAAGATGAAGTCTGATGCTGGTGTGCTGTTGTTACTGAGTTTGTTAATTTGTTCTGTAACTGCTACAAACACGTCAGCATCACAGTGACAGGGCTCTGAAGGTAAAACCTGAACATTCCACAAAACTGAGAGATGCTTTTAAAGTCTGTCAAACTTACTGCAGGCAGTTTTCAGTCTCAGGTCTCTTACATATATGGATTTCTCCACGTTTTCTAAACTTCCATGTAGGAAGGACAGTTCCTAACGAATGAAACAGCACAAGCCCAAGTAACCCTGAAAACGTGGGGAAACTGAAGCAATACAATCACACCTCAGTGGAAGGAAACTCATAAATTTTGCATAGTTTTTTTAGTAATGCAGTCTTGCAAGGCTTGATAATTCCAATAATTCAGAAGAGATCAGCATCATATTTCTCTAAATAGCTTAATTTAAAAGCAGTTTTCAATGAGAAGTTAATTGATCCCAATTTATGAAATGGAGCAGTTGAAATATAACAGTGAGATTGCTGGAAATAAACCTTTAGCACAGAATCAGATTTGGCCAATTTGACAGCTGATTCTTTTCAGTTCTCTCCCTTTAAATGCTCCAAAATTGCACCAAGCTACCAACAAAGTGCAATTTTTATCTTCAGCAAGCAAAAATCATGCAGTCTGAATTCATTCTGCAAGCAATGGATGCAACAGTCTTTAAATCAGTTTTGCATGTGCTTGTATCTTTGTAGAAAAATTTCCATATGTGCAGATTTGTCTTTCAGTTTTATTATTTTACAGGGTGCATGCCTGGTAGCTCAAGTTAACTTGGATTTTTAATAGAATTTGCAAAAGTTCATTCCAAAGCAAAATGGTACTGAATTATTCTTAGAATGCATGAGGAGATTCGCGTACAGAAATCAGTTACTGCCATCAGCTGAGTGCATCAGCTATCTCAGTATATTTAAAGCTAATGGCCTTCAGATTCGTGCAGCTTTAAATCTGCTGTTTTTTGCCTAATGACATCCTCCCATGACCTGCTCCTTACTGCCAGTTCTCAGGAACTGTGTGACTTCCCACTTGCTGCTTTAGATAGGAACAGCACTTTAGTGTCGCATTTGTTATGCACCTCTTGCCCTTCACCCAGCTCTCTGACATTGCCCAAACTTGTCATCCTTTAACTGCTTTTCAGGCTTTGCCAAAGAACAAGCAGAGACCATCGTGTCAGCATTAATAACCCTCTCAAATGTCAGCTTGGAGACAGTCTATAAGGACATGGTTACCCAGGCTCAGCAGGTAACATTTATTTATGGTATGTACGCACACAGTATTCTATAAATATAATGTATAAATGTAGCACGTGTTTGCATATTTAAAAGACAAGAGAGCGACTCTCCATAATGCCATCAATTCCTTTCTGAGATGGGTTTCTCTGGGTCTCAGGGTGATACTGAGAATGTAAATATCTCCCAGAAGTGCTTTTTGGAGGTGGCCACATGGTACAGAAGTAATACAGAGACTGCTTCATTAGAGCTCTGATATGAGACCAAACTTCAAACTGTGCTTTTGCAGCAGTTGAGAGCAGAAGAGAAATGCAAGGAAAGTGCATTGTATTTATCCTATTTCTCTATTCATAAACTGAAAGCAATCACTGGAACTGCGTCATGATTTTACTCCTGCATTTCAGCCTGTTAAGTTACATCTACTGTAACAGCAGAAGGTGGCTGGCATGTGGGCTTAGGCACCACCATGTGGTTATGCAGTGTTAAACAGTTACTGCAGCCCTCAGCAACTATCACTGTCCTTGCCCAGGCCTGACTTAGGTGAAAGGTTAGACCCAGGAGCCATTCCCACAGAGCACAGTGGACAGAGGAAGAGATTTTAACCTTCTAGCTATCACCTGTGGCATGTCACTTGCCCCCAGGGACAGCAAGCAGGCTGTGACTTGCTTGGTTGCTTGTGTACACCTGGCTGCTTGCTCTGCACTGCTCAGTAGCTCAGCCTGTGCTCAAGCAAAGCGTCCAATTGTCTCCTTCATTTAGAGTCAGGTGTGTGATTGTACCTGAAGGCAGTGAATCAGTTCAGTCGCGTGGCTCTTCCTTCTCCTGAGGTGCTGACAAGTTCTGTTTTAACACACTCCCAAAAGAAAAAGAACTTTAGCATCCCAGCCAGCATCATAAAGCTTCGGTGCACAGTAATGGTTTTAATAATTAGTCAGGAAGGCAGTGCAAGCTGAAATAACGTGCCATTCTTCTTCAATGAGTTAATGCAATTAAGTGTTCACTGCTGTTTTATTTAAACTGTGGGCTCCTGCTTTCAGATTTTTACCTTACTGGCATTTATGCTTAATGGAATTTTTCCTGTGAGTCTCAAAAAGAAGACAAGAAGTTGTGTCTTTGTTTCTTCCATCAAAGCAGAAACCTTTCTGTTTGGGCAACTGATTACATATACAAGAAAAATCTGTATGGAATTATATTAGGTAGAAACACCATTTTTATGGTGCATTCAGTGACCACGCTGAACATCTTTAGATGGGATGAAGAGAGGAACCTCCTTGGTGTAAATGGCTCTGAAGTTCTTCCAGAAACAGTAAAAACTTAATTGTGTTTAATGAAATACAGTCAGACCTCAGTGGAAGTAGAGGCAGAGGAATTTAGTTCAGCATAGGATCTGAGAAATATTGTTAGCTAGAAACAGACTCACAGATTTGTCACTGTCCATGCTGAACAGCAGGGAAACTTTCTTCCACCAGTTAAAAGAGTATTGCCTTCAAGATTCTGAACTATTCCATTTCTTCCTTAGTTTTCTTTATTTTTTTAACTCTAGCTTATAAAAGCTGTTTCTTTTGGAGAGTCTCCCCATCTTTATGCTTTGCTGCAGTTTATTTCCTAATTTGAGTCCTAAAAATCCCTTCCTTTGCTTATCAGACAGTTTGGAACTTAACCATTGATTTATTTTATTGTTTCCAAGGAAATAACTTTGCAGCAGATCATGGCACATCTGGACTCCATTCGAAAAGATATGGTCATCCTGGAAAAAAGTGAATTTGCAAACTTGAGAGCAGAGAATGAGGTACTAGTAAATCCTTTTAATTAAGCCATCAGTACCCTAAAATATACCAGTATTTCCCCAGTGCACATTTTTGGTGGTACAGAATATTTGATGTCATCTTCTGTATTACTCAAGGGTGATTCTTGTAGTCTTGTTGCCATTAACCATTCAATCCAGGGAGAGCAGTCAGGCATTTCTGTTAATTAAACTGGTGACTAAGATATGTTTTAGTTTTGCTGGACAGCATTTTGGTGTTTTTCTCCTGTCTTTGGTCTCAGAATACAAAGCTATGATTTTGAGCAAAATTCTGAGCGGATGATATCTGACTGTTTAAATAGAGCACTAGTTGGGGTATTTAGTTGGAAACACATTGCTCTGTTGGGAAAAGTTACAGAACAGTAATCACAGAAATGCAGTAGTAACACTTGCAGAGCTGATTTGTCTGGTCAGCAGTTTTCTGAAGTTATAAAATCTCTTTCCCTTCTCTGTTCCTAGAAAATGAAAATTGAACTAGATCAAGTTAAACAGCAGTTAATGGTAAGTAAACAGCAAGTAGGTATACACTCATCTCAGGGGAAGAATATAGTTATTTTCATGATCTTTATTTGCTTTAAAGAATGAAACCAGTAAAATCCAAGCTGACAGCAAGCTAGACATAAACCTAGAAAGGAGCAGAGTGACAGATATGGTAAGCTGACCTATGAAGATACTGTTATGAGTTTGGTGTCATCTTCCTTCGCTACAGTTGTGATTTATCTTTTATCTGTAGTTTACAGATCAAGAGAGGAAATTGATGGAAGCAACTACAGAGTTTCATAAAAAAGTAAGGATTGAGTTCACTTTATATTGAGCAGGATACAGTTACAATCCAGATGTTGTGTAAACACAGAACTTCTGTGAAAGTTAATAGCTGCCTGCCTGTGATAGAACCTGTGTGTGTTGTACATGTTTATGGGATTTGTGTGTGGGATTTGCACTAAACACCATCCAAGCAGGTGACACACAAACCTCATCTCTCACTTCCGGACTTGTGCAGTCTGTTCTAGGTAGAGTGTGTTCTGCCACGCTGCCCGTTCTGGTGTTAACCAGTGTCTCGCTCCGATTTATAGGAGGGAGATGAGGTTCTTGTATTATCTGTATACCCGGCGTGAGATTAAGAAACAACAGTTCAAATGTTGGTCCAACCAGTTTATTATAATCCTAATCAGGGAGATGGGGAAGGGAAGGAGGGCGATAGAAAAGAGAGGAAAGAAGCAAGAATTGCAAAGAGAGGAAAGAAGCAAGAAGTGCGTAAAGCGGGGATAGTCACCACCAGCGGTCCCGTTGCACGGCGTTTTGATGGTCCGAGGTAGAAGCAGCGGGGAGGGGAGAGAGCAGCAGCGTGGCCGGCCTTGGGCAGCAAGCAGGTGGCAGAAGGAAGTCGCAGAGCCGATCCAGGAGGAAGCAGCAGGACTCAGGTAGCAGGCCCAGGGGAGTCCGCCTACACGAAGGAATTTTGCAGTGAGGAATAATCTGATGGCAGACACCAGGTTTTCGGTTCCTCCTTTTATCCTCCTTTTCCTCCTGCCTATGTGACATCCCTTGCACTTGAGCAAGAGTCATGTGAGTATCCCCCGAGATGGCCATCATCCTGAGGTAAGTCCACACAAAAGACTGTTTCACAGCTATTTAGCTGCAGCTCATCTCTCTCTCCTTGCCCCTGGCCTCGTCCATCAAAGTTCTCCAGACAAAGGATTTCACAACCTTTGCCCAGGACTTGCCTGGACTCAGACAAGTCCATCTGTGTCCCCAGCAAGCTTTGAGACACTGATGTTAACAGAATAATATCTTAAAGCCAGTGAGCTGGTTGGTCCTAGCAGAGACTGTCTGGGTGCCTGTAGCCAAGCGACAGTTTCAGGGGCTGGGAGTCCTCAATACCTCCTTGAAGGCATTGCAGCCTGATGCTGCTGAGGAACTTTGCCCATTTTCAGCATCAGCTTCGTTTTCTTGGATAAGGTGGTGATTTCTTAGACCTTTGTTTGGCAAAAATTTAGGGATGCTATGAAGACATAGTAGAATGTCTTCCTTAGGAGGCACGTAGCATATCACAGGTAAAATTCAGATCGTACTTATTTTTCTCTTTTTTTGTCTTCATCTTTAATATACTTGCCTGTGGTATTAAGTGTTGCTCTGTGACTTTTGAGATCATTTACTAATTACATATGTTGTCCAATATGTTGGAAATTTCTCTTTGTTATTGCTCATAGCACAATATTCCTGTTTGGTTTTGCAAACTGGACAGAGCTTGAGAACATTGTCAAATTATATGCTTTCTTTTAACGTTTCAGGATTCGAATACCAACAGCATTATTTCAGAGATCAGTAATAAAATTGACACTGAAATAGCTTCTTTAAAAACACTCATGGAATCAAATAAACTCGATACGATACGTTACTTGGCAGGTATGTGATGGGCACGAGGGTGAGTACCAGGGACTTAATTTGGACATGCAAAGTTCAAGAGTTATTCAACATTATGTGCAAAGTGAATTCCAAAATTCAGCAAATTGGGTGTCACATCTGATGTGTTAGCTTCTCATTTTGTTCAGTGGAAAGCCTGTTTAATTACATTTAATTTAGACCCAATACAGCCATCTCTCCTGTAATACCATTTCTGGTAGATGGGCAAGGGCAGTAAAAATTACTGTAGTCTGCTGTGCTCTGTGTTATCCAATTCAGTTCTTCAGAAGCATTTCTGATAAGATGGTTCTGCAGGCTGCTGAATTTGACCTCCCACCTCGTTGTGTAGGCAGTGCTACTGTGGAGGATACCACATCTGAAACAAGTCATTGCTTTCCATTCTGTTTGCAATTAATTTCCTGTATGCAGAACATGATACAATTTAACATTCATCTAATTATTACTACTTTTGTTCTTTTAACAGCTTCGGTTTTCACTTGCTTAGCAATAGCACTGGGATTTTACAGGTTCTGGAAATAGTTCTAAACTGAATGACTCCATTAAATACAGGTGGAGAAAAGGCCAGCCAGGCTGCATCTGCCAAACCATCACATCCGTGCTGTAGGTCACTGTGCTACCTCCAGTTTTTATATTCTTGTTCTGATTATTGTGAACAGTGTTTTCTGACTGTGTAACACTAACAAATGAAATAATATGAGGGAGAAGTTGGCAAATAATAGTAATATTTCATTATCTCCTATTGAATAATGTATATATTTCAAAAGACTTTGTATATTAAATCAGAAAGTGTTTCCTAATGGGCTTCAGAATCAAGTTTGTTGTCTTCTAGAACATTGCCAGTACTCTCATCTCTGCTCCAAATGGAAATACTGAACATTCAGCATGCCTGTGGAAATACTGGACTTCTGTTTCTAAATTAGCATTACTGATATGGGAGAATTGCAGCAGGTTCCAAGAGATGCACTGTGATCCAGGCAGTCACCTTACACATAGGAGCTGGGTATTTGTTCCTCTCTTTTTGATGGGTTTGAAACCTGGTTCTTTGGTTATAAATTTTCATAAATATGTATGAAAATATCAAGGTATGTATATAAAATACACACTCCAAGGCCTTTTCTCAAGAATCCTTGTTTTTCTTGAAAAATGGTTTACATAAATTTAAAATCTTGTGTAGAACTAAAATGTTTCTACAGATGTATTTATTTTTAATATCCCTTAAAATTTTTGTAAGCCCGGAGGTCAACAGAAAGGGAGAACTTCATTTCTCCAAGGGGAAGTGCCTTTGTTCTACTGGCTGCAGGCAGCCTGGGACAGATAAGTGCTCTTACCTCCTCCCTTCAAGCAGTGCTGAGTATTCTCAATAAACCTTCATGT
The DNA here is from genome assembly GCF_905368555.1 of Meleagris gallopavo. Lineage (NCBI taxonomy): Eukaryota > Metazoa > Chordata > Aves > Galliformes > Phasianidae > Meleagris > Meleagris gallopavo. The sequence goes on along the minus strand of NC_139404.1, from coordinate 186,811,889 downwards.
ATTTTCTGGGTCTGGGATCTGGTTGTGTCACAGAAGTGCTCCTTGAGAGCAGTCTGTGATGCTGTGGGACTCTTTCAGCTGCAGGTGATGAGCGTCTGCTTATAGCAAGGACTTCTCAGTGTAGTTGCAGAGGCAGGATGCGATGGGTGCATGCCTTCCAAAACTGAAGCAGTCGTATCGGGTACAAATGCCTATGCTTTTAATTTGACTCCTTTTATTTGAAAAATCTTCCTGGTTTAAGAATAAGCACTTTGTGGGCTACAGAGTTTATAATTCTGGATTGTGGAAGGTTTTCAATTGCAGTTCTATTCTGTTTTCAATTGAACTAGCTGGTGTCCTGCAAATTCTTGTATTCTGTGCATGAAATTATGTGTTTAATGTGTACATTTAGGAAAATAAAATGGATTTCTTACATTTGCTATCCGTGAAATTTGAATACAGATGACTGGATTGTAGAAGTGTGGCTTTTATAATGAGCACAGCACTGTTAGTGAGCTGAGGCTGCTTTTTCTGTTATGGATGTGTTAGTGGAATAGGTGTGGGGTGCTGCACAGTCACACATCCATCCTCATACACACTGTAACCATTTCTGGAGTTCTCTGCAAGACACGAGTTGATCTTTGGCACCATTCCTGCATTGGAACAGCAGCAAGAGTGATGGACCAACTCTCATTTGCGGCAGCTCCACACCACCCTCACACACCTTGAAGTCTCTGATCCAGATGCTGGATTTCTCCTTGTCTGGCACAGGGCTTATGTTATTGCTTTGGATGTCCCCCATCTATTGCATGTGCACACAAAACCAGAGTTTTTCACTAACTTTGAAACTTACCACAATTAAGCTTCTCTGGATAGCAAAGGAGAGGACGCATCAGGATTCAAGCACCAGGAAATTAACCTTTACAATACAAGGATTTATAATTGGAATCAAAACAGTCAAAGTATTATTCATGAGAGCCATCCTTATGGCCTGCACAGATTGGCTGGAGATGAAAAGTCAGTTGCCTGGCATCTAACTGCTATTTTGCAAGGACTTACCCTGTGTGCTGTTCTTTGTCTCTGTACCCCGCAGGTCCTGGCTGAAATAACGGGCTTTTTTTTTTTTTTTTTTTTTTCTTCCCCCGTTTCAAGGCAGTAATACCAAACAGACCAGTAGGTGAGGCTAGCTTTTTCGTAGGCTAGGGCCTATGACATTGCTGCAGTTGAATTTTGGAATGTTCCAATTTGCAAAGCTCTTGTTAAACTACCTCAGACACGAAGATAAGCCTTCTTTTTTTTTTTTTTCTTTTTGTTCTTTTTTGTTTTCCTTGCTGCAGTGATTTAGAAATATTTTCTGTCCCAAAGAACTGGGAAAGCAGTTTGATGAACCACAGCCGTTCTGCACCCTCCGCCTGCCAGCCCTGTGTCTGAGGCTCCTTCCTCAGCGCAGCCTCACAAACACTCCTCCATGCCTGCAGGGTGGATTCTTCTTCACTTTCTTTTTCTCTTTGCAGGAAATGGAGATGGGTTCAGGCTCCTGAAACAAAGGACATATTACAGCTATTAAGCAGCAATCGCTTAAATCTGCTGCACCGTAAGACAGGCTTTAAAAATACGATGGTGTGGCTGGGAAAGGTCTGAAAAGCCACCTTTCCTTGTCTCCAAACTTAGCGTGTGAACTTGTGATCTGCTGTCAGATTTGATTAAATATGTGTATGTGTTTTCTGTTTTCAAAGTCAACCTATCTGCACCTGCTTTGCTGTCAGTGGGCTTGATAATTAAGATGACACGAGACCAGTTGTTGAATTCAGCCACGGCACACAGCAATGCTGTATTACAGGCCTCCACCAACTCTATTTCAAGTCTGAGATAAAAGGGGTGAGAATAAACCCATTCTGAAGGAGAGTTCTGATGCAAAAGAGAGATCCTGCAACATGTGTGGTAGCTGCTACGAGCTATGCCAGCTGGGGAATGAGGGGACAGCTCCTGAAATCCCCAATCCAGTCTGAACTGGGCACCAGCTACTCGCCAAGATGAACAGCCAGTCACCATAGAAGCATTCAAGGACCATTCCACTCCCTTTTCTAAATACGGAGAATTCATATTCTCTGCCAGGGACAAAGAGAAACTGATAACCCCTCAGGTCAGGATGCAGCAAAGGCTGCTGCTCACTTCACCGTGCCAAGCTGAAAGCTGTTAACGTATTCACTCAAGTACCACCTCAATCTTAGCGAGGACGCCCAAGCAGCAGGGCTGCCGTCCGTCCCACTAACCAGAGGCAGAGCAGCAGGGCTGCGGGTTCTCCCCCGGCTCTCCCTGAGGCGGCCGATCTCGGCGCGGCAGCCATCCAGCTGGCTCTCCAGCTTTTCCCTCCTGACTCGCTCGGATTCCAGCTGCGCCTCCAGCTCCCTCACGGCCCTGCCAAAAGCAAAGGAGACAAACAGCATCGAGCACATACAGCCGTGCCCAGGCCGCTCCACGCGTGTTTTAAGGAACAGAGAGCAGAAAACAACGCCAATGGAGCGCACTCCTGGCTCGGGCCCCTTTGTAAAAGCTCCAGCGTCGGCTGCTTTGCCTACCATACAGCCAGCTGTGCTCGGCGCTTCTGACCGCGAGGTGGAGACGTGTCCCCGCACAGTGAGCCAGCGCCGGCGGGACGAAACCCAGCTCGGCTCCCAGCAGCAGCTGGCTGCTCTGCACACTTCCTAAAGTGACTGGGTAAGCACACGTGAGGAACGATCAGATGAGAGCCTGCATGACACATACTAAAAGGAAGCTGAAGCATTGGTTGACCCAGTTGCACAGGTTCTCATCAGTCACAGTGGCTATTAAATTAACTGAAATTCCCGGAACTGGTTAGCTGAGATTTAATTCTGATCTATCCCTATGTAACAACAACTGAATCATCTGGAAATGAGCTGGCTCTCCTCTGTGCTACAATGAATTATCAAAGCTATAAAGAGAGGAGACATTTTCAAAATCTGCTAGAAATCCTTCCCATGTGGCAATTCCTGCAATATTAGAGACAATAAACATGTTAAAATAATGGGGTTTTCCAGCATACAAGTAAGTATCTTGGAGTTTACACACAGATCTCTGTAGGTACCCTGAGAAGCACTACTTCAGTTTCAGAAGGCCAATGTGGACCTAGGGATGCTCTCTGGCCTCCACTAATGGCACACCATTTGTGACATTGGTTTGAGGTGATCCAAACATGTAATAGATATGCTCATCTACAGTGACTGAGAACAGCACATAGCCAAATGTTTGACAGGCAGAGGTAGAGTGAGGGATGTCTTCTTGTGCAGGATGACAGCCTGCACAAGCACAAGAAGTATAGAAGATATAGAAGATATAGAAGATAGAAGAGCTATCAATCATTTGTGTTGTACTGCAAGGTTGATCCTCGTGGCAAGAGTCCACAAACGGCCAAAGTCCTTTTCTTTTTAGCCTGGCTAAAGTCAGTAAGTGGAAAAGACAGAGTGGCCAAAGCAATCTGAGGGTAAAGTAGCCTTGAAGAAGGCCTTAAAATGGGACACATTATAAAGTTGACCTTACTTCTCAACCTCCTTTTCATGTTTTTTCATCTTCCTCTCCTCCTCAGTTATTCCTCCCAGCTGTCTGTAGTTGCTGTAGGCAATTTCCAGAAGTTGCTGAAGTTCTTGAATCCTGTGATAGGCTCTTACTGTAACACAGGGTTCACCAGGTAGGTAAAATGCATGGAAACAGCTGAAGACATCCATGCTGAAGTCCAGCAGTATGGGAAACAGCATCACACACAGAGCAGTAACCACACTGCTCAGCAGACACTGAGATACACCTGGCACACAGATACTGAGATAGACCCACACAGCACACTGCTCTCAGAAACAAAGAGCATTCCAGTGTGGTTTCACTGCAGGGATTGTAACAGTGTAACAGTTATGTTCTGACTGTCCTGTACCATCCTTCCTGACCCTCCACAACCTGAGCACTCAGTGTCACAGATATCCTATCAACAAACTCATTCTACAACAGAAAACAAATGTGGCAGTTGGCAGAAATTGTGCAACTAGAAATCCAACACCTTTGGACTGTTCAAATAAGGAGTGAAGTAAGACAGTGCTTACTGCGCGCGTTCCTCTTCTCTGCTTCATCCAGGATTAAGTCTTCTTTGCTGTCTGTACTCCCTTCCACACCATGTCTTTCAAAAAATTTTACGTTGCTTGCATCCAGTTCTTCATCACTAGAGTTACTGTCTCCAGTTCTTTGGGTCAAAAGTTCCACAGCTGCTAGCTGGGCAAATCTGCGCAGAGAATAGTTAACCTACACTGATACAATCCTGTAACCTAGAGACACACAGCCATGTCTCCCACATGAGATAGAAACTGAAACACTTCCTGTTCCCATTTAGAGGACAGAGTTTCAGGATTTGAGGAAGCACTGGTACACAAACTATGAGCAGCAGTCTCCTTTCCACAGTACTGTGCCTCAGTGAAATCTTATTACGACGACTCCCACTTCAGAAATACATTTTGCTTCGTAGGATTTCTCAACTGAATCTCATCAGCAACTACATTATTTTTATTAAATCAAAAATCGACCAGCCTTCTCTAGCTCCCATTTACTTTGTACAGCTGCAGCACACAGGCTCACTATTTTCCTTCTGCAGATCCGTTAGTTTTCATCTTTTATACCTGACCTTGCTCCAAAAAAAAAAAAAAAAGAAGAAGAAGAAAATAAATTTGCAATCCTTTACAGCTACAATGTGGCTTTGCTTATCACTCAGAGCTGTAATTCAAGGGCTGGATTAGTTCTTGCTTCATCACCAAAAGTCAGGAGTAATTACAACAAAGCTGACTAGACATTTAAATAGTAAAATAAATGTTAAAAAAAGACAGATCTACATGGCATGTACTGCTACCTCTTGGCTACATCCTTTGGAGTCTCTCCAGCATCATCTGTAATGTCACAGTCAGCTCCCATTTCAATCAACCACTGTAAGCAATGGATGTGCCCTTGTCCTGCAGCTGGGAGAAGGAAGGTGCATGCAAGTCAGCCATGGACAAATGCAGCATTTTAAAGTTCCTACATCCCCCTTCTGCTATGGTTTAACATGCAAGATGTTGGGTTCACCAAGACTACAAAGGAGAGAGACTATTTCAGAGAAGGATATATTTCAAGATGCTCAAGTCACTTGGGTACACCCCATTTTAGAGAAGATCATGTAGAGTGGGTTTGTGGCTTTTTCTGGTCTCTGAAATGTATCTGCAGCTCTTTCTGTACATGAGCTAAACTAAATGTTCTCAGTCCCTGCATCAGCAGGGCTACTGCCCACACTGCATGGCCCCTAGTAATGATGTCTCACATATGGAAGATGCTCCTTGGCATTGCTAGCTGAAACCTGCAAGCCTTTTTCTTAAGTAAATCTGCCTCTGACAGCACCCTATTTGGAGATGTGTCAGACTGAAATAAGAAAATGTACTGACAATCAGCCCAAAATTTCCCCACAACAGAAACACTGGAGGTAAAGATTGGGGGTGAAACAATTGTTGGCTAGAAACTATCCAAGAAAAGATAATGGGAAGAAATGTGAAGGAATGTAAAGTTGTTCTCTACATGTTTTTAAAAATTCTGCCATTTTTCTCTAAGCAAAAAGAAATAGTGTTAAAAGTGTACTACAAGAATGCCTCCCTCTATCTTTCTTCTGCCATTTCTTCTCTCAAACACTATTAAGAAACCCTCAAACGTAAGAGGACTGATGTCCTGTAATGCTAGCACTCTACTACAAATCAAGGTGTTAAATACCAGCAATCATGCTGCCTGCAGAGTGGGCTACCAAATTAATTTGTTGTGGTTTTCATATCACATCGCCACAGTACCAATATGTTCAGTAAATAAAGACTCAAACCACAATGCAGATCACTGCCATGCCTAACTAGTCCATGTCTCTGGAAGTAACATTCCACCCAATAAAAAAAAAATCAATGTGGATGCTGTTTTCTTTTTAAAACAAAATGTTCTATCTTGACTTCAGCTTGGTTATTTTATTTTTAAAGTGACCCCTACACATGCATACATCATAAAATATTTTTCAAGGTTGCTCCCTTGAGCCCTCAGGAAATGAGATTTTCATTAAGTTTATCTAATGAGCAGCCATTTGAAAATGTAAGTAAAGAAGCCAGCAATAAACAGGAAAAAGCTCAAACACTGATCATAATTACTGACCTTTGTGCATGAGAGTGGATCCCTTATCATCCCGCTCATTAATATTGATTACTCCAGATCTCACTAGTCTTCTGAGTACTAACAAGTCCCCTCTGAAAGCAGCATCATGGGCTGGGAAAGCTAAAACTGAAAATGAAATACACATTTCTGAACAGATGCCAGTAATCCCACTAAACGTGTTCATATTTGTCTCAAACAACTTGCCTCTATGATAACAACTCACTCACAGACACTGCATAGCTGTAGCTAGCAAGGTTAATACACCTTTAATTAGCCAAAATGCAGCTGCATATCTAGGATTGTTCATCACAGACTTGACTAAACCTCTCTTGGTCATGGCTACAGGCATCTTATACAGTTAAGTGATTAATTTCATAAATCTGAAATAACAAGTATACCTTTGTTTTACAGTTAATGTTCTATTATTGGTGGTAACGGTAGTCATCTGCCTACCCAGATTTCCACAGTCTAACCAAATATATAAACTATATTACTTCTCCCCCTCTACTCGGTTCTTGTGAGGCCCCATCTGCAGTACTGCAACCAGGCCTGGGGCCCCCAGTACAGGAAGGATGTGGAGCTCTTGGAGCGGGTCCAGAGGAGGGCACTGAGATGATCAGAGGGCTGGAGCACCTCCTATGAGGAAAGGGTGAGGGAACTGGGATTGTTTAGCTTGGAGAAGAGAAGGCTCTGGGGAGACCTCATTGTGGCTTTCCAGTACTTGAAGGGAATGTATAAACAGGAGATGGAACAGCTGTTTACGAGGGTGGATAGTGATAGGAGAAGGGGCAATGGTTTTAAACTGAGATGGGGAGATTTAGGTTAGATATTAGGAGGAAGTTTTTCACACAGAGGGTGGTGACGCACTGGAACAGGTTGCCCAAGGAGGTTATGGATGCCCCATCACTGGAGGCATTCAAGGCCAGGCTGGATGTGGCTCTGGGCAGCCTGGTCTGGTGGTTGGCAGCCGTGCACATGGCAGGGGGTTGAAACTGGATGATCATTGTGGTCCTTTTCAACCCAGGCCATTCTACGATTCTTGCTTAAAAACTATTCATGCAGGCCATTTGATTTTTCTGGTTATTTTTTTGTAGGTGGAGAGTGTTAGTATTTATACCTGTAAACACAATGACAGAAGACTAGCAGACAGGGAAAGCGTGGGCCTGGGAACAGTAGAGAGGTGAAGGTGCAGTGCTCATATCCTTGCTCTGTTGAACGTCCTCCTTAGAAACCTTGCTACCCTTGTGTCCTTTGCCATGCTGACTGCAGTAGTATTCCTGGTTAGCAAGTAACCTTAATTTCAGTGGGATCTTTCCAGGCTCAGCAGTTATTCAGGATCATGAGCAGGCAAACCTGCAAACTCAGCGATTCTGGATCTCTGCTGGAGTGTAGGCAGAGCACGGGCAACTTGGTATTCATAGTGCAACACAATGTGAGAAGCTTTATTCTGATTACTGTAAATAATATTTATAAAGTCATGCTGAGTATCCCAGTCTAGCTATCAGTAGGTGCCAAAAATATCCTAAGCAACAGTTGTACCTTACAATGGTGATACAAGGGTCATAGTTCTGCTCATACAGATTTCAGAATCGAGTGCTTCATAGAATTACTATGTCTATTTTAACAGTACAAATTGTAATCAACTTTTAATATTTCATCCCTACTCACCTTCCTGCGTCTCTGGATGCTCCCCCTCTTTTTCCACACTGTCAATATATTGCAGAATATTGTCTTTATAGAACCGCTCAGCCAAGTCCCTTGGAGTCTCTCCATGGTCATTCCTGGCTTTCAGCGCACGCACGACACTGGCCATTTTACTGACCAGGAACTTAAAGCAATGCAGGTGTCCTTCCACTGCTGCCAAATGAGCTACAGCACAAGGGGAAACCAAGTATGTTAGAGCAGGGCATTGCCGACCATCAAGAAGGCAGTGTTTCCACTACTAGTTACATCTAGCTTCTCTACCAGCACTTGAGACATTCAACCCTGCACAGTAGGAGGGAGCAGACAGCTGCACAGGGAATGCTCAGCTCCTGTCCAGGACAGAGTTCAGCCATAGCAAATTAGGTAAAAGAAAGCTGTTAAGTTCAGGATCTGCAAAGAAAATGCCCTGGCAGAGCTGACTGCAGCCAATGCAGCATGACACTGCCAAGAGACCCCAGAGCAACAGCTAGGGAGGCACTGGTGGGGTCTCCTGTTCCCTATGGAATGTTCACTCCTTAGCAGCTGTGATCTGGCCTCACTCTCCTAGATAAGACTACAGAGGGCCTGCAAGGAGAGGCTTTGGTTAGGAGTTAGGGCATCTGTTTCAGTCCCACATCCACTGCACCACCCCTAACAAGCTGCATTACACCTCTGCAGCTCCATTACTTCACCTGTAAAATGATAGTGACATTCACTTTACTAGTAGAGCTTTGGAGGTACATCCCCTGTTATTCCCATTAATACACAGATGTATTCACTGTGCTTCTATGACATTTTTTAATGTTTACAGTTGTGGAGAGTTGTGTGGGCAGGAGCTGCTCTGACCCAGCATAGCAGTGACTGCTTCCCTGCACAGCACAAGTGCTTCCTCCCCTGTCCTTTAGGCTACACTGAGCTTTAGTTATTCAACACCAGTAGAGTGCTGGGCCTGTAACAAAGTAAGAGGTACAAAATACACGTCCATTATTATGAAATAAATCCTAGTCTCCAGTCCATTCAAGGGAAGAAGTTGCAAAATGCAAGTTAGATTGCCTTTATTATGGAACATATTATCACTCCATGTATTAATTCAACGTGGATTATCACTCCACATATTAATTCAGTATGCATTATCACTCCATCAAAAAGCTCTGGCTGACATTCTGCAGGAAAAAGGGCTACATGTTTCTGATTATCTTCATAGTTGCTGAACAGTGTAACCAGGACAAAAAAAAAATAAAAATCACTTAAGTCACTTAAGCTAACTTCTGGCACATTGGAGATCTCTACTGCAAACCATTCTCATAGTGAGTTAGGAAGAAGTGAAATGAAGAGACATGTTCCAGAAGTTGAGTACTGATAACTGGTCAGCTGGTGAAAAACAGTCTCAATCCATATGAATCCACTTTCAAATACCTAAGAATCTCAGGGATAAAACTTCACCTTTTGAGATAATGCATTATGAAGTGCCTATCCCATGCAGAAAGCAGTCAGAAAAGCTCAAGGTTTTCTGCAAAAACAGCAAAGGAAAAAGACACTGCAGAGCTCTATTCTGTCTGTATCTTTTTGCAGATTTGCAGTGAGACTCTGTGGAAGACATAAAGGAAATTTTCATATGCTTTTAACGTGTGCTTCTTAGCAGCCAGTGCCCAACATGGAACAGTGCCAGACAACCTCAGACATGCTGAGCACTTGCTTTTGAGACCAAAGCCAAAGAGTTTTGTGATGTTAACATAAAATATGCTGCTTTGTGCTGAGAACTTTGAAAATCTTTATCTCGGGCATCACAGTTGGTGTTGGGATCCCAACTTCTCCATGTTTCATCTCACCTCCTATAAAATCGGGCTAAAGTTATTCACTGCTATCTAAATAGAGAGTGAAAGAACCATGTATGTGAAAAAATCAGGTGCTGCACTACAATTAAACTAATATGATATTTAGAACAGGCTTAACTAGTAAGACATAAGTGAAGCATGGTTAAAAAAAGAGAATACAGAAAGAAAACAAAATGTTGAAATAATAAACACAGCCTACTTAGGGCACTGAATGAGCCATAGTTCCTCCAAAACAAATTAACACACTGTAGGTAATTAAAGCCTCTGCCATAACAAACATGCAAAAGGGCAGTCTTACAATTCTTAAGTTTTAGGAGCGTGGATTTGCAATCTCAGTAAATTCCTTCAGTACTTTCAGGTTAAATTATAGCACTGGCCAGCTAATCTTGAAGCTGAATTATATAAAGATGATTTAAATTGACACAGGTATGTAGAGCACAGCACTTCTGTTAATTTTTTATTAGCAGTGTTACAAAGCATTTTCTTTCTTCTGGATGATAACAGACGCAAATGAAACATATCAAAGATTGAACAAAGCAGCTTCAGAAGAATAACCAAAACAATTCTTGACCAACCAGTACACACAGGACATTTCAGTGGAACAGTGCTGTTATTCACCATCTCTCCATAAAAATAAGTGTTCCCAAATGCAAACAGAGCTACCTTCTATGTTGTCACCAGAGTGCCTAACATCACATTCCTTTATTGCCTGAGCCACTACACCAGATGTCCTTCTGGGATGTAAGAGCCTCATACCCTTTAACAAAGCCTGGGTTTCCAGAACAGAACACAGACATCAGTTTTCTGGATAAATGGTGCTCAGCAGAGGATAAAATATTTTAAAATGGATTTTAAAAGATAAATCTAAACCCCTAAACAAGTTATAGAGGGATGAAAATACGCTCTTTGAAACAAATAATATGACAGACCATAAGAAGGCCTGTTAAACATGTTAACATGTTAAAGGGGAAATGATGTAACAAGAACAAAGGGTTGAACGACAACAGTCAACTTCCAGAGTCATTTGAGGCAGTAGCGTGATAAGCAAAGGGTGGAGAAACTGTTCATTTTTTATGCTAAAGTGGCTACACACAGGATTTTGAAGAGAGTATAGACTATAGATAATACAGATATACTGGTATGCCAGAAATCAAGATGGAGAAATCCGAGGTAAATGAGAACAAAGGTTTTACCAATCCAGTTAAGAAATAGTTGGATGCAAAAGCTTGCGTATGAACACGCCAGAATCTGATGACACAGGCACAGCTGTTCAAGCTTGGTATACATTCAAAAAGGAGCAGATAGCAGCAGAGCCTGCCTGCTGCCCCACCTGCCCTTCTCCTTCTGTGATCTCCATAGGCACAAGCACAGAGGATGCCCACCTACACAGCACTCAGGCTGAGCCTGCTCCTGATATGAGCCTTGGCAGCAGCAGCAGGAGCTGAACAGGATACTGCTGCCAACCAACAAGTACTTTGGATTTGTGTATTCCCCTATCATCATAAAAATGGAATAATCGGGTTGATAACATGGAACAAATCATACAGTCATCAGTTGGTTTGGTTTGGAAGGGACTTTAGAGACCATCCATGGACAGGGAGGCAAGGACACTTCCCACAAGACCAGGCTGCCCAAAGTGCCATCTAACCTGGCCTTGACCACCTCCAGAAACATGGAATCACAGAATGACTCGTTCAGTTGGAAGGGATCTCAAAGATCATCCAGTTCCAACCCCCTGCCTTGGGTTGTTTGTCCCCCACCAGTTCAGGCTGTCCATCCAAGCTGGCCTTGAGCTGGCCCCAGGGATGGGGCACCACAGATCTCTGGGCAGCAGTGCCAGGACCTCACCGCCCTCTGAGTAAAGAATTTCCTCCTAACATCTAATCTCCTCTTTTCGTTTTAAATGGCTCCCTTTTGTCCTACCAAACCATTATCTACTGCCCTATCAATGCTGCTGGTGTGTTTTATTTACGATGTGCTACATTTATCACATATACAACAAGGGTTGAAAAAACAAATGATTATTCCTGACGTACCTGGAAGGTTTCCATCGGTATCCACATCATCTACACATGCTCCCCATCTAACAAGAAGCTGCAAACAGCCCAAGCGACCATGAAAAGCTGCATAATGGACAGGCTTCCAGTCATTCCTGTCTGCAACGTTTGCATTCTAAAATGAAAGCAGCAGGTTAATTTGTTTATGAACTTAGACACAAGACTTTTTATAAATAAGAATCAATGGCTCATTGTGCTACGTTATTTAAACAAAATATTTTTCCAAATTCAAGCCATGAAAGTAGCATAAGAGGTATTTCTCACAGGTTCTTTGCTTTATTGGAATAAAACACACATAAAAGGTGTGTTGTCAGTCATACTTCTATCACCATGTTAGTCATTGTTCTTAAATATACAACTGGATTTTTTTAACATCTGTTACTGTAGAAGATTTATACAACTGGAAAAAAATCACAGCCACCGCAGCACCTGATCTTCTTTTAGTGATTTCTCTGTCCAAATGCTGTCCCAAGTTACTGATTCTCTCTAGATTTTTGGATCTAGAGACCTAACATCTCTTACAATTAAAAAATGAAAATTTACACTACAAATAAATTCCCAACAAGAATGTACCAACAGAGATCAATCCATGGTCCCAAACCTCAGTTAGTGAGGGCTTGGTATGGAAAAAGATACCAGACTCTGGCTCTGCACTAGGGAACAGCAGGTAGAAGTCTCTCACCGCTCCACTTCGCAACATGGTTTGCAATGTGTACGACTGCCCATGGGCTGCAGCCAAGTGTGATGGAGTGCAGCCACGGTCATCTCGAGCTTCTAGGTTTGCTCCATTTATTAACAAAGCCTACAAGAAATGCAAAGTCTGAGCTCAGTTTACAGGCTGAAAGAGCAAACACTGACTGGCAGGATGAGTTGAGGTGATCAGCTGGGTACCTCTGGAGTCACCACACAAAATAAATCTGTTAGCAAAGAGGGAACAGATGAGTGCACTCGTTTTACCAGTGACTTGGTTTCAGCTGTAAAGACACAGAGCTGAGATCCAGCTCCAGTAGGAGCACTCTAAGCTGATTTTCATAAAGAAGTTTCCAAATCAAAGGCCTGCCTTCCTTTTGCTGAAGAGTGAATATCCCTACGTACCTGCATGCAAGCGTCCTGCCCGCGGATCGCTGCAAGGTGAGCTGCTGTCCAGCCTCTGACTGTCACACGTGTCACGTCAGCGCCATGCCAGAGCAACCAGTGAAGGCACTGCTCAACCAAAAACAAGCTCGTTTTATTTAATAAACTCTTCTTTAACAATTCTTTTAACTTATCTGGGGCAAATGTTAACCATAAATTAACAGTAGATGTTACATTTCAAACAGCGTTAGCTACTAGGAAATGAGATCGTTTCAAGGCTTCATCTAAGGGTACAAAAAGCACAACCAACCTTCTAATTGCAATGATTTTACAGTGTGGCTGCTTGATTTTACTATTCCAGATTTAAAATGCAGCCTGCGAGAGCATTCATGTGACATGAGGTAAAAACATTAGGAAAAATGGTGCAAACATGCTCACTTAAAGTCCAGCTAAAATGAACAGTAGGAAAAATGCCATGAACCAAATACAAAGCCTCAATTCATTTATTAGGCTTCTTGGGTATAAGCAATCCCATCTCTCCTCTCACACATCACACATTATTTTAGTTCTATTCACCTTTTTTCAGCAGGTGTCATTGCTTTCCATGGAAAGCTTAAAGAATTATTAAAATGATAACAAGCTACAAAATTAGTTAAAGCTTTTTGTTAAACATTATTATTATTTCCTATCTCCAGCCCTGCTTCCTTCCGTTTCCACCGAGGAGCTTGGTAACAAAAAAGTGACAGATAATTCAATAAACCCAAATACATTGATTGCAAAGTAGGAGACTTAAATGAAAAATGGTAGAATTTGTAGAGGTAGGTAAGGGTGGGCAGTAATTTTTAGGGTTGACAACAAAATCATCAGCATTTTCTTGACAGTTTCTGTACCTTGCAGTAATAGCACTGCATTTATCGTTCTCAAATTCAGAGAAAACTTTACATTCTTTCCTTTGGGACTTCAGTCTCTATATGGTTATTTACAGCCTTGCTGTTTCAAAGTAAGATCGCTATAAACGTTGCACAAGGAGGCTGTAACAAGAAGGTGAACGTTGTGCTGAATGCAGCAGCTCAGTCCTTCTGGAAATCAAATCATTCGTGCAGCAAGTACCTGCTCATTCTGCATTGGTAGGCAGTGTTCTTGCTTGTTAAAATGAACTGTATTTGAAGTATTTCTGTAGAGAATGAGGCATGGGACAGAACACTGGTAACTGAACAAACATTTCTGCATCACTTCTCACTTGGTTCAATCACTTTCAGAACATTATACATAACCTTATGGATTTTCCAAGTGTTCTGAGTGAAGGAGAAAACAGAAGAGGGACAAAAGAAGGCAATGAGGCTAGAAGGAAGGCCAAAAGGCACACCTTGTCTGGAGTAAGAAAAACTCTGATTTTGTCAAATCTGAGGACATTGACTGGATGGTGATAGGACAAAGAGGAATGGTTTAAAACTGAGACAGGGGAGGTTTAGGTTAGATATTAGGAGGAAGTTTTTCACCCAGAGGATGGTGACACACTGGAACAGGTTGCCCAAGGAGGCTGTGGATGCCCCATCCCTGGAGGCATTCAAGGCCAGGCTGGATGTGGCTCTGAGCAGCCTGGTCTGGTGGTTGGCAATCCTGTGCATAGCAGGGGGTTGGAACTGGATGATCATTGTGCTCCTTTTCAACCCAGGCCATTCTATCATTCTAAGATTTTACCTCCAAGCTTCCAGAGTGTGCAGCACAGTGCAACGGTGTGAACTTGTGGACAAAATCCACCTCATCGATAGAGGCGCCGCGTTTTACCATTAATGCAAGCCGTTCTACGTCACCGGCTTTCACTGCCTCGTGTACATTGGTGTAAGTTTGCTTCTTCCTGACATCTAGTGAGGAATAATAATAGCATTAGCCAGCTCAGTCACATTTCAGAGAGATGAAAGAAGTGATGAAACAAAGAACAGTTTATAAGAATCAGCCAAAAGTGTAACCCATGTAAGTGTAACGTATCAGCGGGAGTCCTTACCCACTTGTGTTTCCCAGAAGCAAAGCAATATTCAAAAACCTGAAAGAGCCATGTCCCTCCAGCCCCAGAAAAAGAACAAGACAGCAAAGCAACTCCATCTCTGCATACAAATGCTGGATCAAGTCCACCCCCAACGCTGGCTCACTTCCAAAGCTGTGGGCATCACAAACTCTTTCATCAATCACACTTTCAGGTGCTCAGCCATTGATCCTCAGAGATCCACATGGCCATGCTCCTTGTTGCTACCCAAGGACATGGCACATTGAGGCATGCTGTGCTGGGGGCACCAGGCCAAAGCACTGCTCTGGCACAGGTCACTTTGTTAGAAGCCCAGTATTTTAGTCCCACCAAAGTCAATAACATTTTCATGGACTTCAGTGGCTCAGAATCAAACTCTAAATTTAGACGCAGCATGGTCCAAAAAAACCCATTACCAGGACATGGAATCATATAATCTGTGTTTTCCTTCAGGCCTTGTTACTGTTTGACAGTGTAACTGTAAACAATGGGAGTTGGATATCTAAATCCTCTTGCAACATTTTGGCATTCTGCCTACATTTGCCAACAAAAATAAGTGATGTAAGTAGATCTAATGGCTGAGATGGCTAACTTCAGATAGCTAAGCATATGAGTAACCCAAAACAATTAGTAATCACCTTCTGGAGTAGTCACCATTCTGGAAGCAAAATGCACCAACAATCTTTGATTAAATTTCAGGCTCTAAGAAGTCTTGAAGAAGCAGACTGCTGTTCTGCAAGTTAAGCACGCACGTAAATGTTGGTCTTAAGGTATTAGTGCCTCAGTTTTCTTGCCCATGGAGAAGAAATTGAGGCAATAGTTTGAATTATTAAAAATGTGTTAAAGAATATCAATGAGTTGTTGCTCAAAGGCATACATAAAAGCACTAAACATGATGAAAAGTAGCTGACACTATTTACCAGTACCTATTCCCATGTAATCTTTAGCATGACAGTAGTGCTTGGCCAGATTCAGCATTACCATAGAGAGGAAAAGAGGGGCTTCAACTGTTTCAGTAAGCCAGGCTGAGTGCTGTAACGCACCCCTGGTGCATCATCACTTCACTCCCACTTCCCCTCCCAAGCCAGGCTGTACCACTGCCCTGCACAAAGGCAGCAAAATGCTTCATGAACCAACACCAGCAGCAACTCAGAATAGGTCAGGTTGGAAGGGACCTCTGGGGCTCATCCAATTCATGCTTTTAAATAAAACTTAAATACATGCAGAGTTTTGGTGTTGTGTTTTTTAAACAGAGAGTATCACTAGGACCTAATTTTCCCACAAGGAAGCAACTTCTCACAATGCCAGGTGAGGGGTTACAGACTTCAGCACAATGATGCAGACTTACATCAGAGACAGATCTAGCTAACTACACTGCGTGCCAAAGCACTAATGCACTTAACACCACATTCCAGTGCTATGGGTTCAAGGTAATATTTATTATTTTTTAATCCAGAAGAATCTTGCTCTCCTTCTTCCTCTGGAAGGGGCAATGACCTATGCCTGTGTGCAGATGGGTGTCAAGCTGCAGCCCCATGGCTCAGGCACCACAAGCACAGCTGGGAATGAAGTTTAATGAATAGCTGTTAACACAAACCCTGTACAAAACACACTGGTTTTGAGAGAGAGTGATATTTTCCATAACGTCAGTGCAATTTGTTATCAAATGCTTGTTTCCTAGGAAAAAATTGCTCTGTAGAAAGAAGTAGGTAAGCAGGTAAGCATTACAATTGTACTTGACCAGAATTCACCCAAGAAATCATTCAGCCTGAGGGAAAGGGACAATGCTAGGTTTTCCAGTATCTCTGTAACACACAAAAATGCGATGCTTCTTGGCAGCAGTTGAAGGGGATGAGGCACAAAGCCACACAGTGGGCAAAGACCGAGGTCCTGAGTTCCCTGTGGGGTTATAACCCCATCCCGGCAGTGTCCATGGGAGTTATGCCACCTTTCCCCGCGTGTTCGGCAAATATCAATTAGCTTGGGGTATTTCAGGTGGGCTCAATAACAAGTAGACATGTTAACAGACGGACAAAACAACTGAGGAGGGCCGAACAGCGCGGGCACAGCCGCCCCGCGGGGCGTCCCCCTCACGGCCGAGGCGGGAACGGCGCCGCTGGGAGGCAGCAAGGCCCGGCCCGGTCCTCAGGGAAGGACGCGGGGAGAAGGCCGCGGGCGGAGCGGTCTCACCGGCCGAAATAGGGCTGGCGCCGCGCTCTTCTCCTCTTCTTTCGCTCCTTCTCCCACGCCGCAGCGGGGTTGCTATGGGCGCGGCGCCCGCTGTCCTCGCGGGAGGAAAATGGCGGGCGGTGCTTGGTGGGAGTGGCGGCCATGGCGTCCAGGCGGGACGGCCCTGCCCCGCGGTGCGGTTGCTGCTGGGCAGAGCTGGGGCGGTTTCTTGAGGGCCTTTTCCAGGAAAAAACAGCAAATCGCTGCCTGTTTTCAACCCACGCAGATATTTGCCAAGCATTTCACCTGCCCGCTCTCTGTGGGATGCTCTGACTCGAGTCACAGCTGTGCGTTTAACCCCTGAGGCATTCTCGGGTGTTTTTGTGACACAGCCTCGGTTCTTCAGCCCCTTGCCTAAGCACCCAACGGCCTGGAAGGAAACTGACTTCCTTCGATGGGGACAAAAGAAATCCCTCTGCACATCTGAGTGGATTTTTCCTAATATGCAACTTCTTGTTGCAACTTACACGAATGTGTTACAGAAGGATTACTGCTTGGTCTGGTTGTGAAGATGGGAAATACTGCAAGAAACAGCAGCATCAGGTTCACAGCTGATACTTACAGCATACGCTGGGGTGAATTTGGATTTTCTAAGTACCCGACATTGTGAAGAGCCACATCCTAGGATAGTGATATTTCCTCTGACTTTCAAAAGAAATCCACCCTACGCCTGGCAAAATGTATGTTTATCCCAAGACAAACACTGTATGACAGTTTACTGCCCATCCCACAAACGCCCAACCACACAAACCCATTACTGAAAGAAAGAGATTGACACAAATATATGCTTAATTTTATTTATTACATTTAAGAAATATTAACATCTCAGGATAGCTGGTTTATCACCTAAATCCAGTCATAAGCAACAAAAAAAAAAAAAAAAATTCAAATGAGCATTCTTAGATTCATTCCCCCCCTGTAAAGAAAAGTTTGTTCAGCTGTATTAAACTCTTATGTGTGACTAAAAGAAAAAAAAATAATCATTAAAATGTCTCAACTACCAGGCATCCTGGTTTGTTAATTGTCTGTTGGCACTTGTGTTCACAATCAAGCACTCTGGTTGCTTTGTTATATTCTGTCATTCTACCCAGAATGGTCTTTTGGTTACTTTTTTTTTTATATATATATATATATCTGGATATGTAAGCTTGTTCAAGTAAATTTAAGAAGAAATCTAGGATTTTGTCTTGAGAAGTTCCAGCATTGCTTCCCTTGATCACCCACTTATGAGATAACTGAAGGAAGTTGCTTGCTTTCACTTTTCTGAATCTTATTCAGTAAGAGGTTTAAAACTGAGGTCTTTTTAATTCCGTTTAAACTGAAAAAAGTACAGAAACACTGTCTTCATTTGATGGTGTGCATAAACATTACACTCCATATATAGCAAAAATATGTTTTATTTATAATTTACATTTCCACAAGTGAAAATTGTACATTTTTACATATACAATTTCATTCCATTAAATTTTCACGCATCTACAGAATTTTCACACAATGACACCTGAAACAGTGCAGGCAATAAGAAATTTAAATACAAAAATGTATTTATTAACGAAACAGTAGCTGAGGCCCTGCCTCAATTGAATGTTTTTATTTCCTATAAAAAGTATCTGCTTTCCAGAATTAACACAGGAGCTCTTCTGTAAAAAAAAAAAATCAAACCTCAATCTAAACAGACTCATCTGGCTCTGTTTTAACATCTATAGAGGCAGGTGTGCTCTCTTCTGCACAGGCAGCAGGGGTGTCATCAGGTTCTTCTTTCACTTGAGGTGAGTCACAGGACTCATCTGTTTCCTGTTTAACAATGTTCAACATAATATTTAGGGGATTTTCTACAGGGGTCTTGCTGGGAGAGGGTGTGCAATCAAATGATGATGTCTATAAAACAAACATTCACACAGCGTTAACACATTGTTCAAACAACCATTTTTACCTTCTCTCCCTCTCTGTCTTTCAAAATGCAAACACATGGGCAGTAGAGCACTCAAATTCCAAACTTCTACTTTAATATATTACTTTCTACTTTATCTAATAACAAAATTTACTATATAATAGCATTACTTTTTCATAATTACTCTCAAATAGTATCCTCACAGTGATGAAATGCTGTTACTGTAAAATATTCCCGACTACTCCCCCCCTAGAAGGAACTGTTAGCTCCCAAGTCTTAACAAATTTAACATATACTAACATTCATTTTCTCAATTTCTTAAAATTCCTAAGATTACACATGTTACTCAACAATAAATTCATAATGGCTTCAATTTAGTTTCACTTATATGATACAAAAGCTATCATAGATAAATCATAACTAACTCTAATTATGCATTACAAACTTGCCATTCCCAAGGCCTCTGATTCTTTGCCTAGGCACATGCAAGAAGAACTGTTTCTGAAGACCTGCTCTATATAAAGACAGTGATCAAGCAAACAAACTGAAAGCAAAATGATTAAAAAATATGAAAGTAAGGGTTTTCTTACGTTTTGGTAATCTTCGTAACAGGATGGATGGTAAATCTGGAAAATAATTGTTATCCATTTAAATACATTACAAATACAGTAAAAGCACCAGTCAGACATAAACAGATCACACTATTTTTCCAGGACAACAATGTGTAAATCAAGTATGGTGGCAAATGCAACTAGGAAAATATCTGGTGTATACTTATTTAGGAAAAGCCATCACACAAAAATCTTGTAAGCATAAGGAATTATTTCTGTATAGCTAGCTAAGTACAGAAATAATTGGACCACAACCAACACCCACACTCACAGGAACATTCACAGAATCACAGAATGGGTGGAAGGGACATCTGGAGCCAAGTTGCCAAGGACCACATCCTTTGGCTTTTGAAGACCTCCAAAGAGGGACAAGGCCCCACCCCTGGGCTCTTTCCAGCACGGTCTCTCTTGTAATGAGCGGCCCCGGAGTGGACCCAGTAATCCAGGCAGACTCAACAATGCTAAGTAGAGAAGATCACCTTCATTTATCTTTTAGCAATACAGTACGAGGGAAGCCTAGTGAGTCTGTACTAATGATACCAGGACTTCAAGCACGTCCAAAGGTTGAGATATTTATGCACTTGGAAGCAGGAAAACTAGAAGGGGAGTCCTTCAGAAAAGACAGGTCACAGTGACCTCTCTCTTTCTATAATTCTTCTGTTTTTGTTTTGCTTTTCAATATAAATGAGTACACCACTCATATAAAAAAAAAAATTGGATTACCTTCTCGTGCATTCTGATAGCATTCTTTAGATGCCACTCTTCCTCTTCCTCATCCCAGTACTGCTCAAATTGCTCCCGGCAGATTTCACACCTCTGAGAAGTTATTGAAGTAACATGATACGTGGTGTTATTAAAACTATTACTGACTCTATTACTGAACACCAACCTCAGGAACTTGGCTGGTAACGGCTGTATGCATATATACATTAAGATAATATTAAGACTACAACATTTTACCTCCACACTTCGAAAATAAGAAAATGTTAATAGAAATTATTTGAGTACAGTTCATAGAGTGAGCAACAATGTTTATCACTTGAAAAATTTAAACTTTGCCCCCTCAACGAGGAAGTCTCTGCAAGGCACTCTGTAACAATCTAATGTTTTACTGTCAGTTAAGACAATCTGCAGCGGCGATTTAGTTTATGGCATCTTCCAAAACTCGACTCCCAGTCAGAGTGAGAACTGCACAAGTAGTATTAAAACCCTTAACACTTCTCTGCAAAATAAAGTCACCTCTGAGAACAAGGCACAAAAGGTAATTTTTTAAGACTGAAACAAAATCCTTTATGGCTTTGTTACCTAGTTTCTTGTAGGCTTAGCATATAAGAACGTTTGTATTTAACTGCTATATCCACTGGTCTACCAAAACGCAGATCTACTGGTTATTTTCAAGTCAGAAGATTATGACAGCTCTTCTGAATGCCCATCTTGTAAAGAACAATCTTTTTTTGTGTGTGTGTATGAAGGTAACAAATCATTTACCATTTGCTGAATCCCAAGCAATAATTTTCTACTTGGAAATCCAACAAGCTTCCTTTATTTATGCTTCCTATGGAAGCACTCAAACCAACATGCTTCTCCCCTTTCAACCATGGAATACCAACAAGTATAGAAGTTGTGGAACTACTGGTTATTTATACTGCTACTGCCACAAGGAAACAAAAGTTACATACACATAAATGCAAAACCTAAGAAGTAACTGCACAAAAACAAGACTTCAGTCTACTTATAGACCACATGGGTTAAGGTAGACAAGCTGAAACTCACCTCAACTGCTCCAGCTGGTCCAGCAGGGACACTCTGAAACTCCTTCTCTTTTGCAGCTTCCTGTGTCTTCAGTACAACTTCTTCATGAGCTTTTTCAAAGAATTGGCTTTTTGCACGCTCCTCTAAGTCAGCTATTTCTTCAAACTCAATCCAATCCTAGGGACAAGTATTCATTCACAATCACAAATAGCCAGAAATGGTTAAAAAAAATACATTTGGAAAAAAAAAAAGAAAAAATGAAATCCCAGAAGTAACAAATGTAATCAATCTTAGTTCACTAAAACTGAAACAGTCCTGTGAAAGGCCTTTATCCTTCAACTTTCATTCCATTCTCAGTCCAACCAAAGCAGTACGGATAACTCCAAGCTGCTTACTGTTCACCACAGAACTGCCTTTTGTTTTGGCAGGTATGTATAAAAACTACTTGAATAATCAGACATCACTGATCACCAAACTCCAATGATAATGCAACTTCAACCCCACAGCATGCATGTAAAACACCAAACCCAGCCCTTAAGAGGCACAGATATTGCATTACTCACCGTTACACTGTAGTACCACCTTCTGTGTGTAATTTTTCTGCTAACGTCTTTTTCCGAACGGTTCTGACGATAATGCCAATCTAAATGGTCTGCATAAACGTCTGTCTGTGAAGTAGTAAATCTCATTCCACACGAGTAGCACTGAATTCCAGTGTACAGTCGATTTATAACACTGTCATAACGTCTGGAAAAACAAAAAGAAGTTAACACATCTTTGGAAAGAAATGGGAAGTTTCTCAGTAAGTTGTTTCAAGCAACCTCAGGAGTAGAAGAAAAGCATTTTCTCCTATAAGGTTAAAGCATATGACACAGTCAACTGAAAGCATTCAAGTAAATTAAAAGCATTCAAATAATCATTAACTACTCACAAGGAACACGCTAGTATTGTTATATCACACCTACTCAACCATCTTGGATTAACTATCTAGATACCACCATGCCATTATTCCTAGTGCAGTGTAAGCTCATGCTACAATACGCACTGTCTCAGTTCTTCAACTTTAAAGTTTGTGAGGTCTGGGACATCGTGATCACCCTGGTCATCATCCTCCTCTTCAGCAGCTGGCTGCGCCGATGTTTCATTCGCTTCTTTAAAACAAAGAATATCATCAAAATTTCAGTTCATTTTCAGAACAAAATAAGGTGCTCCTGAACACTGTACTTATTCAAATATTAATAAATATAATCTGACTATGCTAACCTGAATGTGCCTAAGAGTTGAGTCAGTCTCATAGTTTGAAAAGCATACAAAGACAGTATGCTACTCAGAATGGCAATTTAAGATGACACTATTTTATCTCAGCCTCTGGCACTAAAATTCAGTATTCAAAGAGACACAAATATTTCAGAAACTGACAAGAATCTGATTAAAATCCAGAACAAATTACTGAGTCAGGGTGCCAAAAACAAAACTGGAGGCTCTAAGTAGCTTAAATATATATCTAGAAAGTTAATAATTCACTTTATCACATGCACCAAATAGTTTCCCACAAAGATCCATTCAAACAAAAAGAATACAAGAGTTCACAAAGTTCTCACACTTCACTTTACACTTCAGCTATGCATAAACTGGAGAGTTGGAATGTAATGAAATCTACATACGCGCTGAAGTGGAATCTGTTTTTGACAGTTTGAGGATTCCTGTTGACAACAGTTTAGCAAACAATTCATTGACATCAAGCTGACCAAGGTGGTTATCAGGATATGAATGTGGAAGGGCTCCTCCTAGGAGAGGGGACAAAAATGTCACAACACTCAAAAGACACCAAAGGTTAGCATAAAAAAAAAAATCACTTCTATCAGCATATTTCACAACACTTTTTTCTTTCCACCCCTTTTTACTTCCATGTTTAATTTCAATCTATTTATCCACTTCAGTTTGCCTCATTTCCTCCCCTACAACTTCCTTCATAATGTAAGTATTTTGAAATGCCATCTGCCTTGTACTGAGATTTCCATGGAAAACATAGTATTTTTTCTTGTTTTATGCTTAAAGACCTCACGGGAATCCATCTACTTAAATCATTTACGACTTGTTACCAGACTATTATTACTAACAATTAATATATTGGGAATGTTAATTTGGCCTGGCCAATTGAGGTGCCCTTCTGCCATCAAGCAAACCAAAAATTGGTTTTGGTGTGGTTATTTTTTGTTTTGAAGTGTAACTACATACCAAAACCACGTGATTTATGAAAGCTCTCACTGCTTGGGGGAAACTCTTGGAGAGATGACAGTACTCCCAAAACCACACCTATTGCCATCTCACAAAGAAGGCTGCCCTTAGTGCACATGAACCCACCACATCACCTCAGTACAGCACTCATTTTTGTGGTCATGAACAGAGAACAGTCCAAAGGACACAGAAGGAAATTAACTATTACAGTACCTGCAGGGTTCTGAACAAAGCTTCCAGGATTTGGTAAATACTGTTGACCCTGGCCATAAGGCCCTGGCTGAGCAGACATATGCGAAACCTGTAAAATTAAGCCTTTAAGTATTCTTGGCAGGGCAATTTGTTTTTAATTACTCTATCATTAACCTCTATACATTTCTCAGTTCCATATATATTTAAATGCTTCCATTACTTCATTTTGCCAGTTCCACAGCGAAGGATCCACCAGTTACCACACCTTAGCATCATTTTCATTCCCCATCAGAAAAATATCAGAAAACAGACTCATTTTGCCTGTTAGCCAAACTTTTCTTCTACTTGCCCATCCTTCAAGCACATTTTCCACACACAGTGAAACCTTTTCACCAAAAAAGAGCTAATAAAAAAAGAAACTGGTAAACAATCACCAACCAAGGCGTCACAATCAGGTTTTATCTAATAATTGAGACAGTACCCATGATATGAAACGCATCCTGAAAGCCGAATTTTCAGCAAACCAGCTGCAAGAATCTTCAGACAGAAAAATAGTTTTTACAGCATGCTTGTAGCACATCCCCTACAATCTACTGGGAGAATGGACATCATTTTCACTGATTTACAATTATTTTTCCCTTCAGAAGAGAGCACTTCCAACAAGCAATAGCAAGGACAATTGAAACCATAAAGCCTGCTGGTGCCATGATTATTCTTCAGAAGCAATAGCTTAGAAGCCTGCAGGCATCTTTCTCAACTGCCCCCAAGTTATGGATGTCTTCAAAAAGATAACAATTATTTTGGTCCATCTTAATTCTAAACCTCTCAGAAAAAGTGATTATGTATATTCACTTCAATAATCTGTCATGATTTGCATAGAACTTGCTTTGCATAAGTGAAAACATCAGTGTCTTCCAGTTACCTAATTCATTTTCAAATTAAAGACACTAATCTCAGTGCTGTATTTTCAGCTACGAAATGGTTGCAAAGAACTGGTTTTTAATTTCTAAAAACAAAGACTCATAAAAAATAGCAATGCATGCCCCTTTCCTTGAATCATCTAGATACTACTCAAGGATATTTTTAGTCTGCAAAAAAAAAAAATCAGTGTTTTTAGAGGAAGAACTGCTAATTGTCTACACAAAAACACTTCTGCAAGTAAATTATTTACTAGAATCAATTCTTACCTGATGACCTCCCATTGACATACTATTGAAGTTCCCGTATTGAGGACCCTGAAGTTTGTCATCAAAATAATGTCCAGATGCTCTCAATGAAAAATTCTGTGCTCCTGGGCCAGCTGGCCCACTGAAATTTGGTCCTAGTGAACTGTCAAATATTTCAGGCCTTTGGAACTGCATCCCATGAGCTGGTCCACTGTAGCCCTGTCCAGGATGGTCAACAAAAGGACCACTTTGTCCATATGGTGACATCTCTAATCGTGAGGCAGGATGGCTGGCCATATTTTCAAAACGTGCACCATGAAGGCCAAGGGGCAGGTCAAATCTCGAGGCTGGCTGGTGAGGACCATCAAATCTTTGAGGTATGGCTGCATCAAATCGTGGTTGTGCGGGCTGGCCAGGAGCCCTTTCAAATCTTGGGCCAGGCTGTCCATGAATTCCATCAAATCTTTGTAAAAGAGACAGCTGTCCAGGTTGACCATCAAACCCAGCATGGCAGCCATCAAATCTTGGACCAGTCCGTCCCAGAGGACCATCAAATCTAAGTCCACCAACTCCCTGGTGCACTGGTCCATCTATCAATCTGGGCCCTACACCTGGAGGCCCATGTGGCCCCTCAAATCTGAGCCCACCTCCTGATGGTCCATGTGGCCCCATAGGCTGTCCATGTGGCCCCTCAAATCTGAGACCACTTCCAGGTTGACCATGGGGCCCTAATGGCTGTAAATGTGGACCTTCAAACCTGAGACCACTTCCAGGTTGACCGTGTGGCCCCAAGGGCTGACCGTGCGGTCCCTCAAACCTGAGCCCACCCCCTGGCTGACCTCGAGGCCCCAGAGGTTGACCGTGAGGTCCTTCAAACCTGAGACCACCTGAAGGCTGACCACGAGGTCCCTCAAACCTGAGACCAACTCCAGGTCCTTCAAATCTAGGACCACCCACAGGCTGGCCTGCAGGCCCCTCAAACCGCAACGGCCCACCTATTTGCCCAAGAGGTCCCTCAAACCTCAGAGGACCTCCCCCACCAACCTGTCCCTGTGGTCCTTCAAACCTGAGAGCTCCTGCCAGCTGCCCTGGTGGCCCATCAAATCTTAGGGCTCCAGCTCCCCCTGCTCCTGCCAGGGGCCCATCAAACTGAGAACCACCCGCGCCCACCAAAGGCCCCTCAAATCTCAGAGCAGCCTGTCCAGGTGGCCCATCAATTCTAGAACTTGAACCAGCAGTAGGACTATCAATAAAAGGGCTTCCTTGTCCATCTGCCCCAACTCTTGCAGCAGATGGTCTAGATGAGCCATCAAATAAAGGTCTGTCTTCCATTAGTGCACTTATTCTTGGCTTTGCTTCTATGCCTCCAAATCTTGACCCTGGACTGTCTGGAAATGGTTCTTTATCTGGGTCTTCATATCTAGCTCTTTTGAAACGTTCATTGAATGGTGATCTTGGTTCATCTCGAACACCTGAAAAAATAAAATAAAGGAAGATAAGGCGCTGTGCAGAGAAGGACCTAGGTGTCCTGGTGGACAAAAGGCTGACCATGTATCAGCAGTAGGCTCTTGTGGCCAACAAGATCAATGACAAAACTAGGGTCAATTAAGAAGAGCCATGGCCAGCAGGTCAAGGGGATAATAGATGGAGTCAGGCTCTTTTCAGAAGTGCCCAGTGACAGAATAAGGCACAATGGGAACAAACCGGAACAAAGAAAGTTGCATAGAAAAATGAGGAGAAAAAAAAAATACTTTACTTTGAGGGTTAAGGAGCACTGGAACTGAGAGCTGCCCAGAAAGGTTCTCCTTCCCTGGAGATAATCATAATCTGCCCACTTTCCTATTCGAAGGGGGTCAGGTCCAACAGGGGGTTGGACTATGAATCTCCTACATCTCCATGATAACCACTCACCAGAAGATTGCAAATTATTTGACATCTATAAAATAAGGCAAAAATACATACCAGCTTTCCCAAGCAGCTGTCTTTCTTCACGGTTATCAAACCTACAGACTGCATCACCATCTATCTTCTGGAACTCTGCTGTGCCTTTTCCCTGCTGTCTGAGAGCATCTCTGAATTCATCTGATTCTCCCCAGTTGTCATAAGGATCAAAGTTTTTCGAACCCCTGCCTCCTTTAGCAGCATTTTGTTCCTCAAGCCTTCGTCGACCCTCAAGCGGCGAAAGGTTTTCAGCAAAGGGTCTGCTTGTGCCACTTACAGGAGAGTGCCGTCTTGACCTTTCTCCAAAAGGTTCTTTTCTTTCAAACTGTACTCCACGCTTTGCTTTTGCTTGCTCACAGTCCACTCCAGAAAGCAACGCATCTGGTACATGATAATCCAAAATATCATCAGGATCCAAGAGATCAAGTCTTGACAATGAATGTTGAACTTGTGTTCTTTTCAGTTTAGCTTTATGCTCATAGTATGTTAACTCCGCGTCAGACAGAAGAGGCTTCCTTTTCAAAGAGCCTTTCTCCTCTGTAGGGCTATCCCAGACATTACATCTGTGCTTTCCTTCCTGGTACTGGAACAGCTGCCGAATCTGATGAGCTACCACGAGGAACTCATCTTGTGTTATTTCACCAGATGCTAAGCGGTCATTGGCCTGTAACATAAAGTTTGGATTTCTAAGAAGAAAAGCAAAGCACAACTATATTCAAAACACCTCTACAAAGAGGATCAATCAGTATTACCTTTTTAAGTAATTCTCTCTTGCTTGCAGACGTCAGTTCTTTGGGAATTTGTAAATTGGCATCCACACTTAACCGGTGCTGCTGTTTTGGTGCTCGGGGTGATAGAATTCCTTTAGCAGCAGGCCAGTTTTCTCGGTGTCTTTGGTGAGGAGATTTACCAACTGCTTGGTGTTCTTCAGTCTGCTGTGAGCTGTAAATAGGAACACGTTTAAAACTAAGTTAGTTCTTTATTCAGGATATATTACATCTCCATCAGAATTGATAATGGTAAAACATCACTATCAATTTAGAAAGTATGCATATTTGCCATTTTTTTTTACTACAAGCAAGTTATGAATCGTGATCAAGAACTTCTGTCAACGTGGACAGTCTGAATGCTTCCACCTAAACCTGACTGCACTTTAGCCAAGAGCAGAATTTCCACTTACTTCAGAGAGCATCTGTTTAAAATACGGTAACTTACTTTTTATTTTCCTCCCAACCGGATTTCCACCTCTTGCCTGCTTTGGATCCCTGCCAATTCTCTGCATTCTCCTTTGGATCAGGAGATGCTTTTGTAGAATGCTGGCTTGCTATTTCTTGGGGTCTGTCTTCTTGGCTTTTTTTCACTCTCCTTGGATCTCGCACCTCTTGTTTAACATTTCGTTTATTAGAATTCCTTTCATCTCTTGCCCCTTGTGAGGCTTCTTCTGCATGAGACTGCTTAGGACCTATCTGACGTATCTTTCCAATTTTAGGAGTTGAAGAAGTGGGAGATAAACTCCTAAGTCTTCTTTTGGGTGATCTCCTCTCTCTTCGTTTTGGAGAATGTGTAGATGGTGACCGTGACTTAGGAGAGCGGGATCGTGACCGTTTTCTATTACTGGATCTCCCTTGTTTTCCACCCTGTTTTTCTGATTCTTCTGTAGTCACATCTTGTTTCTGAACAACACCATTAACTGTTTTATTTCTGCTACCTACTGGTCTATGTTCACCTGTCTTATGTTCATCTTTTTCTTTTTTCTCTGTATTTCTCCTCTTTTCTTTCACCTCATCCCCTTTGCTCTCTGGCTTTTCTTGAAGATGTTTTTTCAGTCTCGGATCCCGTTTACTCATTTCAGATACTTTTGTGCTTTCAGATTCTTGGGTTTTAGTATCTTTAGTATTGGGAAGCTTGTTTTTCAAAGGAGATGGCGACTTAGACTTTGTTTCCACCTGATCGGGTTCTTTCTTTTGTGTTTTTTCACCTGCTTTCAATTTCTCTGTTTTTGTTGAGCTTTGTTTTTCAGATTGAGATGTTTTGCTCGCCTTGGTATCAGACTGGCCAGTGGTGTTTGGTGGAAATTCTTTCCTATGAGACTGATCTTTAGCATGAGAAGAATGTTGTGACATTCTGTTAAGTCGAGGATCCCTATTTACTATTTTGACATCGTGAAGTGGAGGACTTGGGGATGGTTTGATCTTTTCAGATTGCAATGAAGCCTGAGTAGGTGTTTTAACTGTCATATGAGGTGTCTGGGACACATGTGGCTTGGAAGGTGTTGGAACTGAAGGTATAGAAGATGATCCTTGCTGAACGCTAAGAGAAACAGCCTGAAATAAGGTGAAAAGAAAAAAAACAGCATTAATCTGCATGATACAACACCTGCACAGAGATGCTCATGTGCTGTTCTGAAAACAAAGCTGTAAATAGAAATGTTTTGAAATAGTTATAAGATTCAGCCATTTAACTGAAAATGACTCATTAATTCCTGATCACAGGTATTAAGATAACACAGTACCATCACAAAAGATGAAGTTCAAGTACAATATAAAGTCAATAGCACAAGGTCAATGCTGCAAAAAATGCAACATAAGCACGCCTCGTTACAGCTTTAGTTTTTCTATACCTTCCACACTTCCAAGACAGCTAAGTGGCCAAGCATATTTATTTATTTTTATTTCTGGGCTTTTAAGATGTTTCACTTTAGTACCACCAAGATTCAACAGAAGATGAATATAAAAACAAAAGACTTTCAGATGGTGGTATCAAACCAACCTGAAACACTGGGGACAGAAACTGCCTCGACATTTCTTACAATCAGGATTCCCCGTTCTTTATGGAAATACTCAATTTTCTAAAAGCAAATATATTTGAAAAAGCCTCTTTTATGGAGAGCCATGAAAAGACGTGGAAGATGCATCACAGGCAGACATGATTTTTGAGAGAAGAACAAAAGACCACAAACCTTTTTTAAGCTATTCTGAATGTAATTCTTAAGATTTCTACATAACAATTACTGGTCTAGAGCACCAGATCAACTTGCACTGCTCTAGTCCTAAAACAGCTACTCATGTGAACTTAACTGCTGTTACCAGTATAGCAGCTAAGGTAGTATCAAACAAAGTGAGACCAAACCATGGACCATTCACCAACTATTCTACTCACCAACTGTGCTTTAGTCTGTTCCAACTCCAGCTCTAATTTTTTTTGCTGAAGTTCTAACAACTGTTTTTGCTTCGCAAGCAATTGCTGCCTTATCAGTTGCTCCTGTGTCAAATTCTTTTGTATTTCAGGAACAGTTGGAGGAGTAGAGGCACCAGAAGTGACAGCAGAGGTAGATGCAGTAGATTCCTCTGGCTAAAAATAAAACATAAGGTTACATTCAACATCTTAATAGAACCAGCTAACTCCATCTCCCTTAACTGTTAGCATGATACAAAACTGGAACTTAGTTTGTACAAGTTATGAACTGCAATTTTTATGCAAAATACAAACAAAACACTGAAAAATTTCTGCTCCTCTAGAATTTGCCTGCTGTCATAGGATTAACTCTGCCACCATGATAGAATATACCACTTTAAATAAATAAATCAATATTTAGAAATCTAGAATTCAGTTTTAAAACAAAAACTAAGCCCCCTAAATATTTCAAATCCACAAATTCCTCTTACCTGTCTCCAGTGATCAGATGCTTTATTCTTATCATACTACATTTGTCAAAAAGCAGCATACAAACAACAAAAACAACACGTACTGCCATCTGTTCATACAGTAGGTATAAAGACTTACCGATTTATTTAAAAACTTAGGATTCACATGGATGCTAGAAGTATTCACATTTGGGGGCAGAGGTTTAATTGGCCAAGCAGGATCTAATGAGTTGACTCTGACATCAAGTGCATAAAGTTTCTTCAAAGGGAAAATATCGTCCCATGTGGAGCGTAATTTAAATAAACTTTTCCTAGTATTTTCATCCACCTAAAACAATAAAACAATTCTATGGCTTGTTAAGTTAATATAAAACAACTTAAACTTTTCTGTAGAACTTAAGATCTCATATGCTTTATATTCTTACCAAATTTATCATTTTAACACAATGAACTGGCTACAAAGAACTTGTAATTGGTGCAGATTGATACATCTACACCAAAAGAATGGGTAACAGAAGTTCTAATGTAGAACTGTCATTTCAAGGCTATTTGAAGGCTTTATTGCGTATTACCATTCTCTGAGAACTTTCTTTCAGCTTTTCCATTACCAAAATTCTCATTTGACTTGGCCAATTTCTGTCAAAAAAATACAGCAACAAAAATATCCAAAGAAAAAGCCTCTAAAACAATGCAGTAATTCAAATGTTTGTGCTGAGTGGCATACAGCAACAACAAACAGAACAACAAACTTTCTGAACAGAAGTGTTTTGTTTAGCTGTTTAATCACTGAAGTTTTTTTTTCCCTCCTAACAAATCCAACAAAAAGTGTACGAGTCAAAACAAACTCAAGTACAGTTCAGTTCAATTGCAAAATCTGACCCACTTACGAGCCATAAATCAAGTGTATTAGTAGCACCCATTTTCTCTTTGCAATCAGACTGGATCATTTTATGACAGTTCAGTTCAAGACTCACTCAAGTAGTTCATTTAAAGAAATGGGAAACATCTGCTGACAAAACACATGCAGCTGCCCTACTGTGAATGTGCTAACTCAGTCATTACGCATTGACCCTGCAAAGACCTTTTTTTGGCTGCAGTTTTATTTTAGGTGTCACAGCAAGACATGCTGTCCAGAAAGTTCAGAAGTTCTTTGAAAGAGAGGGCAGGAACTTCAATAAACATAATTCATACTTAGCTAGTGGGGGATGGGAGGGTGCCTCTACACAATTTTCAGTATCAAGTTCAATGCAAAAGCTGCTGCCATGACTGAGCCAGTTTCTGACTTCGCTAAGTGTTTAAAGATACCTTTAATAATCATTTACTGATAAAACAGAATGTCTAACAATGTCAGTGTGAGAATTTCATCTTGCAATATCATTAGTTATCTAAAGTGATTGACACTTTACATATATAATATAAATATAATAGTTCTAGTTAGCTTAGTAGACAGTTAACTACAATAATCAGCAACTGAATTACCCAGAGCTTCAGCTGCTAGTTTAAATGCAACGCAGTGAAAGAACAAAAAACAATATTGGAAAAATAAGCAAATGCCTACCTATCTACTCTACACACATAAGTTCAATATTTCTGAGCTCATTATGACAATCTATCCCTTATTTGGTTACTCATTGCACAGCTGAAAAACAGATATAAAACATTCTGGGATCACAGATCCCCACTGGTATGTAGTAATAAATACAGCAAAGCTCCACTCATCTCATTCAGATGTGGTGCCACTTTCTTAGGGCATACAGGAAACCACAGAAGTTAACTTTCCATTTCAGATTCAACTTAAACCCATTCAAGTCCAGTCTTTCAAAAGCTGGACTTGGATTTGCCATTCTCACTGAGGAATAAGCACAATTACTTCACTGGGTTTAAAGACTTAGAAAAAAAGTGAGTATATTTGGCAGCAATTTTCAACACTGAATGAAATTAAAACACGTATTTTTAATGTAACAAAGCAATAATATACTCTCACAACCTCCCCCCCTCACCCCATCATATGTGTTTTTTATTCACACACCACTTAAAGAATATCAGGTGCCAGTGGCATTTGTCACAGTTTAAGCGCTCATTTTTCACATCAAAAATTAAGTGAATCAGACAAATCTAACTATAGAGAGCTCAGAAAAATCTCTAAGAAACTGATTCTGAGTATATTCCTGACATAAAGACTAACCACTGCCTTAAAAAATAAATCAGCAATTCGTAATTCTATACATTACAAAAAGTCTGTCCAGGTAAGCAATCAGCAATCAAAAAAATTAGTGAAGCCTTGCCTAGATAGAAAAACTACACAAGTTCATCAAGACTTTGCATCTTTTGGCTAACTTAACTCACAGGCTTGACAACAGCAGCAATGCCCTTCCACATTATAGATACAGTATTGCCATTTATAAAAAACAATTCATTCTTCTCATTCAGCACCCAAGAAAACCCAAAGCTGAGAGCATGTATTTATTTTACCAGGAACAACTTTGCTTAAATACAGAACTTTTCTGAAAGTGTATATACCTTTTCAAATACACAAATAAATGTTGCAACTAGGTTTTTAGTAAATGCAGTAAGATACTCTCTTCCAACATTCTTGACAATGGAATCCATAAGGTACATAACAGGGAGCTTCTCTGACGCAGGAGCCTGGAGTAATAAGAAGAAACTGAGAAGTTTAGTACAACAAAAACATACGTTAAGCTATTTAAATAAAGGGATTACCAATCCCAGAAATACAGACCTCTCTTTTTGGTTGCCACTATAAACACCAAGGGATTTGCTTGGGATTTTTTGCTTATACAAAAACTTAAAAACTTAAATCTGGAAAATCAATACTCAGTTCAAAGTATAATGCGGTGGGTCTACCACATAGAAAAGGAACACCTTGGGTTATTCTGTTTGTCTCAAAGCTTTGGGGTGGAAAAAAAGGGAAAAAAAGAAAAAAGAAGCCCACAAGACAGTATTACTGCTAGTGTACCGAGTGCAGCCTTTCAAAACCCACTGGAGAAAATAACTTGAAATTAGCAGGAAGCCATCGCTAGCACTTCAAGGAACTTCTAAAAAATAGTTTATCACTTGGACCTCCTGAATGCTTGCTTTTCTCCATTTCACAGAACACAAATCAGACTTCCTGCGAACAGCCCAGGTTAGAGAACTCCGGTAGTCGTAGATTATACGTCGAACATCACAGTCCTTTCACAAACTACACGCAGAAAAGGTCACAACTATATCACTGTAATCCAAAGGAATGGAGCAAGGAGTCCCAGTCTCTGTTGGCACTTGTCAGCGGTCACAGTCAGGTTTTAGATGGACGTGCAGACAGAGCAAAGTTCTAAATCCAGACCAAACCCAATCACCAAGCTGACTGGGTACAGATGGGAAAGCTCAGGAATCACCACCACAGTTTCCACAGTCTGGAGTCTTCACACTCAGGATACATCTTTGCTACAAGAGATGGCTTGAGGGATCTTTTTTGTTGCTTTTAAATCCACATTCAAAACTTGTAGCAAGTCTGTGAAACAGAAGCATGGATGGTGGACAGCTACAACTTCCAATGCAGGAACAGCACTACTGGGCCCAATCAAGGTGCTTTTAATGCCCACCACTGGCTT
This sequence comes from Meleagris gallopavo, assembly GCF_905368555.1. Classification (NCBI taxonomy): domain Eukaryota; kingdom Metazoa; phylum Chordata; class Aves; order Galliformes; family Phasianidae; genus Meleagris; species Meleagris gallopavo. The sequence goes on along the minus strand of NC_139404.1, from coordinate 186,777,756 downwards.
TCATCAGCAGAAGACACAGCAAAGTTCCAGAAAGCATCAGTAGCAAACAGCTGAAGAAGACAACGTGAAAGACACCACCACAAGCTCCGCGCTGATCGACATCTCCTTAGACAGGAGCATCCACTCTTAATACTTTTAAGTCTCATTCACCATCCGGTAACTCAGCATAAAACCAGAGTAACTTCATTGTTCTTTTTAAACAGGACAGGCTCCTATGATGATCAGCAACACCTTACTTCTCAGCCCCATTGTCCAAATAAGTGTGTGGAAGTGCTCTTGCTTTACAATTTTAGATTTAAATCCTTCCCTATTAAAGTGGTTCACAGAAGGGCACCGAGTCAACAAAACTTTTATATGGGTAAATCATATTTCCTCACTTTTAAGTGTATATTAATTAACCATGACCCAAAACTCAACACTGAAAAGGACAGTTTCTTGTTAATGGGGAGGGGAGGGTGTCACTGCCCCTGAGCATGTAAAAAAATACAGGCAGCTGATGTATTTTGTACATGAAAAGACAGAAAAGTGCACAGCTAAGCAACACGTTAAGAGAATGGTTTACACCATTTGTACTATCTAATCTGAGTGCTGACTTATGACCTAACAGCGGGCTGTAAAGCTGCTAATATGCAAGTGTTAGAATAGGGGCATTTCTCCAGCTTAGAAAAAAAATAGATGTGCAGCTGCTTAATATTAACATGTCCACGAAATATTGGTTAATTCTTTAATGCAGCCTACACAATGGCACATTAAAAACACTATGCTAAGTTGTGAATGCTTTCTTTTATAAAAAAAATGATAGTGTACAGTTTCTGACTTTCTAAGTCAGCTTTCAGTGAAACAAAGAGCTGTCTTAGCAGCACAAATGCTCAAGAGCTACTAGCAGAGCACTACACTCTTCCATTTCACCAAGGTATGGAAGTAGCTCACTATACACAGCTAAGATTCAAGTTGGAGATGCCAGAGTATCCATTTAATAGCAAAGGCACTGTAACAAGTTTAACAGCTTCATGTGCTTGGGAGTAGTTAGAAGTAATCACACAGAAAAGCACTGCAATGTAGTAAGGAAGCCTACTTCAAAATGTGACAGCATTAGTTTAGCAGAGTGCCCTCCTTCAAATATCAGCTACTCAGCTGACACAATCTAAGAACCATGACTTAAAAACGGTTGGGTTACGTTTTCATTTCTGGAAATGTTTATTATGTTATCTAGCCCACGTTCCAATAACCACACAAGGGAATCCCAGATTTGAACGTCTTGTTTTCAGGCGATCTATACAGCACCCCCTAGCAAGAAAGAGACCCACACAGCACTAACCAACAGCAGGGAGGCTCCGCATACCACCAGAACACACAGAATGCTAACGCTGAGCTCATTACCACAGAATTCCCACTCTTCTTTCAAATAATGTATGAAAGCTACTGTTGGAAATGTGTGGCTTTTTTTTTATTAGTTTCCTAAAAAAAAAAAAGTTTCAACTTCAAAAAAAAAATTGAATCATAATCAAACCCCGAGTCACAAACTTGCAAAAAACTTTGTTTAAAAAACAACTTTGTACACAAAATGGGTCTCAGAAACAAATTCTGCACTATACAATGGTAAATAAAAAGACAAATACATATTTCACACTTTTTATTTACATATTTTTATAATACCAGTCACACATTTCAGAGCCATTTATTAAATCGTAAAGCAGACCACTCAAGTTTTTACACTAAACAAACTGTCTCCAGGCAACACTTTTTAAAAGTGGCTTAGCAAAGGAGAGCACTTTCCCAAAAACAACTAAGAACTTGCCTTGAATAAACCACAGTCACAAACAGTAACTAAGGCAAAACTAACCATTGATACAAGATTTAAGACATCTTTAAAAAGGAAAAAAAAACACACTTCAGGGCAGGCTCTAAAATACCCAGAAATGAAGAAATTTGACAGCATTGATATTTATCACAAATTATATACATCCACTGCCCTTTAGGAGATATAATGGTGAGATCTATTCGGTTATGATGTCACCTCCCCAAGGAATGGCAAAAGTTGGCCACTGGTAGCATTTAAAACTAGACTGGAAGAGGTCTGTGGAACACTAAAGAGCCATCCTGCATTGGTAGAAAGACAGATTAAATAACGTAAGAGATCTTTCCCTCCCCAGCATTAGACAGTACAATTCTCACCATTATAAACTGCGATTTAAAGCCAAAGGAAAAAAAAGGCCTGTATTAGAGGGAGCCTGGTATTAGAGGGAGCAAGGGAGACAACAGGGGAGGGGTGACTGGTAGGAACACGGTGGATTGAAGGAGTAACCCTTTTCTTACAGAAAGCTGCTGTTAGAAAGGTACAGTAACCCCCCCTGCCCCCATCCATGTGCTGTGGCTGACTGATGTCAGCAACTGCCTGGGTTGGGCTCAGAGGGAGCCTCCTCTTTCCCTTCCTTTTATATCACGTGCCTTTCAGACGCCATGTTAGGATCCTACAGGCTGCTGCGGTTTCTACAGTCAGGGAGAATTTCTTCTTCCCATCCTCACCAAATAAACCTCTCTAGCCAAGACACGTGAAGATACACAGCACTAGCTTCACTTAGGGCAAGCCACCTGAAAGCCAAACGGGTTACCCCAAGCCCACGTCGCTTTCTCTAAGCAGACAGCACAGAACCACCCCACAGCAGCACACGCACACTTCCCTACTCAGAGATGATCGCCTTTCACCTGAAAACTTTCCTCGAAGACAAGCCCCCCGCCCTTACTCCTCCAGTTAATATCTCACAGGGAAAATAACCTTATCTTTCAAACTGGAAGCGATACTTAAAAAATCATTATATTTAGCCTTTCTAAAGCAGACGATTTCCGTGCTATAAACTCAACCTTTTCATTCCTTCGCACTACCCGGGTACAAATTAAAAAAAATAAACCTCCACAAGCTCAGGCTCTCACTAACGACACTTATACAATCGTTATCTATGGAAGAAATCGCTAAATGCAACGGTTTCGACACCAGCTTCGAGGGGAAAACCCAGTTCCAGGGCGAGGCGCTGCCCAGTCACGGCCGGGCCGCCATGTTGTGTCTGTTACCCACACGGGGCGGCGAGCCGCGCTGCCCCGGCCGGACCGCAACCCGACAGCTCTCGGGTCCCCTGCTCCCTACGGGGCGCGGGCGGGAGAAGGGGCGGCCCTCAGCTTGGCCGGGGATTGGGGGGGGGGGGGTGGGGTGGGACGGTGGGAAGGGTAGGGCCGTGCTCCCTGCTGAGCCACGCTGTCCTCCGCTCGCTCTCAGCGGCGACCCCGGGCCTGTTGCCCCCGCCCCCCGACTCTCCCTGCTCCCCCCGTGGCCACCTGTGACCCCGGGAGCGCCTCGCCTCGAGGCCCCGAGCCCTGCTCCCCTCCCCAGCCCAACCGCCAGCCTCGGGCCCGCTGCCTCCCTCTGTCGCCCCGCTTCCCCTCTCTCGGGCCCTCCTTCTCTCCCTGCCTCCTCCGTCCCTCAGCCCTTCCTCCTGGCCCCGGCCGGTCCCCCCAGCAGTATAGGTAGGAGTAGTAGGCGGTGGAATATAAAAACCTTGGCGATTTGCGCCTCGATCAGGGAGACGATGTCCTTGGCGAAGGGCACGTTCTCCTCGGCCAGGATGGTCAGCATGTTGATGTGCGGCTTGCTGTTGAACGTCAGGTCCTCCAGCGACGACTGGTAATCGCGGCACGCGTCCTCCCGGGCCTCGCCGCTACCAGCGCTGCTCTCCGGGGCCGACATGTTCCTCCGACCGGGGCCCGCACCAGGACCCGACCCACCGACCGACGGCCCCCTCCCCGCGATTCCCCTGCCGCCGCCGAGCGACGCCGCCCCCCCGCCGCTGCCGCTGGGCTCCTCTACCGCATCCTCCGGGCTGCGGCTCCGCTGCGAGTGGCGCTGCCGTCCGTGCCGCCGCTGCGCTTCCGACCGCCGCCGGCTCAGTCTCAACGCTCACAAAATGGCGGCGGCGGCTACGGCTCGCGAACCGCTTCCTCCAACCGTTGCGTCATGTGAAATTGGGCTGAGGAAAAGGGCCGGCGACTTGGAATGCCCCTTTTGTTCCCTCATCGCGACCCCATTGGCTGACGCTACTCCGCTCCACCCGTGATTGGCTCGACCTGAAGAAGGCGAACGTGATTCGCTGGAACCGCCCTCTCTCCCGCTGATTGGTTGCTGTGACGAAACCCCGCCCTCGGCCCCGCGTCCCGACTTGCGATTGGTTGCTCTTCCCTACTCCCCTGCCGCTAACTCGCTGGGCCTAACCCTCCCGCCTTCCCGTTCCGTCTTCAGCTCTGATTGGTGCCCTAGTGCAATCCCGTCTTTCCTCCTCAGCCTGAATTGCAGTTGTTACGCTCTCGCCGCCCCGCCCCGCCCCGCCCAGCCGTTGGCGTGGCAACGCGGCTTTCTGGCTGATGTAGTCGTAGTAACAAAGCCTGCTCATGATAATTCGCGCAAAAATAATAATAAAGCTCTGTTCCTTGTGGAAATAAACTCATTGGCGAAGTGTTTTCTCCACAGCCCTTCCAAAACGCTGTGTACGCATGCTGTACCCAACACTTCTCCTTTGCCTTTGTGAGGAAACGAAACTGAACTTTCTGTCTCTGAGAGCCAAGGGGGGGAAATGTGAGGAAATGTGGCTCCTTCCCAAACTGCTGTAGTTGTGAGTTAGAATCTTTACTCGTGCTAATTACTGAAGTAAAACCAATAAAATGAGCAGAACTGCCTTGCTGAGGGCATCACGGGGTCCAAAGGCACCCTTAAAATGAGATCTTCAGTTTGTAAGTCAGCAAAGGACAGGCTGGTGTGAAGCGAAGCAGTTAGCAGCCCCAGGGTCCCTGATCGGAGTTCATGTCTGAGAGCATCCAGTGTTTGGTGCTTTATCTGTTTGTCTGCATGGGCTTCGTATGAAGCCACTCGCACCTCAACAACTACAGCAAGAAGTTGCCCGTGAGGTCCCTGTGTTAGAGAGCTGTGGGAACACTCCTTTCTTTAAGCACTTCTTGGAATATTCATAGCGGCACAGAAATACATAGTGAATCTATCATTGAACTGTCTAATGAGAAGTTGTTTATGCTACAGGAATTCATAGAATCACAGAATTATGGAGTCACAAGGTTGGGAAAAGACCTCCAAGATCATCCAGTCCAACTGTCCACCTACCCCCCGTATTTTCCCACTAAACCATAACCCTTAGTACAACATCTCAATGTTTCTTGAACACCTCCAGGGACGGTGACTCCACCACCTCCCTGGGCAGCCCATTCCAGCACCTGACCACACTTTCAGAAAAAAAAAATTTCCTAATACCAAACTTGAACCTCCCCTGGCACAACTCAAGGCCATTCCCTCCCGTCCTATTGCTGTTACCAGGGAGAAGAGGCCAACCAACCCCAACCTCAACACAACCTCCTTTCAAGGAGTTGTAGGAAGCAGTAAGGTCTTCCTTGAGCCTCCTTCAGACAGAACAGTCCCAATTTCCTCAGCTGCTCCCCCATAAGACTTCTGCTTCAGACCTCTCACCAGCTTTGTTACCTGTCTCTGGGCAGAGCTGTTATACCAACAGTATGCCTAATGTGTGGATTTATCTTTTCACAGAATCACAGAGTCACCAAGGTTGGAAAAGACCTTCAAGATCATCCAGTCCAACCATCCATCTATCACCAATAGTACTCACTAAACCACGTCACTCAACACAAAATCCAAACATTCCTGCAAAAGCATTCACCATACATTGTGTATATGAAACTGCCTCCCAAAAGCAAAGCTATCCCACCAGCTTTGCTGAAATCACTATTTAGAAATGCTTCTGGGACAAATATGTGCCACCTCTGCTCATCTCATTTGGCATAGCTGTCAGTCAGTCTTTTTTTGTGCAGATGTGGCTGGAGCTTTTGCTGGTATGAAGCTCATCAAAAAGCCTCAGGAGTAGACCTAGTAGTGGCACACTTGAGAATCACCAGTAACCGATAACTAAGGAAATCTTTCAGGATAGTTGTGATATAATGTGCTACATGAGAAAATTTGTCAAAGTAAGAAGCCATTCAAGAATTTAGTATTTTCCAAAACCTCTACAGTTTTGCTTCTCCTTGAGTTGGTGCTTGAACTGGATTTTTGGGAAGTCTAATAAAATTCCTTTAAACTATTTTCTGACTAGAAAACAACAAAACAGAAACATAAACAATCTCTGGGCACCCAGAAATGGCCTTGCGACTTTTATTCTTGTGTAGTAAAATCAATCAATAAATCAATGACATTTTTTGCTTTTAGAAAACAAAAACACAGATACTACAAGAGACAAACACTGTAGGTTTTTAAACATCGGTTTAATTACATGCAAATTACTCCACTGTACATGAGCTCAAGTCCTTTGTTCTCCAGCCCAGATTCACTTAAGGAAGCAGACAGTGCTTCCCTGTGGTTCCTCCCAAAGGGGGAAATACTCTCCCTTCAAGTCTCCAAAGCAGCTCTGCTGTCATAAGCGTTATTCTTCAGTCCTTCGTCTGCACAACTGTCTCAACTAGAAAGTTTGCCAGTGCTACAGGGGAAGAGCTGGTCAAGCCTCTTAGAGATGGGACCAAAGTTAGATCAGTACAATATACCGCTTCTATCAAAACTGAAGAGGATGTTTCTCTTGAAACTGCGTCTTAAGGTTTTTGCCTTGCTGAATGTTGTTCTAGTCCTGGCATTGCTAAGTCAGCAAAACTGTAAATATAAGCCACGCCTCTGAGTCCTGCAGTGGGAGCACTTGTTGTCCAGGTTAAGTAGGACTCATAGTGCTTCTCACACTTCTATTCACATTTAGAGTTGTACCTTGATGACCTCTCTCAAATAACCACAAGCTTTTTATAGCTGGATTATCTCCTATTTAGAGCTAAGCACCCGGGTTACTCTGAATGCGGAGAGCCTGGTTTTGTTTGTAAGGTCAAACCGTAGGAAACACTGGAAATGCAAACTCTGGAAAACCCCCAGAAAATTCAGTTTATTCTCCCAGTGTTGGTGGTAGGCAAGTAGAGATGCACGGTGAAGGAAACATCTGCTAGCATTTCTGTACATACGAAGTTCAACATGTAACTTTTCCAATACGGTTTGTGTTTCATGGCCTCAGAAATTAAGATAACCTGAATATATTCAGTAACAGATTATTTGATATGCTGATAATTATGAAAAATTCAAACACTGACTTACTGAAAAATATGTTTAATATGTCTAGACAAACCTGCTAGCATGTATCACACTTCAAAGCTTTGCAAGACAGTCCTGACAGCTTGTAATTTCCATAACATTTTCATTGAGGTGGGTTGCAAACAGCAACAAGCCAAGACTGAAGGCTAGAACTAGGTAGGGATATAATAGTTAAATCCACACACGCTTTGGTCAATCTACAGTAAATGCAGTGATATAAAGTGAGATACCTGAAACATTTGGGATAATATTAACAACCCTGCTGCCTGATGTATGTACCTGTCATAAACACTGCGACAGTAGGCCTCTGACTTGAGCTAGCTGGGTACCAGCACGAGCCTGAGACCACAGCAGCTTGCATGGTCAGCAGCAGCCTGAGCAGATGTGAAGAGGGTGCTGAGCTCCCGCAAAGGCTCGTGGAGTCTGTTGAAACACTGGGTTGTCACAGCTGGGTTGTTAGCTGTACCCGAGTTAGTCTGAAAGCTCTTCTTGGGTCTTCGAGAATGAAGGGCTCAAGGCCCAGATATACTTTGCTTTGGCATTTCTGTGTCATCTGCAGCTACCCAGGCAGATATTTATGACTGCTCTGCATTACCTGTGACTGCTGGGTGACATTTTGCTGGGTGAGGTTCTGGGTTGCTACAGAAACTGTCTTTGTAGATCCATCCAATCAAGCAAGGCTGTAGTGACAAGGCTTGCACTTTCAGCAAGAACATAAATAATTCACATTTTTGCTGCCCTGCTCTCCTTGCCTTCCCTACAGACTGAGGGCTCGAGGGAGAGCAGCTGTGATTAGCTGGAACACGCATATCAGAATTAAAGGTGTGTTTACTAAAATATATTTTCAAAACATTTTGATTCAGAGCCCAATATTTTTTTTAGGAGAAGGGCAACGAGCAATACTCTATCAGCAGTTTTTTAGAAAGATAACAGGAGGAGCTCTTCTTCCAACCCAAACTGCTCTTATCGCACTGCATCACACCCACCAGTTACCTCTTGCTGCAGTAAACTGCTGAGGACCAGCTGCTTTCCTGACTGATAGAGCACAGCCACGTGCCAACCGTCAGCTACCCCCCTCAACCCACCCAGCTTCTGCTCTTCTGATCTGGGAGTTCAGCGCTTCCTCCTGCAACAAAAATATCCATTTTTACAGGCAGTTTCAATGAGTTTAGGATAGATGTCAATGAGTAACGGATAGATAATCTGCAGCAGTGTTTGGCAATCTTAGTTTTCATCCACCTTTTGCAATTCAGTCTCAGAGCTTTGTGAATGAATTCCATGCAGTGAGATAGCGTTCAATTTGTGTTTGGCCTTTGCTAAAGTCATGGTACAACCTTTTTGTTATGTTTCAGTGTGGTCTGATAACAAGCACTCTCTGTCGTATGTAATATGTAACCTCTAGATAAGTAATTTTTGGAAGAAGCCCTTTGGCTCTTAGATGTCATTTGTCATCTCAGCGGTCATCTGCATCTGCTGGAAGTTTTGGTTGCTGGGAGCTGCCATGCAAGCGGGCAGCCCCTCCTGTCCTGATCACAGCTGTGTCTAGCTGAGGGATTATCCATGTATTCTGGTGTTTCTGTGCACTGAATCCTTACTGAATGTTGTGAAGTGTGTGTGGGAGACTGTATCTATTTTTCATAGGCCCTCTTTTCAAAATGTTTGTAACCTACCAGCTCTGTGCAGCAAACTATACAGAGCCTGGAATGCTTTTTCTGGTCTCCCTCCCACCAAACATCAACAGCATATGGATCCTCCTCAGGACAGAGACCTGTTCCAGCCACTGGGATCAATGCAGATGCCATTTCTGGCACCAAAAGTGGTGGCAAGGTACGAGCGATGATGGATGGGTATTGTGATCCATTTATTTTTCAGATATTTTGGAAGAAAAAAACAGCTGCCTCACCAGCTCCTCCTCATCCTGTATTTATGCCACTGATGGTTCATGCCTGACTGTTAGCCTGCCATAGAAAGAAAAGTAACTGCAGTGACGAATCCATGGTGGCTGCTACTCCTTTCCTTGTAATCTCCCAAATGCTCGCAAGCAACTTTTTATCTGCTCCAGACTGAAGGAATTGAAGATGACTGGTCATTAACTTGTTACTTCCAGAAGCCAAATCCATGAAAGCCTGCCCTTCACATGGTGTGAAAGCTGCTTGCCTTGTGTAAACCCACTAGAAAAGCTAGAGGTAGTTCATATAACACATCTGCAGCCTGCACAAGTGCTGTTCTCCATGAAGCCCTACTGAATTGCCTATCTTTAATGCTTTTTTCCCTCTCTGAGTATCTTCTTACTCAAACAAGGATTTAAACTGGTTTGAGAAGATCTTTTTTTTCTGATAAATTTATGTTGCTGACGTCTTTGTCACCCACTACAGAAAAAAAATGTACATATATACAGATAAAGGAATTGTAATCACAGAATCACATAATTGCAAAGGTTGGAAGGGATCTCAAGAGGTCATTGAGTCCAACCCCCCTGCTAAAGCACTTATATATACATATATAATGCATATGTTATTTTCTTAGCAAAGTTTAAGATTCTCTTTAATTTAACAGAAGAACACTGCCTATCAGAAAATGCATAGTTTGTCTCTGAGATGCAGAGTAGTTTTCCCTGAAGTCAGCAGATTAGATGGGTGGTGTTTGTTCCTTCTGGCTCTTTGGTTGGATTAAAAGGAACTTCTGTGAAGTTAATTTGATGTTGTTCCTTGGGGTATTTTTCTGGAAAAAAAAAAAAAGTTGTGATTCTTGGCTAAAAATCTGTTCTAATTTGTTTACATACCAAGAAGTGTTGGTATTGAGCAACCTGCTCACATTATTACTTTTTATTCTGAAAAATTTCTGTGGGTGCATGGAACTGTAGAATGACAGAATAAGGGTTGTATGGCTTGGAAGGGTCCTCTGGGGGTCATCTATTCCAACCCCCTTCAATCATTTAGGTTGGAAAAGACCTAAAAAATCATCAAGTCCAACCATCAGCCTCAGCTACTGCATCCTTTCACTGCTCTGTGTCCCTTAATGTCTCTTAAATGACTCCAAGGATGGGGACTCCACCTCTGCTCTGGACAGCCCTTTCCGATGACTGAGCACCCTCTCCATGAAGAAATTCTTCCTGATATCCAACCTAAACCTCCACTGTGCAACTTCAGATCACTCCTGAAGAAGCCCATCTCCCCTAATCCCAGCCTGGACAGGCTCCTTGTGTAAATGAATATAAAAAATAATAAAGACCCACAGTGGGCCAGACTCTGAGGTCACTTACAGCCAAGTAGCCATATAATGCATGGAGAAATGGCAGCATATCCAGCACAGTGTCTCTTGTGGTCTCAAATAGGCTATTCCCTTATTCTTCAAACAGGATTTTCCTGTTGCTGTGTGGGGGCTGGAAGGTTTAACTACAGTCTGACTCTTCCTGCTGCTGTGACTATAATTGGCTCTCAGGAATCTTCGTGGATATTGAGTAAGGAGGCATTACCTGCTGGGTGGAATAGCCTTCCTAGGGAAGCTTTTGTCATCACAAAACAGATAAAGAAGCGATCCCAACCCCCCCCCAGCCCTTTACATTAAAGAATATTTTTTGACTTAAGCCTATTTTGTGTCTCATAAAAAGATTAAAAGAATTAAAGAGGAACCAAGCAACTTGTTTAGTCCATTTAATATTAAGCATATGACACATGGCTTCATCTTTTGCGGGGTCAGAGTAAGCAGAAGGACATCATTACACACCTTTTGTGCTGCTCTTGGCTTCCAAGCCATGTCTTCATCCATCTTCAGAAGATCTCACTGACAATACTGTTATTCAAGAGCATCACAGAAGTCCTGGGCTGATTCCCAAGTGCTTTAACCATCGACCTGACTGAGTTGCTGAGTTTCTAACAGGAAAAAAACTCCAACAGCAGTTTTCCTACATGCTACAGAAGGAAAGGAGCACCCAACTGCCTAATATTCCTGTCTATTCGCAGAGCTGATCTTGTCCAAAAAAAAAAAATGCTTCCAGTAAACGCTATTCAACTTGTTAATCATAAACAACCTGTAAAGCATTAAGGTGTCCTTTTTGCACTGGGAGCATCAGGCAGGCTGGGGTTTGCTATGAGGATCACCATCTGGAGGTGTGCCAAGGGAGGCAGTGCTTTGGGCAGGTTCCTTGTGCTCAGCTCTTGCCTTGGGTAGGGCTTATAGTGCCTGGTGAGTATGGCACAGCGTTACGTACGAATAGACAAGGGGTGAAAGGCATGTCTTGTCATTAACAGCTTCAGTGTTGTGAAAGGAGCCTGAAACTATGCTCGTTCTGAAACGTGCCTTGGGTATTCCATATGTGTGTGTACGTGCTGACCAGCTGCTGGAGTGCAGCGGGACCCAGCAGTAAGCAGGGACATCGGTGGGTTGCCCCAGTAAAATGTATCCAGATAAAAAATGGATCACTGGGACCTGTTTTTTCTTCTTCTTTTCAGCAGAAATTCTTGCTTCCCCTTTTGCTCTTTTTTCACCTCACGCTGCTTCTGCATTAGGAATAAGGAAGCACACACGTAACTACTTTTTCTACCTATGCTATGCATAGCGCTGCAAAACTTACATACAGGCACATGAATAGGGGCAGCAAATAGGCTTTGGACAGGCTTTACACATATTAAATAGGGCTCCATGCTGCAAAATTTACAAAACCACAAGTGTTTAAAGGGGAAAAATCCAACTGGTTAATGTAGCTCAGTGCAGCTTGGCTCTAGTGAGGTGCTTCACAAGTCTTTCTCTGCCTTGCCCTCATATCACTCTTCACTTGTGTACTCAGCTTGTGTAAATAGGAATGATCATGATTGCACCTTGATGTTTCCAGGCCAAAGTTTAGCAATAGATTTACGTTTAAATCGCTATGTTTTGCAATCCAGTCTTGCTTTATAAATGGGCAAATGAATACACTAAGCACTGAGCAGCAGAACACCATTTTCAGCTTTTAACGGAGGAATTCACATTATAATCTCGCATGACAGCTACAGGAAGGCAAATTCATTTTGAAAGTAATAAACATATAATAATATTAGCAGCGTGGTAGTCAGCAGATCTCAAAACACAAAACACTTAACTCCAGAAAGCAGATTTTGACTAGAGCATGCAAGTATTTTTAAGCAGAGAATGCTTTTATTTAAGCAGAACATTAAGTTTATAAATGAATCTTCCAAGGAACATGAAAGATAATAATGAACAGAAATAGATACAGAAAATGAACAGACAGGAATAGAACCTCTGCAGGCTGGGAATGTAGGCTGAGTGGTGGTGGCTGTTTTGCCCTGCAGAAGTTGACTATTGCTCTACATAATTGCCTGCTTGGTCTTGCTTCAAACATAGGTGTTCATTATGGGCAAATGTATTTGGCAATTGTTTATCTTGTATTGATTCATGGAGGTGAATAAAGGTGTGCCAGCACGTCCAAAGGCATGTAACTGATAAACAGCTCCATTCCCAGCAGTGTGAGATGGAAACTCTCCTGGTCCTTGATTCTGGGGATGCTGCAGTCTATGTGCTCACTCTGGAGGCGTACAGAGGAGGCTCAGGATTTCAATCCAGAGCTGCTGTCTGCCTACTGAGCCCATGACCTGGGTTTCAATGTGATGAATTGAAACAGATCTCATGTCCTGGGTATGGATTGCATCCAGACGGAGAGTGTGCAAATGTAAACCTTCCAATTGCTTGCCTAATTTACATTTAATTTCACCAAACTGTTTAAAAAACAAAGCAATGCACTATATTTTATATGATTTCATTGGCAATTTTAGTTAAGTCAACAAATTAAGAGGAAATTAGCCAGTTCCCAAGTTAATGCAGCAGATAACCGTATTACAATATCAATTCTTTTTCTAACCTTATCTTAGAATTTAATGAAGGTCTGGTTTTCTTTTAACCAGGAGAACCCAGCACCTGCTTAGCTAATTGTTTATTGACGTGGTTAACATGTCACTGGGCATTGGTGGCTGTTGGATATTAAGTGTATAGTTTGGTCTCAGTCCAATTCAGTGATGCACGCAGACAATAGCTGCACCTTCAGCTCAGTGCCAGACGGTCATACAGTGCCGGTGCCACAGCTTTGAATCTCACTGTTACTCCACGGTAGCAGTTTGATGTGGTTCTCTGGAAGTGCTTGATGAGGTAACAAAAGGTCTTTTCAGACATTTAATATGCAGATGATGGCTGAATCATCTCCAGCAGCAGTTTGCATACAGCATGTGGTGAAGGACTGGAACAGGTTGCCCAAGGAGGCTGTGGATGCCCCATCCCTGGAGGCATTCAAGGCCAGGCTGGATGTGGCTCTAGGAAGCCTGGTCTGGTTGTTGGCGACCCTGCACATAGCAGGGGGTTGGAACCAGATGATCATTGTGGTCCTTTTCAACCCAGGCCATTCTATCATTCTATGATTCTATGATTTCACTACGAGAAACAGCGTTCAGCCTTTAGCAGCTATAAGAAGCAGGGCTCACCCTCCTCATCTCTGGCTGTGGCTTGGTGACACAATACGTGTGACATTGGATTCTGCTATCAGAGCAGATAATGCACGCACACCCCTCTCTGTCTGGCTTGTCCTCCTGCACCTGCTGCTGTGCCCATCCCAGCACTCTTCTTTTTCCAGGAAACTCTTAAAATAATTTGGGAAGGCAGAGCTCAACTTTCATTGTGTTCTTCGATGGCACTCATTATTAAATACATTTCAAAACTCGATATAGATACCTTAGAAATCACTAAATTGTGGCCCCATCATTACTATTTGTAAAGTGCCTTGAAAGAGGCCACATTTAGAAATGAATTTTGCTAATATTTGCCACCTAACTTTGTACAGATGTCTGCAGTTGTCTTCATTTCAGTGGCATTGTGCAAAGCAGGTTAAGCAAAATCTGATGAACAATCTAGTTCATGAAATACATACGTCCATTTCATACATGAAGACTCCTGTTCATCTGTGCACTGCCACACGCAGTGTGCGAGGCTTCTGCCTTCTGGATGAGACTGCAAATGCAAGACCACCATTAGCATCCATTTGGGTTTATAAAAATAATTAATATTTATTCAGTACAGTATCTCCTCACAACCGTTCTTTTCTTGTCAATTCCAGTCTTCTCAACCTAGCCATCAGCTTTTTAAATGCACTCTCTGTTTTCCTCTTTGTGTGTGAGGGGCTGTTCTGGCTCGGGAAGACATGAGCTCGAGTACCTCTGCAGTAAAGAAAGGCTGAGGGAGCTGAGCTTGTTCAGCTTGGAGAAGAGAAGGCTCCAGGGAGATCTCCTTGCGGCCCTTCAGTACTTAAAGGGAACTAATAAGCAGGAGTGAAATCAACTTTTTTGCATGGGTAGATAGAGACAGGACAAAGGGGATGGTTTTAAACTGAAAGAGGGGAGATTTAGACTGGATGTTGTGGAAATATTTTACTGAGAGGGCAGTGAGGCCCTGGCACTGCTGCCCAGAGAACTGTGGGTGCCCCATCTGTGGAGGTGCTCCAGGCCAGGTTGGATGGGCTCTGGGCAGCCCAGTGTGATGGTGGCAACCAGCCCATGGCAGGGGGTTCATCTGGATGACCTTTGATGTCCCTTCCAACCCAAACCATTCTATGATTCTAACATGTTTCTATGATTAATTTTTGTCGGGGCATTTCAGGGACAAGTGAGAAGAGGAAGATGACAGCATGACAGCTTGCCCTCCAGCTTCACTGCTGCTTTCAGTCAGATCTTGGATTCCTGGGTGCTTGGTTCAACTAAATTTCTGAGAGATACAAGTGCTCTGCATGCTGCTTAGCACAGCTCTAAAATTGATCTTTGTGTGTTAAAAAAATGGCACTTTTTATATACACTTGGGTTTTGCATTGCTGATTTATCTTAGAAGACAGACGTGTCCATCCGAAGCCACCCATGGCCAGTCAGCAGAAGGGTAATGAGTGGTATTTTTGTCTGCTATTGTACCAGTGCATACTTCCTTCCTTCATCTTAGTCTGCAGCATGTGTTGATTCAGTAGAAACCCAAACCCTGTAATAACTACAAAGACTTTAATCATTGCAGTCCCAGCTGGTTGTAGTGCTCGTTTTAGTTCAGCTAAACAAGAGTTTAAACAGCTTGCGAATAGATGTTTTCACTACAGTAAGTTCTCTTCCCCTTGGCTTCTTACAAGATGAAACATCATCATAGCATTGCCGCAAGGCAGAGATGAGACATCTGCAGGAAAAGCAAAGCTTGTGCAGAAAAAACTTGGCTTTTTGAAACAGAAGTAGCCCCTCCTCTGAGCGTGCATTCTCTTCAGACATGTCACAATTTCCATATTGGTAATGTCCATCCCATCCATTCCTTCCTTGCTGATTTTGGCAGAAGGCACATCTGAATCAACTAAGTGGCAACAAATTCCTGCTGTGAGGAAATAAGGTCCCCCTGGGAAAACTGAGTGCTGCCATTGAAATGTTCCACAAGAAAAAGCATCATGTCGCACTCATATTTCTCTTGCCAAAGATTCTGAAAGATTCTGCTTTGACAAGAAACGGGAGCAACCATCATGCTTTACTTTAACCTGTGCTATCCTTTGTAGACAAGGAATACAATTCCCAACTGTGCAGCTCTGAGGAAAGGATTTACATTCTGTTTCCACACACCTCCTCCATTTCATTCTTTAGAGGGTTAGATTGAGGAATAGATAGTTGGACTGGATGACCTTGTAGGCCTCCTTTAACCTTGGTGATTCTGATTCTATGATTCTATTTTATGGCATTCTACAGTGATTCAAAAAAGATTCCAAGAGGCAGAGAAATACAGTACAGCTTCCAGCTGAAGCTACAACTTCTTAGACCCCTGGTGCTTTGCACTATGCAAAGAGAACTGGGTGTCTTGGCATGCAACAAAAAGCAATCTCTTTATTGGGCAAGAAACCAAGTCGATATGAAAAGTGGGAAGCTGCCCATTTTTCCATGTTGAAAAAACTGGGGACAGGAGTGGTTACAGCCATGACACACTTAAGGCACGGAGTTAGGACACACAAACATATCACTGTAAGTCCTATAAAACCAGGAGAGTTTGTGTATGGAATGAAGTCAGTCTTGATAACTACAGATCTGCAGTGCAGTTCTAGGACATGCTTTCTTTACAGTTTGGTTCTATTTAACAATGCAAGAAGCACTGTAATCACGATGAGACTGGAGCATGACCTTCCCACACCTCATCTAGCTATCTACGTGGGTTGGCCATGGTATGGAAAACAAAAGCAAACCAGAGCTTGCCTCCTCTATGGAAAAGATAAAGGCTAAAACACTGATATAATTTAATCTTGCTTTAGGGAATCAAAAACCTGAGCTCACAGTGAATGCAAGCATTCATTCCCCAAATTAAGAACTAGACACGATTTTTTTTTTTTTTTTTTTTTTTTTTTTAGCATTCTATTTTAATTTCAATCAGCAGTGATGGAATTCAAAGCTTTTCCCCAGGAAGGTACAGCAATTCATCCAGAAGTGATGTGTTCAAGTAAAATCTCCTCTCCGCCGCTATCAACCCAAAGTGTAAGATATGGCATATGAGAAAGGCTGTTCAGGGAAGGCTAAAGGTTTAGAGATGAGTCAGTGTTTCATTGCATCACTGCAAACAGGAAGAGACTATTTTATAAATAATGGGTCATTTCCATAACCTGAAAGCCCACATGTACACCAACAGGTCCTTGCAGCCAGGAATCACATGCCAGGTTTTCCATATCATTAACCTCAGTGTTCAGGCAATGGGCACACTTAAAACCCTGCAGGTAGTTCTGTACAGCCTAGGTGGACTGGAAAGCGTGCTGGAAGAGCCACAGCATGCACTGATCCCATGAATACATGCCTGTCTGCAATAATCTCATTTCTAATGACTCTGTTCCTTGAATCCTTTTAATAATTCCCTTGGCATTTATCTGCCTTCAAATAAATCAACCACCCTTTTTGCACTTTGGACACAGTGTTGGAGCTGGTTCAAAAGGCTTCAGCCCTGCAGAAGGCAAGGACACAGATCCTGCTTGTGTGTGTTTGCTGCTACCTGTGTTTTGTGGAATGGAGAGCCAGAAATAATCTGCTGTTCATAGCCATTGCGGAAGATGCCTTGGAAATCTTCAGTCTTGTGCTGGAGTTGATCTCTACTTTGCTCTGTGTCTGCAAACTGATAAGGATGTTACTTACTGTAGCGGATACTATGGCCTCATCTGTGCTATACATCTGGAACAGTTCAAAATGAAGACTGCTGGTCTTCATTTTTGTTTTTGTTTGGCACTTAGAGCACTTTAGACAAGAATTCAGTTTTGAAAACACAGCTCCTGAACTGTAATCACGGATAGAAATTTTTGAGGTTTTGTTCAGATGTGCTCTTTTTTCCTATATGAAAAGCATTACAGTAGGAGACTTCCCAATAGAGCATCCAATACAGAATATGAAATACTCTGTACTAGAACATGATAAAACTTCATTATCACTTACTATTGCTGTTCATTAGGTACTCCAGTCAACAGTTCTCCAGTCAACAACAGCCTAACTTCTAACACTTGTGCAATTGCTCCCATGTGGAATTCTATGGATTTTACAAAAGCTAATGACTATCTGCTAATTATATAAGTAACTGTTGTGGTTTATGCCATCAGCTGTGAAATCAGATCCCATAAAAGATGATAAACTCCTACAGACCTTCAGAGATGAGGCAGGCATTACCCAATGTTAGTAACATCAGCCAGCAGACATGCTGGGTGAGGCTTACTTAAGCTAAATCTGTAGGTATCTTTGAGCTGTCCTAACTTCTGCTCCCTATGTAGTCAGCTGAGAGGAACAGACATCTCAAAAGAGAAATTAGTTTCCCTGTAACACAGCATGAGAATTGAGCCCACTCAGCATTCTATTCTCACATAATTAACTGTCTAGTCGTTAACTGTCAGAAATAGGGCGATTCCACATGAGAATAATTATACATGCACAAATAACATTTGGGATCAGGCTTTGGCTAGCCTGTGTTCTACAAATCTAGATTCTCAAATCAGGATAAGAGGTGCTGGGATGTCCATCGTCCTCTTTCCAGGCTGCAAGTAAAGCTATGGACTGGGCATGTGTTACACGCCTCAAGTCAGGTGATACCCCACTAATTCCATGCACAAATCTAACAGCAGTGTCTTACTTTCAATCCCTAATCAATGCTAGAGTGCTGCCAATTTATTCCATTATTTCTTTCATGCATTTTGGTCCTGAACAGAAGCAGCAACTGGAGCAGCCTCTCTCATGTCAAAACAAGCAGAGACCCACACATCTGACACACATTTTGCAGCCCTGTGTAGTACCTGCATACACTGAAGGTTTCAGAGGTGTGACCTGAGCAGGGGGACCTTGGAAAGGGCTGAGCTCCTCTCCCTGCCTGTTAGCATGATGGGTACTGCGGTTCTGCAGTTGGGGAGCCATGCTGTTTCCTCCCATTGCAGCCACAGCCAGACATTGCTGGCACTGCCAGTGCTACACAGACATCCCCACAAGGGTCTGTGATGGGAGAGAAGATGAGCAGCATTTCTGACTGCTAACATGATCTATTTTCTCTTTGCAGCTCTGTAAGCAAAACAGATAGGCCAGCAAACCAACCCTGTCTGAATACCAACTATGAGAGTGCATGCATTCATTTTATTGAAAACACGTGAATCTGTCTTGAAAATCTGAGCTATTCTTAAAATTGTTACTCTGTTCTAAAGAATTAACAAAACTGATGTGTCTTGGACTTAGGAATGCAAATATTTTTTCTGTGATGCCACAGATTAGGTATAAAAATGAGTATCCCAATAATCACAAACTATTCCAAGAAGATTCAAGAAGTTACATTTTATCTAAAGATGCTTTCCAAGGTAAGTTTTAATAAAATGGCATTGGTAGCAACCTGCATCTGAGTGCATTAAAATACAGAAACACTGTAAAGAACTGAAATTTTTGAATCTCCTCTTTAAAAAATGTTATTAAATAGGCTTCCAAGGGATAATAGCGTTAAGAACACTGTAAAGAAGGGCTGTGTTGGCTGCAAAGTCTTTGCACTATTGCACATCAGTGGAGATTGCTTTGTTTTCAGCAACACTTGGTGTTGTGCCTTCACTTGATACCTTCAACATGGCAACTTCTGTCTGTGAGGTACTTAAGGCACATGACCACAGAGGTCTACTATTCAACCCTGGGTGTTATCAGTTTAGGAACTGGAAGGAGCTACTTAGAGAAGCCATCCAGCACACAGCGTGGTCCTGAGGCGTAAGTGATTTACCCCCTCAAGGTACCACTGCAGGACCCAGATCCTCTGAAGCCTGAGCTCAACAAGTTTCGTGTCTTATGGCCCAATTTTAACAATAGGTAAGTGAAGAAAAGGAAAGAAGGGAAGAAAAAAGAGACTTTTTTTTTAGCAAGGTCTGTTGTGATAAAACAAAGGGAAATGGTTTCAAGCTTGAAGAGGGGAGATTTCGGTTAGATATAAGGAAAAAGTCTTTTACAGTGAGGGTGGTGATGCACTGGAACAGGCTGCCTTGTGATGTGGTTGATGCTCAGTCCCTGGAGACTCTCAAGGCGAGGCTGGATCAGGCCCTGGGCAACCTGATCAAGCTGTGGTGTCCCTGTTCATTGCAGGAGAGTTGGACGAGATGGCCTTTAAAGGACCCTTCCAACTTTAAGGATTAGATGATTCGATATGAATATTTGAGTAACTGCATGAGTACATGCAGCTGTAACATAAAGCATGAAACAAATGCCTAAGAAATGCCACTTATCGGCCTTGGCATAAAAATGATTGTATGAAATAGGTTTTTCTACAGGTTTTTAACCGAAACACCAACTAAAAAGTAAGAAAGGGTCAAACTTTTTTCCCCTCACCACCTCTCTAAAGGACTACTTGAAAAAGAGCAGTGCCGCATTTGTGTTGCAAGCTCAGAGCCTTCCTACTTGGCAAAACATTTCAAAACCCTAATGCAAGATTTCCAGGTTAGGGCTAAGGAAAAACATTTGATCACAACACATCCAATCTTCCTTTTCTTTGCTAGGATGATGAGATGCAACAGCTGGAGGAGTGCAGCCAGCAGTGTCACCAGCTCCAAATGGCCACAAATACGGAATTATGTGAGGGCTCTTGTGCAGAGTGAATACTGTGAAGTGCTGTGTACAGCCAACTGGGAGCTACTACAGGAAAGAACAAATAGAGACAACTGGGGTGTTATCTAGAATGAAATAGTGACAACTCCAAAAGCCTTTCACGGGTGGTGGATGTGAGCAAAGGAACACCTTGTATTTACTACTGTACCACTGCCTGACTGCTGAGGAACAAGTTCCAGGCAGCCGGGGGCAGCCGTCCCACTGTGCCCCACAATGGTAACACTGCCTGGAGGATGTTCATTTAAAGAACTACCTAAGCACTGAGAAAATTCAGCTGCCTGGTGGCTTTGGGAGGAATAAGGCTGGCAAATTGACTGCACCTAAGAGGCAGAACTACCCACTCCAGAATGTATGACTGAGTGTTACAGGAAGGCAAGCATATTCGAAGCCAAGGATCTTGGCTGTTCTGACTTGTGCCTAAATTTACTTCATTTTAATAATGAAGAACTGTAGTGGGAGGTTGGAATATTTGACATACCATCAAACTCATACAAATAAGGCAGCAACCACTCAGAATGAAAGGCAGCAACATTATCCATTCTGGACATCTGCAAAGCTGAGGTGTTGACAGCAACTTGTGAGAGCCCCAACACGTACCTGCTCCTGTCTCCAGGCACGTCACATGCCTTGGTTCTCCTGACAAGGTTAATCCGCAGGCAAAGAACCTTCTCAGGGATGAGAGTTGGAAAGACAGATGGGATTAAAAACTTTTAACAAAGCAGAAACATTCACACAAACTGTATTATCTAGGACACCTCTGAGCTTTCTCAACTGCCATTCCGTTCCAGGGTTCTGTCAGCAGCACATCACACTTCTCTATTTTTCCTTGACTCCCTTGGCTTATTGATTTATATAAAGTGAAAAATTGTGTCAAGAAATAGAGGCAATATATTATACATACATATAGAGGGTAGGATTGGGCCAGTGGTCACCCACTATCCAGGATTTGAGAGGAGCTTTGAGCTGGCAGAGATCTGCAGGAGGGCTAATGGACTTCATTGGGACGAATTCATTAATAACAACACACTGTTCTACATCCCAGGTGAGATGCAGCACCCACCTGGCTGTGCAGCACCCTCCTGCCAATTCACATGAGGACGCATCTGCCTCTTATTTTTCCAGAAAGCTTAACAACAGCAATAATCCCTCTGGGGATTATTTCAGCAGAAATGGCTCCAGTGAAAGCAAAGACTCACAGAGGACATGATTCACCACTGCCAGAATGGAGACAGTAGAACACATCTGCATGGTAAGGACTTCTACTGTGTACTCTTATCAAGGAGCACTGCAAAAACACTGACATGGAAAACATCTATCCTATCTATGAAATGGCTGAGTACCCAATTCTCTCTGTGCAAATCTACCTTGCCATTAAATAGAAAGGGTGTATTTGGCTAGGTGTGCAGGAGTAACATGTAAATCCTTAACTGTAAGAAATTGCATCATACGGTAAATGTGTATCCTCTGTAACAGTTAAACTGTGGGAAACTTGCTCCACACCTTATTCTAGCTCTCATCATTTGCTTGACTACATTTAGCATCACCACTGCTGCTCACAGACATGGTTCTTCAAACCTGCTCAGAAGGCAGCACACAGCAGAACACTCAGCAGTCGTGCATCAGAGACCTAAAGGAGAAAAAACACCATTAACCACCACGCACACAAGGGACGTGTTGCTGCTCCTCCCCTACAAACCAAACCCCATCGTTAGGTGCATGATTTAATGAGATGAAGGCTGCAGCAACCCAAGGACTGACTTTTGCTGTGTGCCCCATCACCAGCTTTTACTATCTTGTTGCA
Organism: Meleagris gallopavo; assembly: GCF_905368555.1. Lineage (NCBI taxonomy): Eukaryota > Metazoa > Chordata > Aves > Galliformes > Phasianidae > Meleagris > Meleagris gallopavo. The sequence continues at coordinate 186,755,651 of NC_139404.1, read as the reverse complement.
AATGCTCTCAACCACCTCAGTGACCCACTCCAGGTTTTTAGAGAAGTCACACAAACTTCTTACACTTCCAACTTTGGCTAAAGAAAAGCAGGCACAGGGCAGGACGTCTAACAGCCTGTTAATCACCCTGCTGCTGCAGACAGACCTGTTGGCATGCCAGGAACAGTGCAGTGTGGCACAGGAGAGCAAAGGGCAAAAGATAACACTGAGCTCCTTAAATGAGCCATGCCATCCAGTCCGTATAACGCAGCTGCAATCTTGGAATTCAAAGCCTGGGGAATGCATGCCCCAAAAGGCTCTGAGTACAAGATGGCTCTGGGATAGATGAATTCAGAACCAGGGAATGAGACAGCAGCTCTATTTTCAGAGATAATATAGCCAATCTCAAACATCTATGCTAGTTTTGAAATCTCTCTCCTGTACTGAAGCACACCAGAGCTGTTAAGACGTGATTACCCCTTTCACTTGAGCGCCCTAGGGCTCGTGTATGCAAGAGCAAGGTTCAGAACAAATCTGGGTTGTGCAACACAGCAGGTAAAGCGACTGACCCCAGCCTGTCCTTTTTGTACTTTCTGCATGAGCAGATCACGCCGTTCTTTCATGAAATAGTGCAACCCGGGGCCGTGCGAGTAGGCAATGAATTCACAGTAGGAAGCAGCCTGGGGAAGCCTGACCTATGTGGACTGAAGCCAGACACAAATGTTAGTGCTTACTAGCATTCCAGTAAATTATATCCTTAGTATGCTGTATGTAAATAACTTGACAGAATAGAGCAAGTGAAACCATGGGAATGGAAGCTTGGCCAGCAGCTTGTGCTATTTACTGTCACTGTGTTTTCCAGGAAGAGGCATTTACAGAGAAATGGTAAAAACAAACACAAAATAGGTGGGTTTGTGATGAGGCAGGAAGAGAGCCAAATGACAAAATACTGAAATAATTTGGGAAAATCCAACAGGGAGCTGTTGGAGAGAGTCCAGAGGAGGGCCACAAAGATAATCAGGGCTGGAGCACCTCCCCTATGAAGACAGGCTGAGGGAGCTGGGCTTGTTCAGCCTGGAGAAAAGAAGGCTGTGGGGTGACCTCATTGCAGCCTTTCAGTACCTGAAAGGAGCCTACAAACAGGAGGGGAAACCCTTTGAAAGCGTTGACAACTGCAGGACAAAGGGAAATGGTTTTAAATTGAAGATGATTTCGGTTGGATATCAGGGAAGTTCTTTACTATGAGACTGGTGAGGTGCTGGAACGAGCTGCCCAGAGAGGTTGTGGATGCCCCGTTCCTGGAGGTGTTCAGGGCCAGGTTGGATGGGACCCTGGGCAATCTGGTCTGGTATTAAATGTGCAGGTTCGTGGCCCTGCCTGTGGCAGGAGGGTTGGGGGTTGGAGCTTCATGATCCTTGAGGTCCCTTCCAACCTGGGCCATTCCACGATTCTGAGATATGAAATTCCCATCAAAAGCAGGAGCAGCAAACTCAGGGGATACCAGCACAGAAAACGCTACCAAGTGACACCTCCTGGCAGCTGGGTGCTTCTTCACATTGCACTGCTACTCACCCAAAAGGAAATGCCTTGTGTGTGTTAATGAATGCTCTGACTGCATTGCTGTTAACGTGCTCACACTGCAAACGTTTGGATTTTCAGATGAATGGCACCAAAACCAATGTGTAACTTCATGCCACTGCATCTGAATAGCCAGAGAACGTGAGCACACTGTTATGCATATTCAGGGACTCCAGCATCAGCAGTTTCCTTGCAGGAACTCCTTACAGCAATGCACGATTTGACACAAATTCCAGCTATCTTACCTATGTTACACATCCACTTTTTCCGCAAACCACACAAGGGACAAAGAACAGCACTGGAAGTTTGCTGTACCTGAAGGGTCACACTGCCTTAATCATACCTTTCAGTTCTCTTTTCTAGAAAGTTATTTTCACTCAGCTTTGGATTTCAGTAGTTTGTGAATCATGAAGGAAAGAACCTCTACTTATCTCCCTTGTTTTTTTTACAAGCATAATTGCCACCGTGCTTAAGGATTAGTCAGCTCATGGACTGTTTGTTTGGCACAGGCACACACACACACGAGTTCCCCAATGAAGTGTGGTACAAACCCAAGTTTAGAGCTTCACCCCAGGTCTACTGACAACCGAGTGGGGCCTGCAGCCAGCAAACCTCAAAACCCAACTTGCTTTGTACAACACACAGCCCTTTGTGCAGCACATATCAACTACAACTGTATCAGTGCATCCCAAGTGTTAACTTGTTCTACTCAGAAGTGCTGAGGTTCTTGCTGGGTACACGAAAGCTGGGATGCAGCCAACCACAGGGCTTCCATCCAGGCCTGGATCCCAGCCAGCTGCGCTGAAGCCTATCTTCAGTGCAGAGCTCCAGTCCCCATAGCTCTGCAGGAGCTGGGTGGGCCAAACAGTACTATTACAAAACATGGTCTCATTTGACCAAGACTAAAGCTGCGTGAGTAGTTCTGGACTGCGTGGCTCTATTTATGGTCTCAAAACATCCTTATTTCAGCTGAGCAGCAAACACTCATCCATTCCCTCTTCTCAGGAAGTTTCTGCCATTGCTAGTTGGGAAAGTGTTTCCCCCCAGCTGCAATCTCCCGGACTCAGACAGCCTGCAATTCTGCCAAGGCCCATCACTGCATCCTGATTAACAAGTATGAAGCTCACTACCCTCATCCCCCCATCCAGTGTCAAAAATAGAAGTAACTTCCTGTTTCACCATTGCCAATGAATCCTCACTTAAATTCATGGAAGTTCCAAGAGAACCTGAGGTTTCCTCTCTATTAAAACTGGTTCCTGTGAGGCCACAACTTGCAGTAGCCTGTGCACCTCCCACCCCATGTTGTGTAACTGCTATTGAACTGCAGAACATGTTCACAACACCTGAAGAGGCTCCTCCTGTGCTGAAAAACAGAATATAAAAAGGTTATTACAGGAATCCTGGGGTCTTCTAAAAATTTAACAATTGCTTCCCCCCAGTTTCATTTACAACACTGAGTTACAGAACCTTTCCATTCTCACCTGTGTTTTCCCAAGTTTTCACACCACAGAGGTTCTTACCTACACCCAGCTGAATCCACACCCTTACCTTGAAGCTGTTACCACTCCACAAAGCATTTCTGTAGATCATCATAGAAGGAAACCATCACAACAGCTTCTCCAATGTCAGGATCAGAGCACTCATTTCAATGCATCTTTACCTGCTTTTTTCACAGGCCCTACAGGCAGCAGTGCCCCAGTGGCTATACAGCTCTCCCCCTTCATCCAAAGGGACTGCAGACAACAAAGAAAGAATTTTAAAAACTTACGTGCCAAGAGAAAAAATTTGACACCTCTACAAGCCATTATGACAACCTTCCCACCCAGCTGACTTGTGTGCTGGCAGTTACACAGGGCCAAAATTAGAACACACAAACTGAGAGAAGGCCAACATCTTAACAGTTCTCTGGGCTCTGCTGACATGGATGGTGACTCCACAAAAACAAAATACCTTAAAACTTATCCAGGAATGTTTTCGCACTCCATCTTGTACATGCACACATTTCTCATGCGGATTGCAGACATGTTTCCAGTACGTTATCCAGTGAAGGCTGAATTTACAACAAAATCTTTCAGTTTCTAATTAGGAGCAAGAATTTACCATGATAAAAGCAAGGAAAGCATACGAACATGTACTAATTGCTTCTTTGCAGAAGGCCAACACATCACACGTTCCTACTCATCCTTGTTCTCTGCACCATCTTCCATGACTTCCAGCCACTTCACTCTCAGGGCAAAGAGTGGTTGCTTACCTGGGTGCACTCAGACCAAATTTATTTTTGCAAAAAGGAAAACTTGTGGTCTCTGCAGCGTAGGATGCTGGTACAGCAAAGCAGACAAATATGACAGCTTAGCAGGCTCAGGACCATACAAATACTTGAAGCAGCTTCCATAAAAATGCATTAAAGCAGAGTATACCCATGTATTTAGAATACAGCAAAGGCAGTCCTTCAGTTCTTCAGTCACTTTGTGTATTTTCATATGGAAAACTGAGACAGTGCTTATTTCTGCAATTATTCTATAACAATTAAGACCTGCTCAGTCAGAAAGTAAGTGGGTGTGAGCATTTCCAGATTACCTAAGTTTGAGAGAATACAGGTTTTAAAATTCCAAGTTCTAAACTGTGTAAAATCTAGCCTGCCAAATATTGGGCACCCCCAAACTCACGAGAGTAAACTGTACAACACAGGAAACTATTTGTCAGACACATCAAGCATTCCGTTCACTACTTTTTCACATCAATTCCCTCCTGAGACATCAGCAGTATCTACACTGTTAGATAAAGAAACACAGTAAGACAGTGAAGTAATTTCATCCGTAAAGCAGGATCCTTGTCTCCTATCCAGAGCAGCAGCATGGAAACAAGGTGGACGAAGGAAGAGAAGGAATCATTGCAGGTGATATCAGTGATACTTAATACATAAAAGCAAAGTATGTAGTTACTATGTCAGCAAATTTATCCTGGACAATTTCATATCCATGTTTTCTGCCATTTGTAGAAAAGACACACACACCCTGTCACACTACTTACCATCAATACTTGGTATCAGCTGCACAAACATAAGCATAAGCTTAGCCTTAAAGTTTAAGGACAGCAACTGTTCTGATATATAATACTATTTTTTTTTCCCCTTCAACAAAGCCAAAAGCATCCACATAGAGGAAAAAAAAAAAAAAAAAAGAGAGTGATGCTTTTAATTCAAAATTCTTCAGATGTGTAAAACTAAACTGGAAATTATAGTAGCAGAAAAGCTTTATATTCTCCTCTTCTGTGATGAACGCAGTAAAATTGGCTAAGGTGGGGTGGGCAGAAGCTACGTGAGGTGTACATGCTCTTCTAAGATGCCTGACCTCCTGTGGGAAGATGGAGAAGGCAAAAAGCTGGCTCAGATCCTTTGACAAGATATGGATTTAAAGAGACAGAATGGCAAGTATTACTACAATACCAACAAATATTTCAAGATGCCAAGGTTTAGGTTTTCTGAATTACTTAACATCTCATGATAGTCCTTCACCATCTGATAGCATGGTGGGGAAGACAGACCACTGCTCCCGTGTTGTTACTGTGAGGCGTGATGCTGAGAAATTCACTGTGCTTACCTCCAGGAGGAGCCAAAATACTTTAGAAAAGAAAATCTTGTAAATTCTTTTTCCTGACCTATACCACTATTGGGCTTTGGCCCATACTTCCAGGGAGCCTATGAAACTCTCCAACTCCTCTCAATGGAGTGTCTTCTTGAAAGAATAAAACACTTTATTTCACAGGAATCAGCTGTAAAGAGAAACAAAGTTATTTAACACCATGCAACACACTGTGTTTCCTCCCATTTTGGAGTAAGGATTATTTCAGCAGTAACCACCTTTTTCCTTAACAGAAATTCACCTCTTGACAAATGGATCACCCGCCATTCCGTGACACAGAGGACCACACAAGCAGCAACGATCCTCAGTGCACAGAACTCTACACACCATTTCCTCAAAGTAGCAACCAGGAAGAGGGTGTGAAGCTGAGACAGCACACAAAGAGGGAGTGCTGATAAAGATTAGCCAGTGTGACGCAGCAAGCACTGCTTAGAAGGCAGGGAAACAAGTCCGCTCAGCCAACTCAAGACTGGCTGAGAGAAGCGTAGAGAAAAGAAGGCTGTGGGGTGACCTCATTGCAGCCTTTCAATACCTAAAGGGAGTCTATAAACAGGAGGGGAATCAACTCTTTGAAAGGGTTGATAACTGCAGGACAAGGGGAAATGGTTTTAAGTTGAAGGAGGGAAGATTTAGGTTGGATGTCAAGGAAGTTCGTTACAGAGAGAGTGGTGAGGTGCTGGAACAGCTGCCCAGAGAGGCTGTGGATGTCCCATCCCTAGAGGTGTTCAAGGCCTGATTGGATGGGGCCCTGGACAGCCTGGTTTAGTATTAAATGGGGAGGTCGGTGGCCCTGCATGTGGCAGGGGGGTTGGAGCTTCATGATCCTTGAGGTCCCTTCCAACCCTGGCCATTCTGTGATTCTGTGAGAGGAACGAACCCCACAGAATGCCTGGGGTTGGAATGGACCCCAAGGATCATCAAGTTCCAACCCCACAGCCACAGCCACGGCAACCACCCTTCGCATTTCATACTAGACCAGGCTATCCAGGGCCCCATCCAACCTGCCCTTGAGGATTATCCCACCTTACCCTCTCCCCGAGCGTGGCTCTATAGATAAACGGAGAACAGCGCGCCGAGCAGCGAGCAAAGCTCCTCCTGCTGGCCAGAGATCGCCCTCAGCAGCCACGCACCCCCAGCTGCACGCACGGCCCAGCGGCCCCACAGGCACTCGCTGCTCCCTTGCAGGCTCTCCCGCCTCAGCCCCGCAGACAGCACGCACGAAGGGCGGGCAGCTCGGCGCCGCACTCCCAGGCGCCGTCCCCAGCAGCCTCCCCTCCCGCCTCAGCGCGGTCCCGGCTCGCACCGCCTCACACGGCCGCGCACCCACCTCTGCGGGCGCCGCTCCCGCCTCGGGACCCCGCTAACCGCGAGCCGACACGGCGCCCTGCCCCTCCGCTTCCAGCCCTCCGCACCATCTCGGAGCGGCCGCCCAGCTCCCCCTTTCCCGACATCTCGCAGCCGCTCCTCCTTGCGCTAAAGCGATCCCGCGCCACCAACATGGCGCCCGCCGCCCGCTCTCCCCTCCCCCTCGGTCGCAACCTAGACGCTGCGCAGCGCGGGGGCCGCCGGGATGCCGAGTGCTTGCGCGTCTTCGCTCCCTACGGCATCTAGGCGCCAAAAACTATAATTCCCAGAATCCTTTTCTCCAACCAATGGGAACGCGGCACCTCTTCCACTCGCCCCACCCCCGCAGGCGAGAGGGTGATGTCATCGCCCGTTCATTGTGCTCGCGCGGTGCCGCCTCCCGCTGCCGCTGCCAGCGCCGGGCACGGCGGGGGGGCGCGGGGCTGCGCTGCGCTGCGCTCCGCTACCGCTCCGTGCCCTGCGCCGTCTGGGGCTGCCCGAGTGCTGTACCGGCACACCACGCCCTCCTCCTCCTCCTCCTCCTCCTCCCCCTTTCCATCCCAAGGTTTCCTCGCACCGAACGCATCCCGGGAGCGGCAGGCAGCCGCACGCCGGGATTCAGCGCCCTGCTGGGGGTGAACGGGGCTGCCCTGTGCCCGGCCCCGGGGGGGGCGGCAGCGCGGCGGGGGCTGCCCGGTGCCAACCCCCGGGGGGGTGGACGCAGCCGTCCGGCCCCGCTGTGCTCGGCTCCCGCCTCGTTTTACGGTCGTGGAGAGGGAGGAAAAATCCCAAACCAGGTGAGTGCTGTTCCCTTTTTCTTAAAAAAAAAAAAAAAAGAAAAAATACAGAACGTGCAGGGATTCGGACGGTTTTTCGTTCGGGGTTGTTGAATTGTCCCCCCTCCTTCCTGCTCTTCAATGCGTTTGTCCGCACGGTGCATTGCCCAACGCGGGGAAGCGCTGCCGAGCGGGTTTGAGGAAAGAAGAAAAAAAAAAAAAAAAAAGGAAAAAAATCCAGACTGAAGGGGAAAAGCCAAATTGAAGGGAGAAATTCAAATTTAGGAGAATGAAGCCAAATTTAGGGGAAAAAAAAAAAAAGCCACAGCAACAAATGACAGAAATAATTCGGCTACGGAGCGCTGCGCGTCCCGGAGAGCGGCGGGGCGGGGATGGGGACGGAGCAGCGCCCCGCGCGTCCCGCATCGCACCGGCGGGCAGAACCGCTATGTTATGTCATGTATTGCCGTTATGTCATGTATTACCGCTATGTTATGTTTGTTATGTGTTACCGTTATGTGACTGCTTGCTCCCATTGCCCCTCCTTTCGTGCTGCACTGAGATCGGGTGGAAAAGAAACAAACAAAAGGACCGACCTCGCAAAAAAGTCACATAAGGGGGGTGTTTGTTTATTCGTTTATTTTTTCTTCTCTAAGTTTTTTTTTTTTTTTAAGGATGTTCCTAAGGTTTTTCCTTGTATTTATTTTTTTTATGAGGCTTTGGGATTGGTGGTGAGTGGTCCTGCAGGGTCCCCCCCACTCTGAGCCCTTTGCGTGAGGTTGGGGTCCAATCCTGACTGTGTGCAGTGACTTCAGGTTTCCCAGCTACCCGGTTCCTTATTCCAACTTCCATGCAGTTGGACACAGCCTTTTCCCTATTGACAAACACGACGAGGGCAGCTATTTTAAACTTCTCAACAACTTTGTGCTCTGGCAGAGCTCCATTCTGCTGCATCCTCTTTGCTCCTTGTGAGATTTTCTCTTGCACATTGCTATGTCAGTGCAAGATGCAAAGAAACTTCCCCAGCATGGCACCCCATGGGGCTTTTCCCCTTCTCCAGCCCTGCTGCTGTGGCGTGGCAGGGTCCTCTTCTTCCTTCCTTCCTTCCTTCCGTCCGTCCGTCCTCTGCAGTACAAACTCCGAGGTGAACAGCCACATATGGGGGAGTTGCCTTTGTTGTGTCTTTTTTTTTTTTTTTTTTTTTAAACCATATTTATTTCCTGGAATGCTGTTTTCCTCTTTATTTTAGAAGGGAGGGAAACTGGGAACCTAACACAGGGTTTCCCTTCCTGCCTGCAAAGGAGAAGTCTTACAGCAGTGATTTCATTAGGTGTGAAGGATGGCACTGGGAATGAAGAGATCACTTGAGAGCGTATCCTGGGAACTGCTCTGGGAAATGGTGATATGGAACTTGCAGGAAGGAACACAACTCCATGGGTTTGTGGTTTAAAACAATTGCCACTTCCGTGATGATGCTGATATTGGATGCTGCTGTCATCTTTATTTGCACTTCTATCTTTATGTAGATGTGTTGGGATCGATGCTTTGTTATTATTGACTTGTGTGCTGGCATCCAAGCTACTCAAGACATAATTAAAAAAGAATTTAAACTGAGACAGAGGAGGTTTAGGTTAGATATTAGGAGGAAGTTCTTCACACAGAGGGTGGTGATGCACTGGAACAGGTTGCCCAAGGAGGTTGTGGATGCCCCATCCCTGGAGGCATTCAAGGCCAGGCTGGATGTGGCTCTGGGCAGCCTGCTCTGGTGGCTGGCAACCCTGCACTTAGCAGGGAGGTTGAAACTAGGTGAGCACTGTGGGCCTTCTCAACCCAGGCCATTCTATCATTCTATGATAAGTAGTGCAGAAATCAATGCTGTAAGATGAAATTTTGCTTTGCGGCAGCAGACACAAAAATGGACCAAAAGCTGCAAATCACTCCGGAGCTCAGTGACTGTGGGGCAAACACAAAGCTGGGCTGAGGATTTCCTTCCTTTTGAGTAATCAGAGTCAAATGGTTTCAAACTGAAAGAAGAGGAGTTTAGATTGGATATAAGGAAAAGTTTTTTACAGTAAGGGTGACAAGGCATTGGCACAGGTTGCCCAGAGAGGTGGTGGATATCCCATCCCTGGAAACACTCAGGGTCAGGCTGGAGGGGGCTCTCAGCATCAGATCGAGATGTAGGTGTCTCTGTTCATTGCAGGGCAGTTGGACCCAATGGCCTTTAAAAGTCCCTTCCAGCTCAAACAATTCTATGGATTTCCTATTCAGGAATTCAGGTCTGGGGAGGAAATGAGTTTCTGGAGGAGGAGGTGGTGGAGTAGGGCTCTGTGCCAGAGGCTGAGCTTCGCCACTGGGCATGGGCAGGGCAGGTGAGGGTTATGGAGCTTTCCTCTGTTATGCTCCCCTTCTCCCTAGTCCCACAGAATGTAGAATCAAAGAATTGTAGAGGTTGGAAGGGACCTCTGGAGATCATTTGGTCCAAACAAGAAATCATAACAGCTGGGGATTGAATAAATTTGCTAATTCTTAAAACATTTTTTTCTTTTTTGTTCTAGAGCAGGACCAACAGTATGAGTGCAAGCCTTGCCCTCAGCATGGACTGAGAAATGTGGCAGGAGCTAATTCCTGCATTTTGCATCAGCTCCCAGGCAATAGGACAGCTAAAGATTCATTGCAGTAGTGTGACCAGCGTGGCAGGAGCGTGTGGGGAGGGCATGTCCAGCAGTGCTGAGGCTGTTGAAATCAGGAGGCTTGCATAAATGCTTGCAGAGCTTGAGAACTGGGGGTTCAGTAGACAATAAAATGACCTTTTTTATTAGAAGGTGGATTTCCAGTGCTAAGGCTATCCGTGTGTGTAGACAGAGGTTTGGGCAGAGATCTATTCTGCAATCCAAGCTGGGCTGGTGCTGAGTGTTACGTGACCTAAGGCAGTGTTTTGATTTACTCTTCAGCTCCTGTGATTTCATTCTGCAGCAAGTCACTTAGCTTCCTTCCCTCCCATCGATTCTGTCAGTAGCTGACTAACTCCTCATTTTGTTTTTAATGGCTCTCTTACAGTGTGAAACAGCTGTTCTGTCATGTTTGTCATGCAGTCCTGGTGGCTTATGGTCATGAATTTATATGGAGAGAGTTGGGTCAAATATTTCTCAGGTGCTAATATGTTGAATTAATTAGAGCAGAGCAGGACTTGAACATGTCCCTTGTCAGCACTTAAACAGAATCTGCACCACCTGAAAGTATGTCACTGTTACAATAGTTTTATAACTAATCTGTGCTACTGAGCATTGGATTTGAATGTAGGACAAAGGCAAGGTATTAGTGAGATTTGTGTTGTGGTGTTATTTGATTTCATCTTACGTAGATAAAAATGATTAGAGGGCTTGTTGTGTTGGGCTCTGGAGGGATATTGAGGCTGCAGACAGCCTGAGAGCTAATTGCTGTTTGTCACCTCACTTGGAGTTACTGCTCTTCCACTTCTCTCTGTGCACAGAGGTGTGCTCTTCCCTAATGTACTTCAGGCAAAATTTAAGCCACCTCTTTAAACTAACCTAGCTATGACTTTCCTGGGATAACTAGGGAGCGCTTTTACAAACGGAGGAAGAAAACTTTTAGTAAGATTTTACATTGCTTAATGTATGTAGTGTGTCACTAAAATCTGCTCATGTCCTATTCAAGATCAGAGGTTATCCTGTTTATTTTTATTTTATTTTATTCTTTTTTTTTTTTTTTAAGGTGCTGCTGGAGTAAGTGTTAACTGTAGCACTTAAGTATCTGTATAGTGTTTTCTTTTAGATTTTGAGATCAGGCAGGACAGAAAAGTTGTGCTGGCATTAAAAGCAGATGAACTTGCATGTGGCTTCAACTCTTTGAAAGGGTAGATAACAGCAGGACAAGGGGAAATGGTTTTAAGTTGAAGGAGGGAAGATTTAGGTTGGATATCATGGGGAAGTTCTTTACTATGAGAGTGCTGGAACAGGCTGCAACAGGCTGCCCAGAGAAGTTGTAGATGCCCTGTCCCTGGAGGTTTTCAAGGCTAGGTTGGATGTGGCCCTGGGTAGCCTGGTCTAGTATTAAATGTGGAGGTTGGTGGCCCTGCGTGTGGCGTGGGAGTTTGGTACTTCATGATCCTTGAAGTCCCTTCCATCCCAGTTCATTCTATGTTTCTATGAAAAGGCTGTATCCTGCAGAATGAGTTTAAATGAGGAAATAAAAGGATGTTACAGGTGCCAACGGTGCAGAATTCAAGTGATGCCTGGGTGACCTGGTCCTGCTAGAAGTGCTGGATGCAGGATGGAACATGATGCAGGGCCCCAGCAGCCTAATCCATGGCTGCAGTGGGCTGCTCCTCATCTGCCAGGAAGTCACAGGGAACTAAATTGTGCTGTTTGATTGTGTGTGCATCGATAGGGAAGGGGCTGCTAAAGATGTTGGACTAAAAGAATGACGTTCTGAGGAAGACACATTCTGCCCTGTGTTGGGTGAATATGAAGACACAGGGACTTGACAAGCCCTCCGGTCTTTCTAGCATAGAACCACAGAATGGCCTGGGTTGATCATCCAGTTTCAACCTCCTGCTATGTGCAGGGTTGCCAGCCACCAGACCAGGCTGCCCAGAGCCACATCCAGCCTGGCCTTGAATGCCTCCAGGGATGGGGCATCCACAGCCTCCTTGGGCAACCTGTTCCAGTGCATCACCACCCTCTGTGTGAAAAACTTCCTCCTAATATCTAACCTAAACTTCCCCTAACTTAGTTTAAAACCTTTCCCCCTTGTCCTATCAGTATCCACTCTCATAAACAGTCATTCCCTTCCAGTACTGGAAGGCCACAATGAAGTCTCCCCAGAGCCTTCTCTTCTCCAAGCTAAACAATCCCAGTTCCCTCACCCTTTCCTCATAGGGGAGGTGCTCCAGCCCTCTGATCATCTCAGTGCCCTCCTCTGGACCCGCTCCAAGAGCTCCACATCCTTCCTGTAGTGGAGGCCCCAGGCCTGGTTGCAGTACTGCAGATGGGGCCTCACAAGAGCCGAGCAGAGGGGGACAATCACCTCCCTCTCCCTGCTGGCCACCCCTTTTTTAATGCAGCCCAGAACACAGTTGGCTTTCCAGGCTACAAGTGCAACACACTGCTGCTCATGTCCAGCTTCTTGTCCACCAGGACCCCCAAGTCCTTCTCTGCAGGGCTGCTCTAAAGGGGTTCTTCGCCCAGTCTGTATGAACACCTGGCATTGCCCCAGCCCAAGTGCAGCACCTTGGCCTTCTGCTCCAAATACCCATTCATCCATAGGTACAAAAGTGATGAGAACTGTGGAAAAAGCTGAGATCCATGTTCAGGACTTAGATCAATGCCTTCGTTTTGGAGGTGAGTGTCGACATTCAGATTTCCAGGTGATCAAATACCAAGTGAAAGGGATTCCCGGGCTTGGAGAAGAAGTCATGTTTCCAGCTGCCCAGATTTTGGTTTTGCTGTATTGTGAAGTGTGCTTTCAGTAATAAAAAGCTGACTTGAAAAATAATCATTAGCACTTCTCTGTGATTTAAATTTCATTGCCTGAGCTCAGAGTAATGGAAAATAGATCAGTCAAAGCTTTTTATCTAAGAAGTTTCTAAAGGCAGCCAGCTTCATTTCTAATTAGTAAGAGGTTCTCTGTAGGACCATCTTCTGTGCTTCCAGGGCCTGATACATGGTATATTCGTGACTGTTGTGGGTGCAGCACTGGGAATATTTATTTCAAATAACTGATTTTCTTAAAAAAACATACTAAGGCAAACTTATACATATACAACTTATTTCTTGGACAGCCTGATTTCCTGTTAATGACCTCAAAAAATCCAGTAGGAGGTCTCCGTGCTGCAAACAGAGCTCTTTGCTGCCTTATTTTCCTAATACTGGAGGTTTGGGATATATTATAATGTGTCTGAACCTGATCAACAGAGAGGAAGAGCTTCTGAAAGTAGTCCTGTTTAGTTCATGCTCTATAGTTATTAATTAAAATATCTGGAAAGTAAAAATATCTGCAGTCAGAAAAGCTTTCACAATTTATTTGGTATTCCCATGAGGTCTTCTGGAGAAATGGGATTACTCCATTCTGAGGTGAATAAAATGTTTGGATGTGATACTCAGGCAGCCTCTCTTCATTATTCTGAAGTTACCATGAGAATATTGGTTCATTTTTGAGAAAGAGGTGAAGAGAAATAACAGCCTTTTCATTCTTGCATCTCCCCTGCAGTCTGTGGTGTGTTTTGTCCTGGGGGAAAAGGTATTCACTCTGATAAACCTACAGTAAAGAATTCAGTTAAAACCCTAACAAAGATGGAGGTGATGTGTAGCTTTCACAAGGGCAAGGGATGGGCTCTGGGCTCCTGACAACCCTGGGGAAGTCTGCTTGGATTCGTGGACTGGGTAGCCCATGATAAAGGTGGGCAGCTGCAAGTTTGTAGGCTGGAAGTTCAACCTGTGCGGTAATGGCTTTGAGCTCTGCACCTCCTCTCTGTAATCCCACTGGTTCCGTGACATGAATACAGAAAAGGGATTCCACTACAGAGGGGCAATTTTAACACTTAGCAGCAAATTCCATGTTCTCTAACCAAAACCTGCTCTGGTGAGCAGATACCATACCATCCCCAGCTCCTCCAGGCAGTACCTGCCTCCACAGTCTCCCCGTTCTGTAGCCAGTGGAGTTCTGCATTGCCCTCTAACTTCTCACATGTGCATCTGATAATACAGACATCCAGCTGTAAATATTTACTCTGGGGACCATTATGTGGTTATGGGGCAGTTCTCAAACAGTGCTGGGTATGAAAAAAGACCTGCAGAGGTTCTAGCTGAGTTGCATAAACCAGAAGCCTGAAACATCAGAAGTGAAGTTGGTGCCTGGTTTCTCTATTGCATTTGTCCTTGTTCAGAACAATTTGTTCCTTCTAAAAAGGGAACCGTGCCCATTTTCTTCCAGCCAGCAGTATTCACATTTCAAAAATATGGTAGTAGCATTTTGCTCAAATAGATGGATCTGTGTGTGCGTGCACATCAAAAATCCTCCATATAATGTCAGGTTTCTGTTAACTCTTTAATTTCAGCAGCAAAATAAGAACTGCAGACTATGAGCTTTTCAGGCTAGTGAGCTTGTGATTGACTTATTTATAAGAGAGAAGCATGACTGTGTGGTTTGGTTGGAAGCTGCTTTGTGGTGTCTGTAGGAATGAGGTTTCTTCTTGATCTGGACCTTATTCTCACCAACTGGACCTTATTCTCACCAACTGGACCTTATTCTCACCAACACAGATAGACTTGTTAAGGAAGTAAAGGTTGGGGGCAGTTTGGGTTGTAGTGATCATGAGATGGTGGAGTTCAAGATCCTGAGTGGAAGAAGCAAAGCAATAAGTAGGATTGCTACCCTGGACTTTAGGAGAGCCAACTTTGATCTCTTCCGGGACCTACTTGGAGCTATCCCGTGGGCTCGGGTGTTAGAAGGTAAGGGGGCCTCTGAGAGCTGGTCAGCATTTAAACAGCTCTTCTTCCAAGCTCAGGATCGGTGCGTCCCTGTGAGCAAGAAATCGGGAAAAGGTGGCAGGAGACCTGTGTGGATGAGCAAGGAGCTCATGCGCAAGCTCAAAGGAAAGAAGAAGGTCCATGAAATGTAGAAAAAGGGTCTGACCACTTGGGAAGAATATAGGAATGTAGTCAGGGCCTGCAGGGATGCGACGAGGAAGGCTAAAGCCCGTCTGGAATTGAATCTGACTAAAGTGATAATAAAAAAGGATAATAAAAAAGGCTTCTTCAAGTATGTTAACAGCAAAAGGAAAACTAGAGAGAATGTGGGCCCCTTACTAAATGAGGGGGAGGTTCTGGTAACGGGGGATGCTGAGAAGGCAGAGATACTGAATGCCTTCTTTATTTCCGTCTTCAGTGAAAAGGCTCTCCCTCAGATTTCCCACACCCTGGAGGTTAGTGAGAGGATCTGGGGAATGGGAGACTTCCCTTTAGTCAGGAAAGAGGACGTGCGTGAGCGCCTAGGCAGTACTAAGGTCCACAAGTCCAGGGGACCTGATGGGGTGCATCCACGTGTGCTGAGGGAGCTGGTGGAGGTCATTGCCGAACTGCTCTCCATCATTTTTGAGAGGTCTTGGATAACAGGGGAGGTCCCTGAAGACTGGAGGATAGCCAGTGTCACTCCGCTCTTCAAAAAGGGCAAGAAGGAAGATCCGGTAACTATAGGCCTGTCAGCCTCACCTCTGTCCCTGGAAAGGTGATGGAACAGCTTGTGCTGGATACCATCTCCAGACAACTGGGAGAAAAGGAGGTTATCAGGAGTAGTCAGCATGGGTTCACCAAGGGGGTGCTTGACCAACTTGGTGACCTTCTATGATGCTGTCACATGCTGGGTGGATGGGGGAAGAGCGGTAGATGTAGTCTACCTTGATTTTAGAAAGGCATTTGATACTGTCTCCCACGACATCCTTATAACAAAGCTGAGGAAGTGTGGGATAGACGAGTGGACAGTGAGGTGGGTTGAGAACTGGCTGACTGGCAGAGCGCAGAGGGTCGTCGTTGGTGGTGCAGAGTCTGGCTGGAGACCTGTAACCAGTGGTGTCCCCCAGGGGTCTGTGCTGGGTCCGGTCTTGTTCAACATCTTCATCAATGACCTTGATGAGGGGATAGTGGCCACCCTCAGCAAGTTTGCTGATGATACGAAGTTGGGAGGATTGGCTGACACGCCTGAAGGCTGTGCTGCCATTCAGCGAGACCTGGACAGGCTGGAGAGCTGGGCAGTAAGAAACCGGATGAGGTTCAACAAAAGCAAGTGTAGGGTCTTACACCTAGGGAGGAATAATTGCATGCACCAATACAGGCTGGGGGATGAGCTGCTGGAGAGGAGCTCTGCAGAGAGGGACCTGGGCGTCCTGGTGGACGACAGGTTGGCCATGAGCCAGCAGTGTGCCCTCGTGGCCAAAAAGGCCAATGGCATTCTGGGGTGCATTAAGAAGAGTGTGTCCAGCAGGTCGAGGGAGGTGATCCTCCCCCTCTACTCTGCCCTGGTAAGGCCTCATCTGGAGTACTGTGTCCAGTTCTGGGCTCCCCAGTACAAAAAAGACAGGGATCTCTTGGAAAGAGTCCAGCGGAGGGCCACAAAGATGGTGAAGGGCCTGGAGCATCTCCCCTATGAAGAAAGGCTAAGTGAACTGGGTCTGTTTAGCCTTGAGAAAAGACGACTGAGAGGGGACCTGATCCAGGTTTATAAATATCTGAGGTGTGGCGGCCATAGCGGTGAGGCCAGTCTCTTTTCAGTGGTACATGGAGACAGGACGAGGGGAAACGGACATAAGCTGCAGCATAGGAAGTTTCGCACGAATGTGCGTAAGAACTTCTTCACGGTGAGGGTGATGGAGCACTGGAACAGGCTGCCCAGGGAGGTTGTGGAGTCTCCTTCTCTGGAGATATTCAAGTCTCGCCTGGACGCCTACCTGTGCGACCTGGTGTAGGGAACCTGCTTTGGCGGGGGGGTTGGTCTCGATGATCTCTAGAGGTCCCTTCCAACCCCTACAGTTCTGTGATTCTGTGATTCTGTGATTCTGTGATTCTGTGATTCTGTGATTGTGCTCTTGGGTGCTACCAAGTGCTGACTGTCTCCCCTATGAATATGGTGTATACTTGGTGCAGGATCTAACCCTACTTTCCATTCTCATCTACCCCCCAGCAAAACTGGAAAGTCTGTGATCCTTAGATAATTCTCAGTATTCCCATTGTGCTTGCAGATCTTGGAAGCTAATTTTGTTATTAGAGCTTTCTTAATTAGGAAATCTTTATTTCTTTTGTTTATATATGTATTTATATTACTGTATATTATACGTATATTGTTGTATTTAAGTATATTATTTATGCATGTATCAAGTATATTTTAAGCAGTTTTGCTGTCTCAGTCCCCTAGAAAAGCCATTTTGCATTGCATTTGCTTTTGGCTATGCCAGTAGTCAGTCCTGTGGTGGAGATCAACCCTGTCTTGCCAGTATGGGGAATTCTTAAAGCTCCTCATGGAGTTGCTGCACTGCTGTGCTTCCACCACCAATAACTTGGTCTTACACACCGTAAGCCTTCAGTCTATTGTCAGTGGCCGTCCCATTTATATCAGCGTTGTCTCTAACTTGTTGTGCAGCTGGATTAGGAAACTACTTTTTAAAGACAATCTTCTTCTTTTTTTTTTTTTTTCCTATTTTTTGGATATTTTTGC
The DNA here is from genome assembly GCF_905368555.1 of Meleagris gallopavo. NCBI lineage: Eukaryota > Metazoa > Chordata > Aves > Galliformes > Phasianidae > Meleagris > Meleagris gallopavo. The sequence continues at coordinate 186,738,106 of NC_139404.1, read as the reverse complement.
TAAGTTAGCTTTCTTGGAACAGCCCCTCCAGACCAATTCACTTTGCAGCCATGCAGGTGCTTACCTGGTATTTAATTTTAAAAAGTCTCTTCTATTGAGAAATTTATAGAATCATAGGATATCCCAAATTGGAGAGGACCCATGAGGATCACCAAGCCTCTCGGCCCCCAGTCTGTGCTTACAGCCAGGGCTGCCCCATCCCAGGTGCAGCACCCAGCACTTGCTCTTGTTAAAGTGAAGAAATTCAGGAATAAATTGAGCGTTGATGTGCACAACTAAATAACCAAGGAATGCATTCACTGTGGGCTGCGGCTAATCGTGTTCGAGTAAAGGAGGCTGATTGTGGAATAAATATTAAATAAAGTGTCTCATTAAATTGTGCCGTTTTACTAAAGCTGTCGCCGCAGGGAGGAAAAACCTGGCGTGAATTAATGTTTGTTTACTTCAGCTGTCAGTCAGCACGGCAGTGAGCTTGCTGCATCAGTCTGCAGAAGGGCCATTAGTACCCAGGACATCCCGCTTCAATGTCAAACTCCTTGCTGAAAAATGTGTGGAACTGCATGAAAAGAGATTTCCATTGCCTTAGCGCATCTTTCACAGTACTCCTTATTTTGCTTGATGACATCAGTTCTTGGAGATGCTGGAATGCTGTAAAAATATCTCCTATTCAGTGTTGGGTGGTGCATAGTAAGTGCATGTACTTATGATTGTATCTGATAGTTGGAGGGTTGCTCCTGAACTGACAGGTGTGACTCAAGGCCATTCCCTCTCATCCTATCAGTGTTACCTGGCAGGGGGGCCGACCCCCACCTCACTGTAATCTTCTTTCATGGCATTGTAGAATGCAGTAAGGTCTCCCTGAGCCTCCTCTTCTCCAGACCTAACAACGCCATATCTTTGGGAGAAGACTTTTTTCTGTCAGTCCCTACTTTGTACTGTGAGAATCTGAATTAGCTGCAGCTCGTTGGTGCTATGGTAGTAAAAGTAAGCAGTGCTGTACCTGGGTGTGTGGGGTAATCATAGATTGGCCTGGGTTGAAAAGGACCACAAAGATCATCCAGTTTCAACCCCCTGCTATGTGCAGGGTTGCCAACCACCAGACCAGGCTGCCCAGAGCCATATCCGGCCTGGCCTTGAATGCCTCCAGGGATGGGGCATCCACAGCCTCCTTGGACAACCTGTTCCAGTGCATCACCACCCTCTGTGTGAAAAACTTCCTCCAAAACGAAATTAGTGATCTATGAATGAATCTTTACTTTCACTGCAAAGCGATCTGTGTATAATTTGCAGTTTTCTCTAAGAGGGCTTTGCAGGTGAAACAATTGAGCTCTGCATCTAACTGCTTCATGATTAAAGGCAAGGTACTCCCACTTCTGTCTCCTGGTTGCCTCCATCTGTAAGATAGAGATAACCTCAGAGGGTTGCCTTGTATATTTTTCAGTGATTTGTTGTATGCTGCTGATGAAAAGTGTTATGGGCAATGTTAACGAAGCTTACAACTCAGCCTCTGCTTCACATTGATCAATACTTCAGGCATGTTCAGGCTCCACACAGAGCACTAGCAAATTCTGAACTGGGCTTAGTCTGTAGATGACAATAATAACTCCTGTTTATGCAGGGCTTTTCCTTTGGAAGAACTCCAAAGAATTTTATGAACTGTCATGTGAGCTCTTGGCGCTGCATGATGGGTTTTGTAATGCGTTTGGCGGCAGTGTGTGAGAGGAGAGGGAGAGAGAAATAATGGTGTGTGTGGTGAGGAGGACAGCGCAGGTAGGTGAGTAAGGAGACAAGCTATCACTGCCAGAGCTGTGGCTTAGCTTTGAGGTGATCTAGCATTCCTAGAGCTCGCGTCATGCAAAATGCAACACATTTCTTGTGGTCCCGTTGCACTGCAGCGTGGGTTCAATCCCAGTGAAGCAGAAAGAGCACTGTTTGCTCTCAGGGGCTTCCTTCCTGCAGAGCATGTGCACTTCTGAAGATCGTCGTTCCAAAACTGTGGTACAAAATTGTGATGCCAGTGATTTCTCAGCCTGAGTGACAGCACATGTCATGTCCTCTTACAGAGGCAGAAGGCACAGTCACTTGGAGTTTGCTCTCCAAATCCAAAATTGCTGAAAGTACAGCCCAGAGAATTTACACTCCAATTGAAATCCCATTAACTCTAAATCCTCTTTGATAGCGTAAATCACTTTGCAAAGATGTTGGCTAAGGATTTGTTACGTTCAATTGGGTCTGTTCTCTGAATGATGGAGTGTTGTTGTAAGAAACCAGATGAGGTTCAACACAAGCAAGTGTAGGGTCTTACACCTAGGGAGGAATAATTGCATGCACCAATACAGGCTGGGGGATGAGCTGCTGGAGAGGAGCTCTGCAGAGAGGGACCTGGGAGTCCTGGTGGACGACAGGTTGGCCATGAGCCAGCAGTGTGCCCTCGTGGCCAAAAAGGCCAATGGCATTCTGGGGTGCATTAAGAAGAGCGTGTCCAGCAGGTCGAGGGAGGTGATCCTCCCCCTCTACTCTGCCCTGGTAAGGCCTCATCTGGAATACTGTGTCCAGTTCTGGGCTCCCCAGTACAAAAAAGACAGGGATCTCTTGGAAAGAGTCCAGCGGAGGGCCACAAAGATGGTGAAGGGCCTGGAGCATCTCCCCTATGAAGAAAGGCTAAGTGAACTGGGTCTGTTTAGCCTTGAGAAAAGAAGACTGAGAGGGGACCTGATCCAGGTTTATAAATATCTGAGGTGTGGCGGCCATAGTGGTGAGGCCAGTCTCTTTTCAGTGGTATGTGGAGACAGGACGAGGGGAAACGGACATAAGCTGCAGCATAGGAAGTTTCGCACGAATGTGCGTAAGAACTTCTTCACGGTGAGGGTGACGGAGCACTGGAATAGGCTGCCCAGGGAGGTTGTGGAGTCTCCTTCTCTGGAGATATTCAAGTCTCGCCTGGACGCCTACCTGTGCGACCTGGTGTAGGGAACCTGCTTTGGCGGGGGGGTTGGTCTCGATGATCTCTAGAGGTCCCTTCCAACCCCTACAGTTCTGTGATTCTGTGATTCTGTGATTCTGTTGTCTTCTCTGAATCATGGACACCGAGGTTGGTTTCGCTGAAGTTGAATGCTGTAGGTCCCAAATGCTGTCACTGGAGAGAGATGATAGATTCAGAAGTGCTCTGAGATGCTTATCTCATTCGCATATTAAATAGGGAATCTGGATCTTTTATGAGATATTTTAGTCAGCTCTTCAAAGGTAGTTAAGAAGAAACACTGCCACTGGAGGTCAATGTAATCTGCCAGAGCAGAATCACATGCTACTGCTTTTAAAGCCTTGACACAAGGCTCAAGCTATTGAATGGAAAATGATTTTATCAAATGGGAAATAGTTTTAAGTTGGAGGAGGGAAGATTTATGTTGCATACTGGGGAAGTTCTTTACTATGAGAGTGGTGAGGTGCTGGAACAGGCTGCCCAGAGAGGTTGTGGATGCCCCGTCCCTGGAGGTGTTCAAGGCCAGGTTGGATGGGGCCCTGGGCAGCCTGGTCTGGTATTAAATGGGGAGGTTGGTGGCCCTGCATGTGGCAGGGGGTTGGAGATTCATGGTCCTTGAGGTCCCTTCCAACCTGGGCCATTTCATGATTCTGTGAAATCATTTACTAATGAGAACTTCATCAGCTTTTTTGTACATCCCACGTGAAAACACATTTCAGAGAGGTTTTGAGCACTTGGCCAAATGCTGAAGCTTCACGAGCTCAGAATTACTAAAAACCAACTTGGACAGGATCGGAAAGTAGGTAACATAAATTAGTACCTACACCTGGAAGCTATGACAGGAACACAGGGAAGAAGTGTGTTGCTGCTGTGTGTGCTCTTGTTGGGCAGCAATGAATGTCCAAAGCAACCAAGCAGCTGCAGCTAAACAGGAATGGCAAGAGCCTGTCCACCTTCATTACAGTGCAGCCACTAATTTGGCCTCATTCCTGCTTGCCTGTTGATTGCAAGACTTGTAGAAATCGGATTCTTGTAATTTTTTCTGAAGCATTTTTTCCTTTGGAACCTTCTGGCACCTGTTTACGTGATTGCAAAAGACTGCTTTCCATTTCAAAATAGAAATAAGATGTACATAACATTTCAAGGAAAGGAGAGCTTGTTAAATTCAGATTCTTGATGGCAATGTTCAACCAACACTTACATGGTATGGAGGACTGCTTGCATTGTATCATCTTCAGGGTTGGTCCGGGCAAACTAGTATTTCTGTTTGGAGCACCATCATCCCATGGCTAATAGAGACATCGTTAGTCGATAAAGCACAGTTTGAGGCTTGGCTTCCTGCCTATGCCTCCCAGTTAGATATGCATACACTGAATTTTACAATAAAAACAAAACACCAAGAATAATTATAGCCTGCTGAGTGATTTTATAGTTGGGGTATATTGTGTTGCTGGGACTCTTAAAGCCTCTGAGTCATGGATTCTGGTCTTTCTAGATGTTTATAACTCTCTGTGTTCTATATTTTGCTAAACCCCACCCCTTATTAAATATATGTATTGATGACTATATTGATGGCTGCATTCATGTTTAGTCTAGTACATTTTTCAACTTTAGGATCTCATTCACTCGTATTGTTGTAATTGATCCCCCTAAGAAGTATGCTGGTAATTAGAGGAGAGGCTGGTTTGCAAGCATTACTGTGACACCTATAAGCACCCTATCTCGTTTTGATCCTTTCATTACTTATGCTTATGACTTTGTGTCATCTCAAGTAGGACCTGCTGTTTGTGTGCAAAATGAAGGAGTGTGAACTTTTCATTTGCATGTTAATGGGGCTTTGTCTGGGAAGGTATGATAGGGATTCAAGCAGTGCTGTGCAGATGAAGATAACATGTCCAGTATGCAATTAACTGTGATGGCTTGTAGTTCTGGCATTGCTAATGGCAATAGGATTGCTAAAGGCCTTTTTCTCCTGGTATTTCATGTGGACCAAGCCAAGTGATATGATTTAGGGAGAGAATTATGGAATATGCCTTCCTGTAAGCAGCATCCATCTCCTCCTAGGAAGGAAGAGCTTGTAATTTGTACACCCTCTTGAAAGTGAGGATGTATTAATTGGGCCTTAATATGTGATGTGACACATAGGAACACAGTGGAAAATATTGTACTCTGAAACTAGCTGAATTTCTCATGTGTAAGACATGCATGTTACTGGGAATTTGGGTTATTCTCAGTAAATGCACTGAAGTGTTGATGTACCGTTATTTTGTGAAGTTAGTTTGGCTTTGAGGGCTTTGCCTAAGGCATTTTATCCTCAAACTTCTGGTTTTAGAAAGGAGCATCTAACCCTGAAATGGTTCCCAGTGCAGCATGCCTCAGAGTGTGACTGGGGTCATTTGTCCTCCTTCAAAGGACAAGCTCATATAATGGCTGTTTTGACTATAGCTGGAAGTGTCACAGCACTCCCCATCATGTTCCTGCTTTTGTGTGGGAAGAACTCCCTCTGCCCTGTCACAGAAATCCCTGTAAATATAAAAAATGCATCTTACCTCATTTGTTCACATCCCTCATAACTCCCTACCTGGCTGATGTTGCCAAGGAATTTGATGGTGAGTTTAAGTCATGTGGCTCAGCATCTCAGCCTGCTGGAGCAGGGGAGGTTCTGGGTCCTTTGTGCATCAGACCCAGAGCAAAATAAATAACATGAGAGTAGTGACCTGACATTTCCACCTAGGAATAACAGGCCTCAAGAAGGGAGCCTTGCTGCTTTAAATATGGAGTGGTTCTTGAGGCAGGATTTGTGTGTGTTACACTCTGTGTTTCATCACTGCTTGCTGAGGAACTGTGCAAACACAAAACACAGCTTCCACTGGGCAAAGCTTAATGTTTTCTGGTGGGTGACAACAGGTCATGGCCACAAATTCAGAGAATGAACTCATTTTGAGCAGCAGTCAGAGATAAGTTGGAGGGAGGATAGCTTGTTGCAGAGGTCTGCCCATGCACATCCACTTGTGTATTGGGGATAGTGGCTGGGATTTATGTACACTGGGCTGTGAAATTAATGTGAAAAGTAATAATAAGGGAATCAGTGGAAGGAAGAGCAAAGGGAAGCCCTGAAGTTGCAAATGAAACATTATCATTCACCAGTGTTGTTGTTGTTGAATGGATGCCAGTGAATGAGATCTGTGAAGGCCAGAGAAGGTCAATCATAGTAACTGAGGTGTCTGGAGATGCTGAATGGGATCAATCCTTTGTTTCACGGGATCACAGAATGGCCAGGGTTGGAAGGGACCTCAAGGATCATGAATCTCCAACCCCCCTGCTACATGCAAGGCTACCAACCTCCCCATTTAATACCAGACCAGGCTGCCCAGGGCCCCATCCAACATGGCCTTGACGGGGCATCCACAACCTCTCTGGGCAGCCTGTTCCAGCACCTCACCGCTCTTTCTGTAAAGAATTTCTCTCCAACGTCCAACCTAAATCTCCCCTCCCTCAACTTAAAACCATTTCTCCTCGTCCTGCAGTTGTCAACCCTTTCAAAGAGTTGATTCCTATTCTGTTTGTAGGCTCCCTTTAGGTACTGAAAGGCTGCAATGAGGTCACCCCGCAGCCTTCTTTTCTCCAGGCTGAATAAGCCCAGCTCCCTCAGCCTGTCTTCATAGGGGAGGTGCTCCAATCCCCTGATATCTTTGTGGCCCAAATTTGTTAATTAATTTATTTAAAAAGGATTCCTTAACGTACTTGGCATGGAAGAGCTCTCTTGCCAACAGAGCTTAAACCAGTTCTACAAATAAACAACCGAGGTGAGCGGCAGAGCTTCCAGGTGGTGAGGCTTGGGATGGAGAGGGTAGAACAGTCCTCTGGAGCAGTTGGAGCTGAGAGCTTTAAGAAGAGGTGGATATTGACCATTTTAAGCTGGAAAAGTTGTAGAGAGGTACAGTTGGCTTTTGGTGCTTCAGAGCTGCTTTAGCGATCCAGAAGTCTGACCTCTGCGCCTGGAGAAACGATGAAGACTATGGAGGGAACACTGTGCTGCCACAGGTAACTCCTGTGTTCCAACACTGGAGGTGGGCAGGGAGAGGGGCAAGAAGAAATAATTATCTGCTTGGTATTGGTAGCTTAAACTTTTATACAAAGTTTACTACTTGAAAGGGGCATTTCATGAGTACAAAAACCAGAACTGCTTCCTAGAGAAAATGCCTGCCCTGCTACACCTTTCTTGGCAGTTGCTGAATAAAGACAAGTGTACATGTAGGAAGGATAACAGAAGGGCAGTGGAAGGCATGTGTAGTGACTGCAGAATGAAAAAAATGCATGGGTAGTTGAGAAGAGCAAAGCTGAGTTGGGAGCAGCAGGGGGATGAGTCTGTAGAGGTGAAGTAGTTTGTTGAAGAGACTGTGAGACTTGGATCTGGCTACATGGAGGCGGATCCCAAATGTCTGACCTTGGGCAAATAGCTTCATCTGTTACTTTTCCCCATCTTGCCCATGTGTACTGAGAGCTCTGAGGTAGGAAATAAAGCTCACAAAGAGATTTTTGTGTAGTAGGGAGGATGGTGAGGTCATCAGCCTGGCTTGGATTACTGAGTGTTATCACCATACAGATTAGAAGTTACTCTTAATTATGAAGAAAGAGGAAAAACATACACAGTGTTTGTGCACAACCTGTTCATTCTGTCAGATCTAAAGAATGTACTTGTGGGCACATCTGCAGGATGGAAATGCACACTCCTTGCAAAAATTAAGTGCTGAGTGAAGCTTTTGATTTAGACTTGATGAGCCTTAAAGGTCCCTTCCAACTTGGGATATTCTGAGTTGTAATTTGGGCCTTTTAGAGGGTTCTTCCAACATAATAGCAATAACGGAACAGCAGTATATTCTTCCAAAGCAGAACTCCTTTTTATGATGTTGAGCTCTGTATGGCCTTCTGTAGAGGCTGGTGTGAATGAAGCTTGCATTGTGCACTCTGTGATACAACCCAGCAGCAAGCACTGAAAGCACGGACAGCCTGAGGAGTGGGACAGGCAGTGAAGCCACATTGTAGTAGTTGTAACACTGCTCTTGTTTTCTGAAATAACCATGCTGGCATTCAAATTACTCTGATGTTTTTGACTTGCTGGTTGTTGTAAAAACATGATGAATGAATAATTTAACCTCAGTGCCGTGTTATATTGTTGGGTTTGGCTTCCTGCACGTTCATCACAGTGAAGATGTAGATCTGTCCTAAGGGTGATGGGGATGATGTTTGTAACCATGTTTGAGCTCTGCTTTGCTGACTTCGAACAAACACAAGGTGACACAGAGCTGCTCCAGAGAGCAGGCAGCGTCTGCACTGACTTCTCAAGAAATATACCAACAAACCGTGCTTTCTGTGACCTTCATCATCTGCAACTTCAGCAAGTTACCCGGGAAGCCTCTCTCTGCGCTAACCCAGTTTTGTGGAGGGAGAAGAGAGGCTGTAGGTTGCCAAGAGAAGAAACTTGGAGCGATTTCAGTGAGCTCCCAGGGCTGCTGGCTTCCGCCCTGTGCTGCGCGTGGGGCCACTGCAGAGCAGCAGCAACCAATGCAGCAGATTAGTGAGCACGCAGTGAAATCTTGGATTTCTTTGCTGGAAATGAAGTTCTTCACTCCAAAGGCTACAAAAAGCCTTTTGTTTTACTCTTTCTGATGTGGAGCACTTGTTTTTGCCATCAGCCAACTTACGTTTCTCTGCCAGAATGGCGCTTAAACCCGTCTCCTTGTTTTGCACCACAAATGGGATACTTGATGCTTAATGCCTACATTCTCATGATTGCTTGGGGTTGTTTCGTGCTTTTGTGCAACCCAAAAGCCTGTCAGTGAGTTGAAAGCATGTATTTTATAACTGATGCATGGCTTGCCTGTAGGTGACTCTTGTTATGGTTGGCACCAAGATTTGCACTCCAACCCTGTTTGTGTTCAGTTTTGGGAACTCAGATCCCCAAATACGAGGTACAGTTTCACCAGAATACACACTGCTTTGTAATTTTAGCAATGATGCATTTTCTGACTTTCCATAGAGGTGACCCAAAGGCTCTTGCTCTTGTCCCTGCAGGTGTCTGATGTGTGGATCAAAGCTCAGGATGGCTTTTGCCAACTCGTCCTTGCCACTGTCCATTTCTGGCTGCATTTCTCCTGCCCTGGTTTTGCTATCCCAGAGTCATGGTGCTCCAGCAGCCTTTGCAGGGCATCTTTATCATAGAATCATTAAGGTTGGAAAAGACCACTAAGATCATCTAGTCCAACTGTTGACCCACCCCCACCATGCCCACTAACCACGTCCCTCAGTGCCACATCTCCAGGGACGGTGACTCCACCACTCCCTGGGTAGCCTATGCCAATGCATTTTTGCTCTTTATAAGAAATTTTTCCAAATATCCAATCTGAACCTCCCTTGGAACAACTTAAGGCAAATCCCTCTCATCCTAAGTCCACCCAATCCTTCCACACTTCTGTTTTTTTTTATGTTTTCTCTATTTTTATAGCCAAAATTGCCTTATAGTTTCTTTCTATCACTTTTTTTTTTTCTTTTAAACCTAGATTTTATAGCTAAAACATTTATTTTCCCCATAATCTGTAACAATTCCAGGTATTTCCAGCTAAGCAAATACCGCAGTCCACATGAACCCAATTTTGAAAGCTTTTGTTACTGTTTGCTTTTGCTTTTTTCATGCATGTATCCAGTTCTTCAAGCTGGCTAAATTTCAGTTGTTCCATTACGTGACTATTCCAGGAACATTGAGGTGCTTTTGCCAAAAGGGAGCAGCAGTGCATGGTAGTGATGAAGGTGCCAGTCTTGAAAATAGTGGGCGTTTGGGCTCGTCCCTTGAAGGAAAGCTAGATGGAAAAGCAAAGGAATTTGGAAAGGTGGAATTTGCTTGTTGTCACTCAGTTGGCTCACTGCAGTGCATGTGTGGAAGTCTTTGCAAACTGTCTGAAAAGTTGGAAAAAAGAACAAATAGTGACTCTAAATCTGTTTTCAAACTTCAGTCTTAAAGTGATGTTTCTGCAAAAGTCCCTTACACAGAGCTTTGCTCAGTGGTCTCCTTGAGAAACACTGAGAGGGAAAACTGTTTTACTAAATGAGAATGCCTTATGTTCAGTTTTGAGTTACAATTGTTGTTATTGGGTAATCTGCTCGTCTGTTAAAGAACAAATGGTGTCAGTCCAAATAATTTGATATCAAGTTAGGGAACGGCGAGGAAGGAACAAATGGGAGATGTTACATACCCACACAGAGGCACAAGCACAGTCTGTTCATCTCATGCCATTTCCTCTGACAAGCTGGATCCTAAAGAAAAATGTGAAAGTCTTTATGCGTTTAAGAAGCTGATAATGCAGGGTTTTCTGTAACCAAAACACACTTTTCTTTCAGCAGTGTGTGTCAAGATCTTGAGCCTTGAATGTAACTAACTGGCAGTGGCCTCAGGGCAAAGTTTCTCAGCCAGGATGAAAGACATTTGCTCTGCCACGTATTTAAGGAAGAAAAAATTGTCTGGTGCCCCTTCCAGTGCAGCAACTTTCAGAGAGTTCTTCTTGCTTGCAATCACAGAACCATTAAGGCTGGAAAGAGCACTGAGATCATGTAGTCCAACCGTCAACCCATCCCCATGACCACTGACTGTGTCCCTTAGTGCCATATCTCCACATCTCTTTTACACCTCCAGGGACAATGACTCCACCACCTTCCTGTGCAGCCTGTGCCAATGCCTCACCACTCTTTCTGAGGAGGCCCCTGCTTTCTTCCTCACCATCTCTCCCAGCATCCACCTACTCATGGAGTAATTCAGAAATGCTCTGGACTCTAAAATGCCAGAGGACAGCAGTCATCTCAGAGCAAGGATGCTGCAGTACTGAGGGGTAACCTGCCCCGAAAGTCCTGTTCTCTGTGCTTTTGGTTTATTCTCTGGGTAGAGGAGCCAAGCCTCTTGTTGTGGGTTGTGGTTGGAATTCCAACAGCTCTGGCAACCTCGGTGCGGTGAGTCACGGTTAATGTATGAAGCTTTTGTGTTGCAATTCCATGTTTCTAAGATGAAAAGTTGTGAGAATCTGCTTATCCCGTCGTGGGTGCACACCTCCTTTTGGTGTGTTCATACTGAGTTGCAGCCCTATGAGCACAGCTTGTCCCTGCAGAGGAGGAAGATGAGGAATCTCCTGCCCCATATACAAAAGATAAAGGATCCAATCTAGTTGTACAAGGCTAGGTTGGATGGGGCCCTGGACAAATCAGCAATGTCTGATTTAGTGTTTGGCAACTCTGCCTGTGGCAAAGGGTTGGAACTGGATGATCTTTGAAGTCTCTTCCAATCTGTGATTCTGTGATACCAGTTGTGATACCCTGTTGCCTTTAGCTAATTTGCACCCCTGATCACAGCAGAGTTTTGAGGTGATGCCCACTGATGCCATCACTTTGCTCACCTGTGGCTCTTGCATATGCAGTGACTTTTGAGTGTGACACTGCAGTTCTGTACCCAGTTCCTTTTTGGGGAGCTTGTGTTTTTGTGTTTTCCATTAGGCTGCTTTCCAGTGAGCCACGTGTGCATTGTGCAACTTCTTCAGTCCCAGCAGATGGGGTTGGGAAATGTGGAAGAAAGGAGCCTGGTCCACGGAGGAGCACCGCTTCCAGCAGCTTCCAGCAAACATGATCCCTCAGGGTCCTGTTGTTCCTCCCAGACAAAGGGCTGGAGCAGAGTGCAGAGGAAGGCTTACAGGAGGGGAAGGGCTGTGAATAAAATGGGTTGAAGAAGCTGTGGTGGTGAAAGGGATGATGGAGAGCAGCAGGCATAGCTGGAAGAAGCCAGCTCTTGGGGTCCTGCTGCTGAAGTTCAGCCAAAGGAGCACCTACCTCAGAAATTCTGCTCTGATAAGATGTATGCGTTGCTTGCAATGCAGGGTTTGCTGAGTGCATGTGTTCATGAGCAGTTAGTAGGAAAACATTCCCTTCTAGCCTTGAAAAAAAAGCATTTTTGTTGTTTCCTTCCCTACAAAACACATAAGTCAGAGAGTTGGGGATTTTCTTTGCCATGACAACCAATGGAACTGCAGAGCTATGTGATTTCTTTATCCTTCCTATGATTAATTTTTTTTTTTCTTAAAGCCACGTTGCTGACTGAGTTGGGAAACATCAGGTGGTATTTGTTTTTCTCATGTAGATTAGGCAGCATTTTATTGCATGTTTGCTTGGAAGCCAGAGGGAGCTGGGGATATTGATACTGCCATGACTCACAGAATTACAGAATGTCCCAAGCTGGAAAGGCACCCATAAGGATCACTGAGTGCCAGCATTTATCCTCTTTTAAAAATTGCTATCTTCTGCTCAGGAATTTCCCCAGGGTGCCAAATAGAGAATCAACACCAAAAAAAACCAACAACACAGCACGCTAAAAACATCCCCTGGGGCTGCTCTGTTGCTAAGGAATAGAAATAAATGGTCACACACACAGAGCTGATGTGCCACCCAGCATCTCTATGGCTGTGGCAGTGTGTTGGTGTGGGCTCTGTCACTGGGCACTTTCCAGACTGCTATGGAGAGCTGCCTGCTGTTTGCTGTAAGTACAGAAAGAAATGATTTTTCTGCTTCCTAACATTAGCCCCACGGAGGTCAAAACTTCAGTGTGTTGCTGCCAGGAGATCAGGAAAGGGTGATTTCTAACGTGTGATAGAAATAAACCACTGAGCAAAGGGAATGCACGTGCTGTGCTTTGGGAGATTATGGGCTCTGTCATAGGGCTGTCACATGCTGACAGCATCCAAAGGGTGAGTATTAGTGTTGCAGAAGCTGCAGTTGTGCCACCTTGTTCTCTGCAAATGCAAAATTCTATCAGCAGATCTCTGCAATAATTTATTACCTGGGTGGCTGGAGATGGGGAGAAGCTGAGCTTGGGAGCAGAGGTGAGCAGAGGTGAAGATGTGATTTATCAGGACCAGACTGTTGTGACAGGTGCTGTACTTTTAAGTGTGCGCACACACGAGCAGCTTGGTGCTGTGGGCTTCTGCCTGCTTTTCTCCTCAAGGCACAACTTGCTGCTCCAGCTCTAAATAATATATCTGAAGGACCCTTCCTCTGGAATGCTGCCCCTTGGGAATGATGCTGGTGCTGGGGATGTTATTCAGACAGTGTACCCAAAAGCTGTTTGAATAATGTCTCTGCAGAGGTGGGAGATCTGAAGCAGAAAGCTTACACCAAGGGCTGGTGTTTTGTCGCTTCTGAGGATTTCTTTTAGTATCAATTTTAACCCATGCAGACTCTCGAATTGCAGCCAGCCACCATGGATGGATAAATGTGCTTTAGCAGTGGATTTGGATATGTGAAAAGTACTGTCACCATCTGAAAGTCTAATTGAATTGAGAGCTGGCCACGTTTGCTAAGATTTGGCCAGAAAATGGATATAAAATCATCATCTAGGTTGGAAAAGACTGTCAAGATTATCAAGTCCATTCCTTACATCATGAAGAGATTTATGGCATTCCTATAGAAACCTTGTTTGGGAGCCATCATTATGAGAAATGGCCATTACGGAGGTATTAGTGATGACGAAAGTACTTTCCTGTGGAAATGAAATTCTGGGAGGTGCACACATGGCCAGCAACTGCAGGGTTGGAATGGTTTTGTGGCATCACTCCTGTTTTGTTTCCTCATTTCAGCCATGAGCTGCTCCTCTGAAAACAAAACCACTCTGTATTTCTGCAGGTAAAATTGGAGCATTGCACCAAAATCTGAAATGATTAATAGACACAGTAATTTGTAACCATTGCTTTGGTTGAGCTTTGGAATGGGCTGCAGTCCCAACACTGGTGGTATTTAAGAGACGTGGATGGGGCCTAAGGGGTGGTTTAGTAATGGGACTCTGTGAGTCGGGTTGGTGTTTGCACCTGGTGATCCTGAAGGTCTTCTACCTTCAGGAGCTGCTGCCTGTCCTTTGTCCCCAGGCTCCCACTGCCATTTGGGGCCATGAAGTCACCTGCAGCCTACAGCCGAGCTGAGTCAAACCTCATTCTGCTCTCCCATCCCCAGAATCCTTCCCATCTGGACTGGGTCTCAGCTGGCAGAGCTTGGGAATAGCTGCCTTCCCTCAGAGGCAGCGGGGCTTAGATTGGCTTAAACCAGTCGTGAAGCAACGCCCAGCTCTCTGTTTTTTCCCCTTTCTTCCCCTTCTGAACAACTTGTTTTCATGAAACATCTGCTGCTCTGGCAGATTCTTGCGGTTAGAAATATTCTGGAGCCTTTCTTTGCAGAAGTGCAGCTGCCTGTGTATTCCTCATCAGCTCAGCTGAAGGTTTGCTGTCAAATGAGAGTATTTTTGAGGAGAAAATGCTTGTGCTGGCAGTGTGCTTTTGTTACAGAGCAGAGGTTTATGTGTGCAAGAACATATGTGATTCTACAGGTAAAATATGCTTCCTGAGTGGAAATGACTGAGGAGTATGAATTGCTTCTGGGAACTGATGCTATTGCATTGTCTCTGCCATCTTAACAGGGGTCTGGAACTCTTATTTTATTGTGCTCCTCCGTCACTTTGTGTTCAAAAAGTATTAAATTCTGGAAATAGTCCATTAAAATGTAGCAAAGCCCTTGGGAAAGCTTTGTTACAACGCTTCGGGCTGTGACAAAATGTATGAGAGATGCTACGTAGGGGTCAAGCTTCTCAATGAAGTGTTATCTCTCCAAATAAGGAGGACGTGACGTGTTTATTTTTTTCCAAATAAACCTGGTTTATTTATTTTTAATACGGTTCGCCCTACAGCTGCAGTGTCCTGGCTTTTGCAGTCTAGGCTTTGAGTCTTGCTGCTTTAGCTGTAGTGGGAGAGAGAGCATCTCCTCTTTGGGGACCGGGTGATGCAGTATGCAGGCTGAACCTAGCACAAATGAGTGGCAAGATACTGTCTGCTCCTCAGGAGGTGTAGGTGTCTGAATATTAACAACATGATCACTTACTGTTGTATTTTGGAAATGTTATTTATAAGCCCAATGTATCTTTCCCAAGCCACTGATCCAGGAGCCCAAACTTAAGCTTTTTGTGGATCCTGCTGTCTGTTCTAAACTAGCGGCAAACTTCCATCTCATTATAGGAGTTAGCTTTTTGATTGCTACAAATAGTCAAAGGTCTTCTTCCATTCACCTACCACGAGCCCAAATTTCTGCTTTTGTTACCAAAGCTTTTTAGTGATGCTACATCTTGCCTTCAGAGTGCTGCTGAATTATTGTTTCATCCCCATTGATAGAGGTTGGTGGAGCTCATCCTCCGCAAAGATCAAGGTCCTGTTGTCACCCTGAAATGAACATCTATGCGCCAGATAGCTATCAGCCTGCTCCTCAATGTGGGTGATCGTGACAGCTGGGAGAGGTTGCCCAAGGACTGGCAATTAAAAAAAAAATAATCATGCTACAGTCTCTACCACAAACAAAACCCAGTGATAAACAGCAGTAAGATATGTCATGGTCTTTAAAACTCAAAAAAGTTTTCTTGGATGTGCTTTTATAACCCAAACTATCTAATGCCACAGAATCATAGGAATTGGAAGGGACCTCTGGAGATTGTAGAGTCCAACCCCTGCTAAAAGCAGGTCCTCTACAGCAAGTTGAGCAGGAAAGCATCATATTTCACAGTGCAGTTGTGGCACTCACATTATTGATTAACGATAAACACGCTGCTTTTGCATGTGTAACCTCATTTCAGTCATGATGTTCTGGTAAATATCCAAATCTTTCCTTACGATAGCTTTTCTCTTATCAAAAATGCTGGTGTCAAACAGTTTAATCCAGCACATGTTTTATCAGAACACTGTCACCCAGTGCCAAGATATATCCACATATGACTGTGACACCATTCAAACCTATGCCAACCCCATGAATGAATGCTGGGGATGTTCTTTGCATACCCACATACCTTTCTTCTGCATCAAAATGGAATCATTCCTCCTTTGGCATTAGCACACCAGAGACTGTTTCCCTTGGGAACTGCACGGATGGGGTACCAAAGCTGGTGTTGCTCCTTCTCCCTTTGCTTCACCTGTGGTGGAATGGCAGCTGCCCAAAATGCAGCTCTAAAGGACGGCTTTGTTCCCTGCTGCAGAGAGCTGAACACACAAAGCTTTCCTGGCTTTTCCATGCAAAGTGCAATCCAGTGAATTCTTAGCTGTGGTTTTTAAAAAATCTCTTTTTTTTTTCTGCATTTGGGAAAAGGTTGCTGTTTTTGAGTGGATAAAACAGCATTTTTGGCTGGATTTTTGGCAATGCAAATTTTCCACCTTTGGAAGTCAGCCTGTCTGCTTTGCTGGCTGATTCTTTAACCTCTTCCATGCAAAAATCCGTTGCGGTGCAGTTTGCAACTTGGTCTTTGGAGTGACTGATGTGCACATCAGCATTTTTTTCAGTCCTAAAGAAATTATTTTTTTTTAATTTAATTTTTCAAGTGGTATGTGTGTGATTTTTCCTAAGTAATGCAGAAATTACATTAGTTCATAGAATCATAGAATGATAGAATGGCCTGGGTTGAAAAGGACCACAATGATCATCTAATTTCAACCTCCCTGCTATGTGCAGGGTTGCCAGCCAGCAGACCAGGCTGCCCAGATCCACATCCAGCCTGGCCTTGAATGCCTTCAGGGATGGAGCATCCACAACCTGGAGCATCATCACTGATTAACAGCTTGGTCCTCAATTATATTTGATGGAAAATAACTTATTTGTGTGTGGGATCTTGCATTTCTGTGGCCATTCCCAGTGCCAAAGGGCATTAAAAGTGCTATCAAGTGGAGGTGATAGAAAGAAATTAAATGACAAATTAACTTTCCAGAAGATGAGAAATTTAAGTGGGGAATCTGGACCACAGGAACAGTTTTGTCTGATGTCTCCTGAAGAGCCTTTGGTGAGACTGAGACCTTCAGTGATGTGTCTAACCCAAACACTGCCCATCCTTCAACGATTCAACAAAAATTGATTGGTGAGGTACGTTAATCCTGCTTTTGATGCTGGTGCCAGCAAAGCACCCCAGAAGATGTTAAGGCATGTGAAGGATGAGCAGGGCATCTGAGACAGCCAGCATGGCTTCACCAAAGGCAGATTGTGCCTGACCAATCTGGTGGCCTTCTATGATTGAGTGATGGCTAATAATAACCTAATGATGTTCAGCAAGGCCAAGTAGAAGGTGTTGCACTTGGGTCAGGGCAATCTCAAATAGAAGGCACTGCACTGGATGTCATCTACACAAAGACTTTTTTGTCGTTAAAGAACAACAAGAGTGCATGAAAATCCAAAAATTGCTCCTAAATGTGAGACTTGCAACCTACAGCATTAAGAGGAAAGGGCAGATGGAGAGGGCAGTCTACAGTTTGTTGTCTGTGAAAGTGGGTAAAGCTGGTATCTGCCTGTGGGCCATGCCGAAGCTGGGCCTTCTGGTGTTGTGAGCATAGGCATCACCTCTGAGCATCTTGTTCTCCTAAGCAACTGCCCAGTGAAGCAGAGCTCCTGCTGTGGACTCTTCTAAGAAATGATATTGGTACTGGATTTACCTGGTCAGGCATGAGTCACTGGTTGGGGTGTTACATATACTTCTTGAGGCCGAAGAATGTGTGACCTAATTGAAATAGCTCAGTGAGCTGCAAGTTTTCCCTCATGGCAATAGAGGAAAGGGGGAGAGCTGTGTGCTCTGTGCAGTCACTGATGCAAAACCCCTCAGCTTTAGCATTTTTATTTACAGAAATATCTCTGTAAGTCACAAGAGTTTGTACCTGCCACTTATTTCACTTGGTTTCTGTAAGAAGAAATAACCTGAACCAAAGGCATGAGGGACAGAAATCTCTCCAAATAAAATTCTTGGGTAGGGTTGAGGTTTTCACAGTGCTCTTTTTCCAGTTGGAAACCTTGTATGCAGTGCTGGTGGGGCTGCAGTGTGCAGGGCAGTCCTGCACATGTGTGTGGCAGCTTAATGCCTCCTGGGAGCATCAGATGGACTTACTGAGTCTGAATTTGTCAGTGGTGGCAAGTGCATGGCAAGCCTAACATGCCTTGTGTGCTGGATGTAGTAGCTAACTTGTGCATGGAGTATATACATCTGTGTTTTGACTGGGAAATCACCAGGGTATGGGATTTCTGCACTCTGAACCTTATCCCTGCAAATGAGGGACTGATCTTTTTGAAGAGTCCACCTAAATGAGTGTGTGGATCCCAACTGGAAGTGGCTTTGCTGCCACCAGCGCAGAGCAGGGCTATGATACAGCTAATTTCAGCTTTAATGGGAATGAAATCTCTCTTAATTCTTTCTGTTTGGATGGAAAGAAAGTTTAGCCTTGTGGAGAGAGGGAGCAAGGAAGGTGGGCAAGGGCACAGGAGGAGATTCGGGCTTCTGCTTCTCGGAGAGACGTGAGCTGGTCTCATCCTTGGCAGGCACAGGAACCTGCTTGAGCTGGCAGGTGCTCTGGAAATGGAAATATTTTATCCTGCCTTATGTAATGCAGCAGCATGTCCAGAGATGAGTCCCCTGCAATTTTCTGGCCCGCAAGGGATAATTTTCTGCTTGAAATCTTGGCCTTAGTTGTGAATTTCCTTGCTTGTATGGCGTGTGTGTTCCATGTGATTTCTGTATACATAA
This sequence comes from Meleagris gallopavo, assembly GCF_905368555.1. Taxonomy (NCBI): domain Eukaryota; kingdom Metazoa; phylum Chordata; class Aves; order Galliformes; family Phasianidae; genus Meleagris; species Meleagris gallopavo. The sequence continues at coordinate 186,719,519 of NC_139404.1, read as the reverse complement.
TAGCTGCTGTTTGAACTTCAGTAATTTAGGTAAATTTGTTTGTAGCTGTTGGATGATTAAGAGCAGAAAATCTTTGTTCTTTGAGTTGTATAAATACATCCAAATACACCCTGCCCTACTGGGTAGCTATAGCAGTGGAAGGGGCTGCAGATCCTCCTCTGCATCTAATTGAAGTAGGTAGTAAATGTATACTGTGGGGTTGAAAAGTAGATAGGACTGGAATTCATATTATTGGGGTTCCTGGCTTCCTTTAGTGCCTAATTTCAGTTTTTATCCCTTAACGTGGAGAAGACTCTGCAGTGTGGATTGGACTGGCTGTAGATAGTCATGAATGACCACTCATGGGACTAAGCCTGCTCTGATTCAGGGCCAGTAGTCCCTGACCGTGGCTGGTAAGCAGAATGTGCCCTCCTGAGGCTGTGGGAATTGATAATCCATGAGAGGTGAGCATGATGGGCTCAAAAGCCTCTGCGACTCAGGAGGGACCGGGATACTGCAGGAAGGTAGAAACAAGAAGATTATTTCAGGCGTTGAAGCACTCTTTTAGACATAAGAGATTTTTGACTTTGGATGAGGGCTGCTCGTATTCCCTGAGGATGCATTATCTGGTGATCTGGTGTGCAGAGGTTGGCACACCCTGAGGTCAGCTGAGTTAGTCTTGTTCCTTTGAAGTCTTATGCTTCTCGTGGGCCAAAACAACTCGGGCAAAATCATCATCATAGAATCTGCCTTTGTCAGGTTTAGAGATGAAGAGTTATCCTCAAGCAAAGGAGTCAAGAGAAAAGCACCAGATGTTTCATCATCTAAAAACCTCATTCATACTTGCGTGTTTTGGGCAGGGACTACAAAGACTTGCTAGTGTAAAAGCTGGTGAGGGACATGCAGGCTAGAAGTTGCCTCCATGTGAAGGAGAAACCAATCACTTCAAAGCCACTAATACCTTCTGGATGGTTTCTGCCACTTACTTGATACTCAGAGAGATTAAGCTTGGCAAGTTTCAAGTTGTGCCAAGGGAGATTCAGGTTGGAGGTTAGGAAAAAATTCTTGTCTGAAAGAGTGGTCAGGAGTCACCGTCTCTGGAGGTGATCAGTAAACATTCAGATGTAGTAAGGGACACGGTTTAGTGGGGAAATATTGGTGATAGGTGGATTGTTGGACTGGATGACCTTGGAGGTCTTTTCCAGCCTCGGTGATTCTATGTTCAAATCCAGTCAGAGATGGGGAGCAGCCCTCTGTGCCCATGCAAGGTAATAAGTGAAAAATTGTGGCAAAAAGAAGATAATTAGTTCAGATGGTAAAGAGGGCGGTGGTGAACATTGCGAAGTAAACGGAAGTGGGCCAGGCAAAATAATAGGTGAACAGAGCAAATTCAGGAAGAGGACATCACATTGAGGAATAATTAAAATGTATGGAAACAGTATTCCCTAAAGCATGTATTTGCTGCAGAGAAACTCCTTGCCTTATGAACAGAAGCAGATAGGAATTTATCTCCTCCATCAGCTTTGCAGTTTCACATTTAGAAGCAATGAAAAGCCCATGGCAGGGTAAAGCAGAGGGCCAGGTCCTGCTGACCGTGATTACAGAAAGGTTTCTGTAACTGTGACCCTGGATGAAGGGATAAGGACTATTGGATCACACTGGTTCTCCCTGCATGGCGTAGGCAGCCCACAGCTTCTACATGTCCTCCTTTTGGCTGTTGAGGTTGGATATCATGAAAAGTTCATTCTCAGACTGGTGAGGCACTGGCACAGGCTGCTCAGTGAGGTGGTGGAGTCACAGTGCCCAGAGGTATTCAAGAAGAGGGTAGATGTGGCACTGAGGGATATGGCGTGTGGTCATGGCAGGGGTGGGACAGTGGTTGGACTGGATGATCTCAGGGGTCTTCTCCAGCCTTATTGATTCTGTGGTTGTTATTGGAGCTGGAGCTTGCATGTGTGAGCTTGCCCAGCGGGAGGAAGGACTGAAAGCGCCTGTGCTTCATTATGGGTGGATCTGTACAGCCTTCTGGTTGAATTAGGGTTAAACCTTGCAAAATACCAGAGTGTTGTCTTGCCTGGGGAAATCATCTGAGCCTGGAACGTGCCCTGCCGTCTGCAGGCTGTGGTGCCACTGCAGGGCCACCTCTGCTGGTGCTCACCCAACCCACTGTAACTGTGTGCCAGCCTTGAGCTCTCCTCCTGCTTCACACCACAGCAGGGCATGTTTCTGGCTCGGTTTGTGATCACAGTGGTGATTTAAACAGATGCACTGGGTGGAGAAGGCTGGTTGAGGTGTGGATGAACACCCCACCCTGCTCTTCAGCTGCGACCCCAGCACCCTAAAGCACAACAGTGGTACAAGGCTTAGCCCTGTGCCTGCAGAAAAGAACAACAACAACAAAAACAGGGAAAAAAAGAAAGAAAAAGAATTCTATGCTTTAAAAAAGAAAAACAAAAAAGTAATGTGTGATGTATTGCCGAGAGTGGAGAGAGGGCAGAGGTTGAGGCAGACCTTCCCTGGGGAGAGGGAGTGTTGTGTGCGATTGAGTCAGCAGGAAAGGTCACTCGGCCCAAAGGCCGCGGTTGCAAAGGAGGGGATTTCGTAAGGGAAACTGCTGCAGTGTTTTCGTGTTCAGTGCTGACAGTGTGATAGCTCAGTGTGTGCACGTAGGAACAGCAGTTCTTGTAGATGGGGGGCATAGGGCACCCCAACTGCCCTCTGAATTTCTTCTTCGTCCTTTGCTTTTTTTCTCCCCCACAATTCTCCCACGTCCACTGCTCCTTCTTTAGTTCTGGCATTTAATCTCTTTGTCACACTGTTTGTTTTATGTCCCTGGCTTCTCTTCCAGCTCCAGTTTGGGGGTCATTATCCCATATGATTAGTCTTGGAGCCTAACGAAGGGGATCAGACATAACTCTAGGGTATGTCTGAGCCACTTAGACTTTCTGAGCCCAAAGATCTGCAGAGGAAGTTTATTTTTAAGGTTCCTGAGAAGATAAATTTGAATGTTGGGTTGTTTGGGGTACAAGTAATATAAATGAAATTGCTCCAGGGTAGCAATGCCCTCTGGGATTTGAAGAATCCCAGGGATAATTATCTAGTGCTGAGTAAGTCTCAGTAGTCTTGAAATAGCTTTTAGTAGATGATCACATTTTTCTTTGTGCTGGCTGGTCTGAAAGCTGGAAGCCATGTATTAGCATTTAGCCTTGATTATAAGAGGAGCATCAACACATTCTTAACACTGCATTATCCAGGGAAAGCCACGCATGGAAGCACGAAACTCTTATATGAGACAACAGCCCCTGGAAACAAACAAGCACATTTGGAAGGCTGCTTTTTGAGGTCCCACTGCTGGGTGTTGGAGCAAGGTGAGATCCGAGCATCCTCAGGGCTGCTCCAGCTGTGTGCTTGCACTCCAGCTCAGTTGTGACGTGGCCATGCAGTGACTCAGCTGCCCCTCCTGACTGTCAGCCGGTGTGATGCAGATCATTAGTCACTAATTGGTGTGGTTAGCCTTTTTTTAGGCTCCTGAAGAAGCCAAGGGTCTCACTAACACCATGCAGATGAATTGGTCTTTCACCTTGCCAGCCTTTGGGTCCATCAGGTCATCCACAGAGGGCTGTTTTGCTGTGCTCTGTCAGGCTGACTCAACCTTGTAAGCCATACGGGGCTTGACAGAGGACAACAATTCTCTAATACTCTTTTTTTTCCTTCTTTTTTCTCACCATCCTCCATCCCCTGTGCTTCCCATCTTTGGTTCCATCTCCTCATCCATAACCTCTATGTACTAGTAGATTGGGTACCACACTCAGATACCCAACTGACAGCTGTGGATCTGTCTCTTTACCAAAGTCTTCTATGCCATTACCACTGAGGACAAGGGTTACTGGTCTTGAGGACAGGTTTTTGCCACCAACTGCAATACCTGCATTTTCTTGAAAACCCTCTTTTCTGGCTGTGGCACCAGCAGCACCCTTGGGTGAACTGGAGAGGAGCTGTGGGTCTAGCATTGCTTGCTTGTCTGCAGCAAGCTCTGCATCTGTGCTTGGTCTTTTCCATGCTTTCAGCAACCAAAAGAAACCCTGTAGATCTTCCCCATGTAGGCAGCCCCACCCTCGTCCTGTGGCATTGCCAAAATGTCAGTGTGAGCATCCTGGCAAGGGGTTGCACAGGGATTCTTGTGGGCGCGCTATGTTCCCCTTCACCTCTTCTATCTTGCCTTCCCATTTGACATTTATGCCAAGCTGTTCTCACAAAGTTTTGCTTTGGCTTTATTTTTATACAATTTCCCAGTGCCCCCCCATCCCAGCTCCATGTGCCCTAGGCTGAAGGCAGCTCTGATGACTCACAGGATGGCACAAAAGCCAGAAGCAGGCTGACACCATGCAGTTGGTGACGTTGCTGGAGCTGTGTGGACTCTGCCTGTGCAGTGCCACCAGCATAGGACAGGCTTGTGTCCCTTATCTGGGGAGTCTGCACGTGCTGGGGAGACTTTTGTTGTGATAGTTGGAGGAATAAAGTCCAATGGGAACGGAAGAGCATTTCCCTGGTGGGAAGGAGTCAAAACTCAGAGCTGTCCCGCAGCAGAGCTGCACAGCCGATGTGAGGACACCACTTCAGCCACTGCTTTGCTTCATGCTTGTCACTCTCCCTCTCTTGCAGCTGCTTAAATGAGTATGGAAGATTATGATTTCCTCTTCAAAATTGTTTTAATTGGCAACGCCGGTGTGGGGAAGACCTGCTTGGTGCGACGCTTCACCCAGGTAAGGTTGGGGACCTGTTGGGTGGGAGAGTGGATGTGCCCACCAACGCTGCATCCCCACGGGGGGGAGTTTGTTGTCCATGCTCGTGGCCTTGTGTTAACCATAGTGAGGTACCAGCACGAGCACTCTAGCTATAAGGACCCTCTGGTGCTCTCTCTATGGACTTTCTCATTCTCATCCCTCTAGGGTAGGCCAAACTGCTGCTGCACAGAGCTGTCCCTAGCATTGTTCATCAGTAGGAGATTAATTAATTTGGTTCCTGGGCTATCAGCCCAGGGTCTTCTGTTAACATCAGATCCCCTTTAGGGTTTACACCTGAAGAGTTAATGGGGGCACTGAATGAATTGAAGCAGTGTGAAATGGTGCTGGCAGCAAAATGAGACCTTGTGGCAAAAATCTATGCTCCTTATGTTTGTGGCTTTACATATAGCAGCTCCCCAAAACCTTTTAGTAACAGTGGAGGCTGGTGAGACAATATCTGCTTGATTGCTGACAGTGAGTCAAATGCAAAGCTTTGAGAACTGCCTTTGCTTTTTTTGTGACAGAAGAGCAGGGAAGGAGCCAGGCATCTGTAATTTGGGCTCAGAGTTTGCATGATGTGCTATAAAATGCAAGTTATGTTTGCTTTTTTTAAATTTGTTTTAAAACTAATAATGTTAAACATGCTCTCTGATTGCCTGTACTAGCTGATGGCAGTGAAGCTGCTCAGATCGGAAGGGTTAATGGCAAAATCTGCTGCTGCTATTCCTTGCACCTTGGCAGTGTTGCTGCTGCTGTAGAGGATGGCTGTGCCCCAAAACCAACACAGCTTTGCAGGCTGGGACACCAGAAATCAAAAAGCTCTGCTAAGTTCTGTTTGGTTGGCTGTACTCCTCCCTTCTGGAAGCTGAGAACTTCCAGCTGCAGGCTGTGCTCCGGGAGCAGGATCCAGCTGCTCAGGAGCTGCTGAGGGTGCCCTGGTCACTTCTCTTCAGGTTCCCATTTCTTTCAAGGCAATGAAAAATTGGATCAGAGAGCATTTCCCTTGCTTCTGTGCATTCAGAAGAGGCAGAAGGTATTTTCCCCTCTCCTTTTCTCTTTGTGCTTTATAGAGTAATAGAATACCTCAAGTTGAAAGGGACCCACAAGGGATTGCAACTCCTGGCTTCACACAGGACCACCCAAAATTCAAAGCTGGGGAAATGTCATTTTTTGTTTAATTTCCCATAAGAGGTGGCAGTAAATTTTGTGGCATCTCCCAGTGGGTGGAGTGGGGATGGGTCAGCGTGCAGAGCTCTCCGGACCCAGTCCCACTACCTGGAGCAGCAGAGAAAGCAGTCACACCTCTCAGTGCAGCTCCTTCAAGGGTGTTCTATTTAAATGATAGAAATAAGTGTCCGGGGAACCGGGCAAGGGAGGAGCAGGGATGGGGACACCCAGAGGGAGTCTTGCCTTGCTAAAGAACTTGTTTAACAAAACTTTTCTTTCAGGGGCTTTTCCCACCAGGCCAAGGAGCCACGATTGGGGTTGACTTTATGATTAAAACAGTGGAGATAAATGGTGAAAAAGTAAAGGTAGGAACATGATGGCTTTCATTATAAACTCATATGGTGGCACGATAGTTTGGCTTTCTTGCTTCAGCCCTCCTGCTGGATCTTAACAGTGAACATACTGTAAGGAAGAACATGGAAAGGGGAGATCTTACAAAGCTTGTCTCCCACTTCTGTTGGGTTACAGACCTAAGAGGAGTGATGAGATCGCAGAACTGGTGCTTTGCTCAGCAGGTTGAAGTGAGCTCTTTTTCTCTCCAAAATGGGGTGTTTGCAACCAAATCATCACCTTGTCCTCTGCTACCTTCAGAAACTAGCCAGGGTATCATTTGGCAAGGAGCTGTGTGAAAACACACTGGGATCTAAGCTAATTCTTTACTGGAAGCTCTGGTTCAGTTCCAATACCCAAAGATGCTGACTGGGGCCTCTTAAGTCATTTGAGATTTCACCAGAGCTATTGTGGTGTTCAAGACCTGTGAAAAGAGTATGAACCTCCTATGTCACAGAATCACAGAATCACAAGGTGGCCGGAGTCCCTGAGCTGCTCCTGGAATTATTTTTCCTGTGTCAAATGCCTGTCCATGAGTATTGAGGTGAAGAACACCATTTTTTTTCCCTTGCTGCCTTCATCTTATCTAATGGTGAGTGTGTGGGAGAGTGGCAGCAGTGTCATAGTGGCTGGATGTGAGAATGAGACCTATCTTCAAGCTTGTGGAAGTGGTGGGATGGAAACAGTGGACTTAGGCAAATTTTCAGTCCTGCAAATTTTTTCACCTGTGTTTTAGTGCAGTGTTTTGGTGTTGGTTTTTTTTTTAGTAGAAAGTCAGGTGGAAGTCAGTTTTAAAAGCACTTTGCTGCTTGAGTAGCTGTACAAACTTATGGCAAGTGACGGTCCTTGACCAAGAGACCTTCCAGCCTGAGCAGGTGGAGGATATCATCTAGTCCAACCCCTGCTTAAGCAGGCTCTCCAGAGTAGGTTACAAGAAATGAAATTGAGTTCATTTTTACCTTACCTACCTGCCATAATCCAGCTGTCTTGAGACTCTCCTGGTCAATGGAGGGAGAAAGGCAGTGTTGGAGGAAGGCTTTCCCATCTGCTGCAGGCACCATCCCTTCCTGATTGCCTCTCTGCTGCCATCTGTGTGTCCTGCGGGGTGCAGATGGAGCCCCAACAGCTTTGCTTCTGTCTGAGGTCCAGGTTTTGAATGACTGAAGTTAGTGGAAGTCACCAACGTTGAGTCTTGCTGAAAGGCAGAAGGATTCCTGTTTGCCTCTTGCATTAGTGCAGGCAGGGAGGTGAACTTGTAGATGAGGTTTTCTGAGTAAGCAGTACTAGTAGGAATCAACATTTAATGAGTGGGAAAAGCAGGGATGACTCACAGCATGGAGTGGAAAAAGTGACATCTCAATGCAGTGAGGCACTTCTGTGAGCTCATGGAGCTGTGCCCTAGCCATGAGTGCCTCTGTGCCAATCAGTATCTCCTGCAAAACCACTGAGATCCAGAGCCGTGCACCAAGAAGGATTTCAGACTTACAAATAAATTTCTGGGAAAAATATTCTTTAGCTTTTAAAATTGCATTGTAAAGTCAGTGGAGAAGGACTGGCTAGCCTGAGTCATATGTAGGACGTTTCATATGAGAGGCTGCTAAGGGTCGCTGGTAGATACCCAGGACAACACTCTACAGTTTAGGGATTTTTCATTTATCTGATCATTTCTGACAGAACTAAATACACATGCAGTGTGTGCTCTGAGAGGCTACACAGCTGTGATAGTAATTACAGCGCCAGTAGCATCCTCACCACTACAGACACAAGGCTCTGCTGCGTGCCCCTGTGATCTTACTGCACTTCCCTATGTGCAGAAAGCTCAGTGTACATGCAAAATGGTGGGGCAGAGGGAAGCATCAGCTGCCTCTCAGGAAATGAACGTCCAGGTAACTTTTCTGCAGGTGGAGTCAGCCCTGGGCCAACAACAAACCTTCTGCCACTTTTGATTTCCAGTGTTACAATAAAGCAATATGGTCAAGCCTTTATCTGCTCACAGACCTTCACAACGAGTGCAAAGCATTTATCTACTAAGGGTAACCACTAGGCCAATCTGTAGGTATTTTTCCTGGGAAATAACTGGACAAGAACTGCAACAAAGTTGGCAGTATTTTTTCCATTTGTGGAGTTAGGAGGCTGGTTTGTTTTGAAGGGAACTCGTTGGCTATGCCAAGAGATTAAGCACAAGGCTGCAAGGAGCTGTAAGCCAGCAACAAATTCCTTTCTCTGCAAAAATGTACTTTTTCAAAATCATACCCCACATCTGAAAGCTCTTGTTTCAAGCTAATGTATTTGTGATGAGTAGCTGACATAGTTTGACTTCGGAACTGGGCTAGAATAAGGCTTCCTCTGTTGTGGGCTGCTGAATATATGGAAAAAATCTCAACTACTTTTAACTTTTTCTTCCCAAAGTACACAGGATTCTGGCTGGAAATCAGCCTTTCACATATTTAATTCTGAAGAGGGTTGCTTAAAAAGTAGAAACTGAAGCAGAGCAATGTGCTTTTATGCAGATATGTGTTCATTTTGAATGCTTTTCTTTGCTGCCTTTTTGAAAAGTTGTGGTTTTGGTGCCAAACCAAAAGCTGTCAGAGGCTCAAGTTATGAAAATGGTCTGAGTTCGATTCATACAGGGAAATGAATGTTGTTTTTCAGGACCTGGAGGGCTTGCCAAGCAGCGGTTCAACTCATGACCTCTGAGCTGTAGTTAGGGATCACATTGATCACGTTGGGAAGGGAGGCAGCCAACAGTGGAGTGGGACCTCTGAAGGAAATGTGTTGGAGTCCCTGGATGAGCCTCCAAATCTGAGCTGGTGGTTTCCACCCTCCAGTGCATGATCTCGGGACAAATCACTGACTCTCAAAGCTCGAGGAGAGGCTTTCCTGTCGCAGAGCAGGAGGAGACTTTCTGCCTGCATCGCATAGGCCAGCAGTTCTGTCCCCATGAAAGCCCTGTGAGCGCTGTGGGGAAGTCGGCAGCAACGCCAGCTGACTTTGTGCCTTGCATTTCAATCTGCAAAGGCAGAAATGGAAACAAAAAAAAAGGGCTGGGGGATGGGAAGCCAAAGGAGAGAAGAGCAAAGCACTTTCTCAGCAGTGGCTGTACCCTGAAGGCGTTTAGGTCAAAACAGCGCTGCTAACAAAAAAACAAAACAAAACAAAAAAGAAACCACCTTTAAATGATGTTTTTTCTCCTCTCCCTCTCGTTATGCCAAAAGCTGCAGATCTGGGACACGGCAGGACAAGAGCGATTCCGTTCCATAACACAGAGCTACTACCGCAGCGCCAACGCCTTGATACTGACCTACGACATCACCTGCGAGGAGTCCTTCCGCTGCCTGCCTGAGTGGCTGCGGGAAATCGAGCAGTACGCCAGCAACAAGGTCATCACTGTGCTAGTGGGTAAGTGGCCTGAAGGGGGGTGAGCTGCCACCTGGGGTGCTTGGTGACGAAGAAGTGGCGTCTGCTTGATGTGGTGATGCTTGAAGTGATGCGGCGGGTCTTGTTGCCATGCAGAGCTGTACCCACAGTGGGTTTGTTTGGGTCAGTCTTCCTGCAGATGACCACAAGGTGCTGATGGAGTTGTTCAGGACTCTACAGCTGTTTGTCAAAGCGTAGAATCATAGAATCATTAAGGTTGGAAAAGACCTCAAAAAGATCATCTAGTTCAGCTGTCAACCCATCCCCACCATGCCCACTAACCATGGTTAGTGCCACACCTCCATGGCTCTTGAACAACTCTAGGTGGCTCAACTACCTCCCTGGGCAGCCTGTGCCAATGAGTTATCACTTTCTGAGAAGAAACTTTTCCTAATGTCCTATCAGAACTTCCCCTGGGGCAACTTAAGGCCATTCCTTCTCGTCCTGTCACTATTACCTGGGACAAGAGGCCAACCCCTACCTTGCCACAGCCTCCTTTCAGGTCTCCCCTGGGTCTCCCCTTCTCCAGACTGAACAATCTCAGTTCCCTCGGCCACTCCCAGTAAGACTTGTGCTCCAGATCCTTCACCATCTTTGTTGCCCTTCTTTGGATGTCCTGTCTCAAGTCTAATGCTACTTCATGCAGAGGTGGATAATTCCCATGGATTGGTCCCATAAAGCACTGAAGCATTGGTTGTGTAGCTCTACAGAGCTAAGAATGGGAACTTATCCCTTGTGACTGCCAGGCCAGGTCTCTCTGTGTAATTGAGGATCTGCTCAAGCTGGGGATGTGTGCAGGCTGATACTCCCCATAGCTGTGGACAGCAGAGTCTTGGCTCAAATGTGGGAACCAGCTCAGGATGCAGTAGCAATCTTAGCATTCATGGATGAAGCAGAGATGGAAAAATGGGTATTTTTGCATGGATTTTAGGGAACCTAAAAATAAATACTGAATGTCATGTTAATCTATAGCAGCTTCAGCTCAAGCTGAAACAGACCTCAGGCCATCTGTCTGCTACAAGCAAGGTGAAGATTATTTTGCTTATCCATGCTTCTCCACGCTCCGCTTTTATATACCTGATAGTCCAGGACTTGACTTTTAAAGGTCCAAGAATATATACAGAGAAATAGAAATGTAACTTGGGGAAAGCCAGAAAGTTTCGTACTGCAATGTTATTATTTCCTTAGTAGTTTGTTGTTTACAAGAAAGATCTAGAGCATTATAAAATACGTTCAATATGTCTTTAAAGATTTTCTGAATTTTACATTCCCTGGTAGTATTGCAAGTGAGCCTTGGGATTTAAGGAGCTTCCATGCAAGAAACTCATTACACTCCATAAGAAGAGTATGGCTCATGTACAAATGGAACAGAAATAATTAATGACTAGCAAATGTATACATTAATTTTTAGGGAGCATTAAGTTAATTATCTGTATCTGCTGTATGAAATATAAATGATGAGTGCCATAGCACCCACTTTGAAGATGGTAACACCCATGAACTGCTTTGAGTGATAATTTGTTTAGAACTTGTAACTTCAGTGTATAGAGTGGGTCCAAGACTTCTTTGGTCAGAAAAGAAGAGGGATGTTAGATGGAAGGAGAGCAGTGGGAGGTGGCTTGTCAGTGGAAGTGCAGCCTTCTCCCATGGGTGCTCACGCCAGCTCCAGGACAAGGCTGGGAGACGTTTCCTCCTGAACCTGCAGAGTAACTGGACATGGCCCCCTGCTATCCTGTGTTTTGTTATCTTCCTTGTAAGATTAATTTATGGCCCAAGAATTGTGTTTGAAGTGAAGTGGTCAGTAACAAGCTATAATCATATCAGATCTTTGTTGGAGACGTTAATCAATCCCTTGATAAAATGAGCTCTGGAGGAAGGGGCTGGTTCCTTGCCCTGCCTCGCTCTGTGAGCCCCTCAAGCCCATCCATGCTCCAAGCCAGACTGCTCACAGGTATATTTAATTAAACTAGGAGAGCACTTTCTGCACCAGACTCCCTTAAAGCTTGTAATGACATGAGGAATATCACACTTAATGTCTCACATGCTGTAATTGACAGTTTAAGTGCTCCTCAGAGCCAGAACAGGAGAATTTTCAATAGATATTAAAACGGAAGTCCTTTAATGTCAGTTGATAGCAGCAAACAAATGCACTGGTGCTAAATTAAAGCTGACTGACTTGGATGTTCACAGAGCATGTTCCATTAGGTGAGCTGATATCGAATGAACCCAGACCGTGAGTTGGGGAACCAATTATTTGAAAGGGAGAGCACTGCGAGTTTCAAATCAAAAGCACTGTCCATGCATATGGAATTATTGAATTGTTTGAGTTGGAAGGGACCCTGAAAGGTCCATCTAGTCCAACTTGCCTGCAATGAACAGGGACACCACAGCTCCATCAGTGTTCAGAGCCCCGTCCAGCCTGACCTTGAGTGTCTCCACGGATGGGGCATCCACCACCTCTCAGGGCAACCTGTGGCAGTGCCTCACCAATCTTATTGTAAAATCTTTTTTCTTATATCCAGTATAAATCTCCCCTCTTTAAGTTTGAAACCATTTCCCCTTGTCCTATCACAACAGATGCTGCTACAGAGCCTGTCCCATTCTTTCTTACAGACCCTTGTTAGATACTGAAAGGAAATAGGTACAGCACCAAACTTTTCCTTATCCCAAACTTTTGTTTATTTTGTTTTGAAAGTCAAATTAATTTCCTCTCTACAATCTTCTACCAATGCAGGTAATAAGATTGATTTAGCTGATAAGAGGGAAGTCTCCCAGCAGAGAGCAGCGGAATTCTCCGAGGCACAGGACATGTACTATCTGGAAACCTCAGCAAAAGAATCGGATAATGTGGAAAAACTCTTCCTGGACTTAGCCTGCCGGCTGATTAGAGAGGCACGGCAGAACACCTTGGTGAACAATGTCTCATCCCCCTTACCAGGAGAGGGGAAAAGTATCAGCTATTTGACTTGCTGTAATTTTAATTAAAGAGCTGGCATGTGATTCCCCCATCCGCCATGGGCCCTGAAGATTTTTCACTGGGATTTGTCTCCTCAGAGGGAATTCCGCCTTGACCCATCTGACTTCCTCGCAGTCGGGTCGCAGACCTAGAAGCATGGCAGGCTGACAGCTCCAGCTGCATGGCAACGTAGCAGAATATAACGTGGTTCACATTTAATTTTTCTTGCAGTCTGTGGAGTGGGTTAGGAGAAAGGAGAGTTGCACAAGAGCTTCATGTGATGCAGAAAATGAGCTATCGCGTTTCCTTCTGGGGGGAGATTAGAGCAACCTCTCCTGAGGAAGATTTGGAAGAGGTCAAAATCTCTCTTACAGAACAATGTGTTTGTTCCTTTTTAAAAGAAGAAAAAAAAACAACTGACCCAGGACTACGCTGGCAATCATCTGGGCTGCCAGCTGAGTGAATTCTTGGGACGTGTATATAGCGTCTTTGTGGAGGAAGGTGTTCGAAATAGTGTTATGTCTCTCATCTACAGGCACTTTCATGAACATGGAATAATTAAAAAAAAAAAAAAAAATGTTATATATCTCAACATTTCCAAACAACAGTTTGAGAAGGCATGGATACAGCTCAGTTGCTCCCTTTGGTGCTAGCAGTTCAGCAAATATTCCATAGACCAAATGTAGTTTTACTACATTGCTGTCCTCTGAATGTGTAACCTAGACTGATTAAGAAAAGAACACTAATAAGCACTGTTCATTAAAATCTCATTACCTCTTTTTCTAGGCCTGAACATAGCGAGAAACGACTGTGCTTCTTTGATACCCACTGCAGGATGAAAAGACTTCCTGGAAATATAATAAACACATAACTAAGAAAATGTCCCTCCTCTAATTAGTAGTGTCCAAAAGTGAAAAATGCCTTGGGAGATATTACTGGTGGAACAGAAGAAGTGCACCATACATGACCAAAATGTTTTGCGTGTGCTAATTGTGCAGAAGGGTTCAAAGAGAGCACAGTTCAAGTGGCAGCCTGCAATATGTCTGGGTTAAAAATAAAGCTTGTAGATAAAGCTCCTGCTGGAAAGGCAGGCATACAATTTTTGTAGAGATTTTCTTTTTTTTTTAATGCTGAATGGAAATAGCAGCAGGTTACAAGTGGCATCGTTCTGTGTCTGACCCATCTGGCGATCACCTTATGGAACTGTTCTTTGAGAAGCTCTGGAAGGTATCGTCTTGACCTCTCCTCTCTCCTAGAGTAGCTTTTACATTCAGGGCTGTAGAGTCGTTTAATTTACTTGATGTTTAGTGCTCTTAATCTCAGACTCCAGCGTATGTGTAACTATTTAGGCAGTTTCTATCTGCAGAGCCCCTGAAGTGGAAGCGTTACGGAATCTGTGTTACACCTCGAGTGCCATATGCGAATGCTGCAAATTTACACACTGACTTTAAAGCAAAATCGGAATATAATGAATGTGCACATGGAAGATGATTTTTAGAAGTTTGAGTTCAGTTTAGCTGATCCAGGTATATCTCTCCGGACAATTACATGGCTGTGATATGCTGTAATTTAAAGTTAATCACCTTAATATCATTTGGCATTTACTGAAGACTATAACAGAGCTTTTGTATTGACGTAAAAGCTGCCAGTAAGTTTCTCTTGAAAATAATAATAATAAAAAAAAGAGAAGTAGCATTTTAAAATGCTTTTTCACATTTTCCTGAAAAGATTTCTTTGGGTTGTATCATGGTGTGCCTTTGATCAGTAATGGTGATATATGTATTTGAAAGAGAGGGGATAGTTGTATCATATGGCCATTTAAAATATTTTCTTGCTAATTTTACGTCACTTTCTTCTTTTGTGATTAGTGCTAAAAATGAAGAAGTAGAAATTGTGGTACAAATCTTGCTTGTTATTGAGGTAAGACTTTGCAAAGTGCTGCTGCAGTCATTAGATGTTGGGGAAATATGACTGATACGCTGGCCTGCACCGGTCCTTTTTGGTCTCTGCTCATGATGTCATCCAGAGGATTTAGAAAGTTTTTGGACTTCATGGCTGCTGCTCTTCTGAGTTGTGTGGTACAGCTTACAAGAGCATTGTCTTTCTTGAGCATTCCCCAGATTGCCAAATATAGCCTGATTTGAGCTTGTTCAGACCACCCAACATCCAACAGCTGCTTCTGTTTATAGCAAGACTCAGGGTGTTACAGGTAAGGTAACACTCGAGTTAAAATTCAATATTACATTTAATTTCTAAAAGCTTTTACTCTCCAGATGTTGGGCTTAATAGCATATAATTGAGAAGGGCAAGGCTCTTTGGTCAAGTGAATTGAGGAGGAAGGAGTCTACCTACTGAAATACTGGTGGGTTCCTCAGCCTGGCTCCCAAAACCATCAAAGCTGGGCAGGTAAATCTTGTTGAATATCAGTATCAGTGCATTTTCAAATGCTCCTTGCATCATTTCTGGAAGTTGTACTCTAACACATCATCATGACTGAATGAATCAAATAGCAGAAGCTGCTAACGTTATTTTCTTGAGAATTCTCTTGCAAGTTTCCAGAAAGCAAAGTCTCTTTTCCAGTCCTTTCCTAACTTGTAGGTGGCTATTTTGGAGGCTAGCTACCTACCTCCAAGCATTGGTTCTTACTGCTAGCAAATCTTTGTGCAAGACCTCCAGCTCCAGACAGCAATGTGCTCTTCCAGAGATGTGTAGTGCTGGGGTAGGACCAGTGTTGCGTCTGACTTCTCCAGGGACAAATCTGAAGTGATTCCTTTCAAAGTTAATTCTATATAGACTGTTAAGAAATTGAATGGAAGCAAGGGTGGTATGTTTGATTTTACAAGGTAATAAGCCAAAGCTGTAGCTTGAAACATGTTTTTTTTTTTTTCTGCAGTTAACAAACACAGTATCGGTTCAAGAGGTGATGTTTTATTGCAGCAGCTCCTCTGCAGGAGTAATTTTTCTCTACCTTCTAATATCCCTCTGGGACATAAAACCCATCTTTCCACCTAGCACTGAGGACTTATCTTCAAATCTGGTCCTCCGCTGAAGGCTATGCAATCAGAAGAGGAGCTTTTTCAACTGCTAATGACAACATATGTTGTAGCAGATTGATTAGAGAGCTGAAAAATTAAAGGAAATCTAAGAATACAAATCCCAGTTATCTGACAATCATCTCTCCAACTCTGACCAGTACCTAGCTGGATGACTGGGTTTTTGAGAGAGCTGACAGCGAAAGCTTTGTGATGCTTCCTGGGTTGAGTGTCCAAAACCCGTACAGAATCGATGTGATGGGCCAAATTTGACTGGAAATGTTTTCCACTATCAAGAGAGCATGGCATTGCTTTTGGCATAGCTGCTAGGTTTTGATGCTTTTTCAAGGTGATACTCTCACACTCATGGTGTAAACTTCTTAGTTCTGGGTGAAAAATGGGTATTTATAGTAGTCCCCTAATTAAACCTTTTCTTTAAATGTTTTAGCACATTGAATAGCTCCAATCAGAAGCCAGTGTTGAATGGCCAATAGGTTTTTTTTTGCTCTTTAGCAAACCTGTTTGGAGAGATTTCTAAAAGCATCTCCTGAAAACTAGATGGTCTAAGCTCTGTTATCACATTCAGCAGTTGATTCCATCAGGATGATGTTGGATAAACCACTGAGTGTTCTGTGCTTCTGCTCACTCTTTGTGAGGTACTTCCACCAGTATTTTCCTTTAGGCATTTACTGTAATGTGCTGGGAGAAGCCATGATTCTCCTCTGTTCTTCTTCAAGTTCCCCACGAGAGAGCGAGTGCTGGGAAAAAGCAACCAATGTCCTAGCTGCCCTTCTGGAAAAAGTGTTTTGGTGGACAAAATGAAATTATTGGGTGCCTCTTCCTACCTCACATCTCACTTTGATGCACAGGTAAGTCGCTTGAGCTGCAGTGGGATATGTGTTTGTGCTGAATGCTAAATGGCTTTGTGATCATTACTTAGTGAAAACCACATGTAACGAGTTGTCAGACAAGATGCTTTGTTCTTTGCTGTAGAATGTGTGAAACAACCTTTACAATCTGCAAGCCTGCTGGAGCTGTTTGTCTTTTTGGAAATAGCTGTATCAGTAACAGTGGGCTCCTGCTAGTCTACATTTAGTGGCTAATGGCTATTGAATTCCTTCAGCATCGATAATAATAGCCGCAGGCAGAGGTTGACACAGCAGACAGTGATTTGAAAAGAGGGAAAGTCGAAATTAGTGATGCAGAAGCATTGTGGGTGTACACAAGTGGGACGACATGCTTTCCCCAGCTTTTGCTGGCAAGGGCTGCAATTAGTTATAGTCAAACCCACTGGGTTTTGCATTGTTCCTTATCCCAAAGGACTGCTGTTTGTTCAGCTGCTTTTCCACTTGTCCTGTCTTTCCAGCATGAAGAACTGTCTATAAGTCATGCTGAGACGTTGAGCTGATGTAATTTCTGTAGTTGGAGACTGAATTCACTTGGGAAACAGGTGAAATTCTCTAGCTATTAAAATAGGCTGAGCAAACATATGGAATGCACAGTCTTTTGGGGGTGCCATCGTGGCCTGACAGGACAGGAGATACTGACATAGAGAAAACCTCTCCTGGATGTGGGGCATGCTGGGAAAGAGCTGTGTAGAGCTCAAAACGTGAGGTGAAGAGATGGTCCTCCTCTTGGGATTTCCTCAGTTCAGTCCTCTTCAAAAATGCAGTTGTGACTTAGATTTTGATTGCTCTGGATTTTAATAAGGGATGCTTTGAATTTGACTCTTACCTGAGATTCTTCTGCCTTATTGCTTTCAGTATCCAAGAACCCAATACCTTTGTACCCAGTGCTCCCTCAGTGTCTATCAACTGGAAGACCTTTTTGAGTGTAAAAGTGTTTGCATTGCTGGTGAGCACACATGGAAACTCATTGGTATTGGTAAGGGCTTGCCAGAAAACACATTGGAGCCAAAGAAAACACTCACTTCTAGTATCATAGAATGGCTTAGTTTGGAAGGGACCCATCCAGTTCCAACTCTGGGCTGTGGGCACATTGCCACCTACCCTCCAAGCTGTTCTTGGGCACCTCCAGGGATGGGGCACCCACAGCTTCTCTGGGCAGCCTGTGCCAGGGCCTCACTGCCCTGTGAGTAAAGAATTTCTCCCTGACATCTAATCTAAATGTTCCTTTTTTGGTTTAATGCCATTCCCCCTTCTTCTAACACTATCAAAGTGAAAGGCCAGTGAAAAATGTAATGTCAGAATTTGGCTCTGAAGCCATCCTCTCTTTCCTTGTACCAAATATGTCCTCTTGTTGATGTGAGTTGTAATTGTTCTAGTTGCTGTTCACAAAGAAAAGATTGACATTTTGAAGGACAGAGCTGTTTTCTGATAGCAGTGAGCAGTGGGGAGCCACTCGCTTGGCTTCCCACAAGTGACCAGAGCATCCTAAGGAAAGCAGCCCAAAGGGAACCAGTCTTTGAAATGCAATCACCCACTTGAATAGTAGCTAAATGTCCCATAAAGGTTACAGATCTCCCATCTGCCTCCTTTTAGGATTTATCTTGGCTGAGAAAACAGACAGCAGGGCCTGCTGCTTTGCTCTGACTTACCTCGCGCACAAGCTGAAAGGACCCAAAGCCTCCTGCTGCCAGGCATGCTATATCTAGCTGAGATGGACGGCCGGCTGTCATCACCCAGGGATGCGATCACACCCTTTCCCCTCTTGTGAATGAGCTGTAACTTAAACCAGGAGTAAAAAGTATGCAGAGTTAAGGGTGCTGAGTTTTTTACTCCAAATTGGGAGTCATGGATCCAGATCTTATCATGCCCTTCCAAGTATGGAGGAGGTAACTGGGGAAGTATAACACAGATATAGCTGAAAATGAGATGACAATGACTAAATTGTGCTGGAAATTTAGCTGGAAATAAGCACCCAGAACAAGCTGTGGGTGTCCATGTTTGTTGCAGGGGAGTTGGACTAGATGGCTTTTAAGGGTCTTTTCCAACTCAGACTATTCTGTGATTCAATGAAATGTCAGTAATGGATTATTCTGGGTTTAGGAGTATAGCAAGGGTTAAAAGCTCAGCTCTCCTGGCTATGGATAAACAAAAGCTGGCTGTGCTGTACTCGGGTTGTTTTCACATTAATATCAAGCTATTAGCACTTCCTGGATGTGATCGTGTCCTTTGAAGCCATTCTCCTTTCCCAGCAAGTTCAGAAGATAATTTTAGCTCTGATTAGTGCTATAATTAAATAACTGAGTCCCAGGCAGAGGCAGCAGGTGCCGCCCATGCCACTGCTTTTTCCACCACTCATCTTGGGGGAACGTTCCCGAGGATGTGTGTGTTTGTGAGCACACCGCAGTGTTGTTCTGCAGAGCATCTCCTGGAGCCTGGCCTGCTTCACTTCTGCTTGCTTGCTTTCTTGGCTGTTCCCTAGTGTTTGTGACTGTCCCCTCTGTGCTGTGTGGCCTCACCAGCACTGCATCACAACATAAGGACATTAAACATCCACAAAGTGCTACGGTCTGAGGGCAAAGTGTGTGAGGAGCAGCTGAGATCCGTGGTGTGCTCAGCCCAGAGCAGAGCAGGCTGAGGGGAGGCCTGATGGCGGCTGCAGCTCCTCACAGGGAGTGGGGGGCAGCGCTGAGCTCTGCTCTGTGTGACAGCGACAGGGCCGAGGGAACGCAAGGAGCTGTGACAGGGGCAGCTGGGGGTGAGGGAAAGGGTCTGCACCAGAGGGCGGTGGGCATGGAACAGCCTGCCCAGGGCAGTGGGCACAGCCCTGAGCTGCCGGAGCTCAGGGAGCATTGAACAGTGCTCTCAGACATTGGGTTTGGATATTGGGTGGTCCTGCACGGAGCCAGCAGTTGGGCTTCATGATCCATGTGGGGCCCTCTCATCTCAAGATGTTCCATTTCTCTATAAGTACTCTTTCAGAGGATGTGATCAAGGTCTCTGGTGTCACATGAATGTAAACGTAGCGCTGGAGGGAAAAACAGCTCCTTAAGCCAACGTTCTGGGGGAGAAAAGGCCACCTAATGCAAGCAGGGAGGAGATCTGGTGCTTGTTGCTGTGCTGGCTTTGAGTCTATGGATTCTAGAGAAATAGTTTGAAATGTGCAGTTTTCAGCATAATGAGATGCGCCACAGCTATGTCACATCCCTTTCATTCCCCACAGCTGTTTACAAAAGAAAAACAAATAACTCAGCCTGCTGGGATGGGAGCAGCTGCAGTCACTCAGCTGTCAGTGCAGGACGGGCCTCTTTCTGCTCCGCTTTTATTCCCACTTCACTCTGTTCTGCTGCACACATTCGGCTCTTCTGTGAATTTGCGGATTATGAGGGTTTTTTCCCCAGCTGCCTTTGATCTGTACAGAAGGACTCACCCAGATCTGCTTTGAATCCATTAATATGTTGAGTAGGCATTTTAATTTTCTGTTTCCTGGCTTGTTTCCCTTTGTCATGTAACCGAAGTGACAAGTTCTCTGTACTCTGCCTCACGTTTGGCTTTTAAAGTCTAAAACGTTTTTCCTTTCCTGAAAAGCTATGATAATTCTTAGTGAACTTATCAAGGTGTTTTCACTTCCACAAAAGAAAAACTGAATTGCTCTCAGTGTTGATTACTACCAAATCAATCCTGGAGCACGTAATTCTTTTTACACCGTGGACAAAGTACATTTTATACCATCATCTGCAGCTTGAATTGTAGTTTAGAAGCCTGCTGAAGCCTTAAAAGCTGCATTTTGTTTGCAGCTTCCATGCCAGTGAAATCACAGCATTAAAGGAATTTCCTGGGCTGGAGCTTTTCCCACACATTTGGCTGTCTTGCAAAGACCCGCTGTCTTTTCCCCCAACAATTGTGAATTTAGCACAATGTACAGAATTCTAGCAAGAACCCTGATTGCTCAAACGCCCTGAACATGTGGCCAGAAGGATGAAGGATCAGGAGTGGCCTCACTTCTTGCTGATCAAGCACAACCATTTCAGTAGAGAGAATGAGCTGCTCTCAGTTGGGCCCTTGATGTCGGGTCGCTGGAACAGCACTGCCTTTGGGGAGGGGAGGTGTTAGAGGTTGCCAAACTGGGAATAGTGGCCTGTCAGAAGCATTGGACCTGTCCATTTATTTCCAAGTTCCTGTTGTCAAGTGTGGTACAGTGGGGTTGTGAAAGGAATGTATTTTGGATGACTATGATGATGAATGTATGATGCTTCATGTTTATTTGTAATGTCCTTTTTATACTTAGAAATCGCTGACATCTGTATCTGTATGTAAATAAATGTTTAATCCTTTCCAGCTGGTGTTTAAAATGTCTGATTTGATTGATTTTTGTTAGCTTTGATCTGCCAAGTTGCTTTTAACATAGATACGAGACAAAGTGATTCCCTTTAGGACGTGATTTAATTCAGATCTACAACCGCTGAGGATTCTGCTCGAGTTCAGCACCCTGCAGCACTCACAGCAAGGGCAGAGGTCCAGCTGTCATCCATGGGAGCGATGTCCCTTTGCACTAGAGCAGCAGAAAGGAATCTGTTTACAATCAGAGCGTTCACAGCGGCGTTGGAAACACCAAAGAAATGCCCATCGCAGTCACTAGAGGGTGGTGTTCGGCAGAGGGAGCGTCCATACCTGGAGTCATTGCAAACGGGCTGCTGGTCCAACTCCTGGGTTTGCATGGATGGAGGCCACGTCTGAGCTGGCTTATGTTCTTTGTCCTAGTGTTTTGGTTGGTTTATAATGCTAGTTCTTCAGCCCTCACCTTGCTCTTTTCATGCCCACAGCTGGACTTCCCTCATAATTGGCCTTTCTTGGGTGGAGAGAACCCCCACTGAGCACACCTTCCACTTTAAACCTTCAGCCTTTTGGTCAACATACAAGGTTTGTACTCAGACTCCTTCTGAGGATCAGATGTCTCCCTTCTGCTCACACTTGCACTGAGAAATGAGCTGTGAAGCTTGAAGCCACCACGTGTCTTTTATTGCCTCTTCCACTGACTTTGAAGGTCTTTCCTTAGTAAATGGCCAGCACGAGTGCTGGGCCATCTGCTCCGTGTTTCGCAAGGAAGCAATAAAACAGGAAAAGGTATTTGGAGAGAGAAAAGTTGCTGCAAGCCTCTAGGTAGGAACTGGAAACGCAGGAAGAATACAAAGGCTTCCAACAAGAGAACAACCTGCACAGGGGAAAAAATGCTCTATCTTCATGCGTATAGATCCTTCCTCCAGAGCACTTCTGCCCAGGGTCTGACACACAGTGGGACTTTTTGGCTTCACTGGTGTGCAGCCCTCCTGCATAAAACAGAAGGCTCTGACAGCTCTGCATTCATTTCAGCGGTATCTTAGAGACAGTTCTATCTGAAAATCTAGTCTTGATTTATGGCTTTCTAATCTTAGGGAATCAACCGTGGACTTGGTGGGTATTTTTTCAGTTTTATTGCCTTCAGAGTTAAACATGCTTTATTTCACTTCTCCCCCACCCCCCCAAATTAAATCATATCAGCTTGTACCAAAGCTACTGCTTACTGTAATATGGAGATATATTTACCACTGAAGAAACAAAGTCATGCTGGGTGAAACATTTCATGCCAAGGCACTGTCAGTACACAAAGCAGAAGTTCTGGCAGTGGTTTAGTGCTAGATGCATCAGATCCGGCATATCACTCCACTAAGATCAAACCCCCGTGGTAAAGTGGGTGTTTGTCCAGTTCATCACAAGCAAGCATTTAAAGAGCCAGAGATATATCATATGCTCATATCATGCAGGAGGCTGTAGTTTTAAGCATATAGTTTATTGCTTAGGATACCAATCTCTTAAAAACTCTTTCAGTGGTGCCTTCCCTGTGCTGAGTGATAGGAGTAATCCTTTCTTGCCCTTTATTTCTTCTGCATAAAATATAAATTCATTTGCCATTTCCAGACAGGCTACATTTCCTCACTCTTTTGAGGAAGAGTGGATGCCGAAAAACACCTCACCTACACTTGAATTTGAAAAAAATGAGACACATTTATAAATGCTCACACATTTACATATCTTTATTGCATTGTTCAGAGTTAATTTACAACAAAATAAAGTAATTGCAGAATTCTCTTTTCCTCATCTACTTGGTGCAAAGCTCTGCAAATAAATATAATTAATCTTAGGAAGACATGTGCCAAGAAGCATATAAATGATACAATTGTTTTTAAATAGTTCTTTCATCCAACTGAGTCTTCCCAAAACACAATAACACAGCATAGAATATCCAATTTTACTGTTTTGACTTATGGAAAATAGGGCTCTGTGCTCGGAAGAACAACTCAGGAGACCAGCCTGTTGCTCCTTCCATTGAAACCCTTGAATAATTTGCACATGAGCTGAGATTCTTTCCTTCTGAAGAAGAACAGCTTTCCAGGACTGTGTCATTTAAAAACAAAGCCTTGGCAATACCTGCAGACACAGGAGTTGTTAGAACCGTGGCTGCACTCACAGAGTTGAATCTCTCACTCCTGAAGCACACGTCTTTTTCACTGTTCTCTTTACTTCCAGAAATAGGGTTCCTGTCAGCATGCTCAGAGGTCAATTGTGAGTCCCAGCTAACTGGTTTTATGCTTAAAGATGCAGTTGGTTTAAATCTCTTTTGAGATGGAGGGATGCACTCCTCAAAATTGGCAGGTGACTGGCTGTTACAGAACTGCTGTGGAACAGAGCTCCTACCTTCTACGTCTTCACTGCTGCTCAGTCTTTCACGTTTCACTAGCCTGCCAGTAAGCTGCTGTAACAGAGTGTTCTGAAAGGAAGATCTAGATCGCTTGCGTTTGGAATGGATTTTAGTGGGATTTTCAGGGGTGAATACAGTGACAGAAGGGCTGTGTTCCCCAGCAGGCCACAGTTTTTGAAGAGGTTTTGCCACAGGAGTTGACTCTGAATAAGGAACAAAGTCTTGAGCACTAAATGCATTGCAGTCTGAATCATAAAAGGAGCATGTTACTGGGGTACTGTGCTTACGAAAAGCAAGAGGGGTTCTATGTAGGGAGGATGTCTGTTTTGAACTGTTACAGGAAACATCTCCAGGAAAAAGCACCAATTTGGGAGTTGTGACCTTTTCTGATGAAGGATCTTCCTGTATCAAAGAGTTACACGACTTATTTAAGGATTCTGCAGCTTTTGCTCCCTCACCTGCATTCACATCAAAGAGATCAGCAGAAGCATTGTAGCTTTCTTCAGGGCAGCTCCCATTCCATATCACCTCTCTCTTATTTATACTTTTGAAAGCATTTTCATGTAGCTCTCTCAATGGTTTTATTTTCCTTTCACGTATCCTTCTTATATCACTGGGATTTGCTGGACCAGAGTCCCATGCCCCTGTGAACGTAAGATCTTTTTTTTGGTTTGGTGTACAAGAAGAATTTTCTTTATTTTCACTACCAGATAAACAGCTGTCATGTACAGAATGCACACAGGTAGCTCTCTTGCTCCTCTGTAAACAAGTTTCTTCATGTTCAGCAGAACAATGTGGGCTGATAAAAGAACAGGCTGACTTTGAAACTTTAGCATTTGCTTCTTTGGACTGTCTGCTTCTTTTGGAAGCAGAAGTCTCAGATGTTACTTGCAGGGACTGTGATGGAGTAAGTAGATGAGTGTGAGGTATAAAGCAAGACACTCCACATTCCTTGTCAGGTGAAGATAAAACACTACTGAAAGAGTTATGCTGCAACACCTCATCACTCAGAGGATTTGGACTGGCCTTTAGACAAGCAAATGATATACTCTGCCAACTGTCTTTCTCTGCTGATGGCAAGAACCTCCCTGATACTTCAGGTAAGGCACCAGCTATTGGGGTTTGCCTGGGATGAGATTTGTTATGATTTATACTCAACTTGCTGCTTTCAAGAAGGCCACATTTACCTGCATCAAGATTAGGTGATGTCACAAAACTCTTATATTCTATTCTGGCTAAAAATTCATTTAGGCTTTCTGAGAATGGGAGCTCATCCCAAAGCATTGAGTCTGTCTGAGATGCTCCAGTTAGATTTCCATGATTAGTAGCTGAGGTATGTCTCCTGTAAAAAAGCAACTTCGGGGATTTTTCTTGGCAAGAATAATTTTCACTATTAGTCTTTGGGTAAATAATTTTTGATCCAAAGTCCAAGGGATTTTCTAACAACCAGGAACTGTTTTGAAGTGAACACTCAGTCTTTGAAGAAGAAATTCTCTCTAATTTATCAGTGGCAGAGATTCTGTCAGCTTGACTAGGCTGTGAACTTAATTCATTTTCCTCTTCTTTATTCCCTTCCTTCAGTGAAGAGCTGCAAAACCGTGAATCCAAAAGAGTTTGATTGTTAAAGCTTACACTGCATGATTCTACAGACATAGGCCTCCCCTCTTCTTCATGCTGTTCACTCACCAGCTTTCCCACTTCCAGAGAGGGAAAATCTTCTGCTGTTACCCAAGCAACAGATGAAGTCAGGCTGAAGGATTGCTGCCAGGACCGTAAGAAACTTTCTCTACCACTAGATTGAACAAAACAGGAGTTTCTGCTCAAAACAGACAAGCTGCTGAGTTCACTGACAGATTCATCTACCGCAGCTGAAGATGCATCAGGTAAGTATGAGCTGTTATTATTGTTCCTGAATTTCACAGACTGCAGGAGCCGACGGAAGTAGCTGATGACAGTAAAGCCAGTAACAGCAGCATTTGGCAGGAAGATCTGGCAAGCTATAAGGTTTTTTGTACCTCTATTAATTCTGGAACAGTTTTGCAAGATGCTGCTGGCAGCAGAACATGTTCCATCTTCACTTCCATAACCCTGAGGAAGGAAAGAAAAAAAAATAAAATAGTATAGTGCTTTGTTTTAAGACAGAAAAAATAATTAAGGCATGTCTTCTAAGTCAGGATTAAATGTAGGTCTCCCTTTTTAGTCAGAAATGCAGGGAAGGGAAGACAAAACAGTCTGTCACATAAAGCATAACTCCCTGGGAAATAAGTACTGGCAAAGGCTATAAAGGGCATCACAGTATGAGGTACTTTCCTTGTTGCAATTATGCATAGTTCTGGAGCTAGAAAAATGACCATGAATTCTAAGGAAGGACTTCACAGAAATTTTCCTCCTCCTGGTAGGGCAGTGGATGCCCCAGGGCTTCCTCCAGAGCAGTTCTGTGCAAGTGACCAGCTGCCTAACGCCAGTGCTCTTCTTTTATCTAGGAGGCACTGCACAGAACTTGAAGCAAAACATTCTGGTACCAAGTACACGAGTTGGCAGCTCGGCTATCAAAGCCAGTGTGGTATTCTCTATGTGCTACCTCAGCCTCTTGTATTCAAGAAACATTTAGATGTTGTACTAAGGGACATGGTTTAGTGGGAAAAATACTGGTGGTAGGTGGATGGTTGGACCAGATGATCTTGGAGGTCTTTTCCAAGCTCGGTGATTCTGTGATTCCATTAAATGGAAAAAAATGACAACCTTTTTTTCCCTCAGGTTTATTTGGAGCAGAGTATTTCAAAGATGCAATTGCTTATATCACCTGCTCCACTTCCCAAAGATACTGCAGGTGGAAAATGACACTTAAATCAGAGAAAATTATCCAATGTTTTGAGAAGAGGATAAACCACCTTCTACCTCTTCCTCAAAGCCTGGCAATGCCAGAGAAGACAAAAGCTGTCTTCAAATTCAGCCATCCTCCTACTCCCTGACTGCAGGGTGCAAAGATCGAGGCTGAAGGCTGTTAGCCAAGGACAACACCCTTCTAGTTGTAAAGCTTAAAAGTAAAACTTGCCTTAGAAGTTAAATAAATGAAAACAAAAGCAGTATGTTATATTGTTTCTGATTTTTTATCTGGGAGAGTGCAATTACATGCACAACTGAACATGATACAGAAATGTTATAGCCAAAGGCTGAACAAATGGTCTTAGCATAGGTGTTCAGGCCATGTGTGCAGATGAGTAGCAACAAGGTTACTGATATGCAGAATTATTTCTTATATCTTTAAAGGCATCAAGCAGAGAGACAGTGAATGGCTCTAGTAAGAAATTTAAGCCATGAGGTCTTCAAACTTCCACTGCATATGCATGCCATGAGGAGAATCTCAGCTCAGGCTTGTATCTATTGGAGATGAAAAACACTTGTGCCAGATAGGATTTATAATATGAACAACTCTTAAGAGCACCACTTGAAGTGAACTTAAAATACAGTTCCCATGCAAATATTACTAAGAACTAATATTTTCAAGTCTGTTAAACACATGGACAAACTATAGATGCATACACTGAGCAACTGTATTTTATCAGCATTTTTAAAGACTCTTAAATCCAGAAATGTTAAAATGCTGCGAGGAGCTGTGTGCATTTCCCTACATTTCAGAAACCAGGAGACAATGCAGCATGGAAAAGGTGAGGCAGTGCTTACAAAGAAATGTTTTATGCTTGAACTGCACGTTTTGTTTTGCTTTTTTTTTTTTAGTATCCTGATTGCAAGCTATTACTGACACGCACAGGAGCTGGAGTTGCAGAGTAATTCCCATACCCAGGCCCCACATTTTCTCCTCAGAATAACAACATTCCAAGAAGATGTCTTGTTTATGGCTCAAGCTGGATACAAGCTAATGAAAAACTCAATACAAGAGAGTAACGTAGATTAAAAATTACCTTCACTCCAAATATAAATCTTTTTCCAATGAAACAGGTTTCAACTGCTTGAACTAACACTCCTGGAGATGCAGCCTTGTTTGTTTCTCCTGACAGCTGATTAAAGTCTTCAATACACCTTGAGTAAAAACACACAGAAGTAAAAGCACCAGAGGAAGCATTACATAGCAGTTCAGCTGTAGTACAGGTAGGTCTGTAGGTAGCTACTGTGTTAGCATCAACTAAATAGAATGAAACAGGCAATTGTGAGCCTAAAAATTGTTCAGTTCATTTCATCTATTGCAATGAAATAAAGTAAAACTACTTTAATAGTTTATTACACGTACAACTTTTGAGTGCTCCTCGTGTGTCTCCAATTTTTGTATCAGCAGAACTGTACTGAGGGGCATGGTTTAGTGGGGAAATATGGTGACAAGTGGATGGTTGGACTGATGATCTTGGAGGTCTTTTCCAACCTTGGTGATTCTATGATTTATATATTACAGCGCTGTCATATATGCTGCTATTTCTTACACATCCTTTCTGCCTACACATTTACAGAGATGGCAGCATCTATATTAAGATATGCAAATAGTTTTGGTGTTCATGGTAGTGCAGCAATCTAGCGTGGAATGGCAACCATAGGAATATTAATTATATTAATATCAGAATTAAAAAGTATTCATCCGTGACCAAATGATAACAAAAGTCAGTGGGAAACAACATACAGAAACAAGCAGTGAATGTATCCGAGTATCTTACTGCAAGTTTCACATAACAGAAAGTCTTGATAATGTGGGTGGTCAGGCTCTAAGGACAAACAGCTTTTCTCAGAAGTCCTTCATTGCATAAGGAATATCTGTTTTTTTCTCTAATACAACCAGCTTTACACCTTTTTCTTAATCCAAACTGTACACCAAATCAACAAGAAACAAACAACAAAAACAACCCTAAGGCTCTATGTTTACCATAAGAGTTTTCCTCTGAAAACTTGAGGAAAAATTATGTTTATCTCCCTGGAAAAGGCAATTTACTTTTGATGAAGACAATTCCATCTTATCAAATTTAGGAGCACCCAAGCAAGAAGCCCAACCAATCAAACTGTGAAACTTAAGTTGTCTTCAGTAGATCAGTAGAGGATCTTTTACGTAGAAGTAATCCATCTCAAAACATCAAGCTTGCAGCACTTTCATGGGGTGACTGGTACCTGGGAAATGCTGGCAGGGAGCACTTCAGCAGCTTCTTCTTACTCACCTCCCCATCATCCATGCTCATCTTAAATGCTTTTCGGCTGAAGAAAAAGCAGCAGCTATATAGCTAAAAGCAATTAATTCCTTACCTCTGCAGATTTCCTGCAGTGATGCCAAAGAATGGATCTAAGCAACTTCCAAACACAGTAATGTCAAACAAATCATTTGTGTCAGCAACCTTTAGGGACAATCTGTATCTGTAGCCTGCTTCTTCAGCTTCACCTGTGCAGTCACATTTAAGACAGTTAAACCTACCAGAAGAGAGGAAAAGAATAAAAGAAGACTGAATACATGAACTTCTGTTAGTCACTGCTGAGATAAGAACTTATCTGCAGTTGTAAGTACTACTGAAATAATGGGTCAAATATTCCATTACAAATTTTAGGATTTTTTTTCTCAGTCTTTATCCTTTGAGGCATTAATATTTAATACCTAAATTCAATACCTAATTCAGTACCTAAAGGGAGCCTACAAACAGGAGGGGAATCAACTCTTTGAAAGGGTAGATACAGCAGCACAAGGGGAAACTTTTTTAAGTTGAGGGAGGGAAGATTTAGGTTGGATGTCAGGGGGAAGTTCTTTACTATGAGAATGGTGAGGTGCTGGAACAGCTGCCCAGAGAGGCTGTGGATGCCCCGTCCCTGGAAGTGTTCAGGGCCAGATTGGATGGGGCCCTGGGCAGCCTGGTCTGGTATTAAACGTAGAGGTTGGTGGCCCTGCATGTGGCAGGGGGTTGGAGCTTCATGATCCTTGAGGTCCCTTCCAACCCTGGCCATTCTGTGATTCTATGAATATTGCCATTAGCTCATTAAGGGGCCTGTGTTACTACAGAATGCCTATAGCTTCTTTTATGGATTAAATGTTAGCCTGATGTCAATTCAGAGATACAGTGTGCTCAGAATGACCTCTGGGGGAGTCACTATGAATTCCTTAGCATCTGTCTCTCTTTTGACCTCTTCTGGAATTCTTCTTTCTATAGCTTTAGCATAAAACCTAGATTTAAATAGATTACAAGGAAACAGCTCAGTTGCATGTTCACCTTTAGCATGTGAATCAATCGATATTCTTACTTTGCACAGCCAGCTTCTTTCATTTTGTGCTGATATTCACTGATTTATTCTTCCTCTATACATCATTAATTTGACATAACAGTAGGGAAAAAAATGAAAGCTTGCATGTTTCTGGACACACAATAAGCAGAAGTGTCTTAGAGGACTGGACAATGCATTGAACAAGCAGAACAACAAAAAATAAAAAGTAAGATTTGACTTACAGAGGCTTTCAGGTAATGCCTTCTAACCTAAGAACAGCACAGAAAAACTGAGCTACAGAGGATGCAGTAGGAAGCTATTAACACATATCATTCATTCTCCTACACTGCCTTTCAGTATTGCATGGCACTTATCACAATGGAAGTCCTGATGCATAACCGTCTCCAAACTGCAGCAGGAATACAAAGAAACCCATGTAGTGTTAATTTCAGATATTTATGCTACTTATCATTGATTTCTTTGATTGCTCAATTATTGGTAACGTATTTTTCAGACCTGAGGCCTCCCAGGCCTCTCTGACTGTTCAGGGCATATGAGATACAGGACATACCTCCTGGAGTCCAGGATCAGCCTGGACAAGCAGTTTTGACAAGCAGGGTAGGTGAAGCAAGAGTTCTGGACGGAAATTACAGAGGCAGTCAAGAGTCGTCTTGCATTACTCATGTGCTCACTGGATCACCTGAAACAGGGAAGTCAAAACAGCTCATTGAGTTCTCATGTTCTGAGATGTTAATACAGACTGCTTTTAGCTGGGTTTTCCCGACGCTTTGAAAGGCAACCCTCAGGAAACAAGGATCTCTGTGAACAGCAGCCCCGTTCAGACATGTATCACCAGCATTAACCCTTCAAAAGAGGTGAAGATACATAATAAGAAGCAAACATTCAGGAAATTTAATACTCAGCTCCAGCTAAATCATCAGACATTAAAAAAACAAACAAACAAAGGCCATATAAAGACCATAAGCCCTATAAAAGAAATGCTGTTCAGCTCTTGCTTTAATGATGCTCTTTATGATACCGGCTGTGACGCAACTCCAGATACGTTCAGGACAACGTGGCTTACGTAGAAGAAGACTCAAGTGTCGAACACAGTTGAGCTTCCTTTGCTTCTTACACCCTGAGATGGAGTGCAGCACTTACGTCTCCCCACGGGTTACATGAGGGGATCCCTTCAAACCCACACAGCCAACACCTCCACCTGCCTCGCATCCAGCAGCGCCTGCTGCCCTCTGGCGTGCAGAAACAAACACACACCTACAGACCTTACTCTGCCATGTTTACCTTAGGGCTGTGTCACTGGAACGAGGGCTGCGCCGCGTCCCCGGCAGCCCTCAGGGAGGTACGGAAAGCAGAGGCCGGAATGCGAGCGCTGTGCCCGTACTGCAGCCTCACACAGCGCAACTCCAAGCTGCCCTGACTCGGAGGAGAACCCGGAAGACGGAAGTGGCTGGTTGCTAAGGGCCGTTGCTAGGGGCGGGGCGATGCGGCGCTCATCCAATCGCAGGGCCGTCCCGCTTCACGAGCGAGGAACTCATCCGCAAATGGGAGCGGGCATGCAGATCGGAGGGCGGATCACGTGCGCCAAGCAGCCAATCGCTATCTTCTCACCGTGCCCAAACTTCTCATGTCACACCTGCCGCCTCAGCCAACCAACCACGAGAGAGCGCGCGAATTAACTGCAACCGGTAACCCATCGGAAGCTCGACTCGTTTAGTGCCCGCCCACCACGTGCGAGAGCATAACCCCTCCCCTTCGGGGCCGCCGCTCAGAGTGCCCCGTGCGGGGCTCAGGGGAGGCGCCTCCCCTCAGCTGCCGGCCGGGGGGCGGGCGAGGGGTGGGCCGTCTATAAAGCCGCGGGCCGGTGGTTAGCTCCTGTTCAGCCTGGCGATGGTACAGATGCTGTGTCTGCGGCTCCTCCTGCTCCTCTTTTCTCTCGGGTCACTCGGCGCGCTCCTTGCTCCTCGCCGCCGCCGGGGGATCGCGCCGCTGTCCGGCCCGTACGTCACGCGGTACCTCACGCAGCAGGTAGGAGCCCGCCGGGCTGCGGGTCGTAAGGAGAGCCGGACTGTGGGCAGAGCCCGCTGAGGGGAATCCTGACGGGACAGGCTGTGCCTGGGGGATTGCTACTGTGGGCATCTTTGTACCCGTGTCCAAAGCTCCGTAGTACGTCCTGAGTGGTCATCTGTACCCTGATAACGCTTCCGTATTTAATGAGTGACTTTTATTCGTTGTAAATATGGAAGAGACTTCTGTTGTTGCTCTGAGTTTTGTTTTGCTGTCAGACGGTTCTCAGTTTGTTGGCAAAATCTGTAGCACGTGTCCAATACAGAGGAATCCATGACCATAAGGTGACTTAGGAGGCAAGGGACCTTAAAGGCCATCTTGTCCTAATCCTCTGCTGAGGGCTGTGTTGCCACCTGCTGGATCAGGCTGCCCAGAGCCCTATCCAACCTGGGGCCCTACAACTGTTAGTGTGCTTCCACTTGAAGCCAGTTTGTTTTTATTCCTTCCCCAAAGCAGCTCCTTCTGACGTGTCAGGGAATGTCTGCATCTTGATCTTCTGCCTCATCTTGTATGGTGGGTAATGGTTCTTATTAACTGGGATGCATGATGAGAGGAAAGGATGCCTTGTAGTAGTGTCTGGCTTTGTCTGGGGGCAAGATTGTAGCCTCTCTTTGAATCTCATGCCCTGGACTAAGCAGGGGAGCTGTGGGTGTTCAAAGCACAGAGTTAGATGAATAAAACATCTCTTATTAAATTTATAGGAGGTGACTTCATAATGGAGGTTTCTTCAGCCTGGAGATGTGAAGGCTTAGGAGAGACCTCATTGTGGCCTTACAGTACTTGAGAGGAGCTTATAAATAGAAGGCTGAACAACTCTTTACATGGGTGAATAGTGGTAGGGCAAGGGGAATCAGTTTTAAACTAGAAGAGAGTTGTTTAGATTAGATGTCAGGGGATTTTTTTTTTTCTTTAACCAAGAGTTTGGTCAGGCACAGGCTGCCCAGAGGAGCTGTGGATGCCCCATAACAGGGATGCTCTAGGCCAGGCTGGATGGGGCCCTGGGCAGCCTGAGCTGGTGCTTGATTTAGTGGATGGCAACCCTACCTGCTGCTGGAGGGTTGGAACTAGATGGTCTTGGAAGTCCCTTCCGAGCTATTCTGTGCTTTCAGAGAAAACAGGTAAGAAGAACATAAAAATGAAATAACTGTAGTGACTAGGTCTTTGTTGTTAGCATTGAGAGGTGGGCAGGAAGCCATGTTAGTGGCAGTGTATTAGTGGGGAAACTTGCACTGGGATTTCATTTGTCTGTAGTCTGTTTCTGGTGTATGCATAGCCTTCTTCCAGGGGTCTATCTGCATAACCTGTGGTATTTCTGTTGAGAACTTCTTTACTGGATGCTTTTTAGATGTTCAGGTAGTGATTTGGGTTCCTCTTTTAATACTTCTTAAACTCATTGCCCCATAGGATACCACAGATACCTTCTGCAGCCTGCGGTCTGTATTGGCCAGGATATCAATCCAGTAGTAGTGTTGTAACTTAAAGCATGACACATAACTGTAGCATGCTGGTTGTTACCTATTGCTGCCCTAATATTGATGATAACCATTCTGTGCAATGATCTGAACTGCTTCTTGTCACCATGCTGCTGCACTTCTGTCCTCACCCCTATTCAGTTGTGGTGTCACTTGGTTATTGTTGGGTGCCATGTAGCTGACAGCAAAATGATAGAGCTGCTGTGTGCTTGAGTTCTATGGATTTAGGGGTAGATAAATGTTGAGAGAAGGGAAGGAAGAATCCCAGAGGCTTTGTTTTAAAGATGTTGGCAGATCTTACTTCCTTCAGTCTTTTTCAAGTTTCTTTTTCTTACTGCAAACAGAATCATACTGTCTGTGAGTACCTGCTATGCAAAAGAGGGTTCCTACTTAATTGCAGGGTGGGATATAAAACTGTTTGTTTGTTTGTTTTTTAATTGGTAGCACAACATGCAGGAGCTATGCTACATATAGAACAGGGAACAGCAGAAGGCTGCTGTCTGGAAATCCATAATTGCATTATGGCTCTGTAATGGAATATAAACACTATGATTATGGTAACTATGTTTATGATATTAACTAGGGGTGATGATACTTTGCTGCCTCTTGTTGATGTTTAATTGTTTACAGTGAAGTTGCTCAGGACTTGAATCATCCGCCCCTGTTCCATGCTGCTGCTGCTTTTGTAGCTGAAGTTTGTTCTTGTTTTTCCTGTTGATGAGTTTATTATCAGTTGGAAGTACTTATACTTGTGCATTATAAAAACAATTTGACAGTACAGCAAAATATGCTGTAACAAAAGAAACATTTCTTACACATTTGTATTTAAAAAAACACTTTGTGAATGCTATTTAAATATTTAGTACTTCCACACAGGACAACTTTGTGAAGTATAGATAGTGGCTTGCTTGAATCTTGTTGCTTAAAAAGTCACCCATTGAGCACTGTAAATCATTCATTAGTGTTGCACTCTAGAGAATAGAGTTTCAGAAGCTGAAAACTTTAATATAGAATCACAGTCTGAGTGGAACTTTTTGGCATAGAGACCTTTGGCATTGCCTGAAGGTTTAGTGACAGCATATGCTGATGCCTGAATTAAGCCTGGTATTTGTCTGCTTTCTTAAACATGGGGAAGTAATGGATTCATAGTTAACTTGCATTGAACTTCCTCCTGTTTGCCATGCCAAGTGTCTGGCACCCTTGATAGCAGGGTTAAAGTCTAGAACTCAGAAATAAGTCAAGCAGTGTCTGTCAGTGTGACTGGGATCTTAGCCTGTATGTGCCCTGGACCGTGTCTCTAATGATCTTAATTATTTTGGCTTGGGGGGGACACTTTTCCCTTAGTATGTAGCTGATGCCTTTAAGGCCTCTACTACTCCAATGCATGAGTGACATTACCCAGATAGAAAGATCCCTCATGCTGCCACAAATAGATACGCAGCCATTGGATGAGGAACTGCCATCATCCTCATCTTTAGTCAACAGCCTTATCTGTACTGGGGAAGCTGATCTCCTTTACTTTAGTTCTGTTAGGCTAGTGTGGCTTCTATTGGTAAGACTAGCCTTACTTATGCTTTAATATTTTGCTCACGAACTGTATTGGTGTATTAAATCAATCCTCTCTTAAATGAACATAAATATGTAAAGTGCATGGAGCTGTGAGTAGAAGGCCAATCTGAATAGCCTTTTTGTAGGCAGCTGTGGCAGTGACCACAATGAGGAGCCACTGGAAAGACACTGAAGCGTTTGAGAGCTGTCTCCTCCAAGTAGAGATAATCTCATGATGGGGAGGGTTTGGAGTCAGGCAGCTTTTCTAACCTTTGGGGAGACTTTTCTTGCACTTCCGAATTCCTGTTTTCAATGCACCTACCAACATTATAAAAATTGAAGCCTGAAAACTTTTGATGGTACTGAGTGGACAACAACTTGAATTTAGTGAATCTTAAAGGCTTCTCTGTGATAAGCTGGCCTTTTTGAAAAGAGTGAATCATAGAATCACAGAGGTTGGAAAAGACATCCAAGATCATCCAGTCCAACCATCCACCTATCACCAGTATTTCCTGGTTATGCAGGAGGCTGACCCTCATCTTTCCACAGCCTCCCTTAAGGCAGTTGTAGAGAGTGACAGGGACTCCCCTAGGCCTCCTCTTCTCCAGACTAAATAATCACAGTTCTCTCACCTGATCCTTGTAAGATTTGTGCTCCAGGCCCCTCACATCTGCATTGCCCTTTTCTGGACACACTCCAGGGCCTCTATGTCTTGTAGTGAGGCACCCAGAACTGAACACAGCACTCAAGGTGCAGCCTCTCCAGAGTGAGTACAGAGAGATGATCACCTCCCTGCTCCTGCTGGCAACACTTTCTGATACAAGGTGCTCCTTCTTGGCCACCTTAGCGTGCTACTGACTCGTGTTCAGGTGAATGTTGACCATCACCCCCAGCTCCATTTCTTCCACACAGTCTTACAGCCACTCTGCCCCAAACTGTAGCATTGCCTGGGGTTGTTGCGGCCAAAGAGCAGGACCTGGCACTTGGTCTTGTTGAACTTCAGCCCAGCTATCCGGCTTGTCCAGATCCCTCTGTATTGCCTTCCTACCGCCACGCAGATTGGTACTTCCTCCCAGCTTGGTGTCATCTGCAAACTTACTGAGGGTGCACTCAATGCCCTCATCCAAGTTCTCAGTGGAGATACTAAACAGGACAGGCCCCATACTGGCTCCTGAAGAACATCACTCAGGACTGTTGGCCAGCTGGCTTTAATTCCACTCGCCACCCAGCCTTCCATCCTGTTCTTTACCCAGCAAAGAGCCACAGGCTGCCAGCTTCTCCACCAGAATAGTGTGGGCGACAGTGTCAAAGGCTTTGCTGAAATCTAGCTGGGCTATGCCAAGATCCTTTCCGTCATTCAATCACAGAAGATCAGGCTGGCTAAGTAGGACCTGCCTTTTGTGAACCCTTGCTGATGGGCCATGTTCTCCTGGTTGTCCTGCACATGGTGTGATCTCACTCAAGGTGATGTGCTTTGTAACCTCCTTTGGCACTGAGGTCACCTGTAGTTCCCCAGATCCTCCTTGCATCCCTTCTTGTAGATGCGAGCCTCCAATCCTCTGGAACCTCTCCAGTTGCTCTGGAATGTTGATAGACAGTGCAAAGTGGCTTGGCAATTATCTCCATCAGCTCCCTTGGCACCCTTAGGTGGATTCCAACAGGCCCATGGACTTGTGACAGCCCAGGTGGAGTAGTAGGTGTCTCTAACTGTTCCCATCTGAATTTTGGGGGGTTTATTCTGCACCCCATCCAAGACTTTCAGGTCAGGAGTAGAGTACCCTGAAGGTAATTGATCTGACTTTAAGAGATAGATGTGAAGAGGCATTTAAAACCTCAGCCTTTTCCTTATCCTCAGTGGCTACGTTCCCTGCTGCATTCAGGGAGATTCTCCTTGGCCCTCTTCTTAGTGTTAATATTTGTAATAAAGTAGTGTTGTCTTTTACCCCAGTGGCCAAATAGAGTTCAAGCTGGACTTTTGCCTTTCTAATCTTCTCCCTGCATATCCTTTGTACTTCTTTGTTGTCTTCCTGAGTTGCTTCCATCTTCTTCCACAGGAGGTAGGCTTTTTTTGTTTTGTTTTGTTTTTCCTGGAGCCTCAGGAAAGGTTCTGTGTTCATTCATACCTGCCTTCTTCCCCTCTGGCTCATCTTGCAGCACAGGGGGACAAGACTTCCTTGAGGAGCATTCGGTCTTCCTTGACCCCATAAAGGGGTCCCCAAGGGACCCTCCCTACCAGGCTCCTAAATAGTTCAAAGCCTGCTCTCCAGAAGTTCAAGGCAGCAGTTCTGCTGTTCCCCTTCTGACTTCACCAAGAATTGAGAGTTCTGAGTGTATGTGATGCCTCTTCCATCAATTTACTAATTGATGACTGTGCAAGACTTAATGTGGTGATGAGCCTTTCTCCACAATCCCACTTTGTGTGCACATGACTTATTCTGTAAGCAGCTATGAATTGGCTGAAGAACCAACGTAGCATGTACAAATAAACTGCTGTTCAGCAAGCTTCTGCATCTGTTCCTCCTGTCAGATTATTTCAAGCTAAGACACATCTGTTTTGTGGCCATTTCCAGAAGATTGGTTTTGGTTGCATTGAATCACTTCTAGATTTCATAGCTTAGTAAGTGCATGTTAAAGTCTGTGCTCACATTGTGTATATGTAAAAGGAAGCTCTTCAAGCTTCAGAAGTAATGCGATTTGATCTCTTCTGGCTACACCAGATTTCTTTAATGTCTATCCTGTGTTACATGCTGAAGCTTTGAAGAATGGAAAATAAAAGTATAGAATCATAGAATGGCCTTGGTTGAAAAATAAAAAGGTTTCAACCCCCTGCTATGTGCAGGGTCTCCAACCAGCAGACCAGGCTGCCCAGAGCCACATCCAGCCTGGCCTTGAATGCCAGGGATGGGGCATCCACAGCCTCCTTGGGCAGCCTGTTCAGAGAAGACCTCATTGCACTCTACAACTTCCTGAAGGGAGACTGTGATGAGGAGGGGTTTGGCCTCTTCTCCCAGGCAACAAACAGGACCTGAAGAAATGGGGAAATAAGGAAAGTTGTACCAGAGGAGGTTTAGGTTAGACATAAGAACTTTTTCTCTCGGAGTGGTCAGGCACAGGAATGGCTGCCCAGGGAGGTGGTGGAGTCGCTGTCCCTGGCAGTGTTCAAGAGGCATCTGGATGAGGAGCTATGAGATATGATTTAGAGGCTTGTGGTAGCAATGGTAATGGGAGGACAGTTGGATGATCTTGTAGGTCCTTTACAACTTTGTGATTCTATGATTCTATTTTTTATGGGAAATGCCAATTCAGAAGCTGGTGAATCCTGGAGTTGTTCTGCTCTTGACTGTGAAGCACAACTTTTCTTAAGATATTGAAGCAGATTGAAATCAACGCTTAATTCTGACTAGCAGTTATTTGGCAGCCTTTTGTGACTCAGGTTGGTGTCTCAGAATAGTAACAAACATCGGGAATGGTTTTAAAAAAAAAAAAGGCAAGTCTGGCAACACAATACAATAGCACCTTTAACTTCTGGTAAAGGAAAAAACAAGTGATTTTTTAACATAATTTTAATTGGTACCAAGGGGCTGTGTCAGCGTGCAGAACAGTGATGCTGATGATTGTATTTTGAGGTGCTTTACTTGGCGTGTATGTTTTACTCATCAAGCAGTACAGGAGTACTTGGCAGCTCTTACTCTGTGATTTCATAGTGTGATTAGAAACAGGAGCTGTAAGCTATAAAGCAGGCCTATAAGCAGAAACAATAGCAGTCATTCAATGCACAGGAAAACAGGGAAGTACTTGTTAGAGCTTGTCAGTGAATTTTTATTTTTATGCACTACTTATCTGGGGGTCACAATGCAGACATAATCTGCTCAAATTAGGCAGGAAACACTTAATTTCCTCACAACTTGCAGTCTCTTCAGTCAAGTGAGCAGTTCATACGAAGGGCTACAAAAAGCATTGCTTGCTCCTCTCTCTGAAAATAAGCATCTTTATCTCAAGCTTTAACCATTAAAAAGCTGTAGTGGGTCTCTGAAAGATTTCCATCACTCCTTCTTTTAATAAAGAAGGTCTAAGGGACTAAAGAATAAAGAAAACTACACATGGCTGAAGTAGCAAGCAGTTCATAAACCAGGTATGCACGAGGTCTTAGCAGAGAGCAATCCTGCTAATGTGGTTGAAGTTTCCTTGTTGTGTTACCTTACCATGCCAATCGCCTGAGCTGTTGCACTGGTTTGTTTCTTTAAGTCTTCAATATCTGAAGAAACACCTATGTTTTTTTTATTCCATAAGTTCTGGAATATGTAGGCTTTGTATCTAAAGCAGCTAAACTTAGAAGGAAATCAATAGGAAAACCCAACTGAACTCAGTGATCTTCTGTATGTTTTCCGAAAGGTTACTTTGTCCCTTAGGCACAGGAAGTCAGAATTAAACATGGATGGAAGAGTGGGAAGTGTTACTTTTCAGCACGGTTAGTAGACACTGTCCTCCTGGCTCTGTGATAGGGGGTTAATTTTCTTTAATTAGTCAGTGCCTCTGACCTCTGGGCTTGGTTCAGCCCTTCTGGGAAGGTGTTTGTGGAGGAAGGCCTAGGAAGAATCTCTGGACAAGGACTGTTCATTGAAAGGCCTGGATGTGTGGGATGCAAGTGTGCAGGGAGCTGCTGTGTGATTCCTGCTGTAGCTTCTGCTCTCCTTGTTGATAAGGACACACTTGGTGCATCTCCTTTCATCTCTGGTAAACTTATTCTGCTTCCAAGGGGAGTAAATCTTGCATTATGAAGCAAGAGGAGGACCTGACAACTTTCTAAAAGCATGCACAAAGGGACCAAGTCTGCAGAAGAGGTAGTTGTAGCCGGGAGTTTCCATGCAGCAATTTCCCTTTAAGACAACAGGAACAGAAAGTGATGGGTATTCAGCCCCCTGCCTTCCTTAGGACTTGGACTGAGGCCAGACTGAACTAAAGGAAGTGGGTGAAAGCAAAACTAGCACTAGTACAACTTCTGATTTATGCCTCAAACCAGCAGCTTGTTTTTCCTTGCTGCCTGACTTCCTGAAAATGAGTTCTTCCACAAAGCTGTTAAAAACGACAGGCTGATCTGAAAATTAATGACAAATGCCTGGCCACCTACAAATGTAGAGTTTTCAGTCCTTCAAGTCACACCAGGGGTGAAATGTGGAGTTACTGTAGCTCCTAAGCAGTGGCTCCTGTCCTACAAATTAATGGCAGTTAGTTTTTTGCAGATGTCTGAGGAGTGGTTCTGTCTGTGCCAAACAGGGCAGTTTGTAACCATGCTCTTGCCTGGTTTAAAGTAGGAAGAGGGGGGGAAAAATGTAAATAGAGAAGTGTTCTTGAATTCTCCTATGAAGAGAGGTTGAGGGAACTGGGATTGTTTGGCTTGGAAAAGAGAAGGCTCCAGGAGACCTCATTGAGGCCTTCCAATATTTGAAGAGAGTGTATAAAAAGGAGGGGGAGCGGCTGTTTATGAGGGTGGATAGTGATAGGACAAGGGGGAATGGTTTTAAACAGAGACGAGGAGGTTTAGCTTAGATACTAGGAGAAAGTTTTTCACACAGAGGGTGGTGACACACTGGAACAGGTTGCCCAAGGAGGCTGTGGATGCCCCATCCCTGGAGGCATTCAAGGCCAGGCTGGATGTGGCTCTGGGCAGCCTGGTCTGGTGGTTGGCGACCTGCACATAGCAGGGGGTTGGAACCGGATGATCGTTGTCATCCTTTTCAACCCAGGCCATTCTATAACTCTATGAATTAAAATCTAAGAGTCTCTATTTAGAAAGGAAAATAATGGCTTTGTCACGAGAAGAAAAACTTGTTCCAGCTTGATTCTAGGAGATAACTGCACCGATATCAAGACCCATTGTGTATCCGTGTGTGAGTGTGCCTCTCAGCCACTGAAGAACTTCTGGAACAGAAGTTGGGACAGCAGACCTGGATGTTCTCTTTTTAAAGTAAAGCAATTGGTAGAATGCCTTTTCACCTGCAGAGACCAGAAGGTGTTAATTCCCCAAATCTGAGCTGATCTCCTCGTCTTTCCATCTCCCAGTGTCTGGGACCCACATATCCAGTTGCTCTGCAGTGCTTCAATGTGTTGCAAGCTTTTCAGAGGAGCAATTGCTGTCTGATACTGTTGCTATTGCAGAAGTGCTCTATGACAAGCTTCAGTCTTCATGCTTTGTTTTCCAAAATGTTTCTTCCTCCCCTTGCTCATAGATGCTCAACAGAATTGGTAGTTATTAAAGAAATGATCCACAGTAGCAATTGTAAAGTCCCTAGCACTTGGTTGGTCTCAGATGGAGCTATTCAGAGCCTTTTAATTCAGCGAACGGCAGCAGCTCCGGTTTTTTTCAGTACTTTGTCTGATTAGAGGAGCTGGATGGATAACGGTAGTTTTCCTGCTTACGTGCACCTCAGTTGAATTTTTCCATGGATCCCCTGAGTAGTGTGGGATTTGCTGTAGACAAGAAAACAGTAGTGATTGAGCTGCAGCTGGGAGAGTAATAGCTGTTTCCTTATGGCTTTGAAAATATGGGAAATAAGACTGATGCAGCTTGAGTTGAACCTCTAAGAAAGTGGCAGGTTTTTAGCAGCTTTTTGGAGAGGGCTAGAGATCAACTGAGCAGAACTGGAACATAAGTTTTATACTGATTAATCTGTGACATCTCAAAAGGATATGTACATTTTATTTTTCCTCCTAATGTTAATGATGTAAGAGATTTGTAATTTGGTCTGGAAGGTGGATGGAAAAAGTTACAGGAGGTCTCTGTGTGTGATGGATCTGAGAGACCTTTCACAAGAGTGATTCTGCTGGCACTGTGCATTTCGGTGCATGTCAGCTTTATGTTTTGGGTGATAGAGCACAGACCTGTTCATCTGTACTCCTTACTCCATACCCTGTCCTGTTGAAGAATTTGGGCAGGATAATAATGCCTTGACTAGAAGCATCGATGATGCTTCTGATGAGTGGATTGCCTATTTGTTCTAAATTTGTGTAGCTGATGAACTCTCAGCAACACAAGTTCTCTGCTGCTTTGAGCTGAGAGCAGGGTTAAGGAGAGTGGGCAGGAAAGCTGATTGCAGTGGTTTTCATCAGCTGCCTTGCCCACACATTGCCTCACTTCTGCTGCAGCTTCCCCATCCTGGAGTCTGGGACCAAAAATATGGTGAGGGTGTGAAACCTCTTGGGTTGTCCTGCCAGCTGGATAACATCCTGTGATTGCTGGAAGGTTCTGCAGCATTCAGTTGAAGCCTGAATGGTTTGTGAAGTTCTTTCAGGTCAGGAGGACCTGAGGTATCAGCTGTGGTAGGATGCTGCTAACAGTTTATGGAAGTAGGAATTGGTTTGTTTGTGATCCTAATAGTTGCTTTGATTCCTGAAATAAAAATAACTTTTCATCCATACCATGTTTGGAAACTGTTTATTTCTAACGAGGGCTGACCTGAGCAGCCTGGTGCTTTCCTACAGCATATCCTGTAGCTGTTTAAGTGTTTCTTGGTCTTTTTCATCTAAGTGCTTTGTCC
The DNA here is from genome assembly GCF_905368555.1 of Meleagris gallopavo. Lineage (NCBI taxonomy): Eukaryota > Metazoa > Chordata > Aves > Galliformes > Phasianidae > Meleagris > Meleagris gallopavo. Next base: position 186,677,330 of record NC_139404.1, on the reverse strand, counting down.
AAACTGTGTGTCACTGGGCAGGGGTAGAATTCCTGTCTGAGGCTTTCCTCATCACTGCTTTTTAATTACCACAGTGATAAATGAGTGCCAAAACCAGACTTCCTTAAGCAGTTTCAGCCTCCCTAGAGCAGATGACATGGTTCCTGCAGGGCAAAAAGACCTTCAGCAAATTACACAAAACATGATTGGAGTCAAAGGGCAGTGTGTGTTCACAAGGACAAAGTCACAATTGGGGAGATCCTTCCATTACAAGGATTTTGAACCTCCCAACTCAAATCTGGCCTCGCTGAGTAAAGGAAAATTGCTGTTTTTCTAAATAAAATAAGTTGGAATCTATAGACAAAAAGTTTGTGTATTACATCCATGTGCTTTATTACATGTAACAGGTAAAATTAGATCTAATGACAAAAACCTAAACTGCTATAAAACCTCTGAATTATAGGGAACATGAAAGATTGTAGTGACATCAAGATTGTCACTGAATTCCAATTTGATTTATTTGTAGGATTTTGAAGTTAGTGGGTCAGTGTAGCTTGATGCAAGAGAATGCAGTTTGCATCACTGTGCTCTTCCAGAGAGCATCAGTTGATCAAGTATGTCAAGACTGGTGCTGATCTTCAGTCTCAGGTGTCCCTTACACAAACAGCAGCCTAGTGAGCAAAGAATGCAGATTTCAATTGGTGAGTACTTTGTAGAACATCTCGTTCTACACTTTTAAAATGGAAAAATTAAAGCAAAGCTAATCTTGTCTTTTTATTTTTCTTAAGTCTCTTGGGGCAACCTGAGATCATGAATCTCATGACTGAGATGAAACTCAAGGGTTGTATTACACAAACATGTACAATAAGAGGAAGTAAAGCAATAAGAATGGTGTTGAAGACAAATATGTTAATATTTTATTTAGTTTTTATATCTGTTTCCATGTCTCCTTAAAGAGGTAGATAGTGTATGTATTTCTAGTGGTACTCTATTGCAGTGGTTTTTAGAAGCTGGAATATTTAAATGCACATCACTGCACTTCCAACAAAACTTTGGGCCTCCTTAAATACAACTGTACAAACATGGCAGGGCAGTCTCTGTCTTCTTGAACTTCCAATTTAGATGGAGGAAGCAAAGAGGAAACAAAGCTAGTAGGGCCAGGAGTCCCCCAGCCTGCTGGGAGTAAAGCTTGGCGTAGCAACGCGATGGTGAAATCCCAGGGAGGCTGATGCCTGCTGTTCACACAGGAGGATATCCTCAGCCTATCCTGCATCTTCCTGTCCTCAGGAAATAATTCAGACAGGATGAGCACTCAAAACAACTCCATCACCACTTAATCCTTAATCCTCTGGCTTTTCACCAGTAAAACAACTGACTCAGCTTCAGGTGAGACATCTAAATTTGGAGAAATAATGCTATCACATAGAAAATTGAAATGAGGCATGTCAGGAAGGCTTTGCTTGAGCACTTGCCAGAGTTTCAAAAGTATAAAACCATCAGGTATAGATTTTCCACCTCTGGTGACATTAAATACATTTTGTTTGATACTACATACTATGTTGGATACGTAGCTACTCTATGAATTATGATCTCTTTCTGGAAAAGCCTCAGCCTTTTTAGAGCCACAAAGATGATTGGAGGGCTGGAGCACCTCTCTTATGATGGGAGGTTGGTGAAACTGAGGTTGTTAAGTCTAGAGAAGAGAAGGCTTCAGGGAGACCTTGTCATGGCCTTCTACTACTTGAAGGGAGCTTATAAGCAAAAGTTGGGGGAATGAGAGAATTGCAGAGATTGGAAGGGACCTCAGGAGATCAAATGCTACTCCCCTGCCAAAGCAGTTCCCTATAATGGGTCATACAGGTAGGCATCCAGATGGGTCTTGAATATCTCCAGAGAAGGAGACTCCACACCAGTCTGGGTGCTCTGTCACCTTTACTGTAAAGAAGTTTGCATGTATGTGTGAATCTTCCTATGTTCAAGTTCTAGGTCATTGCTCCTTGTCTTGTCACTACACACTACCAACAAGAACCTGGCCTCATCCATTTGCCTCCCACCTCCCTTTAGACATTAGTCAGATCTCCCCTGAGTCTTCTTTTCCCCAGGCTGAACAGACCCAGATTACTCAGCCTTCACTCATATGAGAGATGATCCAGGCCCTCTGATGGACTCCTCCTAGGAGACCCTTGTCTTTTTTTGAACTGGAGAGCCATGAACTGGACACACTATTCTAAATGTGGCCTCGCCAGGGCAGAGTAGAGAGGAAGGATGACCTCCCTCAATCTGCTGGCCACACTTCTACATGGTCTGACAGCAATAAGACAAGGGGGAATGGCTTTAAAATGAAAGAGGGGAGATTTATGTTACGTGTCAGGAAGAAATTTACTCAGGGGGCAGTGAGGCCCTGGCACAGGTTACCTGAGAAGCTGTGGGTGCTCCATCCCTGGAGGTGCTCAAGGTCAGGTTGGATGGGCTCTGGGCAGACTGAGCTGGTGGGGGCACCCAGCCCACAGCAGGGGGTTGGAACTGGATGTTGATTGTGTTCCCTTCCAACTCGAGTCACACTGATTTTGCTCTCCCCTCTCTGTAGTTATTAATGACCTTAAGGTGTTGCTGAGAAGGAAGTGGGTTTTAGCCCACGTGTCCTGTTTTGCTGTTACACTTCACTCAGTACCACAGGCTTTGAGTATATTAAGCAAACATCTGTGCAATAACTGATGAACATCTGTTGTGCCTTTTTTCTTCTTCCCTGGAGGAAATCTGTGTAGCAGGGTGTCTTGTTTTGGGAAGTCCATTTAAAATAAAACAACAAAAAAAAAACTATTTAGAAGTCCTCTTTGAGTGGTCCACATAAGCACAGGACATGTGCACATCCAAGGTAAGGTCAGAGAACTGTGCCACATCCTTCAAGCAGATGGCAGAGAGGTGGAACAAGCCGGAGACGGCTCTTCATCCTGAGCAGATGAGATGTGCTGGAGGAAGTTTTTTGAGCTGAAAGATCAAAGCTGCTGGCTCAAGCCTTCTGGGACAGAATGGCCCACGTGCCTGTGAGCCTGCCTGTGTTTTTAATGAGCCTCAGTGAGTGCAGTTCTCAGCAGCTGTGGCCAGACTGTACTCAGGAGGCAGCTGGCTCCAGGTTGCAGCCATTTCACAGTGTGGTGTGTTTATACATATATCTTCCCCAAATGTTTTGCAAGTCTTTCAGGTCAAAGAAATTCTTCTTTTGGGAAGAAATAGGATGATTTCTTTTTTTTTTTTTTTTTTTTTTTTTTTTTTTTTTTTTTTTTTTTAACTTAAACTAGATTCCTGAAGACATTCCTATGTGGAAATGAAATTCTCTTCTTGCTTTCTTTACCTCAGAGTTGTTGCTCTCCAAAGTATTCTCCTGCATACTGCAGGTGACAGAAGCTTGCCTTAAATTTATTTTTGACTTCTTGCTTCCAGTACTCCTCCTTTCTCTACTTGAATCCTTTTATCAGAATCTGGTTCTGTGTCAAAGATAGTGATGCAACAGAACAGCAAAGAGATCCATTAATCCAAAATTAAAAAGAAGGCTACAGTTGAAGAGCCTCGTGATTTCTGGAGCAAGGACAATTGCACAGCTTTTTGCTGTCACAGAAATTAAAAGTAACCCTCATGTGGTAGTATACCTTAACCACTGTTATTAACCAGTTAGGGTATTGTACTGCGGGGAAAAAGAAAACAAAACAGCTGACTACACTTTTCCTTGTATGTTCTATTCTATCTGAGCTTGAATGGCTTACTCATTTTGCATAGGAGTGGAAAAGAAATTTTCTGGTTCAACTTTCTAATACAATCTGACTTAGTTTAGGTGTTTAGCCTGTGTGTCACGTACTCTTTGCACAGAGTTTGACATGTTTGTATTTGATACAGGATGGGGAAAGAAACTCACTGGCTGAATGAGAGCAGGCAGCCCTGAGCAATGCAGTGGTGTGCTGTAGCTACACAACAGCTCCATCTGCTGTTTTTTCTCGTGTGCTTGTCTGTTTTTTTTTTTTTTTTTTTTCCACTAGGCTGCCTCCACTGAAGATTTTTATTCATAATCTTGCAGGTCAGGAGAACTGAATATGTTTTGTGTAGCATCATAGTTTGTACTCTGGCTTCAGGCAGAAAGGATGGAGAATCAAGCTTTAAGGCGAGACGTTCAGTTTGAGATGATCCCATAAAAGGCAGATAGTACATCAAGCCTATTTTTCTGATGTGGTTTTTAACTGTCTAGAATTGTAGAATGGTTTGGGTTGGAAGGGACCTTTAAGATCATGTAGTTCCAACCCCCTGCCATAGACAGGGACCCTCCATCTAGACAAGCATGCTCACAGCCCCATCCAGCCTGGCCATGAATGTTTCCAGGGAAGGAGCATCCACAACCTCACTGGGCAACCTGTTCCAGTGTCTCACCATCCTCACAATAAAGAATTTCTTCCTCACGTCTAGTTGTATTTGTAGTACTTGTATTTGGAGTTCATTAAACTTTGTTAATTTGTTAGATCAGCCTTATTTAATCTCTCTTTAATTGCTCCAGGGTCTTAGGATCAAAGATTTTTGCTTACTGATCTTGTTTGTCTGATCTACAAATCACTCTTGATTATGGCTGTGAACTTAAAGTGAACTTAAATTTAACAGTAACTGTGCAAACAAAAAAAAGAGCAGGTGAGTTGGTGTAAAATAAGCTCAGCATATGTTGTTAGTACTGGAATTCAGTGAATAAACTTTAAGGGTGTGCATGATAACATTGCCATGTACTTATACACATAAGGAGGTTGAACTTGAGGGTGTTCTCCAAATGAGATGTGGTTCTGGGAGCATCTGAGGTTTGACAGTTGTTGATACAAAGGCAGATGGCTGAGCAGAGCAGAGGTGCTTAAGCCAGCAGATGTCAGACTGCTACCACAAGCAGCAATAGGAAAGGGAAGAAATGATGCGTTCTGCTGATGGAAGTCAAATTTGGGAAAGTAGAGATCATCTTCAGCTGATGACCAAAAGTGGTGTTGATTTGGGAATATATGCAAATTAGACAGCATAGCTCTCCTGTTTATTAAAAGCTTAGGTGGGTATCTTTCTTCCAGAATAAGATCCTGTCCGTGCAGGAACTAACTATAAAAGCAATTTTATGAATGTTTGGTGAAGGGGAATAGTGCATACAAAGCAATATGAGTGAAGGCTGAAAAACTGACCTGCTAACAGTTAACATATTCTAAGGTAAGTTATCAAAATTCAAGCAGAATTAGAATAGAATATGTTGTTTTGCCAAAAGAGTGAGTGAAGGAAGTCTTAAATAACAAGGTAAATCAGGAATTTTTCTGAGACTTTATGCACTGTCAGGCAATGACCAATTTTCACTTAATAAAACTGAAATTAGACTTTACTGGTTAGGTATGATACTATTAAAAGAGCATGTGGCTTTTATATCTGAAGATAAGTTTCTCCTTGACTGCGTAGACCTTTAACTTTTGTTGGCTTCCTTGCAAGGCAGAAGAACGTTGATACATTAGGAATCTGAGAATATAAATGAGTGTCTTTTATCCTAGTGAAACTTTCTTTTCTTTATTTTTCTTCTGCAAAGTGACTGTCAGCACTTGTGCTGTGGATTCATGATCAATTTTCTCTTTCTGAAATTGTTGTTATCCACTGTTTTGACAGATTGATCACTTTGGGTTTGATGAAAATCTTACGTTCCAGCAGAGATATCTGATAGCAGATCAGCACTGGCAGAAAGACAATGGGCCAATACTGTTTTATACAGGCAATGAAGGAGACATCACGTGGTTCTGCAACAACACAGTATGTACAAATTAGATCCCTGATTTTTTTAAATTACAGTCCTTCTTTCCAGCAGTGACCTACTGAAAAAAAAAGAACAAGTAAGATGGCATCAGCATCATTTAAAGAGAACTTACAGTTGTGGTTCTAAGAGTTTCAGGAGAAAAAGTAAGCTGAAAAAAATATAGGAAAGATTTTAGGGGATTTGAGGTCCTGTTTGAAGTCCACAGAAATCAAAGGGAAGCACTTGCCTTAACTTTCTTGGGTTGTGAAGAAAATTTGAGGAAATGCTCTGTGGTTCCTGAAGCTAAGGATGAAAGAGTGTGGACCAAACTGCATCAATCCCACTGCTTAGAATACTTCTGAGTAAAAGGAGGTGTTTTGCTTTATTTTATTTACATCTAAGAAAACTAAGAAAAATATCAAGTGAAATGAAGGTGCCTAGGAATTAAGAACAGATGCTTGTTCCCTTACAAAATCTTTGGAAGTTATTACTTCCCTGACATGCAAATAATAGAATCACTAAAATTGGGAAAGTCCTCTGAGATCATCCAGTCCAAATGTCCACCTATCACCTGTGTTTCCCCACTAAGCCATATCCCTCAGTACAATGTCTGAACGTTTCTTGCACACCTCCAGGGACAGTGATTCTACCACTTTCCTTTTACACAGAAGGGAGTGTAGGCATTTTTCTGCTACTTCACTGTAAAATCCACTGGTGCAACAGGAGTTGGCATGTGCAGGCCTGAAGTAACCAAGGACTGCTATGCACTTTGTTCTGACAGCTGGTGATCTGTCTGTCCCTTTGCATAACCGGTGGATAGTAAAATGTTGCTGTCACCAAGTAATAACAACTTGTGATTACTTATCACTTGCCAATAAGTGTGTTTCAATTATCTATATTACTGCTCATTGCCAAGGAATTCTTTTTCTGTACTGTAGTCCTAATTCAAACACACGTGCTGTTTTGCTTTTTGGTTTCTTGGGAATTAGTGTCGTGCTGTGTAGGAGCTGTGGCAGGATTGCCTGAGCACGCTTACAAAACAAAGATGCTGCAAAACATTAAGCAGTGTGCATTTATATTTATCTGGGCAGTTGTCTACCCTCTGTATTTTGCTACTTCAGTGTTACTTTAAAACCAAATTGCAGTCTATCTTTCTGGTTGTATTTTGATAGTGATATCTTCCTCATCAAAAAGGAAATTCAAGGTGCAATAGACTGGAAGTAGAGACTTTTAAGCAAGGTGTCACTTTAAGCAAGTCAATCACTTTCAATGTCTTTTTTTTTTTTTTCTTCTCCAACCAGGGTTTTATGTGGGATGTGGCTGAAGAACTTAATGCCATGTTAGTATTTGCTGAACATAGATATTATGGAGAATCCTTGCCCTTTGGAAATGAATCTTTCAGTGTAAGTGTTGTCTTTGCTTTCTCTTTGGATGTGTTCTATAAAAACAAAAATCTGCTTACTGTAATTCTTGTTGGTGCAGCAACTTCTTGCCTGAGTAAGATATGCTAGAAATAAACAACTATCCTTTTTTTGTAACTACTGATTACACATTTTAATAAAATCTAAGATTTTATAGCACCTCAAAGGACACCTGCAAAAACTTAGCTTGTCAGTCACAATTTTATAACTCAATGTGCATAGAATCGTAGAATCATAGAATGTTTGAGGCCACTCAGTAGTTTTACATGGGTTGTTCAGAATGTAATGCCTCTTATTTGTTTCTATAGAATCATAGAATCGCTCAATTTGGAAAAAACCTTAAAGATCATGGAGTCCTACCACAACCTAACCGTACTACCCTAACTCTAACAACCCTCTGCTAAATCATGTCCCTGAGCACCACATCCAAATGGTTTTTAAACTCATCCAGGTATGGTGACTCAACCACCTCCCTGGGCAGCCTATTCCAGTGCTTCACAACCCTTTCTGTAAAGAAGTTTTTCCTGATATCCAACCTAAACTTACTCTGGCACAACTTGAGGCCATTTCCCCTTGTCTGTCACCAGTGAGAAGAGACCAACCCTGCTCTCGTTGTAAGCAATTTTCAGATATTAGAAGAGAGCAATAAGGTCTTCCCTCAGCCTCCTTTTCCCTAGACTAAACAGTCCCAATTCCTTCAATCTCTTCTTGTAGAGCATATTCTCTAAGCCCTTCAAAAGCCTTGTTGCCCTTCTTTGGACCTGCTCCAGTACCTCAATGTCCTTTCTGTACTGAGGTGCCCAAAACTGAACACAGTACTTGAGGTGAGGCCTCACCAATGCCAAGTACAGGGGCAAGATGACTTTCCTAGTCTTGCTCACCACACCTTTCCTGATACAAGCCAGGATGCCATTGCCCTTCTTGGCCACCTGGGCACACTGCTGGCACATGTTCAGCCGACTGTCCATCAGAACACCAAGGTCCCTTTCCATCAGGCAGCTTTCCAGCCCCTCCTCCCCAAGTCTGTAGGTTGCCTGGGGTGGTTGTGACCAAAATGCAGGACCCGGCACTTGGCCCTATTGAAACTCATACAGTTAACCTTGGTTCATCAATCCAGTCTATCCAGATTCCTCTGTAGTGCCCTTCTCCCCTCTGGCAGGTCAACGCTCCATCCCAACTTGGTGTTGTCTGCAAACTTACTGAGGGTGCACTCAATCCCCTCGTCAAGATCATAAATAAAGATGTTAAATAGAAGCAGCCCCAGCACTGAGCCCTGGGGACCACTTGCGACCAGCTGCCAACTGGATTTAACTCCACTGACCACGACTCTTTGGGCCCGACCATCCAGCCAGTGTTTCACCCAGAGAAGTAGTCTGGGGAAAAGAGACTGCTGCCAGATATTGCTGTATAAAATGCTCCTGTGTTCTTTGTCTCAGGATTCCAAGCATCTGAATTACCTGACCTCAGAACAAGCTCTGGCAGACTTTGCAGTACTAATTGAGTATTTAAAGGAGACGATTGCAGGAGCCCGTCACAGTCCTGTCATAGCCATTGGAGGCTCTTATGGGGGAATGCTGGCAGCCTGGTTTCGGATGAAATACCCCCACGTGGTAGTTGGGTGAGTTTACTACTCTGCTCTGTTTGAGCAGGACATTTGTTACCTCTATGCTATAACTGTTGCAGTACTGGGAGAATTACTGTAATTCAAGCTGGCTTCACTGTTGGGAGGACAAACTAAATCACTTAGAATTTAGGAAAAGGTATTGTCTGCCTCAAAAATTATTGTAGGTCAGTGGGTACTGGATAACCTACACTTTCAGGGATGTCTTATTGGGGGATTTTTTTTTTTTTTTTTTTTTTTTTTTTTTTAACTTAAAAAAGAAGTAACTTGGAACATTGACTTTATACCTCCTGGTGGCTTGAGTCAGGTTTTCGATCTCTTCAGTGCCTTGTTTCCTCTGTAAGGATACAAGAATAGTAATTCTGTTCCTATTGCCTGCTAGGGAGTAATTCTGAGCAAAGGCTGTCTTCAGTTGAGTTTGCAAATGCTTAATGAGAGAATTAGTTGCTAGATGACACTTAGCTTACTTCACTATTTGTCAGAATTTCCACTTGATATATTTACTGATGTCTTTGCACTAGCTTCCAAGACTTGTACTTTTCAATAGCCTTTGCTATAGATATAGAGGAATTTTGCAGCAGTATGGGTTAGTTCATCTAGGGGTGAGTGTCTGAGTTGAATTATAAATGCTGCTTAAATAGTGGTTGTGGCAGAAGTATTGCCCAGAGGGCAGGTAATCACATGGCAGGGATTCAGAATACATGCATTTCTCCAAGCAGTCTTGGTTTTGTATTCATTTGCAGAGCACTGGCAGCCTCTGCCCCAATCTGGCAGTTTGGTGATTTGGTTCCTTGTGGTGCTTACTTTACCATAGTGACTAATGATTTCAAGAAGAGTGGAACTGGCTGCTCAGAAAGCATCCGGAATTCCTGGAATGCCATTAACCACCTTTCCTCAACAGGTAAGACTTTACCACTAGCCTTCAAATGGCTGTTATGTTTAGGATTATGTTACGACTTAATATTAGTGTATTTGCATCGTGCCTTTAACCTGGAGATGTACAGGTGCTGGTAGTCAGTTTTTTCTTTTTTTAAGCTATATTCTTGGATGTGTTCAGCATTGTTTTTGTAAATGTTTGTTTTGTTGAAGCATGTGCTTTATTCACACATGACAGGATTTGGAATCCAGAGCCAAACATCCAAGATCGGATGAGCTGACAGTCTTTTCTCTTAAAAATGAATAAATTAAAACCTGGTAGGATGAATTAGCCAATTCACATCAGGAAAGCTGAACTGGAGAAATTCTAGACCAGATAGAATAAAGAAAGCAAAGACAAGAAGAATTGAGATCCATTTCATACATTGTATTTTGAGCTTGCTGGATTGAAGTTTTTCATTTGTTGGTAGATAATTGCTTCCTATCAAAAAAAAAAAAAAAAAAGCCAAATAACCTGTCAATCTCTGCTTCTTAGGCAATGCTGCCTGAACTGTGGCAGATCCATAAGCTGTAGTATTGAGGTTGCATTTTCCATCGATTTAGCAATTTTGAATAAGTCTTCATCTGCTCTTCTATCCCACATGCTTGTATGTGGGATAATTTCACCAGGTCAGCTACACTAAGTGAAATATTTAGTAGCAGCACAACTGACCTATGTGATAACGACACAAACATTTTAACTGTAATTTTTTTCTTTTTCTATTAAAGATGCAGGTTTACAGTGGCTTTCCAGGACATTTCATTTGTGCAGCCCATTGAAAAATCTTCAGGACGCTCTTATGTTGAAAAGTTGGCTGAGTGAAACATGGATAGACTTGGCTATGGTGGACTATCCCTATAAAGCTGACTTCTTAGAGCCTCTACCAGCTTGGCCTATACAGGTAATTGAGAACTGATCCCTTGGAGGAGTGATTAAAGCCTGGGCTTTTGAAGTCTTTTCCACTTGGTTCCACTCTCCTTCTCTCTTGGTTTGACTGACTGCCACAGGTTGCATCAAGAGCCAAGAATTTTTTTAATCAGGAATTGTAAAGTTTCAGGTTCTTTGTAATAGCATAGACTGCACAAACATTTCAGGGTATATAATAACATAAAAATATTCTAATAGTATTTTGAATGTACTTTGAAAAGAAAATGATATCTCATCAGATATTGCGTATTTCTTGCAGATTTAGACTCCTATCTCTTCTCTTCATTGCAGGAAGTTTGCAAGTTCTTAAAGGACCCCAGTCTCTCTGACAAATTGTTGCTGCAGAATGTTTTCCAGGCAATAAACATCTATTACAATTATACAGGAGAAGCCTCCTGCTTTGACATGTCTGAGACTGCAACAAAGAATCTGGGCCAGTTGGGTTGGTACTATCAGGTGTGTGTTCTGTCCTCTTAAAATTGCAACTTGGTAAGTTTTTTGGGGTGCTAGAGGAGATGGGAATTCATCTTACTGTTAAGATATTGGACCAGATATAAATTGAGGAGGTTGTGTAAGCACCAGTAAAGACCCTGCTTGTTTGTACATTGCTTTAAAAGAACCTCATTCTTCAAAAACGGGGAAAATAAAAGGGATTACAGCAATGTTTCACAGACAGTGTCATCAATGTTTGGCAATGTCATTCATATTTGGAGAACATCTAAAAACAAAAAAGCCCAAGCTATATCACTTTTTCTGTCTGGCTTAGAACTTGAACACTTTCCTATGCACATTTTTTATCACAAACCCTATAAACTTCTAAAGACAGGTAAACAGGAATGGAGTTGGAGTTAGATTAAGTGTCACATTGGGGAGTTACATTGGCTTCCAGGCTATAACTTCTTCCTAAGGTCAGGAAATCTTTTTGCATGAAAGATGAAGCTTTTACTTGACACGTGTATTGTGAGAGCTTGATGGTAATCTGTAAATTCTGTGTGAGCCTCTTTATTTATATACTGCACAAATAGCTCCTGGGCAGTCTCTCATTAACATCTTGTTGCTCTGCTCTCAGGTCTGCACTGAGATGGTGATGCCCATGTGCACAGATGGTGTCCATGACATGTTTGAGCCTCAGAAATGGGACTTTGAGGCACTTTCAGATGAATGTTTCAAGCTGTGGGGAGTGAGACCTCGCCCCTCTTGGATTCTTTCTATGTATGGAGGGAAAAACATCAGTTCACACAGCAACATCATCTTCAGGTGAGCCTTGTTTGGGTTGTCTTCTATCAGTTTAGTCTGGTAGTGATCTGTCTGCAGTATTCCAGCTGAATAAATTGGATTCTGTCAAATGTAGATTTCTTCCCCTCTGGATTCCTTCTTATCTAGTGGCCAAAGTCCAGGTTTCTCATGCTGGTAAATCTGTTTAGCTTTTAAGAAGCCAGAGTACTGTCTCTTCCACATAAAAGGAAAGTCTAAACAAGTTCTAGCTGTAACATAGGATCTTGATCACTAGAATTGTTACTCTTGGTGGTGGGCTTGTGGACTGCTAGTGTGACATTCCTCTTTAATTTTGATTTCCAAAAAAAAAAAAAAAAAAGCATATTAGGGAGCTTTCACTTCTAGTTGCTGCTGTCTTTTAATGGTACACAAGCAAGTTTCAACAAAATCATGCAAGGTCTGAAAGCAAAAAGCTGTTCCTGTTGTGGTAAGGCATACAAGTAACATAACAGAAGTGTCTAACACAACTTAGTACGTGAAGAAAATGTAAAAATGTTTCAGTATAGTACAAATTGTGCATGCTTCTTGCTATTCAGTCTTTTCTTATTCCTAAGGTTAAACCCTGCTCAGCTTTCAATAAAGGGAAGGTTCCTCTAACTGTACTTCTGCTGTGAAGGGATTCTAGTTGTGGACAGCTTAACACTTGGCTGTTCATTAGGGTCTTACGTGGTAGAGAGACATTTAATAAACCCAGCTGAAACCTGTGCCCTCAGGAGCTATGATTCTGTACTCACTGCCAACAGCAGGCATCTCCTGGTTAACATTTTGTAAATCTTTTCAGGGAATAAAGAAAACCCAACGCTTAAAAGTTGGAATTAATGTCTTGGACTTGGTAAACAGTTGTCTATTTTAAAGTAAAAGTTGTCTTAAACTGGGAGTTCAGCTGTTAAATTCAGTCTGTTTGGCTCCAAAAGCCTGTTGATTTCCTTTCATTTGTCTCTTGCTGTTTCTGTCCCAGCAGGATACGTGCTCCAGAGTGAGAAATTTCACCCTTTTTGGAAAGCTTTTACTTTAAATTAAAAAAAAAAAAAAAATTGCTCTAACTTAATTCTTGTTATGTTGCTGATTTCCAGTGTTTCACTCTACAAGATCTGTAGAGTAGAAACTGGCTTTGTAAATGATAAATGAGCAAACAAATCTAAACAAGTGTTTCAGAATTTATGCCTACTGAAGGAGATTGAAATGAGAAAAGCTTGAAAGCAACCAAACGAGTGAAGTAGTGCTGTGCACACAAAGCTTTGTGTGTCAAGCTGGGTTGCCTCTCTGCAAACAAACACGTTGTCAACACTGTACATTTTATATAAGAGCTCTTTATTCTCAAGCACTGGAGCACTTTACAGAAAATATCCCTGTGTCTGCTGGGAGATGTGGCTCCCTGTGGGTTTAGAAGCACTGCATTAGTGTTGAGGAACTACAACAGTTTTGCCCAGGAAGGGAAGAATGCTGCATCTGAACAGAACCACCACGGGGTGGATTCACCCAGCCATGCTGGGATTTGGCTGGTGTACTCCCCCTATAAGCAGCACATCACTCTGCAGATCCACGTTATATTGTAGCACTCAGGCACCTTCTAAGAATTACCTAATTAAGCTGGGTGGATCATATCTGGGTGTTTCAGCTTCTGAGCTGAGGTACCCATCTGTCCAGGTCTGTATGGGAAGGGGAGGCTGACAGTGAAGGTTCTATCTTGAGAAATACTGGAGCTATCTGCAGAAGAAGGCATCACTGGAAGGGGAAAAAAAAAAAAAAGGAATAAAAGAATTAAAGGCAAAACAATGCCAGGCTGAAGAGGAAGGTGAGAAGTTCAGAAAACAGACAGGGCAACTGTGAGGATGTACATATTAGAAAAGCATGCACAAACAGTTATTCTGAGATTATGCAAAAGTCGCTCTTGTTCTGGGTATAGCTCAAGGACTGAAGAGGCTCTGAAGATGTGGTAGGGAAGGAAACTTCTTGTGGGATAGGCAGGACCCTATTTATGCTGTCAGGGAAGTATGGTGAATTAAAATCAGGACTAGTGCTGATACTGTACATTGAGATTGCTTGCTTTGAAGCCCTACTTGCCTGACCACTGCAGGAAGGGAATTGCTGACTTTTTTTTTTTCTACTTCTGCTTGCACCTGCAAACTTCTGTTCTGTGAGCTGGGCAATGATTATTCATGTGCATGCTTAGCTTTAGCATAGGAATAATCCATTTCTGTTGGACTCAGTTACCTTCTTCTTTAAGACTGTGAGCCTTGAGATGACTTAATGGTGAGCCCTCTGTCTCCCCTCTCCTGGGGAGCTCTCACTTCTCAAACTGCGTCAGTGCTTCTGCTGCTGTCGTTTGGCAGGAGCTGCAGAGGATGCAGCCAGCAGCTCCCAGAAAAGCCAGGGATTGTTGTTTCCTTGTGGCATGCTTAGTTTCCATGTGACTGGAAGCAAAAGATCCAAGTCCATGTACATCTTGAGTCTCTCAGCAACTCATCCCCCTGTTGCCAAGGTGCTCTGCTGATTCAGATGACCTTTTAAATCAAATGCTTTTTGCTTATTGGGCAGCTTTGTGTGCTTTTTCTCTTCCAGGTGTAAAACATTTCTTTCACTTGCAATCATATTTAAAAACACTGAAAATCAAGAGCTGTGGAGATTGAAGATATTTCTTTTTCTTTTTTTTCCTCTCCAGTGGAGAAACAAATGAAATCATAGATTCCATCACATTTTTTTTTACTGTTATTTCTACACTTTTTCACTTGTTATTGTCTGTGATTTCTGGTGTTGCCATGTGTTTTTTTTTTTTCTTTTTCTAGCGTGCATCTCTGTCCCAACGTGTTCTCATTTCTTAGATATTTCTAGAAACTTTCACTGAAATACAGAAGCCAACTTCTAATGTTTCTTTTTGTGGGTGGATCCAGTGTGTTAACTGAGGAACCAATCTAAAGTCAGATAGTTTCATAAGCATATAGAAATTGCTTTCTTTATGCATTGAAATGGACCACTTATGGGAAGAACAATGCAGTAAAGGAAAATAACCCAGTAATCCCTACAACCTCTGAAATCCAAAGCTAGGAATAAAAGACGCAAAACTTACTTCATTTCCACCATTGGCTTGATCTATGGACCATTATTTGGAATCAGATTTGCAGCTCAAGGAAATGCTTTCATTGACTTGGAGAGGAGGAGGAAATTATATTAAATTCTTCCTGTCACAGAGGAAGAGCTGTTGGAGGCAGGTTCAGGGGGACATGAACCTTTCATGGCAAAGCCTCTGAGATGAATCTGCTGCCATCTCTGTGGCACTACATGTTATTGTAGGAACCAGCAAATAGTTTATGATGACCCTCTAGCCTCGTCTAAGCTACTGATAGCTGTATAACTGTTGAGAAGGCACCTCTGTTGTGAGGTGGGCATGGAGGCAGGCATGAAGTCTGTTTCTGTCATACATCTGCCAACTGGTTGAAAGTCCATGTGGATATGTTGATATGAAGTGCAGCCTCGCTGCGGTGCCCTAATGAAGCATTAATTCCTTACAGCAATGGCGGCCTGGATCCATGGTCTGCAGGTGGAGTGACCCAGAACATCACAGACTCCCTCGTGGCAATTGTGATCCCAGATGGAGCTCATCACCTGGACCTACGTAGCCGCAACCCTTGTGATCCCAAATCTGTGCAAGAGGCTCGGGCTTTGGAAGTCCACTACATGAAGCAGTGGATTGCAAAGGCCAAGCACCAGCACTGAAGTGGTACTGTAACAACTGTGGCCGTTATACCTCTGCTGGCTTTGCTGGGATCAGGGCCAGGCCTCGTTGTGCATGCTCTCAGTGTTCCCCTCCTGCTTCCTTATCTGTGTTGCAGCGCTCACTGTTGCTTATGCCCAGGAGAGAAGTAGGCAGCACACAGATAACCTTCAGTCAAAGTGAGTGGATTGAGCTGCCTGCTCTGTGTTGCTTTCTCCTTTGGCTTTTCTCCAATGCTGTACCTTAGGGTAGAGTTTCTGTTTTAGGCTTGATGCCTTCCTTGCTACGCTGGATGACTGTCCTTACTGCTGGTATATACAATGGATTAAAGAGCAGTGCTGTTCACGTTGATGCCAAACTCCCCCTGTGTTCAGTGGGATTGAATTTTGGACATCTCAGCCCTCAGCTGGTGTAAATTGTCATGATAAGGGCACAGAGAATGAGGGAACAGAAATTACATCTTACTGCAACTGGAGAGGGAGGGAAGGCATGGGCAGAAACAGGCTGTGAAGTTTGTAAGGAAACTAAACAGCCCCTACCCTTTGGAACTGATGCTGGGAAAGAAATAAATCCTTATTTTTAAAACTAGTTTTCTGGAAATTTATTAACATAGCTGCCTAAAATGGCTTTTCCATTCTGTTCTACACTGAATGGTCAGGGCTGGACCCAGACTCTTGCTCATAACTGGCTGAGAATGCAGTCTGCACCAGTGTTTTTATTTCTTCCTTTGCTATCTGTCCTATTCCTGAAATGCCACTGTGATGATGGTTGCCAAAGAAAACTCTGGGTGTGTTTTGTGTGTGTGTATATGTGTGTATCTCCCACACACACTTAGCTTTTTTCAAATCAGGATGCTTTCAAAGCCATTCTCTTGAAGAGCAAGTGTGACACTTGTGCTGGGTAGATCTTACGAAGTGACAAATAATTGGGGCTGTGCCTTGTGTGGGTTCCTCCCTCCCCCCCATTCTGTGTATTGTTCAAATTCTGCATGATCTGTTTGCTGATGGCTCCTCAATAAAAGCCTTTAAAAAAAAAAAAATTGTTTGCGGGACAAACTATTCAAAACACAGAATGCAGCTATCCTCTTGGAGCAGGCTAAAGCATGGTGCTGAGCTCAACAAGCCAGGTGCACTGGGCTTTCTGTAAGGCTTCCAAACCAGACAAACTGCCCTGATTCATGAGACAGCATATTTGACATTAATAAATGGCTGGGGCAGTCCCCTCATTTTCCAGCTTTGGCTTCATTCACACTGAAGCCCTTCTTCAGAAAGGCTTCTTTGCAGTTTAAAAGACAACTGCATTTCAGGAAGACTCGGGCAAGGCTTGTTGTCCTCAGGCTCTTAAAATTCCAACTCTGTTGAAAAGTTTTCTCAGCTTGGCTGATATGTCTGATAGTTCAGGATTTTCCTAAGACACCAAGTGATCTTTTCTGTTAGCAGTCTCCTCCTGCCCTCAGGGAACAAAGTGAACCCAATGTAGAAATTTAATCTTTTAATACATACCTGTGCATCTTTCCATTAGAGTCCCTGACATTTTCTCACCTTACTCTAATGTATTAAATCTCAGCATAAACACTCCTTGAATCTGAATGTTTCATGCTCTGTTTTGAGCAAAGAACTTAGAGAATGTAGAATTACATTAACTATTTCGAAGAAATCATATTTAAAACAAAAAATCATTCAGTTTTATTCAGTCTTTTTTTTAATCTTGTTATTTGCCAGGCTTCAGCAGTGAGATTCTGTGACTCCAGTGCACTTTGGAGCTTTGACCAGCTTATGAATTAGGTGACTTTCTTTCTGTTATCAGTTGTTCTTTCTTCTTTTTTTCTCCTTCAGGTAGCTGAAACCTTGAATATGAGTATCTTAAGCATTCAGACCTTGTCTTAAATTTTATGTACGCATTAATTTATGCTGGTGAGGAACTGCCTGTGTAACTACCTCATCTAAATGTTAGTTCTTCTGATTGCTCATGTAAGTGAGAACAAAATGGGCCTTGGGGAATGGCTGACTTCTTTTTCCAGGCATATAATGATGGGCCATACTTCATCTCAAGCTTTTTGGTATGCTTCATCTCAAGCCCTTGGTGTGTGTCATGAATGTTCTGAATTTAAAATGTATGTTTGCTACTAACTGAGGAAAACATTTGAAGGAAAAAAAGGGATGAATGATGTATCCAGCACATGAATCCTTCTGGTGCAACTGCAGTTTGTATCAAAAACACATTAAAAATATCCAGTGTGAGTTTCTGGAAGCGAGTTTTATTTTGTAAGGACAAATTTGTGCTTGACTGGGATGGAGTGGAAGGAAAGCTGGTGAAAGTGGTAATCAAACACACAACTCGGGATTGGGAATCAGGGTGCTCCAGATGTCGGGAGCATCTCTGCACTCGTTTGGTTGTGTTTGCATTTTGGAGTTTTTGCTGCCTGGTGAGGAGCAGATCTGTCCACTGGTTGTTCCCTCTAGGTGACCATTTGGAATACAGTCCTGCTAGTTGTACTGAGGATAAACCATTGTGGTTTCGGAAGTTTGTTTCAATCCCAAGTATTTCTTATGTAGCAGAGATGAAAATGGTTTCAACTGGCAGCAGCACGCAGTGCTCTGGGCAGGTGACAGAGCTGATGGGGGCTGACTGTGTTATGCAGGGCTATCAGGGAGGGCTGAGGCTGCAGCATTTTGGGAAGGCACTAAATGCCTTCTGCTTGTAGCTGCTTGTGCCTGTAGGTAATTTCAGCTTTACGGGCAGTCAAATATTGTATTGTCAAAGGAAACTAAAGAAAGGAAAGCCTTCTCCAGGTACCTGAAAGTGATGTCTAAGTGCATGCCAAGTGGGAATGCAGGGCAAGCTTTGCCTCCCAAACTGTGTCCCAGCTATGTTGTCAGTGCTTTAAATAAACATGTTTTTGTTTGACTTCTGTTTAAAAAAAAAAAAAAAAAAAAAAAAAAGCTGTTTTGTTTTGAGTCTAACCTCTAAATGAGTTGAAAGTAATCATCAATGACCTAGAAAGCTATCTGTGCATTGAAGATTTTGCATGTAGGATACGTTAGCACTCTTCCAGGACTAGTGTGGGATCTTTCTGTCTGCTTGATAGTCAGAAGGGGTGGCATCAAACCAGTGAACAGCTTTGCTTTGCTGCTCAGGTAACACAACAGCAAAAGTTCTGAAATTAGGACAACGTCTGGGATAAATGTGGCTGTAAGGCGTGGACATCTGCACAGTGTGCTGTGCTAACCCTGTGTCTGCGTGGTACCAGGGTGTTTCCTCGGTGGGGAGCGAGCACTCCTCGGGCTGCCCCCTATGCTGACGGTTTGCAAAGTCTTTTAGCTCAGTCCCCTGGTTTAGAAAGCAGGGGCAGTGCAACCCAAAGAGGGGGGATAGCAAATCCCTTCCGTTTGTCTTGTTGTTTTCTAATGTATGCGACCTCTCTGGGTGGTTTAAGCGGTTTAGGTACTTTCTATAAAAGGGATCTTTTAATGACAAAACTAATGTGATTATCTTACCGAGTGTGAGAGGCGTATTCAAGGTTTAAAGAAAATCTGTTAGAATAGCTGAATGTATCTGCTTAATCCTTTCTCTAATGTGAGTGGACAATGCTCTGGGAAGCAATTGGTCTTTCTTTCTTGGAGTAAATGCCTGATCTCCAGAGGTAGGAACTGTTTGCAGCTTTTATACCCTTATGCTTCACCTTCCAGAGAACACAAAGGCACAGGAGAGAGGCAGGCAGCTCTCAGAGGCAAAGATTTTCCTCAAATAGCCAGGGTGTAACCAACCCCGGGCCCATCCTGCAGGCTGCTGAGCACCCTCTGCTCCCTTTGACCACAGTGTGAATGGAGGGCCCTCCTTTTGCCAGCCTGCAAAACCCAATTTCTGCAACACAAAATGCAGGAGCACTTGGGGAAGCTGAATTACAGTTATCTTGTTTTGTGTCATGGAGCAGCACTTCCCATGCAGAGCCATTGGCTTTGGGGAATTCTCCAAAGGTCATTTTTTCTACATCATCTCTTTGAAAAGGTTTAGACTTGTGCAGGGGTAACATGGCTGTGATGGATGAGAACAGCATGGAGGGATGATGCTGCAGGATGCAGGATGGTTTGACTGGTACCAACCTGGCATCACTCAGCTGCTCTGCCATCCATGGGGTAGTGCTTCCCTACATTCAAGGGCTTTTTGTGCAATCTACAAATTAGGCTGTGTCTTAGCATGAATTTTCTGAATGAAGGGAGAACAGTTCATAAAGAGGCCTAGGCATCTCCTCAGCAGGCTGCTGTGTGATCAGTAACTGTAGGATGGTTCAGGTTGGGGGTACCTCAGGGCCCAACTTCCTGCTCACAGCAGGGCCAGACCAGGCTGCTCAGGGATGTGACCAGCTGGCTTCTGAAATCCTAGAAGGATGGAGCCTGCACAGCCTCCCTGGGCAACCTGCTCCATATGGTGGAAAAGTTTGACATCCAGTCTGAACCTCTTGTTGCCGTTTGTGTGTTGTTCTCATCTTTTCACCAAGTACCTCACTGCATTTCCTGGCTCTGTTCCTTCAGCTTGGTCACTTTGCTGCCAGAATCCACAGCAAGCCCCAGCACAGCTGGTTGTCCATCAGAAATCCAGGACCTTCTTCACAGAGCTGCTCCTCAGCCAATTGGTGCCCAGCTGCATCACTGCAATGAGTTATTCCTTCCCAGGGAAGAGCTCTTTGCTTAGTTTTATTGGATTTCATGAGCTTTTGTTGTCTCTTTCCTTCAGATTGTCTGAATGGAGCCCTTCCTTGAGGATATTAACCATTCCCTCCAACTCAGTGTCATCTATAAGACTAAGAAAAGCTGGAGAACATGAAGCCTGTGAAAAATGGCCTGGTCTAGTGGCTGGTGACCCTACACATAGCAGGGGGTTGAAACTAGATGATCACTGTGGTCCTTTTCAACCCAGGCCATTCTGTGATTCTATGATTCTTCTCTGTTACAGACTGTAGCTTAGACTGTTCTTAAAAGCTCTTGCTTTCTGAAATATTTGCAACATTGAGATAAGGCTGAGTGCCATCTTTTCTGACTAGCTTCAGCTGGTAGGACAAGGCAGGACAGCCCTACACTTCTCCACTCTCAGGACCCTGATGTCCAGAAGTTGTAGTGATGAGTTTTAGAAGTGTCATTCAATCAGCACAGTCTTGGTGTTGTGATGAAAACAAACCCAGTGATTTCTACAAGGGTCTGTGGAGCAGCTTTAACAGCTAAGGAAAAACCCGGAATGGAGAAGAAAAGCTGCCTATGTTACCTCCTTGCAAGCAGCAAAGGATTTATTTTTGGAGGATCATAGAACCATATAAATGTTTGGGTTGGAAGGGACCTTGAATATCATCTAGTTCCTTCTGCTATAGGTAGGACACGTCACAGGTGTCACTAGGATGGTTCATATGTTTAAATGAGTCTTTGAGAGAACTGTATCACCATTACTGTATCAGAGGTATAATACAACCTTTTACTAATTGAGGAATTTGAACCAGAGTAAGTCCAGAGAGATCTTGATTTCTTTTCTTCAGGAGGAATACTAATCTTCTTGTGTTCTGTTGCTGCCCAAGTGAGTTGAGTGGTGCTCCAGGGCTGCTCAGTGCTCCCAGGGAAGTTACCCAATGCATGTGGCCTCATGCTGGGGGACTTTCAGGAATGATGGCAGGCATGGTCCTATGGACTGCTATTTCCATCACTGGTTCCTCAAGGACACAGAGCCTTATTTCCACACGTGCATACACATCAGTTTGATAGGAAGCAACCCAACCTCTTGCTGTGTCAGATGCCTGTTGGTGTTCTTCCCAGCATCCCGCAGATCTGCTGCCCGAAGCTTCCCAGCTGAGACAGACTCTGGTGCTGTAGAGCCATATCACTTTGGTCCAAGAGCAGAATGGTGCCCTCAGCTCTATGAAATGTGTATGCATGTGCAAATGTGCATGGGAAAAATAGGATTCATCCCAGGAAAAAAAAAGGAGTGACATTTTCTCTGGCAGCCTGCTGTTATGTCTGACCTTGAAGACTGGGGTCCTCGGCTGCTCCTCAATGTTTTACTGTGTGACCCTAGAGACTGGGAGAGGAAGCAAGGGATGTTATTTCCTTGCAAAGAGCAGTCCCTCTTCTCGATTACCGTGAACAGGGCCACTAAAAAGGCCAGGCCCTTCTGGGACAGGCTAGAAGAGAGCGGAGGCTCCTGCTTTTCCTCCCAGCAGATGAAGTCAGCACTTGCTACGCAAACTAGACTAATAAATGTCGGAGCAGCGGGAGGTGAGTGCAATCAAGTGCGAGAGCCTGAGTTATAGCGGTAGCCTGCTGAATTCCTGGGTCACAAAGTAATTTACAGAACAACCCAAATGTCATTCAATAATTATTCAGGCAGCCCGGAGCCCAGGGGGCACAGCCTCCTGCTGGGTGTATTATTAATACTATCAACAAGCAGCAGGATGTTGGTGTGAAGAAAAGAACCACAACACGAGCGTGTGAACCTACGGAACAAATGGAAACCAGTATTAATAGGGTATTGTACTGCTCCCTAACGAGTGAAAAATCTCTCTATCTTGTCCTAGCAAGTTGCTCAGCAAAATCTGAGTGTTTCCACTTCTGACAGTAAAATTGCTCTCGGTGGTTTGCAGCAGAAGGGTGGAAGATTGGTGTGCTGGTGGCCGCCTGTTTGTATCTCCCGGCCTCTGAGATAGTCTCCATGGAGACTGATGGGGGAGGTGGTTTCCAAGCACCCCAGAATAATTTAAATTAATATCCAGTGGACAATGTAAACCTTCTCTTTGACGTGGCGTGGGAATAAGCGATCACAGAGCTCGAACTGGGTCAGCTGAGAAGGAAGGTGGTGCCCCAGCCCAGGGTGTGATCAGTGCCAGGCGCTCAACCTCTGCTGTCTGTCTCCCTCCCTCCCTCTTGCCCACCATCCTTCAAAACCCCCACAGTTGGCTGTAAAGGTGCAGTGAGGAGATATATGGGCAAAGTCTGAAGTGAATTGAGTCTGAATCATAGAATGGAACCATAGGATGGCTTGGGTTGGAAAGGACCTTAAAGCCCATCCAGTTCCACCCCCTGCCATGGCAGAGACACCTCTCACCAAACCAAACTGCCCAGGCCTCCATCCATGCACATTTTTACTGGTGAAGTGCCCCGGGCATCGAGCACTCCTGCAGCATTGCTGAGGTTATTATGGGATCAGTAGTATCAACACTTTGACTTGGGATACGTGGACTCAGTAATTCTCTTTGGTCCTTAAAAGTGCAGAATGAGTAAATGCAAACACTGGCACAGGTTGCCCAGAGGGGTTGTGGAGTCTCCTCCTTGGAGACCTCCAAAAGCTGCCTGAACATGGCCCAGGGCTCCATGCTCTGAGTGCCCCTGCTGGAGTGGGAGTTGGGCCAGATGGACCCAGAGCTCCCTTCGAACCCCAACCAGTATGGGATTCTTGAAATCTCAACAGAACTGTTCAGCAAATTGAAGCTGGCCACATAGAGCTGCCCAGACTGGGCCAGTTCATCCTCCACTGGGTGAACCTGCAAGGTCACCAGACCAAAGAGCCCCAAAGGTCCATCAGGAAGGCACTGAATGTATTCAGGGCACATGGGATAGGCAGTCCAGGAACACTGGCCCTTCACCTTGTCAACAGCTTGCCAGTGTATTGCTTGTAACACGCATCACCCACACATCTCCCTCCTTGACTTCCTCCTCCCAACACACACCATGTCCAGAAGTCACTGCCATTTTGTGCCTGTGCTGTTGGCGGGACCCAGGAAGAAGCAGCAAAGTATATATTTCTGATGTTAGCACCTAAGAACAGGATCATCATAAACACCTTAATTTTCCCTTTTGTTCTTATGCACAGATGTTGTTGCTGATATTCAGAATCACCAATTCATACTCCCTGGACCCCCACTGAAAAATAAAGAGTGTTTTATCCTTGTTCTCCAAGTGCCCAATACAAATGCAAATTAGCTCTGGGCGTAGATGTTGGTTTGTTTTTTTCCTGGCTGCCCATCAGCCTGGTGGGGCTTTCCTCACTTGTTTTGCTCAGTCCCTTCCTCCCTGTGTCTGTGGTGAGGGTCAGAGACCTGCTCCATTCCCACACCTCTGCCTTCCTCCTGCTGCTGCTGCTGCCTGGTTAAAGCCCCCCTGGTTATTAACCCTTTAAAAGGTTTCCCTCTGCAAGAGGGAGAGCTGATGGGCTAAAATCAAACTGGCATCCACTCAAATTTCCTAAAATCATAGAACCATAGAGTATCCCGAGTTGGAAGGATCATCGAGTCCAGCTTCTGGCTCCATGCAGGACCACCCAGAACCCAAACCTGATGTGCGAGAGCGTTGTTCAATGCTCCTTGGGCTCCGGCAGCTCGAGGCTGTGCCCACTGCCCTGGGCACTCTGTTCCATGCCCACTGCTCTCTGGGATCAGAACCTTTTCCTGATATCCAGCCAGAACCTCATTTTGGTCAGGTGGGCCACTGAGAACATCAGGGTACTTTACATTATTGCTTTGTTACATCTCTGCCATGCAGGGTTTGGCTCCTAGACAAAATTGGGTACGAGGCCATGGCAAGCCAAAGTCTGGATGGGAGAAAGTGGCTCTGAACTTGTCTGTGGCTCTATATAGGTCAGCACTATTCAGGTAATAAAATAGCTGAATAGAAGACTCCTAAATGTCCCCACAGAGCTCAGAGCAACCAGTGCTTGGCCAAAGCTGCAGTCCAGCCACCAAGTAAATTCATGCCCTATTCAGACAGACACAGATTCTCTGTGCTGCTTGGCTTTTTTGAAATAAATTATTTGTAACTGTATTTAAAGCTACAGCTGAAGAGACCCTGATGCTGGTATCAGATGCACCTGGGATTACTGCAAAGAGAAGTCACAACCAAAGCCAGTCTGCAGCATCCAGACAGCCCCAGTGAACCAGCAGAGCTGTGCTGAACATTACTGCCTGGCATGACCTGGCTTGGTGCCACCGCATCCTTCTGCAATATAATAGTGACATATTCCTGCAGTGAGCTCTGGCTGAGCAGGAGGGAAACCCTGGCAGTTGGGCCTGCCCCATCCCACTTTGCAGGGCTCCACCAGGAGGTTCCCACAGACTTTCTGTCCCCATGGTCCTGGCTGCGAGTTGAGGCTCAGTGCTGAGCTACGGTGTGATCTGGGGGGTCAGGGTTATGCTGAGCTGCCTGGGATGAAAAATGGATGCTAGGAGCCACCAGACCCTGTGTGCCACTCTTGTCCTCTTCTCCACCAGCTCAGCACAGAGCATCCTGCTCTGCAGTGAATGCTGCAGCTCTGCCACTTCCTAAAAAAGACCTCAGAGTTAAAAAATCCATTTGAGCGTGCTTCCTCTTTTTTTTTTTTTCCTTTTCATCTTCTTTCCTGCTGCTATTCAGTTAGCATGAAATAACCCTCCAAATCAATCCGGAAGAGATGGTTTGAAACTGTTGCTGTTTTCCCATTGCTAATTGCTGCTCTGAAATCCCATTCGAATCGCTCTGAACACACAGCCCGACATTCTGAAGCTAAGTGCCTACCAGGTATTTTGCTCACAGGCTTTTATTTCTCCACGAAACACAGCCTGGCTCCTGGCTAGCTTTTAGTGGAACAATAGCATCCCCTCAGTACGTCTTGTTTCCAAAGTAGAGCTGTGTTTTGGCAGGAACCGAACGCTGCAGCTTTTCACAGAGCCCATGGCACAGTTCGGGGCTCGTGGACCCAGAGATGAAGCAGTTAATTGCCCTACTGGGAAGGAGGAAATTTCTTGTAAAAATCCAGAATCTGGTTAAACAATGTGGCCTTTTATTTTTCAGCCTTGGAATCAAGCCTGGCTGCCCTTGTAAACAAAGAAAGGAAAGAATCACTGAACCAACCCAACACATAAAAACTGCCCATGTCTGTCTTTGAAGTTCCCTTTATGTTGTTTGGAAAACTTAGGATTATAGAGGTTGTGGTTTTTTGTTTTTTGTTTTTTGTTTTGTTTTTTGTTTTTTTTTGTTTTTTTTTTTTTTTTTTTTTTTTTAAGAAAAAGAGGGATGGGAGCTAAGGGAAACTTTTCTCTTAAGCAGAGCAGAAGTCATTAATTAAGTATCCCATTCAGCCTTGAGGCACCGGCTCATCAATCAGATTTCTTATTAGCATTCTGATGACCCGTGCGACCCCCGTCTCTGTACTGTCTGCAGGAGGACACGGAAAACCAGACCACACACCAAACGCAGGGGGATTATTTGGTGCTTGTCCCTGTTCTGGGGGGACCAAGCAGGGAAGAGGAATGCTGCCAGATGTTGTTGGTTTGGGTCGAGGCAATCATAACAATAACAATAAGGGGTGGCTGGAGGAACTTTCAGGAGCTGGAAGGGAGAAATCAGGAAATCTTATGGGGCTGGGACATGGGGATGGTGGCATTACATGGTCTTGCCACACCTGCTGTGGTGGCAGTAGCACCAGCTAGAGCACAGTGAGGCTGAGCAAGAAGCAATGGTGTGAATCCAGAATGGGTCTGGAGGAAGCGTTCGTGCTCCCAGCTGGGAAGTGATTGAACTGAAAATGTGCTAACAGCTTTGGGCCAACTAAATAGGGGATCTTAGTGTCCTCATAGAGAGTAAGGATGCTACATATAATCATAGAATCATTATGAGGTCAACCATGCTTCTGAGAAAGCCAAGCCACAGCAGCCCCTTTGGCATGTGGATTTGCACACAACCAAGAGTGACACTGAATGGCCAAAGGGGCAGGGACATGGGGAGGGGACATGATGAGCTCCCTTCATGCCCACAGAGATCTCTGTGCAGCCAGGTTTTGGGATGAAAGAGCACAGCATGGATGATGCTCCCATGACACTGTGCTGGTGATGGTTACAGGACCATGTTCTCCTTTGGGTCTCAGTCCTGCTTATTACTACTGTCATAGCTCATCTCTGAATTTAGGTGATATTCCCTGAACAGGCTGCCCAGAGAGGTTGCGGATGCCCCATCCCTGGAGGTGTTCAAGGCCAGATTGGATGGGGCCCTGGGCAGCCTGGTCTAGTATTAAATGTGGAGGTTGGTGGCCCTGCATGTGGCAGGAGGGTTGGAGATTCGTGATCATTGAGGTCCCTTCTAACCCTGACCATTCTGTGATTCTGTGAACCACACCAGAAAGTGGTAGGGATTCAGCACCTCCAGGGGATCAGGCTCCCAAGGTTTGGCCCAACATTAAGCAAGGAATGTCCCACTAGGCAGGGAATTAAGTCTGATCTTCAGCTAATACCCGATGGATAAATGTCCTTCTATTTGAGGCTCATCCTCAAGGCAGAGGGCTGCTCTCATTGTGTCAGCCAGAGCTGAAGGAGACATCGGGGGATATCCATCAGAGATCCTTAAGAATGATATGTCTGCTACAGCAGCTTCGTGTCCTCTCCTTGGCAGAAGCCAGAAGACACTTTGGGGAAGATCTAGAAGAATTGGATGAGCACAGAGTGACACATGCCCCCTAAGCGTCCCCATTCTTCTGCAATCCATGCCTTGGGGACCTCTGACTGCATAGCTCTGTGTCATCAGATAGTGCCTTCTGGTCCTGTACAAGTGGTGACAATAACAAAAGAAATGTCTGAGACATTTGTCAAAACAACTGTGGCTGCAGATTACAGTATTTTATAGTATGTTATGGCATCCTGATTTGCTTGGCAGCCTCCATATCCTCGGTGTCTGTGTCCTATGCACATAAAAAGAAGGAATATTTTTGCTTGGTGATGTGAAGAGCTGGAATGGCTTAGCTGGGCAGCCCTTATGTGATGATGGTCCCTGGCCCAGAGCAACCTCACAAATTCACCTCTCCCTTCTCTCCACAATCTAGAGGCCTAAGGAACCATCAGCTCTTGGGATTATTGCTGGACCTCTCTGTGTGACCCTTCATGTCATGTGCAAATCACGGACATCAGACCGTGAGGCTCATCTCCACACCCTCATCACAGCAGTTTGTTGGTACACCACAAGGAAATAAACATATCCTACATATTGAAAAAATCAGGGTGTGTTTTAGATATCTGCAGTTTGTCTCATTTTCATGGTCCTTGCTAACCAAAGTAGCACTTGGTCTAGTTCCTCCCTGAGATATCCGCTATGGCCCGTGACTGTCAGTTGTCTTTGTGTGCTGTGCCATGCTATTCAATACTCAGAGTATTTTGAATTTAGATCAATTAAAATGCCAGATATTTCTCTGATGATGTAATTTTTCCCAGCAGAGTAGCCTGGGAAGCAACAAGTATAAAAGACAGGAAGGGAAGAATGTGGTGTATTGGGTAGATAATGCTGCAAAAGAGAAAAGATGGGGAGAAACTTGCTTTGTGGAAGAACAAAAAAATGACCATTTTTGAGAAAGAAGGCTCAAATCTCTCTCCAGTACAGCAAAGGAGGATGTCAGTCTGTCTGGATGCAAGTTTGGCAGCTGCTGAGCTGGTCCCTGGGCCATCTGATGCAGTGATCAGATGTTGTTTGCAAACACTGCATAAATTAAATTCCGTGTGCACTGAAAAAAATTTAAACAGGATCCCTGGTGCCAGCAGCTCCTCTTATCGCTTTGAAGCCTGTTTGCATTCCCTGGCAGATAATCACCATGACTAACAGTTATCTGCCACAGCCAATTTTACCAACAAAATCTGTCTTCTGACCTTAACTGACTATTCACAGAAATGACAGTTCCCACCCCCCACCAGTATAAATGTTAACAAAGTTCTCAAGTCTCCCAAGGAAATAGGTGGGTTTGGGGGACACTTTGTGTATTCAGACTAAGATGTAGTGAGTGCTCCAGACAGCTGGATGGAGGGCTGAGTGCCTTTCACTTCTCTGCCTCAGTTTTTGTGGCAATTTCCTCCATCTGATTTATGTCTTTTGTCTTTGTGTGGTGCCTCTTCAAATATAAAGATTGTATTCTAATATAGAAAGATATTGCAGCTGGATGGCTAAATTAGAGAAACTGATGCCTTTCTCTGCTGTTTTCTAATACTTTTTTTTGTCCTGCTCTGCTCTGTGCTGTGCAGCCTTATGCGAGCGCTGGGTTCAGGTTTGGGCACTACAATATAAGAAGAACATGAAAGAGTGTTCAAAGGAGGGTTATAAACATGGAGAAGGGCCTGGACAGCATCTTCTCAGTCTTTTAATCATGAGGCTTCACATGATGCTGGGAGCTGGGCCTGACACCTGGAAAGACCAGAAAAGCTGCACATAGTTCTGCCTGTAGCCACTAAACTTTTCACCTTCAGATTTCTAATCTAGCAGGAACTTTGCTGCCCAGATCTATACTCTTTTTTGACCCATATTTCCATAGAAGTCCATTCAGATGATGCGCTCTCGTGGGACAATAGCCCAGAAGGCAAGGAGCACTCTCTGGCTAGGTATAGGAACCTTTGGTACACAATGAGTTACTTAAGCACTTGAGAGTAAACATATCTTTCTCAAGAACTGAATTCCTTTATTTGATAGGCTCATCCCTTCCAAAACTCAGTGTGTTTCATGCTATGCTTCTAAGGAAAATCCACATCTAAATAGTGAGTCTGAAGCTGTGTTCTCTCTGCAGTGGTCCATATCTAATGGTCCTCATTTGAAGAGCAGAACAAAAGGCCCAAACTGTAGTCTTGAAAACGGTCCCTTGTGAAAATAATCATCATCCTCTAAACAGGACTAAACAAATTGCCTCAGTTATTGGAACAAGCTGGCCAGGGAGGCAATTATAAAGCAGGATTCAGCTTCAAAGCAGACCACCAAATTAGAGCAGAAAAGTTAGACTGGAGCTGCCTATTCCTCTCCCTCAACAAGAAGAGGAGTTGAGAGTGAGATTCTTACCCTTTGTCAGACACAACCAGTGGTTTTAGGATTTTTTTTTAGCTGCTCACTGGAATTTGTGTTCAACAACATCTTATGGACTTGCAGAGACAAATGAAGGCTTCAGGGATGGCTGTGCATGTGTGCAGGCTGCAGTAGCTGGGTCCTACTGCAGTTCTCCATGGAGGGAGCACTGAAAACCTTGTGTGGATTGCTTGAGGAGGGCGGGCAGTGTATAAATCATAGAATAGAATCAGAGAATCATAGATTCATCAAGGTTGGAAAAGACATCTGAGATCACCTAGTCCAACCACAAACCCATCCTCATCGTGCCCACTAAACCACATCCCTCAGTTCTTAAAACACCTCCTGCAACAGTGATTCCATCACCTCCCTGGACAGATGCTCCATTCTCCAGCAAGGATCCCCTCAAGACCTTCGAGAACAGCAGCAACATGCAAAAAGGGAAAAGCCTGAACATCTTGATGGAAACCCAGGCCCCTGCCAAGATCTAGCCGGCACCTCACATGAACCCCTGACATATGTGGTGGTGCGGACACACTAAGCAGGAGCAGCCACGTTCCCACCACTGGGCATGCAGAGATATGATAGCACGCCAGAGGGTCTGCAGGGGGGTAAAAACCCCTGATGTAGAATTTAAAATGTGCTCTAACCTTTTCTGCAAACTGAAAGCAAGAAAAATGCTCATAAAACTACTCTTTGTGCACAGAAAGAAGTCCGTTTTTATACTGTTGCTAAGTTCCTTATTGTTTTCTGGCTGTTTTTTGTGTTTCTGTGGCAGCCTTTTCTGTGGGCCTCTTTCAGTGACTTAGCTATATTGGCCTGCAGATAATTAGATCAGTGCTATCATTTTCACTGTCCTTTTTCCTCTGGGGCGATTTGCATGATAATGGCAGTTTGTGCTACTCTCTCTCTCTGTCTCCCTCTCTCTTTTAGCAAGGCACCATTTCTAAACATGAAATAATTCAGGGGACAATCTGTGAGTGGTTCTGTTTAGAAAAGACTGAAAACATCTGGTTAAGAAAGCTTTTCTGGTAATGTAACATTTTTGTCAGCTACAGCTCTCCAAATGAATTCTTTTTTTACTGTGTTTCTTATCTGTATGCAAACATCAGAGAATGCTCTCACTCTTGGTATGTACGTGTATATAATGATTTATTATTTATTTACTTAGGTAATTTATACATAGTTAAGATATTACGATTTCTGTCTTAAACACTAACAAATACTATGAACATTCAAAAGGTAGCTCTGTACCACCAAATGGTTTTAAATGTTTTCTAGTGTGAATGAAGACTTCTACCCAGCAAGATATGCTCAAACCCCAGCCTGAGAATAATCCCATTGAAACCCAAAGGCTAATTTAGGTGGCTGACACTACGTGCTGGCTTCTGTTGTGCTGATTTATGGTCTGGGACCTTCTGGATGAGAAAGATGATCCAGCAATGCAGATATCTCATAGCAATTATAACACATCAGAAAAGAAACAAAAAAGTTTTCTTTAGTAAATACCACTGTTTCAGTACCTGAGCCCTGAGCCCCAGCACACAGTGCAGCAACAGAGCAGTTCCAGAGGAGCTGGAGGTAGCTACATTTCTGCAGATGCACTGGATGAGCTGTGGCTGTGCCAGGTTTGCTTAAGAGACAAAAAGGACTAAAGATTTATGATAGCATCGCCATGAGTTCAATTACCTGAGGTCACTTCCAAATTAGGGACTCATCTGCATGGTTGAAGTATTGTCTTAAGCTGGAGCGGGAAGAAGGGCTGAGTCCTGAGAAAGAAAAAGCTCTGCTTAGATTCTAGCTACACAGAGAGAAGATGACATACATCATAGGAAGATTTTGGCATGGAGTTTCATGGTTCAAGAAAATTGGTTATTCCCAAGAGGAGGACAAAGAGGTTGGGACTCTCACTGATTCACTCAGTGGCACTCAATGGGAATTGCTTTACTGGGAGTGTGCCTTCAGTTTCAGTGACCACTTGGAAATAAATGAAGACAGTTTTTGCATCATTTCCTAAATCCTCGCCTATTGTGTTAAGCTTCAAGGAGCATCTCTCCTCCCCAGAACCCACAGCACCTTCTGGCAGAGCCTCTCAGGGAGCCATGAGGTCACCTACACTGGTCCCATGAATAATTATGCAAAATTTAGTAGAAGCTACTTTGTAGCTAATTCTCTTCCTGAATGCTCATGTTTCAGAATGTATGAAAAAATATTGAATCTACTAAAGGTAACTTCAGCGATGACCTGAAAGCTTGCATCTATCACCTTCACAATTATCACAGAATCATGGAATCACAGAATTGTAAGGACTGGAAGGGACCTTTAGAAACCACCCAGTCCAACTTCCCTGCTTCCTTACAGTGGGTTGCACAGGGAAGTGTCCATGTGGGTCTTGATTATCTCTAAAGAAGGAGACTCCACAACCTTTCTTCACATGAGATCGTAAATAAGGTGTGTAACACAGCTGTGGAACAATACCTAGGACTGTTCAGGTGAGGGAGGATGAGATGGCTCTGATGGAAGAGCTGATTCACCACTAAGTAACCCCAGCTACCTCACTGAAATAGGGAATTCCACCCATAAAACCAGGAGGTGAGTCAGGCCCAGCTGAATGATGGACCATTCTAAGCATCCAGGATGACTAGAACACGTGGGCCATGTTTTGTCTGAGTCCTGCACTCCTCACAGGGCAAAACCAGCCAGATGTCTTATACATAACATGATCCCAGAACTGGGTTCTGTGGGATTGGACCAGAAAAATCTCACTGTATTCAGGGAAGAATATATTCCAGAAGAATATGAAAAACACAACAAGGTGAAGAGAAGGAAGGGGAAACTGTAGCAAGGGAATCCAGAGGCTGAAGAAGGAAACAGGGCTTCATCTGCAGGGTCCTAAGTCTGCATTCCCATGTCTGACAATAAGTTAATTTGAATAAAAGAGCACCTTAGAAAGCTTCTATAATATGTAGTGATTTCAAGCAGATAGGGACTGGGAAAGCCACACCACCCTGTATCTGTGCACATACACTGAATTTAGGTAGATACAGTCACTCTGCCTGGCTTCTGTGGAATATGCCCTACAACCCCACTTCTGATTTTACTGAAGATTTTATCATCAGTTTTTCTGACTTTATTAGCAAGGAAGCACATTGTTGTCGTTTAACATTTCTCTGAATGTTGTCAGCATAAACTTCCTGAAGATTTTATCCTGTTTGCAGAGATTCGGTGAAATGAAGATTTTTTTAGGTCAACATTTTCTTCTGGCAGACTGAGCCTGAAGTGCACTTTATTTCCCTTTAATTTAACAGCTCCAGCAGCTTTTCCAGTTAAATCGACTGTTCATTATTGAGCCCATTTATGAAGGGCTGTGCAGTGCAGTTTAATGAATCCCTGGCACAAAGCTCCCTTTCAGTGTAGGGAAAGAATAGCAGCCTATTTAGGTCCTGTAGGGCTGTATGTCAAAGGCTGCCTATAATACTTGTCAGGGAAGGGCAGAAATTCCCACTGATATAAGAATGTGCAAGAAATCAACTTGCACAACCAACTCCCAGATTAAGACAGGATCAGGAAATGAGACGGTAGGTGTTGGATAGTGACACCTGTTTAGGCAGTGAGGCTTTACCATACCTTCATAACCATACCAGTCTGTATAACAGGGTAGGAAAAAAAAGAATCCTCCCTTCCCTTCTGCAAAGATGTTCCTGCTTTCATGCTGCCTTCCTGATGCTGTGGTGAGAGGAAAAGGAGTGCTAGAGAGTGGGGGCTTGGTTTGCCTTCTACCAGAGGAGGTTTGGTGGTGATGGGATGAAGCTTGGGATGCTCCTTGCTCATGTTCTTGGCATGAGACATTTCCTCTGGGCTGGATTCTACTGCCCATCCCTGGGTCAGGACTCCACAAGCATCGAGAGGACTTCTGCAAGTGCTTGCAGCTGACACTGTAAAGCTGGGCAAGGCTTACTGCTTTGCTCTGCCCAAGGCAACCTTTCCTGGCTTGCTCAGGCCGCAGGGGTAACAAACTGTTCCCTCACCAGAGGCCGATTGTGTGGCAGGGAGCTGGATCTGCTGTGCCAGCAGGCACCGTGCATCCCTGCCCCCCTTAAGCTTGGGCTGTCAGTGTGCTGCTGGAAAAAGCCAGCTCTGCTGCCTGCACAACCTTGGTTTAATTTTCAGAGTGGCCTGGAGGCACCAGGACGTCTTCTCCAAGCATCTCCATGTTTGATCCCAGCTTGCAGATCAGTGCTTGCTGCCGTGCTCAGGCTGAGCAAACGCAAGCAGAAGACGATCTTTGGCTCGCCTGACCACTGAGCACGAGAGGTGCTTTGTGGGAATAACCAAACCGCTACTTCCTTGGAAGAAATGAGATTTCTGTGCAAGTTGTTACATCATGTGGCTTAGCAAATTTCCCTCCAGGCACTGCCCAACTTGAGGTAATCAGCTCTGCTTGAAAGAACATGGAGAATAAGCATGTTTAATGCAATTATGAAGGCTTTCTAAAGCTCCAGACCTGGTCTAGAATATGTAAATTTGGCCGCCTAGCATGACTGAATGCAAACTTTGCTTTGCATGCCTGACAATTGTTTTAATGCTCTCCAATTTTTCGGAGGTAATAAAGTTTCCCACTAAGCCATCTCTGAGCTCTCAAAGCTGTTTAATTGAATGAATTCAGCCTTACAGAAGACAAGCCAGGGCTTTCAGCTTTTTTCTCTGAGCCACCGGATATTTAGCCACTCTGCATACAATGCCACCCCGCCTCATTAGCAAGCCGCTTTAGGGCTGCTATGAAATACTGCTGCAGTAATGCCGAACCAGCTCCCAAACTGAGGACAGCTCAGATGCTGGGTCACGCTGGCCAGGTTAGAAATGGCCCTACGCTGGGCAGATAGTGATGCCCTATTTTCCAGGCTCCGGTGCAATTTCAAGCGGTCTCAAAGCTGCCCAGCGGAGAATGCAGGGGATGTGTATGTTGTTCTTTACATTTCCCCATCAATAAGGGAGCTCAGAGCAGGCTGCAAAGCTTGACAGGGCTTGACAGACCCGAGGGTAGCTAATCCGTGTCGGCTGTACTCAAGCTAAGCAGTTTAAATCCACCTCTTATGTTGCCATTCTTATATGGAGAGATATACGTTTCCCATAGCTCGTCCTCTGAAGCGGGGATCGATCCTCTCCATGCAGAGATTTTGGCTGCAGCCAAACCAGGTTGGAAATGCACCCTTGGAAACAATCTGAGTGTTTTAATTCTGTGCTGAAACTTGCTGTCAGCAAGCTGCTGCAGTGAGGTGCTGCGTGAGATACTGAGAAAATCAGCACTTCGGTTTTGTAGAGGATGCTGAGCCTTTTTTTTTGTCACATGAAATATGTGCTTTCCTCTCTTTTCTCACTCCAGTACTTGTTTGTTTTGTATTCAACCAGTGCTGGAAACCACAGTGGGGTGAATTTGGCCGGACTTTCTTTTTTTCCACTAAGCACAGTCTGAGGAAGGAGCCTGCCGCCCTTTTCTTCCACACTTTTGCTTTCTGGCTTTTCCATTCTGCTGCGTTTCTAATGAATTGGTGCAGATCAAGGAAATCCATTTTCAGTCAAAACCAGATATGCCTCTTTATTCATATGTGGACATACAAACCTGTTAAAAATTAATCTGGAGCTCAAAGGGTTGAGATGAGCACTAAAGAACCCCAAGTCCAACTGCTGGCTCTGTGCACCAATATCCAAACCCAATGTCTGAGAGCACTGTCCCAACGCTCCCTGAGCTCCGGCAGCTCGGGGCTGTGCCCACTGCCCTGGGCAGGCTGTTCCATGCCCACCACCCTCTGGTGCAGACCCTTTCCCTCACCCCCAGCTGCCCCTCCCCTGTCACAGCTCCATGCCGTTCCCTCGGCCCTGTCGCTGTCACACAGAGCAGAGCTCAGCGCTGCCCTCCGCTCCCTGTGAGGAGCTGCAGCCGCCATCAGGCCTTCCCTCAGCCGGCTCTGGGCTGAGCACACCAGCCGCTCCTCACACTCCTTGCCCTCAGAACCTTTCCCATCTCTTTCTGTAGCCCTCCTGTGCAGGGACCGCACCGCCTTGGTCCAGGTCGACGTGTATACGTGCTCAGGGGGAGCCAGCCGGTGCCGCGCCCCGATTTTGGGACACAGTGTTGCAGAGGACCGCGCACCTGCCCCTCCGGGCCACGACCCACCCGCCCCCAGCGCCGTCCCCGCCCGCCCGGCCCCTCGCTGTCGGCGGGAGGCGGGGATGCCCGCGCCCGGCCCCGCGCTGGTCCCTCCTCCTCTCCCGCCCGCCGCTTTTTCCCCACCACCGCCGCCTCCGCCGCCCCGGTCCCGGTGCAGCCCTGCGGAGCTCGGCGCCGCGGCGCCCCGCCGCCGGCCATGGCCGTGCCCGCCGCGCTGCTCAGCCCGCACCACCTCCTCTCCTTCTGCTTCCCCGCCGGCGGCCTGCTGGGCTATGCCGACCTGGAGAAGGGCTACGAGGGAGGAGGAGGAGGAGGCGGCGGCGGCGAGGCGGGGGACTTTAAGGAAGCCACCCGGGACCTGCTGAGCTTCATCGACTCTGCCTCCAGCAACATCAAGCTGGCGCTGGACAAGCCGGTGAAATCCAAGCGGAAGGTGAACCACAGGAAATACCTGCAGAAGCAGATCAAACGCTGCACCGGCATCATCGCCCCGCCGCCCGCCGCCCCGCCGCCCCCCGCCTGCCCCAAACCGCCGCCGCCGCCGCGCCGGGAGGGCTCGCAGGCGGGCAGCAGCCTGCAGAGCCGCAGCCTGGCCGCCCTCTTCGGCTCCCTGCAGCCGGGCCGGGGCTCGGCGGGCTCGGACGGCGGAGGGGCTGCGGGAGGCGGCCCGCGGAAGGTGCCGCTGCGGGACCGCAACCTGCCGCCCTCCTTCTTCACCGAGCCGGGCGCCAAGGAGACGGAGAAGGGAGGCGGGACGGAGGCGGCCGAGTTCTTCGAGCTGCTGGGCCCCGACTACGGCGCGCTGCTGCCCGAGCACGCGGCCCCGCCGCAGGACGCCTTCCCGGCCGCCCGCCCGCCCGCCGAGCTGGGGCTGGAGCACGGGCTGTACGAGGCCGCGCCGCTGCCCGCCGCTCCGCACCCGCTGCTGGGCGGGCTGCTGTACCCCGAGCCGCCCTGGAGCCCGCCCGGGCCCTGCAGCCCCGCCAAGAAGGCGCCGCCCGAGGCGCTGCGCCCGCTTTACCCGGAGCCGGCCGCCGGCGGCGACGCCTTCGGGCCCTTCTTCCCCGAGTGCCCCCTGCCCGCCCCGCAGATGCCCTACGAGTACGGCGGCGGCTTCCATCGGGCGGCCTACACCGGGCTGTAGGGCGGGGCCGGCCCCGGGCCGCGGGCAGCTCCGCGTGGGACGAAGGAAGGGCGAAGGAGCGGCGCGGGGCCGCGGCCGGGACCCGCGGGGCGGCGAGGAGAGCTGGGCTCGCCCGCTTCGGGCAGGTGCGGGGCTGGCGGACCCCCAGAAGCGGCCCCGGCTCCCGCTGGAAGGGCACCGGCGTCGGGGACGTCTCCGCGCTCCTCCGGCCGCGTCGCTCCGATAAAACTGACCCGCTCGATTCCTTCAGGTGTTTTTCTAGCGAGCGTTAGCGTGCGGTAGGGCTGCGTGCCAGTAGGCGGACGGGACGCGACGGACGCGTCCGAAGTGACATCGCGACCGCTTGTAAACGATTTCGGTTTGGAAGTAAAACTCGAGTCAACGACCTCCGTGCTGTGCTGAGCGTCATCCCCAGCCTTGCGGGCGGCCCCGCTGGATTTGCAGCCGAGGACACAAAGGGGAGCGAGAAGGAAGCAAAAGCGAACCGACACAAACGCCGCTGCCGCAACGTGGGGTGTGCTGAGATCTGACGGTGTCTCGCAGGATCGCGCGAACAGAATTTAAGTGACAGCGTCGGTTGTGGACAGAAGCATACCACGGCTGTGCCATCCCTGCAGACGGCTGGATGTCTTTCAGGAATGTGTCAAAGCTCGGAAAGCAACGCGGCTCGCTCTCATTGTGTACAGGAGATTATTTGATAATCGTTTAAGTTATGTAAAAGAGTCTATGATAGGTCCTGTAAAAATAAAGCTACGCAGTAGATCTAAGAGCCGTGCTTCTTAGTGCTGTCGAAATGCAGCGTTGCAGTGTTTTTTCACCGCGTCTCCGTCCTCTGTAAGGGTTTTCTTGGCAGCAGTTAAGACAGGCGGTGCTTATTGTCTTTCCTAAATCTTTTGAAACGCTGTATTTTATCCACAGCGCCCCGTGCTTGTTTTGCCTTCATTTGTACCGGCTGTTGCTTTAACTTGCTTGAAAGAAGGGAATGCTAATATGCTAGAAAGCCCGGGGTTGGAAATGGTTACAGTTATGAAAACAGATCAGAATGCTCTGAGGTCTCCCATTGAGATGCGGGTCTTAAAAGGCAGTCCTGAAGCCTGGCTCCCCGCCAGCCCCAAGCCCTGTTTGTTTTTGAAACCGGATTCACATACGGATAAGCCTGAGGTTTCCCCTCGGCACTGCTGAGTCCTCATGTTGCCTTCTCACTTTTAAAAGTTAGGTGAAAAGTAAAGCCTTTTTTCTTCCCGTTCATCCAGCTGGATTTAAGCCTTAGGAGACTTAGGGTCAGGATCCGGAAATAAACCGTGAGATGATTTGTTTCTGAAATTGCCTTAATCTTACTTTTAAACAGCAAGAAGTATAAGGTAGATGTAACTTAAACCACCTCTTTCCACCTTAAAAGTTGCCCAAGGTGTTGTGCAACTCTATGGAGATAAACCACGATGGATGAACGCATTGCTCCTGTATCCAATTGCTGGGCTGAGCTGCACTCTGTTAAAGAAATATGCTTCTCAAGTTAATTTAAGCTTCACAGAGTGTGTGTGCAGAGCAGTGGGCTGCCAGTCCAACCAAGGTGGTTACAAATCAAACTAATCCTGCGTGGCCACTGCTTTGGGTGCTGGGCAGCATCCTGCCTTGCGAGCTGCTGCCCTCGCTTTGGCACAGCTGCCTTGGGAGGTTGTGTGAGTCTGCAAGGAGTCCAAGCACAGCTTATGGATTGCAGCGCTTTGGCCATGCAAGGGCAGCTGTGTGTGGGGGGGGTTTGTTGGAGAGGTTTTGTTGTCGTCGTTCAGTCACTGCTTCAAGCATGTGAATTTGTAGCATGGGTGGGCGCTGCTGGGAGCGAGTGAGCTTGATGGTGTTGCACTAACAGACCTCAGTGCCCAGCTCTATCACCTGAGCTGGGCGATGTGTATTTATCAGGGTTCTCATCCTGAAGACCTTGTGACCATCCTTGTCTGTCAGCTGCCTTGCAGATTTCAGTGGAGTATTGCTCGAAAAATATCTAATGGATATCTTCAGGAGCAACCTTGGGGATCTGCCACGTGGAGGCTGCAAACCTGAATGGTTCAGTTCCCCACAGGCCTCACTCACCCTTTTATTTTAAGTAGCAAACAGACGGAGCTGTAGGTGTCCCTGCTTGCTGCAGGGGAGTTGGGCTAGATGGCTTTTGGGCGTCTCTTCCAGCTCAAATGATTCTATGAAGGAGAGATTTGACCTGAAGGTGCTTCTCGCTTTCAGGTGCTCTGCTGATAGTCAGTGACCTGGGGTGCTCTGAAGGAGAGCATCATCTTTCTTGGGTCAGATCTTGTCTCAAAGCAGTGGGAGAAGGCTGTCAGTGGGGCTGAGCCAGCTTAGAATCACTCAAAAGGGTTCCTCTTTGTGGACTTGAAGTTGCAGCTTCAGGAATCGTAACAGTTCTTAAATGGGGACTTTCAGATTATTGGACCTTATACTGGGGAAAAAAAAGGTGTCAGTGTCCCTTGAAGCACTGCTGCATTTCTGCCAGAGGATGCACTGAGGAGTGCCTGGGATGGAGCTGGGCTGCTCCCAGCAGTTTGCCTGCAACTGAGGCCAAACAGAGGCTTTCTGCCAGCCCTGGGAAGCATTGCCCTCTGCTCTATGCACCACACATCCCAGCCCCTTGTTCACTTTTTAATGAGGAAGCTTACCTGTCTTTAATGGTGTTTTATTGATAAATGACAAAGGGTTCACAATGAGTAGCTACTGCTGCAGCTCAGTATTTTGTTACTTAAACAGCTTGTGTCTTGTTCAAAGCACCTTCAAGAAAACAGAAGGATTCTCTCATTGTTTTTGGATGGGCTCGCTAACTTTGAATGACCTGAGTTTAGGATTGCTCTAATACATTATGATCCTTGATGATAACAAGTCATAGAATCATTAGGTTGGAAAAAACCACTAAGATCAGCTAGTCCAACCATCAGCCCATCCCCACCATGCCCACTGACCACATCCCTCAGTGTCACATCTCCACATTTCTTGAACACCTCCAGGGACAGTGACTTCACCACCCCTCTGGGCAACCTGTGCCAATGCCTCACCATTCTGTCTGAGAAGAAATGTTACCTAACATCCAACTTGAACCTCCCCTGGCACAACTCAAGGCCACTTCCTCTTGTCCTATCACTGTTACCTGAGAGCCGAGGTCAACACCCAACTCACCACAACCTCCTTTCAGGGCATCGTAGAGAACTATCACTTCTGCCCTGAACCTCTTCTCCAGCCTGAACAGTCCCAGTTCCCTCAGCTGCTCCCCATAAGATTCGTGCTCCAGACCCCTCACAGCTTTGCTGCTCTTCTCTGGACATGCTCATCTTTGATGAGTTGATGTTGTTGTCAAACAAGGTTAGTAAAGAAGATAGTAAGTTTATTGTAAAGTCTGCTTGCTTTCTGTCTTTGTCAGTAAACTGCATTTGTCAGTGGTGCAAAAACTGAAGGTCGTTCTGCAGTAATTGGCAGCAAGAGAGAAGAAGTAGCTCTGTATTGATGTACAAACAACAGAAGTGGATACAGGAATTGTTAATGCCTACAATTCTGATTGTCTGAAGTAGGGGCTGAGAATGTCACTGCACCGGAGGGCAGGATTCCAACTTTGTACCAATGAGCTCTGGTGCTCCTGTTAGTGCATGTTTCATGTGCCAGGATGTCTCTTGTTGGCTGTTTAAGACTGCTTTAGTCTTAGCTAATTGTTATTCAGTCTGTGGGCTCAGCTGAACAAATTCTGGCACATGCTGCTGCGGCAGATGAAGAAGTGACTGTCCCCATTTGCTATGCTGCCTCTTGCCATAGGTGCCGTCCCTTAGCAGTGTGCACTGAGGGGAACTGCACCTCTATGGGCTCCTGCCTGTGGTCGTTGCCCACATCCATCTTCACACAGATGTTTGCAGTGAGCTGGAGGTCAGTCAGCTCAGCGCTGCCAGCCAAAACTCAGCCAAGCACATTGGTTTGTGCGCTGGGACTGAGTTACAGGATGACAAGAAGAGAATACTTAACAATTAGCTTTAGCTAGGGGATACTGCTTTTTTTTTTTTTTTTTTTTTCCTCACCTTTATAAAAGTGACAGGACCATTTATTAAGCCACAGATGTGCCCACACAGCAGCTAAATTAATCTTTGATTTGATGTTGCCAAGACACTCTTCAAATGTAAAGAATCCTTTCTGAAGCAGTCTGGACCAAGGATGGCAGCACAGAAGCCAGTGGCCCAGTTTATGTTGTCTTGCACATTTCCTTAAGTGTGACCTTAATGTGCTGTTACAAGGTAAAGAATGAGTTTGTATGAACTGATCCTCTTGATCCCTGCAATATTGATATTTAGTGGACATGGCCCTTTCTGCAAGCAGCCATCCAGACCTGATGGTGAAGAACTTGAGCCTGCGCTGGATGTGTTCTGGTCTCTAATGTAGCTGAGATAATGCTTAGGTTGGCCTTGAGTCCTGGAACCTCCCTTGGTATGGCATCCATTGGAACAACTCCTTCCCCTCCCATGTCTCTTATATGTGTTCAACTCATAAGTGATCTGGATGTTCTTTTCTTCAAACAGTTAAATCATAGAATATCTCATGGATCATTGAGTCCAACTCTTAGCTCCACACAAGACCATTCCAATCCCAAACCCAATGTCTGAGAGCACTGTCCCAACGCTCCCTGAGCTCCAGCAGCTCAGGGCTGTGCCCATTGCCCTTGGCAGGCTGTTCCATGCCCACTGCCCTCTGGTGCAGACCCTTTCCCTCACCCCCAGCTGCCTCTCCCCTGTCACAGCTCCATGCTGTTCCCTCTGGTTATACAAACAGCCTGGATGACTGTGAGTTGAGCAGGGCAAATCGTGTTTAAATATTACCAGTCAGTGTTGGAAGAGTCTGGTCAAATCTCCTCCCTTCTTTCAGATCCAGTTCCCCGTCATTGGTTCATCAGCTAAATTCGTTAGCTCTGGAGTAAACATCTCTTTTGTTCTCAATATATAAAAAGCAAAGATAAGCAAAATTTGGTGTCAATTATGAATAAAAGTGAAATTCCATCCGCCTGCCACCATTTCTCATCAGCAGGTAACTAACATGGAATCTTTTTTAGCATAGTAACGCTTCAGAGTACAACTAGGCTTTAAGGATTAGCCATAATTGCTTCTGTGCACTCAAATAATTGAATATAAATCAATTACCACCATTTTAGGTATTTTAACAGCCAAGCCTGCTCTACAAAGAAAAACCTTTCTTTCCTGTCTAATAGCCAGACCTTCAGCTTCTTTGTTTATCCTCCTATCTGGGACAAGTGATTCAAAGTCAGTCATTAATTAGTGATTTTATCAAGATTTTCCTCTCAGGACTTAAAGGTCAGCACACCCTTGAAGTGCTAGCAAAGCAAATGATTTACACATGAAGTCAAGGCTTGTGAGGAAGAAGCCTCATAAAATGACTTTAAGAACAGAGGTTTAATTTGGGGCGACAGCTTAGGAACATGCCAAGCACCAGCGTGATGGCTAGGTAGCTTGAATTTCATCTTAAAAGACTTCAATCCACATTTCTTTAAAGGTTAGATTAGCCCCACGGACATAGAGCCAGCTGACAAACACCAGGCACAAGGTTAAAGTAAAAGGAGCACCAAAGGAGCATGACTCTGACCTTGATGTAATTTATTTGTGCTGCATTGTTCAGGGACCCTTTGCTTGGTTGAGTGGTGGGCTGGCTCCTGGGTGCTGGGGAGCAGCTGCTGCTGGCTGCAAGCTGCGTGCTGGCTTGGCTGATGGATGGCCACTGTACTGGAAGCAAGAGTATGTCATCTTATGGGGCAAACTACTTGACTAATCCAGGCCAGTGGATGCAATGTTGTTAAGCAGGAGTGAGAGAACAAAGAGAACTAAAGGGTTTTTCCTGGCAGTGGTCCTTTGGATAGCAATCAATTGCTAGGCTTAGCATCACGTTAGGATGCTGCAGCAATCCTTGAAATAGTTATCAACATTGCCACATTATTTTGTGCCATTTTTATCACTGGTTTCAAGTCAGAGCATTATTTTTCAAAGAAAGAGAAAAGGAAGAACTGAGGGATCGAGGATTTGTTCTGTTGCTGTTAGAAAAAAGGGGAACAGAGAAATCCAAAGCGATCTGCTACAAATATCCTTGCATTAGATTAGAGCACAGAACACAAACAGCCAGTAGCTTCAAGTCCCATGGTATTCAGCTTGTGTTTTTCTCTGACTGATCGGATCTGCTGTACTGGTTAATGCATCCCATGGAGCAGCCACGCAGCAAGTTCAGATTTTGAAGGAGAGTCACTCTACAGGAGTTTTTTCTTATCCAGGAAGAAGTGCTCAATGCCACTGCTTAAATTTGAGACAGAATGTGATGTACTGCTACCAGTCCATCTCAATGAGAAAAACACTGCTGTTAGAAGTCCTCTACAGCCCTCAAGTGGCTCCCTGTGAGCCCTGCACACCCAATGATCCACTGCAAACGGTCAAACCAGAGCTATTCACTTTTCTCTTTTGCAGTACTCAGTTGGCCCCATTTTCCACCTGTTACCGTGCCACCATATATTAAAACTGGTTTGTAGCAAACATACACAAATACTGCAGCTTCTGTGGTATCTGCTTCATAAAAGAGACCGTGTCATACAGAGATGCAAAGATGAGAGGGGACTCTATAGCAACACCCCCCTGTTTCTAAGAAGATGCTTAATGACTGAGCCAGGTGCGCCATGGTGCACAGTGGATGGATAACAGAGGACAGGCACAGGGAAGGTTCAGAGCTACTGTCAGGAAAGCTTTTCTGCCCTTAGGACAGACCAGCACTGTGACTGGGTGCCTTCAGAGAGTATGGGGTCCCTGTCCTTGGAGGTTTTGAAGAGCTGATGGACACAACCCTGAGCTCTGCCCTGGTGTAACCCGCTCTGGTCTCAGAACTGATGTTGCTCTGAGCCCTGCTCTTCTCAGACCAGAAGAGGTGGCTCAGTGCAGCTGTAGAGAACCACAAAGCATCCGTGGCTGCCTGCTTTGAGCTTCTGCAGCATTTTAGACCTGCCTGTGCACTGGCTGGAGGGGCAAGAAAGCAATGGCAGCTGATGGGACACATGTCAGGACCTGTGATGGTGCGTCCTCCCCCACCTTATGCCCCCAACTCCCCCTGTGGCCTGGCCTTGCACACAGGGCCATGCACTGAGACACAGCAACAGTACTGATAACGCTCTCACAAAGACAGATCAGCAGCCACAAATCTGCCTCATACTACGGGGCTGAAAGAACTCAGCAGACACCTGTTTCAACAGCTGGGAGCCAACTGAGCATGCACCTAAAAACCAAGCATGACTATGAGTCA
Source organism: Meleagris gallopavo (assembly GCF_905368555.1). Taxonomy (NCBI): domain Eukaryota; kingdom Metazoa; phylum Chordata; class Aves; order Galliformes; family Phasianidae; genus Meleagris; species Meleagris gallopavo. Next base: position 186,633,253 of record NC_139404.1, on the reverse strand, counting down.
GTTACCTTACCTCATAAATAATGAGCAGCCCAGGAAGCTCCTGAGCTGGCTGAGTTGCATGATAGCATTTCCCCATGAGCAGGGATGCCTCTTGAGGTTGCACCTGTGCAGAGATGCTTAAACCTTAATGCCATGATGCCTTGCTGATACAGATCCTCAATAAGTGACTAATTCACTGAGATCACATCTTAGACTGATTGTAAACATTGTCATCTTAGATTGATTGTGCACAGGCATAAACCTGCTGTCACAGCAGGTCCAGAATTACAGAATTACAGAATCACAGAATCGTAGGGTTGGAAGGGACCTCCAGAGATCATTAAGTCCAGAGGGCTGGAGAACCTTTCCTATGAGAAAAGATTGAGGGAACTGGGCTTCTTCAGCCTGGAGAAGGGAAGACCAGGTTGGATGGGCCCTGGCCAACCTGATCTGGTGGGTGGCAACCAGCCCACAGAACGGGGATGGAGCTTTAAGGTTCCTTCCAACCCAAACCATTCCTATGGTTCTTTGATTCTCTGACAGGATGGGGCCTGGCAGGGAAACAGGGAAACAGTGCCTTCTGCCAGCAGGAGACAAAATTGGGTCTGCCTATACTGGCAGTTATGGACTTCTGCTGGACAGAGAAGGGTTTTCTTTTCCATGATCACCCCTCTTCTCGTGGCTCTGGCAGTCAGGCATGTCGCCTCTGGGGACAGGTCTCTGGCCCCTGGGCTCAGACACTTGCTAAGAATTTGGGCAGCTGTAGTGTCCAAATGAGGTGGGATGGCAGGAGGCTCCTTGAGGGGATGGCTTAGGCCTGGAGTTTGGACGGAATCCTTACTGTTCCCTGGGCACCTGAGCCAGCAGATTGCTTCGGGCAGTGATGGAAGATGCTTCAGAGACATCATTTTTTCAAATTAGGCAGGGATTTCCAGGTGAAAGGTGCTCACTGAGCAGCTTCTGCTGCTTCGAAAGATGGGTTAATGCTAAAGCCAGCAAGCTCTACCAGTGGGAAGTTTTCTGCATGGGCAGCCCAACCACTTGTTGCCTTTGCTGACAAGAGAATCCCGTCCTGGCCATGCTCTCACCCAGGGCTGCCTTCTTGCAGAGGCCAAGGACCATGGATTCAGCCACATCTGGCAGAAAAATGCCTCCTCACGGTGTATTTCTGGCTGTGTCATCTTTCCCAAGGACACAGGTTTGGTATACTGCAGCCCCTGGCTGCCTGGCAGGCACTTGGAGGAGCCAGATGGGAAGGGTCCCTCAGACTCTGGGTACACTATGGAGAAGATGGGAGCAGCAGGGGTAGAGGAAGACACTGAGAGAACAAGGAACACAAGAGTTGGCTCCTGGCTGTGCCTGTACACACAGCTGTTGCTGTAACTAGAGAATTGCCTTATCAACCTGCAACTTTTCTCACTGTTACCCATCTGATTCTCTCACCCACTCCACTGCAAGGGAACAGGTGAGCAGCCGTGTGGGTCATTTGCTGGGGTTGACTGACCACAGATGGTGACATCGTTCCTGGCTGACCAAAGTTCTGGAAGATACAGCAGTGCTCTATGAGATTCTTCTTTTTGATAAGAAGTCATTGAGCATCTCTTGTTGAGGAAATGAGCCACATGATTACTTTCTGCCTCTGACCTTCCCTGGAAAATTCTGCTTCCTCTTGTACCTGCCTCTGTACAGACTAAATGTAGTGTTTTCAAATCTGGAGAGGGAACACCGATATTCATGGTGTCTGTGGGGCTTTAAATGATGGCAAAAGCTGCAGTGCAGACTGGAATGGACTGGAAGCATAGCCTCTCTCTCTCATCAGGGTACTGACTTCTCAGTGTGGACTCTATTTTGCCTCCTCTTGATATGCTCCCACAAAGAAAAAGCAGTGCCAAATAATAATAATAATAAAAAAAAGTACTTTGATTCAATTATTTTTATAATTCCTCAAGCCTAATATTCATTTTATATCAGCAGTGATATGGACCATGGGAACCGATGGAAAAAATGAGGAAACAGTTCTCACAACAACTTATACATCTTGTGTCTGCATGGCTGCAGCAGGCCACGTGTAATCATCCATAACGAAGGAATCGTAATCAGGACTATAAACAAGCTGTTTCACAAAGGCTTCTTTGTCTGCTGGCTCAGGGTACCAAGAAGCAAGACCATGCTTGTAGGCCCAGTTAACAATCTGCAAAAAGACAAGCAGCGTGAGCTGATGAAATAACACTGACACATTATGAAGTTGAAACCAACTACTGTTCAGCCCTGGTTGCATCATCCAATTTCATTTTTTTCCCCCTTCAAAATCATATCCCGTTTTGCTTATTATTCTTCTGACTCCCAAGCTGGCTGCACTTCATCCCTTGGGAATGCAAGCTGCTTGCAGCTCCTGTGTTGTGCAATTGAGGAAGGTGAGCAGCCCTTCAGCCACCTCCACTTGTACTCTTAAGCTCCCAAGTTACAATATGCATCTCTCAGTAACTCCTAGCAGGCCAATGTGATTCTCAGTGGGTGTCCCCTGAATGAGAGTTATAAATTTGATGTACACAGAGCATAAATTCCATCATTAGATAACAAGCCTAGATCTGAAAGAATATTTAGGTGCTTAAGTCTCCATCAAATTCAAAAGGAGTTGCCAGAATCTTCTGGCAACTTGATACATGTTTGATGTCAATCCTAAACCTGATTTTTCAAGTGCTGAGAAGTCTCACAGCTCCAAGCAAAAAAGGAGATATTTGAGAACTGTGAGGCATTCAGAATCAAGAACAGATCAAAGCAGTAATTCTGTCTGGAAGAACTCCTGAGAAACATTGATTTAGGCTACAGAATGAGATGGATTAAAGAATACACAAAACAGTAACAATGCCAGGGCTGGTCCTGCCCTCCTTATCACAGTGAAAATAAATGAGCACTTACTTTGACAGCGATTTTGAAAGATACCTCTCTGATGCTGTTCAAGGGGGGATAGAGTCTTCCCTCTGCAAGATTCTGCTCTGTCACCTCAGCAGCAATAGACTAGAAACAAGAGGAAGGCAGTTTATATAGATGGTCTCAAGCATGTGCCACTTTTGCTAGGAATATACAATACATGGTTGAAACCTAAGCAGCAACGTAACCTGCAAAACTATTCAAAATATGTGTGTTTATGCACTTCAGTATAGACTTAAAACTGGAGCCCAGGATGATAGAAATGCTGTGCCTGGACAGGTAATAAACAGAATCACAGACTGATTGAGATTGGAAGAGGGGTCTGTGGAGGCCATCTGCTCCAACCCCTGCTCCAGCAGGGATACCCAGGGCAGAGTGCTCAGGACTGTGTCCCAGTGGCTTTTGGAGATCTTCAAGGAGGAGTCTCCCTGGGTAAAGCTCCTAGAAAGGGGAGCAGCTGTGGTGATGGAATGTAAATAATGTAATGAGGGGAACCTTACTGCCACTCCTGTAGACGCATGATGCAAAGAAGCATGAACTTTTTTTGAGACTAGGAATAACAATGACTTTTTTTCTGATGCTGTGCAATTTCCCCAAGCCAATTTCTCGAATTGCCCCTTATAGCTTTTTTAAAAAGTGGTCATTAGCCCATTGGAAACCTGTGCTGTGATGAGGAAGATGTCATCAGAGATGTGCCGGACTCCACAGGCTATGACTCCCAGCGCCACTCCTGGGAAGACGTAGGCGTTGTTTCCTTGGCCAGGGAAGAAGGTCTGACCATTGGGCAGGGTAACCTTTGAGAATGGACTCCCACTGGCAAATATACCCCGGCCCTGAGCAAAGAGAGAGAAAGAGGCATGAAAATTCAGAAGAGCCATTTTATATTTCTGCTGCTCTCCACGGTGTATACTCAAGAAACTCCAGCAATCAGGTAGACAAATCTCTGGGAAAGCCATCCCCTGCCGTTGATACTTAGGAAGGTCTGGTCCCCAGAGCCACACATGAAGTCATGAACAAGGCCACTGAGCACTGAGCAGGTGTTTGCACTGCCCAACTGCAAGTGCTCTGCAGTTGCTGAGAAGGCGTCTTTCTTCCTATTGCTATCAACCATCTATGGAGCAGAAGGGCTTATGTATGGAGTGAAGATCTGGGGGCTGTGTAACTACCCCAGCCAGCAGCACTGAGACAAAGAAGCAGCAGGTAGCAGTGGGGCATAGGGGAGAATGAGACAAGGCCTTCTCTCTCACCCCAAATCAATTCTTGTGACAGTTCTTCAGTGCTACTGAGCATGAGTTGGCTGACAGAGCTGTTACACAAACAGATAAGGTGGCAAAGTGCAGGGGACAGCAGTCTGAGAGACGAGGGCATCTTGTCATTGTGAGCTTTATAAGCTCACAATGGATAGGCTCACAATGTAATTCAGGCTGGTAGGGACACTAAGGATATCTATAGTCCAAACTCATGGCAGGGTCAGCTGTGAGGTTGGAATAGTTCTCAGGGCTTTATCCAGTCTGGACTTGAAAATCTGCAAGGACACAGACTACATGAGCTCTCTGCCCCCTGCTCCTCCTCCTCACAGTGTGGACAGTTTTTCTTTATGACCAGCTTGAACCTCTCTTTGTTCCCCTTATACCTATTACCACTTGTCCTCCCACCATGCCCCCTACGGTCTCCTTGTTACAGCCATATCAGCAGCATGCCTGGAGCACCCATCCTCCCTGTGCTGAGACCTGGTACCTCAGTGAGGCGATAGCACTGCTCTGCTGTGCACTCTGCTTTACTCGTGGGGTTGCTCAGGGCAAACACGATGGGCCTCTCGTTGAAAGCTGCCATGTCCTTCAAAATCTTCTCAGTGAAAGCTCCTGCAATGGCTGCGACACCTAAAACAACAGCAGCAGAGTGAGCTGGTGCTTTCTGACATCAGAGCATTGGACTGATCCCTCTTGAATGCCTCTTATCACTTAATGAACCATGGGAGAGAGCCGGGATCCATTTCTAGAGATGCAGGTGCAAATGTTGCTTTGTTATGCTCTGAAGAAATTAGAAACCTGCCTCAAACTGAAGCCCCTTTGCTCCTCCAGGTAGGGAGGTGGTGTCAGTGCTTGGGCTCAGTGCTTTGCCTCACAAAGTCCTGCCTGAGCTGCCTGTTGTCCTCATCCTGCCCTGCTTGTCTGGGCCCCAAATTCTGATGCAGTGGCACCTCCATTTGCAGCCCATCTGGGAGGGCTTTAACAGAGAGGAAGACTCCATCCCACGGCTGAAGGGAATGATGTGGAGAATTCAACTATGGGCAAAAGAAACCCAATAAACTCATTGCATTTTGACTCTGAGAACAAAAGGAGGCCCTGGAAGAAAGATAGGAACTCTCCTAAAAATTGAATTGACATGAAAAGGTCATGTTAAGGGAACTCCACCTATAATTGCTGTCGGCTTCACTTTCTGCACAACCTCTTCTAGTGTGTTCACACTGGGATGGTCCTGGGCAAACATTTCTTTCTCATGGTTCAGGTGGCTCCTGCCCTGTGAGGGAAAAGAAGGAATCGAACTTTAGGGTACTGGCAATAGGTAGAAAGATATTGGAGTAACTCACCAGTTCATTTCACCTTCCTGCCCTTCTTCAAACAGGGATGGGGGCAGGTGCCCCAAGGACACAGGTTAGTGGGCATGGTGGTGATGGGTTGATGGTTGGACAAGATGATCTTAGTGGTCTTTTCCAACCTTAATGACTCTATGAGGAGCTAGGGAGGGCAGAGCAGGGCTGGTCCAGGCTGGATCACCAAGCTGTTGTGATGTCCCATATAAGTGACATGCACAAGTTCCAGCGTTACTTGAGATTGATGCCACTGAGACATCATCCTACAACTTCAGGGGTCCATAGCAAAGTGCTGCCTTTGGGACAGCCAGTGCTGCTCATGCTGTTACCATGTTACCATGTTACTCATGTTACCATGAGATCCAGCTCTCTGAGCAGGAACAGCTCTGCTGACACCAGTGAAACAACAGCCTCTGTGCCAGAGCTGAGCAGGGTTCAAGGTGTCTGCCTGCTCTCGCCTCTCTTTAGCTTGCAGGAGGTGCTGAGGAAGTGGAGATAGCTTTGGAGATGAATTTACCTTGACTATCAGTCCCTTGGAGTCCACCATCCATATTTTTTTGATGGCATCTGCTCGTGAAATTCCTTCCTTTTCCATGGCCATGAGGATGAGGTGAGCTATGCCCATTGCAGCCTGGAATACAGTAAATAATCATTTCATTGGGGTATCAGCATCTTATGGGGGAAGATTTTAAACAAAAGATGTATTGGGTCACCCCCCAGCACCGCTTAGAGCAGGAAGAATTTCTGCTCTGTGTACAATGGCACATATTGCCCATGGGCCTGCAAGTGAGAAGCTGTTGAGACCTGAACCAAGTGCACAGTCCAAGCTTTAGGTTTTTCTTCCTCCTCTCACTTTGTGCAAAGCACCAGACAGACACTCTGACTTATGCCCTGGAGGCAATGCAACTGACTGCATAAATTGAGGTCATGTTCTTAAAGTTCTTTAAGTCTAATTCCTTTTGACTATGTCATTCAAGAGGGTCTGGTTTACCTTAAATACAAACCCTGAGGGCTCAAGCCAGCCTCACGTTGCCTCATAAGGGATGTCCTATTGACACATGGGCAGCCTTGGAGCATCCATGCCACTTGAATGCTGACAACTTCTGTGCAGCAGCAAAGTCCACCTGTGGGCCCACTCCTGACCAGTGACAAAGATCCTGCTTCTGTGCTTTGTCTTTGGGAAGCCAAACCTTGTAGGGTGTTTCCTGGTTGACTTTATTTCTCACTTAATATTAATTTAGATGGTATTTAGGAACAAACTCAAGAACATTCTTACCTCTCCAGCTCCCTGGAAGACAAACTTATGGTCAGAGAGCTTGTTCTTTGTGATCCTTAAAGCTGCAAAGAGGCCAGCGACTGCAACAGAAGCAGTGCCTGAAAAGAGAAAACACTGTGTGAGTGTCATCTTAGCAAAGGGATTCCCCATCCTACTGATAGAATCACAGAATGGTTTGAGTTGGGAGGGACCTCAAGGATCATCAAGCTCCAACATCAAGCAGGCAGGGCCACCAACCTCCACATTTAATACTAGTCCAGACTGCCCAGGGCCCCATCCAACCTGGCCCTGAACACCTCCAGGATGATACTGATAGCTGTTATAAACCTTGTGGAAGGAACCGTGCTCTTAAATCTTTGGGTGTTTGGCATTATTTTCTATCTGAGATTCAGCGTCTCTTTGACTCTGAGAAACCAGTATTCTCCTGCCTTGCAGATGTCTTCTGAGAATTAGTATTTCCAAGTAGTAGTGTTCACGTGTAGTGTTAATCTAATGTCCTATCCCGGGTGAAGCACAAGAAGAATTCAAGTAAGGCCCAGGCTAGTGAGACCTCAGGCACTGCTGGTGCCTTTTAGGCTAAGAAACCTGCTTTCACCAGTCTTCCAGTGTCTCCTATGATCCTGGCCATTTAATCAGGTTTTTAATCAGCCAGCAGCCTGGGAGCAAAAGGAGAGCAGCTCAGGAGCAAAGCATGACCGTGAGCAGTGACACCAGCAGATGGTGCTGCTGCATCTGTTGAGATTCGAGAAAATGAGCTCTACCTGCTCCTTTTCTTTAGTGCCACAGCCACAGCTGAAGCAGAAATTTACTGGTATGTCACGGCGGTGGGGAATGATATTCTCTCTCATTATTTCCACGTAAACACAAAACCTAGTGGGAGCACAGTTATTCTGGAGGAGAAGTAATTTCTATTGACATGAGTAATTTTGCATTAAGCTGCACAGAAAATCTAGAAGTTTTTGTCGATACCGTCATCTCACCACAGTTTTGCTTTTAAAGCTCAGATGAGTTCAGTTCTCCAAAAAGGAGTCATAGCTGCTACCTAACAGTGACTCTGCTTTAGCAGAGGTGGCAATGGCCACATCCTTGTAGCAAACGATGGCACCATGGTGTCACACAAGGCACCCAGGTGCAGAATGGCAGCAGCGTTCTCTCTTATTTGTGAGGGCATTGCAAGCATCCATGCCTCAGACATGGACTAATGGACAATGGACTAATCTGGTGGTTTAATGTTACAGTCTGTGGTTTCTTAAACCTCTTTCACTGAAACTTGCTTCAGCACTAAGGATGAGGTCCTTTTGTTAGCTCAGAAAACAATTTATTTCCAGGCTTAGACCAGCTGGGTCCAGTTAAAAAAAAAGGAGATGATGGGGAGGGAACCAGTCACAGAGTGCTCTGCTGCTTCAGTATTAACGATTAACAACTCAGACAACTGAAGGATGTACATGAGGAATTTCCTCTTGCTTTCCCTGCCTCATTAAGCCATGTGTACAGTGACATATTCACCTGGTAAAACGCCATGCCATCTAAGTAGAAAGATTGCAGGAGAAAACAGTGAGCAGCCAAGGAATTGATAGGAACAATAGATAATGGCATAGTTCTTAGATTTTGCTTTTTTTCTGGGTGTCCGTGCTCATTCTCCAGATTTTGGAGGTCTGCCACCAGCAGAAATGCTCAGCTTCTACCGTGCCACTGCTAGAGGTGGGACTCCCTGAAGAAACAGGGCTGGACCCATGCTAAAGTCTCAGAATCGTTTGGATTGGAAGGGACCCTTAAAGATCATATAGTGCAACCCCCTGCAAAGAACAGGGACACCTACAGCTCCATCAGGTGCTCAGAGCCCCATCCAGCCTGACCTTGGTGTCTCCAAGGACGGGGCATCCACCACCTCTCAAGGCAACCTGTGCCAGTGCTTCACTAAGTGCATCCCAGCAGTGTCTGTGCCCCCACTGTTTTCAGAGACAAGATCACCCACTCTGGCAGACTGAACAGCAAAGAAGAGGGGAGAGTTCAGGGCCCCACATTCTCAGCAATACCAAGCTTGAGATATCTATGAGGATGTGAACACACTCATGCATGCTCATACACTATATCCCAGTCTCACTTTGAGAAATCCCCTAATCACTGTGTGGGTGATCAGAGGAAAAGGTCCAAGAGTGGAACAATCAGAATGCAGCAATGTGTCAGGTCAAAGCGTGAGCAGCAACAGATGCCTTTAAAAGAAAGCATTTAAAAGAAAGAAGCATAACTGGAGAAATATTTTGTTTCTCTTGGTTCTGACAAAGGGAAAATTGCTTTCTATTCTGTGATTGCTGAGAAGGGACAAATGGTGTTGGCAAAACCATTTAAAACAGCAGGAAAATGTTGGTGGGACTTCCAGGAAAGGTAGTCTGTGTCAAAGAATCATCAAATGGCTTGGGTTGGAAGGGACCTTTAAGATCATGTAGTTCCAACCCCCTGCTATAGGCAGGGACACCTCCCTCTATACCAGGATGCTCACAGCCCCATCCAGCCTGGCCTTGAGTGCTTCCAGGGAGGAGGCATTCTCTACCTCACTGGGCAACCTGTTCCAGTGTCTCACCACCCTCACAGTAAAGTGTCCTTTTAAAGGTGCTACATGCAGGGATTTGAGAAGCAAGGTGTACAGTGGACACTGTTTCAGCAGTGTGCTTTGCAGAGCAGAGCCTGGTGGGACAGGGTGTGCCTTTGCTTGTCCCTTGTGCATACACTGCAGAGAGACCAACAGCAGGGCTCTCCTCAGCTCTGCTCTTCCTAATCCTCCCTCTCTCTCCCCGCATCATGCTTCCAGTCCATCCACATCTTCTGAACTGCATCTCAGCCCCATTACTCAAGTAACAAAGTTACAGTACCTTGGCCTCAGCTCAATAGTTGTCTTTGATAATTACAATTTCTGAGTATGTAACAATAGAAGCATCTCTATGCAGGCGAGTGCACAGCTGGTTTGCATAAGGGGTTGGCTAATCATAGAATCATTGAATCATTAAGGTTGGAAAAGACCTCTAAGATCATGTAGTCCAACCATCAGCCCATCCCCACCGTGCCCACCAACAGTGTCCCTCAGTGCCACATCTCCACATGTCTTAAAACATCTCCAGGAACTCCACCACCTCCCTGGGCAGCCTGTGCCAGTGCCTTACCACTCTTTCTGAGAAGAAATGTTTCCTAATATCCAAACAATCACAATGCTTCAATTCCAAAAAGACCACAAAGCGAGACGTGGAAAAAACCCCCCCGTCACTACAAGTTGTGGCAAGAGAAAACCAAGTACCCTTCAACACATCAGTCAATCTGTTTTTCAAAGAGATTGAATGCTGCTATTGCAGAAAACTGCTTCCTCAAGTAATTAGCAAGAGCCAGCTTGGCTGGTCTGTATGTGATGTGAGATAGAGAAGGGCACACAGAGGAAAATGCTCACAAAGCATCCAGTCTGTGTGAGGCTCAGTGGGTGATCTGCACTATATCACAGGCCAGCGAGCAGCCCTCGGGAATCTCTCTGGGGACTCCAGACAAACAGGGCCAGCAAAGGAAAGAGCATCTGAAACTGTGGTGCGTTCAGGAAAATGGCTTTCACAGTAGGAATTTATCTCTGACACTCAGGCATGCTGAAAATATTGTAAACATTAGAGAACCACTCTCCTGAGGCTGATTTTCTGCTTGTTCTAGTGTAAGGCAGAACTAGCCCCATAGATGTCAGTGGAGCTGCACTGGAGCAAATCGGAGGGAAAGGATTTGCTCCGCAGCTTAGCAGAGATGGAAAAGGCAGAAGCACCTGGTGATGTTATCCTGCCTCCAGAGCAGGGGCAGCATACAGAAGTGGCACAGGTGCAATGAGAAAAGCGCTGCCAAGTGCTGATGCCAAGGCATCATGTGCTTGGCCTCTGGGCTGAACCCAGGCATTCTAACAGGAGAAGTGATCATAGAATCATAGAATCATTAAGGTTGGAAAAGACCACTAAGGTAATGTAATAGATTCTATGTAGTCAACTATTAACCCATCATCATAACACTAAAGCATATCCCTAAGTGATAGCAGCAAGCAGCCACACTGCTGCCCATTTCTCCTTCTGGCATCCGTCCGGATGGCATTGCAGTGATGGAAAGGATGGCCAAATTCAGCCCTGTCTTCCCATTTTTACCCTTGCCTGCTTGTGTTTCTGCCATTAAAACCATGCCAAGTGTTAGGGCCCAGGCAACAGCAAACACCCATTCAACAGCTCCAGTGAAGGGCAGCCAAGAAAATATATTTAAATTTATGGATGCAGAGGAAGCACAGAGCTTTTCCAAATCCTGGTTCACATGAACATTCAGCTTGTTTTTGGAAAGCAGAGCAGAGATTGTCCAGATGCACTCCAAATGCATAATAAAGTCAAATACAACAAAGCTGAAGCAAAAAGCTGTTGAAGCATTTGCAGCTCAATGCTTCACCCTCGTGTCTGCTGGCTATTGTTATCCTTCTCCCATAGGGTCTCTGTAAGACATTAAGAAAATAAATCTAGAAATGGCATGGAGCAAGTCATTGAGAACAGCAGTGAAATGCAAAGCATCAGTGCTCAGGGAAATAATTCACATCCTCCATGAACAGATCTAGGACACTGTCGACCCACATCTCTGGAGAGGGTAGTAAGGGTGAAAAGTCATAATCCTCAAAATAATGTAACATAAGGGCCAGATCTTTAGGGCCCTGCACTTCAAAGCCCAAGGCACTGAAGTCCATTCCTACCCAGGAGTTTGGACTGTTCTGATCTGGCTTGTTTTGCAGACAATGAGTGATTTGGGATGAGAGATAATGGCCTTAGGATGAGAGGTAACGGTCTTAAGTTGCGCCAGGAGAGATTCGAGTTGGATAGTAGGAAACATTTCTTCTGAGAAAGAATGGTGAGACACTGAAACAGGCAGTCCAGGGAGGTGGTGGAGTCACTGTCTGTGGAGGTGTTCATGACCTGTGGAGATGTGGCACTGAGGGATGTGGTTAGTGGGCATGGTGGTGATGAGCTGATGGTTGTACGAGATTATCTAACTGGTCTTTTCCAACCTTTGTGATTCTATGATTCTATGGTTTTGTTATTCAGACACAAGTCTTGGAGCTGGCTCTTGAATAGTTAATGTAGTAGCAGCAAGGGAAGATACAGGAGCCTCTTCTGCTGCAGAGCACAGCAGGCCCAAAAGGCCTTGGCAATGGTGAGCCCCCAGAGGACTGAGAACATCTTCATGTCTATCTTCAGAGTGGGTGAACCCCCATGGGGGGAGTGTGCTGCTCTGGAGCTGCCTGGCAGGACACAGCCTGCTTTGTTCTGCATCAAAACTTCATCCAATGCTCCCTTTCTATTGTGCTCCCCCCTCCATAGTTTCCTGTGATAATTACTGATGCATTTTCCATGCCAGCTGAAACAACAAAGTAAGATACTGCGACATTTTAATCTGCTGAAATTTGTCTTTGCCTTGCCAAAAACTAGCCCTGCTTCTCAAAACACAAGGAAATGTGCAAAATGGGCCCAAATCTTTGAAGTTGCTCAGATTTGCAGTGTTGGAGTCAGCCTGTTCTCAACCTCAGCTACGGTAGTGAGCAATGTTCCTCCAGGCTGAGGCACTGCTGCCTGAAGGGTCCTGGAAGGTTGATGCTATAGGTGCTTAGTGGGTTAAGAGATATTTGGAGTCATACATTCAAGACCAGGTTAGATGGGCAACCTGATCTAATGCCTGATCTGGTAGTTGGCAACCCTGCTTGCAGCAGAAGGGTTGAAAGTGGATGATCTTTGAGGTCCCTTCCAACCCAAGCCATTCTCTTATTCTGTGTTCCAAAAACAAAGGGGAACCATTGCTTCTACAAATGGGAAAAGATTGAGAAGTTCTCTGGGAAGAAGTCACTACTGTGCACAGCTTATAGATCCCTCTAGTTGTGGAGGGACATTAAGGTTGGAAAAGACCTCTAAAATCATCTGGTCCAACCATCAACCCATGCACACCATGCCCACCAACCATGTCCCTCAGTGCCACATCTCCATGGTTCTTGAACACCTCCAGGGACGGTGACTCCACCACCTGGGCAGCCTGTGCCAATGCCTCACCACTCTGAAAAGAAACTTTTTCTAAAATCTAACTTGAACTTTCCCAGACAGAGTTTATGCTTGCTTGCACTCAGTCAGCCCTGTCCAGAGGAGGGCCATCAACGTGACCATGTTTTATTAAGCTGGAAGAGAGTAAAAGAGGATCCTGGAAGGATGTAGAGAAGGTTGGCTCAGATTCTTCTAGAAATGCACAGCAAAAGGATGAGGAGCAATGAACACAAATTGCACCTAGGGAAACTGCAATTTAGGGGGAAAAAGCATAATGAAGATACATAAACTTTGGATTAGGTAGCTCAAAAATAATGGAATGGAATGGAATGGAATGGAATGGAATGGAATGGAATGGAATAGAATAGAATAGAATAGAATAGAATAGAATAGAATAGAATAGAATAGAATAGAATAGAATAGGAGTAGTTCAGGAATCTCAAATCTCCATCCATGGAGATACTGGAACTCATCAGGCTGAGTGAACCTGACCTAAAGCCAAAGTTGGATCTAACTTTGAGGGGTTGGATTGGATGATGTCTAGAAGTGCAATCTAAATTGAACTGTTAAATGGTTTTATTAACTTTTTGTATGAAGCAGGAAAGCAGAGGATGCCTCAGGGGTACACAGGGCTTGGCACTTCTGTTTTCAGTTGCCTACTTTCTGTTTAGAGCTGGGCACAATTTAGCGGAGCAAAGTTACAAAAGGAGCACAAAGAGCAGGATTCAAGGCAGTCTCATGTCCCTCCAATTTCACACATGCTGCACTGCCTGCCCTGGTACTTCACGGGGAGAAGGGACAATCAATTTTCTCCCACATAGCTGAAATTGAAGCTGTTGTCCCTTGCATGAACCCAGGCAAAGCTGGGAAAGGACTGATGTCATCACCCCACAGAGGAAGGAGTACCTCTTCCTTAATGGGGAGCCCTTGTGTGCAGGCACTGCAGGCCAGCTCCTGCTAGCTCTCAGGCTAATGGCTTTCAGAATGAGAGCAATCACCTCGTCCCTATTTGTGGTACCTGGCAGGTGTCCCAGTCAGCATCAGGCAGGCTTGGGTTGGGTTGAGCTGGGAAGGGTCTGAATCATTTTGACTCTGCTGGGTTACGATAGATTTGGCAATCCGGTCGTTTGTGTGACCCAAAATAAAAAAAATTAGGCTTTAATATTTTAAACTGCTTTCTGTTTGTGTAAGGCCCTGGGACAGCAAGAAGGAGGCCTAAGGGAGATGAAGTGGAGTAATTTATCTTCTCTTCCCACATCTTGCCTCTGTGGGTGGGTGTTGGCACACTATATATTCAGAGTCCCACAAACCAATGGATGAGGACTTCAATTAGTACAGCTCAGGCCTGATTTACTTTGCATTGCTTGTGCCTAAGAGATGTTTTTAAGTCAAAATATACAGTGCCAGCTCAGAAGCTGGGATTATTCAGGCTTCAGGAGGTCTGCTCCTGTCTGACTTGAGCAAAATAAATGCAAGGCTTTGCATAATTCTCATTAATCATTTAAAGCACAGTTTGCATTGAAGTCTCCCACTTTTTTTACTTTTTTTTTTTTTTTCAGTTGACAAGTCATGAAACACCAACATGTTAGAAAAGAGAGAGCCTGAAGGAAAAACAAAGAACAGGAGGGTGTAAGAGACAGAAGGGCACTGGCTGACTTTCTCTTATCAGCTAAGGATACAGAGGGGTATATTAGTGTGGGTGAAACAGACTCATCCCAAATTCAAGTCCATTAATGTCTGACATGACTCCAAGGCAGAGTTAACTGAGCAGATCCAAGTTGTATTACCTTCCTAAAGGTCCCCCAAAACTCATTCCTGACCATGCCTCAGTGTTCCCTTTTCTTTCTGACAGCTCAATAAAAAAGCCTCAAGCAGTGCCTTGCTTCCCCTGACTCCTCGTTTGTCAGCTCAAAGGATCAGAAAGATTTCTTTCCATACCTACTACTGTGAAACCAGTGCCAGCTAGATGCTTTATCTGAGAACACAAGGGGCTTTAGTAAGATGTAAAATCCTACTGTCCCCTCAAGAAACCTACATCCAGCCCCACAGATCTGCCTCATCACCTGGCTTCTTTTAAGTGATGAGTTCCCTTTCACCCACATAGAGAGCAACTAATGCAAAATAAGCTTTTGCACTGTCTGCTTCATATTCTGGGGCTCCTCTGTTCATCTCCTGGAAAGTTTGAGTTCCTGGCACTTCCATTCAAAACTTCCATTCAAAAATGTATGCCCTGTATTCTGTTTTTTCAGTGCTTCTCTGTCCACTGAAAGCCTTTCTGGGTAGCAAGAAAAACTAGCAAATCTGCTTGTACAGGAATATATGCCTCACCTTCTATGAAATGCTTAAACTCTGCTTCTAAACCCTCTTCATGAAAGTGTTTTTGAATGGGAACACACACCCCACCACACCATATTCCCACAATCCAAGTCTCACTCCCAGAAGAACTGGTTATTTCTAGTCACTTGGGAGATGCTGTCTCTGTTGGATGGGCAAACACAACTTCCAGTGGTTTAAAGCAAAGTGAGCACAGGCAGGAATGCCACCAATGAATCACCTGCATGTCTCTGCACACTTCAGCAATTCTGCTGACAGCTGAGCCTCCCCTGGCCTGGGAGAGATGCTGCTTCTAACCCCAGCTGTGATGGTGTCGTTGCTCTTTGGTGCTGATAGAGCAGTGTTAACCACTCTAGGGATGCTCTCAGATTACCCCGGCATTAGCATTAGCATCCACAGTCAGGAAAGAAACTGGTTTTACCTTATCATTTCTGCACGTAATGGGGAGGATAACAATAGAGGAACGTTGCCAGGATCAGCTAATGACCACCTGGAAACTGGAAGGCTTGTGTAACCGCTAGAATGTCAGTATTGTTTTAGATAGATTATAAGAAAATTAATGGGACTCTTGAAGTTATCTTAACAACCTGAAGCACATGATCCATTTTCCCCAGAGAACAACATAGCTGCAGAGAACAACTAAATTATCAAAAGCAATGGAGACTCATTTTTCAACTTAACCAGCTGTGGTTTTGTCTTTTTTTTTTTAATGCTTGTGTGTAAATGCTAAAACTTATCACACATCTGAGTAATGTGTAACAAACACTCCTGTGATCTTCATCACTTTCCTCATAAGAAGGTGAAGTTTGCACTTTTCTACTGTACTCACCCTGAATATCATCATTGAACGTACAGTATCTGTTGCGGTACTTGTTGAGGAGACGAAATGCGTTAGCATTGGCAAAGTCTTCAAACTGGATTAGGCAATTCATACCGTACCTGCAAGATAAGGGGTTATTAAAAATGCATGAAGATATTTCCACAACCTAGAATAATATATACACCTTTTACTGGGATAATGCCACTAGTAGAGACTCAAGCGCTGAGATGAAAGTGTAACAGTAGAAATGTACCATGGTAACATCAAACAGGATCACATCCTTTCCAACTTGCACACACTTAGAAATACAGAATCTCTAACTACTAGTTGTATTCATAATTTGCCTACTCAAGGGACACGAGGGGCTTCTTATTATATCCATATATATGTTTGTATATATGTGTACATGTTGTACACATTTTTGGACTATCGTTATAACAAATTTTCAGTGGTATCATAGAATCATAGAATCACTTGAGTTGGAAGAGACCATTAGAGGCCATCTGGTCCAACCCCCTGCAGTGAACAGGGATACCTACAGCTCCATCAGGTGCTCAGAGACCCGTCCAGCCTGACCTTGAGTGTCTCCAGGGATGGGGCATCATCACCTCTCTGTGCAACCTGTGCCAGTGCCTCACCACCCTCACTGTAAAAGACTTCTTCCAATCTATATCTCCCCTCTTTACGTTTGAAATCATTTTCCCTTGTCCTATCACAACAGACTCTGCTAAAGGGTTTGTCTCCTTTTTTCCTATATGGCTCTCCTTTATTATATTTTGGTATTTTTGAAAATACTTTTGGTATATTTAGCAATGATCTTCTCAAAGTATAGGAGATGCTTTTTTGCCATGCTGCAATAGAGCAAATTTCACTGCACAAACAGCCAAGTGCCCACTTAACCTGCAGATGACGAAAAGATGAGAAAACTTGCTTGTAAGATTACATGGAACTGAGCACATTGTTGTATGATTTCACAGTCACGTTTTTGTGCTTTGGAAACACATTTGCCTTCACTGCAAACCAGCATGCAATGAGAGCTAGTGATCCGTATAGACCAAAGGCAGGAAATTACTGCAAACCAGCCATAATTATCCAGTAATAGCAGAGCAAGTGTGTAATCTCTAAAAACTGGGAAATTGGGAAATACTCAGACTGCTCCTTACCTACATACTTCCAGCACTTGCGTGACACTACGTTGCATGAAAGCTTTGCTAATAAAATCCAACTGGGCCATAAATAATCAGTTCCTACAGAAGCACTGGATGATCAGAGGGAAGGAGCAACACACCTATTAGCAACCCTCAGGCTGCAGTCCTGCAGAAGAGCTTTCAATAGCTGCGCTCTACTGGGGCCCTGAGTCTCTCTGGGACTGACAGCAGTGCAGAGGCAGCATCACCTTACAAACGTCCTATTCAAACTCAACACCTCACTCTAGTTAATATCTACAAGGCAGATCATTTAGGTTAGATATTAGAAAGAAGTTTTTCACTCAGAGGTGGTAACACACTGGAACAGGTTACCTAAGGAGGTTGTGGATGCCCCATCCCTGGAAGCATTCAAGGCTCTAGGCAGCCTGGTCTGGTGGTTGGTGATCCTGCACATAGCAGGGGGTTGAAACTGGATGATCATTGTGGTCCTTTTCAACCCAGGCCATTCTATCATTCTATGATCATGCCAGAGCAGGTGCTTTCTTCCTAGTTAACGTGAAATACCGTGACCAAGGCTAACTTCAACTTATCTCTTGTGCAGTCTGGGGATCATCCTAGCACCTGGGTACCACCAGAGATGGGCTGCCATGCTCAGTATATGGTCTCCCCTCTTCTGAAAGAGATACAGCACAGAAGGGTTAAAAATTGCTTTTGAGATGGGTCTGTGATTATTGTGAGATCTTACTTTTGGAGATACATTTACTCCACACTCTGCAATGTCAGAGTGCAGTGAAACTTTTCTGGGCAGATGGACAAACACGACTAGTCATACTGGCCAGCAAGACAGCAACTTCTTGTCTTGCTGGAATGAGCAAGAGAGAGACCTGTGCAATGTCCCTGTTGTGGTTACACCCCTCCTCCCACCCTGGATACATAGATTTAAGCTTGGATTTTCCAGGGCACCAACAAGCTTTGTAAATCAACAGGATCTAGACACTAAGATGGGGAAATTCCAACTTGCCATATGTTAGGATGGAAAAATCCTAGGCTTTGTGCCATTTTGCAAAGGATCTGCTCAACAGCTCCAATTGGTTTTATGACTCTGAACAGCACAAATTCTTTCCTGCACCCTATGACAGACTGTGTTACACACTCAAAATCATACAGTCATGGAATCACTGAGGTTGG
The DNA here is from genome assembly GCF_905368555.1 of Meleagris gallopavo. Classification (NCBI taxonomy): domain Eukaryota; kingdom Metazoa; phylum Chordata; class Aves; order Galliformes; family Phasianidae; genus Meleagris; species Meleagris gallopavo. The sequence goes on along the minus strand of NC_139404.1, from coordinate 186,614,910 downwards.
AAAAGACCTCTCAAATCCTCTAGTCCAACTGTCAGCCCATCCCCACCATGCCCACTAACCGTGTTCCTCAGTGCCACACCTCCACGGTTCTTGAACTCCTCCTGATATGGTGACCACCCCCACCCTGGGCAGTCTGTGCCAATGCCTCACCACTCTGAGAAGAGATGTTTCCTACTATCCAACCTGAACCTCCCCTGATGCAACTGAAGGTCATCCCCTCGTCCTATGGCTGTTACCTGGAAGGAGAAATATTAAATGGTGCCTATTGAAAATTTTCATAAGATACTCTTTAATTGCTCGCAGTCTCCTGCTAACTACCAGTTACACTGAGAATATCTGAGGAACAGACTGCTTATGCAATTTAAGCCTTCTCACTGCAGATTCTGGAAGCTATCAAGGAGTCATCCAGTAGCAAAATTTCTTCTGAGATACTAAGCAACACTCTGAAGAGCAATGCATGAAGATTCCCAACTCTCTTTCTCTCCATAAAGTCTTGGAACTCAAAATGAACGCTTTGAATATCCAGGGATTTTGTGCAAAGAAACAATACAAAAAGGACCTCAGAAAATCAGTTTTCTAGTGGATGGTAACAGTGAGGAGACCAACCATTTAGAACATCTGCAGCCATCTCACAGCAAAGCATTAGCAAATCTTTAAGCAACTTCTGTTGCTATAGAAACTACTTCTCTAATGTCTTATTACATTGAGGAAATATTAAAAAATTGGACTTGATGAATAAAATCAGTGACCTCAGCCAACATGAATGTGCCTGTGAGCAGCCTAAGGGGAGGTGAGTGGGTTGCCTTGACTAGAGTCATTTTTATAAGGGTATTAATCTCAATATTACTTTCAGATTTGAGTAGAGAATGCGGTTCTTATTTCCTATACCTGCTCTGCAGCATGAGGCAACACTCTGAGTTCTATCTATTTTGTATTTCATTGTTTTGATTAAGCAGAACACCAGGAAAGCATGGTGACCCATAAACGTTTCTCTTTGTGCCTCTCAGTATGATGGGACTTGTGCTGGAAAGCAAAAGCTTTTCATTGAGATATTTTTTGAAGATTATTTTCTTTTTCTCTGCCACTGAACCTCTTAAAGTGCAAACCACATTTCTGAGCCTTGTTTTGTCATGTGAGAACTCAAGTTTTCATTGATAAAAATTACAAGTTGATCATGGCAAGACTCCAAGACCTGATACTTTATATGAAATGCGCCCAGTTGAATCATGGTTGAAAACTTTGGGATCATGTTCAAATTCAGGTCCTCAGGGACTACTCATCTTTCTTGGGTTTTGAGAGGATTTTAAAGAAATTGTGCTGCTCTGGGTCACTGAAGTTAAACATGAAGTTACTGAGTTTTGTCTTCAAAACCAATGGTTCATTCTTACTGCTCTTTCCTAACAGCACTTGGTGGCTGTGTGCAATGCTCCTCTCTAGGATGACCTGTTCAGCCTAAAGACAAATTTAGCAAGGAGCACGAACAAAACAACTGTTGGAGCCATTTGCAATAACATCCTCCCAAGTAGCAACACGGTGAGTCAGTTCTACTGTCTGTTCTTCATGGCACAGCAACTCTAGGCTTGTGTAACCTGCCTCATCCCACAGGAATTTAGAACACTCTACCAGTAGTACTTGAGTAGCATCCAAAAGTAAATCGTAGCTAATTTAGGAATGAGGGACAGAAGTGCTTTAATAGGCACTGATGCTATAAAAACATCCAGCTTGGGAGATAAGGTGGAGAATAGTTGTTACTACGAAGGGAAAGGGTGGTCAGAGAGCTGCTGCTTGTACAGGAATCCAGCCAAGAAAAAGCAGTGCAGAGTGGATTTTCTTCACTACCTTTACATAGCTAAAAGTTGGCTGAGTAATGCTCAGCTAGATAACGTCTCAAAGGAGAGAAAGAGGCACATCCAGTAGCAAGTTGTAGGAGCTGATAACAATTCTAGAGATGTTTCTTTTTCCACAGTCTGTGTGAATACATTCTAAAATGACCACCTTAAATTTAGATGTCTAACTTTATTAAACACCTACATTAGGAGATATAACCCTCACCGTGTTATCTAATCACCACTGCTGGTTTGAAAGACCATAAAACTTAGGTCATTGGCTTATCACACTTTGTACTGCAATGCTTTGGTTTCCTTCAAAGCCTGTCACTACTTTCTTTATCTCTAAAGAAATTGCTCTGCTGTATCTTATGTGTATGGATATCCACATGGTGCCCTGTCAGGGTACATGGAAGCACTTTGGGGTGGAATGAACTATATCAGCCAGTATGTGACCTGCTGCCACATTCTTAAAATGGAAACTGATGAACCTTTGTAAAATTATTGTGATTCACTTGAAAAATTGTCATTTCCCTCCAAGTCCTGACTCCCAGTGACTCATCCCCTCTACCACATCACTTTGTCTTGGCATTCTGAACATTAGTATTCAAACACACTTTATGTGAAAGAAAAACTCCAATATCAGGTTGTCAGACTGACAACATACATGGAATACAACTAGTGCCCTCTCCAATACTCTTTATTCCATCTCCCAGCTCTTTTTCTCCGTTTGGTTTTTGACCTCCTGATTGTGGATTCAAATCTGTTCCTGCATGCAGATCCCTTGGGATCTCTGCAGTCCTACATTTCCTTCTGGAACTGAAGCACTCCACTTAGCAGGAGTAACCCTTATCTTTTTGAACTGTGGTAAGGGAAGCATGGGCAGTTAATTTCTGCACCTCTCTGACATGAAAGAATTAAGACATAGTGGGGGTAAATCAAGAGATACTATAACAACAAAGTGTTTTATGGACACTACATGTTATCCAAGTTGATGTCTTAAGTCCCCTTTCCCATGCATTTTTCAGCAAAAATGAGACCTTAGGAGTTACAACTCTGTCAGATAAAGCACTCAGTCTAATTCCTATCTAAAAACAGTTCCTCACTTCTGTCCTCACTCTGTCACAGCCACAATAGTGTCAGTAACGAATCTGGTAACATTACAAAGTCATTATTTATTTCATTTACTGTGTCTCCAGCTTCACTGTTGGCTGCCAGAGCACCATGTGTGGACTTGTTCTCTGCCCTCCCTGGAATTCATTTAGCTGTGTTTTAGAATTGGAAAGAAGATATACTTCATCAGTTCTTCCTCGTTAAAATAATAATAATCGTCATCATCATCTTAAGTCTTTCACAGTAAAGATTACGTTGCTGTCTAATTTGTTTGCATTTTTTTGGGTTTTGTGCCATAGATGACTGTGATCTAAATTCAGGCTTCCTCACACACACCTTGCAAAAACCTTCCTGTGAAAACAGCCTCACTGAGAAACGGTTTATAGAATGGCCCCACACATTAATTTCCGTTGGCTCTCCAGACCTCGCCAAGTAGATTTTGCACAAAACTGGATTTTTGATGCAATAGTATACTATTGATCAAAACTATGGTAAGAGATTGTCATCCTAACAAAGGATGAATCTAGGAGCTAAGCACATACAGTGATACAAGTTTATTGTAAAAATTACCATCTGAAACTGCTTATTAGGAAATTATTCTATTTCCTGAACACAAGCACAGGATTCATGCTATTGTTTATCACTGCACTGTTCTGGTACTGCTACAATCCACCTGCTGAATCTCTGAGCTATGCTAACTCAAAAGATCTGTTAGTAAAATCTGTAGCCCCTGTAGTGGATGACACACATCTCTTCTGGATGAACACAAAGCATGGAAACAAGAAAACACGAATCCCAGAGGTGGGAGGCAGATGTTTTCCTGAAGACCTTATTTTTAGCTTACTTTTAGCTTCATTATTCAAGGGATTGCCTGAACAATCTCATTATGCAACTTGTTTCTTTCATCCCTGTGTGTATGTACCTCTTCGAGTTCATCCAGCCTCAGTCTAAGCCGTGAGGACACAGAGGAAAAAATTGTGAGACTGCACCAGTTGCAGTTTGAGAAGCATTTGACTGACTTGCTCAAGTCACAGCTTCAAGGGTGGCCTGACGACCTGTGCAGCACCTTTGCCAACCAGTATGAAAAGGGCATTTTTGTTCATTGTGAACAGGGGGTATAAGACATTCCAACACGTATCTGTATACACACATATAAAGTTATTTCAAAGAAGAATCACAAGGAAGGATGTTCCAGTCCGTGTCTAAACTTATGATTTTATAGCATTGCTTTCACTCATTCATGACATAAGGCTTCGATGCAGTACAACTGCTACTCACAGTCTTATATAAAACTAGGCAGAAGTGAGCTCAAAGTATCTTTGCCCTGGTTTTTGACACTGTATTACTGCTGCTTGATATACCAGCAACCAAAGTTCTGATTTCCAAGAAAACTCAAATTGTCTGTAAAAGAGCCCATCATCATAAGAAAATCAAGCTTGGGAAGTAATCATAGAATCACAGAATCATGAAGGCTGGAAAGACCACTAAGATCATCTAGCCCAACCACTGAGCTGTTACCATCATGCCCACTAATCCATGTCCCTCAGTGCCATGTTTCCTTGAGAATCTCCAGAGATGGTGACTCCAACACCTCCCTGGGCACCCCAGATGGGCAACATTGGTGGTAGGTGGAAGGTTGGACTAGATGATCTTAGAGGTCTCTCCAACCTTAATGATTCTATGATTCTGTGACTGTCCTTGTGCATTAATAAGAAGCACTGCTGCACCTCTGCAGTGTTACAGGGGCTGCCATGAGCATGCCCAGGTGGGTAGAAATGGGGGCATCCAGAGAGAGGAAAGGAAAGTCATTTCCATATGGTCTTTGGAAAATGAGTTTTCATGAATAGAATGGTAGAAGACTAGACTTCTATCCCATATAATTCCATGGTTGACCTTGACAGAACCAGATATGCATTTATCTACATAAGAATAAGAGATCGCAACAGCAGTCCTATATAAACAAACACTGGTGCCAAGCTAAGAGGCTTAGAAGGAAAAAAAGTATTATTCATCCCACGCAAAATGGTGCAAAGACCATGATCATTCTCGCTATTCCTTCACTATGAGTCTTCAAATGGCAGCAGTGCTGTGGGTTCTTTGTAATAACAGGGTAGACAAAACTATAAACATGTCCCAGAAGGCTCAGCGTTTTCTAGTGTCATTCATGTCTGGGAAACATCACTTCAGGACTGTAGTGTTTGCATATCTGCGTGTGTTTCTGGCCAGGAAGAGGAAACCCAGATAGGTAGAGACAACAGAGAGATAGGTTTATTACTTAGAGGCAGAGGGCCGGCAGTGTGCTGCTGATTCAGGCGGAGTTTGTCTGCCTGTGGTATGCAAACCATAGATAGTACATTTAACATTAAAAAAAAAGCCTTTCACTTTAACATTTCCACATAGCTGAGATGAAGAGAAGTTCTTCCATTTAAAACATTAAAATGAAAACTAAAATTTTGGTGAATTAAAATAAAAGTTGATCTTCTGGTTCTGAAAATCTCAGCCAATATTGTGATGTTATTTTACAGCACAAGTTATATCACTCAAAGTAAAGATGAAGAGATAAGTTAGAAAACACAATCTTATCTGCTATTTTATGTTGAAATGGAAACAACATGAGTCAGGTTTGTAGACTGTCAGGTTAATTACAGCACAGTGAAAGCTGGACCACATTAAGAGGTCATTAAGCTGGATCCACATTATGAAGCCATGATTGTTACAGCAGATGAAGCAGTAACGACAGTTATCACTGTGAAACAAAAATGTGGTTGATTTTATGCTAGAACATGAGCCAACAGATGGCAATTTGGCAAAATTAGGCCAGTTGCAGCCAATATAATGTTTAGAGCCCTAAGTCCTGGGTTTAGAAATTCCGCTCCAGGGAGCTGCATCACAAACCCAACAGGAACTATCTTCTTAGGCTGTACAATATTTCTAACATTAGGTAGGAATCTCACTAGGTTTTTTCCACCAACGTAAAGACAGCCAGCATGCCCTGAGGCACAGAGCCTGCTGTGGATTTGAGTGCTAAATCAATGGAAGTGACCCTTGAAGCACGAAGATAACAGGAAATCCCTGAATGTCCTGGATCTCAGATTACTGGAAGCTGGGGAGTATGCCAAGGATGTACCATGGCATGCATGCCTGCTCTTAGCTGTATCCCTGGGCACCTGCTATCAGCTACTGTTAGATGTAGAATATGGAGCAAGGCCGTGGCAAGCTCAATCACAAAGCTCATGGAAAAAAACTCTTGAAAAATCAAAGTTAACATTCATTATAGTCCTTAATGCAAAAAAAAACCTCAACATAACAAAACAAAAAAAAAAACAACCCAGAACTAACCCACCCTTTGTAGAGCATGTCTCACAGCTTCCTAGCACTAAGAGCAGCACTAAAGATGCCATGCCAGTCCTGTGCTTTTATGCAAAACGATTTTGTGGTCCTTGCACCAGGTCTGCAAAAAGGCTGCAGCTGGAGGCACAAGGCTTCTTGTGGACAGGGTGCGGGTCTCCTGGCAGACACACGTCTGCTGAGGGATGTCAGGTGCAGTCAGTGTTACACAAGGGCTTTGTGAAGGCTACTGGTGCCTACAGACTTCAGTCTTTCAGTTAACCAAGTTAACTACAGCACCTGAATAAATAACATAAGGGAACAGGTGATTTTGTTTCTGAAAGGTGCTGGTGAATTTGTGATGCAGGGTACTGGAGAACTGCTCAAACAGAGGTGGTCTGTTGTTGAGCACACTCTGCCTGTTGGAGAGCACAACTGACCTGAGAGTGTGTTTGTGAGGAAAGCTACTGGAGAGCAACTGGATAAAAAAAATCAGGTATAAAAAAAAAAAACAAGCCAAAGAAAAACAAACTCAGCAGAGCTATTTTCACTCTCCTCCCATTTTGAGAAGCTGAGCATCTGATCTCCTGATGTCTTCTGTGCTGGCCATATGGCAGAGGCTGATAAAAGAGAAAGCTTCTGTCTTGCCGGTCACCTTGTTAATGAGCACTGATGGGAAAGGAAACAGGAGTGAAGTTAAGACAGTTTAATGAGGCTTCTGGAGCGTGGTGTCTCAGCCTCTGGCTACGTGCTCAGCATCCATCAGCACGCAGCCGAGGCCAGCATCCAAAATGGAGCCAGGAACTGGGGACAGGATGTCCATCACCACCTCCCGCCACTTGGAGCCACCAAGCTGCACTGCTCATATATGATGGAACTACAGGAGTGACTGGAATAAGCCCCAGCACAGCAGTATCTCCCATAGAGAATTGATTTCAACCTTAAATTGCTCATCATAGAATCATAATACTGTTTGAGTTGGAAGGGACCTTAAAGGCCATCTAGTCCAACCCCATGCAATGAACAGGGACACCTGCAGCTCCATCAGACGCTCAGAGTCCCATCAAGCCTGACCTTGAGTGTCTCCAGGGATGGGGCATCCACCACCTCTCTGGGCAACCTGGTGCCAGTGCATAACCATACTTAGTGTAAAAAACTTCACCTCCCTCGGCCTGCTGGCCACACTGCTTTTGATACAGCACAGGATATGGTTGGCTTTCTGGACTGTGAGGGCACAGTGCTGGCTCATGTCCAGCTTCCTATCCACCAGTACCTCCAAGGCCTTTTTGGCAGTGCTCCATCCTTACATCCCCTAGTTTGTACTGAACTGGGAGTTGCTGCAACTCAGGTGCAAGACCTTGCACTTGGATTTGTTGAACCTCAGATATGTCGGCCTCAGAAATTCTGCGGGTTACTCTGATGTAATCCTTGGACACTATGGGTGAACAGCTATTCCATCCTACAAAAATGTGTCTGTTCAAGAATGAGACTGCCTTAACTGCCTTACCCTTCACCATGGTAACTGAGAATCAGAAAACAGAAGTAGTGCATATTCTCCTACAAAGCCTATTAGTCACTGCGAGAGATCCACAACTTGCCACACTGTTTCATTCAGTCAGAGGGCAGGCTCAATGGGCAAAGTTTGCTTGTGCTTGCCTCCCAAGAGGGTCAAAACGCACAATTTGGAGCTGTTATTAGAGAGCCCAGTCATTTTATGTATTTTACGTGAAACAGTAATGAATGGAGATTTAGGCACCATGCAACAATTTATCCAGGTGTTTCAGAAAGGGCTTTTCTTTCTAAAATTGCCCAGAAGCCAAACTTTATTTCAATATACTGTAAGTGCTAATTCTGAAGCCTCTGACACATTCCTGGTTTCCTTATAAAGTGGCTGTAATGAGACTAGGAGCTCTTTCTGCTGACTGTAGTGGTCTCCAGCTCTAGAAATTTGACATCTGCTTAATATTATTATTCCATTAGGACAGTAAATCTTCAATCCCCTGGCTTTGTTATGGGCTTGGACACATTCCATGTCAGTGACAAACGTCCCTTGAGCCGGCAGTGATTTGGCGGTGTGGGCGGCACTCCTGCAAAGGAACTGACAAATGGTTTCTGTGAGAAGAAGTACCCTCAGAAAACAGAAGTTTCTTCACGAACACCAAGCTGCAAAGGAGACTTCCAGATTGCAAGAGGTTTGTGGCAATCCAAAAGAGGAGGAAAGACATAATTGGATCCCCAAACAACTGAACTTGCGTGTGGTATCATCGATGTGTGGTACAGGCACAACAGACTCTTTGCTGCAGTCATCCTCAGGTATTCTTGAATGCAGCAGGCAGGGCTGTATGGCTGTGTTTACATTCACAGCTGTAGCGCAGGCTGAGGAGAAGCAATTTTGCACAGTTTGTGGTTACCTGCAGCTGGGAGGGGTGATGTACTGGCCTGCTGTCATATAGGGCATGTCTACATCATGATGCTGAGCAGCAGACATCACAGAATCATAGATTCTCCCATCCTAACTGCAGCACTGCACGTGCCCACTGTGCAGCATAATGCTGCAAGGAGCGATGACATCATGATGCCAAAATTCTCCATGATGCATTAATCTCTCAAAATTTGGTTCATTAGCTGTGGCTGACGGTCCTCAGCACTGCAGCCCCTGTTTCCTACATCCCTCCAGATGGGCGGTGAGATCGTATGTGAAGACGTGCTTCTCAGTGGATGGGAAGAGGCTGCCATTAGACACTGGGCATTCTGCCTCCTACCTCAAGGGACACTTGATGACCTGAGTGCTGATGACACATGTATCACCCACTCCCTTGCATTTATACAGGAATGCACACATGCTGCCAGCTGGAAAGACAGAACGAGGGAAGATCAAACATAGCTCCTTTGGCTGTGAAGGAAAGACCCTACAACACACCTACAATATGCAGATGAGCAGCAGCCCATGAATTAAGCACAGATACAGCTCTCTGCCACTCCTGACCAGTGTTCTCTGCTGCTTTAGGAAGGGCAGAAGCTGCTCGGGAGCTTGGGGCTTTCCAGTTATTATTTTCTTTTTTAAAGAGCAGTTCTCACTTTCTTCCTTACGGTAACCTCTCCACAAAGTCATGCAGATTTTAATGTGTTTTCCCTTTTTCCAGAAGGGAGAATCAGTGCAGTGCCAGAGGTGCACACACAGCACTGAGAAGTGGCTCTGCTCCTTTCACATCAGACTCCCTGGTACAGCAGAGACCTCACATCCCTGTGATACGAGAGGAATGGAAACATGCATGCAGTCTGTCCCACCATGAAAAAGGCAATGCTCAAAACGTGGCCTCATCATGTCATCAGGGAAGCTGCTGTTTTTGCTAAGTGACAGACAGGCTGCTTGCAGCTCTCACAGATACCATCACACTCAGCAGCACGCCATTTCCAATTAGTTCTCCCCCATAACGGTGAGAGCTAGAAACTTCCTGTACAAAACATAAACAAAGTGAAGTTTAGATTCTGCTTATGCTGAACGAGTCTCATAAATGCATGATGGAGACCAGATACAGCCCACGGGGCATATGTTTGACACCTCCAGCCTATATGGACAGGAAATGGTTATAAATAGTCAGTCCCATTTCAGTTCTCTGAAGACATAAATAATTTTGATGCAGAGTGCTCAAGCACAAAGAGTCATTTGTAGGCCACCCAGGAGACCTGCATTTAAATGACCCTTCTTTGCCTGCAACCATCCATCACGCTAATGTTTATTTCAAGAGTTGCAACATTTGTTCTTAAATGGAAGCAGCTCAGAGCAGCCATGTATGTAACACCACTTACTTGTTGGTAACCGCCTGCATAAACTCATCAATCAGTTCGTCGTATTGTTTCCCACGGACCCTCTTGTGTTTCAGTCCAATATAGAGTGGATCACTCAGCAGAGCCTAGGACACAAAGCAATCCTGTTGACAGCATCTCATCCACAGCTGGGTGGAGATTTATGGCCCAGCCTACCTAAGAAAGTCTGCCTGTTGTGGTCAAATTACCGTTTTACTCACTTGGCAGTGAAGACCAGACCACGTAGCTTTTTGTGAGCAGGAAGTGTAAGAAGTTAGCGGTGCTACCAACTGACTTTTTGTGGGAATAAAGCCAGAGAGGTGTGATGCTTCTGAACTGCAGTGGGCAATGGAGCTCTGCATCCCCCTCGCAGCTCCACCATGACTCCTTGCTGAGGTATCTCATTTCCAGTGAAAAAAGCTGACTTTGTGAGAGGAGTCTTTACTGTCAAGTTAGCACTTGATTTTGCACTGGGGGTTCCTGGGAAAGATGTTGTGACCATAAACAGTAGTTTGAGCAATGAAAATCATCTGAAGTCATGACTGACCCAAAATGACTGGGCAAACTCATCAAGCTGTGGATGTTCCTGTTCATTGCAGGGGAGTTGGACTGGATGACCTTTAAAGGACCCTTCCAACTCTAAGAATTCTAAGATTCTACAGCTTTTGCGTGCTAGCCCAGAGCAGACCAGAACCTGTGATGGGATGCTGAGGTGTGCCCAAGCTCCTCACCCAGCTAGCACTCCACTCCAGCTGTCAGCAGTTGTCAAGGCACATGGGACTTTCACAACAGATTCATTCATTTTTTTGGTGCTTGTCGCGAATACAAAAGCCTCCAAACCAATCCACCAGGTGGTAAATGAGGATTCTCAAGCCATCTAAAAAGGACTGACTCAGCATGAAAATAACAGATATTTTGGGGAAAATCACGGGGCAAACAGTGACAGGACACAGGTGGGCCAACACCTCAGTGAGTCACTTGCAAAACAACCCAACTTCCCTTCTGATTTCAGGAACTGAATCATTAATATGAGAAGGGGACAAGCCATTGCAGACCTATTGTCCTGCAGCCATATGGCCCCAAATATTGGCAGGTGGGCTAAAATTAGATCTACTTTTATAGCCACAGATGTTTCCTTAGAAGGAAAGATGAGAGAGGTTTTCCTCTGAGTTTGATGCTTGACTCTTCGGGGTCACAAAGCAGAGCAGACCCATTTGCATGGTTTTGCTGATTGTTCTTTTAGGACTATGGGACTATTCATGGAGTATAGAATTCCCCCAATAGCAAGCTGAGAAAGGCCAAGCTCTGAAAAGACTGATTTGCTGACAGTCTACAAAGTATTATGGACTGTCAGAAAGATGAGCTGGGAACTGTTGCTAAAACATAATATATCTGATGTACTTACTCTGTTCTTCCTGAGGTGCCCCAGGCTTGCTGTATAGCAGTAGGCAGAGAAGAACAGGATGAATGCCAACAGGAGGTGGCTATTTCTACACTGATAAATGAGTTTATTTGTGGGGCAGGATGTTACTAGAATGTAGTTAGGGTTGGGTTGGGCTGGGTTTATAAGAAAACTGTGAAATAATTCAATTACTTTTATTGCAAGTAAATACATTGATTATATTGCTGGAAAGCAGTAACTTCTATATTTTAATCTCAGCTGTGAAAACTGCTTCCACAGAGAATATTCAGGACATACAAGCTAAACTCGTATGTTCTTAGCCAGAATAAAAGTGCCCAAGAGAGTGATTCAGGCAGTGCCTTTCTCTGACACCAGCTGACTTCTGGAGATGCCTAAGAAATCAGTGGTGTCATTTAGAATTGTAGTGTCCCTCAGTGGATGCTACGATTGAAACAGGTTGATATGTATGGTCAGAAGCTTCCCATGGGTAAGGAAGCACTTACACCCACGTGCCTCTGGAGGGGAGCTCAGAGTGTGCAGCACTTGGTGGAGTGCAAAGCAGGAGGCAGGAGGAGGGGGAAGAAGAGATGAAAGAATCAAGCTGAAGTGCACTCCTTTATGGAGTGGGATTGCCAAAAAGTGAGAAGAGTCCAAACTCAGAAGGTCCAAACACAGAGATTCCAATTTTCAGGAAAGACTGTGGATCAGGCTGAGATGCAATACATCCTAAGTTCTACCAGTCTGTGATAGATCACTATGCCAGAGGGATAAAACAGCCCTGAGACTGAGATCAAAAAGCTAACTGTCAGTCTCAACTTACATGTCATCTGTGGTCATCTGCCGTCTTTCTGTTCAAATTCTAGTGAGCACTTCTGAAAATATCAGGCACTCATGCTAGCATCATGGTAGCATCTGTCTTCATAACAAGCTTAAAGCTTTTACACCTCAGATTTCTATTTCTCTCAAGAAACACGTGTTGTTTCCTCAGGGTCAGTGAGGCACAAGTACGATCAGTGAACAAAGCCTGGCCATCACATATATTGACAGTATGTTCCTTTTAAAAAAGTTATCCTCACTGATGTCCATCCTGGCATCGCTAAAATGTTGCACTTTCTGAGCCAGAGTCAGAAGGCAAAAAATCTGCAAACAGATGCAGTCCTCCTGTCTGGCTCTCATGTGTAGCCAAGTGTGCACGCTGACAAAACACTGCAATTAATCATTCCCAAATCACCCAGCAGGGATTCCCTGTTTTCTCAAATACCATCATCTCTGTGCAGACGTGGGTATCTTTTTTCTCACAATTATCGCAAGAAGAATAAATCTGGAGCTGATCCTTCAGCTCCAAAAGGCAATGCTCTTCTCTCCAGGGGACCATGAGGCTGTTCAGTGTTCATTTCAGTTTCCAATAAAAGCAAAAGTTTCATGAGCATCAAACAGCAATGCAACCTGGTCACTTCCCTGCAGTGCTGGTCTAGCCATCATCTCATCGTGGATGTCTCTGGCTTTGCTTCCACATTTAGGGAACTGGCCTCAGCTGAGCATTAATCAATTCCTTCTCTCCCCAGCAGGTTTATGAAAATCTCTAGGTCTTACCTCATTGTCTGTGCCAACATCCAGCAGGACAGGGAGACACTGCTGTGGGTGAACTCCTCCACAAGCGGTGTACAAAGCCAGCTTCCCCACCGGGATACCCATACCATAACTTCCTAGATCTCCTAAACCGAGAATTCTCTCTCCGTCTGTCACCACGATAGCCTGGGAGGACCAAAAGACACTGCTGAATGGAGTTGTCAAGGCTCAAACAACAAAACCAGCACCATGATTTTCACATCAATGCCATTTTGCAGTTGTATTGTGCAGTGGATATTTGTTCCTTCTACATAACACCACATGATATATATGACAAAAGGTAATGGTCTATAGGATGAGAAGTAATGGTCTTAAGTTGTGCCTGGGGAGGTCTAGGTTGGATAGTAGGAAACATTTCTTATCCGAGGGAGTGGTGAGGCATTGACCCAGGCTGCCAAGGGAAACAGTAGAGTAACCATCCCTGGAGGTGCTCAGGAACTGTGGAGATGTGGCACTGAGGAATATTGTTAGTAGGCATGGTAAGGGTGGGCTGGGGTTGAACTAGATGGTTTTAGAGGCCTGTTCCAACCTTCGTGATTCTATGATTCTTTCTTAGCTGTTAGTGATACAGGGCTGTTCATTTAGGGATGGAGATAATGTGGCTGATGGGTAACTGCTCTCAGTGTGGGAGAGCAGCAGCTCTGCTCACCAGCACTTCAGCTCTCACACAGCAGAACCCAACAGACATCGCTCTTCATGCGTCCCTGCTGCACAACCAGCAGCTGCACAAAAGAGATCTGGCTTTGACTTTCTTTTTTGCCTCGAAAAAGAGCTGTGCACAAAAGTGCCTGTGCTTATGAAATGCCTCTGTGAAGTAACACATTTATGCCTGCCCACTCTTGAAGACTTGCAGTGGAGTAGCCAGCACAAGAAAACTAATGTAAAACTCATTACATCTGGGTCCCTTTGTCTCTGGTACACCAAGCTACAAGACAGAAGCCATCAGCAAGGGCAAGCAGCATGGGCTGAGGGATCCCAACACTACATATTTAACACCAGATATTTTTGCCATCCAGCTGGGATTGCCATTTAAGTCTTCATGCAGCCCATTTCTTGCATTTCAGCAATAGTGCAATGTGCTACCCCTCAAGAATCTCTGTTCCATAACTTCCTGTTTTTCTCATTACTGTATCACTTCTTTGTGACAAGAAAAAGATAAAATAATAAAGATAAAAATAAAAGCATGCTTACCAAGGTCCAAATTAGAAGCCCAAAGCTGACCTATTCAACCTGCCCTGTACAGCACTGGGGCCTTAGGAAGTAAAGGATCAAGCAAGTCACTAAGCTTTATAAATTTTAGTCTAAGTACTCTATTTGTCAGTTTTGTCCCCGGGTTCTGGCACTTCAGTGGGCAGTTCAGAAACACAGCCAGAACGGGATGACACTGCAGTCCAGTTCCATAGCGAAGAAAAGCTGCAAATACCCCAACAGACTTCCACCACTGTCCCAGCACTTCAAAGTGCTCACATCAGATTGACTGTGGGCAGCTCAAGCCTAGCTTGGATTTCAAAGCAGAAGACTGCAAAGAAGCTTTTAATTGAAGATCTGCAAAGTTAATGTTAAACTGAAGACACATGCGTGTGCTGTATTAGGAAATAAGAAAATGGGGCATTAGTTGCTACCTCAACAGATGGACTTCATTTTTTGGGTGGGGATAATACAGATGTGTTGCTTTAATGCTGGGACAGCAAAGCATTTCCTTGTTTAGGAATGGAATAAACCTTTTGCTGCACTTTTCTATTTCAGGAAGATGCATACTGATTTCTTTCAGTGTACACTGAAAGAAATATTTGCCCTGCATATTTCAGATGATTAAAGGGAGAAGCCATGGAAGGACTTTAAGTTGTGCACGAGGGATTCACAATGAACAATCACACTCTTATTCAACGTAAATTATGTGCACCTCCCAAGGCTATTTTCTCCCTTAACCTAAACCAAGGTTTGTAGCAGACCAGAATTACACTACATTACGTAGTTCAGGAATAAGCCTGAGGATAAACTAAAAATACACAGGAAACATCTATTCTGCTTTTTACATCTATTTTGCCCTTCAGCCAGAAAAGCCACTCAGTTACAGGGTGGTACTGTGCATGACAAATTCCAGGGTTGTAATGCACACAGGAATAGTGACAACCTCCATGTAATAAGGATTATTTTGAAATCCTACATGCAGAATGGTGTTGTCTTGTTGCCAGTCCATTGTCAGTAGGACTTAGAATTCCTAAAAGTAATTGAAAATTCAGTGAAAAGACCATTAAAACCAGAATGACTAAAAACCTGCTGGGCCAGAGGCTGAACGAACCCTGCCATGGGAAATTCACGATCATAACAACGATTCAGACATTTACCCCATTTTTGGGACATTTTCCTATTTGTTTTTCCTTCTGAGTCAATGTGAAGTGTTAGTGATGGGAAAGACTCTTTTTGGGTGGGCTCCATCTGTTTCTGGGTGTGCCTTCACTCCTTCACCACACCCTGGATGCAAATGGGACCAGATGGCTGTATTGGGAATAGCGAAAGCAGCAAACACATGCACTGCTACAGGTTCATCCAGAAGCTGATGCAAATTACATTAAAGACTGTGAAAATTCTGACCATTTAGAAAAGCCTAAAAACATCTCCACTGCACTTATATGCTTGTGAAACAGAGAATATTTCTTCTGCGTTAGATGTGCTGCACCAAAAATCTCCAAAGTAACGCTGAAAAATACAGGAGAACAGAAAATATAGCACAGAACAGTTTCAGTGCTGCTTGTATCACCCAGGGGAAACCAGCTTCTTGGTTATTTGTGGATCTTTGAATTAAAAAAAAAACCTAAACAAACTATAAGCAAGCTTTAGTGGATACCTGATACACAAGCATATTAAAGTAATGTTTTAATTGCTTACATCCATCTGATCAAAACTCCACAAAGACTCAACAAAGAGGACAGTAATCTCTGACTGAGCAGGGCAGATCCCTCTAACCGAACCACAGGTTTAACAATGAGACTGATGAGAAACTTGCTTTCTACTTCCAGCTACGCTACACGTCTTCCTGATGACTCTGGTCGTGTCTTTGGCTAAAAGCAGTGTTGAGTGCACTTCCCAGGGGAAGCCCCCTATGGAAGGAGAGACAGAGAGAAGGAAGGAAGGAAGGTAGTAAGGTTGGTCAAGTAGCTTGCAGCTGCACACTTATCTGGGAAAGGGAAGTTTCTTTATTATGCTCAGCTTCAGGTAAAAAGACCATTAAGATCATCTAGTCCAACCATCAAAGTTGGTTTCAGCCCATAGCTGTTGTAACACCCTACCACAACACTATCCTGTACAATTCTCTGTGTTCCTCTTGCTCCACTTGGACCAGTGTGCAGAAAAGAGTATAAGGTTAAAGAAACAGAGAAAACTAACAAAGGGCTGCCCATATTTTACCCAGTGCTTCCTCATGGACAGATTCATTAGCAATCCTGGAAGAGACACAAAAATCCCACGCTCCTGCATGAATGTGCTCTGAAAAGACTTCTTGCTTATTCTGCTTCTGGCACTTTGGCTCCTTCAGAGCAGCCCAGCTTCAGCAGAAGAGCTGGAGGTGGGACACACACTTCAGAGCTTGGCTGAGGCTTTGCTAAACTCAGCGGAGCTCTCTTCCAGCCCTTACAGAGGACCCAGGCACACAGTTTAACATTTCCCATTGCCACAGTAAATGCTGTTGCCTTAAAGCTCTAAGGTGGCACAAAGTATGAAGTGGGATAGCACCTCCACATGTTTCTTCACTGAAAAGGGCTTAGTGGTGTTAGTGTTTGGTGTGGTCTGACCTGTTCAAGCAAATGGGTCCCACCAGGGACTTAGGTGCAGTTCAGGTACTTCCCTACTTATCTCAAAATCTCAGGTGTGTAGATGTCTACCAGGTCAGGCGTAGCTAAGTCTGTGTTCAAACACATAAGGAACCCTGCAGTCCAAAACTGATGCTGGTTACTGCCTTCATGGTCTGACAAATCCAGAAAGCAGTGTCTGATTCTCCTTCATGGAATACTGCTCTTCCTATGGTCTGTTTTGGGTGCCAGAGAGGGATATTTCAACAAGAGTTTGATCTCTCCATGCTGGTTTCCCCATCTGCAAAAACATACCTATTGGCTAGAATGAGTTCTGCTCACAATCCTGATCAGAAACAAATGGAAATGCTGATGTTTTTGGACAGAATCTGGATAAAATATCTAGTTTACATTTGTTCATTGTGGTTGCAAAGACAAGGAATAGGATTACATTTTCTGGAAGCATTTTAAACCCTCCTCTCCCCCCCCTTTTTTTAAAAAAAAAAGAAGGAACATGGTTGCAAGCTTTTCACAGCTTCCCAATCTCTGTTCCTGAAAGAAACAGCTGACTGATAGGGAACGGAACCTCTGTCAATAGTCAGGGAAATTCTCAGGCATGTATACTTTCAAATGGATGGAAGAAGGTGATTGACATGACCTGTCTTAAATGTTGACTGTGTTTTACGCCAGGGACTTGCCCAGCCCCGAGCCTTACTGAAAAACACTTCAAAAGATTACTTTCTGGGTGGGGTGTCTGTAATTTCTTCAGCTTCTGGATATCAAATGTTACTTGCAAAGTTGGCAATGCTGAATGGTGCATGACTCGTTGGGATAGGGAAGGAGTTCTGCAAGCAGCTCAGTTACAGAGATACCCCAAAGAGTTTTGGTACATCTAAGAAGTTGTGAATGAGACACAGCATACTTCGACACTCAAACATCTTCACTAACACCTTTCTGTATGAATTTATTATCATGCAGGCTCTTTTTATAGACCAAGGTCCTGCTGGCTTTAATAAAGATGTTCTTGACTGCATACACACATGACAGATTATCTCAGGTTCAACACTAGCCTGGAAACTTTCTGAGACTGGGAGTACTTCTTAATTGTCTTTTAAAATAGGCAATTATGTAATTATTCCAAAGAGTGCCATTCAACATCCTATTGTACATCCAATTGCTTTTAATTTCCCAGCCCAAAAAAGACATGATACATACCTTAATGTTTTCCTCAGGCCAAGAGTTTAGCATTGTTGCAATATGGCCTTTGTCATGGATGGTGATAAACAACCCCCTAGGAAAGAAAAAGATTTGTATTAAAATTAGTTACTCCAAGAAAACAACAACAACAACAACAACAAAAAAAAAACCAAAACAACAGGTGAAACTCAAAAATTCAAAGAAATGAGCTACTGAGCACAAGAACAGGGTATTCACTTGCATGGAAACGAGACCTGAAGGGATTACTAGTATCAAGTTCCATCCTCATTCCAAAAACCTAAGGCTCAAGATCGTTAATGCAAGTTCACTCAACAGCCACTAGTGTCGCAGATTTCAGCCTTATGGAATGTCTTTGTTTTGGGGAGTAAAATTTGCCTTAATCCATATGAGCTTTCTTGTTAAAACAGTTTTGGTAACTGCAGAGGAGGCTGACGGTTTTACCTCAAGCCTGTTACGTGTTCTTTGATGAAGAGCTTATTGCTGGCAGTTCAAGAGGTGAAAAGTGTGATCCTTCTCATCCAGCTACCAATGTCAACAGTTGTAGAATCATAGAATATCCCAAGTTGGAAGGGACACATGAGCATCACTGAGTCCAACTCCTGCCAGACAGCAATCTTGATGGCTAATGCAGAGCTAGATATTTTGGGTCCCCTTTCTAGTCAGTGGAACCCTAAAAACGTGTAAACTCTTCAGAAGTTTGATCACCTGACCTATATGAGAGATGGATCCAGGATGGAGCTGAATTTTTTCCAGAAATGCTTGTATCAACAGGCTACATCAGGAGGCCAAACAATGTCTTTTGGTATTAACAGCTCTGCTGTAAGCAACTACAGTTAGATCCAGCCTAAAGCAAAGGGCACCTCTGTGGGACTGGGGTTCTCATCAACCCGCACCACACGATGCCAGGTGATCTCAGAGAAGTCTGTTTTGCTCCCAGCAGCAGTATCCCCTTTTGCCCTACGTCTCAAGGGACTGTAAACATGGCAAGGGAAGCTTGGCTTGCTCTGCTCATCTAGCCTGAGCTTGTACATAGCTCTGGCCTTAAGGCTACATCTGACAATACCTTTAAAAAGGGATCATATTTAAGAAGTGGAAATTCTGGCTGTCTATGTATATATGCATATACAACTTCACTCTGTAACTCACTGCGGTTCCTCAGCTGTCACTGTAAAATCAGTGGTCACAATGAATCCATGTAACGTGAACACACTGGTCAGTATTTGCCATGGTGATTAACTTGACAAGTCACTTAGCCTTACATTGCCTTATTTTTCCTGAATATCTGACACTGATTTTTGACACTTGTATTCAACAAATCCAAAACAAAAGAAAAACATCCAAAATTATGAGAAACAAAACAAAGTTAAATGTTTGGATGCAATCTTAGTATGAAGTATCTGCACCAGCAATTGCATATCTCATTGCACTAAGACTAAACACATCTCCACATAAAGTTCACCACTGTCTAAATTAAAATGCCTTCATTTTAATAAAATTAGGAACTGGAAGACAGCATTCAAGGAACATATTTTTAGACTTGTGGTTTATTTTTCTCCTCTTTGATGTTATTACTGAAAACAATATTCACATTGACTGATCTCTGCTCAGATATTTTGAGATTTTTTGATGCTCCTTTTTAGCATCTCTAACCCCAGAGCAGCAGTCTCCTCCATATGTCTTGGGGCAAATTGCTTATGCTGCTCATATTATCCTCTAATCAGCACAAATCAGGGGCTCTAACTTGATGGCAGGTCTCTTGGCAGGCTGAAGCACACATTTTCTTTGCCTTGTTATCTGCTCACAAAAGCAAGACTTGTACTACTGATTGGCATTGCATCTGGAACAATGGAGAAATACATTATTGCTACTTACATGTCCCTCCTATTGCTCAGCCCCTGAAAGTTCAGATCAGGTCACAGTTTGGGGTTGGTGAAATATTAGCTAGAAAAAGTCGTATTTTTAGAGGAGACTGGAAACAACTTCCATTGTACATCCACATGAGTGATGAATAAACAAACATAATTGGGCTGCTCTCTCTGGCAAGGACTTCTCTCATACAACTCTTTTGGGAGGGCAGATATCTTCCCACAGTCTACTGTGGGAATCCTAATGAAGAGGAGGATTACTTTGAAGAGAAGAAAAATGAAAGTGCTGACTTCAACACTGATCAAGATGCAATCACATAAAAAGATCAGAAATGCAAAAAAAAAAAAAAAGAGGAAACTAATGGTTCATTTATTCAGTGTAATTCTTTAAAATGGTGCCCAGTAACCAATGAGCTAATCACATACACATGGCCTATCTCAAAAGCATTATTCACAGATGTTAATCTTCATAAAAAGGGGTGCTGTACTGCTGCCATCCACATTTAGAAAGGAGTTATCAACCAAGACTTGAAAGCACTAATTAGTGACATCATTGCAGATACTCCAAGTTAAGACATGATTGTGAAAAGAATGGCATTGTTTCAATGCAGCATTTTCCATAAATAATAAAGACACCTATTCTTTCATTGTCTAGTTGTGTGCCTCGTAAATTCAAATCCCATTGGTGCTGAAGGGTGTCCACCAGCTATTTAATCTTAGAAAAACACTTACTGCTTGCAGTAGAACCTGAAACCCAACTGCCCACCCACCACCAGTCCTGCTGCTGCAGCATATGAAATGCAGAGGGCAGTGGGATGGTTTCCAGTCCCTCCAGATATGGGAGAAGGGAGTCTGGGTCTTCTGAAATCCGTTGACTGCTCTCAAAGCATTGCTTGGGAGTTGTGCCCTCAGTGCTATCACCGTGGCATGTTCTGCCTGAGGAAGGGCTGGCTTGGCAACAGTAGTGGGGCTGGTGTCTGAGAACCAGGCAGGGAGAGGCATCCCTCTCAGAATTTGCATTCCCTTTCTCAACAATACAGTTAAGCAGGACCTTCTATGATGAACTCCACCGATCCTTTTCTGGAAACAAAATGTCCATGGCATAGATTGACTCTGCATCCAGGCTGTGACAGTGCACCATGTTTCTAGCTCTAGCTGCTTTTCCCTGAAGTCATATGCAGGGAGCAATTCAAATGAAAAACTGCTCAATATTTTACTCCAAACTAAATTGGATAGCTTAATTTAGACTAAGAATTAATGGCTTTGAAAGGGAAACCTCCAGGAGCAAAAAGGGCCATGTATGTGGGTAAGATGATGTCTCTCACTGAAACAGCCACATGGGGAACTGGGCACATACTTAATCAGGCCTCTTATTCCCTCAGCGCTGAATCAGAAGGCCGAGGGCCCAATTTCAATAAAACACAAAAGTATCCAATGCCTCGAGGCATCCAGCTGGACCTGAACCTGGTCCAGGCACTCTGGACTCCATGAGGTGTTCAGGCATTCAGAACGTGTCAGACTTTAGCCAAAAAGTTAAAAAGTAAGTGACTTGCTGCACTTAGGAGTCCCAGGTCAGTCCCCATTCACTGAGGACCCCATGAAGGTCGTGCTCTCCCAGCTGGCAGCAGTGGTTACCCGCAGAGATGAACTGGCCAACTTTACCCATTGAAATAAAATGCTCAAAATTGGCTGAGGGTAAATCTTTCATAAAATCCCTTCTACAAGCCAGGCAGAAGGAAAAAATGAGCTCTGCAAATTGTACTCAGCAAAAGGCTTGTTGTTGACTGAACAGGAAAGATTAGCAGCCAAGTTTCTTTCAAGGGCAGATAGCTTGCAGGAGAGGTAAAAGCTTATTTATACTTTGAAGGACAGCAGGTAGAGCTCTGAATACTGAGAAATACAGGCCAGCAGTAAATAAGAAACATCCAAGTGGCAGAAAAATCAATTAACTTGATCTTTTTCTGAGGAAAAGATGCAGGCTAAGCATTCTGAAAGAATGCAATGTAAGCAACAAATTCTGCCTTTATCACCAGGCCTTCTCCATCTCTCTTGGGATGGCATTTGATAAATTGCTTCAGAGAACATAAAGACAGTGAGGCTGCTTTACATGATCACACTTGGGACTCAATAAAAACAGTCTGATTAAAATAAAATGCTAAAAATATAAGTGGTTTCAGTCAGGTTCCTTAAGGTGGACACTGCGTGAGGCACACGCACAGCCTAGTTTTCTGAGCCATAAAAATCACCTGTCATTCACCTGTGTATCACCTGTACAGCAACCCACCATTCTACATGCATTTATCTGCTCTCTATCTCCTTCAGTTACAGTGGAATCATAGAATCACAAACAAAACTGCACGACACCACTGCTGAACAGCAGTGTAGAAGTTGTGAGAAATCCACAGCGAGATACCACATGTTGTAAAGGGCTTTGGTTTGAAAGAGACCTTTGAGGATCATCTAAAGCTCATCCTTGAGAGGCACGATCTTTTGAATTTGGTTGCATTATGCCTCAGATGACTGCTAGATATTTTGGGTGCCCACTACTGCACCAGAGACAGACAGGAGGCAGGGAGCAGTTGATGGCCTTGGCTTTTGTTGCATGCCAACCACAGAAAATTGCCCCTGCTTTGCCAGAAGAACACGTTAGAGGATCCACTCTGTGTATTTAAGGCCCATCTGTGCTAGAGATGTGGTAAAAATGTGGTTCTATTAAAGCCCTACATTTGGATATATTTATTTACACTTTCAAGACAAAATTGACGGCTTGAGTAACGTGAGCTTCTAGAGACTTCCACCACCTGTACCCTACTGCTGTTTTTTTGGCTCAGGTCTCTGTCAGAACAGAAGACCCTTCAGGAATAACAAACTTTGAAACTTCTCAGCTCTTTTAGGGAGCTTGAGATTCTACCTGCCTGAGGGCTACAGGCTTTGGAGAAACTATATGTTAGCATGCACTGTTTTGTCTAAATACAGTACAATTAATCATCACATTGGACAAAATCTACATGGTGATTCATCAGTTATTCTTACAGATTTGTTTATAATAAAAGCCAGAAACTTTTTGTTGTTTTAAGATAATTTTCTTTGCAAATTGTAGGACACTGAACAGTACAACAAGGTTCTGATGAAAATGTAAAAGAAACAAAGCGCAATCAACTATTAATGTAATCTACACAGAGATTTATAAGGCAAAATCCTATAATATGAGTAGATTTAATTTAGATTAATCATGATCTGTGAGGTGAATGGTTACATCAGCGTTACAAATGTCCCTAAAGTCGTCATCAGGCATTCTAGTCAGGAAAACCAAAATTCAGAGTGGGAGCCAGATGCAGGCTCCACGGTACAGTAGTGAAAGAATCACTACCTATAACAGCCCCCTAAATCCACACAGGGAAACCTCCATGATCCCAAGGGATGGCGAACAGTTTAACCTGTAGGAAACTGCTGAGTATCAGGTCTCAAAGATGCTTGTTCCAACGCCATTTATGGAAATTGCTGTTGATATAAAGGAAAAAGATAATGGGGTTTGTGTCCCCACTTCTCCGGGGAGGGGAACACAGCCTTTCCTCTGACAATTATTCTGACAGCTTGCCACCGAGATAGCAGCCAGATACAACATGTGTTGCTTCACACCTCATTCCTGCTGAGCCCTCACTAGCCCAGCCCTGTTAAAGAGGAAGAAAAAGCTTCCTACAGGGGAAAGAAAATGAAAAAGAAGATGGATACAGGGATCTGAGGGTCAAAAATGTATTGATTGGGAAAGAAAAGGAAAGAATCCATGGAAAACTGGTGAGGGAAGGGGAGAAACATGAGCTGGTGTGGGTGGCTGCAGTAGAGCACAGGTGGATATGGAGAAGGGATGAAGGGGGTGTGGAAAGGAACAGAAGGTACTGCACATGGGAGGTGTAAGGGGTAGTGGGCAGAGGTTGAGAGGAATCCTAAATTCATTGGTTTTGCTTGGAAACAGCCTGGAGAATAGACAGTTCTCTCTTTCAGTCCATGGAACTCTGATTGAGAAAGATCAGGAAAGAAACTACTGGTAGTGGCCACTGTGCAGCAGTATGAGAATGCAGAAGGTTGGCATGCAGTCCTATTCATCACAGCTGAGGAAGTGAACAGACCCAGACTGCTTCTGGTTTATCTCCAACTGCTCATTCCTTTTGGATTCTCAGAACAAAAGGGTTTAAGCAGAGGATTGCCATGTCACAGTGTAACTCAGAATTAAGTCCTGTTTGTATTTCAAAACTTCAAGAGAATAATTATTTCCACACCATTTTCAAAAGCACTGGTATTTGAGACAAGCACTGAGGAGGTCTGTGTAAGGATTCAGCCCCTGGAGCCAAGGCTGGGTGAGCTAACCAGGAGAAAGAGGGAGATGCTAGGATGTTCATAACTACTTTGCCATGCATGTGTCAATTTACAGACATGGGTAAAAACCAGGATTTGAGGTGAGAGAGAAGATCCCACCACCCAGGGATCCTAGCCACCAGCAATGTGGGCATGTCTCAAACACAGTATCCTTCACTCCATTTAAGGACATTGTGCTCAAGTGTCTTGAGACCCAACCAAAGAACAGCTTCAAATATAGGCAAACCTGACTCAGCCCTGGCCTTTTTCTGCCTTTTTGTAGGCTGAGTTCTAAACTAGCCTGTGTGTTGGATCGTGGCAGTATGTTAGTAATTGAAAGAGTACCGGGTTACAAAGAGAACCATGTTGAGATGAGCAGTCAATGCTGTTGCCCAGAGATGTTGACCAAGGAGCTCTTATCTGTTTTAACTGTTAAACACATAATATCAAGTATTCTGTTTTACTTTATAGTCCAGAGGTTAAGGTGGGAACAAAACTCCCTGGGAAGCTAAATTAAATCCTACTCTCATAACATTTCCTTCCTGTGCTGTGAAAATTCTTCCAAGACCCACATTTTGGCTTTTAGAGTACACTGCAGGGAACCCCAGGATCGAACACAAAGTGAAGACAAAGTTTGACAAAGAAAAAAAGGTGTTATTTTGACAATATCACATCAATCAGCTTTCAGATAAAATTAAATGTAACCTAGCACGTTCTGTCTTAATGAATATAGAACCTATCAGCAGCTTTTACAGTAAGTCTCCCACAGCCACAGACTGTGAGTTGCCTGCTGTCAGACTTGCGTTTTCACACAGAATTTTCTCTTTGCTGTTAGCAGAAAGGCAGTTCTAAAAAGACAGAAAAAAAAAAACAACCAGGAAGGGTAAGAATGACAGCATCAAAGCACAGAACCCCACACTCTCTGCAGTGCCGATGAGGAAGTCCTTGGCAGATGCAGAACTGCTCTTCTTGATTTCTTTTCTCTTTCAGACATGGATGCCCTGCTGCGAGGAGATGAGGGTGCTACCTCTGGCATGGCCAGATACAGCATGCATGATACAGCAACATGCCAGATGTCTTACAGCTGCTTTGTGGTACTGTATAAAATAAAAACTCAATAAAAAATTGTCAGAAAAATGTATCATTTTTATATATCAATACTCCATAAACTAACGAGGTGAAGAAGTGTTTCTCCTCACTCTGTGGGAGGCTTCTCTATAGCCCAGTAAACATTGCTGTCTGTGGTTTTCATGCTGGCTGGTGTTATTTCCCCTCCAATTTACATCCTGGTATTCAATATTCTAAATAATTCTTCTCCCTCCACCCTGTCTGGGGCATTTTTTGTTTAAGGTGTGGTTGTTCCTTGTGGCAGCTGCACAGAATTATGCCAGATTAAATGTGAACATATTCTCTTGAATTTCCTTCTCCAAGTCACCCTTTTCTCTGGCCAGCTCCACCTCTCCCTCTGAGCTTCAGCTAAATCAGGGAATTTCAACAAACTCAAACCATCTCTGACAGTAGAGGTATCTAGATAGGCTGTGCTGCCCTCAGCAGCCCCAGGCTCCCTTTCTGCCAGCTGGTTTCTCCTCACCTCCTCTAGCCATGCTCTTCTTGCTTCACGCTTTGGTCTCATACTTAGGAGTGCCTCTCAACTGCAAGCTCTTCCAGCCTCTCGAGGCTCCCTACGTGCTGTCCCCCATGACCCCGTTCACAGATCCCTTTCTTAAACCTAATTCAAGACCAGGATGCTCACAATGATGTTACATACACAGGGATTATAAAACACACCCGGCTTCTACACTGCTTCCAGCGGCTCCTGGCAGAAGGCTGAACCTTGCTGCTGGCAAGAAGAGATGTTACTTGATGTTTCTGCAAGAATTAGAGATCACCTAAAAGGATTTCAAAGCGCAAGCTTCCAGACAATTCAAAACCCAATCTTCTCCCTTGCTTTTGGTCTTCACTGGTTTATGGAAGAGAGAGTGCAGACAATTCAGTGGCCAGTGGCAAGTCTATGGAACTTACCCTGTATATTCTAACTTCCACGTTTCATAGAAGCATAGAATGGTTTGGATTGGAAGAGACCTTTAAGCCCATCCAGTTTCAACGCCCTGCCATGGGCTGGTTGCCCCCCACCAGCTCAGGCTGCCCAGGACCCATCCAAGCTGGCCTTGAGCACCTCCAGGGATGGGGCACCACAGCTCTCTGGGCAGCTGTGCCAGGGCCTCACCTCTGCTCTCAGTGAAAAATGTCCTTCTGAAATATGTCTAGAATGAATATGAATAGAATAGAATATGTCTAGAAGGTAACTTTCTTTCCTGTCACCCTGATTGTATAACAAAAATAAATAAATAAATAAATAAATAAGCCCTCAGCAGAGCCAGATTTGTTGACAAGACAGTTCTGCAGACTGACTGATGTTTCACTTGCTCATTTTTCATCAGGACAAAGATCGTTATTCTGTCAGGCTTAATTTTAGCACCATCTGCATCCTGTTAGCTTTCATTCTCTGGGTTCCACTTCATCTCAACACATCTTGCATTGTTCTGCAACCAGTCCTTGAGGATATTCAAATCTCCGAAAGGAGAAAGAACCTAAGCAAGTTTTGTCTGTGCCCATGGCTTTCCTCTGGTGGTGATGCACCAACATCTTCCAGTCCTGCTCTCAGGATGCCAGAAGCTTTTGCAGAGCAGCTGACAACCATATATTTTCAAATACCAGAATGGTCAGGAAGTATCCAGTGTCTTGAGAGGCTATGGGTTTATGCCATTATAATAAGCTGTTCCTCACTATTAAGTTATTGTTATGCCCAGAGAGGCTGTGAATTTCCCATCCCTGGAGATATTCAAGACCAGGTTGGATGGGGCCCTGAGTAACCTGGTCTAGTATCAGATCTGGAGGTTGGTGGCCCTACCTGTGGCATGGGGGTTTGAACTTGATGATCTCTGGGGTCCCTTCAAGCCCAAGCCATTCTAGGATTCTATGACTTTAGGATTACACAAGAACTAAAACTCTGATTCCGTGCTCTGAGATAAGTAAGTTCCCTTCTCTGCTTTCTCTTTGTGAAAAAAACTATGGAGTCTCTTTTCAGAGATAGTGTCATGATTAAAAAAAGATTTTCCAAGCTGAAAAAATACCTTTTTAACTGCAATGCATATGTTCAGATCTGTGCTGCATAAGAGCACCCACAGCATTCACTGTGCACATTTTACATTGGAAAAGAATGAAAAAGCAGAAGAGGAAAAGATCAAGGTATTACTATGCACTTTCTTCATTCTAAAGTCACAAACCACGGTCTTAAAGCTTTCAGTCTGGTAGAAGCCTTTCCTAACACAGCGACTGTGTTAAGGGGATCAACTAACTGAAACTCCTCCTCCTCTTCCTTGTTTAGTGTCTCAGAAGGTTGCAGACTCTGCTCCATTACATTTCATTCCCTCCCCCTACCAAATTTTTGATGAGGACAAAGGAACCTCAGGCTTTGAAAAGCAAACACTTCCAAGGCCCATGTTCCTTAGTACTTAACATAGCATCTCCGTTCCATCCAGCTACAGAAGGGCATCACAGCTGCTAAACATTAGCAAACCTGCCCTCCATGAGCCTTCAGCAGCTTGTTCCAGCTTCTGCACATCTCTTTTTCCCTCGCCGGCACAACTCTTGAGAGAAAACCAGGGATGGATGTGTGGCATTGCTTCCTTCAGGTTCTGTGGCAGTTGGTGACTGGCACACTGTGTGGGGGCCTTGACAATGGCCTTCACAGTGTGAATGCATCTGCATCCCCTCACAGTCTTTCCAGAACTTGCAGATACAAATGTGACTGAAGATTTTCCTAATACAGCTACAACCCTGAGACCCTGCAACACCAGCTTATAATTATAGAATGGCTTGGGTTGAAAAGGAGACTTCAAAGATCACATCGTTTCAATCCCCTGCCATGGGCAGGGTTGCCAGCCACTAAATCAGGCACCATCTCAGGCTGCACAGAGCCCCTTCCAACCTGGCCTTGAATGCCTCCAAGGAAGGGGTAGCCACAGCTTCTTTTTTGTACTGCTAAACAGAGCAAATCTGTGTTTTCAGACTGTTGGCTCAATGGCTTTTCAAAAGAAAGGAACAGCAGTGCCAGATGCCATGTGGAGCAGGTGATCTGCTGATACCTGCACAGGATGTTGAGTGCTGGTGTGGGAGGAGAGCTCCAAACACCAGCCCCATACATGCACAGGTGAAAAAGCTGGTACACAGAGATCAGGAAAGGTAAAAGAGGCACTGAGTTATGACAGCAATGTGCAGTAAACAAAACCTGCAGCTGTGCCAACACTGATAAACACATTCTGATGGGAGAAGCCCTGCTGGACCTTGCAGGAATAACTTGAGATGCTCTTGTACAAGATTTGCCTTGTAAGCAAGTTACTTACGCCTTAATGTTACCACGTTCAGCCTTGAAATATAAAATCAAGCACTAATGGGACTAACAGAGATCTCAACACAGGGAAGAGGCTTATTGCATGCACGGGTCACTAATTTCTGCTGCTGAGGCTGCAAACAGACTGCATAATATTCTGCAGACTTCCCTCCCCCCCATTAGCTTGCTATATACAAGTCAAACCATGCTGGTGCACCGTGGGATATTTTAAGCTGAGATATCTCTCATCTCCCCCGCCTGATCAAGAACATTAAATGTGATGGTTTGGATGAAAAGGTAATTGCTGCAGCAAACATTCCAAATTTCCAAAGAGTTGAGCTGGGAGGTTTAGTGAGATTTTGAATCACTGAAGAGGTGATCCAAAACCAACAAGACAAGGTTCCCAGCAGGACACAGAGCAAGAAGAAATGCACAATTATAAAGCTGCGTAAATCTGGTGGAGTAATCGTAGCAAAGAAAAGATTCATAGTGTGTGCTTCAGGAGACACAGAGCCAACGGGGAGGTGACCTGGGCAGGGCAGCAACAGTCCCAAGCAGGAAAGCTACCAAGCTGAACACTGATCCAGTTTCTGCTGTGAAAAGGTTATCATAGAGATGATTGAATCTGCAGACATCATTTAGGTCAGACATTATGGGAAAAATACTGTCTACTCGTATGAGAGCTAAATACTGGAATGGTTTATGTAGAAATGCTTTATTGCAGATTTAAAATAAAGTGTAATCAGTTAATGAACAGGATTACGATGAAGCTTCCTGCGGCAGCAGAGCAAAACTGAGCAGCTTGGAAATTCTCCCCAGCTCTAGCTCCAAGAGGGTAGATTTAGGTTAGATATAAGGAAAAAGTAGACCGTGAGGATGGTGAGGCACTGGATCAGGTTGCCCAGAGATGTGGTTGATGCCCCATCCCTGGAGACTTTGAAGACAAGGCTGGATCAGGCCGTGGGCAACCTGATTGAGCTGTGGTGTCCCTGTTCACTGCAGAAGAGTTGGACTAGATGGTCCTCAGAGGTCCCTTCCAACTCTAAGGATTCCATGATTCTATGTTGTGCACTTCCTAAAACAACTGTGAGATACATCAGGATGTAAGGTTTACGTGGCGATCATTTTGTTTTAAAAGCCTTCTGATGCAAATAAGATTGGGTGAGAAGAATTGCCTTCACAGGCAATCAGTGCAGTGTAGGGGAACTAACATGCGAAGAACTAGAAACTCAAACTTCTCTTAATAATTCCTGAGCTCCGCAAATCTTCAGGTCCCAATGATTTGAGCAAGAGGTGTTGGCATGCTATCCTGAGCTAAGCTTCTTGCAGGCAAGCTCCTGATGTACATAATGCACTCCAGGGGAAAAGATATTTGCTGTAAGACAATAAGACACAGCTACAAAATAAGCACGCACGAATGCTTCTCATTTTAATCTCATCCCTTTGCACGATATAATAGCTCTTTGCTTTTTGGAACCAAACCTCTAGTTTGCTAAAAAAAAATGTTTGATTAAAACCAAACCTGACGCTAGTCTGAAATTCACTCTCAGGAGGGACTCCCTGCCATAGGAAATTCAGTGTGCTAAGGGTGTGATAGTCTGCCCTTTACTTCAGAAGACACGGCTGCAATCCAGAGCAGCTCCAAGCCTGAATTCAGCAGTAAAACTCTCAAACTGTGAGAACAGATGTTCTTACTGCACTGGTGAAATAACGTGGGTTGAAAACATGATAAAAAAAGTGAGTTAGAGAAAGGGGAATTCTCCAATAGCAATGAATGCAGAAGGACTTGAGCATACAAAGACTTTTCTTCAGGATAACAGCATGGCTGGGATGGAAAAGAAGCAAAATCATAGAATCATGGAATCAGAGAATGGCCTGGATTGGAAGGGACCTCAAGGATCATGAATCTCATGAAACATGCAGGGCCACCAACGTCCCCATTCAATACTAGACCAGGCTGCCCAGGGCCCCATCCAATCTGGCCTTGAACACCTCCACGGACGGGGCATCCACAACCTCTCTGTGCAGCTGTTCCAGCACCTCACCACTCTCTCTGTAAAGAACTTCCCCCTGACATCCAACTTAAATCTTCCCTCTCTCAACTTAAAAAAAATTCCCCTTGTCCTGCCATTATCTCCCCTTTCAAAGAGTTGACTCCTCTCTTGTTTATAGGCTCCCTTTAGGTACTGAAAGGCTGCAATGAGGTCACCCCACAGCCTTCTTTTCTCCGGGATGAACAAGCTCAGCACCTTCAACCTGTCTTCACAGAGGAGGTGCTGCAGTCCCCTGATCATCTTTGTAGCTCTCCTCTGGACCCTCTCCAACAGCTATCTGTCTTTCTTGTACTGGAGGCTCCAAAAGCCCCAAATATTGTTAGAATGTTTTGCAAGGTAAAGGCAAACTGATGGCAGAAATGATGACTCAGTGATCTCCTGAGGTCCCTTGAAACCCTTGTGGTTCTGTGGTTCTGTCCTTCTCTGAATTAAAATGGCTGTGCATAGAACTGGGGATCAGAAATTGGCTTCTATGTGTCTTGGTTGGCCATCTTATCCATATTATGTTATTTATCACCTGTTTACACAGCCTTTGCATCTCCAACATCTGTCTCATGGTCCCCACTGTGACCCTGAGTTATTCAGTAGAACATGCCTCAGTTTCCCCATCTATCCCACTACTTTCAGCTGAAACCACAGTTAAATCCCATGCTTGTGAAATGCTTTTAAAATAGTATTGCTCTATTCCTTTACTATGTATATTTCCACATCTCAAGCAAAAGTGTTTATCTGCTGACTGGTACATTTCAAGGACAAAAAAATAAAAGGGCTTGCAAAGAAAACTGAAACTTGCTGCTGAATTTTCAGGACAGACTAAAACGTATTTTAGATGCTAATGAGAGGCTTATCTAAACAATAATCGTTAAGAGCAATTATGCAGAGAAGGCCCTCCAATGCCGTGCACAGCGTTTAATGTTGCATCAATTACTCAGGAACTGTTTGGAGCAGTGAGGAAGGCACTGACGCAGAGCAGAATCTCCTTTGAAAACGATTTTTGTGGGGTGGTTTGTGGGAAGCGCAGAGAGAAAATAAAAATCAGCACAGTGTATCCCAAATGCAGCAATTACTCAAAAGCCAGCACTGCAGAAGGCCTCTGTGCTCCCAAGACTGCAGCAGGGGAATGGGTGCAAGTATAAATTCAGAGGCATTTGGAGCTGGGCTACAGACTGTGCAGTACTGTTGGAGAACAAAACCATTCTGTTTACTGTTTATAAGAAGAAGGCAGAGTTATTCTTAACTCCCCAGCTCATCATCAAGCATACACATGAAGCTGCTTGATAGCCCATCTTTTGATTAGGGATGAAGTTTGAGATGTTTCGGGGCACCCACATCAAGATGGACTGTTGGCACAAAAGCAATATTCACATGAAAGAGGGGGCAAGAATGGTCTTTTCACTCACCGTGGTCTCCTGAAAGCCAACCCATACTGCTGACACGCCAGGCCAACCGTTGGGGTGTAAACGATGGGCATGAACCTCTCGATGTCGGAGGTCAGCACTCGGTAAAACAGCTTCTCATTCCTGTCTTGTAATGTCATAAGAACAATATACCTTGAAAGTAAAATAAAGCAGATATATATCAGCACTTATGGATGTTGGCAGTTTCATAAAGAGAAACAATTGGCTCCCTCTGCATGTACTCAGTTCTACAAAGCCCCAACACTCTAAGTGCTACAGCATGAACAGCGCTACATCATCCTATGATTCTGTGATCCTGAACAGACACTTCAGGCAGAATTTCCCAGAAGACCTGACCAGCTCTACTGACAGCTTATAGGGTCAACAGAGCTGGAAATCAGACCTATGCATACCAGCAGAATTTTTCTGCATTAGAAAACATGCAATGGAAATAGAGTGGGACATAATCCTGTTCATCAAAATCTTCTATGCAATCTGTATGGCTGTATAGACCCATAGCCAAATGTAAGCATGCACATTTCAGAGCACCATCTTATTGAAAGTATTTCTGCAAAACCTCTCTCCGTTATCCCACTCCCTCAGTCACAAAGCACAGGATGATAGCTAAATCCAGCATTCCAAAAAGAACTAACACAATAAATCAATGCTGTCAATACACATAATTACTTCTGGTTTTGTTATTTCAGATGTTGCTTTTGTTTTCGCTTTCTTTTTTCCTACCAGTTGGTTGGTTCTTTCTGCTCTTCCCTCCATTATTTTAGAATATATCCTAATGAGTACACAGATAGCTGCATAAAACATGAGAGCTCTGGGTTCCTTTTTGTTGGGCATTTGAACACAAAGGAGAGCGATCTACCAGGTTAATGCCACAGCTCTCCAGCAATATGCTAGTAGAAGAAAGCAATAATAGCAGTGCTATTTTGGGACAGGAATGGCATGCAAATGACAGCAGACAGGCAGGAATAAACATTAAACACTACTGATGGGTGGAAAAAGAGTGACTCTGAAGGAAACCCCAGTGCTTCAAAACAGGATCCTCAAGTCTTCCAATGGACTTTAAAGAACCATGACTTAAAGGGGAAAGAAGGAGGAAATGAGATGTTTTTGACTTACTTGTCTAGATCATTCGTTTTGTTCTCATAGTTTTTCATGACACGGAGAACCTGAACATCTTGGCTCAAGAAGCAGGGAGGCAGGAGGCCATGAATTCCCAGCTGCAGCCTCTCTTTAAGTGTGAAAGCCATTCCCTGGGAAGAAAAAAAGGGAAGGCAGGATCAGTCAGCAAATACACACTGGCAGATACACCCCAATTAGAAAAGCTGAAGGGATCTGGTGAATGTGTCCTCATACTGTCAAAATGCTCAGTCCCAGACAGTGATTCCCCTCTATGATGGCAGACAGCACCATACAGGTGCAGGTATGTCTCCCAGGAATTTTCACTCCTCAGAAACACCACAGCTCCTGAACCACCAGAGCTGCAGTCTCCAGGGGGACCTCGCTGTGTCTTCCTAGTGCTTAAAAGGAGTTTATAAACAGGAGGGAAATCAACTTTTTACATGGGGAGAGAGTGACAGGACAAGGAGGAATTGCTTCAAAGCAAAAGAGGAGGTTTACTCAGATATTAGGAGGAAGTTCCTTACTCAGAGGACAGTGAGGCCCTGGCACAGTTGCCAGAGAGCTGTGGTGCCCCATCCCTGGAGGTGCTCAAGACCAGGTTGGATGGGCCCTGGGCAGCCTGAGCTGGTGGGCGGAAATCAGCCCATGGCAGTGGGGTTGGAACTGAGCGGGCTTAAAGGTCTTTCCCAACCCAAAACATTCCATCATTCTATGATTAGCTCATACCTACTCGTTTCAATGACCTGAAAACTCCGCTACTACAGTTTATCTTTGATAAATATCATGCTTAGATTTAGACGCTGAATACTCTTACCAAACTCATCTGCTTCACATAGTTTCTGTGTTTCCATCAGCCATGCATTTCCATGTCACAACACCTATTAGTGGCATATTAGGAGCTTGGAAGACAGACCTGGTGTGTAGGATGCTTTCTCAGTGCCAGTCTCATTGTCCACTGGCTCACTTTTTGAAGGAGCATGCAGGGTTGCCATACATCCTATAAGGATGCTCATCCTGCCCACAGCTGAAGATCAAACTCTAGACTGCATGGGAAATCCCTGCTTTTAAGGGACAATTTGACCTTTCTTAAGCAGAAGCCTGAGTGTATCCCACTCCTACATGTGTGTTCAGAGGAGCAGCAGCATCCTGCAGCAGGCTCAGTCCGCTGAGCAGCAGTGGCAAATGCATTCTGCAGTCTGGGAAGAAGATTATAAAAGCTCTTAGTCTTTAATTAATAGGATTTCTGCTATTCTTATACCAAATTAGACAGCAGGATAGAAGGAAACATTTTCAGAACTCTGAAGAGCTTTAATCCTAACGAAAACTTCACTCATAACTAACCAACCAAGTTGTATCTTGATGAAGAGCTGGCAGTAAATTATTCAAAATCAGTAATCATTGGTACGTCTACTTAAGCAAACAGAGAAATGCTTGAAAAAAATCCTAATGAGCAGCTTTATGAGTAAATAGCTGTTAAAATGCTGTTTTCCTCAGGGCTCCGGTGTTAATCTACAGCAAATAGCTGTTATTAGTGCTGCACAAGACAATCCGAGGATATATCTGAATGAAGTTGTTTCTGGCAGCCTTCCACCACCTCCCGTTGCTTGTTCCTGTCCCCGTGCCACCCCAACGCGTGTGCCAGCACAAGCATTTGTAGGGTCGCATGGTTAATGAGGGAGAGGAAGGAGCGGGATTAAAAATAACCAGGTCATTGAGCTGTGAGCAGCACCCCGGGCTGACACACACAGTCAGTCGTGGGAATGGGCTGCTGTGAGAGCCGTGCACTTGTCCATGGCACAGCTGCTGCTGAGAACGTGTGCCAGGCCATCAGCAGGGACACAGCAACCTGGCAGAGGCTACATGTGATGGAGGGAAGGGCCAGAACTGATTCTCCAATTTGCCAGATCCACGGCTTGTACGTAGTGTGACACTTCTCCTATTGCTAAATGGTGTGGTAGCACAAGTTAAGAAAAGTTCTTATGGATTTCATAGAATCATAGACTAGAATCATAGAATCATTAAGGTAGGAAAAGACCACTAAGATCACCCAGTCCAAGCATTCACCTACCAGTATTGCCCATGTGCATCAATACTACATCTGCCCTTTCCTTAAATACCCCCAGGGACGGTGACTCTTCCACTCCCCTTGGCAGCCTGTCCAGTGCCTCATCACACTTTATGAGAAGAATTTTTCCTGATAGCCAACCTGAACCTCCCTTGGTGCAACTTGAGGCCATTCCCTCCCATCCTACTGCTGTTACCAAGGAGAACAGGCCAACCCCATCTCACTACAGCCTCCTTTCAGGGAGCTGTAGAGAGCGATGAGGTCTCCCCTGAGCCTCCTCTTCTCCAGACCAAACAATCCCAGTTCCCTCAGCCACTCTCCATAAAACTTGTGCTCCAGATCCCTCACAGCTCCATTGTCCTTCTCTGGACACACTCCAGGGCATTAATGTCTTTCTTGTAGTGAGGGGCCCAAAACTGAAGACAGCACTCAAGATGCAGCCTCACCAGGGCCAAATACATGGGGAAAGAACATTCAGCTTCTGGGATATCTAAGAAGAAATGTTCCTTATGCCACAAGCCTTTTCTTAATTTTTCTGCTCTGTATCAGGCCAGAACCAAGCACTTCCCAAATCTTTGATGCAGGACCTCGACAAAGAGGAATCGTTCCCACTGGCTGAGTAGCAGTCAGCAGATGTGTGGAGGCAGCACTCAGGATTTCCATGCCAAATCCAGGGGCAGCTCCACGAGCCCTGTGCTGGTAGATGGATGTTGCACCGGGACGTGGCTGGTTTTGCTGCAGTGTCTGACATTTCTGATGCAAATTTCCTTCCTGGACCTGAGAACTCTTTCTCCTAAAGAGCTTCCCAGCAGATCTGGTATGTTCCCACAAGATAAAGCTTGAGTTTTTATGAGTCATCTTTTTTTTTTTTTTTTTTTAATTTAAAGAAAAACATTCTCATCAGAAAATTTGCATTCATTTCTATTCTCCAGACCAGAGATTGCTGAAATACCAGACCAAGATCAACACTGGACATCAGCTCTAAGGCACTGCTTGGCTTTGAGCTGACACTACTGTATAGCAGCAGGGAAAACACAGCTACTGTGAATGTCAAAGTTTATCTGCAATGAACAGGAAAAAAAAAAAAAGATAATCACAATTTTAAACCATTTGCTTCCTGCAACCTTTGAACCTGGAGGATAGATAAGAGGAGACAGAAATATTTGGCACTAATACTCCACTTGCTTGCCCAGAGAGTCACATCACAGCAGACCTGGCCACAGCCTGATCCTGCAGCAGCAGTGAAGCTCAGCAGAGCTGTGCTGCTCACTCTTCCAAGAGAGAAAGGGATAGAAAAGGTAGAAACACAGCATCCTAGATATTTCTGTCCCCAGCCACTAGAACTCATCTTATAGCCTTTTTTCATTATGTATAAAAAGGCCTTTCAGTTATTTTCCACCTATTAAAATAGCGTAAAGTTTCAATATTTCATCACATGTTCACACACTTAATACAAGAAGTTTCCTTCCCAGTTAATCTCAGCACATCCCTATTCAAAATAATGCTATGGTGCCTTACAGAAGCAGCAATCTGCATGCCTATCAATACTCTTTGTAAAAATTTATTGTATGTTTCACAATTGGTTGGGCTCTGTGTGAACACCTCCTCCGAGGCTGTGCAGCCAGGAGCATCCAGCTCTCCTTATCCAGGAGTAAATGTGAGAGCTGCCGTCAGTGTGCAGGTGTCATGAAGGTGGAGTGCCTGTATTTAAGCATGTGCCCTTCAGGTCTGCGGGGCTGTTTTCTCATTCTTTGGGGCACTCGCCAGCACGCTGCTCCAGTTTCAGATCCGGATGCCCTGACTCGTTGCATTCGTCTAGAGACAAAAGGGCTAAAAAGTGTGCAGCAGTATTGGGAATGAAAATAATAATTCATATCATTCAGTAGGTTCAAAAGGGAGCACGGTGTTAGCACCCCTGATCAGTCTGACATCTGACATCACCACGTCACTGCACTTCTGCACTCACTGCATCCAAATGAGCAGTGCCAGTGGAAGTTCTCTCATACTGAGGCAACTGCAGCTGTGTGCGATGAGGAAGCTGCTGCCTTCTCAACCACTGACATCTCTGAAATGTTTTACATACAGAGTTGGTCCATTGCAGAACAGCTCCATGGCTGGGAGCAGAGCTCTGCAGGTCCAGGAGCAGGACTCCTGGCTGAAGCCTAACATTCATTGGAACAGCACAGCGTGAAATGAATTTGGAAACACACTCTGCCTCAGATCAAAAGCTGGAATTCATGGACCTCTCGCTATGTTTAAGATTAAAGCTTTCGGGGGTTGGATTTCTTTTTTTTTTTTTTAAGGCTGCCTGAAAGCCATATTGTACCACTCTTTTTCTGGTCTTGAAAGGTCTAATGATTAGAAGGTGAGCCACTGCCCTGCAGAGCTAACGCCAGGTGCTGAAGTTCATTTATAAATGTGTGGGGAATGAGTTGTCATGGAGAGGGCAGATGCTATGTCATTGACCAACAACAAAGGCCAAAATATCTGCTGCCCATCAAGCTTCATGCTCTGTGGAGGCTGAGTAAGGGGTTTTGCGCTGAAAAAGAACCTCAGATGCTTCTGGTTTCTTATCTCTGACAGCACCAAGCCCATAGGTGGCAGCTCTCTCTTTGCAGCTCAAGTCTGTTAAAAGCCACTTATTTCAGAACCTGAAGGCAGAGCAAATTCTCAAACAACAATTAGCATTATAACCACTTGCCCTCTCCAGCAGTGAAAGGGGCTGATTCACTCAGATGAACACAAGCAGGAGGGATGCAAGCCTGGCTTAGCTTTATCTTTTACTCACTGTAGATCGTACTTCCATCAGTGGGAACAAAGATACAAAATCATAGTTTCTAGCACATCAGGAAACCGTAGTTGAGGTGGTGGGGCTCAGGGAACTTAGAGATTCTGGAAGAGCGTGGCAGAACCAGGAGGTCCTCGTGCTTCTTTTTTAGTCTTGTCCTATGTAGCATTTCCACTTTGGAAAAGCTGTATTTAAAAAATGTGCATAAAAAGGAAGGGAAAGGAGTAACACTGGTAGGGTGAACCTTTATCTTCTCATTTTAAATGTCTTGTAGCTTCTTACTACCTTTAATTTGCAGGTGTGTGTGCTCTTATGCTTGGAAAAGAACCAAACCCACAGTGCTTTGGGGTACGTGGAAGACATCACCATGTCTTATCTGAAACCTGGAAAGATTTCTCCCTGCACCTTCTCTGCTGTTATTGCTGTGCAAATCTTTTGTTGACTATGATTTACAAAGTCTTCATATAGTGCCAATCCTTCTTTATGGGTTCAAAGTCAGAAGCTGAAAAATCCCACGCTCTTGGCCATCTACTTTGTTACAAAGTGATATGATCATGGATTTCTAATCCTTTCATATCCTTGTTCCTTCCTCTCCCACAGAGCTGGAGAATGCTAAAAAAACCCCTTCAAGACAGAGATAATAAAGAAACTGAATTCCATGTTTGTTTCAGTTCCTGGAGAACCACCTTCAGCGCACTCTACTACCAATGGAAGCTGCCCCTACTATTAAAAAGGTTTCACCAGTATGCGTTTTGCTTCCTCTCGATGGATTAGAGCAGTATATTTTCATTCCTGTTCTCATCTTTATCTCATCCTGCAACAGTGACTCTTGTAAGAGTGACCAGAACAAAATGGTTTGCCCAGAGATGTGGTGGATGTCCCATTCCTGGAGACACTCAAGGTCAGGCTGATGGGGGTTCTGAGCACCTGATGGAACTGTAGATGTCCCTGTTCACTGCAGAGGAGTTGGACTAGTTGGCCTTTAAGGATCCCTTCTGTTTCAAACGATTCTGTGATTGTATGTTTCTATACCAAAGTCCATGTGCCAAACCCCTTACTGTACAGGGACCTGATGGCTGCAATGGGCATGTGGCAGGCTCACAGGCAAGAAACAGCAGAGCCATGGCATTCCCACATGTTACTGGAGGTTTATCTCAATGAGTAAATCTCATAAGCAGAATGTCTTCAGGGCTTTATTCATTAATTCATAGGAGCAATGTCAGCACGAAGCCCCTCGCCGTGTTTTCAGACAGCAGGGGTACAGCTCTAGACTGAATTTAGCAGAGAACTCATTACTCTTTCCCACAGTTTGCCAGCCTCCAGGGCACTAATTTTTCCTCCACAGAAAACAAAACAAAAAAAAATCCATATGCTAGAAATTATGTGTATTTTGTCTGCAAACAAGAATCTGTTGCTCTGAGTGAAAGATTTTTCAAACTGAGCTAGACAGACTTCCCCAAAGAGCAGCTGGTTTGGATGAGTGGTTTTGTTAAGGCTCTGTAACTTCACAGGTAGTTAAAAATAGCCTTGTTTTCTTCTTATCAGGAAAGGTGGAGATAGCCAATTAATACCAAGTAAGACATGATACAGTTGTTGTATTTTTTTAATAAGAAACTCAAATTTGGGGTTAAACTCAATGCCTTGTTTTCTTTCCATAGGAGAAAAATCAAGACCTCATAGTCTTCTGTATGAGTTAATGGGAATACTTCTTTGCCTTGAGTGAGAAATAGATTAGGATGACTTCTTTTTTTCTCTTATTACTAGCTTTGAACACGTCTTTACAAGTATGAAGTGCACTGATAAGGGAGAAGAGTAAAGTCAGTGCATGGAGGATAGATAGGACCACCATGCTACAAAAGGACTTGATTTTAAGGGGTGATACACAGTACCTGCACACACAGAGGTTGCAGAGTAGAAGTGTTCCTGTGTGGATGAGTGTAAAACCTGAAGTGCCCTCTGGCTGTCTCTTCCTTTATACCGAATTCTTGATAGAGAAAGGAGTACTGATGGAGCAAGTATTAGTGATGTTAAGTTTTGTGCTACAGACAAGTACAGGGCAGATTCCTGAGGCAAAGCCCAAATTCTTGGCCTCCTATTAAAATACCCCATGTGACTTCAGCACCCAGATCCCAGTGGTTTGACTTTCTCAACTCTCAAGAAAAGGAAAACATCCTTGTAACGACTGCACAATTCCCAGCCTCCCTGTGCAATTCCTCATCTGTTTCACACATACCACTGTCACACCTTTTTAATGTCAGTCAGTGAGTGCAACAAGCTAGCTCAGGACAGCTTTGTGGCTTATGGGCATCTCATCTCTGTCTCAGCTGTGGGGATGCTGTTCTTTCTCTGCCTGCAGAGAGTGAACAGGGTAACATCAGTTGCTGTAAGAGCCCCACCAAGCACTAATTACAGTATTTCTGTCAGAGTATGGCTGTTCCTATGATGCTGCAGTCACACATTTCTCCCAATTACAATGCTTTCCCTAGACAGGAAGAATTCTGCATAAAAACACTTGCATTCCTAAGTCTATGAAAAACAGCCCTTATCCTCAACTTGGACAAGCAAATATGTCTGAGAACAAAGATCAAGGCAATTTGAAGGTTGAAATGTGATCCATAGCACTGAAAGAAGTTTTAAAAGCCAGTTTTACAATGCCTGGAAACTTCTCCCATCGTGCATACACACAGCTGGTCATGTGAATTGTGGTTGTGTATAATTTGGGTTCAGTGCTATAGCCAGCACCAACTTCCTTTTGAGGTTGCAGCAAATTACACAAAATGAGACTGGCGTGCTTACTGCTCACATGCAAACTGCTTTATGATTTTGGAGGATGGGAATCTCTCTTCAACTTACATCTCCTTTGCTGTTACACCTCCAGAATGAGTTCCTCCTCCCAACCTTGAGGTTGCTCCAGAGGTGGGTTGGAGTGTGATTGCCATTTGTGGATGATTGCTGATGGCTCTATTTGGAACACCACTGGCACGTGCTGCCTAAACCATATAGCTGGCTGTTTCAAAGATCACTTGGGTGGAAGCTGAGCCTGAGTTAAGCCAACAGTAATTTTGTTGCTGATTTTTATCAGAGTTTATTTCTCCACTGTACCATTCCTACATCCTCGTATGCTGCTTCTGCTGAAGCTTTGTAGAAAGGGACAGTCAGCAGTGGCTTCTTGAGCAGTACCACATGCACTCTGTTCATTCCCATCTAACCACAGCTTTGATAGCTGTTTAATGTGTTATATACACCCGTCTCAGAGCACTATGGGACAAAACGTTCTGCTACCCTCTCAGATGAAAGATTCTTGAGAAAGACAATGTTTTCCTGTAAAAATTAGGAATATGAGAGATGAGGAAGGGCCCTAAATAAGAAAACTGACACCTCACTGAAACAAACACACTGGAAAAATCAGCAGTAAGACCTCCTCCAATTATATAACCACTACTGGAAGATAATCAAACGTGTAGGCAAACACAGGGCATCCCACAGGAAATCTGTGTGAGCCTCCATTTCCTGCTTGAGGCTCCAGGCCTCTTGTTTTCCCCTCATCACTTCTGCAGTCCATCTCACTGTGAGCTCTCTGCTGGACTCCAACACCGGCAGCTAACGCTGGGCTCGGCAGAGAAATGGCTGCCATCATGATGTGTGGGAGGACCAAAGGATCATTAAGATTGGAAAAGGCTACTAAGACCATCTAGTCCAACCATCAACCCACCATAAGGCCCAGTGCTCAATGGCACTGCAGTGCACCAGTGAAGAGGCAGATCTAGAGCACTCTACTCTTGCATGGCCTATAATAAAGAGACATGCTAATACCATGTTGGGCTTTTTTGGGGGCATGGTCTCTGTCTGTCCCTGATTAACGTGAGTCAGGGATCACAACTGCTCCCTGCAAGGCTCACATTGGTTCTGTGACCAGAATCAGCCCCCACTCCTGGAACAAATTCCTGTGTACAGCTCCTCTCAGGAGGCAAGAGGAGGCCTTTGTGCAGCCTTAATAGGACAATAGGCAATGGTTTCAAATTAAAAGTGGGAAGATTTAGATTAGATATAAAGAAAAACTTTTTTATGATCAGGGTAGTGAAGCATCGGAACAGGTTGGCCAGAGAGGTGGTGGATGCCCCATCCCTGGTGACACTCAAGGTCAGGCTGGACGGGGCTCTGAGCGGTCTCGTCTAGCTGTAGGTGTCCCTGTTCTTTGTAGGGGAGTTGGACTAGATGGCCTTTAAGGGTCCCTTTCAACTGAAATGATTCTGTGATTTTGTGACATGCAGGACAAATGCATGCCCTTTTCCGGCCCAGCCTCCATCCGGCCCTGTGATGATCTCTGTCCTGACCCTCGGGGCTGCTGTTTTGCCAAGCACATGTTTTGCTTTAGTGCTGAGATCAGTCATCCCACTGTCCAAATGGCTTTTGGCACCACTAAGAAAAGTAGCTCGCTTACCGTGACTACCTCTGACCAATCGTTCTCCTCCTTCTGTGAATATTTCTTTTTTTCTCTTCCTTTTTAATGCAGAGAGGAAAAGGGAAGATGCATGAAGTACTCATATACGTGTGAGCTGACCTTTCGGGTCTACAGCTCTCATCACCTCTGCATGCACTTTGCCTGCTATCTCGGTCTGTTGTCAACCTAATGTGAGCTGTATCTAAATAACACACACTCAACATTTCTGGCCCTGATTCTGGCACATCTGGACTGCAATTAGTACAATAACACAAATATAAAATGATACATCCTTTCTATCAAACTTCCCCCCCAGGACTTCTAAATATTCTTCCAATGATATAGCCCTTCTATTTCCTACTTTCTTTGCTCCTCAAAAGTTTAGCTCTATTCTTTCCATATGGCGTGAGCAGAACTATGTCCAAATAGTCCAGGTGACAAAATACTGCTAATTTCATACATGCTTTAATTTTTTTTTTTACTTTCTTGAGATTGAGTTTAACAACTTCCAATTTCAAAGGTACTTGCCGCACTGGAAAGATATTTACTGTTGACTATAAATCAAATAAAGTTCCTGAGATTTTTCCAAAAATGTTCAAAAATGAAAACTCCCATCCTTCTCTTCCAACTGTTTCTAATCAAGGGCAGTTATCCATGTCCAGAATGGGAAAAAAAAAAAAAAAAGAAGTACAAATAATACTAAGAGATGAAATTTAAAGATTAAAAACCTTTTGATTTCATAAGCTGTTTGACAAACATTTATATGGA
Organism: Meleagris gallopavo; assembly: GCF_905368555.1. Taxonomy (NCBI): domain Eukaryota; kingdom Metazoa; phylum Chordata; class Aves; order Galliformes; family Phasianidae; genus Meleagris; species Meleagris gallopavo. The sequence goes on along the minus strand of NC_139404.1, from coordinate 186,571,539 downwards.
ACAGGAACTGCAGCAAGATGTAATAAAACATTTATGTCAGTTTGCAACATGCGTGACCACACGTTGATTGAGACAGCTGAACTGTTCATTGTGACTAGGAAGCTGTACATCATCCTGCTGGCAAACCTTCAAATGAGTTCACACACACACACACACACAAAAAAAAAAAAAGGTTCAGTTCTTGATTCCATTAAATGCTATAACTTCACATGCAAAAATATTGTTCTTGGCGTGGCTGCTGCCTGTCCACCTCAGCACAACTCATCCAACCTCTCCTAGCTTGGATGAATGTTGGCTAAGGCCAGCGCAGCAGCTTCCTTCCTCCAGCAGAACATCTATTAATCAGTAATAGAAACAATAGGGCTAAACCATGGACAGATGAAGCATGACTTTGTCTGCTATCTAGGCAATGGGGAAAAGACAATCGCTAAAGCATCAGTTTTAGCCATGCACCTGAATTTGTTAGAAGATGCCGCTTGATACATCAAAACTTCAAGTCTGCCTTTCAAAGTGAGGTTTCAGCTGCATAATTTCTGCCTTGGTGACAGATCCTGGTACAGTGTGGGAGGCGGAGGCAGAGCCCATGAGAGTGTGGGAAGGCTGCAGTGATTTTCACTTACAATCTGCTGTGAAAAACCTATATGTTGGTTTTGCAGGTATGCAGGTACAACACGATGGTCACTGGTTTTGTTTTCTCCAAACCAGCTGATGAGATTGGGCACATCTTTGGGAACAGATCCCTGAAGTTCAGGCTTCAGCCCAGGGTTTTGATTCTCCTCCGTCTTGCACCATGGTCATATAACAACAAGAGAGTAAAGGAAGTGTAAAGTGATTTGGAACGTGCTTAGTGTTTGAAGTAACTGAACTGAAGAGGCGGGTCCTGGATATGCGCTGCTGAAAAGCTCGATGTAAATTATGGGGAAAACAAACCTCACACACCTTGACTTCCAGACCCTTCTCTATCTTTGTAGCCCTCCTTTGGATGCTCACTTACAGTAACATGTCCTTCTGATATTGTGCTACCTAAAAGTAATCAGGGCAGCAAGAGGAGCACCCAAGTTTAGGTCCCCTGTGGTTTTTAATTCCATCGTGTCTTACACTCAGTAATTGCACAGGGTCAAATCCTGTGCTGAAAGGCTGTAATGACAGCAGAAGCAGCACACTAACATTGCCAAGTGAGACCAGCCAACTGGGTAAGAAACAAGCTTGACAGACTTTCTAGTCTTTTTTGTCAAAACCAATGTGATGGAAAAAGCAGCACAGGATAGGTAAGGAGCAAATGAGCAGTCAATGGGTTTTGAATTGTGCATCTCTCACAATATCCAGCAGCAGCTGGGAGGGGACATCCCAGCCCCTCGGCATGGCCACGTGCTGCCCGGAAAGCTAGCACTACTCCTTGGCCTGAGGGAGCTCACAGGGAAAGTCTTAGGCATCCACACTTCCAAGTTTCATCAGATTTTCATTATTAAAGGATTCCTACTGCTTCAGTACAATTAAAATTGTTCGTTCCATCCCGTACATCTTTCTCTTCTGCTCCTCTTTCACAAAAAAAGTACTAAGAAGTTAAGTGGCAGAGCTTCATGCTGAAGTTGCTATTTTCAGGATGTATCACTGGGAGCTTCCAAGAATGTCACTGAACATTTTGTATGGGCTGCAGCAGTCACACGCTGTTATTGTATTTCCTCTGATGATTTCCTGGAGCAAAGTTGTTGTTGGTTTTTTTTTTTTCCCCCTAGCTGTTATTAGATGTGTGTGTGTCAGAACCTAAGGAAATGGATATTACTAGTGCCAAATCTGTAGGATGACCCTTAGTACCACTTTCCCACTTAATAAAAAAAACTTGCCACTAGAATGTGTTTATTTTCAGCTATCTGCAGCTTGGCTACTTTCACGAAGATGTTCCGTGCACTGGTAACATCAGCAATAAGCACACAGGGATCCTCCAAGCACACACCCCATGGCAGGCAACGCACAGTTGTTGCTCTAGGCTGTGTCAGCACCAATTTGAAGACACCAAAATAACTCTGGTTAGCACAGAGTAGAAGTCTGCTTCATTTGGGATGGTTGTGAGCCTTGTGTTTAACTGTATACACTTCTTTCCAGGCTGCTTCTGCTGCGATGGTCAATCTATGGTCTTGCTCTTATTTTTTAAAGAGATCAATGGATAGAGCCCTCAGTTACACAGAATGAATTCAGATAGAGATATTGATCTCAGAACTGCTGCAGTGTCTGACACTCAGAGACAGTATCACATCCTAGAGCAAGCCATCTGTGAGCTGCATACGAGCTATCAGGGGCTTCTAGCTCTGCAAGAAACTTTCAGAAATAGTCAGGTGGATCCAGGGTCTGACCACCTGCTAATGACCCAAGGCCTTTCCTTTTAACAAACCAACCCTTCACAGTTCAAAATAACCCTTGATTCCTAGAGCTCTGGCAACTCGACCCTTCCCAAACACAAAGCACAAAGAAGAACCTAACCACACAGAGCCCACACTTCTTGAAGGAAGGAGGGCAGGTCTCCGCAGCTGAGCCCCAGGTGAGAGTCAGTGGTGCACAGCCCAAGAGTGAGCAAGTAGGGCCTGCAGCCCAAAGGGCTGAGCTAGTCCTTCTGCTGGAATAAATTTCAGACAGGAACACTTTAAAGCTAACTCTGAGATTCTCTGAAAAACACCTCTTCTGCCCAAGCCTTGCAGTTTTGCTCTGAGCTCGATACAAGCCTTCATTCAGCAGTGGGCTATGGCAGAAATTATGAAGCCGGCATTTCGGCCATGCAAAACCATGTCCTGCATGTACTGAAAGGGAAAGCAAAGTGAACTGAGCTTTCTTTGTTCCTTAGCCGGAGGGTTTGGTGTAGCTCTCAGCCCAACCCATCTGTCCAGCCTAAGTCAATTTGGATTCCAGTGAGAAAACACCAGTTCCAGCAAATAAAATGGCAAACCTCCTGTTGATTTCAAAGCAGATGAGATAGGATAAGCCTTTGAGATTTGTCTGCTAGACAAAAACATCAATGCAAATAATGACAATTATCACATTATTATTTAAAAAATTAAATCTCCTGTAAGTGAAAGTTGAAGTGATGGCAAAACTAGCGAGGCTTAATCATATTGCAGACTTGAGGTTTTAAAAATAAATATAACCTCTTTAACAATAAAAATGTTATATTATTGAGCTACTTTTCTTGGAAAGAAAACTGAGGCTTTTTAATATACACAGGATTGGCAAAGTTTGGTATTAGAGACTATATGTAATAAATGCCAACAAAGCACATTCTTTCAAACATAAATTCTTCCATTTCTACCAGTCTGAAGTGTCTCACCTTATTGTCTTTGGATGTGAGTTTCGCTAGCAGGTACAGAACTTTTTCTTTACTTGTTCTACCCATGCAAAATTGGAAAACCAACTTATTTTCCATTTCCAATCTCTAATAAAAAACAGCATTAAGAATCAAATCTACTTACTCAAAATGAAAAATAAATTATAATTAAATGAAAACAGAGCCATATTTTCCATGACCCCTTATAGATGCAGGAAGATATCTACTGAGATTATCAAATAAGTATTAGTAGGGTGGTTCTCTAATACACATCGGGTTCGGATCCCAGAGATTTAATTTTGCAGTGACTAAATACATTCACAACTCTGATCAGAAAGGTAACAAGATTCTCTAGTGTGACCTACTGTAGGGAACCTGCTTTAGCAGGAGGTTGGACTTTCTGATTTCCAGAGGTCCCTTCCAACCCCTGTGATTTGGTGTTAAACATACAGACTGCCAGACAAGGAGAAAAAACCTCTGGGAAAACAAAGAAAAAAATACAAAATCAGGTTTCCCGCTTGTCTCAGAAAATCATCTCACCCCGGTGAACCACTCAGTCCAACTGGAAGCTTCATGATGCTGTGACCAAGGAGCTGCATCCACTATAGGACTTTGGTTCATCCAGAGGGCTTGGTGGATTCTGCAGATATACAGCCTGGTGGATAACCAAGTTCCTCACCCTCAAACTTTGAGAGCTCCTCTGCAATACTGGGAAGGCCTCTAGCAGTCAATTTCTGCTATTTAACAGTGACCAGTAAAGGGGAAAAAAATGAAACATAGCACACAACTTCACACGGAGCCCTGCAAATGTATTTTTGCCATCAGCCACCTTTTTGGTTTAGACGAAGAAGAAACACAGATATTAAGGTGCACTGTAGAGACACATTATGAGTGTGGGTTTTGTCAGCATCTGTTTGGTTAGTTGGGGCTTTCTTGCAGCCTGGAGCAGAGCCAGGCAGAGCCTACTGATGGCACTGAAAGAAGAGAGCACAGTGGAGGTCAGTAACCAGACGAGAGCTTTCTGCTTCCACATTGCCAAGCTTTCTGATGAGGCGGCTGATGGAAACAGCTTCTTTTCAGCAGCTACAATGCAGTTCTTTCAGGCTTTGTCTCATCTCAGAATTACTGTCTGCACTGTACACAGGCCGAGGCTGAGTTCTGTAACGAAGTCACCATAGAAATCACACGACGAGCATGCACTGCCTTCCCGGCTGCATCTCCTTGTCCTAAAATAAATTTGAGCTCAGTTATTATGGTGTTTCTGATTTAATAATTGGCTCTTGGGAGACACTCAAATGCTTCAGATGGAATCTTTCCTTAGATTAAAGTCCTGTCTCTGTTGTAGCCTATGGGAATTTTGCCATCAGACTTTCACGAGACAACAATTTGGCCATTAATCCATGAAAATTTGCTACTGTAGTACAGTACATTGCACTCCCATTTAGGACCCTGTAGTTCAATTCGCTCTGGATCAGTGTGTTTTCGCTTTAAAGAGAATTGCACAGACTGCAGAATAATTCAAACAACAAATTCTGCAATAGCAGACATTAACTGCATTAACTATATGGCTGCTGGATGGACACTGCCAAACTAATTGCAGAATACTCCCCTAACTGCAAACAGTTACTGTGTCAGTGAAAAAACTGAAGAACTTTCAATAACAAGAAGGACTTTCTATGGAGCACAGCCTAGGACTATTAAAGCCTTTCATTTCCAAGAGAAGGAGCCAATTCTTTAGGTCATGGAACATGAAGAACCGAACTGTGTTCTAGATGTGAACTGAGGATCAGGGAAGCATGCCTTCCAAAATCGATAGGACAAAAGGGAAAGGCCTCAAGTTGCACCAGGGGAGGTTCAGGTTGGATATTAGAAAACATTTCTTCTCAGAAAGAGTGCTGAGGCATTGGCACAGGCTGCCCAGGGAAAGGGTGGAATCACCATCCCTGGAGGTGTTCAAGAACCACAGAGATGTGACACTGTGGGATGTGGTCAGTGAGAATGGTGGGGGTGGGTTGATGGTTAGACTGGATGACCTTATAGGTCTATTCCAACTTTCATGATTCTGTGATTCTAAATTACCACTTCACATTGTGGCTGACGTTTTTAACATTATCATAAAACACCACATTTTTTTGTGATATTTATTGATTTGTAGGTTGCTGAAGATTTTCCAGCATGGGGCAAATGATTTTTTTTTTAGGAAATGCCAAACACATCATTTGCTGTTTAGCATACAGGCACTTGGGCTCCCTGGGTTCACAGATTGAATACCACTAGTGCAGGCAATGCAGCACCTTTTCAGAGGTGATCAAGGTCAGGGTAATTCCCGTTCATTTTGCCTGTTAGCTGACTTTTCCTACCATGGCCACCGCTTGTTGCTCTCATTCACAGTTATTTCAAAGTTATATTTCTGGACTTCATACCTACAATGTTTTGCAGCACCTGGAGCAATAGTTTTATGAATACAACGGCAGATTTTTCAATGTAAATGGAAGGTTAAATAAGATGATACACAGGTTTCTATGTCTCTGGTCAATAAAACATAAAATTTCTCTTCTCTTGCTTCTCACTGAGCCTGTTTAAGTGACCTGGACATTCTGGAAATGCCCAACAAGGACTTTATTATGTACTCACACTAGGTACAGCAGGTTTCACTGGACTGCAACTGATTTGTTTCAGATGAAGGAATACTGTTAACCACCACTGCAAATATAATTGCTTGGTTGATTTCCACATTCTTGTCATTGTTGGCCTGGCTACTGCAAGAACAAGCTGGTGAGGAATTCCCTCACACTCAATAAAAAGAGTAGTCATTTGGATCAAACCAGTTCATCCAGGCATGCCTGCACCTGAAGGACAAATGACATGCGAATACTCCCTTTCATACTGCTTCTTTATATTAAAATCTACTCCAAGAGGAGAAAATTGCAAGAAAGGGGAAATTGCTACAGAAAGACAACTCAGGATTCTGAGCAAGTACTCAACATCAGATTCATTTTGTCACATGTGGTAGGGGGCTTGAAAGGTGTGGGGAGAATTCCATAGAGTAACCCCCACATTCCATCTAAGAGCAGAGCTGTGTGCCCCCACCACAACAAAAGAAAAGCCACAGTTAATTCATCTCACCGGAACTCGACAGCGGTGGATGCAGTTCCCCCTGTGCTGTTGACTGACAGAAGAATGTTTCCAGTTTGGATTCTGGTAGCACTTGTGAGACATTGCAAAATTGTAGCATCATTAAGGTTGGAAAAGAACTCTAAGACCATCTAGTCCAACCATCAGCCTGTCCCCACCATGCCCACTAACCATGTCCCTCAGTGCCACATCTCCATGATTCTTGAACCAGGATTGGCAACTCCACCCTGAGCAGCCTGTGCGAATGCATTACCACTCATACATGTATCTCCTGTATATACACATGGAATACATGTTTTCTGGTTTAAAACTCGTTGAGCTCTACAGAATAGAAATATTATGGCAAAAGATTTTTACAAATGCATAATTGGAGAAGTCTGATGGGAACTGGGTATCAACATACTCTTAGCATATCTCTACTCCTGTTTCAAATCCTGATTCTTTGTTGGTTGTTTTGTTTTTATATCTTGAGTGAGGAGATAGTTTTTTTCCATTGTTTTTACCACTGCAAGTCTGAGACTTCTTCATGATCATTTTTTTTTTCTTGCATGTGGAGAACTTTACTCGTCTGACTTCATTCATTTCCAGACATCAGCAATGAAGGCCTCCTGACCTCACAAAGGCTTTTTGCATTTGACAAACTATGTCAAGCATACACATAATTCTTTAGAGAATGAGTCCTGCACTTCCTTTCTTACCTTTTAACTCACCTCCCTCTGTCATTTATTATCTAAATCTGGGCAGTACTACGCTATTCATTTCTCAGTAGAACTTTGAAAATATGTGAGAAACACTATGGTTTACAGCATTTCTAATATTTTACTTAAGTAATTAATCAACATAAACTCTCCTTAGGAAAGGTATCAGTGGTGAGACATCCTTTATAGAAACAGCTTGGCAGCATTTAGTACAGAAGACCTTACGAGTACTGCTTACCAGCAGCACAAACTAATGAGCTTGAAGCACTCCAGGTACTTGAAGACTGACAGGTGTGGACAATATAGAAAAATAGGAGCGTATTCTTTTTTTATAACCGTGTTTTGTTCTGGATTTTGAGCAAGCCATCAAAAATATTTATATTAGAGTAGATGCTGTCACACATCACAGCCCTGTAAAAGAAGGAAATCAAAACAAACCAACCAACAACAGGCTTTGTCCTAAGGAGACAAGTGGTAACAAGAGGCAGGAGACACAAGAGAGCAATATTGATGAGCACGAGTTTCATCCTCACCACAGGCTTGTGGTATTCTCAGCACACCAGCAGCCAAGCTGGTAAGTCAGCTCCAAAATATTTGTTATGTTAAAGTAATACTTCTGTGCAAGTAGTTTTCCTCAAGGATGACATTCATCTCGGAGCTAGAACACTGGATATTTAGCTGAATTCTTATTGTGAGTGACTCAGAGAAAACACCCTCGCTTCAAGACTCTGATTTATTGCCTGTGGCTCCACTGAAACGTCTGCAGAGAAAATCAGGCTGCTCCCAGTGGGCTGCATAACTCCCACCTGAGCGTGTGGTGCAAATTAGAGAAGCTCACAGCCCCAGCGTTAGCAGTAAGTGGGCCTGTTGGGGAACAACGTAGGAATATCAACGCACAGCGTAACAGACAACCAAGGAATGCTTCTTCAGAGGAACTATGCATCTATCAAACAGATCTGTAGAGCAGAGGGAAAAAGACAGCGTGTTGCTCTTTGTAAAAGCAAGAAGCACCATGTAAGAAGTGCTCCAAACTTTTGCTTTGCTTCACATAATTGGGATGCAGTACCAACAACATGATGTATGTAATCAGCATAAATTACTTGATCATTAGCTACCTAATATGCAACAGTAGCCCTCAGAATTAATTGGCTGAAACCCAGCAGGGCAGAATAAAAGGAGAGCTGACAATAACACAGTAAGATTTTTCCTTTCATGCTGTTTATCTAACAGGAAGGCATAATGATGTGATGCTGACAAGGATGTGGTGCCAATAATTCTCCACGCTAGGACTCCTGAAATTAGAATGACACAATTGGTACAAACAGGGGTAAACCCTTAGTAGGGCTGGGGATCTAGGAAGTCTTGTGTTTCTTTGCTGGAGGCATCATCACCTGTCTAGAAAGCAATTTCATGGCATTTACCTGTAATAGGCACATTTCCGCTCAACATTTGTTATATATATATTTTGGCTGACCAGACGTAGCTACTTATAGCAGTACATATGTTACAGACCTATCGACTTATACTAGCATGCAATAGAAATAAAGACATTGAAAACAAGTGTTAAGAGACAGGTAATGTCCATTTGTATGCTCAGAAATCAGATATTTGAATCATAGGGATATTATTTTTATCTCTTATTCATTGCTAAAGTTAAAAAAAAATCAGCAGTATGTCATTTGTTATAGGGTGATCTTTCTTAGATCTCAAACAAGTTCAGACTCCTGCTGTCTGGTATAACTTGTATACAGCTTTATGCTGGTGATGCGTTGATGGTTGGACTAGATAATCTTAGTGGTCTTTTCCAACTTTAATGATTCTATTTAAAAAGGTTTTTTTTTTTTGTAAGAGGGAGATACTTTTCCCATATTCTCTAGTCTGGTGGCTTGGGCTTAGTCTGGACTAATGTTTCTCACCCCATCACACCAGGATTGCCTCATCAGTATTAATCCTGGCCGGGAGATGTTTTGGAATGGCACTGGACCAAAGGGTACAGGCGGCTCATAGCAGAACTCCAACTCCAGAGAAGTTGTACTTCAGTCTTATTATACTCATTCACAGAATTTGTGAATGCACCATGATCCTACGAATCTGACATGTAGTAAATAATAAGATCGATATGATTTCAATTCCCCCATTAGCTCTCTTTCCATATAGATTTTACTGCGAACGCAAAGGTAGTTCACCTTTCAACACTGCTGCCATGCAAAGTTCACAAGTTGAATTTCGTGGTCTTTGGCTGAAGTGTGCAAAATGAGTTTTCCATTTTACAGCACCAAAGGGAAGTTTTTTCCAGACTGCAGAGGAACTGCAGCCAGATATGGATGTTTAGTTCTGCCTTGCAGGAAGGACTGAGAAGCACGCACAGAGCACACTTCTGCCAGCACAGCTCATTAGGGAGGTCAGAGGCTAAAGGTTTACTGCACTTTCCCTAAAATGAGAGAGGAATCAATTCATTGTTTCCATGCTGGACAAAAGGTTAAAGAAAACCTCCCAAAAGGCAGGGCTCAGAGGTACGCAGATAGAGCCTACCAAATAAATAATCTGCAAATTTCCTTCTCTTCTTGAATTCCAAGAGCACCTGAGGAGTCTCAGCTGGTGAGGAGAGAGTTGTCCTGGAGGTGGTATCAATAGAGCAAATGCATGCCCCAGATAGCTTATAAAGCATAAAAGGTGATAACTGGTGCAGGCATGCAGGAAAGCACAAGTATGTGTCTGCAAGAGAAGCAATGAGTTTGATGTATCAATAGGCTAGAAGGCAGTTTTTGAAGTCATTAATATAATAACTTTGGTAATACTGAAATAAAGTTTTTCTAAATGTAGGGGTAACAAGAGGTGAGAACAGAAAATACAAGAAGGGAATGACTGAGGCTCATGTTGCTGGCAGCTTTCAGCTGAGAGTCAACCCCTTAACAATAAATAAAAAGAGCCATGCAATGATGATCACCTATGAATTACTCTTACAGCAAAGACTGCTTTGATTCACTACAGAAAAATGGAGAAAAAATAGCAGCACACAGAAAGGCATGAAACAAAGCTGAAATGCTTTGGGTTAATTCAAATACAGAATGATAAAAAGCCTGCATGAAATGATAGCTGTGTGAAAATTGTAGCATAAGAATAATAAAGCCATAGAACCACCAAAGTTGGAAAAGATCATCCAGTCCAACTGTCCATCTACCACCAATATTTCCCCACTAGACCATGTCCCTTGGTAAAACATCTAAAAAAGAATGACTACAGATTAGAGATGTTATACAGAAAACAGTTGAAGACATGCAGACACATGGAGTGCAACCTGTAGAAAGATCCAAGGTACAGGTCAAGCATCAGGAAGGAGGAACAAATAACAGAAGATTTTCTATCAAGACATCAACCAGTGAAAATGCAGTAAGAGAAATAAGAATAGAGGCAAAGGATGTCAGGACTTCTAAAAGAAAAATGTTATGGACTTTGTTTAGGATGGTTGGCAATGAGATAAAGTGCATAAAATGCTGACTTTAAACTTTCCCTAAGGAGAGTTCATTATAAATATTGCTCCTAGCATTAGTACACAGCAAGTATCACACAGTTTTTCAGAGCACAGATAAATGATACGCTTGAACTTTTATTAGACATGGAGAAACTCCCAAACTGCCAGGATCTGGTCAACTATCTTTCAATTCCTAGTGTCAGAGCCATGCTGTGTGCAGAAAAACTGTGACCTGAAGGATTTATGACTTTCCTTAGAACACAGCTCAGCTGCAAATTGGAGATAAGGAGAAACGTGGAGGCAAATCACAGCAAAACACAGACATGGTGCCATGAAGCCAATGGAATAAAAACATGCCAGATGTGCCAGAACTGTCCCACAGAACCAGGCTGAATGTTTTAATGCCAAAAACTTGTATCAGCCTTGAAACAGAGTCTTGTTTAGTCTCTTTTTCTCTGAGTTCTTCTATTCTTGGATGGTAAATTCTTTGCCTTCACAAGCCCTGCTGAGGAATATGCCCTGTCTGCACTGGCCTTCAAATGAGGTGACACTGCTCTTGGCATCAGAGCCAGGATGTTTTGGCAGGGACTGGAGCAAGGGCATCAGCTGGGCCAGCAGTCCAATGCAGCTCACGTTGCAACAGAAGACAGCCATCAAGAGGAGATTCTCTGCAGTTTGAGTTTTTCTTCCTTTTTCTCTTTGGATTCCTTCAGAATCCTGCACAGCTCATCACTGCAATTCTTAGATCCATAGCCAAAGCAATTTGAAAGCTCATAACATGCAAGTTATTGAACACTTCTCCCAATAGCAAACATTATTCTTTACAGCCCCCTTGACTAATGTTGGCCCTTCTCAATTGCCAACCTATAGGACTGCATATTTGAAAGAGGTATTCATTCTGAATTAAAAAGGCATGCCTTAACTGTAGCCAGATGTCAACTGAACTCTGCAAAAAGCTTCTTCCACCAGTGCCACTTAGTTTACTCTTACATCTGTTGCGTAGCTCAGGAATTAGTAGAATGTAAAATGTTTGATGAATTCCCTCCACTCTCATTCAGTGTTAATATATTCAACATGCTGTTTAAAACCACATGCAGGCACACACATGCACGCTTTCCCCCATTTCTTTTAATTTATTTGCATAACTTAACTCCCAAAGCTAGCGTGGAAAATTCACAGAAATTAGAGAAAAGTTCCATCCACCTATATAAAATGTTCAACCAATTTCTAGTTCTAGGGAAGATCATTTCCATAGGGTGAAATCTGACTTTACTGAAGTTAGAGGCAAAACTTGGAAGGGCTTCATTAAAAGTAACTGTAGCTCAAAATTATCCCCATGACTCCTCCCCAGTCCCTTTTATTCATGGTTAAGGCACACTATCCATTTTATATAAACATGTTTGAACTAGTATTCAGGAGTTTAAGGCTCCTTGGACTGTAGTCAAGCCTAGATGCACCATGATGGCATCACATTGGAATTATTACCATCACTTTCTTTTCCTCTGGACATTTATTTTTTGTCTGAGACTGAAATTTCCATTTTTTTTTCTCTCTTTCAATCCCAGGAAGCAAGCACAGGTGTCATACCTGCCAAAATAAAACCCAAGTCACCTTGGTCTTTTGTTTTTGGAAATGAGCGAGAGAAAAATGACATTGTGAAATTACCATCTTACTCCCTGCTGTGCAAAGCCCAAATTGCTTCATATTCTGCATAAATAGCAAGTTTTTTTTTAATTGCTAAAGTAAACTGTGACCTGATTCCAATTTTCTCCGTGGTTAAAAACGTTGCTGTTTGTTGCATGGGAGGACAGAGAAAGCAAGTGCTCAGAGCTGCTTATACAGCCCGGACTTAACAGCAATGCTGAACAGGAATTTGCTCCTCTGAGTGCTGCATTTCCATCATTTTCATCTCAGCCTGTGCTCATAGTGTAAGCATGAATCTGCAGATAGCAGCAGCCTCTGCAAATCCTATACTTCCAACTGAAGCTGCTGCTTTAAGAAAAGTGAATTCACTTTGCAGCCACCCCAGCTGAATGCTTCAAGGGGCAAATCCAGCTGTTCTCTCCTTGCAGAGCCACATAATGTCACTGCACGATGAGACAGGATAGGAAATATAACTGAAGGAAGAGCTATGGACAATTTTGCAAGCATGAGCCAGTTATATTTTGCCTAATTCTGCTTGAATGTACTCGTTCTTCTCCAGAGGTGGGGAGATGTATTATTGATCTACCCAAAGAAATCACATTCTCCATCATGTTGCCTTGGAAGAGGTTTCACGTCCTTCCAACTCACTCCAGCTATCCCTGTACATTGCAGGAGAGCTGGACTAGATGGCCTTTAAAGGTCCCTCCCAACTCATGCAATTCTGTGATTCTATGAAAATATCTCACAGCCACTCTTGGAGGCTAAGGTACACTCAGATACAAAATTGCTGTCCTTCACTCCCAAAATCAGAAGAGGGAAATAGGTGGTTGGGAGGGGCATTAAAGGGTCTTCTTCAATTCCCTGCCCTGAGATGAGCTACACTGTCTCTCTGCACAGACCTTTGCTTTACTCCTAATAGTCTCCTACATTACAAATTCCATACTGGCCACTTGGTTCATTCGAGAATGACTTTCCCTTCATCCAGCATGGCAGTGAAGCTTCCACTCATTGCTCCCACAGCTACCAAATACAATTTATCCCACTATGTCATTGCATTTTATTTATATGAACATCAATGTCATCCTTACTCCTTCATTGAATGACTACATCTTTCTGCTAACATAGAGCCCCATATAGAATAATGGAGTGGCTTCAGTTTGGAGAGATCTTGAAGATTATTCAGCTCCAACCCCCTGCCTTGGGCTGGTTGCCCCCCACCAGCTCAGGCTGCCCAGGACCCATCCAAGCTGGCCCTGAGCATCTTTAGGGATGGGGCAGCACAGCTCTGGGCAGCTGTGCCAGGGCCTCACTGCCCTCTCAGTAAAAACTTCTTCCTAACATCTAACCTAAATCTCCCCTCTTTTAGATAAAAGCCATTCAGTTCCAATATGGGCACTGACCCCAGCTCAACCACACAGGACAAAGACAAGAGGTTTACTAAACATGTCTTGCAAATGACACCCCAGTATGAGGATTGCTTTTTTTCACAATAGCATGACATTGCTGTCTGTGTTTGGTTTGAGATCCATCAAAACCTCTCCAGATCTGTTCCTGCAGAGCTGCTCTCTAACTGTGTTTCTCCCCTCATCCTGTGCTCACACCATTAATTAGACAAAATCAACTTTGCATGTGCGCTTTTTCACATAATTTCACCAGATTAAGCAATCTATCTTAAATTCTAGTTCTGCCCTCTGGTGCATTCCTAAGCCCCCCAAAACTCACTGCCAGCAGCAATTTTAATGAGCAAATGCAAAACTCTGTTGGTTAAATTTCAAACTCACTGCTACTTCTGAGCCTAAAGCATTAAGAAAGCATTTAAAAGGACCTTTCTAAATGCCACTGCTAGCACCTGCATTTCTAACAACCAACTTAGGGGAGCGATTTCTCAGCTTCTGTCTTTGTGCACATGTGAACGTGATGGAAGGTTCTTTCAGTTTCAGCATCTAAAGGGAGCCTACAAACACGAGGAGAGTCAACTCTTTACAAGGGTAGGTAATGGCAGGACAAGGGGAAGTGGTTGTAAATTGAAGGAGGAAAGATTTAGGTTGAATATCAGGGGAAAGTTCTTTACTATGAGAGTGGTGAGGTGTTGGAACAGCTGCACAGAGAGGTTGTGGATGCCCCGTCCCTGGAAGTGTTCAAGGTCAGGATGGATGGGGCCCTGGGCAGCCTGGTCTGGTATTGAGTGTGGAGGTTGGTGGCCCTGCATGTGGCAGAGGGGTTGGAGCTTCATGATCCTTGAGGTCCCTCCGAACTCGGGCCATTCTATGATTCTATGATTCTATGGTACTATGATTCTATGATTCAGTAGACTTAGGAAAGAGAATCACTGCCTTCAGTGCCAACAGCATTTGTTTCATCTCAAGCAGCAGGATCCACCAGTATCTGATAAATGCAGATTGCTTAACTCTCCCCAGCCTGTGGAGACCTGTCAATGGGGAGGCAGCACAGGAATGAAATCATTTTACTGTATCATTGCTATGTATTACATCCAAAATGTGCAAAGCACAAGCTGTTCAGGCCAGCAAAAAATAAGTATTGCAGCTGCCGCTATCAGAATGCTTCACATGTTGGGAACCCTGAAACCTAACTGCAAGTTTCAAATAGAACAGGCTGCCCAGAGAGCTGTGATGCCCCATCCCTGGAGGTGTTCAAGGCCAGATTGGATGGGCTGTGGGCAGCCTGAGCTGGTGGAGGGCAACCAGCCCATGGCAGGGGTTGGAACTGGAGATCCTTAAGGTCTTTTCCAACCTGAACCATTCTACACTTCTATGATTCTATGATATAGCAACAGGTCCCCATCAGGAGAGTTAGCATAAGGGCTGTTACCTCTGTGCTGAGCTTCTTGAGAGGAATAAGACTGGAAAAGACATAATGGAAAAAGTAGCTTGCTTTACTATTAAAAAAGTATAAAAAATGGGTGGAAAAACATCTCTAGAATTATTAAACAAAACAAACATGAGTTAAGGGAAGGCAGTTAGTGTACATCTTTGTCTAGTACACCTCTGCCTCCTTGACCCTCCATTCTTTTAAGCTTAGGCATAGTGTTAGCACAGACTCATAGAATTGCTTCAGTTAGAAGAGCCATCTGGTCCATCCCCCCTACAGTGACAGACACCTACAGCTCCATCAGGTGCTCAAAGCCCTATCCAGCCTGACCTTGAGTGTCTCCAGGGACAGGGCACCCACCAACTCCTTGGGCAACCTGTGCCAGAGCTTCACTACTCTTATTGTAAAAAACTTTTTCCTTATACCCAGTTTAAATCTCTACTCTTTTAGTTGGAAACCATTTCTCCTTGTCCTATCACAACAGACCCCACTAAAGTGTCTGACTCCTTCTTTCTCACTTGAGGAAATGGGTGATGTCCCACAGTTCAGTGCTTCGTTCCACCTCCTTCTCCATGTCAGGGCTGTCACTGCTGCCTTTAGCACAGCTCAGACACATCAGCACTGGCATCAGCTCTGTCCCGCAAAAGCAAAGCTTTGTGCTATGCTGTGATTCAAGCAGAGGGTATTATACATCTTCCTGGAATCATGCTTTACTACCCTGCCAGTTTCCAAACCCAGCTCAGGGAACTCTAAATAGTTCTTTCATTCTTGTATTAAACATTAGCTTAGCCATGTTTGGAGTTTCATGGGTCTTATAAACAACGTGGTGTTTTGCAGCTACACTTCTGATCCTGTCACAAAGAGAAAAGGCACCAACAATATGTTTGGAAGCCTTCCTTTACGATGGGGAACAAAATGATTTTTACATCAGTGAAGCAAGAGATACGGGCTAAAACATCTTAATACTTCAGATTTCTGTATGCAGTAGCACAGGAAAGAATTTGCAAACACATCAGGTACCATCCCAAACAAAAGACAGAGATAGGTCAGGGCAGGTCAAATAGCTAAACCTCGCTTTTCAGGCCAAATCTGAATTCAAATCAATGATGTCCAATTCTGTAATTTACAGCTTAGTAGCATCTCCCTCTGGAATGTCAGAACAGCAAGTCAATGTGTAGTCCAGTGCTTTCACATTTCCCTAATGGAACTATTCACATGTCGAACAAAGTCTGAAAGGAGGCAGGGTAGGCGGGAAATACATGAATCTCACTAAACATTCAGTATTTAAAATGCAGGTCAGAGAACACAATTGAGTTTAATTAGAAAAATAAAATAGGATCCTGCATGTTAATGCACTTGCTTACTGCTTGGGTTCATTTCAAAGTGTTCTCATTTGATTGTCCTTGGAGACATTTGTGTTTATATCTAACAAAGGAGATAAAAAATGACAGGAAATATTTGTTCTGGGTGTATCTGTGTAAATCTGCTTGCAGCAACGATGTTATTGCAGCCCTCTGTTACAGCACTGTGTAACAGGAATGGTTGGGCACCCAGTGCTGTGTGAATAGCATTCCCTGGGAAAGCCCTTACCAACCTGCATTCATAGCAAAATTCACTTTCCAGGGCACTGATTTTTGGCTTTTGCAACGTTGGAAAACAGTGACAAGGATTTTTTCAAGCCCTCTGGAACTTTTCACTGTCTGCTTTTCAAAAATCGTCATACGACATAAGCCATACATTTTTATAGCTTGATTTAATACATTGTCTGTAATAAAAAGATAAGAATGTGTTATGCTTATGTTTCCTTCAATTTCTAACTTGTCTGGAAAAAAAGAAAAAACAACAACAAAACATGGGGCAGAAATCGGAGCTGAATTAAACACCATTAAATGTACTCAGTAAATAGATTAGGCTATTTCAAGCCTGGATGAATTAGAAGGGAAGATACTATGGGTTGATTCCTAGTACCTGTACAACAGACTGCTCTCCTTCCTTGATTACTGAGACGTTACAAAATACACCTGTATGATCCATGTAAAATAAATGAAATAATGACTTGAGGCATACAATATCTAAGTTTGCAACTGACCCAAAATAGTCTAATACTGTTTTCAGTCTATGCCTGTTTTCCTTTATGCCTGTGCACTTCAAAAGTTTCAGTTATAAAGCACTGCACTGCTTCTCCATGAAAAGATCTCCTTACCAAGACCTCTCTTGGCTAAAAGATACAAGATTTGACCAAAGCACAACTCCCATCACAACCAATGCCATCATCTTCCCCTGATTTTTTTCTATGGTCACAAAGCCCATGGCCATACGAGCAGCCAGCTTGGACACCACAAGGTGTATCACAAGGAGATTTGCATAGCTTCTTTCCAGGATGCTATGCTCAGCCATCTCTCCAGGCACTCTCATCAGCACCTACTGCTCTTCAGAGAATCACACAATCATTAAGATTGGAAGAGACCACTACAGTCATCCAGTCCAACCCCAACCCACCCCCACCAAGCCCACATCCCTCAGTGCCACACCTCCACAGTTCTTGAACACCTCCACTGATGGTGACTCCACCACTTCCCTGGGCAGCCTGTGCCAATGCATTGCCACTCTTTTAAAGAAATTTTTCCATACATCCAACCTGAATTTCCCCCTCTCTCTTCAGAGAAGCAGGCCAGAACCTGAGAGAAATGTTAACCACTTCATTTGAATTGAGCCTTATCTGAGGTTACTGGCCCAAGCAAAACCAGATTCTTACCGTTACATCCCTGTCCTCCTCATTTATGCCTACGAATTGTATTTGCTTTGCAGATACCTGCGTGCTTGTACTCTGCATAAGAGAAGTTCCTCTGCTGCCCTACTGATGTACAGCTGTGGTTCAGGACAGATTTCACTCACCAGCAGCACAGCAGGAATTTGAGGGCTGCATTTTTCTTTCCCAAACTGGAGACAAAAGCTACCAAGTGTTTCTGCAGCTTTGAACTTAGCGGACAAACTGAGAAAAATAAATCTCATTACTTGGGACATATTTTAACTCCTGCAAAGGAGGTCAAGTGCGGAGACGATTTTAAAGAGAAAAATAAGCAGGGAAAAAAAAAAAAAAAAAAAAGCAGAAAATAAAGCCATCCACCCCTCTCCTGCAAACTCTGAAGGCTGAAGCATTACCCAGCGTTTTCAGAGATCTCCCACTGTGGGGAGCTGTAGACCGCAGTGCCCTCGACTCACCCAGGCCAAAAGCAAACGGAGGGGCTTTATTACAGCAGGTAGGAGGTGGATGTCAAGTTTCCTCCTGGAGAATGTGTAACGAATGCTGTGGTGAATGAGGAGTCAAAGAGATGCAAACCCATATGCCAGAGTTAAACTGGTGCCCTGAACAAGCTTCTGGCACGTCTGGTGTTGCATGCTATCTGGAGAGCTGCAGGTAGCTGATGCCCTGAAGGAATGCCAGCTTTTCCCTTCTTCAGAAACACTCATAGCTCTTTGTGTGCTGTTCCTGATGGAGGAATTCCCTTCCTGACCCCCAGCAGGCGATCGGTTCAGGCATGAGCCCTGAATGGCAGCCTGCTATTCCAGCCCAAACAGGCTTTTTTAAATCATTCACGTTCACACCAGGTCATGAGCGGCTGTTAAGAACAAATCTGCTTGTTTAAAAGTGCTGCCATGGTCAGAAAGCTCACGGACAGTAAGCAGATGATCCTTACTCACCGAGCAGAGAGCACTGAGAAAAAAATAAGTATCTGTCAGAAGAACATTTGAATGAAGTGAGACAAAATAGCACAAAGATTTCAGCATGAGCTGAATGTGGATCGGACTGCTGAACTCTGCCACAAGCTGCTGGGTCCCAAGAAAAAGCCTTCACAGAAACGGGGGATGGTGCAAAACAGACAGCCACAGAGGAGCAAATCAGCCAGAAGCAGAAGAGATGCTGCTCCTTAGGATACCTGCAGGGCTGATGTTTGGAGTGTTTGGAGATTTAGCTGGAATACCCCCTCACTTACAAGACTCAAGGGTGCACGAAGACACTGACCTCTGAAAAGGTCAAATTCTTAATAAGCAGCAGAGTGAAGAAAGCACAAGAAACAGCTTGTTTCTCAAATTCCAGGTGGGACAAATCCGGCCCTGTAAGCAGCAGTGCCATGCTCAGTCCTGCTTGGTGGTGGCTGCTGGGCTGAATTGGATCCAGGCAGTTCCAGGCAGGTTGATTCAGTTTGTACCCTACGCTCCCAAACTGTTGATATTTTTCCAACTTTTGGTCTAATAATAAAAAAGACCCGGTACAAAGAACATAGGGCAGATAAATGGAAGTTGCACCATCTGATAAGGATACTAATGAAACGGGCCTTTCTTTCTGGTAGGAGGGTTGACTTGAGTTCACTCACAAGGCTGTTTAGTTTAAGTCAGCTTGTTTAGGTTCAGGATACAGGCGATGAAGTATACAGAAAGCATACAGGTACAGCAGTGAAAGAATTACGATCCCCATAGCTTACCAGGTTGAACTAACAAGTACTTTTGTTGTACAAGTATGAAGTCTTTCTTTTCTTTTTTACTGTATCCGATGTATTTTCACACACGAGTGTATAATGTGTTATAAATGTGATTGAGCACAAGCACTGGTGATATGTGACACATAAAATGAGGCTGAGTTTATATCTGCTCTCTCTCCCATCTGCCTCTCATATTTATCATCAGCTCCCTCCTCTACTTCAAAACTTCCCTCCCTCTCTCTGCAGCTGATTTTAGTAGATTATCTGGAGGAATCCATTCTTTTCTACTTTTAGGAGATTCAGTCCATTCGAATGACAGAAATGTGAAGGTTAGATATTCAGAAAACTCTTCTCTGAATGAGTGGTTGGGCACTGACCCAGGCTGCCCAGGGAGGTGGTGGATGTCACCGTTCCTGGAGGTATTCAAGGACATGGAGATGTAGTACTTAGGGACATGATTTAGTGGACAGTATTGGTGGTAGGCAAACAATCAGACTAGATGATTTTAAAGGTCTTTTCCAACCTTCTTGATTCTATGATCCTATGACCAAATAACAAAGCTACATTTAAGTGTCTGCTCATTGTTTCAGAGGGAGTGAGCACCTGAAAGCAAAGAGACTTCTAAATACCCGCAGAACTTGGTGGGCCACAGCACTGCAGCTGCACTGTGGGAATGGCCCAGAGCTTTACTGAGTTCATATAGCCTAAAATAGGATAACTGCATTCCTGGCAATAGCTGAAGAGCTCTTAAATAAACAGTTTCAAGGAAAAGTTGATGAAAAGGGACAACAACTGCATATTTCAAGTCTCTGAACACTGCTGTCCGTGCTTACGACAAGCTGCAGTGATTTCTTTTTCATTCTCCTCCCATCACTTCTTCCACAGCCCCGTGTTCAGTGTCACTGGCTGTATTAGCAGCACAGAAGGTGCAGTAGCTATTTATCTGTAGGATGACACCGAAGTCAGAAAATGTTTGCATAAAAGCATGCACTAACATCCCATTAATTTCAGTAGAACTGAAATCATGCTGACACGAGGCCACAGTTTATGTCTCGTTCTGGTTCTAACCAGTAGTAGTTTTTCTTTCATAATTGTATGCAGGCACATGCACAGCTATTGAAGTAGATGTAACAGGAAATGTATTAGCTGCAAAATTCTTAAAGTGTTAGAAGAAAATGTTGGTTAATAATCATTTATCTCTCAATGGTAATAGGTATTTTAGCAAGATACATGTCAACGCTTTAGATGAAAACCAGAATATGGAGACGTGAGACATTTATCACCTCTAGATCTTCTGTTGTTAAATGAGTTAAACTTTCTGTGTCTTATCATTAGAAAAATCCCTACATTTTCTTATCAGAGTGGATGAAAAATAATGTGGCAGCTCACAGACAAGATAGTACAGACACTAGATTAACATCGAATCTTCTAGATTTTAAGGTCCCTGTAGGAACTGCCTTTCTGGACAATGTTGAGTGCTACTCTAATACAAATGTACATTTGCAGCACATGTCAAACCTCTGTATTTTCATCTGCAAAAGGAAACAAACTGTGGAATTGGCAGAACATAATCTGCTTGTGCCTTGAGGAGAGCACACTCAGATGCAACAAAACAATCTGTGGTTGCTGTAACAGCAAAATCCCCAGAGGAATACAAAGGGAGGGTGGGCAGATGGGGGGAGTCACTGAGGGTGGGACTCAGTGCCAAAGCTGTTGGATATGTTACTGTACTGCGTGTGAAGTACGAAATGTTTGCTGCAAGCTCCGCATGGTAAATCCAGTGAGATATGAGTGCAGTTAAACATCCTGAGTCTTCTAAAGGCTGTAAACAGGAAAAATATGCTTAAAGCCAGAAAAGATAGAGTAACAGAGGAACACATGTTGTGTAAGTTACTCAAGGTCAGCAAGGGTTGGAGCAGCCCAGTCTAGAAGCAGCATGGAGGAACGCTACCCTCCCACAGCCCAGATGCAAAGAGATGAAAAGTTACACATATTTCAATCTATATTTGATGCAAATCCTAAAGTAAAATTCATTTGGAAAAAGACTGAAACAAGAAGCCTAAAGGGACACAGAAAGGAGGAAACATCACCCCATCTACAGAAGACCAAATCTCACCGTGAGAGATTGCATGGTTCAACAGCTACCCCAGGTAATGCAAAGAAGGGACTGCTCTTGGCAAAGCCAGCCCAGTCAGCTGCTTTGAGCCAGGGCATGGGCACTGAAAAGGAAGGATGTTTGTTCACTGCTCTCTGCATTTCCTTATGATCATCTTTTGTAGATATACTCAAAGTAGTACAATCGTTACAATGATATTCCAGTCAAGGATGTCCTTGCCTGCCTGCATGGAGGTTGGACGAGATAATCTTCAAAGGTTCCTTCCAACACAAACCATTCTATGAGAAATCTAATCTTACCAAACCTAATTCTCCCCTTTATTTTTGTCTGGTAAGAAAGCAGTTTCCCAATGATGTGACAGTAACAGGGCCCCTTTGGGAGCAGCAATTCATTAAACAGAGTGAAATAGCAAATACTCTCAGACATCAATTAACTGGCTCTTTAAAACTGCAGATAAGCTTCACACCTTCCTGCAAACAGCTGTTTTAGGGACTGATGGGACAACAAACTTCTTCAGCTCTCTTTAGTGGGTAATACACCACTGCCTGAAGGCAAAAAGTAGGAGTGTAAAATTAGCTACTGACCCTGAAAACACTGTCTCATTCCATCAATATGGTTAAACTAAATGTACTGGGAAGAAATGAGTCATTTGAGGAGGATAGTTTAAAAAGGATGGTTTGGGCATTTAGAACTTTGGGCTGTTATTTAAATTATTTGCAGGGCATGTTGTAAAAATATGTACTCCTATGACTGTGTGTGCAGCTGAGGTAGTGCATGACCGAGTCTAGAAATTAGTATGTGCTTCAGACCTAAGTCTAAGGAGTCTTTATGAGCATTTAATTACAAATGCATTGCCCTGGGACAAGACAAACAGTTATTTGCCAAATGCAACCAATCTTCACATTCTGACTGCAAAATTTCATTTTTTTTTTTGTATTTTCTGTATTATTTGTAATCACTGTATTGTCTACATCAAAACCTTAATACATAAATTAAAATTAATTAGTCAAGCTCAAGGTCTTGCTTAGCAGCATTTCCTGTTCTGTGATTCACCTCTGTGTAGGCTGAGCCTTATTGGAATGCCCAAAATCTTTAACTGCATTGCACGTGAACACAACAGGATCTTGGGTTCAAGGTAGAGTGATTTAATGCCCACTCCCCTTTAATAAAGTAAGTCTTTTAAGGGATTCATGGAGAAAAAGTTAACAGAACTAATACTTTGGACTGCATGGCTTATGGGAGTCCCTTTACTGATCAGCATAAACCTTGATACTTCTGCAGGAACTCTCATAGCAAATAAATGTCAGCAACAGTTGGGCTCATTTGGAAATGAGTTCTGCTCTCCTCTGACAATAGCTAAAGGAACACTTTTCCTCAAAACAATGTGCCCAGCTCTCATTAACAGTCTGATTTTCATATCACTTACCAGCAACATCTGGAGCAACTCTACAGACACTAATAACAGCAGGGTAAAAGCAGGAGAAATGAATATACAGACCGAGAACCACAGGCACTGCAAGTTTTGTGTCTATTTATAGAAGATTCAGGCTTGGCCTGGTTGATCTAACTCTCATGTGTATTCATGAAAAACAAGTATGTATAATGCAGGGGGAGAATAATGTCAACTTGAAGAGAATGCACACTGAAATATTTCTGGCTGCTCGCAATCTCCTCATCTCTTATTTACTGTGCGAATGCAAATTGCTTTAATATTATTTTTCCCTCAATATAGATAAACTTGAAAATGCCTTCACCTACTTAAGCACTTCCTTCTTTTCTGCCAGACTTACGACATCCTTCAGAAGAACACAAACCCTCTGCAAGTTGTACCATATACCCACACAGAATCATAGAATTGTTTGAGTTGGAAAGGACCCTTTAAGGCCATCTAGTCCATCCACCCTGCAATAAACGGGGACACCTACAGCTCCGTCAGGTGCTCAGAGCCCCATCCAGCCTGACCTTGGGTGTCTCCAGGGACGGGGCATCCACCACCTCTCTGAGCAACCTGTGCCAGTGCCTCACTATACTTAGTGTGAAAAACTCCTTCCATATATCCAATCTAACTCTCCCCTTCTTTAGCTGGAAACCATTTCCTCTCATCCTATCACAACAGACTCTGTTACAGAGTCCATCCCCTTCTTTCTTAGAGCCTCTCTTTAGACACTGACAGGCTGCTCTCAGGTCACCTTGGAGTCTTGTCTTCTCCAAACAGAACAGCCCCAGCTCTTTCAGTTTGCCCTTTAAGAGAGGTGTTCCGTCCCTTGGATCACTTTTATGGCCCTTTCCTGGATGCTCTCCAACAGGTCCACATTTCTCCTGTACTTAGAACTCCACATCTGGACGCGGTACTCCAGGTGAGGTCTCAACTAGTGCAGAGCAGAGCAGCAGGATCATCGCCTCCCTCGCCCTGCTGGCCAGGGCAGTCGCTTGTAAAAACTGAGGCAAAAAAGCTGTTGAGTAGCTCAGCCTTATCCTTGTCTGTTGTTACCAGCCTGCCTGTATTGCTCACTTGGGGGAGGGGGGAAGGGTAGTACAACCTCCTGTACTTTCCTTTTCCAGTTGATGTAAAAATGCATGAAAGAGCACAGATTTACTGTTCTCACATTCCAATCTAAATGAACTCCAATCTGCTCTGCTCTGGAAAGCAAGCAGTGGGCTGATTAATCAGTGGCTAACGTGGCCGCAGGCTCCTGAACTGGTGCTACATTAGTTCTGGCCAATTTTACAGCAAAAATATGTGAACTCAAGTCTCTCTAGATCAATTTCCTTAGATACAGTATGTGCATAACAAAGAAACTCAAAAAAGAATGATACACCCAAACATACAGATGGTGTTGGGGTGATGATTCGGTGTGCTAACCGAGTTCAGATTGCTGTATGCGACAACAAATCCCTCGATGCATCACTTAGATCAGTTTCAAAATTGTCCCTAATTTTGAGTGCCTGCTCTGAAGCACTTTGTGTCTCATTTCTGGATAATTTTCAGGAGATGGTGATGACTTCAATAACAAAATAAAAACAAAAAAGACCGACACCAAGCAACACACCACTCTTCCCAGCAGATTTTATTTGTCCAAGCATCTCCTCATTCCATCCTTGATTAGATAGCCCCCTACTGATTTATTGATGCAAATTCCCCTGGAATCTTTATAACCACTTTTTATAACCACTGCTTACCTTGGGGTCTTCAGGTACTGAGCAAGTTTTAAGTGTCAATTCATACAGTGTAAGCAATGCAGTTATTGAATCCTAAATTCTCCTACAGCTCAGAGGTGAATGATTGCACTGTCTACTGTACCTTAACATCTTCCACAATATCTTCAGTGTTGGACGTATTCTTTCTTGAATTTACCCCAGAAAATCCTATGGCAGTCCCACCTGTTTCTTCCATCGTGAACAGCAATGCAAAAAATTAATTTGGTGTCCCTGCAGTAGAGTGCCTAGCAACTCCAACAGCTCCTTTTTATTCTGTGATCATCAAAAACCTTACAGACCCTCTAGCCAGTTTTTCACTCTCGATATGTTTGAACAATTCAGGTCTAGCTTTGAAAGCTTCAGTTAGTTGTTCCTTCTTTTTTTGCTTTATTTTTCTATGTATTCTGCAAGAGATTAGGAGTATTTCCATTTTCATCCTTTCAGCTTCTCCCCATCTTTTCACAACCTAACTCACCTTGCTGTTTAACCATTTCTAATGCCTTTGGCCATTTTCCCAGCCCTCCTCAAGCAGTGATATATACTAGTGATTCCAGTGTTTGCAGTGTCCAGCATCTCCCTAATTCCTATAAGAACTTAATTATTTTAAAAGCTGGGGTTTTATTTTTTTGACATCTTTTTAAATCAATTTTCCTCACACACACATAATTTATTTTATAAAAGCTGACACAACTGTAGTAGATGTGCCTTTTGATAAAATGGCACACAGCTGGATCTGAAACATCTTGTAGCCTCTGGTACCGAGCAACACTTAAAGCCTCAACATTTTCAGCCGGATCTGGCACATTATTTAATGCCGTGTCAAGGGCCATATTTTCTTTTGTGAACTACTTTGATCAGCAGCTGCAGGAAAGAATCACTGGTTAGTATCTGTGTATTTAATCTCTGGATAAATGTTAGACAATACATGTAACAACTGGAATGCTGAGAACTGGATTCTTCAGTGAAAAATAGTATTTTATTCTTCTGAGATCTCATTATGTGCAGTCGCTGTCACAGTCCTGGTACAGGAGCCAATTACAGGGGCATCATATTATATTTTTCATATTTAAACATTAAATTTCAATCTAGATTATTTGTAATCCCTGGCAGTTCCTGCTGATTTTTAAAATGGTGTGGGGTTGGGTTTTTTTGAGTGAGCTCAACCACAAATCCATGTCCAAACACAACCACACCATGAATTAAAGCCTTTCCAGGTGGCAGGTGGTATCCAAGTACTGTTCTGCTCTCTCCTATGTCTAAAACAAACTACTGATGACTTAAACTTCCTGATGAATTTTTAAAAAACAGGTAACCTACGTACATTTTAGAATAAAAACAACTCTGAAAAATTGCTGCAAAATCTGGATTAAGTTTGTTGTGAAACTGCTATTTGTAAGCATTTTTAACTGCGTGTACATGAAATGAAATGGCAGGAGCTGTCTGTCAACCTGACTTTCACACAAACAAAGCACTGCCAGGAGATGCTGTTCTCAGAACTCATCATAAACACCCCTGTAGCTCTGCACCAAGCACCTAGACTCTCAGCTGGTGACCCAGATATATCTGGTAGAAAGCAGGTTAAGCACAGGTTCAAATTTTAAATAATTCAGAGATGTCGGTGCATGAAAATAAGTTGTTAAAGTACTTCTTGTTGTTCACCTGTGAAGATCTAGCCAGTAAGAGTGATGACTTTGCTTCTCTCTGCTTCTCTCTCTGATATTAGGTGCACACGTTTTTTAATTCTGAGAGCTCTGTGTTTAAGGAATAGGGAAGGAGAAACGAATCAACAATTCTCCTTGGCACAAATTTATAAAAAAATATGCCTTCTGCCAAAAAGTTGTAGTTTAATTTTGGTCTCACTTGAAAAATAAACATCACAGGACATTAAAATCCTACATTTATATCCCTTAAGCAGCAAAGTATCAATGTCAGCTAAATAAGAAGAAACAAACTTTTTAAATAGCTTGAGTTCAATCTCTAGAAATCAGTCCTCAACCCCTTGAGCTCATACCTTCAAACACAAGGACATACTTGCTCTTAGAATCATAGAATAGTTTGGATTGGAAGGGACATTAAAGCCCACCCAGTTGCAACCCCTGCCGTGGGCTGGTTGCCCCCCACCAGCTCAGGCTGCCCAGGGCCCATCCAGGGATAGGGCACCACAGCTCTCTGGGCAGCTGTGCCAGGGCCTCACCGCCCTCTGACGGAAGAATTTCCTCCTAACATCCAATGTAAATCTTTCCTCTTTTAGTTTAAAGCTATTCCCCTTTGTGCTATCAAAATTAGACTGCGTAAAAAGTCGGTTTCCCCCCCAACCCCCAAGTTTACTTCAAGTACTGGAAGGGCTCAGTGAAGTCTCCCCAGAGCCTGCTCCTCTCCAAGCTAAACAAGTCCAGCTCTCACAACCATTCTTCATAGGAGAGGTGCTCCAGCCCTCTGAACATCTTAGTGGCCCTCCTCTGGACCCACTCCAACTGCTCCACATCCTTTTTGTGCTGGGGGCCCCAGGCCTGGATGCAGTACTGCAGATGGGGCCTGATAAGGGCAGAGCAGAAGGGGATAATCACCACCCTTGCACTTGATCCTCTTTCTCCATACGTTAGGTTCATATGGGCCCACTTTTCAAGCTCCATGCCCCTTTGGATGGCATCCTTTCCTTCTATCATATCAACTCTTCTGTTTGTCTGGGGCAGCAGGTGAGACAAAGACCCAAATGCAATGCAATTCACTGAATCAGAATCTTCCTTAGTTGTATCAGCGTGTGATGGAGCCACAGATTAATTTAGGTAGAAGGGGTCCTCTAGAGGCCACCTACCCTCTGCTCAGAGCAGGTCAGCTGGCTCAGGATCATTCAAATCAAGTTTTGTGGCTCTTTGTTTTTACTTGTTTTGTTTAAATAACAGAATGCCCAACACCAAACACAAAATATGTACTGTTACCCAGACTTGGCAGGCTTTGCAAGGTGACCTGAACTCCAGCCCCTCTCATCCTGATGAAGCTTTGCACTGGCCCTCGCTGCTCGCGGCTCTGCATCTTTGTTCCGCTGCCTGAAGGAACCAAAGCCAAGCGTCGCCCAACGCTCCCTCTCCTATCTCCTGCTGCTTGCTAACTGCTGAGGACAGCAGAACAGTGTCTGTATGTGAATTAACCATAATTATCACAATGGGACCCCCAGGTCACATATGTTAGATAATATAATTATGGAAGAAATTTTCCATTTGCATATTCCCCTTTTGTTTCATTTTTCTTCAGATTACTAAAAAGTTCAATTGGTTGGGCTCAGTGAGTTTATGTTTACGCACATATCTCTTGGAGGAGGTTGGATTTATTATTTAAACTTTATTCCCTCCACTCTTGTTCTTTCTAAAAATATATAAATGTGTAAGTTCCTTCCTTCTTCCACATTTTTAACTCCCTTTTCATTATTCTAGCTTGTTAATTTTGAGCTATTCAAATAAAAATCTCTGCACTGTGGCAACAGGAAGGAGAGAAGCAAACAGCAGGTAGCTGGGTTTTTATTGTACTTAGTGACTAAGAGCAAAACTTTCTGAAAAAAGATGAGAAAATGAAACAAAAATGAAGGAGCTCAAACATTTCAGCTTGACCAAAAGTTGGAAATGTATCAAAAAAACAAACAAACAAACAAACAAAAAAACCTCTCAATGATAAGCTTTGAAAGAGATTTGTTTTAAAGGAAAATTTGTTTCAAACAGTGAAACAAATAAGTGAGACCCCTGATTCAGTTCTCACCTTGGAATTGAAGGAGTATTTCTAGCTGTTTCTATTCACAAATGCATTGGGTTGTCCTACTGGAAAAACTGATGAACATTCTCAGCCGGCTTCAGGCCGAACTTGTGTTTTTGTGCTCTGCCACAAATCAGCAGAGACCCACAAAAATAATTTCAGATTGAGTTCCTTGGCTGCAAGTGGGGTGAATTATGGCAACCATAACACAGGCACCAACTACTGTCTGGAAGACAAAAAACCAGAAGACCTAACCATGGTGACAACCAGCCAAGACAGATGAAACCACTCACAATCCAGAGGCTTTGTGGATGAAGAAGCTGGGAAGCACACACACTGGGGGGCTGCTGAGTCATCTGGAATGTGAAACTTGATGTTCTGAGGAAACAAATTGTAGAATCATAGAATTATAGAATCATCAACGTTGGAAAAGACCTACAGGCTCATTCAGCCCAACTGTCCGCCTACCACCAATAGTTCTCACTAAACCATGTCCCTCAACACGTCTAAACGTTCCTTAAAAGTGTTTTAGAGTCAAAACTGGAGGACATTTTACCAGGGCTGCATCTCTCCAGGCTGCAGACAAGCTCTGCTGGTCATACTGGTCCTCAGTGGTGTCTTCATGGACGCTGTCACTATGAGGAAAATGCTGAATGCTTTCGCCATAGCCAACCCAACTCCACTACAGCACTCAGGTCACTCTCATATATCATTTCCACCATTTACACTGTGTAAACCTCACAATGCTCAATGAAGGGACAGGGCTTTCCTTCCCTTTATTTCCCCAACCAGCAAGTTTTTTTTTCCCCTTGGTTCTAGCTTTCCATTTTGTTTTCTTTCACATTCTCTGCAAAACCAAAGTCAGTATGAAAGGGCTCAGGGATACTCCTCAGCAAAGCCAGACAGCAAAGAAACACTCAGTAAGATTAAGTACAGGGACTGGGAGCACGGATGTTAAGCTAAATGAGGGGCAGTTTAGATAAGATGTTAGGAGGAAATTCTTTACTCAGAGGGCAGTGAGGCCCTGGCACTGCTGCCTACAGAGCTGTGGTGCCCCATCCCTGGAGGTGCTCAAGGCCAGCTTTGATGGCCTCTGGGCAGCCTGAGCTGGTGGGGGGCAATCAGCCCATGGCAGGGGTTTGGAGTTGGATGGTCTTTAAGGCCCCTTCCAACTCAAGCCATTCTGTGGTTCTGTGAGCATTTGGGTTTACTCCCATAGCTATGCAGTAGTAGCGATAAGCTGAGGCTGCAAGGTGAGCCTGCTGGTCTCACATCCATTCTCACCAGCTGATAACGAGCCCTCAGAGCCTGCTGGGCAGGCAAGGCCTTCAAAATACATGGAAACTTCAAGCCCAGGCTGTGGCAGCACAGTTATTTATTCACATTAAATTAAATCTAGGCTCACAGAAAATAGACATGCAACGTTTCCTTCAGAAAAAAAAAAAAAAAAAAATCTGAAAAAGATTCATTTATTTATTTTTAATTTAAACATACAAAAATTACTGAAAAGACCCTGAAGGCTTATCTAACTGCTTTGCCACCATGGATTTGTTTACTCTTTAAAATTGCTATTTGAATGGAAATTCTATCATATCGAATTATTAGATATGTTTTGAAGTTGTGGTACTCTCGAAGTTACAGCTTTGGTATACAAAAATAATTTCCATTGCAGAGTTGTGCTGTATACATTACTTTAGAATTCTTATTTTCTTATGAAGTGAGAAAATTGACTTCATAGAGCAGCACATTTCAAACTCGTTTTCTAGCTCTACTTCATCACACCAGGGCTTTTTAAATCAATTCTCCATTCTTTCTATTAATAAAGTTCTCATTCATTTACCATGAGAATTTGAGCAACTGGTTGAAAATGAATTACTTTTAAGAAGTCACTGATGCACTAATTTTAGGTGATCACCCTGTGTGGCTATAGGAGAAGCTGTTTTTCCGTTGTTGATTTTTAACTTCAGTTTGACTCAATTTGACTGGGGGAGGGAGAGGGGGAGGGCTGGACTATATGGTCTTGAGGTCCCCTTTAATCCCTGCAATTATATGATGTTGTGACTTAAAATTAATCAGGTTCAAAGGGAATCCACATCTCCTCATTGCATTGTTCTCTCACTGGAAGGAATGGTTTTGCCAATCAGAGGATCATGAACGCTTAAGCATTACTAATATAATGAAGAAAGTAGAAAATTTGATAACAAAAAAGAGATTTCCACCCTATTTAGCTAGACCTAGTAATTGGTCCTTTCTTTCTTAACTCCCTGAAAGGAGGTTGTGGTGAGGTGGAAGTCGGCCTCTCCTCCCAGGTAACGGCAACAGGACAAGATGGAATGATCTTAAGTTGCACAAAGCTTAGGTTGGAAAAATTTCTTCTTAGAACGAATGGTAATGCCCAGGGAGGTGGTGGAGTTGCCATCCTTGGAGGTATCCAAGAACTGTGCAGATGTGGCACTGAAGGACATAGTCAGTGTGCATGGTGGGGATGGGCTGATGGTTGGACTAAATGACCTGAGTGGTCTTTCCCAACGGCAATGATTCTATGATTCTGTGAACTTATGAGAGTAAGAAGAGGGAAGGGAAATAAATCTTTTTTCTTTTAAGTACAATGATGCCAACTTAAAGCTAGGAGGTCCTTGGGCTGCTGGAGACAGCAAGAATGCATGCTTGCCTGTCCCAGTTTTCTGTATGCAGCTGCTGTAGGCTACTATAAGAATAGGATGCTGGAAGTAATTCACAACACACAGACATATCCAAGCAGCAACATTGTCCAACTACCTGAGAACAAGAGAAGGCAGGATACAAACAGCCACTTTGCTGGCAGACTAGAAAGAAGCCCCAATTCAGTTCAGGTTTCTCATGTTTCTTTCATATTGTTTCTTTCTGTGAGGCTCTCCGCAGGCATCTTTGGCGCTGATGCTCCCAGGCCAATTCACTGCAGACCTAAGGCATGTGCCAGGAGATCTTACCACAAAGTTTGTGCAGTAACTGGAATTCTGTAACTATCCAACAGCAGCTTGTAACCAGATCCCCTAAAAAGGCAAAAGTATGTTCTGGTAGTTCATAAAGCATTGAAACAGCACTGGGAATGCCTCAAGCAGCTGCACATCATGGAATTGATTCCTAAAACCAACAAGCTTGTGCTTTCTCTACAGTAAACTTTGCACTGAAGTGCTCATTATGCAAAGAGAATTGGACTTTCTAAGGGCAGAGCACTGGGAATGAAGTAGTGGAATCTCTGAGATTTCTTCACTTTTGGATTTTTCGTTTCCAAGCTGTGCAATGGGGGAAAACAAATCCAAGGGTGAGTGGAGGAAGAACATAACAGAGTCAGCTTGACCAGCCAAGCCCTGCTGATGAAGCCAAGCAACATCTAGCATCAGTTACTGGCCAAAATTCTCTGCACTGACTTGAGCATGTCCTGTAACTGAGATGCACATAGCTCCAGCCACAACAGATAGCTAGAGAAATCATCTTAAGCATGGTGTAGGTAGTGCTACGGGATCCCTGAGCACAGGGATGCATGTGTAAATGGCTTTAGATGAGCATGAGGTAAGGCAATAGAATAGGTGAGAGCGTGTTTGAGGTATGAGACTGCTGGAGTATAGTGCTGCTGTTACTGCAAGGCTATCCAGAATGAAATTTTACTCTATACAAAACAAGGTGAAACAGCAGCTCCACCTTTCAGAGCTTTATTGGAGACGTACACAGAGAACACTCAAATGTATCAGCATGGCTCTGAAAGTTCAGTAGTAGGGGAACTTCAACCAGAGAAGGATTGTACAAAAAGGGGCTCTGTGAGCTGTCACTGAGAAGACTGGCAATGCACAAGCACCCTATGGAAAAAACAACATATAACCCATCACACCTTGCATTCCAATGTGTTTATATGCAACCAGCTAACAGCACTTACTGGATTTATGCATGCTTCCCTCTTATAAACAGTCAAAACGGATGTCTTACAAACCCTACAAGGTAGAAACTAAAATGCAGTACCTCTTGAAGAGTGCTTAATGCATCTAAGAATTGAATGCCTTTCTGAAGTGGTAAAGTTAAATACAGAAAAAGTGTGCGTCATTCATTCCCATACCAGAGATGTCCTAAACTCTCCCCAAACTCCTGACAGTGCTTCTAAACTGAGTCTTGCTAAGCATTAAGAGGCAGCTGGCTTTTCTTGGGGGTTTAATGAACGTGATGTGTCTCCAGAAATGTCCCAAAACTTTGTATTTACTTTTTATAGAGAAACATTTCTTCTCTGTAGAAAGGAGACTTGATGGCACTCAACTAGCAGTGACCAGGACTCACAGATGCTGAAAACTCTCCAGTGTTCACTCAAAGCCCAAATCAGCAAGGTCCAACCACTTATGAAGGGAAAGTTTTGAAGCAACATAGAGCTAATTTTCAAATTCCCTCTGAATTTGGGTCATTAACTTCACCATATCCATTACCTCATTTCTGAACACAATCCACGATATTTCCGTTGACAAGGACCTCTTTTATGGAAGGAAGATGAACAACAATTTATTAAGGGCTACTTTTTGGAGGTCCATCAGACTAATTGCCTTGGATTTGGGATGTCTTCCACCACCTCCTGTTGCTAGTAATGTTCCTCGGGGGTCAGAACCAGGTCCAGTCTAGACTAGATGATCTCCAGAGGCCCATTCCAACCCTTGAAATTCTGTGATACTGTGAAATATTTTAAATAATAAAGTTTGAAAACTAAAAAGATCAATACACATGAATAAAGTAATCTGCAATTACCTCCTCAGTGGTTATTATGAAAGCTGAGAAACACCAGTCCAAAGGAACAACCTCCACTTGCAAGTACTCAGAAACATTAACCATTTCTGCATCACCCATATGCGTTGCTGTTCTAAGCATCAGAATTACAAGCTGCTGGTGTGTGTCAGTCACTCCAGAAGAGCTTTGCTATGCCAATCCTTACACTCAGAATAAAAATGAATAAGCTTTCAGAGTCACAAATTGTTCTTCAAATACTGGAAATTTTTGTTGTTTCTAGACCATTCAACCAAGCTGCAATTTGTGGCCGTAATTCCTTATGATTCACCAGTGCTGAGGTAGCCCACGAGAAATATAATTTTTAAAGATTTCCTTACAAATTCGTGGGTGGGAAAATCCCATTTGCTGAATGCATGCTTTTCAAGTCTGACTCAGCTTTAGACTAGTGTGAAAATCAGCAAGCAGCTGTCACACAGGCCACAGAAAAGATGCAGACATATAGGCTTGGGGAAGTAGAGTTGTACTGACACTCGAATAGATCACAACACTTTTTGATATTCTAAACTTTTAGCCACCATTTTGTAAGCCTTACTAAAGCAAGACACTGTAACAGAAAAAAATAAAGAGGAAGCAAATAATTTAATTTAATTGTACATCCTATTCCAAAGCAACAGAATTAGACATACCAGCATGACCCAGTACATTATCAAGGACAGTGAAGCAATTTGAGATGCATTTGCATTTTTGGATTTTAAAAATAGAATTAGATATAAGTTCTAAGAAATTCTACTTCTATCCTGAAGCAGTTCACTCTGGGATTCATGCACCAGACACTAACCAAGAAGCACGCCAGCAGAAGAAATGAGCATCTAGGGTCATCTAAGTAAAAAAACAAAAAAGACAGTATGAAGCTTCCTGGCTGAAAAACTGAAATAGTAATGTGAAACAAAAGACTACAGGTAAGGTAAATCACTCACACAATTAAAACCCTAGTCTGTATTTTGAAATCTAAAGAGAACTTTGTTAATGAGAACAAAATTGTGTTAATATCGAAAGTAGAATTGCAGTTTTCATACTAAATTATATTAAAGACAGCTGTAGGGGAATAATTAAAAACATGTACAACAGCTGCTGATTATCAAACATGTGTAACTACCAATATTATATTTTAATTGAAAACCCATGATGCCTCCCAGAAATACGACCAAAGCTTTTACAGCAGTCACTTGTTGTATTGGTGACGTCTGCACTGGCCATTTGGCAACTATGACAGCCTGCTTTAGAGGGTAAGAATTTAGCAGTATGGATGCAGAGTGTGCTACCTGGCCTTGTGGCAAAGAATGTCTTGGATAGATTTGTTAGTGCACATACTGCTTATGTGTATTTCATTTGGGATTTCTAGATACTCTACTAAGCAGGAATCCAGTACAACACAACATTCCAAGTAGCCCCATCCACAGAAAGTGTTGACTGAAGTGTTACCATGAGACAGGAATGAACTCCTGCTATAAAGCCTGCTTAAGAGACCGTAACCAGATTATGAATGCAAACATTTAATTATGTCAGCAAGAGTAGCTCACACAGCAAAACAGGCCATCAGCTGTGGTTTTAAATGAACGTCGGGATGCGTTTGTCAATTAATATCCTAAGGAAGGCTGCCAGCAGCCAAACAGTTGAGATCTGACAGATAACCTCCATGTTGAGATAAATAATGCATCATATTTGATTTTGATTGTAGAGATTAAGCCTAAACCTTGTAGGCATTACACCCAGAAAGCTCTAACCACTTACAAGTGACTTATGGCCACCACTTCCCCAAAAGCTTTTATGTTATTAATCTCAAATAATTGTCAAAAGGTTCCAAACACCCCTTCTATCACCATCACATCACCAAAACTTGATGTCTGACAAAACACAGTGAAGACAAACAAATATTTCCAAGGGCAAATCCTCAATTCAAATCAAGCATGTTCATCATGTTTTTCTAGATGTGTTGGAAGGTTTGGCAAATTGTGAACGATTACATCACAGTTATGTTGAGATCCAGTGAATTGTGGCAAGAATTGTCTGGATTAAAAAAAAAACCCTCTTCTTTCTCTCTTCTTTTCTTATTAGCTGAAATGGTTGCCAGATGAATAGAAAATTTCTAAAACCTTAAACTTAACTGTAAATTCCCATCCCATTTTAAGTTCTCAGAGAGCAAGAAGAGGGAATGTACTATGGGCCAGTGCTGCTTGGATCTCATTTGTGATTTCACTTCTTCATGTTCATCATCACACCAGCTTCTGCCATGGGACCCAACCAAATCTTCCGAGTAAGGGAGACCATGGAACAAAAGACCCATTTAGTCTCAAGTGATTCTTTAGCACTCATTAATCCAAGATAAATTAATTTTAACCAGGAGGATAGAAACCAGAACACTGTCAGCATTAGCAGGCAATCTCCTTTTTAATGTTGAATTGAAAGAAATAGCTGTGTTAAATCCATCAGGTACCACACATTAATGTAGTGACCAAATATTTAAGTAATCCCATGATTAGTCTGGAGCCCTGTCTTTTTGAAAATGTCAAGGGGCAGCACTCAGTAATTGCGCATTTGCCCACAGTTTTGCTAGACTCCACAATATTTTCTAAAGACATGAAGAGTTATGACCTAAAATTTAACCCCTGTTATTTTCATATACATGGAGAATATCCCAGTTTTAATTTTTATGGCTTTGGTTCTGCTGCTCAGCAGCTTCCACAGCCTGCATAGCCTCATTGAATGTGTAGTGAAGATGTCTCATTTCTAATAGATTTTGATAGTGATCAAGAAATTTGAAGGCAAAGAGAAAAAATACACCTAAGAAATGACTAAAATTGTATTATAGAAGCATAGAATGACTTGGGTTGGGAGGTCTCTTATAGATCTTCTCATCCCAATCCCACTGCCATGGGCTTGTTGCCCCCCATCAGCTCAGGCTGCCCAGGGTCCCATCCAAGCTGGCCTTGAGCAACTCCAGGGATGGGGCATCCACAGCTTCTCTGGGCAGCAGAGCCAGGGCCTCACTGCCCTCTAAGTAAATAATTTCCTCCTAACATTTGATCTAAATCTCCCCCCATTTAGTTTCAAACCATTCCTCTTCGCCCAATCACCACAAGACCACATAAAAAGTCACTCCCCCTCCTGCTTATAAGCTCTCTTTACGTACTGGAAAGCTGCAGTGAGGTATCCCCAGAGCCTTCTCCAATCTAAACAATCCCAACTCCTTCAATCTTTCTTCACAGAAGTGCTCCATCTTTCTGATCATCTTCAAAGCTCTCCTCTGGACTTTCTCCAACAGCTCCACATCCTTCCTGTACTGGAGCTTCAGATCTGGATGAAGTACTCCATATGGGGCCTCATGAAGGCACAGGAGAGAGGGACAATCCCCTCCCTTGCACTGCTGCACCCCTCTGTTAATGCAGACCAGGATACTGTTGGCCTTCCAGGCCGTGGGTGAGCACTGCTAGCTTGCATTGAACTTTTTTCTATCAGGACTCCTAGGTCTTTTTCTGCAGAGCTGCTGTCAGTGAGTACTTCTCCCACTCTGTACACATATCTGGGATTGCCCCAACCCTTGTGTAACAGCTTGCATTTGGCCTTGTTCCTCATTAGGCTCGTGTGGGCCAGCTTCATGCATTTTTGCAAGCATTCATCCAAACAATTATATTCTCACGTATTACTTATAAAGAATAACTTATTACAAAATAGTTACTTTAACACTAGAGTCCTGAGCAAGACCAGGTGTATTCATTCTACCTTTGCTCTCCTGCAGTATATCAGTAAAGTGTAAGAGAATGATCCTCACCCTGACTTCAGAAATGGCACAAGATACCTGGATGAATTTGCTGCAGAAGGCTGTTGACACAGAATGAATGGGGCATCTTTGAGCCAACAAAGTGTGCTGCACTGCTGCTACAGGGTATTTTATACCTGAAAACTAGGCAGAGTTCACTCCCATCTCCAATGTACAGCATCAGCATAGCTTTTCATCATTCTGAGAGGTTCCATTTGGTTTAAAGATGTATAGCAGTAAACTCACTGGAATAAAAATGTTATGAAATAAAGATTTCAGAAACTGAAATACTTTTCTAAGTGCTGCCATAAAGCTAGGTTCAAGGCTTGCTTTACTGACTGTCCTAAAGCCCCTGGGGAAGGTTTATCCCCTAAAGCCCTATAGGGAGGGTTTCCAGGGTGATCAGGCTGCTGTGACTGCAGAAAGCTACCAAATACAGTCAGAGCTTCACAGTAAACTCTTACATGCCAATCTGCTGTGGGGCAGCAGGTCCCTGTGAGGTTCAGATGCTTTTCTCTCAACTATTTTCCCAGAGACACACACTTAATGCCTACAGACAAGGCAACATGTGTTTCTCCCCAAAAGGATCTGCTCAAGGACATTGGAATTTCACGAATAATCTGAAGTTGGGCTGTTTACCAGAATAAGTGAACAGAGAGAACCAGGTCCTAGGAGTGCTTAAAGCCAGCTCAAGTACAGTATAAATACAGGCACTACACCAAATTGCTTTTGGTATTACTCTTTTTGTTTTATTAGAAGACAGAGATTTTAAATTCCCACCTCCTTATCTTACTGTTATCTTCAAATCCTTTTCTGACAAGCATCTCGTATTCAAAACAAGGTTGTACTGAGGACATGAAATATTTTGGATTTCTCAGAAGTACTCCAAATTACACACAGAAGGTATATTCAGGCTTAAAGCTATGAATGCATTTCCCTAAGCCTTTCCACTCGTGATCTACATTCAACATTTGTAAAAGGAGAGCGCTAAAAGAAAATGTGCAAACACATCCAGAACGTACTGTTTGAAAACTCAGCCTTTGAAAGCTGAGCTATTGCTTTACAGAGATGTTTGTACATAGAGGTGCATGAAGTGATGGGCTAATACACAAATGGACAAACATCGTTTTCCCTGCAGCAGAATACCATAAAAAGAACATGGATTAATGGCTGATAACAAACCATAAATGAACCGACGCCTGCTGAATGGATTGCTTATATGACAAGACATATTCCGTTTCTTAACCTCTAGGTTTGATGGAAGATAAGAATTTGCCTTTGAATGTTCTTTAAAAATCATGAGTACAGAGAGGCCAGAAGAATTTTAGCAAGATGCAGAAGATGCTGATGTTTTGCAGATGGCAATAGGAACACCTCTTCCTGCAAGAGAATCAGAAGGTTTTAATTTCAGAGAACAGCAGGGGTGAATTAGGACTCAGCATAAAGAGGCCAGAATCTGCCAGAAATCATCGTCTAGGCACACTCATGTGCTTGCTTATGAAACAAAACAGTTTCAGAGAAATATCATGTGAAGTTCTACTTTGATGAGTACCCAAGTTATAGTAAAACTGTCCAAATCCCGTTGGAGAAATATAATTTGTACTTTTCAAAATCTTATTGCAGATTACAACGTTGCGATGAGTTACAGTGCACCAGTGCAAATGGTTTTAAAATAGCTTTCTATTAAGTGCAAGATTATAGAATCAGTTACCCCTCCATCCCATTTATTCAGTACTCTATAAAAACATCTACATGCAAGTTGCCCTGGTGCTTGTGTTTCCCCCAGTGGAAGGAAGCAGCTCTGCAAACTCCAAGTTTACCTGAATAACTTGAATTAAAAATTACTTTTTCCTCCAGAAGCCACCAATTTGGAAACTACATTTGTCTTATAAGAGCATAAGACACAGCATGAAGCAAACATTCTGAGCTTATTTTTCCTCATAGAAAATCCTTGAGGATTTACACACAAACCAGGTCATCCACATTCATATTATTCATAGATCTCTCCACCAGTGAATTCTCGCCCCAGATCTCAGAAGAATTTGTGGGCCCTGCATGTCATTCTGAACACACTCTCAGGAATACACCTTCCTATACCCCAGTTCCTGACTCTAAGTACT
Organism: Meleagris gallopavo; assembly: GCF_905368555.1. Taxonomy (NCBI): domain Eukaryota; kingdom Metazoa; phylum Chordata; class Aves; order Galliformes; family Phasianidae; genus Meleagris; species Meleagris gallopavo. Next base: position 186,532,232 of record NC_139404.1, on the reverse strand, counting down.
GCATCTAAATTCCAGAAGGATCAAAAAACAATTACACAATGTTGCTGATCTCAACACTTTTTTTGTCAAGGACTGCACAGTCTTTCTGCTTTTGAATGGCCTTGCATCTTGAAAACAGAGTCTGCCATAGCTGCAGGGTTTACATTCCTTGTGTTATTTTGCAGACAACACTTACCATGTTCCTTCTTACTGCTACATTTGGATTGGTTTCCCCAACTTCCCAAACCGAGGAGCAATGGAGCTGGGCAAAGACAAGTAGAAACCAAAATGGCAAACGTATCAGAATATTAAGTTTTGTACCAAGACAAGATGAATCAAAACCTAACATCTATGTCTGGGTTACTGTGCATCCACAGGAGGGAGAAAGGTCTGAGTTTCATTTTTTGGGGTAGACCCCAGCTCCAAACACCCTCAACGTGTCTCCTTAATCAATCATACCTCAATCAAATTCAGTTACATCAACGGTGGGAAGGACAGCTCAAACTCTTATGCTAGCATTAGAGAATGCAGGATGAGATTGACAAGGATCAGTCATAATGTCTCATGCCTTACTTATGTCTTTTCTTTCATCTAATTATGCTTTTGAATTAAAAGAAGAAAGTGAATCAATGAAAAAAAAAATCCACATCAACACTGCAAATCTGAGAGTAAATTTATAGCACTTAAAAGCTTTAACACGTAAAAAGACTGTTGTCACTTTATAGACTATTTATTATTTTAGTCTTTTTTCAGTTAATTTTTTTTTCAGTTTTTTCAGTTATTTATTCAGTAAAGCAAATATCAACTTGAGACACTGTAAGTTGTCTGAACCTCATTCTACAAGTTTAGTTAGTTTTTACAGTTGTTTTTCTTCTGTCTGGTACTAAACGATACTGCAATGTTATCGTTGTTTTATTTTTCTCTTCCCTCTGAATGCAGAGCAGAAGTGCATCACCTTCACTTTACAGCCCAGCTGTGCTCCTGTACTGCCACTTCTCAGATAGACTTTGGCCAGAAGACACTGAAATATACAGTCTTACAGCAGAGGGATACTAAATCAAAAACATATGCCCTACTTCAGCAAAGCACTTTCTTAAATGTTATGAAGCCAGTAAGACAACAACTCTGAACACTTTACAGCAAAAGGCTGCAATTTCTCATTTGTTTCCCATCAAATTCAGTCTGCTTTGGATCTAGTCCTAGACAACTGCTGGAAGGTGTCATTAAATAAAATGAGAGGAAAATGAGGCCAATAATCTCTTGATTTCTAAGAAATCACTGGCTGCAGCATCTGCCCAGTAAGACGGTTAAGCAGCAGGAAGAGCACACAACACTGAGCTCTCTGTCTCACTAGCTTAAAGCATGAGCACCTTACCTTATTATCCTTGAATTATTACACTAGTAATGCAGACAAAGTAATTACCTCAAATGTATGTAGGTTTGTAATATACACGATGTGACTGGAGGTTTTAAATTGTCCCAGAATAAAGACAGAAATTATAAGTGATTAACTAAGCAGATTAATTAAAAAAAAAGATATACAAGTTCTAGGAATATTTTTTAATTTTATTGAGCTGAACATCTGCTTGCCAGCAGCTTGTTTTGTACTTTACTTTTGGGAAATAGTTGACAAAATGCATTTCATTTTATAAAATGTTGTCTGTTTGATGGGAGGTATGGGACACAGCAGTAGGTATGTAACATGTGCTTTAACATGCTATGGTTGAGATCACTGCTGGCAGAGATAAGAAGGGCTGTGATATGGCTGCTGACCAACTGGCTCTGCAGGATGAATGGTGAAGGAATTGACCTGGAGTGAAAAAGCACCATTTCCACTTCAGGCTTAACATACAGAAAATTATTGATGTAAGTGATGTTTCTACATAATAGCAATGTTTTTTAATTTATGGAGCAATAATATCTTTAAAAATTCTATTACCTTGTTTTTTCACCTGGCATTTGTGTATTACCAAACAAATAGATTTGCTCTCTAAAGGATGAAATTCAGATCTACTCTCCTACAAACCAGCATCTCAAGGCACATTCATCATTTCCACCTAGATATTTCTCTAGGGGATAAAAACGTATGAGCTTTGCCCATTGCCCCAGGAACATCCAAAAGCTGCTTCAGAGCTACAGTCTTCATGCCAGGTTAATCTGTGAGTGGATGTAAAATCCAATGCATCCAGAAGATGATCAGTAACTCTGCATATGCACAGATTATGTGCAAAGCAGATGCAAGATGCCTGGCAATACCAGATGTGGCCATAGTGCACATGTGAATCAGCTCCATCGTTTCCAGATGCAAGTTATATCTCAAAAGCTACTCAAGTCAGACCCTCCTCACATGCACAGCCCAGCAGCAGCAGAAGTGTGCTGCAGAAACTTGCAAGGGCACAGCAAGCCAAGCACAGGCTCAGCACATAGGTCTCACTAAGGGGATACTTCATCTCTCAGAGAAACCCTGCTTGCAAACATAAGAACCTTGCGAAGTAACACAAACTCTTGATAGGAGAATGTAAGCTCTTGGTATACAGAATATTTTAGATATTGCTTTCCAGCATATCAAATTATACATTTTACAGTAAATTTAAAGTGTCTCAGAAAGGTGTCTGACGTCTCCCTTTTGTGTTTGCACAGTACCTATCACCACAGTGCACACATAATGCTCTGAGAAATGAATGGCGTTGCAAATAGGAGATCTTTCAACCTGCTCTGAATGTGAAGCCAGCACTGGTAAGTGCTAATATCGCCTGCATTGAGATGGTGTCACTACATCTGTGACATTCTTAAGGATCAGCCTTAGAAGCTCAACTGCCTCAGGGTAAGGTTATATGAAAAGAATTATTAATAGCTTTTCTTCAGATCGATTTCAATTCTTTGCAGCCCTTTTGGGGGGGGGGGTTGGTTTGCACTGAAGAATGAAGTCCTGTCCTTCCCTCTCAGTCACTGTGATAGAGCTCTCAGTGTGTAGCCTGCATAAACAAAAGAAGAGAGATTTAAATGTTATTCTCAGCCACAAACTTTTAGTACTTGTATGCTAAAGTAAGCAAGTTATTGTATGGAAGAACTACTACTTATCACTGATGGAGCCTGAGTAACTCTAGTCTTCTGCTCTGCATTTCTGATGCAGCAGGGAGAGCAGAAAAGAAAAGTGAAAAAAAATAATTATGAGACAGTTTGTACCAATACAAATCAGAGTGCAGCTGATCAGATCTTTGGGATATGGGGGCCAATTTATGAAAGACACATCAGCATCCATTACACATGAAGGGGTGATATTCATGCATGGAAACACACATCTCTATATCCAACATTTCAACTCTGAAGAAAGCAAAGATTGTAAAAGGTACAATTTGTTCTATTCATTCCCATAAACTGGTATTTGAAACAGCGTCCAACTTATATCCCTTAGTTTCAGAAAACACCCTTACTGCAGTCAAAACCCACAGGGGGCCCTGGCTGGTTTCCTGATCCTCCATCCCACCTCCCCCAGTTAGCTACCCACTGCCATGCAGTAATGAGCTACCAGAAGTTTGCTGTGAAAAAGCCTCTTGGGACACTCTGAGATATGAGCAATCAAACTGCTGTGGCAGCCAACATCACTATCCACCTGCCATCAAATTAAACCACACGTCTGCATTGACCTGAAGCCTGCACCAATTTCCAAATCTTCAGAAGGATGAAAAACATGGAGACTTTGGCATGTATTTGATAGGGCAGTACATTCTGGACCCAAGGAAGTTCAGCATTTCAATATGTACATGTAAACAAAATTATTGAGATCCCAAAATTACCAAGAAGGTGAAAGAGCAGGAGCTCACAGGACTCTAGGTTGATCTGATTTGGGCCCCAGATCAGCATTCACTGCAATCAGCTCAGACCTCAGTGCAGTCTGGTAACACTAGGAAAATGAAAACCTGCAGAGGACTGACCAAGTGACTGACTTATCAACAAGACTGAGCTTTATGCCTCCCACAAGCACACACGATCCAGTGGCACAGCTCAGAGATTAAATAACAATGATACCAAACAAAGACTCTGAGAAAGACATGAAAGGCTTCAACTACTCCTTGCTTCTTCAGTTTGTAACCACACTCACTGCTCTTCTTCCCTTCACCAACACTTGAATATCAGGGTCCTGTGAACTGCTTTACTCCTGTGATAAAAATAAAAGATTAAAAGCACCCACTTTACTGAATTTGCTATTCCTCAGGAAACACTGCTTGAACAATTTGCTCTGCATTACAAATTGCAGTGCAAATATTACGGTCCTGTAAGTCAAACAAGATTAATATCCCTTTTTCCCTGCTTGAAATCCTAATAAATGCTACAAGGGTTTTCAGCTTTGCAGGTAGTGAAACTCCTGGATTCTCATATACTTTTTATATTTGGCTTCATTTTGCAACTCCACCAAATGCCAGTTACTCTCCTGCAAGCAGAGTAGTACAGCTACCAGTCAATGGGACATTTGACCTTGCACAGCGACCTGAAAGGCACTGGTACAAAACAACGAGATCTGATTACAGTTGCACTCTCACTGCCAAATCCATTAAGGCTTATCTTTAAAATGCAATTAGCTCTTAATAAGTGGCCAACACACCAGAGGTATTTTCCAGCAGCAGCCAGACTCTAGCTGCTCCTTTCCAGCACCTCTGCATCGCTTCTTTTCTATTTATATGACAAATGATTTAGTTAACTGTATTTGAAGTTATAAGACATTAAACTCAAAACACCTACTTGCCTTTAGGGAGTGCAGCCCAGCTCCAATATCAGCCATGCATTCATTCTGATTTCAAAATTCCAGTTACCCTTGACCAATGGACATTTGGAAGGTCGTAATTCAAAGGCACTTGGTAAGTTTTATGGAGATGCTACAAGGACTCTGTAGGGCAAACTCGAGCTCTCCATACTGTCTCACTTAGTGCACTTGTTTTTTGTGCAGCACCTCTTGAGAAGAAGTCTGGCATTCCTTGCCTGCAAGCTGGAGAATTGCTTTTGGCATTGGAAAGTCAACAAAACACTTCATGTTGGTTGCCCCAGAGCTCAAAAGGAAGATGACCTTGGACAGATGAAGCAAAGATAAAGAGTATCACAAAGTGGAATTTCACACCACACCATCTTTAATCTCATCCTTCCGTGACCAAATAATCTCCCATTCCTCAATTTTAGCAAGGCTGGATGCAAAGCTGACAAACCAGTGGAAAGCCCCCCAGTGGGTTAAGCCTACACAGCCTTTTGAAAGCCAAACAGCAGTGTTTAGGGAGACCTCTGTGCCATACCAAACATTTTTTCCCTGGATATAAGCTTGTAAAAGCTGCTGGCATCAGCACACGAAGTGAAAGGCATGTCACACACATCTCCCTCTAATAAATACCACTGCACATCACAACCCAGGCAGTGTATCAAACTTAAGGGTTGCACATGTGAAATGAAAAACAAGTCCCACTGGTACATGCACTGAAAATGCTCCAAACTTAAAGGCAGAAAATACTCCCACCACTTTTATTATTCTTTGAGCAACCGAGTTTGTGTTTGAACATGGTGTACTTGAGAAGTGTGCAAGATGCCAATGTCAACAAAATCCCCAGTGAGTATAAAGTAGCAGACTCTGCAGAAAGCAAGCAATCAGACTGGGATCAGCACTAACTTCTGCTTTGGAAGACTTCTCTAGACACATCCATGTGGAACACATGGTTGATCTCCCATTCATTGCTTCCCACCGCTTTCACCCAACACGCCAAGCTGTCCGCTAGAGGCAGAGGGAAGAATTTTCAATTCTTTTTCATGTCCTGATCATTTCATACATTTTCAGGTCCTTATGCAAAAACCCCATCTCTCACCCAGAAACCACCAAAACTGCCAAAGTTCTGGTGGAACTATGAGTATTTCTCGTAGTTGGAGATTTCACTTTGTGATACTCTTTATCTTTGCTTCATCTGTCCAAGCTCATCTTCCTTATGACCTCTGAGGCAACCAATGTAAAGTGTTTGCTGATTTTCCAATGTCAAAAGCAATTCTCCAGCAACTGTACTACAACTGTACTACAACTCTGCTGAATTCATTCCTATAGGGAATGAAAAAAGAGAAAAAAAAAGACCAAATCAGGGCTGGCACCTACCAGTCAGCTGGCTGGCACCTACTCAGTTACAGTAAGGGCCCTGAGTGCTGCCCATCTGTGCATGGCACCAGGGAAAAGGCTCTTCTCCCATAGGGAACTCAGTTGGATTTCTCCTTCTCTTTCATGTGCAGGAAGACAATGCTGAACATGAAGAGGCCCACCATCATGGAAAAGACCCATTTTAGATTATATTTAGCTTTTCACAGGATTCAGACTTAGTACTGTAGCTAGCAACTTGTCATTTGGCTCATTTTCTGGCCAGGTTTAGACACCTTCATGAAAAGGAAAAGAAGGGGCCCTTGTCCCTCCAACGACTGTGATATGAAGATCCAATTTAGAGAAGACGTGGTTTTGTGTCAGCAATTAGCTATAGACACAAATGGCAACATGAACACATCTAGTTACCTCTAGGGTATGAAACCCCCAGAAAAAAAGTGTTTTTTTTTATTGTTTGGTTGAGGTTTTTTGTCTTTATCTTGAACCAACGTATCTGATCTGGTTGGGGGATATGAAAAAACTGCTAAAAGAGGGGCTATGAACATCAAAATCCCTTTGTTCACATTCTTCTCCCCTCCATCTAAATCAGTTGGCCTACTGACAATCACGCCCCTCCCTCCAGCCCCTGCCCTTGCTTAGACCACCCTGAAAACAGAAGCCCTAATAAAGCAGATACTTTCAAAAATGACAAGATTTTGTACATTTCATTTGCAGCTAACCATAGTTAAGATTACGTGCAGGTAATCAAACATCAAACCCTAGAAATGAAGATTAAACAGAGCTTAATAGCTTCCGTAATGAGCTTCCCGCTCAGGGAAATGACAAATCCATTTGCCAAGCAAAGAGTTAAAGTTCAAGATGCCTTGTCCAGAACACTGCTGTATGTGAAATAACCAACTTCTTCCTCTGTTGCAAAACACAGTACAGCCCTAACTGCATGCTTTATGAGGCAGAGCAGAGTTAATCCATACGGACATATTACAAAACAGACTTATCACTTCATAAACTGGACACAGAAAAAAAATGCTGACCTTTTATACAGAATACAGAAACTCACTGAAAATCTGTGTCAGTTCCATAGAACATCAACCCCTTCTCAACATGTTGAAACAAGAGCTGCAAAGGGAAGCAAAGTAGAAAGGTCTGATTTATAGAAAACTTTGGTGTTGGTGTTATTTTCTTTGTCAGAACCAAGTCTGCTTAGTTTACAGCCAAGCTTTGTGTATGGTAGCTGCAGAACTATAAAGAGCTTTGCCAGTTAGAAAATAAAAGAAAAAATATTATTAAGCTGAAAATATCTAAGTCATTCATCAAAATGTCATGTTGTCTGGGGAGAGAGACAGCAAGTGTCCGGGCCTCAAAGAGGAGATAAAAAATCAAAAGCATGCTCATGTTGCACTGAAAGACATGGTTCAGTGGGAAACAGTGGTGGTAGGTGGACAGTTGGACTGGATGATCTTGGAGGTCTTTTCCAACCTCAGTGATTCTATGATTCCATGACTCAAAAAATTACCCCCAGGGTAATTAAAATAGCCATTTGTTTCTTCGTTCTCTTGAAGTGAATTGAAACCAGCGAAGTAACACAAAGCAGTGTCAATAGGGTATCAACGGAGAGCAGTGGTTTGTTACAAGTTCAAGGACCAAATCTTGGTTTTGTCAGTTACCATCACTCACACTAGGCTCAGGCTGGGCTTTCAGACAGATGTATGGAGCCCAAATGTTCTCAGGCATAAGTCCTAACTGTGGAATAGTATTGGGGCACCAGACTCTCAGCAAGGTGTGCCTACTGAATGGCAACATTACTTATGTTCCAGTTTATTTTCTTATTAAAGGGAAAACTAATTGGTTACTTCAAGGTTCAGCAGAGACCTAAGAATTATTTACGGATGCGAGGAGTAGAGTGTAAAGAGATAAATAGAATATGACAAAAATATTACTGCCGTGCATGAATATGAAAAACTATTTTTATTGTGTTGAATCCCATGTATTGCACTCTAAATTTCAAAATATGCAGTACCTTCTGTAATTCTTACATCCCATGGCATGCTGCACACAAGCTCATTTATAGAAATTGTGGGCTGTGCCTGATTGTGTCAGCAGAGGAAATAGAACAGAAGCAAAGTATATGTAACTAGACAGAGTAGATTAAAGGTCAAACTATGCAACTCAGGTCATTTTGTGAATGTATTAAATGATCTTTCCTATCTAAGTCCACCACAAGCCTAAAAAAAAGCCACTTTTGACCCTCACCAATTTCAGTATAATTCAAGTGACAAAGCTGAGGCAAAGCACAGTTATTTTTATATAAAACTCTATCAACATGATACCTAAAAATAGAGAAATTACAATTCACTGCTCCTCTTACTAAGGCAGAACTCTACAAGAAAGGTGACATTATTCTGTAGGTCTTTCAGGTATTGAGGTCCCACCCGCTAGGAAACACTTCACAGAACATCCTGAGGTGGAAGAAGCCCATAAAGATCAGAGTCCAACTCCCTACAAGAGGAGACAAGAGCACTGAGACCCAATAGTTCAGACCCTGGGCACGCATGCCAGGGACCTCATGCCAGCAGGCTTCAAATCAAAGCAATGAAGTTGCTGATCAGTTTCCATTTCTTGATTCTGATAAAGTGCTGGGTTGTTTTTTTCCTTCTGTGAAGACCTCAACTTTCCTTTTCAGCTCTGAATTAACACTGGTAACAGCAGGATGAGTGTACCTCTGGAGGTGGCCACTAGAGAAGCCAAAGACAAATTCAGTTTATGTTCCATTTATTCAAAATCAAGCCAATTTGAATTTGCTCCAGGTCATCCTCTGCCAGAAAACACTACAAAGATGCTGAAATACATCTCTGTTAGAACCCAACTCATATAGCGTCCTGCTACTCATGCAGGGCAAGGCTTGGAGGCAGTGAAGTGAGGAATGCTTACAGGACCATGCCCACACGTAACGAACTTACTCTTACCTTCAGTATCCAAAGAAATCAGCTGGAGGTTTGCCATGTGTTTCACTGGATGTAATAAATGGGAATGCTGAACGAGCTGTAATATTCAGCCCTGGATCTATTTTAAATGCACCAAGATCAATTTTCACAGTATTGACTGAAGAGTTCATTAGTTACGTGTAATTCTTATCCAAGTGTCAAAAAAAGCCCAGTCCGCCCAATGAAACAAGAGCTACGGGCAGCCTTGGTCTGCCCTTACACCAAAACATACGTGGTGTTAAGAATTAAGGCTTCTCTTACAGAAACCGTAAGATAGAAGGAAAGCAGCATAGGCAGCTGCCAAACTCACAAAATTCCACAATGTAAAGGCAATTTTAAAGGCATTTTTTATGATACAAACTGCTCAGAAAACAAGTACTTCGGTCCAAGTCACATTTTATTCCTGTTAGTGTCTTACAGTGGTCACAAGCATAAACCCTGCACGTATAAAATCTGCCTGAGAGACACTTACAAGCCCTTCATGACATTTACAGGCACTAAAGGCACTGCACTGATGTTTGGAGGGTTGTGATTCCATAAACAAACAGGCAGAGGCACTCCACTCATCTCAGCAGCATTAAGCTTCTTCTGCTCTTCCAAGCTTTTCCACATTAGCTCACTCTCAAAGCACTGACAGGATCCCAAAGAAGAGAGCAACTGTTGGCAGGAGATGATGCAGGGGAACAAGAAGGCAGATGACTGCCTGGTGCTGCAATAGTAAGAGGGGCTGGGCTCCAAGCTGGGGAAGCAAAGGGACTTTTGCATGCTGGTGCCAATATTGGGAGCACCAACAGACTTACTCTGAGCTTGATTTGATGACCAGGCTATTATCTCACAATCCCAAACTGGAAAGGACGTGCAAGAATTACTGAGTCCAACTCCTGGCTCCACACAGGACCACCCAAAATCCAAACTATTAAGAGTGTTGTCCAAATGCTCCTTGAACTCCAGCAGCTTTGGGCCATGTCAGGTCCAAGACAATGACTTTGCAGTGGAGTTCATCTCTTACGATTTTATTTAGGATGGACAGTACTTGGAAGATAAGTCCATTACATTACAGTAATGCTTTTACTTTTTCTTAGCATATTTCATCTATAGATCTTGAAACATTTTATGTCATCTCTATTTTGTAAGCACGGACAGTGACAGGTCTGGAAATGAGACAATGTCCTGAATCTACTTATTTGAAGCCACACATTAAACATGAGCAATGTGCTGCAGATCACCTGCTTGAGCTGGGGTTGGGCCAGACGGACCCAGAGGTCCCTTCCAACCTCAACTATCATGTGATTATGTGAGTAAATAGCACAGGTAAGTAGGATATCTTCCCCTGCACCCTCCCTCCTTCATTATTTTCTGTGTGGGGACTCTCTAGGCCAAGTGTGTCTTCAGTGTATTTAAGAACCCACAGCAAATAAAACCCATAAACCAAACAGAAACCCAACCACAAACAAGAAGACCACAACCAAAACAACAACGATTAACGTTTGGTCTCCTCTAAACTTTGCTAAAGTACAGATTCCTGAAAAAAAATAAGAGGACTGTCTCTAAACTCTGCCCATCTCACACACTTACACTGTAAAACATGAGCACATGGGAAGCCAACAAATGCCGGGAGTCACACAGCCACTCAAAATCCACAGTGGGTAAATGTCTACTGAGACTGCTAGTCAGTCAACAGGAAACTTTAGTTGTGAGGATATAACTATCTGGGTTTACAGAAAAGATGTAATAATTTACGGTTGGACTGGATGATCTTTTAGGTCTTTTCCAGCCTTGGTCATTCTATGATTCTATGATTTGAAGGAAGAATCTGCCTTGATTTGACCTAGCCAACAGGCATTTCAGATGCACTGCCCTTGTACCAGTTGCTAATTTTGTCTAAATGCAATCATTTCACTAATCCAGCTAATTTTAGGTTGATTTCATCCACGTGCAAGGCTGTATCATCTTGTCTCAGCTGCAATGGCAAATTACTGACACCACGTTCAAAGAACCCTTGATTTATGTAATTCTGATCCCCACAAAGCTGCAGGACAAACCAAGCTGCATCTCAATGATGTGTGCTACAGTAGATTTCAAAGTTGCTGCAGAAGCCCACAGCAATTCTTCAGAAAGTTTCATTCTTACAGCTGCAGACTGGTAATTCTGTTTCGACAATTCATTATGATACTTTCCATAGTGCATAGTGCATAAAAAAATACAAAGTGGATAAGATGTGTCTCGTCTTTCCTCTTAGGAACTGAGTGCTAAGGTAACTCTCCTCAGTGCTGTAGACAGGCTTGTGTCCCAATGGGTCACAATGCTGCCCTGGCAGCAGGTCTCGTACCTAGACATGGCCAAAACTTTCAGTAAATCCTCTGGAACCAACATGCACTTGGATCCCCACAGCGTGGTCCCACCAGTTCTCTGTGGCTGACATTTTAAAAAATGTTTAGCATTTCCAATTTTGCAGCATTCAAAGGCAGGAAAGGAACTACTTTATGAGACACTTGATTAAAACCTGTGACAAGCTCTTCCTTCTGTTATTTCTGTGGCTGTTTTGTCAGCTGAGAACAACTGCAATTTCCTTTTAGGACCACAATCACCCTGAGAAGAGCACCGAGAATTCCCAAGACCTGCTCTTGGATCACATGGGCTGTAATAGTCCAAAACACAAGGAAGAGCTGTATTGGAGTTATACAGAAACTTGCAATATGTTCATCAGCACAGAGGAAGCATAGATGCTTCTGTCTTCCCAGGATCTTCCTACTGCCATGTGATTTAAGCTACATGACTTCCTTGCATATGACCTTCCCAGTACTGCAAAGAAAGTCTGAGACATAACTGATAATTGAACCAAGTCCCAGAGATGGAACCCAGCCATGCATTAACTGAAAGTCAATTTTGTCCTCTAAATTTTCCCCAGAGCATCCTAGTTAAGAAAGATCTTATGCAGAATGCACAGACTGGCCAAATAATTCAAGAACAGGAGAAAGTCATTTGCTATCTCTGCTTACTATAGTGCTTGTATTTCTTACATCACAAACCCAACTAACTACAGAGTAAACAATGAGCAAAAAAAGGGAAATAACTGCAAACTTATGTCCATCAGCAGTTTTTCCTTTTTCCTTCTCAGGTAGATTTGGAAAACAGAGGAGCTTCTCAGAAGACAGCTTCCTTTTACTAGTATTGAGGGTACCTGAGAGGACCTCACAGCAGTGACTTCAACGTCTAAACAAAAGCAGCTTTGACATAGCAGTCAACGAAAGACTTGAGTCAACAACCTCACACTGTTAATCCATCTGTGGTTCTGCTGGAGGGATTCAGTCAACTTTGTTGAATAAACTGCCACATATTTCATAGCTCTAGACTGACTCTTTAAGCGTCACACAGAAGCCATAGAGCAGCCAGTGCATTGAATAGAGCAGCAGAATACATGCTACCCAGAGTCTTCCTCCAAAAAACATTTTCAGAGGTTCTGAGGGAGATGTGAGGACTATCCCCTACAGAGCAGCCTTTGATCAGATGAAAACTTAGTTAAAAGCAAGGTCCATTTCAGGCAAATAGCAATGACCCCCAGCAACTAGAGATGTAATCACTAATTGCTATGAGATGGGATCACAACAGCTGAAAACCTATCAAGGTCCCTAATTCTGTCTTAAAGCACAGCAGCAAGGCAGAACAAATGGCCATCAATCATACCTCGACCGCATATAGACTGGTTGAAGTATCCCACTTCAGCTGAACACAGCTAATTCCTTATTAAACTGTTATTATTGAACTGTTAAGAACAGCAAAGAGAAGCCTGTTTGGAAAAGTTTGGGAAGAGCACCTGGACGTTTACTGTAATGACTAGTTACATAGGGGCACCATCTCTCTGTCCGTATCTCTTACCATAGATGTCAGCTTTATTCCTTCTCACTAGAATGCTCTGAAGATGACATATTGATGACTGTGTGGCCTGTACTGACACAAGAAAAAAACATTAACAGCAAACATCCAGGTGAGAGAAACAGAGCACACCAGAATTTATTTTACCTCCAACAGAAGTAGTTTTCTTTCCTTCTTCCACATAGACCAAAATTCCAGTTAAATACTGCCTTTCAGTGATGGGATGAATGCTTTCGAAAGGCACAAAATGGGCGATTTTTTTGGAATGTCCTTCCTTGGAAGTGAGATCAATTTAAGAAATGTGACAGATCCCCATAGTTATATGTTATCATTTTATTATATTGAGAAATAGTCAAAGTGTCCATGTTTCAGTTCAAGCTGTTACATATAATGTCACTAGAAACATTAGCTATGTTATTCTCCAACTACCATTGTATGATGAAGAAAACAAGGCAAATGCTGAAGAAATAGCTCTCCAAACCATGTAAGCAACAATAATTCATCAGCGTTAAGAGTCAGTCGGCAATTCCTCTTCTCTTCAGCCTTGCAGACATTTATTGTCTAATGATTCAAACAGACTGCCTATAAAGTAGCTCCATATTCAATAAAATCCTGTGTCATTGTGCACCTCTGTCCTCTGGGAATGCTGCAATGGCCTTTGGAGATGCCAACTACACAAAATAGAAGTTGTAATCCAGCCTACAGCCCAGAGAATGACACAGGAGGTAGATCAGTAGTCACAGCCTCATCAACTATTAACACCATGCTTACTAGCTGCAGATTTGAAATACTGAAATACACTAGGCTGGTACTGGGTTTTTAGGAGAAGTGCTCTCTTCTGACCTTTTCTCCCTTTGTTCACTGGGTGACTGGAACACATGCTGAAGGCATCTCTGGCCAACCCAAGCTCTTCCAGCACTACCACCACCACAGCAGCAGTGGGTGGATGGAAGCGAGGTAATCAGCTACGAAGGACAAAGTCAACACCAAACCAGGAGGCAAACACTTGCAACTCGCCTTGAGCACTGTCCAGTTTGACACACTGCGAGAGAGAGGTCCTGAGCATTTCCCAAGGGCTGGGCACTGGGGATGGACACAGATGGAAATATGGATGGGTCAGGGCATCCACTACACAAGCCTTCTGCCAACAGCCCACAGTGACATCCCTACAAATAGCCACCAGCACATCACATGGAGTATCTCAAGTTGGAAAGGACCCACAAACACCACTGAACCCATCCAACGGCTCCGTGCAGGACCACCCAAAATCCACCCCTACATCTGATAGAGCTGTCCAAACCTCTTGAGCTCCGGCAGCTCGGGGCCGTGCCCACTGCCCTGGGCAGGCTGTTCCATGCCCACCGTCCTCTTGGAGCAGTCTTTCCCTCAACCCCAGCTGCCCCTCTCCAGACACCAGCCGTTCCCTACCCAAAACCTCACATCACAGGCTGACACTGGGGGCATCCCGCCGCCATCACCCAGCGTGTACAGGGCGGTGTGAAACGGCACCTACCTTGTTGAGGTGGGGGTTCCTGGTGATGTCGTAGCCTCGCTTTTTGACGGCCAAGGCCTCGCGGCGGACAGTCAGACTCCCTCCCGCCGGGCTACCGCTGCCCCGCACTGCGCCGAGCAGCAGCAGCCTCTTGCCGGCCCCGGCCGCCCGCAGCAGCCGCCCCGCAGTCCCGCCGCACAGCGGCCCCATGGCTCGGACCTGCGGACGGGGACGCGGCGTCAGAAGGCACGGGGAGCGAGGGCGCGGCCACAGGGCGGGCCCCACGCCCGGCCCGGCCCAGCCCGGCCCAGCCCGGCCCGGCCGCGGCGGTCCCCGATCCCCGCGATGCCCCCGCTGAAGCGAAAGAAAACCCAGGAAGCAGATCCCGGCCCGACCCCGCGGCGGCCGCCCCTCCTCCGTTACCTGTTAAGGGCTCAGCCGCCGGCGGGGGAGGAATGGGGGTGCCCGCCTGGGCCCCGCCTCCACCGGCTGCCTGAGGACGGGGGACGGCCGGTCCCGAAAATGCACGCGTGGAAAGACATCATCGTCCCACACGTTCGTTTCTCTGACGTTCTTCCCAGATGCTGCCTGCCAAGTACCTGCAAGTGAGGCCTTTGCTGGAGCCGTGAGAACAGCGTTTTCTGAGGAGTTCACGGACCTCTCACCCACATCAAGCTGAAGAATGAAGTTCTCTCTCCTTTTGGATTTGCATATTCTCCATTAGTCTTAATAAAGAGCATCATAAGAAAAAACCCAGACCCATAATGTGAAACCTCGCTCCCTTTTAGCTCCCTTTTTAGCACCCATCTTATCCCAGGAGCTGAGATACCCAAACCTATTTCAGCTCTCAGAACCTCCCCTATGGGCATTCCTGAAACATCCAGGCATCACTGTGTTGGCAGAAGCATCAAAAACACAGGAAAAAGCAGAAGATAAAAATGGTTCTTAGTAGCTAAGACAGGGAGAAATGAAGGAGACAGTTAACTGTGTCAGCTCTTCCAAAAAATGAGTTCTTTTATCTTTTAAAATGGTAGTCTCATAATCACTACTGCTCAATCCGTCTTCGTGTAGATGCTATCCCATACTTGTGGCCTTCTCGGGAATCTCAGGCTGGCTTTAGGTGGAGGCTAATGCTCCAAATTCTCTTTCCATTTGTGTTTACAGAATCATAGAACTGTTAATAGTGGAAAAAAGCCACTAAGACCATCTGGTACAACCATCAATCCATCCCCAGCATGCCTGCTGACCACGTCCCTCAGTGCCACATCTCCACGGTTCTTGAACATCTCCAGATATGGTGACTCTACCACCTACCTGGGCTGTGCCAATGCCTCTCCACTCTTTCTGAGAAGAAATTTTTCCTAATATCCAACCCGAACCTCCCCTGGCACAGCATGAGGCCTTTAGCTCTTGACCTAAATATGTGCATCACTGAGGCTAGATTCTTGATCTAGGAACACAAGATGGAATTTGCCACTATTATTATTATCATTATTTGCACAGCTATAAATTAGACATTGCTGTGATAATCTGAAATCATGAGGAACAATTTTGATGAAAGCAAAGTCAGTGTCTCACCAGTTCTTTGAAGCTTTTCTACTCGTAACAGCCAGCACAGCACCACACAGGTCTTAGCCAACCCAAATCCTAGAAAGTCATCCCCCGTCCTGCTACAGATTTGCAATAAATTTTGCAATATCTTTGTAGTAGTTGTGGGTGTGTGTGTAGCAAACAGTGCTGCTTGTAGAAGAGTCTATAATGCTATATCTCTTACATCTTGAGACTATCGTAGTGAGCAAGGATAACAAAGAGGAGAAACTGCCCTGAACGATTTGCAGAAGTGGGCTACTGAGAAGGAGGAGAAGGTGCCAGACTGAGAACAATGATAGGCATCTGCCCTCAGGCTCAGAGAAAATGGATTTGCTGTGCCTTGGAGAATCTAGAAGAGCTCTTCCAGCCAAATTCTACAATCTAGCACTTTCTAGGAAAAAAATACATCACTAATAACATTTCGAAGAAAAGAAAACCAACACACTTCAACTGTTTTGTGAAATACAGTGTGCCTCTTCCTGGAAAAAACAGCCCACCATTTTGTGTTCAAAATCTCCAAGAGAAGGACAGAACTTTGTAAATGTCTAAATGTTACCACAAACTGGTTTATACTACCCGCAGAAGGTCTGTTTGTGGTCCGTGTGCTCATCAGCCCTGCTATGAACTCCAGAAAGAGCACCAGTGAGTCTGTTTAACCTGGTTCATTTGCTCTTGCATCATTAACTGTCAGGAGTCAAACCCACCATGAATGACGGCATTATGAAAAGAGCTGGAGGTGATGCGTGGACTTTGTTGCTGCCTCTTTAATTCACCGACTGATACAGAGACAGATTTCCAAACAAGCTACAGAGAATGGAGAGGGAAAGAGAATTTCAGGGCTGGGTAAGTTCTCTTGTTCTGAGACTGCAACTGGATGGAATAAATAATGTGCAAGGATTTCAGACCTGCAGTGAACTCCGTTTCCAACCTGCTGGAAACACAGAAAGCTATAAAAGCACCAAATACGATCTTGTGAAAAGAACTTTTTTTTTTACAATTGCGCGTTTTTACTGAGGACGGTGAGTGTTGTAACAGAACATTTCAATTTCCATAGGAATAGTCCAATTTTTCAGTGCAATTTTCAAAATAGTCAGTTTTGATTTAAAAAAAATCAGTTATAAGAAAGTGATTTATCGAAATGAGATTTTTTAAGAATCTTCTACAGTGTGAATTTCCTTTTGTGTTTGATTGACATACAATGCATTCTTTAAAAAAAAACAAAAAACACAAAAACAAAAAAACTCGAAGTTTCATCTGAAATGGTCTAAAATTTTCGAATGGCCCAAATAGGAATCATTTTTATTGGCTCTTTTCCAGAACAGATTGCCTACATTTATTCATCTGCAGTAAATACTGATGAAATAATACCTCTTGGTTTTGGAATAGGGCAGGGCATTGCTTATTTCTGTATCTACGAACCATGTAGTGTCCCAGTCCTCTAAACCTTCTGGTAGACACTACTTAATTTTGTATCAGAGGAGAAATAGACAACTAATAGCTATTAAAGTCAAGGTGTGAAAGCACAGCAGTACCCCAGGAGGCAGACACCAATAGGGAAAATAAATGTATGGTCCGTGCTTGCTTGATAAAGGACAGGGAAGCTGTAAGAGGAGAAAACAAAACATGGAAAGGTCTTTCCCACGCCGTGGGCTGCTGGGCAGTCTGACAGCTTTGGGCTGATTCAAAATGACTGTGGGAGATCTCATTTCCTGACATTGGACCGGAGTGAGGGAAGGTAAGTGGGGCACGTCATCAGGATGGGCTCCAGTTTTCTGATCGCCAGAGGAATTTTATTCTGCTTCTTCACGTTACTTAAGGTGCCTTCTTAGAATTAGGGAGCTATAGCTTGTTATATGAGCATGGGCAGAGAACTGCCCATAAACTAGCATACAGTGAGCTTAACGGAATGAACTCACTATGATGGAAAGGATTGCAGATTTTTACTCAAAATAAATCAGCTCCTGCCTAATACTGTTCAAAAGCACAACAAAATAAAGAGCCTTCGTGTCTTGCACTGAAGGTTGTTGGACAAAAAAATGCCTGAGCAATTCACTCAGCCTCTCTCTTGTGGCTCAGCTTCCACTATATCCTTGGGACAGATCTGCCACATAAACCTGGGCTTTGTACATCTATCTTCTGCCCACCAGTGCTGGATTGAGGGTCATGACAAAACCATAAAGCTGTGTGTGAACTGTCAGAAGAGACATTTTCTTGTTCCTGAATTGATAGAATTATTATCTTGACTTGAAGAGTGCCTGGAGACATGTCAGAGCCTTATACAGTACGCTATCAATACAGTTTATGTGCAAGAGGGACAAATGTAGGCAGGGAAATGGAGACATCACTTGCTCTGGGCTACACAGCAGGTCAGATGGCAAAGATGGGCATCCCCATACTCACAGCTGGCTAGCAGAAAGCACGAGATGGGGAGGGAAGCAGGGCTGTGTCTTGGTGTCTCGTTTCTAAATGGACTACAGAAATAGCTGCCAATAGGGTATCCCACTGCTGGCCACTGAGGGGATAGGACAGGGGTTTTAGAAAAGTTATTTTTAGCAAGCTCACAGCATTTTGTATGTTTATAGTAGACACACATGCCATAGGAAACCAGAATATACATACATATAGGCTTTTGTCTCTTGCTACTGTATGGACCCTCTCACTTATTTCTTTCGTTTTATATTTTTAGCTTATACACCTCATGCAATAGGGATATACTGTTTCTTTACAAAAGTAAAGATAAGCCTTTCTCTGCAGCCATCATCTCTCCACTGCCATGCAGACACTTGCCAAGAAACTTCTCATTTTTACCTCCCATTGGTTGACAGCAACCTTCAAACTGCTTTTTTATCTCGGTGAGAAATGATCACATACACTGCATTTCCAAAATTTACCTGGCATGGCAAAACAAAGCTTGAATGTGATTTAGATGCTTTATTTCCACAGATACGCAGTGCTCACTGGCAGATGCACATGAATGCACTTTGTATAACATGAAGCCTCTCCTGAATGCAAATTTGATTGAAGCGAGGGTTAAATTCTTGGTTAAGAAACTAAAAAAAAAAAAAAAAGCTACAGAAAAGCTCTAAAAGCAATGAAACACACACGTATTCAGCATTAAACTTGTAGGATTTTATTTAAGCTATTTTTCAGCAGCAGGAAGGAAACAATAGTCTGTGGAATGGGATTCTATAAACACTTAGGGACTTGCTTTTTGCTATAGAATGCAATTGAATTTTCAAAGCATGTTATCAGTGCTAATTTATTCCCCCAGTAATTTAAGACATTTCTTTGTGCTGCAGCCTTGCATTGAGCAGTTTGACATCAACAAGAATGCCAATGAAATAAACTTCCTAACAGATGAAGCTCTGCCATATAGAGAGGGACCGTATAGCATCTATTCTTCTACAGCATTATCTTTCCTCTCAGGAAATGAATTGAGCTGCAGCTATAAACTTACATTGAATTTTTTTCCAAACCACATGCCTTGACAATTCTTGGCATTGTGCAGCTGGTTTGTTCCATTTTGCAGAGACTGTATGCTAGCTATTCATGCAGACTTTTCATTTAAATTCACTATGACACAGGAAGGCTTCCCACAATAGGGCTGTGAATTTGATCAAGACCTTTCTCTAATACAAACAGTGGCAAGAAAAAGTAAGTGTAGTAGAAGATTCTGGAACCCAATGGACAACAGACAGTTATGGTGAGCTCCTCATATATAAGGAACAATATCTTCATCTGCTTTAGTATTCTTGTTCATGTTGCTAAATAAAACATATATAAAGATGCACATATATAGAGAGTATCTGTAGTGTAATGCTTAGTATAGTAATGTTTATAGTAAAGTACATGCATTCTAGATAAACATTTATTCAAGGCAGAAGTCCTGGGTTTGTCCAGCTTGGAGAAGAGAAGCTCTGGAGAGACTTCATTGCAGCCTTCCTGTACTTAAGGGAGCTTATAAGCAGGAGGGGGACTGACTTTTTTACACGCTCTGATAGTGAGAGGACAAGGGGGAATGGCTTTTAACTAAAAGAAGGGAGATTTAGATGTTAGGATGAAATTATTTACTCGGTGGTGAGGCCCTGGCACAGCTGCCCAGCGAAGCTGTAGGTGCCCCATCCCTGGAGGTGCTCGAGGCCAGGTTGGAAGGGCCCTGGGCAACCTGAGCTGGTGGGGGGCAACCGGCCCACGGCAAGGGATAGAACTGGGTGAGCTTTAAGGTCCCTTTCAATGCGACGTATACAGGGAGGCAAACTGGGTCAGTGGGGTTTGAATGCTCTACGAGAATCATAGAATCATAGAATGGTTGGGGTTGGAAGGACCTTTAAGATCCACCCCCAGAGGATCTGGGGCAGGGACACCTCCCTCTAGACCAGGTTGTCTCACAGCCCCATCCAGCCTGGCCTTGAATGCTTCTAGGGAGGGGCATCATGCCAACCTTTCCCAGCTACAAAAAATTGTATACTTGATCAGTCTACAAGGATTCACATGTCATCTTCAGATGCAGCAGCCACAGAATCCTTCTGTTCACCTCTAACAAATACAAGTCATCAGGTGACTGACCAATAGCCACAGATGATCCCAATTCCTGTATGGTTTTAAAAATCTTCAGTACTGCAGCCTGTCCCACGAGGTAAATTTCAAAATCTTTTTCTGGAATACTAACGTGCTCTTGTGCTAAGTCCATATAGTCTGATGGACATTCCAGATGAAGGGACATGCACAGGCTTCTTGTTCATGGTCACATAGTCAGACAGTGATGGAGCTGAGAACTAGATCCATATGTCCTGGCTGTCAGTCCCTTGCTCACTTGGTCATCTATCACTGACTCTCTTTGTCACAATTTATTTCCCTGGCTTCTGCTCTCATGATGTTATTCTTCAGTAGTGAGGGATTTATCTGTCATCCAGACAAAACTCATCTGCATCGTGCATGTAAAGCTTTAATCAGACCTTCGGACGTCTTTCCAGGCTTTGATTGGTTCTAAACGATAATGATAATGGTTTATATACTTACACCTCTTAAAATGAAAAATGAACATGAAGATAAAGACACTTCAGTCAATAAATTCTCCTGTCTTGTTCAACATAAATGTTGGTTGTTTTTTTTTTTTTCTGTTTTCTTGCCATCTTACTACTAATGGCCTGAGCATGGCATTAACCCTGTAATGCATGTGCATGACCGTCAGAGTCTAAATACCTGAAGAGAAATGGACAGTACAGAAAGGAAAACACATCATTTGACATCTTGATTTCTAAGATCAACAGAATCAATTTATAGTGAAACATATAACTTGGATTTATTTTAAAACTGAATTATTTGTAAGTGTAGGTTTTGATCTTCCTCTTCTAGAAGGCATTACAGGTTTTACAATTAGCTTCAGTAGGACCAGAATACTGCTGTGGTGCAGCTATACATTTTAGTCATTTTTAATGCAAAAATAGTTCTCAGTACAGTGCAAGAGTACATTTTTACATTTAGCACAGTGAAAGTAGGTGGTTAATCTTTTTCCTTAGAAGTCAGATTGCCATTTGAAGAAGCACGATTGACCTTGCATCTAGTAATGTGTCACAAGCCTGTCCTGATCCCTTATTTCTGCTGGAAAACTGTGCCATTGAAAGATTCCATTAACAACATGGATTAATAAAAATGGTGCTGAGTGAGACTTTGAAACCCACAAAATGATGAAATATCCTGATAATGCCTTGTGATATTAAAGTCAAGAATGCAGTAAAAGACACAGACCATGAACAAAAGCCATTCCACAGGTTACTGAGGGGTAAAATGATTGCCAGCTGATCCATCCATGCACATCCCCAATCACTGCTGCTCTGAGGGCAGTTTGAGGCAACTTAATTACAAGTGAAAATACGCTGCAGCAATCTGAGTTACCTTGAGGTGAGCAGACAGTTGGGTTAACCCACTTCACTCTTGCATCTGCCGTGGCAATGGGAACATGTACATGTACAGCTGATGTGCAACAAATGTCACAATTTATGGCAACCAGAGTTTTAATGGTCTCTTCAGCTCTGAGCCAGTAAAATGTTTACGGTTATAACAGTGTTTGCAGAAGAGTTTGGCCAAAGGGGGGTTTGGCAATGAGTCGCTGCCACAAAAGTAGGAGTCGTGTTCCTGAGCAGTCTTCTTTGATTGTACAAGAGTGCAATTAACACTTCATCAGTGGAATCATTTTAAGTCATGTTCTGACATTGCTGCATCTTCTATGGCAACATGAGTCTATGTGATGAGGGATAAAGCAGGGTGTAAAGCTTTTAATGAAGGATAATCATTTATACTTCATATTCATTGCCTTCCTAGACAAAGTGATTTTTAAGGTTTCACTTAGATGTGTGAAAAGGCGGCTTGAGAAAATTGCTATTTCTGAATACTACAAAATCAGAAAAAACCCACCAAATTGCACAGAGGATATATGTTCACCCAGCTCTCTGTGACCAGCAGTTGTCATCCCTTCCATTCCTAGAAGGCAAGCTTTATGAATGCCAAGCGGAGCATTTTCCACGTGCTATATTTATGTATGACTCTGTCCTCATCCCAATCCTAAAGATTATCTTCCTAACTGCCAAGCCTCTAACATGAACTGTAGTAAGAGGGATCATAGAATCATGGAATCATAGATGGGCTTGGGTTGAAGGATCCTTAAAGACCATCTAGTTCCAACTCCACTGCCGTGGCAGGATTGCCACCCACTAGATCAGGCTGCCCACGGCCCCATCCAACCTGGTGTGGAAAAATTCATCTCTGAGAATTTTCAGGCTCTCAGAGTAACTGGTGTCTGTATGGAATGAAGCTCTTTCAGGAATTCCCTTTAATTCAGCTGTCCACAGTATAATTACATCAGCTGTGTGATTAGCAATCACCAGCTATGATGGAAAATGGCAGGCACCACCTCCTCGTAAAATCACCTGGATCAGCAAGCATGCCATTTTTAAACTCTTTGGCAAGGGGTAAATGACTGCAGCCAAATTCTGTCAGAAAATAACAGCTCACAGAGGGCTGCAGACTCCTCCCTAACTCTCATGCACCCAGTTCCGTGCTGCAGACCTTCCTGGGGGTGTATTGACAAGAGTCAGGGCTGATAAAGAAAGCAAACAAATGGAAAGTGAGAAGTGGCAGGACAGGTCGGCAGCAGGGCAGGGCCTGCTGGTATCACTGGGGCTGGCTGCTGGCCTGCAGTAAAACTACATGTAACCTCAGTCAGCATCAAGGCTTTGTGTCCAATGCAGGGATGAAAGAAAGAAGGGTCAGATTTCTTACATTTTGGACCATAAAAGGACACTCTTTATATAAGTACAGCAGAAAATGTTGTTGGTTTTCTCAATAAACAACCATTTTGGGCAATACTTTTTCATTAAACACCCTTTGTTGGCAATGCAAATGTCTGCAAAGTTTCCATCTATTCTTCAAGTCTTCAGTCAGTTCTATAACCTCCATGGTAATCTTGTAAAAAACCTCTGGGTCTGATGTTAGAACACTTTCAGTCCCTTATGATTATTAAAATAAAAGAGGACAACCATTTCTGAAGTCAGCAGGCCTGTAGTGTTGACTGATAGGAATCACTTTGCTCTTCTCACACCAGTATTCCTCTTATTTACACAAGCAGAGGTTCTCTTTAACAAACTTTTATCACTGACTTGATTACTTTATTCCAACATAAAGCATTTTTCCTGAGTGTTTGTACTGAGAAATTTATATTTATTACAGAGACAAGGAAAACCAAAGATTAACAGATTAAAAAACCACTTAATAGGAGAATAAGAAATCTTCAGTGGATAAAAGCCAACTAATCTGGGTAGTCTGCTGAGACATCTCTCAGATGCACTGGAATAGGCTAGGGATAACAGGAAACATGCAGTCTGCATACATGACCCAGCCACAGCACTGGAGTGAAGGAATGTTAATCAATGTGATCATTTACTAATCAGAACTGCTGCCTATCATTAAAAAGTCAGGGCCAGACAAGTTTCAGCTGAAGCTGGGCTTTGCCCTGAGGCTGCTGGGGACTGGGTGTGTGTTCTCTTCTGCTGACTCTGCTCTGGGAAATGAATTTTTGGCAAAGGGGTTGGACAGCTGGCTCTGGTAACATCTGAACTTGTGCAGCACATGTTGTCAGAGCTTGTGTCAGATCACAGAGAGGGTTTTTTTTTGTTTGTTTTTTTTTTTTTTTTGTAAAACAGGGAGAGAAAACAGCAGTCGTAACGCTGTAACAAACAGAGAGGAGGGCTTTTTTTGGCAAAGGGAAATCCTTAAAGTCACAATGGGGATTTCTGACAATGCAAAGGGGCTGTATAAACGAGAAGGCAAAAGCAGAGCAGCCATCACTTGCAGCTGTAACGTGCAGTGGCTGCCAGCACATCAGTACAGGCCAGAGGAGCAATGCAGAATCTTGGAGGCTTCCAGTGGTATTCTCAACCCAGTTAGAATGCTGCATGGGAAAATTAATGCTTTGTCAATTGCCATTCACTGTTTGGGAAAAGTATAGATTATTGTAAATGGTTCACTGTGCAAGATGGCTGATTGGCATCAGTGATGAACCCTCGAAGATGAACTAATCTGAGTAATTTATAGAATAGGAGGGAAGGATTCAAAGTGGAGGCTCATCCCTAGGGAGCTCATACTACCACCATTAACATCTATTGGTACATGGAATGCTGATGAATATGTTCATTTTCCAGACCTGAGCAAGACAATTTATCGCAGCACAGTGAAATCTGCAAGCAGCAAAGACTGAAGGGAGTGCTTCTTCAACAAAGAGACACTCCCTTGGAATCTTAAGAACTCCATGGCCAAAGCTGATAGCAAAATAGATGTATCAAGGATCATTGCAGTCAGTAGTACAGGGAATAGCTGGAAAAAAAGAGAGAGGCACAAATTGGACAGTTGGACTAGATGATCTTGGACATCTTTTCCAACCTTGGTGATTCTATAATTCTACATACATATCAGCTGTAAAATCTGAACGTCTGCTGAGGCCAAAACATTTTCATGGGAAAAATCATAGAATCACAAGGATTGGAAAAGAGCACTGAGATCACCTAGTCCATCCATCAGTCCGTCCCTGTCATGCCCTCTGACCACACCCCCCAGTGCCACATCTCCACGGTTCTTGAACATTTCCAAGGATGGTTACTCCATCACTCCCTGGACAGTCTGTGCCAACGCATCACCACTCTTTCTGGGAAGAAATTGTTCCTAATATACAACCTGAAATTATGCATCAAGAAGCAGTGTGTGGGTGCTGTGTCTATTCATATTATGCAGCATTGGATATTTCACTGAAACTGAGCTGTGAAGGCAAACACATCTGACAGACACGCTCCTCTTCTTTGGCAACTGATTAGCAGTGCCTATAAGGGCTCAGTACGCACCCAAGTGTTATGGGAACAAATTTGGAACAAACAAGAGGAGAGTGATGTCAGCTATTCCAAGACCAACTGTCACCTGTTCAAGTGTCAATTTGCTGATGCAGTATAATAAAATTTTGTGTGGCAGAAGAAAATGAATGAATGACCTTTCTCAAAACTTGTGGTAAGTCTGGTGTGAGTGCGTTGCTCATTCTAGTTCTGAAACTGAGATATGGAGAAGCTTGGTTACCTCTTGTGAAAGCTGTCTGCCTCCTTCAGTGCAGATTTAGATGCATTCAGTGCAGATTTAGGTCCTTCCATGCAGCTAGAGAAGGGCCTCAGCCAACAGCCAACTCCCTAGGTGCACAATCTCAAGCAGGGAAATCTTTGTAGCTGAAGAGTTAAATCAGGTAAAGGGTGAGGTGTATGTGTGTGTGCTGGAAGGAGGGTGGAAAAGATGACGTACATAAGCAGAGTGCCTTTGGAGAACTGAATGTGCCATCACCTCTGCCACAATAGCCTGCATACCAGCAGCTGTCACTGGAGCACAGAGTAACACAGCCGGCTGCAGGAACGCTGCCTCCCTGACCCACTCAGACTCCCTGAAGCCTGCCTGCCCAGTGACACAAGCTCAGCTGCATTTTGGAGTTGCTGTGAGTCACCCAGTGACAGCTTCTGACTCAATGCTGAGCAATAGCTGAGGAATTAGGAGCTCTGGGGCTCGTGTGTCCATGGTCACAGTGTTAGACACAGCTGGTTTTCCTGGGAACCCTCCGAGTTATCCCTCTTTTTCGGCGTCTTTATTTATGAATGTATGGATTTATGTTTATTTATTTTCCATCAGAGTTCACGGACAGGGTGTTCCTGCTTTCCGGGTTGTTTTGTTACCCTTGGTTGAAGAAGTGGACAAACACTGCAAGAAAATGGATTTTATTCATTGTGGGAAAATGAGTGTGTATACAGGGGAAAAAAATGTGTTCCACATTCTCTCCACATGATGAATTTCAGATTCATGTGGAGATAAACCAAAAATACCCATGAAAGGGCATGGGTTTTTTGCATTTCATTTCCACAGGAGATTCCCAGAGTTGTTTGTTTGAAATAAACAGCATAAAAGGAGACCCTCTGCCCACTCTCTGATGGGAAGTAAATAATGGCTGGATCAGCATTTCCATTCTTAATTCTGCTTTTCATATGGTTTGTTTTAAAAATTTGCTCCAGACATGAACCTAACATGTAGTAATACTTTGCATTCAGGGAAGTCTTTCATCTGAGCAGTTCTAAGTGCTTTGAAAGTATTAGTCAATTAGGATTCCCAGCATCGTGAGAGATGCAAGCATTCTTTCAAAGAGAAACTGAGTCATTCATAGTCACATACCATGGTGACATTTTGCCCAGCAATATGACAGATCTCTGTTCATTAGTTTTGCTAATCATTTGAATCCATCACTGTTTCCATGCTCCACATAAGGATGGCTTTCTTATTTTTCATACTGTAAACAAATATGAAAAAATTATGTAGCTAAAAGTCTATGTAGATAGATACAGCTTAATTATACAATAGTAATTAATAATAAAACGGATCCTGTGTTCTGTAGAGTCATCCCAAACAATTGTAACAGATCTCATTAGTGAAACAGTGGGAGTCACCCGCTGTGATTTGCAGTAGGCTTATGGGTGTTGAACATCAAATATTAACAGCACACTACAGCTGCACTGCAGCAGAATTTAAAGCAGATCATGCAGATAGAAAAGAAATTTACAGAATTTTCCTTATCCCTGGCAGAACTGGCCATCCATCTTTTTACTATTGAGAGTCTGGGTGGGGCTCAGTATGTGTAATTTAGGCAACTAACTTTAATTTCCAAAAGCTCATGTAACTCTTTCCCATTGTGGGATGGGGTTCCTGTGGAGTCAATGGGGAGAGAGCTAGGGGATGGGGAATGCCTCCAGTGGAAAAAGTTTACAACACAACATGACGAAACTCCAGAAGAAAGACTTACCTTTATGGGACAAAGAAATGAGGGTAAAAAGTCTCAGTGTTTATTCTTCTTGTTCATTCTACTCCTGCTCAAGTACAACAGTTGCTGAGATGCTTTGGCTGGGGCAGGGAAGATTACCCAACCCAACTCTGCATGGTAGGACAGTGGGACTAAGCCTGTGGGTGCTCTGTGTAACATGAGAATGATCAATAAGGAACCGACTCAGAAGTGAATGCTGTCCTGTTCCAAGGACAACCGACAAGCCAACAAACTGAGTGAAAGAGCCAAAACTGGGCGTTTGAGGTCCTAATCATCTCCCGAGTCCCAGAATTCATGCAGTTAAACCAACCTGGGCATCAGTGCTCTGATATCCTACATGGATTGAAAAGGACCACAGTGATCATCTAGTTTCAAACACCTGCTATGTGCAGGGTTGCAAACCACCAGACCTGCCCAGAGCCACATCCAGCCTGGCCTTGAATACCTCCAGGGATGGGGCATCCACAGCCTCCTTGGGCAACCTGTTCCAGTGTGTCACCACCCTCTGTGTGAAGAACTTCCTCCTAATATCAAACCTAAACCTCCCCTGGCTCAGTTTAAAACCTTTCCCCTTGTACTATCACTATCCACCCTTGTAAACAGTCGTACCCCCTCCTGTTTATACACTCCCTTGTGATGACACAACTGTGTCCAAAGAGTACTGGTATTTCAATTTGCTTCCAATCCAATTAATTTAAACTTCTTATTGCATACTGTTGAAATGCCCCAAATCACTGTGATGTCAAAGTTTGCATACAAGCCAGATCCCTGGCCTTTATCAAGACAACATGCATTTCAACTTAAACTATGGAGAGACACGAGGAAGGAATATCCTCGATTGCTAACAAGCTCAGAACAAACGAAGTGTTGGAAATATTGCAGAGCCATATGCTACTGTAGTGGCTTGTATGGGGAGTGACAGCCCAACTGTACAGGACACTGATCACCAAAGCAGCTGCCAAAAAGAAAAACTAAACCCACAATGAGATAATAAATACATATTGAAATTGGTCCTTTTTCATAGTTTCTGGAATTTATAAGTGAACAATCTGAGGCATGTGAAACAATCCTGTTTGTGTTATCAGTGTGTTCCTCCCAGGGAGCTGCCTGTAAGCCAGTCTTTAACTTGAATTCAGGTTGGATATTAGGAAACATTTATTCTCAGAAGAGTGGTGAGGCATTAGCATAGGCAGCCCAGTTAGGTGGTGGAGTCACTGTCCCTGGAGGTGTTCAAGAGCCATGGAGATGTGGCACTGAGGTTAGTGGATGTGGTGGGAATGGAGTTCACAGTTAGACTAGATGATCTTAGTGGTCTTTTCTAACCTTAATGACAAGGAAATTCTTGTTGCAGCCTCCTCTGCTTCCAGTTTTTCTGTAGGGGATCTCCACCATAACTAAACAGTGACTTTGTTAGAGTCTATGCCAAAACAGAGGAGTTTCCCCTGCCCAGCCTACTACACTAAATCTGTTTGGATTTTTTATAGGCTCTTGTATGTCTGGATTCATCCAGCGCCATTGTTGGTGGCATAAACATCCTTATGGTGGAGGGCATGGGGCATTCTCCAGTGCAACCAAGGGCAGTATGTTCAGCCCCTGTTGCTAAATAGCGCTCCCTTTAATCTCCAGAGGCGGATGACGTTCAGCATTTTACAATGTGGCAAATGCATCTGGCAATACTCAGATATGGGTTATGAGAAAAGAACGTATTCAAACATATAAAGCTGCTCTGAACAAGGTCAGAACAATTCACAATACGTACTTTGGCTCAGCTTGCAGATCTTCTGCAAAATCTGTCTGCAGAAAATTGCGAGCACGACTAATAAAAAATTTAATGAGCCTTGACCAACAAGAATAGTTTATTGTGATTTATTTTAGTAGTCCTTTCACTGCTCTTCCCTCATGCCAATAAATATCTGCCATTGCCCGCACACAAATATCTTTATGATGGAGGTGAATCATGCGGTGGAACAGGCATTACCTGGTGGGAAATGCCTGTTTGTGTAGACATTGTGGGCAGATTTGGCAACACCCAGAGCTGTTGCCTTGATGTCATTTGTGTAAAAAGCTAATTTCAAAACACGACCTGATTTATAATGGCCTATTCCTTTTTAAGGCCAGTGCCAAAAGATTAGTTGCCTTTGGTTTGTTTTGCCTATTAACAAAGTTAAGTTGTTTGCTGAAAGTCTCACTCAGACACTTGAGACTTACATAATCATAGAATATGGAATGGTTTGGGTTAGGTCATCGAACTCCAACCCCCTCCCATGGGCTGATTGCCTCCCACCAGCTCAGGCTGCCCAGGGCCCATCCAAGCTGGCCTTGAGCACCTTCAGGGCTGGAGCACTCGCAGATTCACTGGGCAGCCTGTGCCAGTGCTGGGGAACACAATAACAGGATACAGTCTCATCAGCACTGACTGAGGAGTTTTGCTAGTGGTGAACTCCAACACTCCAGCTCTCCCATGGCAGCACATGCTTTGTCTTCAGGTGCTGTGGTCACCACATGTTTCCACGGAGGACAAACAGGCAACGTGGTGGTTCCCAGGGAAGATGATCTGTGAACCTGTATCCCAACCATTCCCCATCAGCCTCAGTCATGGTCTGAAGCCCCAGGCACTCACAGCAGCATCGTAGGATTACAAGGACCCTTTAGTGTGGGATGGAGAATGTTTTCAACATGCATAAGCTTTTGGATGTTGACAGTGGGGTGGGAGCAACAGCCATGCTAGTGGGTGGGCTTTCAGAAGAACTCTGAAGGAAGAAGAGGGAGGATTCTTGGAGTGTAGAAAGCCTGAAGTGTCACTATGTGTGATTTTTCTTCTCTGAATAACAAAGTTGTGAGCACAGGATCTGCCCAGCCTGAGTCTCTGGGATACTGGATGGAGATGATGAATGACTACAAACAGCTGTAATATTGCTTTTAAATCCCCATTAATTATTCCTGTAGCAATTCCATTGTCTCCCTTGTTTCCTGTAGCAGGAAACTTTCCTTTCACCGTCTGAATGCCAAAGACAATTTTTTTTGTTATTATCATACATCAATAACTTGTTTGGAAATCCATTTCTCAGATTGCCCTGTGTGATGCGACACCTACTGAATCAACCTGCAAATGAGAAGAGCAGCCACAACGCATTAAACAAATCACTCCACCTATAGGAAACAACTTGTAGTGCATAAGCATCTCCTTGGGCAGATCCCATCTGCTTGCCAGTGTTGGACATGGTGGGGCACCCGTGGCTGGGTGACAGTGCTGGATTCCCAGCAGGATGTTGCCAAGGCCACGATTGGCTTTAGCAAGTCTTCCACAGCTAGAGATGAGAAGCAGCCTTTGAAGAGGTGCCAACAAGGAGATTTTTCTTAACCCCAAATCACTGGTAAGTCTGCAGCTCTGTGGGTACTGATCCTATCAGTGCCGATGCACAGGTGAGATGGTGCTTAGTACACCTAGGAGGTTGTGTGCTGAGAACTCCAACAATTCAGAACCCTCATCTGCAAAACAAGGAGGCAGGAACGCACATGAAATAGATGTTAATTATGTTCTCATTCTGCACATCGCTGACTCATTCCTTCCATTTTAACAGGCTACATCTAGAAAAACAGCACTGGTTCATGGCTGTGCATTTCCTACATCCTGGCAAGGACACAGCAAGATGGATCACACCTCTTTTTATAGGTGTAAAAAGCCAACAGTAGAGGCATTGGGTGGGTGTAGGTCACCTGGCTTTGCATCTGTCAGCTCAGTTTGCTCCTAGAATCACAGAATCAAAGAATCAGAATCATAGAATCATGGAATCATAGAATATCCTTGAGATGGTGGCCGACAAGTTCAGCAATCACCGCACACCATCGGTAGTTTCATTCAGATACAAAAACAGAGTTATTGGCGTCTTGATGAAAAACCAGCAAATTACTCATGCCCACAACACAGTATCTAACTTCAAGAGGTTCCATGGCTGTGCATTTAATGATCTGTTTTTTCAGAAGGAAAAGAAAAAAATGAGTTATGATTTGGTTCCTATGAAAAATGGTGGAGTTGAAGTAAAGGTCATATACATGGATGAGGAGCACATCTTCACTATGGAACAGATTTCAGCGATGTTTTGGATGAGTTGGAAAGGATTTTCTTTTCTTGTTAAGTGGACAAAGCCTGAATTTCACACATCTGTGTGTGCCACTGTGCTATCACTTCACGTAATGAAACAGAAAGGAGCACAAACACCTCATACAAATCCATGGGGTTATGAGCAGTTATAAGGATACAAAATGAACCTCAGAACCTGACCACCCTCAATCCCAGCTCCCCCTGCAGTGTGCTGCAGTGCTTGTTTGTACCTGTGGGGAAGACATGGGGAGCACATACAAATGCCAGATGTTGTATACATTGCATAACGCATTACTGGAAAACAGAACAGGAGTGAATGAATAGAGCAGGAGTGGATAATACAAATTAAATAACACAAATACAAAATAAAACAAACAAATCTCATGCAAGATGGACTGCCAGGCTGGGAAATTGTTACCTAAAGGGACGGGGAAACTCCACCTCTTGTCAGAACCTCCACCAGACTGCAGAGAACACTAACATTTACCCACTGGGAACACTCCTTGCAGATCTGGATCACTTCTACAGCTTCTGGTAATTAAAAAGTTACAGAAATCTTTTATAATACATCCAATTCACATACAAATGCACCAGCTTTCAATTTAGTAAGATAACTTGTCAGAAGCAAACTTCCTTATTTATTGCCTTGAAGACTTGTATAATGCTAGATAAGCAGGAATAAAAAATGGATCTTTTTTATCTTACAGAAGAAAAAATCTTCACTCTAATAATGATTGCTCCAATTGCTTCCTAACACTGGAACTCAGTGCAAAATATGCCTACAATTAATCATTTGGTGTATGATGATACACATTTGTCCAGGCCACCAGCCCCAGCTCTGAGCCCCACACTCTGACAGTTTTTAGCAATTCTTTTAGGAGAATCTTCTTCTAGGAAAACTCCTAGGCTTCAGGCTAAAGGAACCTGCAGGTACTGACTGCATTTTAACAGGCAGATTCATGGGTTATGTTAGGAGGAGCACAGTCCATTGCATGGTTTAAACCTGAGATGTGATTTCCAAGAACTGCTCCATGCAGAATCTCTTGGCAGCACCACTGACATTCACTGTTTGTTTTCCTTACCTCTACTTTGCTCCATGCCTTGCTCCTTCCTACTATTTCCCAGCTTCTGCATGACTATCTGAGTAAGCCATGGAACAAGCACACAAAGTCTAAGCCCATTTCCTAGAGAAATAACAGTGAGATTTTAAAAATTACTGTGTTGTCCCTGAGTTTAGGGAAACACTAAAACTGCAAGATACCCAGTTGCCCAGTACTTAACCTTCTCGTGGTTGAACCAAGCTTCATGTTCACAGCAGCATCTGCTTTAATGGGCATGGTTGTGATGGACTGATGGTTGGAATAGGTGATCTTAGTGGTCTTTTCTAACCCTAATGATTCTAAGATTCCGTTTTCCCGAAGTTTGATCCCTACCTGCTTGAAAGCCAGTTGCTCCCAGTTCTAATTGGGCTGTCAGATGCAATGGTAAATGTGGCAAAACGCAACAGAAGATGCATGAACTTTACATACATAAACGTCCTAAATAAATGTGTGGCATATGTACCTGTAAGGAATATATCTGAGGCATATCTCTGCTTAAATAGTGATTTTCCATGCTTTTTATACTGTACCCTGGGATGAACTTTCCCTTAGAGCAAAAGTGTAGAGGTCTGGGGTTTTTTTTGTACTCGTAAGTTGTTTTTTTTTTTCCCATACAAATATTTTAATGATTTTAGTCCCATAAGCCCAAGAGCTGCAAATGCATTTTTTACTTGTTTGTCATAAGGATTATCCAATATAAAAAATAACCATGCTTTCAGCCAGAATGAGTTTGCACAATGCTTACTATTAAACTGAAGTCAAAACTCTTTTCATTATACTGAAATAAGTCTTCATAAAAGTGCCACTTGTGAAACTCTAAAACCAGCAATGGTAAATTAAGAAATGCTTTAACTGGTGTTTAGGAGGTGAACACTGGCTCCTATCAAAGGCAACAACAATCTCTTAATTGATTTCAACAGTTCTTAGTTTTTACACAGAGATTCAGCTTTCAGCTTTCTCACCTTTTGACTTTCTGAAGTCTTGAATTATTTCCATCCCACCAATATCTCTTTTACCTGTCATATATTAACCAAACTACCCTGCAGAGTTAAGTCAATCGTTTTCGCTAAGATCCCAATACATGAATGAAACTAAGCACTGACTTTTTGAGAGGGTCACACAGCACTGCTCACTTGACTGACTTGTTGTTAGATTGACAAGACATGGATTTACACGTTCAGCTTCATATTCCTTCTCCTGGGAGCATCCAACCACTTTGATAGGGCCTGGATGTGTATACAACAGAGGAACCCAAGGGGGTTGCATGACTGTATGGAAATGCATGCATGTACTAAAGACCAAACTGAAAGTGAATTGATTTCAGGAGGCAAAATTCACTGTAACGTTACTAAGAGCATGATTTGGATGTTTCTCTTCCAAATATACTTATTTCCATCCTCCTTGTGAAGAGTAGTTGCAGAGGGATCTGCAG
Source organism: Meleagris gallopavo (assembly GCF_905368555.1). Lineage (NCBI taxonomy): Eukaryota > Metazoa > Chordata > Aves > Galliformes > Phasianidae > Meleagris > Meleagris gallopavo. The sequence continues at coordinate 186,498,179 of NC_139404.1, read as the reverse complement.
TCTGTTTCAGTCAGATGTGCTTAACAGAACATCCATCTCTCCTTCCTCTGTAAGACAGTGTCATCAGTTATCTAATTGTTTTTCAGACTTCTTATCTTTCACTTTTTGTTAATGATTTTCCCATAAGCAACACTGTTTGTTTCTGGAATTACTTGAGTAATGCCCACTTAATTGTCTTTCATCTGTTTCACCTTGTAATGAACTCAGATAGGAGCAGTGATTTACCTAAAAGGAAAAGTTCTTTCAGCCTTCAGTTAAATATTTACTCATGCCTTTTTTGGCTTGCCTCGGTGACTTATTCCCATGCCCTTTGAGACATCACTATCAATTCCCACTGACTTTATAGACACTTCTCTGCTCATTTGGGGTTACTCAATACTGTTTGGACTCATTTTCTACTACTTGACTGCAAATATTCTTGTATTTATGTTACAAAGGCCAGCAGAGACCTCATGAAGTACTTCCTCTCTTTCTTCCAAAAGTACATTGACAAGTGGTTAGGATTCAGACATTTCAAACTGCGTTCAGACTGGACTGTAGGACTGGGACAGGATTAAACTAGAACTCAGGGTGATTAAGAAATTACAGATTGAAGGACCTATGTCACACTTCCCTCATCACATCACACACTTACTATCAGTAAAAGGAAGATCAGTGCTGAGGTACCTTGAAACCTCTTGGCTTTCCGTAAGATCATAGGGTGTAGGATGAAGAAGGCTTTATTTGTGCATTACAATATTTCCTCTTAAGCATTAAGGCTTTTCCTATGGTGTTAGGCATCATCTAACACGGCTCCAAAACATCTACTGGGACTCTAGGATTGATTTTCTGTACCTAAGTAAGGAATTTGGTGCCTGAAATCTGCTGTGAACTTTGACTTTAATGCCTGCAGTCCAGAAAACCATTTTTTGTATACTCCTAGCCTTTCCGTGTAGCTAAAGAGAGGAGCTTTTCTGAGTTTTCCACTCTTTCCCAAAAAGGATCCTTCCATATCCATTCTGTTTTAGCTGAAGGCTCAAGATCTCTGCAGTTCAGTAAGAGTTGATGGCTTGGTCAGCTTTCTGCCTGAGAATTCACCTCCCCAGATGATTCAGCATTACCAGAATTGCTCATTTGCAGAAGCTAACACCCGAGCTTTCTGAAATGCAATGTGTATAATTTCTGCTTGTCCCTTGTCTATGAATGACATTTATATGGCAAACATACAATAATGAGGCAAAACAGAAATATTACAGGATTGTGTCTAAAATGTTTATGAGTTTTATCCTGTGTATTAAATATGACATCCCTATCAAACACAGTACGGCATGTTTTTATTTCAGTATTTCATTTTATAAACCACAGCGATGCTGTTTTGCCTTTTGGCCTTTTATTATCAATACCCTGACCCTTGGGTACCTACATGCCTATCCTATACACACAGATTTCAAGGTTTGGTGGCTTTCAAAATAAAACAAAAGGGAATAAAGAGTGTTGGTAAGAAGCAGAGCCCCTAAGGTATCTTTTGCCTCTGAGGAAATATCTGTGCACTGTCAATCTGAAGAACTACTAAGGGTGGTGGCTGGTCTAGGCAATCCAAACCTTCCCATACAATTACTCACATAAGAGTGCCTCAGGTTAGGAGATATTTGTATTTAGCTTGAAGATAACAACTGATCAGGTTCAAGACAAGCTGGCTTGAACAGGCCTTGTACATGCCCACAGGCATGGAAAGGTATTTGGGAGGGACAGTGCTAAGTCTTCTATGTGCACGTTTAATCTTTGGTTGCTGATAAAGTTTAGGAAGTGTGAGAAAAACCTCAGGGCACAGCCTGTGCTTTGACAGAACACCGACATGTGGAAGTGTTCTACTCTTCCACTAAAGGGGATTGAGGCAGCAACGTCACGACTGTGTGTACCTTTCTTTAGAAGATACCCAGCGCTGCTTTTCACAGGTTGGTTAATTGGTCCAAGGAGCTTGTTATTAAAAAGTCCCACTGGCTACATCTGTCATACTAACTGCAACAGACCAGTGATTGTTGCCTGGCGAGAAGCCAAAGGGCATGTTATGACTCATATCCACATGACTAAACTCTTTTCTCCCAAAAAACAGGGTGGCCACACCCAGGCTGCCTATTGGGAATGGCCCCAGGAATGCACGGTTCTTTGTGCTGGGCTCAGGTGTTGTCTGCTAGTTGGTGCTAATCCATGTCAAGAGACCATTAAGCAATAACAGATGATCACATGCCAGTCCTAGTGCTAGTGTCATAGTGCTGTTTAACTTACTAGTCTAGATATAGCCATTAATATCAAGAGTTTAGCAGGATTCTTGAAAGAGACAGTGTATTTATGTATCTAATAAGAATATCCGAAGGGACAGGAAAAAATACTTCAAAAGGAAAAAACAAAGCCAGATTAGTGTTTTTTGTTTGCTTGTTTTTGTTTTTGTCTTTTTTTGGTGGTGGTGGTGGGGAGAGTAATGATAAAATACTAAGCTCTTCTGGGAACCGTTTACACAGAAATGCTTCCTAAAGGGTTTCTGATATCCTTCCTAATGTCTGGTGCTGCAGGTTCTTGAGAAGAAGGTGCTGGATTGGTGGTCCTGTGCCCATTCTGCCCACCAGTCACACAGACACAGAATCACAGAGAATGGCCCGGGATAGAAGGGACCTCAAGGATCATGAATCTCCAATCCCCTGTCACAGGCAGGGCCACCAACCTCCACATTTAATACTAGAACAGGTTGCTCAGGGCCCCATCTATCCTGGCCTTGAACACCTCCAGGGACAGGGCATCCACAACCTCTCTGGATTCAGCACCTCACCACTTTCTCTGTAAAGAACTTCATTAATTCATTAATTCATTTGCTTGTGGTACAACTGAAAACTTTGGTTCTCACCTGTTCGATGCTCAGTGGCTGAGGACCTTTTCATACAAGTGATTTTCCCTCTGTGTGCCACATGGATATTGAAATAATACTAAAGAATCACAGAAATGTGGAGTAACTTAGGTTGGAAGAATCCTTTGGATATCATCTATTCCTAAGCTCTCTCAAAGTCAGGCTGACTGGACCAAGAGTTTGCCCAGTTGGTTTTGAGTATCTCCAAGGATGGAGATTCCACTCCTCCGGGCAATCTGTTCTAAGCCTTCACAACCCTCACAGTAAAGAAGTCTTTCTTAGTATCTGTTTGGAATTCCTGCATGGAAATTTTCATATCAAAATTCCAGAAAAAGCCTTAGGGTCCCCTGGGAGTCCATTGCCCCCCTTGATCTGAGCTACCTCAGATCAGTAAAGCTGTGCTTTTTGTATACGCCTTTGGGAAGGGCTGGTGTAGCTGGGACTGAGAGTCCTTTGGGGACACCAGGAGACAGGGAAAACATTGATTCCATTAGTAATGTATTTTTTATTGCCCGGCATTTTTATATTTGTGGGAAATATACAGCAATGTTGTGTCTGTCATGAATTTTGAACTGACTCATTTAACTGATCTCCCGCTTAAACTTTTTCCTGTGTTTTCTTATTTAAATGCAAATAAACAAAGACATGGTCTCTCATGAGAAGACATACCATGGTTTGCCTCCTGGGGACCTGCTTTTAACTCCAGGATGCAAAACATCAGAAAGGGCTGAGGAAGCTGTGTAGACATGGCAACATGGGCAGACTGAGCCAGCCAAGGCAGTGATCCTTCATAGGGGCCTACCCACATGATTTCCCTGGCTGGAAATGGCAGCAGGAAGTTTGGAGTAGCCACCAACAATATCTGCATCTCCTCTCCTGAGGGCAGAATTTGGGACACAAATGTAGTCATTATATGAAAAAATACAGTGATGCCTAAGTCAAGAGTGAATCTTAGGGAATAATCTGCACAGGAAGATGAGTTCCCATGTGGAGAAGCAATCTACTCTGCTGGTGTGACCTCACCTTGAGCACTTAATGCAGTCCTAGCCATCACAGCAGAAGGACATAAAACTGTTAGAAAGCATCCAAAGGAGGGCTGCAAAGACAGGGAAGAGTCTGAGGGCAAGGTGTGTGAAGAGCAGCTGAGGTCTGTGGTGTGCTCGGCCCAGAGCAGAGCAGGCTGAGGGGAGGCCTGATGGCGGCTGCAGCTCCTCACAGGGAGCGGAGGGCAGCGCTGGGCCCCAGCTCACACCGTGGGGCAGACACTACCTCACAGTGTCAGAGTGAAGACACAGATCATGAAATCACAACAGGGCACCCTGAACCAAAATGACTCATGAGACATCACTTCCTTTAGATGAGTGTCTCTACCTTTGATGAGCAGTAATTTGTCTGTGGGTATTTTATGTGCTGTGTCTATTTACACTGAGAAGCTATTAGCATAGATAATAAATCCACATGCCCCTTTCAGCACAAAGGCAGGTTTCATCTATGAGGTGAAGCTGGAAGCCACATTCTATATCTCCCGCTGACTCCAAATTCCTATCAGAAAAGGGCTGTGGAAATACAGAATCAGGCCTAGGGAAAACCCAAACGCTGTTTATTCATGTTCGTTCTTCTGAATGATATTCAGGCCACTGAAGGTTAGCACAAAGCCCAGCCAACACATAAGCCCCTCGGCAGGATGTTTAAGTGGCGTCTAGGCTTTGTGTAGGGTCCCTGCACTAGCATGTATTTTTACCAGCAGGGAGAAGGGTTGCTTTGTCCATACTGAAAAGTACACAGCCAGCCTTCTTGGTAGTATGCCTCTTAATTTCTTTTTGATTTAATCCTTTGCACTTAGGGGATGCTAGTTGGTTGCCTCTAAGGAACAAAAGCTATCACTCTGAAGCAAGTGTTTTTTTATTCATGCAACCCAAACAGTTAAATCAAATTGAAACAGTCAAAGAACCAAATCTAGAGCAACTTTCTTAATTGCCGCGTAAAGTTTTTGTTCCTTTCATTAATATTTTTAGGCACTTAAAAGCAGTATTTTAAATGCTAAGGATTAAGTACTGTCGGCTCAGGCATGCAAATACTCTCTCATCTTTCTTCATATGGTCTACCTGAGCTCTGACTAATGGTAACCGCATATCTTTGAAGACAGCACCTAATCCGTAAGAGCTGCAGTAGCTGTATTAGGCATAGCTCATCACAGGAATAACAGTATATGCCAATACAAATCCATTTACAATGATAAAGGTACCTTCACTTTGCACTGTATATGAAGATTTCCCTTTGCTGCTACTGTGATGCCATGACCACTGGCTCTTTGGATGTTAGGATATTGCATACAGGCCACATTGCCTTTGCATGGTGTGTTTCTAGTGATAGTCTCAAGGGTTTGGGCTGTAAAATGGCTGTCATGTAAAAAGAGGGGCTGAAAAACTCTGACAAAACTGTCAGCTAGATAACAAAAACAAAGATTTGGATCAGTGGCTTGGTAAATATTCCAGGAACTGCTCTTCCCTCTATGGCACTGGGGGGCAATCTGCCCCATTTTCTCTGTCTCCCTGTGGAGGTGGATGTGTCTGGTATTCATTAGAGGGTGGTTAATACAGTGGGACCAAAAGAGCTGAGATAATAGTTGTGAAGCACTGCAGGCTCCTGGCTCAGGCAGGGGGCTGCGACTCAGCTGTCCTGGCTTGCACTCTGTGTTTGTCACACTGACTCAGGTCAGGCTATGAGCAAGTCCTGGGTGCTCAGATTCCTCTCACCCTTATTCTAGGCACGCATGGCACTCTCCAGCACAGAGACTGGTAAAGGCTTTGATAAAAAGCACTTTCAGTGCAAGGATACTGGTATAGAATCATAGAATCATAGAAGCTCAGGTTGGAAAAGACCTTAAAGATCATCAAGTCCAACCATGACCCATACTACCCTAACTCTAACAACCCTCCACTAAATCATGTCCCTGAGCACCACATCCAAATGGCTTTTAAACACATTCAGACTCAACCACCTCCCTGGGGAGCCTATTCCAGTGCTTAACAATCCTTTCTGTAAATAAGTTTTTTCTGATATCCAACCTAAACTTACCCTGGCACATAAAAGTGATGCGGGAGAAGTATTTTACCAAGCAGACCTATAGATGTCAGAATGGGAAGGGGAAGATGGAAACAGTATCAGTAACCAGCCAAGAGGCAACACTGGGTAACTGAGAAGAGCATGGTGAGGAACCCTGACCCAGTAACTGCCGTGCACAGGACTGCCATCACAGCATGGGCTTAATCACTGAGCTTAAATCCACGAGTAAACAGCTGCTTTCCAAGAGCTCTGAGCACCTAAATGAGATGCTCTTGAGTTCCTGTGAAGTATTTGATTATATAAACTTACCTTGTCAGCTTGGGTGTTGGGATGTCCTTTCTTTTTGACGAGTAGGAGTGTCACAAGGCTATGGGGTGGGAAGAGTTAACCCTGTCCCTTATACAGCCAAGCAGTCCTAGCACATCTCAGCTAACTTCAGGCACTTTTATCTCAGGCATCACCTTTGCCTCCACTAATAAACAGACCAAAGAATGCCACTGGGTACAAGGACTTGAGCTGCTGTTACACTGTCAGAAAGGTCCCTGACATTGGTACAGTGATGGGTACTTGCCCTGCCCCAACAATACCCTGACATGAAGAAATGGCAGGAGTGGCTGGCTAACCAGAGAATGATGCTATCCAGAGCCACCTCGACAGGCTGGAGAGTTGGGCTGACAGGAACCTCGCTGAGTTCAACAAGGAGTACTGAGTCCTGGAAAGCAGCACTGCGGAACAGGACCTGGATATACAGAACAGAATCCAGAATAAGCCACCAAGATGGTGAAGAGCCTGGAGCACCTCTGCTGTGAGGATGGGCTGGGAAGATGGGACTGTTCATTCTGAAGAAGAGGGGTTTCCAATCAATATCCATAAATATCTGACAGGAAGTGCAAAGAGGAGGGAGTCAGGCTGTTGTCAGTGGAGTCCAGTGCCAGAACAAGAGGCTGTGCACAAACTGGAACACAGGAGTTCCCTTTGAATACCAGGAAGCACTTCTGTGCTGTGCAGATAATGGAGCACTGGCACAGGTTTCCCATAGAAGCTGGGGGTCTCCTCCTTGGAGATCTCCAAAAGCCACCTGGACATAGCCCTGGCCACCCAGTGCTGGGTGGAGCAGGGGTTAGAGCAGATGGACCCAGATACTCCTGCTAACGCCACCCATTCTGTGATTCTATGATGACCTGGGAGCCCAGATGGGTGGGCTGGCTCCCATCTGCGGTCCCCACAGACACCTTGATCTAGAGGACAGCTGCATTTGTTGCTAGCTGTACTTGCTATTTGACCTCAGGGATGGAACTTAGATGCATTTAATTTGCAGAGACAAAGCCTAATAATCTGGAAAGATATAGATGCTTCCAGAGACTGAATCAGCCTCCCCTTCCCCCATCCCTGGATCTGGAGCACTCCTGGAGGTGTCTGTCTGTCTATCTGCATTGGAAAATGAAGGTGTTATCTTCCTGTGCAGCTGCCTCAGCCACAGGCAGAGTCAGGTCAGACAGACCAAGGTATCCAAGCTATATGGGATTAGACTGGAGGAATGCATTTTCCCTTGTAATTCACTGGATGAGAAACTAGCTAAATGATTGTTATTGTCCAGTACTCCTATCCTAGGTTTTTGGGAGCTGGAATCATAGCATGTAATGCTTTGACAGCTTCTCTGGATGCTTTTAGAATAAGAATGTAAGGCTTTGCATTCACCCAAGGTCACAGACCGCTGTATAAATTGTAATTCATTTCCATAATGTTCTTAACAGGACTCTTGAGTAGTAGTGCCCCCACTTGATGAATGTACAAGCTGAGGTTTGGAGAGCTGAGAGGACTTTTATCCTGTTTCCCATATAGATCCTCAGAGATGAAGCTGGAAGAGCAACCCCTGGGGCTTGATTCCTCATCTCCCAAACCTGCCAGCTGAGGATGTGTCTTACTTTGTTTTAATGAAGCTCTGTTTGCTGTTTCATTTTACAGGCTGTTAGCCCAGAATAATGGAACATGGGTACACTGATGGATGACAGGAAGCTTCTGCAATTTGCTGAAGTACAACTAATAGCTGGCAAACTGAAGATAAACTCTGTCTGTAAATACAGTTTGGGTCAGAGTCACTTTAAGGTTTCTGTCCTTGTGTCAGCTGCAGCTCAGTCTGGAGGTTGAATCCATGAGTGCAGAAGTAATGCTTGACCCTGCAGCCTGCTTATATCCCAGGCCTCCAAGACCACGAGTCTTTCACATCTGGTCAGAATAAAGGCAGAGACAGGCAGCAAGGGGCGAGGTCTGATTTCTGTCTCGTACTGAGTTTTGCTGTCCTCGAGCTCTTCTCTGAGGTGAATGTTCTTGCCAGACATTATCAGCTTCAGTGGTTTGGCTCAGAGTTTTGCTCCAGACTCTTTTGTTCTGTTGACTTTTGGATCAACTCTGCACTGGCTCTGTTTTGAAAGTTACTTTACCCATATTAATGTTTAACTTAAACAAGTATTAAATCATAAGTCTTAACATGAAAATGTTTTAGTCTCTGGACAGTTCCTTTCCTTGTTGCTTTTGAGCCATACACAAGCACAGCTTCACTTGCCAGGATTTCTTCTGTTTGGTGCTGGTCTCATGACACTGTTATTACTGCTGTTTTAATGCAGTGAAAGAGAAAACCAAACCAAATCAAAACCCAAACCCACTATCATATTGTAGGCAATACTGTGGGTTCTTGTGAATCAGACAGCCTAATGGTGAGGGATGGAAGCCTGAAACTCATTCTTTTTCTTCCCATTGTAGCTATTTTTTTTCCACAGAGAGTGTTTTGGAGCTGGGGACTTGATGGTAGATCTGAAAGATCTATAAGGAAAGAAAATATCTCTTTCTGCCTCTTCTGATCATGGTCCAAGCATTTGAAACCTGTACCAATAGTGCTGGCAGAGAAAAACAGATGTAAGTGTTATTAGGACAGTACTGTGATGAAGAGCAACTCAGCTTTCCATATTGGTACCTACTTTGGTCCCAATTCCCAGGGTACATGCTGATCCCACTGCCTTCGATTGCCTTTCAGATCTCAAAGAGGGACTTCTAAAGGCTTAATATAATCCATAGTATGCATCTACCACTTTCCTTTTCTGGTGTTACTTTGTTCCACACCCTCACTTTGTCTGTGCCACTCTGTGCAGATTAATACATAGTGGAGGAGGAGGCACCGTTAAAATGCATCACGTCGTGGTGCTAATCAGTGAGAATAGAAACATGGACTTGGCCTTCTCCTCGCCTTCTGCTCCTTAGGCAAGACAGTGGAAATAGCAGCTAAGGCCTCTCCAAACTTATACAGACCTGCTTCCATCCATATTTGTCTGTGGAGAAGGTTTTTAGAGAAAGAATGACTTATTTAATCTTTATTTCAAGCACATTACATACAGCCCTTCGTTCTGAGTAAACACACATAGTAATTCCTTGCAGATGAAGAGAACTATGAATATGGAGCAATTGCTGAGCCTGGCTGTCCCCTGCTTTTGCTCACACAGGTGAACGTGCCGCCAGCTCACACTGCTTCAGCTCTCTCCTGCTGTGTTTCAGCTGGGATTCCATCCTTGCTCTCAGTCAAAGAAAGGCAGAGCTTCATGCACCAGCTCAGCTGATAAAGTCAGGGTGATGGGTACGTGTCCAACTGGTACTGTCAAAGCAGTGCAGATAAGTACGTTTTGTATAGATTGGAATTTATCTAAGGCTCGGAATTTAACAGCTCTGCTTTGCAAAAAGGTTGCAGGGTCTTTAGGGAGCATGGGTGGTTTGGTCCTCATATTTCTCTCTCTTCTTCCAGCAGTACATGTGCTGTAATGTACAAGGGATGTAAAACAAAAGTCACTTTCTATGATGACTGGGAGGCTTTCTTGGAGCCTGTCAACTCCCTCCTGATTTCTGCTGCTGCTGACTGGAGCTGATCACAGTCTGAGGGTAACTCTGGCATCTCTGCCTGGTTTCACAAAACAGAGCCAAAAGCCAGCAGCATGAGTAAGGCAGGATCCCATGTGACAGAGTAACCACTGCTTTCCTTGGGAAGATATTTCTCATATTAGAAAGTCCAGCGAGTGGAAGGGGGAACTCTATAACAGTCATTTGGCTTGGGACTGTGGAAAAGAGATGTGATGCCACCTTAATCCTGGCCTCTCTCACCTTTACTTGGCATGGAAAAACTGTCTCTTCTTTCCACTGGCAAAGGCTGTGCAAATGGTTATCTGATAAAAGGTGCTGTAGCTCTGTGCTCCTTGCTGTGATTTGTATTATATTAAATGTGAAAACTCAACAAACTTTTGCGTTATCAATACCTGGGCAGAATCCTTCCTCTGACACAACCCCCCAAACGAGGAGGAAGGTCACTCAGTGAACCAAAGGGGTGCTAAGAGGAGCTGTGCACACCTCTCCTGTCTCCATCCAGCTAACTGAGATAGCTTGCCAGCCTCCCTCATCAATGGTGATGCATTCCATTTTTCTCCCCATTACATGTGAAGTTTAAATTAATCATAGCAGCAAATAGAGACAGAATCTCTATTGACTGATTTTGGCTGGAAGTACTCTTTCCGAGTTCCAACCAAATTTTTCATGGAAGTTAAGATCATTTTATGATACAAGCATGTCTCACTGTTTTTATGAGAAGACAGCTGGATTCTACAGAACAGGTGTGAGTTCATGCTCCTACAGTTTCAGTCTATGCTAAAATAATAAAAGGAATATATACGAGGGAAGCTTTTCTCCCCTTCTGTAAAATTGCTGCTATCAGAGCTAGCTGAAACCTTAAGTTTCCATTCCACAAGAAATGCCAGCATTTTAATTCCAATTCTATTATGGTCCAAACAAAGAATGCTATTCTGACTTTAGCTTTTTGGAGTATTAATATAATGTAATATAGAACAAAATATGTCCGGGGACAGAAAGTCATTGTGAAATGAAAAGTCAGTTAAAGTCATTAAACCAAAATATCATCAAAGTCAGCACTGTTACAGAGAGTTTTCAATGCAGATGAATCAGAAAGGGAAAATGTGTTGTCAGAATATTTTCATGCAGGCATGGATGCAAGTGATGTTTTAACTACAGTTGCATTATTTTATAGGTAGACGAAGATTAAGTAAATATATGTCTCTTCCTATTACAAAATCCAGACACTAAGTTCAGTTGTCCTTTGGTATCCTTTTACATAGTGTTGGCAGAGTGAGAGCTGCAGCAGCCTTACAGCAGAGGATCTGGTACAATTCAGTAAATAGGTTTTATCTACCGAATATTTTACACTGATTTATCTTCCAATTTCCAGGAAATTGCATTTCTGGGAACAAGGCGAGAAGACTTTCACCAAGCGACTCTCCAGCTTTGAGGAGAAGACACCAGCATTACTTCCTAGGATGGAAGAATGAGCTTCCAGAATTTTCCAGGATTTTCTTGGAGGTGATCACAGAGGCAGCTGCTCTCCTCATTAGCACTTCTCAGAGCTCATCTCTGAATGAGATAGGCTGTGTATCTGTTCCTCAGTTGATATTAGCCTTGCAAATACCTTCACTCTTGCCTCATGTTCAACAGGTTTACAGAGATATATACACAAGGCACGCACCCCGCTGAGCTGCCAGGCTTTGAAACACCTGTTTCCATCACAGGGATATTTTCAGGCTGCCTGACCCAGAAAAGATAATGTATCTGAGCCACAGAGCAAGAGAAATGCTGACATTTCAGAGCAGTTGGCATGAACCCCTGCCTGGCTATCGGCTCCTTGTCCTTGACACACTTCAAGTTCACGTGGGACTTGGATTTGATTGCCCTACTTTGGCAATTCCTTCCTGCTTCACAGAACAAACTGCATCTCTCAGCTGCAGGTCCTTCAGTCCCTCACAGTGGCGCTGAGCATCCTGTTGAGCTGGCGTGGCCTCTTTTCTTCATATGATGGTCTGGATCCTATTGTGGGAAGCCCAGAGGTGGCAGAAATACATACTCGTATCTCATTTAGTTATTTATTCACTGCCATTCCCTTTTTTTTAGCTAGGAGTAGTGCTGGGATCTGTAACTCCGCTGAGGTTGAGCTTGGCTGTTGGCAGCTTTTTGGAGAAATCTCCTCTGTTTTGGGGAAAAAAAAAAAAAAAAAAGCTATGATCTTGTCCGCAGTGGGACTCCTAAGTGAAAAAGATTGTGACCACCTACAGTTATTCACAATTAAGTGCCAAATGACCTCTTGGAAATCGCTGGAAAACACTACTGCAGGATTAAGGATATAGAATCATAGCATTGTACAATCATAGAATCGTAGAATGGCTTGGGTTGGAAGGGACCTTAAAACCTATGCAGTTCCAGCCCCCTGCTCTGGGTTGGTTGCCTCTCACCAGCTCAGGCTGCCCAGGGCCCACCCAACCCAGCCTTGAGCACCTCCAGGAGCATCCATGTCTCCTCTGAGCAATGCTACCAGGACTGGAATACAAGTAACACGGAGGGCACAGGAACTACCAAAAGCAATAAAACACAGTACTGCATATATTTGAAACACAGACTAATAAAATAACTAGCTGCTTCTATCACTGAACATCAGTTTTTCACCTGCTGTAAATTAATATAATTGAATAGGCAAAGTTGTGACCAACCTCTTCTTACAGACCTAAAAAGGCTTTTCTGCTTCTTATAATTTGTAGTAGTAAAAGTCTACTTCCCCTGTAGAAAACCTGTCCTACTTCCACTCTATCAATTAAACAATTGTGGTTTCATAGGCTGCCCTGTTTTCCTCTACAGATGCAATACTTCCAAGAAGCAATTGGATGTAAGTCTACCAAAACACAAACTAATTACTGACTGATATTTCTAGACACAAGTGTTTTTTTCATCAGAGGATACCAGGAACTTGTCTTCTTGGCAGCGTCTTTGTAATTCCAGATTTATCACTGATTTCAGTGGCTGACCAGGAGGAGAAAAAGTTATGTAGCAAAATTCAGGGGAATGAACTGTGACAAGGGAGAATGGAAAATGTAGGCTGGCCTCCTGGTGAGAGGTCTGTGAGGCTGAAGGATAGTCCTCCATGGGAAATGACTTGTGGGGGATTGTGGAGAAATTTTGTTTCTAAGGGAGCTCTCCTTTGCACCGAGCACAGCCTTTTGCCCATCCTCCCTGTCTTTCCTAAAAAGTGAGTGTGAATCTATGGCAGTTCATCTGTGTCCTCCAGCCATGCCAGCATCTCACCACGTACTCATAACCCAGTGCTGACGTAGCTCTGCAGCTGCAGAGACCTCCAGCTCCTATTTGTCTTCCATGGAGCACAAGAAGGTTGCAGAGCTGGTGGAGTAGGTCCAGAAGGGGGCCACAAAGGTAATCAAAGGGTTGGAGTACCTCTGCAATGAAGAGAGGTTGAAGGAGCTGGACTTGTTCAGTCTGGAGAAGGCTTTGGGAAGACTTTATTGTGGCCTTCCAGTACCTGAAGTGAGCTTATAAACAGGAGAGGGAATGGCTGTTTACGAGGATGGATAATGATAGGACAAGGGGAAAGGTTTTAAACTGAGCCAGGGGAGGTTTAGGTTTGATATTAGGAGGAAGTTTTTCACACAGAGGGTGGTGATGCACTGGAACAGGTTGCCCAAGGATGTTGTGGATGCCCCATCCCTGGAGGCATTCAAGGCCAGGCTGGATGTGGCTCTGGGCAGCCTGAACTGGTAGAGGGGCAACCAGCACATGTAAGGGGTTGGAACTGGGTGGGCTTAAAGGTCCCTTCCAACCCAGACCATTCTATGATTCTAGGGAGGATTATTCCTACCCACATATGAATCTACCTCAAAGTCTTCCTTGGCAAGTCAGAAGAGACAGCCCTCAGAGGATTTTGACAGGGTTCCTTTTTGTCACACACTCAAACTGGCTCCATGGCAGCAGCCAGAGTTAGGCAGCTGGCACTTTGGGGATGTAATCTAAATCCAGTCTTCCAACAGCACTGCTTTCTGACGTGTTTATCAGCAGAAAGGCCAGAGAGTGAGTTAAGTGAGGAAGATCCCGGTGTCCTCTTAGCTGCATTTAGATGGAGCAGCCTGCTGGTGTGTGAGATACTTTGGGTCCTGCAGCACCACCAATCCCAGGGGAAGCCACCTGTCTGTGCCTAAACCAGGAGTATCCTGATTCCCATGTGCAAGGTCTCTGTCAAACTAGGAAAGGAATTAGCCAACATGAGGAAACAAACAGCTCCTGAAATAGTTTTCTAAAAGAGACCTCCAAGTGCTGCTGTTTTCCAGCTCTGCACTCCTTTTGCTTTCTGATCTTCAGACGTTTCCTGGAAGGACAATCAGCCCCACAGATTTATTTCTATCTCTTTGAGCACATTAGAGACAAATTAACATTCCTGTCTGTCCTTCAATGGATGACATGTGGGGTTTTATTATGGGAGCTCTGTCAGCCTCCTGAAGCCATTATAGGCATGTGAACTATGAAAGAATATGAAATTTAAAGGCAAGTTAAGTTCTAAGGTTAGGAGAGTAGCTGAGAAGTAGAACTGAATGAGAGCAATACTGCCTACAGGTCTGGGTTTCAGGGAACCTCAGCTTTATTCCATGATCCACTAATGCAATGTGCAAACACAGGCAGATAAACTTGCTTCTACTTTAATTGCAAATCAGGGCAAGAAAGCATTCTTTTTTAATTTATTATTTTTTTTTAGTAATGCACATCACAGTGCAACTGAATTAGACCTGTGGATTCTGGGGTAGCAATAAAATATAACGCTGTCTTTAAGCAGACAGCTCCCATTTATTTCAAGGAGAATACTGATCAGGTCGTCAGGTCCTAATTAAGGCTGACTCATCTGTCAGCTTCCCCTGCCCAGCTCAGAACGGGGGGCTCAGCCTCATCTCCTCATCCTTGTGCTGTGTGCCACCCTCACAACAGAAACCCAATATTCACATTCAGAACGAGCATTTGTGATGCACTGATTTAATTCTGACCAGGCCTGGCGTTTCCCTGGCTTTGTTCACGTCTGCGCTTTCTTGGGTGCTGTCCCTTATTGTAAGCCTAATAAGTACATAAAGGGCAAGGAATGGGGATCCGGGCAGGCTCACAGCAATGAGCTTTGAGGAGCTTGTTTGCCCGGGCAGACAGACTGGGTAAACAATTAGCTCCAGCTCAAACGTGCAGGCCCTGTGGAAGAATTGGATGCTTGGCACCGGCCACTCTCTATGACATTCAAAATCTGGCTTTTCTCCAATCCAATATTTAAACATTTGCAATCGTTTGTCCAGCTGCAAAGGAATTTCTGCTGCATTCTATTTTTGTAAATGGAGATTCAGCTGATGTTTACCAAGAACTTTAAAAAAAACCTGAGCTTGGCTTTACAGCAAGGGTGAAAGTTTGTTTGAAAGTCATAGAATGGAACGGGTCAGCAGCTACCAGCAGTGTACACTTAGGCAAAGTCCAACCTGGAGCGTTGCTTTCATGGACCCTTCTGTGTTCACTGACAGTAGCAACCAGACAGCTTTTAATGAAACATAATAGAGAATTTGTTATTTTAAAAGTGCCTTTCCATTTCTAATCATGCCTGTTGCAGTACAATGGAGAATTGTATCCTTATTCCTTCGTGCCAGCAGTGCAGGAAATACTCAGCAAGTGCTTAACAAGTACTTGTTTTAAAATATGTTAACAAAGTGTCTCCAGATCGGTGAAGTTAGTGCACTGTGAGTCATGCACACACGTTATACCTTCTGAATCAGGACATCATATTTATTATAGTTCATACCCTTTGTAATTTCAGATTGATAAAGATGTACCCAGAATCCTAGCTGTATATCACAAAGCCTATGTTTCATCCTACTTTACTTCATCAAGCCCGACTCTTTAGAATAGGAGACTTCATTAAGTTCCCAGGAAATTGCTCTGCTGTATGTCGTGGATCTGCCAGCTCAGCTTCAGCACAAGTAGAAAAATAATAAAGTCTGGTAAGCAATGGATAAACAAGAGCAAGAAAACACTTTTGTTAAAATACATTTGAAGAAAATGGGGAAAAAAGGGTTGATTGTGATTTTTTTATTGTTTCCTTGAGAACAGGAGAGTCATTCTTTCACATCGCCACTAAGCTTGCTACATATTGTTCTCCTCAGCCACATATGCACAAAACATTTAGAAAGGAACGGGGCAGATGGATGCAGATCTCTCAGCCTGCCAAGCTGTACACATTTCCACAAAGAACTCTCAAAGCTCACCCAGCCCCAATCCCCTGCCATGGGCTGGTTGCCCCCTACCAGCTCAGGCTGCCCAGGGCCCATCCAACTTGGCATTGAGCACCTCCAGGGATGGGGCACCACAGCTCTCTCAGCAGGAAGCAGCTTAGAAGATTGTTGAAGAGATTGGGAAGAACTGGTAAAAGCTGGGCAGAAGCTAGCTGGCAGCTAGGTAAATTGCACACATTCAAAGCCTTGACAAATGTTGGGCTATTTTTCCTTGTTAAAGGAAGCAGTTTATAAGGCCTCTGAGAAAGGCTTATAGATTTCTCTGGGACCAGGCTGTGACATTAAGCTGATGGGAGCAGAGAAGAGGAAAAAGGTAGAGCAAAAATGCATGCATTAGCGTAAAATTAAACGTAACATAAATGAACACAGCAGCCAAGAGACTTAGTAAGAAGAAAACATCTCATTTTAGGCTAATACTCTGAGTCTGGATAATAAGCAGGAAGAATTCGCCTGTTCATTAATAAGCATAAGTTCGACTTAGCTGATATCATTGAATTTAGTGGCAGGATTCTTCTGATCAGTTAAAATCACTTGTTATAACCGAGCCGGCAAATGATGGTCTCAAAATAGCAGAACTGGTATTGTGTCAAAAATGGCTTAGCCTCTTTCTGTCACTGATAAGGGAAACCATTGATCTCAACTGTTTCCGAACCACAGGATAAATATCTGCATAAAGCACCTCTTACAATGTGCAGAGCAAGAGACTTAGAATGATGGAAGCTGAATTTCCTGCAGTGACAGTGAGATTTTCTAAAAATTGCTTATGACAGTTTCCTATATTGAAAATCCACACTAAAAATATACACTTCCATTGCCAGCTAACAGAGGTATCATTTCAAGAGTTGAATATCATTGTTTACAACAGTTGCTAAAATGAGATATTTTAAAAGGAGTTTTAAAGAGCTTGTCTGGAAGGCATCTTGGACATTGCTGCAAGTTTTCAGTTACCCTAAAGCAGAAGGAAAACTGCAAAGCTCTGGGAGAAAGTTACAGTGATGCAAGTATTTGAATGGGTTGTATAGAAAACCGTGGGCTTGTCCGCTTGATTCAGATCTCAGATTAAATAATCTGATAGATGAAGTATTTCAGAAAGGATTGAATGAATACAGTTAGGATTTGTGGAAACAGCTTTTGTCAAAGAACAATACTGCTTTTGGTGCAATTACACTTTTTAGAATAGCAGTAATTGTACTGATACAGAATACTCCTACGTGGCTACAGAGCAATGCTTCTCAGAGACAGTCATAGGCTGTTGTCTAACACAAGGAGATATCTACACTCTGCTTCTCTTGTTCACGTTTTCAGCGTGGAGCCAGGAGTTGGACTTCAACCTTGAGGGTCTTCCAACCCAGGATATTCTGTTAAATTCCAAATGCCATATACAGGTTAATGCATCACTCAGCCCTTGGTACCAAAGTCCTACTCTCAGGTCTGTAGTACCCACGCATTCATATGATTTGGCTTCTGTGAGGCTGCGCACTCATAGCGAAGAATTAAATTTATCCACTTAAATCTTCCTTCTTGGCTTAGAAAGAAACTCAAGTTAACTGAAAGAATGTAGACCAAGTACGTAGATTTGGCACTTAGAAAACAGACTGTTTTGCTGAATACATTTGAGAATATTTTCTGAGCACATTTGAGGAAAGTATTTCCGGATCACCAGTAAGTACCTGGTACATAGCATGCAGAGGCACAAAGCTACTGTCAGACAGTCATCTCTGAGTTTTGATGTACACTGGTGTAGGAAATAAATTATAAGTAACCCGGACTTCTTATAACTATTCCTTGTGGGATCCATCTCTGCAAAACATTTTACCAAATGATTTTCCTGTGTGCTAGGTTTTGATCTGTGGACTGCAGTAATTATTGCTAACAAAGACCTACTGGATGACTTCGACCACTAGAGGATATTCAGAGTCGTTCGCTTTCCTAAAGTTATCCCCTCACACAGTTTATATATCCTTTAGAAAAGGAAAATCCCGTGGGATAGTATTTCACAATCATTTTGCATGGTCATTTTTTTCCAGTGACACTCCGCTCAGATACGTCTTTTCTTATCTTGCTGCTTTATACTCTTGTCATTATATTATTTAGTGCTATGTGAAATAATTCCTCCTTAGGGCTCTATATATTCCACAATGCAAGTATAAATAGTTAGATTTCTCTCTAGCTAAACTATAAAAATATCCTTTACTTATCTTCTTTTTTTTCTTAACTACCTCCATTTGTCCATGTCTCACATGGAACTATGTAGCCAAAACTGCACTGAGTACTGCTGCTGTAGTCTCAGCTGAGAAGCATAAAAGAGCAATTATTACCTTGCAAATGTAAGATGTCATCTGCCAAAGGGAAGGAAAGGATCATAGGTTAGTGAAACAGGTTGCATATTTGGGAGGAAAATCTCCTCTGTTTTTATAGCTGGATACGCAAGATTTGGAAAACAAGCCAAGCTCATCTTAGCAAGATGTGAAGAAGAGATTTCCAAAAGCAATTCTCTGCTGAGGAGCACTTAACTCTGAACAGTGTATTGCCATCTCACTATAGAAGCCAAACGTCCTCTCCACATGAGTTGTTTAGGCTTCTTCTACTGACACCCCAGAGAAAGTGATTGCTGAGTGCAGTTCATCCCAAAATACCTGCAGCACCTGATGTGGGTGCAATGGATTACCCTCTGGAGGTGCCTCTTCTCCAATTTAAAGATGACCTTGCTCAGGGTACTGGCATCATTTTTAGATGGCTAAAATTATCTGAGGTCAATTTTGTTTACTCGTTCCCAAGCTAATCATAACTGACCTCTTCTGCTTTGAATAGGACTCCTCTTCATGTGTCAGACCATGGGCCCCTATTACACCATCCTATATGCTGGACATGACAGCTATACTGCCTTCTTTATGCTAGAGGGAGGTGTCCCTGCCTGTAGGCAGGGGGTTGGAAATAGATGATCTTAAGGGTCCCTTGCAACCAAACCATTCTATGATTCTATGCTCTATGCCCTTACATTCATTCCTCTTGGGAGTACTAATTCATCACGGTTATGTGGACTCACTGAAATTCTACCAGCAAAAGCTGATTGACTGAAAAATTAATGCAAAAGAGTTCATTAAAATAGTCCCTGCCTGTTTTACCTTTTTTTTCTTTCTTTCTTTCTTTTTTTTTTTTTTTTTTTTTTTTTTTTTTTTTTTTTTTTTGTAGTCATTCTGTGAAAGTCAAAAAGACCCACTTGCTTCAGGCATCCCCACAGCCCTACATTCATCCCGGGATGGCCTTGCCAGCAGCAGCACCTTCAGCCCTTGTTCTCCCTGAATGGAAGCTTTAACCATCTAAGCTCTGTCTGCATTGCCTGACCCAGAATAGCTAGAGCACAGCCTGAAATAGGATGGGGTCCCTCATGAGTCACGCTGCTAAACTCAGGGTGCTCAGGCATCACAAATTCCACCAGCTTTGCTGCACAAGAGGACTAGGAAAGGCCCTTCCCAGCATTAACCACATGACATTATTGCAGAGTTGACAGGTTGGTGATGAAAGGTTTGGGCCAAACACTGTGCCCAAATGGGCTCTCATGTGGGGTGACACAAGCTCCAGCCTCCTCCTTTGCTGTGTGAGCTGAACATGAGCGTCTCTTTAAACAAGTTGGGCACAAGGTGAGCATGATCTCAAAGAGCTGCTGAAAAGCAGTCTATTAATATCCTCCATGGCGTAAGAACCATACAGTAACCTCACGGTCACATAGAGAACTTATAAAGTATTATAGCTCACTATTCTTAGATGAGTACACTGTGGATTCAGAACTGCCAGAGCACTGAAACCTACAGCAGAATCTAAACCCAGCAGGAAGACACAGGCTAGCATAAAGATAAAAACAGCAGTGATGAATGTGATCCAGCTTCACACAACACTGAAGATTCCCTTTTGCAGGAAATTCCTGAGGGTCTCAGTGAGTGCAGTTGCGGCGAATGTTTTATTTTTAAGGTGTTATTTTGGAATTACTTCACTGTATTGATATGCTGTTTATCCAAATGGTAAAGACGCAGTGTCTTACAAGAACCTCAGCCTTGCTGGAGCAAATCCAGGTGCCTGCTTTATTTCAACTTGTTTTCACTATGATGAAGTTAAAGGGGCACTGTTAGTCTAAATATCACTTGTCATAAATGTTTTCAGTAATACGATTACCAGTTACTCCCAAGATCTGTAAAGTTTAGAGCATATATGATATATATACTTGTGAACTTTGAACCAAGCTGAATTTAAAATGTTTCTCCTTGTTTTCTTCTGCTGGTTTATGTATCTCATGGTTTGATCAAAATCTCTATATAATAGACTCTACTTCAAGCACGTGTTTAAAGAACCTGTCACACAGATGTAAATAATCCTAAAGAGCCTTTCAGTTGAGATTTCTGACCTCTCCCTTTCCCCCTTCCCCTCAAAAAAAACACCCTACAAAATTATTCCTAAACGTATTGATTGGCCTTCACTGTATATTCAATCCAATGTCACCTCCTGTGCTTTCCACATAGTAGTAGGTTATTTTGTCAGTAATTTCAGAAACCTTCTGTAAAGCTTGGGTCATCTCAGGCAAAGGTGCTTATTTACAGTTACATCTGTAGATGAAATTGTGCAATTGAAACCTTCTCCTATTAGTGAAATGTGCTGCTCAAATTATTCCCACTAACCCAGGAAGAAGATAGATATGTCAAGTGAGACTGACCTCATGTAACCGTGGGCATCTGCAGTTTAACCCCTCCAACAAGACAATGGAAGGAAATGAGCATTTGTAAAGGACAATTGCCTGGCCTACTTTAGGATGTAATAAATCAGGGCTGCAAAGGGAACCCATAGTGGTCATGTCTGGCTTGTAGTTGTTCTTATTTGGGCAGAGGAATCCTCTCTAAGGGTACAGAGATCCACTGCATCATGCTGTTGACAACATATCTGCCAAGACAAGAAGGGTATTGTGTACATTCAGCTGTCAGTTCTCCTGCTTAGAAATCTTTTTCATACTATGAACAACTGAGTTTGACTCCTCATATGCTTCCTTTAAGAGCTGAGTCAAAGCATCGTTCTTCTGAAAACTGGGACTAAGTGCCTCCCCCCAGCATCCTTGTATCCACAGTCTTGGAAAACTAAACATTCTTTCTGGGTGACCTCATCTTATGGTGTAACATTTCTGAGGCCAATGTGTGGCCTTCCCCTTCCTGTCATCAGAGCTCCCAGTCATGGGACAGCTACTGTATTAATATCACAGTACTACAGTGAGATTGAACATGCTCTCACACTTGTTGCACAGATCAGGAACCAAGACAGCAAAGAGCTTTCCTGTAGTGCTGCAGAGAGTAGGGGCAGAGATGGGGACAGAACTTGCTTCTCCAAAGCCATTGCTCACGCCCTCATTACTCCATCATTCTTGCCTTCAAAAATGTCTTTGAAGGGTTAGAGAATATCTTCACATTGAACTTCTTCCTTCCACATTTACAAAAATCTTTGGGAAATGGGGCACCTGTATGCAGGGTTCTTTATCCCACACAAGTAAAAGGGTGCCTGCTGAATAGATGCCATGACATGGGGAGCCCCAGCCCTCTTCTGCTGCATTACATCAGCAGTGAGCAATGGGAGGACTCATTTGAGCCAATTGTGGGTTGTCATTCTTCCTTCCAGACTCAGTGGCCTCTGAAATCACTCCATTGTCTGCAGCAGAATCTGGCACAGGCCCATAATGCCAGGTTACTTCACTTCCCTGCAGAATAAAAGATTTCTTCAACCATGAGAAATTATCTCCTGACAGTGCTATTCATTAGGACTCCCACCTGTAGACTGTTTCATTTTCAGCTTACTCGCAAGGTGGTGAAAAGTCAGCATGTGTGTTATCACTTGACAATATAGTACAGCTAATACCTCTTCACCCTTACACATGTTGTCACTTATTGCTCTTTACCTCAACAATGGCTCACAGTAATGCTGAGATCTTGGACTTCACCCTTTTTTTTTTTTAAAAAAAAAAAAGCTCACTGACCAATTTCTCCAGAACTCTTGTTTCTTAGGAATGGTACACACAGAAAAAAGTATCTGCAATTCATTCATTTTTGTTATTTCTTTTGAATTGGAAAGTTAAAACATTATATTTTTGTTTGAATGAATTGCCTAAACACTGGTTTCCAAACTTATCTGAGATGTCTTAGAGCATCCCACCTGACTTTCAGCTCGTGCTCCAGACCTGTAGAACTATATCCTGTCATGGAATACCCCAGGACATCCCAAACCCCTGCAATCTATGAGGCAAATTCCACCACAGGCATCTCAGCATTGTCTTGTATCTCTGCCTGTTATCCACTGCAAACATTTTGATCGGTGTCATATTTTCTATGTCTGCGTTTATCTGAATTGCGTCTGGAGATCAAGCAGTCCCACAGTCAGCCAGAATGTGAAGAAAAACATAAAAAAAAAGGGAAGAACTATGCTAATATTCATTGCTTCTTCATTCCCTAAAACCTGTGTGATTAAAAAAAGGCTGAAAGAGGGAAGGCACAGTTCAGTAGTAGATTTGAGGCCATCTAGAAATGTCTGCAGGGCAATGTGTACAGTATCAGAGGGTATGAGAAGACAAGAGGCCTCATCTGGTGTGAGGCCTACTTCAGTCTGGAAGACTGAGAGAGGAAAGTTGGGAAGTGCTCTGGAACAACAGTGTTGTCATTCTCTCATTCTCTGCAGCTGAGAAACACCTGTCTGAGTACTGATGATTTTTGTATCTCTTGCACATTGCAGCCATCTCTTCACATCTTTCTGCATGCTAAGCAGGGTTGGTGCATGGCCCAAGTAAATGCAAATTTAAAAATCCATTCCTAAGACTTTATGCTCCCCTAACAGCCCAGCTCCTCACACAGGGCCGGTGCTTGGGGCAGGGCTTCAGGCTTCACTGGCCCTTTGTGAAAGTCTTAGCATGGAGAAGAGATCAGCAGAAGGAAGCAAATAAACTGGTTCCTGCAAAATTTACATTTCCTTTCTGGGGCAGCGGCCATCAGCTGGGAATTTTGGCAAAAGCCTTCACGGATTATTCTCTCGGAGCTAAAACACATTGCAGGATTTTTGCCTTCTTGGCTCCAGCTCCTACTTTTCCTGCCAGGTATCATTATAAGAATTCAAGCAGGATGAGCAATTAAAACCCATAAAAAGAATGTGTCTGACTATTAAAGTCAAATATCTGATGAGGAAATGGAGGTGACAGACTGCAGAGCTCCTGGACAATGTGCTTCAGTGAGGGGGATCACCCAGGGCTCGGGGTGCACGGAGAAGTGATGTGCTGTACCAGGGACCCGAGGTGCTTGGTGACTTGAGGGGATCCCAAAAAGCCATCACTCCACCCCAAAACTGGGGTGGCATTCAGTCCAACTGAGGCTGAGGTGACCACAGACCTGTAGCCACCACAGCACCGCAACCTTGGGTCTAAAACAAAACATAGAATCATTAAGGTTGGAAAAGACCAATAAGATCATCTAGTCCAACCATCAGCCCATCCCTGTGACTGTCCTATACCATGTCCCAGAGTGCCACATCTCCACGTTAATCTTGAAAATCACTAGGGACAGTGACTCCACTACCTCCCTGGGCAGCCTGTGCCAATACCTCACCGCTCTTCCGGAGAATAAATTTTTTGTAATATTCAACCTGAACCTCCCCTGGTGCAACCCGAGGCCATTCTTTCTCATCAAATTGCTGTTACGTGGGAGAAGAGGCCGAGCCTCACCTCACCACAACCTTTCAGGGAGCTGTAGGGAGTGATAAGATCCCCTGAGCCTCCTCTTCTCCAGACTGAACAATCCCAGCTCCTTCAGCCATAAGATTTGTGCTCCAGACTCCTCACAGCTTTGTTGCCCTATCCCTGGACATGTTCCAGGGCTTCAATGTCTTTCTAGTAGTGCGGGGTCCAAAACTGAACACAGTACTCAAGGTGCAGCATCACCAGAGCTGAGTACAGAGGGACCATCACCTCCCTGCTCCTGCTGGCTGCGCTACTGCTGATACAAGCCAGGATGCCATTGGTCTTCTTGGCCACCTGGGCACACTGCTGGCTCACGTTCAGCCAACTGTCAGCGAGCACTCCCAGCTCCATTTCTTCCACACAGCCTTCCAGCCACTGTTCCCCAAGCCTGCAGTAATCACTAGAGCTGTTGTAACTGAAACGCAGGACACAGCACGGAAAAGGGACCCACCAGATCAGGGACCACAGGCACTTGTTGCTTTGGTGGGACTCCTACAGAGCCACCACCACACCCCAAAGCCTCTCACCCCAGGACATGGGTGACCATAGTCCCTCAGCCAGCACAGCACCACCGCACTGGGACTAAAACCAGCAGTGAGTGGGAAAAAAAGAAAAAAAAAAAAAAAAGAAGGTGTTTCTCTTCAGGAAACTAATAAAAAACAGTAGCACGAGGGTAAAAAGCAGAGCGGCGGCGGCCCGCGGAAGAAGCTTGCAGGGTGAAGCCTGCAGGGCGAAGCGCGCCGGGCCGTACCGTGCCCCAGCCTCGCCCGCTCGGGCAGAGGGCGCCTGCGCCGCCGGGAGCGCTGCGGAGCGGCAGAGCGGAGGCGGCGGCCGCGGGAACCACCTGCGGGAGGCGCCGCTCCGCCCCGCCCCGCCCGGAGCGCGCCGCTGAGTGAGGGCCGGCGGCCCCCCGAGCCCCGCGGAGGCGGCGGGAGGGATGGGAGCGGCTGCGTCGCCGCCACCAGCACCGCCCGCCTGAGCGGCTCCCGCAGACGTCGCGGGGAGCTGGTCGGTAGCGGGTGCCGCCGAGGGGAGGGGGGACAAAGGAGCGGCGAGAGAACGGCGAACTTCGAGGACGGCGCTTCCCCGGGCGCAGACGGTCGGCTGGGAATTTCGGGTCATTCATCGGCGGCTGACGCCGTCCGGCGGCGTTCTCTCCTCCGTGCTCTGCGAGCGCATCTCGCGGGGTCACCCGATGGCAGCAGCTGGGCAGGCAGCTCGGTAGTGCTGCTGCTGCGGTTGTGCGGCTCTTGGAACGGCGACGGGAGAGGCTGACCGGTAGGTTTCTCTTTAAGTTTACGTTACTTTTTAAATGCCTTCATTTTGCTACTTAACCGCTTCTTTGGTAAAGAGGAAGGATCTCCTGCGCACTGATTTTTGGTTTCTTGTTATGAATAAGGCGTTTGCTGTGTTTCATTGCAACTACGGGCTGCTTTATTACCAGAGAAGACACGATCGCAGAGGCGTCTGTCAGTGCTATGGTCTGCGAGTGCTGCCTCGCACCTGCGGCCAGGTATAAACTCGCAGCTGTTGCTTTATTGCCGAGGGCTTTTACAAGCGTTTCAAACAGCAACAAAGGTCTTCGAAGGGTGAAGAAGGCGTTTTATTGCGCGTCTCTGTGATGCGAGCAGCGGGGAGGGGTGGGAAGGCTCGGAGCAGTGAAGTGCGCTGAGTTCCGCTCTAACGCAGCTCAGCCTAAGGACAGGTACGGTCTTTCCGAAGCCTTTTTCTGGGGGGACGAAGTTGTGCTGCAGCTCCTGCCTCGTTCTCTCCGTCGGGCGGCTGCCCTCTGCTGTCTGAAACTGCCTTCCCAGTGCTGGAGTGCTGCGTGGGGATGGCAGGGAGGTGAGCAGGGCGGACTGCAGGTAACTCCTCGCCTTACGCTGTCGGAGTGCACTGCTGGAATCTCTTTGCTTGTGCCAGTACCCCACAGGATGCTTCCAGCTTTCCCCTGCCAGCTAAATTAACCTGACAACTTTTAGATCTGAGGAGTGTGATTTAAATTGAGATTACATCGACTGAAGAAGCTTCAAATGTCATTTAAGGGAGTTACTGTGGTGGGAAGCAGATGACAGCAGACTGCATACGAATATGTGCCCTTAATAGTGAGATCTGTTGCCTGATGCACAATGTCAGTGTGACTTGGTCTGCTGTGAGCAGCTGGCAGGGTCCTCATGATCACAAATTAGGGCAGCTAACATTAACAAATGCTGGTGTATATTATCTTTGTGGGGATGGAGCAGTGACACCTATCACTGTTACCTTCTTTTTTTTTTTATTTCCCAAATTACTGTTACACACCAAATGCATTTGATATACATCAAGTGTTTCTTGTTATATTGCTTGGAGACTGTCTAATTTGATAGCTTGCAAAACAGCCAGCATCCGGTGTTAATCTTGCCATAGAAAGAGCCAGTTTAATGATAGCCTTTGCAGAAATATTAAGATTGGAAAAGACCTCTATGATCAGCTAGTCCAACCCAGCCTGCCCTCACCATGCCCACTGACCACATCCCTCAGTGCTGCATGTCTATGATTCATGAATACCTTCAGGGATGGTGATCACCACCTCCCTGGGCAGCCTGTGCCAGTATTCCCAACAATGAAAGAACTCAGGCCCAATATTTGAGCTGGACATCTTCGGACTTTATTGGTCTTCTGTGTCTGAAGTCTTCTTCAGTGACCCTTTAGGGTTGGAGCATTCCTCGCACAGCACTTGAGGAAAGGCGTTTTCTTTTTTGTTCTTAGATAGCTGTGGTCATCTCCTGCCTGATTTGCTTTAGTTTGCTTGGTTGAGGTATTTCAAGAATGATCCCACAGTTGTGATCAACGTAACCTCAGCAGGGTTTAAATGTGTAAGCTCAACATAATTGTGAAGTTTTGTTTGAATAATCTTTGTGTAAGGGAGATCCTGGCTGCCTTCTTGCCCAGGGCGCGCTGCCTCCTGCCGCGATTCAGCTGTATGGCTAATTTTCAAGTAAACTGAAGTTACACATTTTCTTGACACAATACTAGTGCACGCTGTTCTCTGCAGCCCAAGGCACTCTGCCTGGGGTTCATAAACACATTTACCTCCCCGTGCTCAGAGGGAGGTTGGTTTGCATCTCTAATTAATTAAGTTTGTGAAGGAATAAGTCAGTATGTTAACTGAAGATTCCCTCAGGAATTGTAGGCTTGCTTCATTAGCTGCCCTGGTGTAATCGTACCATCCTTTCACACCGTAAGCTGAAGGGAGAGCAAATGCTACATGGAGCAGAAAGCTTCCTCTGGTGTGAGCTGCGATGGGAAGCGAGCTGCCTGTGCAGCACTCTTCTCTTCTCTTATGGTGATTTCCTTTTTCCACCTGCCCATTCCTGCTCTCAGTGTGATGTCTCAGGCTGGAACAGCAAACTGTGAGGTGGCTGAAGAACCTCTCGGTGGAGTCAGAGACTAGGTGGGAGCTTTTTGAGAATTTCAGAGTGCTGTAATCTAGTGACAGTAAGGATGTGTGTTGTGTGCTGGAGTTACAGCATCTGGATGTGGCGATTTATGCATAGTCTGAATTTTCTTTATGCTGCGTGAAGGCAAATTCTATGGCTTGTCACAGAAGTCAGGTGGCTCAACATACTCAAGGGTTAAATGTTTCATGTGCTAACCTAGGATGCTTGTTTCAAGACACAAGTTAAAGCATTAGCTTTACATTGAGAAGCTTAAAGAATTTTGTGGCATTTTTGCTGCATTCAAATCATTTGACCCTTATTTTATAGTACTTAGTTAGCAAACCATTGCTTAGCAAGGTAAATGAGTCTTGGAACACTTTGGGGTGAGTAACTGGGCTTTCTTTTGCTTTCCACAGAGTGGTGTTCAGAATGGCTGGCTTGTGCACTCTAATCCTCCTTTTGTGTGCTGCTAAAGATGTGATGCCCTCCGGTCCTCACTGGAAGCCAACTTGGCCCTCTTACAGAGTTCCAGTTATCCTGCCACAGTCTACCTTTAACTTGGACAAACCACAGTTTGATGCTGAAGCCAGACTGGAAGTGGCATCTCCGTGTGGCCCAGAGTGCCACAAAAGTTCTCCGCTTCCAACTTATGAAGAAGTGAAGAACTACCTGTCCTATGAAACCTTGTATGCTAATGGTAGCCTCACTGAAACCGAAGTGGGCATATATATTCTGAGCAGCAGTGGTGATGAGTCTCGAGGCAAATCTCGAACTAAGAGGCAGATCTATGGCTATGACAGCAGGTTTAGCATTTTTGGGAAGGACTTCTTGTTGAATTACCCATTCTCCACGTCAGTGAAGCTATCTACAGGTTGCACGGGGACGCTAGTGGCTGAAAAGCATGTGCTTACTGCTGCTCATTGCATCCACGATGGCAAGAGTTATGTCAAAGGAGCTCAGAAACTGCGGGTGGGGTTCCTGAAGCCTAAAGTGAAAAATGGCAGCAAAGGGGCCAACATCACCGGCTCGGCAATGCCTGAGAAAATGAAATTCCAATGGATCCGGGTGAAACGGACACATGTCCCCAAAGGATGGATCAAAGGCAATGCCAATGATATCGGCATGGATTATGACTATGCCCTGCTGGAGCTCAAGAAGCCTCATAAAAGAAAGTTTATGAAGATAGGTGTGAGCCCACCAGCAAGACACTTGCCTGGAGGGAGAATTCACTTTTCTGGCTACGACAACGATCGACCGGGAAACCTGGTGTATCGTTTCTGTGATGTCAAAGATGAAACATACGACCTGTTGTACCAGCAGTGTGATGCCCAACCAGGTGCCAGTGGATCTGGGGTGTACGTGAGGATGTGGAAGAGGCAGAATCACAAATGGGAACGTAAAATTATTGGCATATTTTCAGGCCATCAGTGGGTGGACATGAATGGCACCCCGCAGGATTTCAATGTAGCTGTTCGCATCACACCCCTCAAATACGCACAGATCTGTTACTGGATCAAAGGCAACTATCTTGACTGCAGGGAAGGATAAAGATGTAGAAACTCCTTGAAAGCACTTAATGACTGGTTTTAAATGAGGAAAGGCTAGACTTTTGCTGCAAATGTGTGTGATAGGGTTTTGTAATGTCAGGATGTGATATATGGCTTTTCAAGCGAGCCACCTTGTCGGGACAGAGGCTACGTGGTGCTATCATAGCAGCTAGAAACTGGGATGTAAAGGGGCATCTTCTGGGTGGGAGAAGGAGCAGGTGGACTTGCTGGGTTTGCAGCTGAGCAACTGAAGATTAATTAGGGGCGGATCAATAAACAGTACAAACTCAGAACCATCTCCAAAGAATCCTATAAAAGGGACGGTGTTGACTATCTCATGCCTACAATGTTTGTTTTAATAAATCCTAGGATTAGTAGAACTGCTTTGATCTGAACTTTTAAAAGAAAATATTTCTATGCTCTTGGGGGCTGAAGAGGGGCATTTAATGGTGTTTGCAACCCAAACATTACAGCTTTGTGTTCCTGCATGAGAAAGGGAGTGTGAAAAGGGCAAAGCATGCACTGTGGGAGATGACTGCCACACAAATAGCATGAAGGGTAAATAACTGCATAACACTTGTAACCTTCTTTCAGCCTGAGTGATTCAAGACTTTATTAGTAACATAGTTAAGAAAAATGTTTTTCGAGCAGACAGACCTTGATGTTGTAAGGTCTTAACCTTGAAGATGGTGTTGGTCATAGGAGCAGTGCCATTGCATCCTGCTTTTGGAAATCATATCTGGGCTTAAATCTTTATAGTACCTGTGGCACAGCCTTACACCTGGTAGAATCCCTATGAAAGTATATGGGGACTGATACATGTTTTCTGTTATATCTTAGATTTTTTTTTTTTTTAATGGAAAATCTGATGTCAGCAACTCAGAGGGGAAGCCTGTCTTTGCACTTGGTGGCCATCTGAACTGCTGACTGTAAGGCAGACAAAGGATAGAGCAGGACAAGGGTTGTCCTGAAGTTTCCACCCTTCTTGTTGAAGATCCACGCTATTCAACCTAAAAATAAGCATGGTAGAGGGACCCTAGATTTGTGTCTCTCTTTTGTATCCCTTTCACATTGTACTTTGTAGAGCACTTTGACTTCTGTTTCTTGTGTTGTTTGGGTCACGGAGTCCCCTTCCCTCCCCAAATCCTTGAGTTACAAATAATTCTTGGCAAGTGCACTGTTCAGTAATTCTACAGCTGAAGTAGAGCCAAATTACAGGATGCAATATGAACTAGTTAGGAAGTGATGCTCTGCTGTCTTTTAAAGATGTCAGCAACTTTTACTACAGCAGAATTTTAATTTAAAACAATAAGTGCCTTGCATAGGTAAAATCAGTCCAGACAAACACTTGTGGCTTAGCAAACAGCACTGGGAGATCAGCGTGGTCTGTACAGCTGTTTCTCAGGTGGCTCGTGCCACGCAGCTGACACATGCTGCCATGACAATTTTATTTTTTTTAACTAGGAGGATAGACACTGGCTCCATTTCCAGTCTCAATTCCATCCATCTTCCACTGTCTCCTAAAGCTCACCCAGTTGTTCTGTTGCTAGGTGTTATGGGGCAAAGCCACGTCTCTTGTGTGAGATGGCAGAGCAGGGAAGGAATGATTCTGAGCAGAGCTTCCCTGTGCTACAAGGAAAATGTTAATTCAGCTAAGCCTTTCTTTCACTCTCTTAATTACTAAGGCATTTGTAAACATATGCCTGATGGTGCTTTCTGTTTGTGATGGCTTCAGCTCTACTTCTGAAAGCCATTTCTTGCTAGAGCTGCCTATGATTATTACTTGTAGAGGTGCAGCATACAAAAACATGGATCCTCGTGGAGTTTGGTGCACTCAGATACAAGCAGTTACTAATGCTTTGAAATATGAATAATCGCCTCATGTATCTGACGTCTTTTTCTCTGCCTTTTTATTTTAATTTCTTTACTCTATGGCTGTTATCTGGAGCACTTTTGTTTGAATGTATCACAGTGAATAAAGAGAAGTTATGGAATTTCAATGCAGATATTCTTGTATTTGTGCTATACTTGGGTTTTCTTTTCAATCCCATTTCACAAGTACTTATTTGTAAAGGCATTCAAGCACTGAGAAAGTTGTATTTACATCCTCAGTGATGTTTATTTTCTTATAGTTTTCTCTCCACCTGTTACGTAAATATTTTTGTTTTCAGTAAGCTTAATTACTACTGTATGTTTTGGGGCAGTAATAATCAATCTTGGCTTTTGTGTAATTGTTGTGGTTCCAAAGCCAGTCATGACCTTGGATTAGTTAAAGCTGAAAATGACATATTAGACTGAAGAGTCACATTGTTTTTATTAACTTCAGGGCCAATAAACTTTGGAGGAATTTGAACCAGTCAATATAAAGACATAAATCAGGTCCATCTCTTCCTTTCAGTTGATGCAGTAAGAAAAAAATTCCTTTGAAGCCAACTGGGGTCACTGCTTTTAGAGGAACACCAGAGTGCAGAAATGTTCTAGTTTGTGACTTGGGAATTGCTACCCATACGATTTCCTTACCTCTGGTTGTGGGCTTGAGTGCACGACTCCTGGTCTACGTTATGTATCTCCCATCTGCTGGGCTATATTCTCAAGTGCTTGCTTGAACTCTAGGCTGAGATCTTTAATTCTTTTGAGGTGTCTGGCAGAATGGAGTTGTGCTGAAGGCCAATAAGCTAACACAATAGGAGCAAGTTAGGGTTTTGGTCTTCTTATAAAGTTGTGAGGCAAGTGTAGAGTAATCAAGGAGTTGTGTCTCTGTATTGTAATAAGAATATTCCAGATTGTTACTGGAAAGAAAATAAAATCTTAGATAATGTGAGCAGAATTTTGGCTTATGCTCAAGACCATTGCACTTGTGCCCATCTGGGCTTGTGGTAATTTAGCTGCAGATTTGTTCAGAACCAGGTTGGGTCATTGCTAAGCAGTTTTGGAAACTGTTATCTTTGCCTTGATGATGTAAAGGGGGTTATTCCAAGACCAGATGTAAAAATGGTGAGGGAGATAGTCACATAGCCAAAGCAGTTCATCAAGGAAACACATGGAACTAAATCATACACAGGCATGGCACTAGAAATGTAGTTGTCCAGTTTATCATCACTGTTGCTTATCTGCAGATCTGAATTGAGTGCCTCATAATGGTTGTACTTTAAGGCAGAGCAGCAGATGGATATAGGGAGGCTGTTCTGGGTGTGAATGGGAAGGATTATAATCTTCTGTTCCTGCATCTTGAAGAGACTGACACAAGATAAATTCTGGTTATTACAACACAAACCCCTCAGAGAGCAGATGGCAGCTAAAGGCTCGAGAAGGCACAGAATGCGTTGAGCTCCTCCAGAGCACAGCAGTGAGCATGGTTCACTGGAGGCTGCAGAATATCATCACGTTCCTTTCTCAGAGGAAAGGTATTTTCCTTGCATCTGTAATTGTTTTGCAACCGAATTCCCAGGCCTGCCTGTTTAGAGGGCAGCCCTCGTCTTAAAGATGCATGCTGAACTCCAAGCAAGTATAATACATGCTTGAAATTCTTTTCCGTGTTTCCACTTAATCTGCTATTTGTTAGCTGGGTTTGGTAGAGTGCCAGCCCAACGTGCACAGCCCTTCAGAGGGGAGGCTTTCAAAGAGTGGATCAACTATGACGGGTGGGTAGAAACCGCTCTGCTCTCTGATAGAGAAAAGGAAGCACACAAGATTTATAGTGAATCAGTTGCTGTGGGTATGTGCACATACAGGGCTGTGCACAGGTACTGGTTTGGTATATAATGGTGTTCATTTCCATTCCCTGTTCTGCTAGACATAGAATAAAAACATCCATGCTGAACTATGTTAAGCTTCTTAAAATGAGTGTGTAAATGCTAATCTGTGTGACACTTACGTGTGAAAGATGTAGATGTGACCCATCTGTAGGTACACAGGAAAAGCATAAACATTGTAAGTGATGGGAGTTATTTCTGGATGCTTTTTTCCTGCCTGACGTGGTGGCAGTTTGGTAGTGTGTGGTTTGTGTCTGCTCTTAGAACTAGTCCAGGCTCTTACAGGTAAATGGCTTAACAGCACTGGAAGAGGAACAACAACTGGAAGAGAAACGTCTTAGCATACCCTGAACATTATTATCAACACTGATTATTCCCAAGATAAAATAGAGTATTAGCACATGCAGTGAAATATCTGATGCCTGTTAGCTGATGGTTGCTTGTTTTCGATTTCTTCAGTTTTGGAAATCGCCGTTCATGCTGATGTGGCAAGGAGAGTGTTCTGCTGATGACCCTGACCATCTCCAATACAAAAAGTGCCACTGTAATTTCTTAGAATGGTTTAAGTTGGAAGGGACTTTTAAGATAATGTAGTTCCAACCTTCTTCTATAGACAGGGACCCTCCCTCTAGGCTGGGTTGTTCACAGCCCCATCCAGCCTGGCCTTGAGTGCTTCCAAGGAGGGGGCATCCACAGCCTCACTGGGCAACCTGTTCCAGTCTCACCACCCTCACAGTAAAGGATTTCTTCCGAAATATTGGTTTATGATAGGTGTGTGCAGGTTGTCAGCTATTAATTGTGGTGACAGCAATGGTAATGTACAATACAATTGTCCATCTTATCCTACAGAATCTCTTATACGTGCTTTATGCTGTGTTATCATAGATTTGATGATTTTCCACAGCCTACATAGAAGAAGAACTTGCTTTAGTCATGACTTGGATTTTTTTGACATCTGCTATCAGCAATGCAGGTAATATTTGCTGCTGCGGGCAGCTCAGAAGAGGACAAAAATGTTCATCTCTGCAGATGTTCATAAAGGCTTGTATAAAGTCCTGCTTCTGAGCTGAATTTGAATTACCTTTGCCTTCATACAGAAGGGGATAGGTTTAAATTGGGTTGTTTAGTTTGTTTTAAGGCTGTGCTAGCTGGGTAACAGGTTCCCACTGCCTCCATCTTTCTCCTTCTGTTCCTTGGAAAAGAACACTTCTCTTGGTGGAAAAAGATGGTGATCCTTAAAAATGAGATGTAAAAAAGATGATGCCATGGCTCTCAACTGCAGCCTTCATTTCTCTTGTCAATGATTTGCATTTTACTGACTTCCTGCAGTGTTGTTCACTCCAAATGGAGCACCTGGGGGCTTGTTTCAGTGTTGGTGGGGGGATGAACATGCAACAGGCACCAACACAGTGAGCTGAGTGTGGGAGCAGGGACTACAGAAACAGGTGGGACCGCTGGGGCTTTCTGTCCCTACGGTCTCACAAAAGTTTCAGTCACTGAAGAAGCGTGGGGTGGAAGAAAATGTCACACTGGGCTCAATGCTGCACCCTCCAAAGCATGCTATTGTGTTCGGTGGGAGCGGATCCCTGCGCAAAGGGACTCACCAAAATGTCACCAGTGTGGGAGCACGGCTCGGCAGCCAGCCCTCTGAGGGGTCTTTGTGGGCAATGAAAGAGCAGGGAAGGCTTTCCCAGCCTGTGTGGGTGGTGAGAGGCAACCTTTTGTGCTTGTCAGGGCATTCCAGATGTGTGGAGATCTCTGAAACACTTTCCTGAACTACAGAGTCAGATTGGGAGAGCTTTGCAGGTGGAGGGCTGCAGCCTTGCTCAGTGAGTGAGCTCAGAGATGTTTTTAACTACAGCTAAGTGGGGGTTTGGCCACCTTGTGGCCTTTCTTGATGAACTTTGCAATACCTCCATCCAATGGGAAGTCATCCTTTAATAGGTCTTCGCAGTGCAGAAAGCCAACTATATCCTGCATCAAAAGGTGCGTGGCCAGCAGGGTGAGGGAGGTGATCCTACTGCAGCATAGGAAGTTCTGCACAAATGTGCGTAAGAACTTCTTTACAGTGAGGGTGACAGAGCACCAGAACAGGCTGCCCAGGGAAGTGTGGAGTCTCCTTCTCTGGAGATATTCAAGACCTGCCTGGACACCTACTTGTGTGACCTGGTGTAGGGAACCTGCTTTGGCAGGGGGGTTGGTCTCGATGATCTCTGGAGGTCCCTTCCAACCCCTACAATTCTGTGATTCTGTGATCCTGCTCCTGTGCTCTGTGCTGAGACCTCACCTGGAGTACTGCATCCAGGTGTGGAGTCCTCAGCATAGGAGAGATGTGGACATGGAGAGTGTACAGAAGAGGGCCACAAAAATGATCCAAGGGATAGAACATGAGGACAGGTTGAGAGAGCTAGGCTACAAGAAAGAAGGGGACAGACTCTGTAACAGGGTCTGTTGTGATAGGACAAAGGGAAATGGTTTCAAATTAGAGCACCTGATGGAGCTGTAGGTGCCCCTCTTAATTGCAAGGTGTTGGACTAGATGGCTTTTAAGGGTCCCTTCCAACTCAAAGAATTCTATGATTTTATGAATTGTGGAATTATAGAATATCCTGAGTTGGAAGGTTATGGTCATTGAGTGCAACTTCTGGCTCCACAGAGGACCACTCAAAATCCAAACCCAGTGTCTAAGAGCAGCGTCCCAACACTACTTGAGCTCTGGCAGCTTGGGGCTGTGCCCACTGCCCTGGGCAGTCTGTTTCATGCCCACTGCCCTCTGGTGAAGAACCTTTCCCTAACTCCTCTGACCCTTGCTTAACTCAATTCCATTCCTGTAAAGTGTGTCTGCAGTTACCTGCATCAGGGAGTCACAATTCCCACTCTTTATCACAGAACCAGGCTTCCTGTCTCCTTGTTTGAACCTGAGCTCATTGTGGCAGCATGGTCCCCTTTACAGTGAACAGTCATAGGGTTTGTATAATCGAATATTTTTAGAGTATTTTTCAGTAACTGGATCCCTCAGTTCTTCCTGTGTGATATTTATTCTGCTGCTCCCCCCCAGCCTTTAGTCATCACTGAATTTCATCAATGTGTCCCCTCATGCACTGGTAAATATATTTAGTGAAGATTGGGTAAGAGTGATGCTTGAGAAGCTGCCTGCAACCTCCCTCCCCAACAGTTCTTTCAGCACCTTTTGTTTTCACTCCAGCCAGACTCTATTTTACTAACAATTCACTCTATGGCACCAATTCAATTGCTTTGCTGAAACCCAGTTAGATTCACAAAAAACAGTTATAAAAATTAAATCGTTGCTTGAGCAATGCTAAGAATCTGCAATAAATCAAGTACAAAATAACATATTTCATCACATTTACTTTAGGCTTTTTTTAATGCTTAACAGAAAGAAATACTTCAGTTAAGACTGTAGTATTGGGGCATGGCTTTTGGTTTATTATTATTGAAATAATTTGGGGCCTTATGGGACAAAACTTCAAAATTATCCAGAGTGCAAGCTTAGCAAAAAGTTGTATATGTTCATTTTTGTTCAGCAATAATCCAGACCATATGAACTGCATTTGTTCTCTTTCTTCCTATAGCTGATTGTTTAGAAGCTGATAAACCACAGATAAAGCCTAAGGACGTAACTTTGCATTAATGTTTTTTTAAATCCTCCATAGCTGCTTTATCTGATGCAGATGAAAGATCTTTAATGTTGTCATGATGATAAAACAGCTCATTCTTTTGATGTCAGATAAAACACAATTTTGATGTAATTCCAAAGCCAAGAGTCATAGAATCTGCTGTCACAATATCTTCCTCTACACTTGAAAAGGCTGTGAGGCACACAAAAATAGTGTTGCCATCTTATTCCTCCTGGTTTTGGCTCTTGCAATCTGGAAATTACAAAATCAGTCTGTGAAGTCAGTTTATGGAAAGCTTTAGTAGAAATCCTCTGTTTGGAATAGGAAATATTTTGCATATTTGAATGTAAGAGTTAAATCAGGAGTCACAGTTCTGAATGTCACTGGCATGAGGTTGCACAATCCCTTTATCTCAGCACTGCTGCTTGTGCAAGGGGCACCTTTCCCCCTCCTCGCCTTACTTCTGTTGCATGTTGTGGTGACCTGGCATGAGCTGGGGTTTGCCAGGACCCTGCTTTGTCCCTCCACAGGGCAGCAGGAGCAGCCTGGCCACTTCTGGCTGCTTGGCACTGAGCTGGACTTTGTTCCTTTCAGCAGCATCGCAATACCACAGCCAAAGTCATGTACCCACCTGACCTGAACAAATCCTATTTCCTCCAATTGACTTCCATAGTTCCTTATTGGGTAACTTGGATTTTGGTTTGCATATCTCTGTTAACTGCTCCCAGCTGTCCATAATGATGTTTTGAGAAACTGCAATCTCTGGACTGTTCTGCAGCGAGACTTTTTGGCTTACTGGTACCAAACTCTTGCCCCATCACTGTTTGGCTTGCTATTATGTGTATTATTTTTCCAAAACCCTGTTGCTGACTCTGGAGGGACTATTCATATGAAATAAGGGAACCATGTGCCTCAACTGCACAATTGCTTTTGTGAAAGATCTGTGAGCTGAAGGTGAAATGGGAAGAGGCTGCGGGAATTAATGAACAATTAGACATGATCTCTCTGAATTTAGTACGTATGGAAGCTGTAGGTGTTGCAGCAGGTGACCAAGTACCCCACTACAACATTCTTTAATAAACCTAGTAGCCAAGGTTTGCAGCATCTAAGTTCTCCACACATTTTTGTTCCAAGTCTTTTCACACAGAGGGTGGTGACACACTGGAAGAGGTTGCCCAAAGAGGCTGTGGATGCCCCATCCCTGGAGGCATTCAACGTCAGGCTGGATGTGGCTCTGGGCAGCCTGGTCTGGTGGTTGGTGACCCTGCACATAGAAGGGGTTTGAAACTAGATGATCATTGTGGTCCTTTTCAACCCAGGCCATTCAATCATTCTATAAGTCTGGTTTGTGCACAATAAGTATGCGCTAAGTGTTCTTATCAAGGCAGAACATGTTATATTAAAAGGCATGTAATGAGAAAGCATGGCTTGCTTGCTTTGATCTTAGGGCTTCTCCCATTACTTGCCACTGAAGGTTTACATTTGCTTTTCATGCACTATATGCAATTTGTTTGGCTTTCAATAAAAATGACAGACAGGATTAATAACAGTCCTGATATCTCATCAGGAGATGCATTCCAGAAATATCTGTCTATCTGCACAGTCTGTATAGGATCCTTGTCAATAAAATTCTTCTTTCCTCACAGAAGTTTCATTAATCTGGAAGACTGCTTTCCCCATTACCATGGCTCACTTTCATGTGTACAGAGTTATTGAATGTAACTACTGATCATTTCTAAAGAACAAACCTTTCATACTACTATTGCCTAGGTTTGCTTTTTGTTTATTAAAAGAAATTATTAAAATAATGCTCTTTGTGGCAAAGGATGAGGCTACATTGTAATGCTCTGGGGCACTGAAGAAAGCACAAAATACACAGCATGCTGTGTAGTTAAGGGGTTTTATCAATGAACATCAACCTTGCATTAAAAACACTTCCTGACAACAAAGGAATGGTTAAACTTAGGACCCTCAGATTCCAATCTCTGCCTTAATGAACAGAAATTCCTCTCCATATTTTCCTGCCAAATTTTATCTTGTCTGTTCCACTCCTCTTTCTTCTTCATCTCTACCATCTGGTGCTGGTAACGTTCCACTTTGTGTTGTCTAACTGGTTATCAGAGAGTTAATGAGTACCTGGGTAATACGGGAAGGAGTCATGCTCCATCCTTCCCACACATCCTGTTCAGTCAGTGGGATTTCCCCCTCCTCAGCTTTATTTGTGATGCAGTAAAAATAGCTCAGCAAAGTTCCATGCAGTGTTGTGAATGGATTTTATTTTTAATCCAAATATGGTCGTTTCAAAGAATCACTGATAAAACTGCTATTAAACACCTCTGAAGTTCTTCATGCCCTCCAGTCTCAAATGGTCTAACAAAACAGACCCATTACAACGTATAGGTAAGAGATAGAGAAGATGAGTAGCAGGAGCTTGGAAATAAAACTGGTTCTTCTTTTCTGGTGCATTAAACAATTTTTCAAAGGCCAATGGGCATGAACAAGCCCAGCCTTGGAAAGGAAGGGAGATAAGGACGTGTTTGGATGTAATTCTCAAGAAGGTGAGGTTGAGAGATCATCTTTCTCAGAAACAAAATCATAGTTTCTCATCCTTGTGTCAAGCCCAAGGACTATCTTTATACAAAAAAATGGAAATGTCCACCAGATGCTGAGATCTTGGTGGCAGCACGTTGAAAACAGGACCTTGATCTCCTGAATTTCACGGATTTTATGCCTAGTGAGTATATATTTTATGTCCAGTAGGGTCCAACTGCAAGACCACATCCAATCTCAAGGCAATTCATGACATTCAGCCCTTTGCTTTGACTGCTACATGTGCAAACATCAAGAGATCTTTCTAGAAAGGTCAAAGTTGCTAGGTGTCTATAAAGGTGCTGAATCAGGAGGCTGGGAAGAGTGGGCTTCTGCCAGGAGGCAGCTTGGCTTTCACAGTGAGCAGCTGATCTATGAACCAATGAAAAGCCCATCCAGACAGAAAATAGACAGCATTACAGATTAAAGTCTTGAGGTCACGGTACACAGGCTTGCTTTGAGTGAGCCAGCCCAAACTCTTCTCCATCCCTGAAGTATATCAATGGGACATATTCCTCCCCTGTATGTGTGAAACAATTAGTCCAAGCTACAGGTTCCTTGGAGAACAGTGAATACAAAGCATTCACAGTAAGGATGAACTCTTTGAAAACGGTGGTTATCTGTACAGAAGAAACTTTTGTAGAGCATATATATATACATGTATATATTTGTTTTCTTCTGAGAGCCTAGGGAATACTTAGCTTTTGAGCAGACATGAAAAAACAAGAGAAATACAACTTCAATTCCCTGATCTGCTAAAATATAAGCTTCTCTTCTAAATCCAGCAGCACTAGAGCAGCCTTTTTTATCCAAGGTATAGCTAGTGCTTTAATCCTATGCAACAATCTCTTTCAAATCCTTATTTTGACCCAGGAATGGGTGATGTATACAAGAATGTGTCAGCAGGAAGCTAAACATCAGAACATCACTACCTACAGTTTGAATTTGCTAGCTAGAAGTGGATAGAAACTTCCATTCCCTGAATGAAGGGGAAAAGTTGCTTTACCAAAAGAAGAAAAAAATGGTGTAAAGGCATAGGAACATTAATAAAAGGAAGAGACAGGCAAAGTAGTTATTTCTTTGGGAAATTTAATGTTAATATTAAGGGAAAAAAAAGAGAAATTTGCTACAAAATTAATTAACTGGGTGATATCATCACAAAGAAATCCTATAAAATATTATCACCCTATTGTACAATTTCATCTAACTGACAGAAGAGATTGACAACTCAAACACCCATAGGGATTTCTGACAGGATTCAAACGTAAATTCTCTGAAGCAAAGTAATCTGGGATCTGGGTAGATGTTATTTTAGACAGATTTGGTCTGCTTCAAAATTGAGACAAATTAGAGTTGAGGTTTTCTATGATCAGACAAGTAATTTAATTCAGAGTAAGAATTCTAACATAGAAGAAATACTGAGAATTGGCCTCCTGGTTGTGTTTCTACTCTGTTGAACACAAAAACTCAAACCATAGTGGCCTGTCTGGAGAATTTAGTTGTAACTGAAAGAGAAGCCAACAACAAACTGTTTCTGACTTTATACCAGGATGTAAGAATAATCCAGTGATCAGAGGTTAACCTGGAATTCAGACCTGGATTTATTTCTCCCATCTGTGTAACCATGCACAGATTTGGAAGATGTTTAAATGTCAATCTCCAATGAAATAAAGAAAATTAGATGTGGGCTTTAGTTTCTCTGGATGCAATTTGAATGGAGTAAATACAGATGTCTACAATGTGATAAACACTCCTTTGCAGTCAATGGAGAGAAGAAGCCATCCTGTAGGTCAGGATCCAAGTTTCCTTGAAGCTGACATTTAAAATAGGGCAGATGAGTCACTGCATAAAATTGTTTTTCTCTATTGTCAGTCAAAGGAGCTGAGGGCTTCCAGCTCAGTTACAGGAGAGCAAAACTTTCCTGTTTTGGAAAGGTAGCCGACAGCTAAAACTTAAATTTGGAAGATACTCAGACACTGGTCTACCAAACATCAATGTACTATAGATAGATTTAATGAGTCAGACTGCAACATACTTTTCCTCTTAAAATGCAAAGGACTTTGAGTCGGATGTGAACTCCCGTTTAGGGTTCTGCCCATCTTTGAGAATTGTTCCTATTTTCTGGGATGCAATGACAGTAATTGATATGAGGGAAGAGTGGGAAGCCAGAGGGAAACGCAAGCTTTTGCCCTTCCTCTTCACCAGACCCCACATCACTGGGGCCTGGGATGGGCCCCAGCACACTCTCTCCTTTCTTTTGCCACAAGACTGTGTTACAGACCTCCAAATTAAGGAAACTTTAACAAAAAAACAGTGCAGAAGAAAAAAAAAAATTGAAATTGTCCCTGACTGGCTTAGTTCTTAGCTCCGCATAGTTTACATAATTTGCATCATTCCATTGTTCTCTGTAAGCGCACTTTTCCTTCCCACACTCAGTGCCTTCCTCCCTCCCTCTGTCTGCAAGGCACACTTGTTTCATGTGGCTGCAGCCCTGCGTGCATGGCCCGGCATCATGGCACCCACTCTGGAAACCACCTTGAAGTCAGGAAAATGGAGTTTCCTATCTAATTCCACATTTGGTGTTGTTTTGATCCTCCATTCACATCAAACGCAAGCTGAAATAACCATGTTCACCTAAAGGCATGCCTCCTTCCACCAAATCCTTTCTGTATTGGTCCAGGAACAGAAAAATTGCTTTGACCTTCAGAGAGGCTTTCCTGTTTCTCTGGCACCATTTTTAGGCGCTTGCCTCGATCCCGAATCCCTGGGATTTTTACAAGAAAGGTTCCATCACATCCTGCCTTGTTTCCTCCCAGCTGCTTTCTGCAGCACTTAGCTACTGACCACTTTCTGCCTTCAGCTGTGAGCTTTCCTAAGCCTTGCAAGATATTACAGTATGAATCTCCAAGCAACAATATGTTCTGCTTTTTCCAGGCAGCTCCCAGCACCATTTCCAACCTCCATCATTTCTTATCTTACCTTCTCCTCACAAAGTTCATGCATATGCTATTGTTCTCTAGAGCTGATGCCATGTGTTGTTTTAATATGCTATAAAACACCCAAATTGAAGACCTTGTGCAGGGATGTGCTGGATCACCAAGCCTTGTGGTAGAGAAATGTAACCCCCAACCTTCAGAAAACCCAAATCATATGAAAGACTGCCCATGTTCTTCATAGGACGGCGAGACTTTTTGGGGGAAATACTGAGCCCATTTTTTTTTTTGCAGCTCCTAACAGATGTGAGGGTTTCATGTGTAGGAAATCAAACATCTGATATGGGCAATAGTAACCTATTCACTTTCACATGGATCACCTTCCCATGCAAGACTCTTGGAATTCATTTAGCTGTTTTTCACTGGTTTATATGGCTTTTCTCCTCTCCAGCTTTGAGCAGAACTCCATGTGTGCTCTCTGTAGCTATTTTTTGACTTAAGCAATATCTCCCTTTGCTGTAACTTTCCTCCCAGTGAACTTCCTTCTCCTTTTTATACTATTGCCTGTAATTCACCTCTTCTCACCCTTGAAACACCACAACATCTCCCATCTTGTTGGTTACCTTGCCTACAAGGAAGGAAGATGGCACAAGATGCTCTGGGACAGACTGAACAAGGATCTGAAAGCAGGCAGAGGTAGAACAAAGGGATTCAGAGCTGTCCGGACATGTTTTCCTATAACAAGCCCACCAGAAGGGCTTTTGGATGCAAATTCAGTAGAGTGTGAACATGAGCAAGTTGGGTGGTTTTGTCCTGTAGGCAGGTGATTGGCTTTCCACCATCTCTGTTGCTTCAGGTTCTTACTTCCACATTTTGAAGACTGTCAGTTTTCTGTCTTTTTCTTTTCCAGCAGTTTTGGGGAATTCTAAAAATTCACAGAACTACAGTTGTCCCTGCGCTGGGTACCAGCAGGCCTGGCAGTTCCTTTGGCTTTTACAGCTGCTGGGTTTTTTTTCTGCTTTTTCTTTCTTGCAAGTCTGACAAGAGTCTTAAAAGTCTCTTCTACTGTTATGCCCTTAGTAGCACTCTAATACATTTAGCATCACAGACAGTAATGGCAAAAAAGATTTGTTTCATTATCTAGTTCATCCCTCTGCTGTTGCACAATTATTCCCCAGGGAGTACTTCAGGCTTCCATCCAAGAAGTTTTAATGCTCAGCTTCAATCTCAAAAGCAGCCTTGCAAACGTGATAGCGCAAGGCTCATTGTCTGCCTTTCAGCCATTTCAAAAATTAATTTGCCCAAAGTACAAATAAAAGGTTATTTTTACCCCCCTTCCAACAGTCAGGCCCATAAACTGTTTAAAACATCAAAGCCAAACTGGATTTCTTCTGGCTTTAACTTCATTAACCAGAAAGAATTCTCCTCTGGAAATGAATCCGCAGCTGTGTTGATGGTTTGCAATCCAGAATTAAAAATCACCTCCCTTTCTTATAGCTCCGTTAGCACTTTAGAGAAGCCTGGAGGGGAAGATAAGGAAATTATACTGTAATTAACACAGGTAGTTATTTTAGAAGAGCGATCTTTAGTGAGTAATATTTGTATGTACCAGTATTTCAAGGAACTGCATTTTTAACAGGGTGCTGAATTCTAACAGTCAGTTTTCTTAAGAAATGAATCACAATTCTTTCAGATCAGGCTTGAGTTGGACTTAGTGATCCTTATGGGTCCCTTCCACTTTGGGATGTTCTATGATTCTATGTTACTTGTAAGCAGGAGCAGGGACAGGTGATTAACACAGTGCTGCAAGGAGGAGACAGGTCTCTTGAGTTACCATGGGAGAAGCTACTTTACCTTGTCTTGATAAAGAGATATAAGGGAGCTGTAGGGACACAGGTAAGCCCCTAAACTTATTTTTGTTTCATGGTACAGCCACTCACTTTGTCCTAGGGTATAACAGAATCATTGGATTGTTTGAGTTGGAAGTTTAAAGCCCATCTAGTCCAACTCCCCTGCAATGAACAGTGATACCTACAGCTAGATCATGTTCCTCAGAGCCCTGTCCAGGTATCAACTACTCTCAAAGAGCTCAGGAAATGTTTTATAGGATTCTCACCCACACTCATGACTGGGCTGGTGTGAGTATTAGCTCATGGTTGCTGAATGTGTTTTCAAGAGTTCTGGACATCAGTAGCAACAAAACTCACACAGCCAGAAATAGTAAAAATCACTGCAAATGCAACATATTTTTCACATTGTAAAAACAGATTAATCTAGAGATAAATAAACACCGTGTGGAGGTTTTCCCATTGCTTTGATCAAAGAATA
Source organism: Meleagris gallopavo (assembly GCF_905368555.1). NCBI lineage: Eukaryota > Metazoa > Chordata > Aves > Galliformes > Phasianidae > Meleagris > Meleagris gallopavo. The sequence goes on along the minus strand of NC_139404.1, from coordinate 186,454,090 downwards.
GTTTCCTTGTTGTTTAATTTAAGCCCAAAGGTCTGCTATTCCTCTCACTTAACAATCACATGCAGTTCAGTCTAAAATGCACTGAACCTGGAAGGTCTCCAGATTTCCCACTTCCCTTCTTTCCATCACTTGCCCTTTGCACCTTTTACTGCAGATTTAGCTTTGCTCAGAGGGTTTTATCACAGAATCACCAAGATGGATGGAAAAGACTTTCAAGGTCATCCAGTCCAACCATCCACCTACCACCAGTATTTCCCACTAAACCATGCTCCCTAGTACACCATCTAAAAGTCTCTTGAACACCTCCAGGGACAGTGACTCGACCACAAACCTGGGCAGCCCGTTCCAGCACCTGACCACTCTTTTGGAGAAGAAATTTTTCTTCACTAGTTAAGTGGGAAAAGAGGCCGATCCCCAACACTCACCTTGCCACAGTCTCCTTCAGGTAGTTGTAGAGAGCGATAAGATCTCTGTTGAGACTCCTCCAGACTGATCAGTCCCAGTTCCCTCAGCTGTTCCTAATAAGATTTGTGCTACAGACCCCTCACAGCTCCGTTGCTCTTCTCTGGACATGCTCCAGGGCCTTAATGTCCTGAAGTTAGCAGCCCAAAATAGAACATGATACTCAAAGTGCAGCCTCACTGGAGCTAAGTACAAAGGGACCATCACCTCCCTGCTCCTGCTGGCAACACAATTTCTGATACAAGCCAGGATGCCATTGGCCTTCTTGGCCACCTGGGCACACTGCTGACTCATGTTCAGCCAACTGTCAATCAGACTTCCTAACAGTCTACCCCAAACCTGTAGTGTTGCCTGGACAAAGGCACAACTTTGTTGTGGACAAAGTGCAGGCCCTGGCACTTGGTCTTGTTGAACTTCATCCCATTGGCCTCAGCTCAGTGATCCTGCCTGTCCAAATTGCTCTACTAGGCCTTCCTACCCTCAGGCAGATCGACACTTCCTTCCAATTTGGCATCATCTGCAAACTTAGTGAGGGTGCACTCAATTCCCTTGTTCAGATCATAAATTAAGAATATTAGGCAGGGCAGGCTCCAATTCCAACCCACAGGGAACATCAGTTGTGACTGGTCACTAGCTGGATGTAACTTCATTCAACACCAATGAAAGCTGAATGAAAATTATTCTGGGAAAGCCTCTGGCTTAGCTTTCTGAATAAAGTGCTAAGTGTCTGCAGCAGGAGCCCTTTGAGGGGGCTGCTCAGAGGGGTTCTCAGTTCTGTGGTCCCTTTTGTTAGAGGTGTGATATGGCCAGCCTGGGAGTCCTATCTGCACCTAGAACTGCATGACCTTCCAACTCAAGCCATTCTATGGCTCTATATTCCTTGGGAGACCCATGCTTACTTTGGTGGTGTTTGCAGGGTGGAAGAGGATTTGAATAGGGTCTGTGACTGCTTCACCAAGGGCTATTCTCGAACAGACGTGCCTGGGGCTCCAGTATATTGTTATGGAGCCCTTGCTGTATTAGGAACTGGCAAATTACCTGTGCTTAGAGCTGGATTTGGACTTCAGGGCTATAATTCTCTTTGTCAATACATGTGCTTTAGGCAGCTCTGAATGCTGCCCTGGTGCAGAAGATGGGAACTCAAGGCTTAAGAAACAATTTTGTCTTAAAACAGTTTGTCCCCCTTGGAATGTACTCTCTCCTTCTGGTCTGATCGTTTGCAAAATGTTACTTAAAAGAGACATAATGTAAAATCCCAGCTCCAGATGTACCCTACACTTAGTCCAAATATAATCAAAATCTGAGGCTAGAACCACATGCCAGTTTTGCAACTGGCTGCCTGACAGCAGTTAAACTATAACCACGGAATCAATCAGCCCAGCACTCTGGGAGGTTGAAATCCAGGCCAGATTTTGAAATCTGGGACCTCTCTTTAGTAATTTACAGCATACAAAAAGAAATTCAATAATAAGCCTGGTTTAGCTTCCATAAAACCTTCAGGTCAATAGAGAAGCACTTCCACATGTTCAGATCTGTCTGGTCCCTACACTCTCTGCAGTGAAATGCTTGCACAGCATGATGTGAGACAAGTTGGTATTTTCAATATATATATATATATATTTTTTTTTGCATGGGTTCTAAGCTAATTCCCCTTATTCTCACTGAGAAAGAAGAAAAATACAAAGGAGGTTTGCTGAGCAGCAGAGCAGCTCTATACAGCAACTGCATGTACCACAAATGACATTACTTTGCTGAGGGTTCAATGAGCCGTTCAGTTCTACCTCTTCTCTTGAAGCAGTGGCTCTTTCCTCTCACCCAGGACTTCTGAGACCTTTGTTCTGCAAATATTTTAGGGTAGCAAATTCCTTGAAAAACAAGAGTTACTACAGTTCATTAAACTCCTGATGCTTTTAAATGTACAGCTGGTACTTTTACCAAATGCTGTCATTTTTGCCCTATTTTTCTTGTGCTGTCATTTTTTGATGATAGCTTATTTATAGTGAAGAAAAGGTCTGTGAAACAGCTGCCAGCAAAGTGGTGGTAGCCAAATAACATCTGTACATGTGAAAATCTTTCAAGATAATATACAAAGCAACACTATTAGAACGAGTTTTTCTGGAGTTCAGAGGGTGCTTCATGCAGGAGTTGTTCTGTTGAAGCCTACGTCTGTTTTTTTTTGTTTGTTTGTTTTTAATTAAAAGACATAATTAAATAAGAATAGTGAAAAAGTTATTGGAATAATTTTTGATTAATTAATTAAGTTATTCTTTCCATACCTGCCTGCGTGTCATTTGAAGAGAGCACCTATCTTTGTTGAACACATTCTTTGTAAACAATAATGTGTTAACACTGCAAGCAATTTGGTGAAATGATGAGGGCCAGTATATCCTCACCCTACTGCTAGATATATTAGATTATAAATGGCATAGCCAAAGGTTGGCAACCCTGCCTGTGGCAGGGGGTTGGAACTAGACGGTTTTTGAGGTTATTTCCAACCCAAACCATTCTGTGATTTTATGGTTCTACTTCCAAATCTGATTTGGAGAATGATTGTTAAGAATGTCCAGGTCTTTTTGTCTGAGCTTGCGGGAATACAAGAAAAACTGTTCAGAGCAAAAGCTGCGGAGCAAGATAAACAGCATGAGCTGAGCTAGGAGAAGCCATGATAGTGCATAGATGTGTATATATCAACCTATTCAGGTTTTTTGTTACTTTGGATATCATAGAGTCATAGAATCATAGAATGGTTTGGGTTGGAAGGGTCCTTAAAGATCGCCTAGTTTCAACCCCTTGCTATAGGCAGGGACACCTCCCTCTAGACCAGAATGCTCACAGCCCCATCTAGCCTGGCCTTGAGTGCTTCCAGGGAGGAGGTATTCACTACCTCACTGGGCAATATGACAATTTACCATGATGTAGCTCTTTAACCTGATTCTATCTATATTCAAACCTGAGCTTTCACTTAACCCTTCCCTCCAGAATCTAAAATTAGATGCAGAATTGAGTTGGCTGACCTGGGAATGGAATCCCTCTTATTTGGAGAACATGCAGACGTCTTCGAGGAGGTCTTGAGAGTCAGCTGTCTCAATTCAATTCACAGCAGAGAGACCTGTGCCTAGCTGCATTGCTAGCAGGAAGGCTGCAAGCTGGAAAGGCTGATGTAGTGTATGAAAAGAACTTTGAGATGTGTGCAACAGCCACCATTAGTCATAGGGTCCCCACATGTGCACTGGGTATATCCAGGAGCAGCAAAAGTCAGGCTGCTCCATGAGGCCAGGTTGGGAGTGAAGAGTGACCTTGGCATGGATAGAGCACTGTCACACGTGGGCCAAGAGCAGGGACTGCCTGTGTTGACCACCTGCCAACCATTAGACTAGGCCAGGCCTGGGGACGAAGCTAGCATTTGTGTCCAGACAGCCAACCTAATCAGGAGCAAGTGGAGATGGGGACAGGGACAGGACTGGGGACAAATGTGCTTACTGCATGGGTGCAGGGTGATCTGGGCAATAATTTAAGCTTGTGGTTGTCCTCAGGGCCCTGACACTAGTTTGCCAAAGATCACTCATGAGCAAGGCAGTGTGATGGCAGGTGAGCCCTGCTCTGGAGAAGAATGCTGCAACAGGCAGTAGATGTGGTCACATGAATCTCTGCCTGACCTTTACCTGCTCTGCTTCTGTGCCATCTAGCTCTGTCATCTTGGCCTCAAGTCTCAAAAGCCTTAAGCCAGAATCCTCGAAAGTAATTTGGATTCTTACCACTGTCTTCATTTTTTTCTGAGATAGCCAGTTCCTGAGATGGGCTCTTCCCTGTCTCCCAGCTCTGCTGCCAAGTGTGCAGTATTTTCTACCCATCAGGAAGGCATCATCAGGGAGAGGACCAGACTGGGTGTCAGCCAGAGCTGTCTGTCACAAGTGACTGTAGGGAGCTCAATTATTAGAAATTAAAACCACACCAGGGAGAGACACAAGCAATTCTTGCTGCAAACGCAAAAGCATCTGGTAGCCAGAAGGCACTGCTCTGATTTCAGTCAATTTAGTCGAATTATCTCTCTTGGAACTTTTCTGGAATGACAAAATGACAAACGTGGCCTGTGGCATAATGTTTTTATAGGGCTGAACCTGTGCCTGGTTGTGTTTGTCTTTTCCTGGCTCCAGGGAGAGCAGAAGCAGCAGTGTCCCAGTCCCTGGGCTGCTGGGGCTAACTCTGTGCAGAGCTTTGGCTGAGGAAGGTCCCCTCTCTGCCCTTGAGCTAGATGAGAGCAGGGAACTGCTTTTTCTAACAGGAAAAAAACCCTTGTCTGTATTTGTCATTCTTCATTAGCCTTATCTCAGCCTCTCTTTATCCTCCCTTGTCCCGTGTTGCCTGGCCGCTGTAGCCCTTAATACTTCCTCTCTCGATAAAGATGTCTTGTTCGAAGTGTATTTATATCATTGACTTCAATTGCCTTACTTGGCATTCCGACCCTTTGCAATCGGCTTGTTTGTTGTTTTCTTAATCTTGGTCTGAAGAGCAGGGTTATAAAAATATAATGGATATTTAGTGAGGCCCAGCCCTTTCAAGGAAACATTTCCAGGCTTTCATCTGTGCGTTCTCCTATCAGCCCTGTGGGATCATGTAAGGTCCATGGGGCTGTGCAAAGGGGCAAGCACCACTTGGCGATCAGTGATTCTTCAGGAGGCTGAACCCCAGCAGCACCAGAGCAAAAAGCAGAGTGATCATCATCTTTTACACTTCTGAGCTCTGTGATGTCTTTCATAGCAAAGGCAAAACTGTGTGCTTTGGGTATTTCTGATTATCAGCCTTGCTGCAGTGCTTGCAGCATCACATCTGGTTGGGCTGCATGCTCCACTCTGCACAACAACCTCATCCTCTCGGACATTTAACTCTGAAGACCTTGCAGCCGATTTTTCCCATCCCTTCCTGGCCTTTGTTGCATAGATTAGATATTGAAGGGGAACTTTATGAAATCCTTGATTCCTAGTGTCATCCTGCAGAAATTTGTAGGTCCATGCAGCAGGAGCCAGCAGTCAGGCTTCAGCTATAAGTTACCCATGGAAATAAAGGATTAAAAAAAAAAAGAAAAGAAAAAGAAAAAGAAAAGAAAAAAAAGCAAACCCTCTGAATAGTTCTTAAAAATACTTGGAAGCTCAGGCCACTTCTCAGATGTATCAAGTGAGATTGCAAGAGCTGGTAGGACAGTGTGTATGTTTGATTTCTAAGTCTGAATTTCACTGAAACTGCATGATAGAAAGTGATTTTGGTCAGAAATCTCAGTGTCTTTTGTTATAGCACAGTTTGAGGTAGATAGCCCAGGCAGCCACTGCTAGTGCTGGCTTCACTTCCTCGTGATCGGAATCCAAACTTCAGGCTCAGGTTTTGAGTATGCAGGGCATGGTAAAACATTTTTTGTGGTTTGAAACTAGGTGTTATTTTCCATGTGGACAAAGCTTGAAACTCTTCTGGCACTTTGCTTTGAGCCATGGTATTCATCTCCGGGATTTAATTCAGGGGTATTTTGAGAACTTTTTCTTGCTGTGAAGAATATATCTGCAGAGGGAAAAAGTGGTGCACACCATGGAGTACCCTCTGGAGGGTATCCATGGAGTGGATGCATCTGGGACATATGAGTGGTTAGACATGAGTCACGTTGACTACAATTACACTGATGGCTCATGTTTTGTCATCTGGGTGGGATTCAGTTAGACAATAAAACAAAGAAGTGCATGTGTGTACATGAGGACTGATTGTCTATGCTCTCTTTATAGTCAATGGAGATCCAGCCAACACAGATTACATAATTTGGTTCACCCTGAAGGAGTCACCCTATAGTCAATCAAATCATTTCCAGACTGTGTTAGTGGAGACTATAATGAAATGTTAGTTCTTAGTCCGCATGCAGACACCTACAAGTACCTTCCTGAATCCCACACCAGTTTCTACTGTGGTGCACACCTTTGATGCCTGTTCAGATATTTTATAGGAGTCAAAATTTTGAGCAATAACATTATCTTTCATCAAAGTCCACCAACTTGGATATATCTCTTGGGCACCTGAGTTTCAAAATCTTGGCCACTGTTTTTATTCTTGGATTTCTCCCTCTAGACAGGTCAGTTTGTCTGGTTCTGGATGTGGAACAGAAACCTAACACCAAGATATTTCTCCAAGCTCTGCTGGCTTCTCCATGAATACCATCATGTGTGACTCATGCTCTTTGGCGTGGATAAGTAATTACATTTCAAATACAGTTCTGTAATTTTATTTCCAAATAAAGCCGAATGGAAAAATATTATTTATCTCTGCACATTGTGCATTAAAAATACACTAACTTTGTTACAATAACAAAACTGTTTAATATCCTACATTAAGGAAAAGGCTTTTACCAGCCATTTTTAAGTCAAACAAATCTGAGTAACTTTCCCGTTAGTGAAATATTTTCTCATTAGCCATGGCAGGGGAATACTTCCTTGCTGTCCCTATGGAGTAAAGCTAGGCTGTGCTACCTGAGAGGCTGTTTGGGATGGATTTCAGTGGAGATTATAAGGAGCTATAAAGCTTCTGACCTTTTAAACACTAAAGCGAAATGTGAAATGTCTCTTAAGTATTCACAACATTAAATCTCAGGCTGTGTCTTTAAACTTATCTTTAATTAGACACTCAAGTAACATCATAGCAGAAATAACCCAGTGTGTCAGCACCAATGTAGCCTTCAGCAGCAGACACAGATGCTGTCTGGCTGCCCAGCTCCTCCTGCACTTGCATTCCTCCTATGTGCACTCAACTTCCCCACTGGTATCTAACACTTCACCCCAGGCTCCTGTGGAGGAATAGGGAAAATCATTAATCATGATAAAAAAATATGAGCCTGGTAAAGCTGCAGCCTGCACAGTAAGGAAGAAAAGGTTAATGCTTTAAGTGTACCCTATATTTTCCAAATCCAGGTCGGAAAACGTAGGGTTTTCATATTGCTCTTCATAAGTGTGCCCTGTTGTCATCCCAACCATGGCTTCACAAGATCTGTGTGACCTTAGGCAAACCATTTGCACACTTTCTTCATAGAATTATAGAGTGGTTTGGGTTTGAAGGGATTTAAAGCCCACCCAGTTCCAACCCCTGCCATGGGCTGGTTGCCCCCTAGCAGCTCAGGCTGCCCAGGGCCCATCCAAGCTGGTCTTGAGCACCTTCAGGCATGGGGCACCACAGCTCTCTGGGCAGCAGTGCCAGGGCCTCACCACACTCTGAATAAATATTTTTTGCCTAACATCTAACCTAAATTTCCCCTCTTTTAGCTTATAACCATTCCCCCTTGTCCTATCACTATCAGACTGTGTAAAAAGTCGTTCCCCTTCCTACAGCTCTCTTCAAGTATGGGAAGGCTGCAATGAGATCTCTCCAGAGCCTTTTCTTCTCCAAGCTAAACAAGCCCAACTTCTTCTTCAGCTATTGGTGTCAATAAGGTTATCCTTTCTCCCTGCTCTTTGCTCTCTCCCTCAGCTGCATCAGCAAGGAGGAAGAACACAGCCTCGGCACCATGTGAATGCAGTCATGCAATGTTGGATCAGAGCTTGCTTCAATTCTACCTGTCTTGAGCAGTGGGAAGCAACTTCATGTCTGTCCTGATCTCCCATGCAGATTTATCCAGAGTGACCACACCTGAATGCTGGAAGTCATTAATGTGCTGCACTATGCAGGTTCATTTATCCTTCTTCAATAAAGGTAAATGGTGTATGAAAAGAAGGCTATTATTCAGCTACCCTGACAGGACATTTAGCTGTGAAATACTTCAGCCTCTTTAACATTTATCTCTTTGCAATTATGAGAATTGCCTTTTACTATAAGTACTTTGCACAATGCTTATCTCAGGGGAGTTCTTATCTTTATTGCTTTATGTAGGTGTTGTTCTAAGGCTGACAATGATAATACAAAGCTTCGGAAAAAATGATGTCCTTGTAATGGTGTTTTCTTCACTTCTTACTGTTTAGGGAAATTCATTTTGTTCCTAGTAGCGTGTTTTATTTAGGAAATTCAGCTTTTATAAGGGATATTGCCTTGGAGGAAGGGCTGGTTAGACCCACGTAAAAGACAGAGAGCTTTGGAGGAAGAATCATAGAATGATAGAATGGGCTGGGTTGAAAAGGACCACAATGATCATCCAGTTCCAACCTCCTGCTATGTGCAGGGTTGCCAGTCACCAGACCAGGCTGTCCAGAGCCACATCCAGCCTGGCCTTGAATGCCTCCAGGGATGGGGCATCCACAACCTCCTTGGGCAACCTGTTCCAGTGTGTCACCACCCTCTGGGTGAAAAACTTCCTCCCAATATCCAACCTAAACCTCCCCTGTCTCAGTTTAAAACCATTCCCCCTTGTCCTATCACTATCCACCCTCATAAACAGCCGTTCTCCCTCCTGTTTACATGCTCCCTTCAAGTACTGGATGGCCACAGTGAGGTCTCCCCAGAGACTTCTCCAAGCTAAACAGTCCCAGTTCCCTCAACCTTTCCTCACAGGAGAGGTGCTCCAGCCCTCTGATGATCTTAGTGACCCTCCTCTATGCCATCATCATTTGCCTTCAGATGGCGAATATTGATCAAAAGCAAATATTTTCATCTGGAGATGACCTTGTAGCTGAGACAGAAACAACAATTGCTTGCACTGACAGAGACTGAGTCACCTTTTGGCAGAGCTGATCCAGGCAGGAAGGGTTTACCTAATTTCCTAAAGGTGTTCAGGAACTAAATTTGTTTGATCTCCTTTGATAGCTAGACTCCAGTGAAAAAAATAAATAAAAACACCTCTTTGTTTCATCTCGATCCTGGGTTTTCATTATTCCTGAGGTTGCACTGTGGTTCCTGAAGTACAATGGGTTTATCTGCTGGTGTCAGAAGCTGCCTGACAGCCAGTGGAGAGACCTGTGCTCATGGAGACCCAAAGCATGGTGAAAGCAGTATGAGTTCTCTTGTCTTCAAATTGGGAATCACAGCATGTGAAATGAGAGGTGATGAAGACATGGGTCACTAACACCTCCTCTATCTTGCCAGAAATGAAATAAGGTGCTTTTCAAGCCGAGCCCTTGAGAAAGGGCATCCAAGTCTCAGCAGAGGCCACAGCCATAAAGGGAAAAAAAAAGTCAAAAAAGTAATTTTTCATGGTATTAGAGAGTCTTTCTTTTCCCCTGGTGACGTATTACATATTCTCAGTTAGTTTTGCTACCATCATTCTTTAAGAAGTTGACAACATCCTCACATAGCAAAGGAGTTGAAAAAAAAAAAAAAAAAAAAAAGGAACTGTATTTACTGGTAAAGATGTTTTAAGAGTTTTCTTTTAGTTGTTCTGGCAGAGACACGGTGGTCCCAGCTATGGATAGGAAAGAAAAAGTCCCATGCCTGCTTGCAAATTGGAATTTGCCATGCATAGGCAGAGGAAGGGCAAACAGGAACCCATCACTTTTGAAATGTAGACAAGCTATCTTAAAACATTTATGAGAATTTGAGGTACAGATGGAAATGAGTTAACAGGATGAGCAGCCCTGAACAAAAATTTAGCATTGCGTATTTGGGTAGACTAAGTGTAAATAACCATTTGGTGGAACCTCAGAACGTCAGCTAAAGCTAGGGAAGGCTTGACAGGAACAGGATAAAGTCTAAGATCCAGGTGGGATTTCGTCTATCGGAAAGCATGCAAAAATAGGGGATTTTGTACATGGTGGCTATGAAGTGACTATGGAAACATGTAAACATGTCTGGCCTTGGCTTATGCAACAGATGGAATTCCTGCATACACAGAACCTTACCAATGGACTTGGTTGGCTAAAATAAACTTGTACTGTTGCTTCTCCTTGCGAGCTCTGCACAGACAACACAGTTCACAGCATTAAAATGGGTTTATGGTTTATGGATTATGAACACTATTGTTTATACCATTCCAAACCAATTATTGGTGATGGAAAAGTAATAAAGAGCCAAACCTGATTGCAGATTTGGATTTGGGTGCAGTTTAGACACCACAGGAGAATGTTTAGGGTGAAATCCTGAACCCACTATATCTGAGTGTATATCGTTTGGTTCACTGGAGCCACCTTTAATTTTTTCATTAACTTTGTCTCTTGCATCAGAGATAGCAAAGGCACAGTTAACCCTGACTTCTACTTCCTGCTAACAGCAGTGCATAGACTTTCCAGGCTGAAAAATGTAATTTACTCAGCTCTGAAACAACCATAACTAATTATGAGGAAAATAAAGGATTCCCATGGTCTGTACTAGTGAGATGTATGGAGACCAAACTGTAACAGGAGTGTGAAGAACAGAGGAAGGAAGACCCTACTCTTGTTTTATTTATTATTATTATTTTGCAAATAGCCGTCTCCATATTCAAAGAATCTGTTTTATGCCAATATCTCAATCTATTAGATGGGCCAAAAGGGGTGTTTGTTTTCTTCAAGATATTGGCTTTGATTTCTCTAAAGCTTACTATTATGAAAATATCTGGAACTAATACAATTTCCATTTATTTACAGCAGTCTCATTTTGAAATATGTTTGGTCTTTGATTGTATTAGGACTGACTCTTTGCAAGGACTCTTCTCTGTGTGACTCCTGCCCGTGCTCCCATCACAGACTTCAGCAGCATTGTGGCTGTCCTGGGATGCTTCTACACAACCTGCTCCAACTTATCTCCAGTTTATGTGGCTTTATTTCAATGCCATTTCACATTGGTTTCACTGCAACAATTAAATGTCCCTAGTGTCATTTGTGTTTCTATCACAAATTATTTTTCCCTATGCCAGAGAAATGGAGACAAGTGAGCAGAAGGGAATAAAGGGAGGGAAGTGTTTATCGACAGCTGAATGCCTTCCTGGCCTCAGCCTGGATCATTCTTGCATGTGCTTTGATTTTGTTAGTATTTTTCCTCCAGAAATTTGTTGCATTTTGGAAGCTAATTTGCCTGTATAGAGCACAACAGATTTCCAAAAAGAATGACTGAGGGGCTGGGAGATGTCTCCTCTCTGGAATGATTGTTTCACACTCTTTTGAGAATGTGTCAGGTAGGATATTAAAAAAAAAATATTCTCAGAAGGAGTGGTGAGGCACTGGAACAAGCTGCCCAGGGGGGTGGTGGAGTCTCCGTCCCTGGAGGTGTTCAACAAAAAGGTAGATCTGGCCCTGAGGGACATGGTCTAGGGCAGTCATAGTCATGGGTGCTGGTTGGACTGAATGATCTTATTGGTCTGTCCAACCTTGATGATTCTATGATTCTGTTATTCTACGGGAATAGTAGAAACTCCCATAAGGATATATAATTACTGTCAGAGTCCCATGACACTAAACTGGGAGGAGCTTTGACTCTCACAAATGTAGAGGGATTGTCCCCTCTGCTCTGCATTGTGCAGCCTCACCTCGAGCACTGGATGCAGGTTTGGGTGCCACGATGTAAGAAGGACATAAAACTACTAGAGAAAGTCCAAAGGAGGGCTATGAGGATGGAGAAGGGTCTGGAGGGCAAGTGGTGTGAGTGGAGGCTCGAGGTCCCTGGGTTTGTTCAGCCCAGAACAGAGCAGGCTGAGGAGAGACCTCATGGCAGCTGCAGCTCCTCACAGGGAGCGGAGCCGAAGCACCGTGCCACTGCCAGAGCAGGCCCTACTTTCACCACTGCAGCTCGAGTATCCATTTCAGTGCTATACTTATTGCAAAGTGGCACAAAAGCAGGGGATGCATATTGCCTCCCCACCTCCTGGGGATCACAGCACAGCTGGAGCTGGGACTTTACCCTGCCCAGCTGCTAACAGAGACGTTAGTGTCTTTTAAGAGACTCATGGAGACACGGAGAGGCAGTGCAAATATTTAGATTTCTAATAATATTGGCATTGCTTCAAAGGACTCGCCTTTCCCCTAGACAAGTGACAGCAGACTAAAGGTGGCTGGCAAACAGCACTGAGAAGCCACTTGGCATTCTCTTTTTCACCCTTCGTATTTGACTTTCTATCATGGAAATATGTTAAAAATAAATGGTAGATTTGCAAAGGACATTCTTAGTATGATCGAAACAAGCCTCAGAGACCTGACCTGCTACCATCCCAATATTTTCCCAGTGCAGCAGATAAGGCAGGACCCATCATATTCCCTTTGGAGTGTGGTGGCTGGGACACAGCTGACAGCCTCCAAAACTGGATGCAACAGGCACTGTCTATGGCAGGGCTTGTTAGGTAAGAAACTGTGCTAATGTGGATGTGCTGCTTTGCTGAACTGGTATGGGCTCAGTGAAACTTACATTATCATCTTTCTGCAGTACTTTGTTGTATCAAAACCTACAGCCTGAAAAGATAGGCAAGACTGCAATGAGGGAAACCTTGCTGAAAATGGCTATCAGCAGACATCTTTCAGATATGGTTGAAAAAATATGGAAAGAGAGAAGGGAGGAAAGAAATATTAGTTTAAATGCGAAGAAGTAACACTCCATAAAAGAGACTGGGGATGCTTACATTCAAATCATATAGGTTTCAACCAACACTAAGTCAGGAAGGCAAAACAAAGGCAAACTGGAGGAAACCAGCCTGCTTCCAGCTCACTGGTGTGACTCGCAACCATCTTCTGCAGCAGCTGAAGGGATGTCAGGGGTGACCCCGGGCAGGGCATTTCACACCAGTCTAATCTGCCAGGTGTCTGACATCAGACACCAGCACCCTGTTTGCCAAATCCAGGCTGACTAATGCTTCCCTGACCTTGGCTGCTGCCTGCCTCACAGGGCAGGGGAACTGGCAGCATGACAGCTACACAGGCACTTCATCTTCAAGGCATTTTATTTAGCATTCCTGCAAGAAGTGGGGGAGTGGAGAGGCTAGGCTAGAAGGCGACGGGAGGGGACAAAGGGCTGTGCCTGGGGGCCTGGGGCCATTGCTTTCAGGTCTGGAATTTGGGCTCAGGAATGTCCAAGCCCTGCAAGCATCTCCTGTTCCTCTGACAGTTCCTGCAGTCAGAAAACAGCCTGCTCCTTTTCTAATTAGAAAGTAATCTCATCAAGGCAGGAGTATCACTGTCATTTAACATCTTATCTTAGTTATGGTAAAACACAGAAATGGGACTAACCCTTTGTGCTTCTCTATGCTATAGAAAGCAGAATTTGGACTGAGGTGGGCAGCAGAGTGGAGTAAGAACATTTCTGTGTTTTCTTTTTATTATTATTGCTATTTTTAAAGATTGTTCAAGACCGAGGTGGGGGATTAAAAATATGGAAGCTCTATTACAATATTTTGAATCTAGGATATTTCCTTGATGGTTTGCTTGCACTGTGATCCTTTGCCTTCATTTTAGGGGTGAGGGAAGCAGGAGGGGTTGGCTGATTTTTGGAAAAGCAATGAAACACAGCATTCATCTCCTCCGATAATAGTATAAATGTGAATTGGACAAAAACGCTGTTCTGGCTTTGAAGTGGACTTTATGCTGAACGAGAGATGTCTCCTACCCTTTGGGCAGGGAGGCGCCTTCCATCATTTCATCGTTTTTCTCTGAAGGAGGGCAGCAGTCCGCAGCCTCCTCCTTCAGCCTTGCTCTCTGAGCTTCCCCCGCTGCCCCCGGCCCCCGGCCGTGTCACTTCGTCTGTCGCGTTCGTGCATCTCCCCCTGGCGGCCACCTCCGCATCGTCCTGGGACGGAGCCCCACGCTGGGTTGGGTTTTCATGGAGCGGAATCAGTTGGAAGGGATCTTCAAAGGTCATCCAGTCCAACCCCCCTGCAATGAACAAGGACACCTACAGCTCCATCAAGTGCTCAGAGCCCTGTCCAGCCTGACCTTGAATATCTCCAGGGATGGAGCATCTATCACCTCTCTGGGCAACCTGTGTCACTGCTACACCACACTTATTGTCAAAAACTTCTTCCGTATATCCAGTCTAAATCTCCCCTCTTTCAATTGGAAGCCATTTCCACTTGTCCTATCACAACAGACTTGCTACGGAGTTTTTCTGCTTCTTTCTTACAGCTCCCTTTAGATACTGAAAGGCCGCTCTCAGGTCTCCCCTCTTCTTCAGGCTGAACAGCCCCAGCTCTTTTGGGCTGTCCTCGTAGAAAAGGTGTTCCTTCCTTTGGATCATTTTTGTGACCCTCCTCTGGATGTGCTCCAACAGCTCCATGTCTCTCCTGTACTGATATTCTACATCTGGACTTGTTTTTGTAAAGACTTGTGAGTGAAGAATTCTTCAATATTGGCTTAAAAAGTGAGGACTAAGGGGCAAGATTTCCTTATCTCCTCAGATTTAATGCCCAGATACACTTTTGCTGACTTCTTTCAGACTCCTTCTGAGCTTTGTGATGCTTGGTATTACTGTCCCACGGGGGTGTCACAGGTCTAAAGATGAACCAGGCCCATGTTTTTCTGCCTCAGCTGGCAGATGAGCTGGGAAAGCATCAGTCTGCTCAAGCACTAGCTGGGTGTTCTTGTCTGCAGATTGATAGCAAATATGGAAGCAAATCCAAGGGCATGGGATCAGTGTCCATGCTTCCTAGGGCACTCCTCCAATTACTGAACTACTTATCTTTCTTCTCTGGTTAACTCAAATTAAGTTACTTGCTGAGTGGAGCAGGTCCCAATGGAAGAAGACAAGGAAATTGCAGCTACATCTTCAGCTGGGTGGCAGGGCAATGGGAAATGTTGGTGTAGGTCACAGAATCACAGAACTGTAGAGATGAAAGGGACCTCTAGAAATCATCAAGTGCAAAACTCCTGCCAAAGCAGTTTCCCTACAGTAGGTCACACAGGAAAGTGTCTAACCAGGTCTTGAATATCTCCAGAGAATGAGATTCCATAACCTCTCCAGGCAACCTGACCTACTCTAAAATATTCACCAGAAGATCAGTGGAAAAGCATCTCAGGCTTCTCAAGCCCAACCTACGAAGGATGACATCCTTGTTCCAAGCCAGAAGGGCATTAGAAGCAGGATGACCCCATGTCAAAATGAATCTGGGCAGAGGAACCTCTTTGTATACAAGCAGAACACGAACTTGGAATGGAAAGGACCCAAACACACCAATAATCAAGCAGAATCAGAGTTATGCATTTGATGACTTTATTTGGGGATATCAGTCAGAATGGTTCAAGATGTGTGAAAAGGTTTCAATGAAAACAGTCCAATCAAAAGACTAAATACCACGTTGTCAGTATAACTGTCAAAATATTGTCAACCACCAGCATATATTTATAGCTGCCAGCAGAACTCGTGGTCTTTTCCTGGACCACTGATGTTTGCTGGATGATATTCACAAATAGCCATCTGGGACGAAATAAAGAGCCATGGAAATTTTTACAGATAGAAACACAACGGTCATTTTACACAAAGAAAGAGAAATCAAGATTTATTTTGTTTTCTTCACCAGTATGCACAGCTGTGAAGTAGATTTCTCAAGGTCAGCCTTCATCTGGTATAAAACAGCTCTTACTTACTATTAGTAGTGTAGCTACACACAGCTACTGAGATACATGGAGATTTAAGAGGCAAAACACAATATGCAATGTTTACTTGGCACAATAAATGACCATTTATTTCGATGTAAATACTGCTGATAAATAGCAGGTGAAATCCAAATAAATATAATGCATTTTATCCGTGCAATGATATGCAGATCTGAATGCAGGCCTGCATTTTTTTTTGTTGGCTCTCTCCCACAATAACATTGGTTCTGGCTCCTGTATTTCATCTTCACAGTTGGGATTAGGAGCGCTGGATGCCCAAAGGACATAGATTAGGTCCAAAACCTGCCTGGCATCCAGTGTTGGCAATACAACTCTTCAAAAACTGTGAACTGGTTCATCCCACACATACAGATTTGTAAAACTGAGAGCTCGTTTCTCTTTCACATTTTCCTCATGGGTGTTTCAAATATCCCATATTTTTTTGAGCTTCTTACTGTAAAAACAAAGGCCACAAGTGATTAGGTTTTGTTTTAATTGGGAAGTGATCATGCTAATGGTAAACAACACACATTTAAAAGACTTGATGCCGGTCACAAACAGGCCATCTATGGATGTTTACTTTTATTTATCTGTACTTCTTTTCCTTTTGGATCAGCATGGCAAACCCCACAGTTTCCTTTTTCTTCTAAATTTTTTTTCACTGCTTCCCTGTTCAACTGAAGTTGACATGCCTCAAGAAGAACCATTCAACTGTTATATTTTTCTGAACACCATTTTCTCAGCTGATCCCAGGATCCAACACTTTTGCTGTCAGAAAACTTCACGTTCATTTTTTATTCCATCCTTCCACCCGCACTCCAGCTAATGTGTTTCAAGCATTCACTTAACTGGACAGAACATGTAATTGGAGGAATAGCACTTGCATGGCCATAATGTTATCAGCTGAGAACTTTACAAAGTGTTCAATATAGTTGTGCTGACAGATGCCCAATAGCAGCTTGGTTACAAGGCAAATAAGGAATGTTTTCACAGCATGGAAAAAGCAATGCATGGACTTTTAGAGATCTATTGCTGTCAGAAATGTGAGTACTTGTTGGCACATATTTAATGTCAGAGGATCACTAGATCATCTATTTTGCCCTCTGACGTAATGCAAACTGTAGTGTGTCATCCAGATACCTGTATATGGAGACCAAAGTCTGGGCTTTGGAGCTCCAAAAGTTTGTCCAGTTTGTGTTTGTTAAATTCAGACACTCTCAAGGTATCCAGCCCCGTTCTCTTTCTCTCACTGTGCCTATAGAGAACGTTTGATAGCAATGGCAGATCTCTGGAACTCTGTGTTCGTTATCAAATATGAACACAGAGGACTATCAAGGAAAATTCATTGAACTATATTTTATCAGAGAATGAAAGACATTTTCAGAGAGTGCCAAATAGTGCTGGAAAATGTGACTTATATTAGCAATTCACCAGAAAACTTCTGAGGAAGATTCTTTATACCTAGGAAAAACCAGCTACCTGTATAAAGGAAATAGAATGGGAAATCCTTCATATTAATTAGAGCAAACATAGAACAGAACAAGCCAAAGATAGAATTATTACGATTGGAAAAGACCTCTCAGATCATGAAGTCCAACCCATCTCCACCATGCCCATTAAACCACATCCCTCAGTGCTGCCATCATCCATGAGAAATTCTGAATGTTTCATCTTATGTGTTCTAGGTTGAATACTCTGTCGTCCTAGGACAGCAGATCAAGATCCAATTAGAAAATGCCCCCTTCTCATTACACTCAGCACAACAGATCTAAGTACTACTTTATTCCCTCCTGCCTCTTTGACGTAGCTTAAAAGCAAAATCCTACAACTAACTTACAAATAGCAAATTTCAAGAATAACTATTAAAAAGTTATTCCAGCCAAATAACGGCACACTCATTGAAAGCACAGATGTTATTGAAAGCATAGTTAGTTGTTACTCATTGAATAGCAGTCTCCTTTGCTTTCCTGTGCCTTACCACAGCTCAGTAATCACCTGATATGATGCTGAGGTGAGGCTAGACTTGTTCTTCAGACCTGCTAGGATCAAGTCTTCTGGTAGGTACCACCTGGGTAGCTTTGCAGCATCCAGAGCAGATGTATTTCAGGAAACACAGGTAAGCACTCCCAGATATGATGACGGTGACAATGATTATGACTGTAGCACTGAGAACTGGTGACCCCGAATCCTCTGTGATGGAGTACTGTCCTCCTGTGGCAGAGAAGGGAGGCAACTCCGTGTTCTCTCCTGATAATGACAGAGTAGTCACAAATCAGAAACTGCATTAGGAGGTGAACAAAAGCCCTTAGCCTTGCACAAGGGTTACTAAAAAAGAGTTACTACTTCACAAAGGTACTTAGAAAAGGAAAAAAAAAAAAGCCAATGAAATGGGAACGTGGCATTCAGTTCACTCGGTTAGGTCCAGAAGTTCTCATGTGAGCATCTGAGCCATTGTCTCTCAGCTTCCTTGCAATAGAAAGCAAGAAATAGGCTCTTTGGGGACACAGTGAATGTGCCTCACTGTAGCTGTCTTTAGCATGAGACAAATCTCTCCCTCAAAGTGTTTTTTCTCTGTGGATATTCTAAAGGAAGTCAGAGGCTGACTAGCTTGGAAACAGATGCCTATATTTGGTCAAACGAATCCCACACATGATGCTTTTCATTCTTGGAAAAAGAAAATATGAAAGCTTATTAAAACTGGCTCTGTGGAAATATCTCAACGGGTGGCATGGGAATTGAAAACAAAATCAATGCAGTGAATGTGAGGATAGGCTGCAATTGTACCTGGAAATGATGCTGGAGTATTTCCTGTTATTGAAAGGTAAGATGTTTGACGTGCTTTGACCTTGATTTGGCTTCACCAATTCCTTTGGACTATCCTGGACACTGGCCCTTGCCCTTACCCTGGGGTTACATGCATGCAAGAAATAACCTCTATAACTACGGACATCCAGGATGTGACACTTGGAAAATCCACAGTGGAAATGCAGTAATCTCTTTGGCTATGATTTTTTTAAATCAACAATATACCACCTTTTCTCCAAAATATTGCTAAAAAAAACCCCAAACAAACAAAATAAATAAAAAAAAAAGCTCAACAACACAATGTTCCAGCAGCTCAGACCACATCCTTCTTGTCCACTGAGTTGTTACTCTATGTCCAGAGCAATACTAGATATCAATTCAGAGTTCTCCAAATACCATTCCTCTATGATCGTTGGTGTAAGGCATGTATATGCTTACCCTAACTCCTGTACTTAGGTTAAGGATGTGATCACATTGGTTTAAAATCTGTGTCTGAGCCCGCTTTCTGTTTTCCTTTCCAGTTCCTGGCTTATCAACATTCCTGAATAATTCTATACTTTACAGCATAGACATTTCTGTCTATAGGTTATAGATAACATGTCATACTGGTATTATTTTTTGAAGCTATTTGACCACTTTCACATAGAGGGCTGATTTTCAAGGCAGCATATTTACTCCTCTGCCCAGCCAGCTATAAGTCTGCACAGATTCTTACTCCCTTAGCAAAGATACAGTGATTTTTGCAGGATGTCACCATGCAGAATCCTGCTCTCAAACTTAGAGCAGAAACAAAACTCAGCCCATTTTTTTTTTAAAAGCTTTAACTATGAGCTTATTTTCTTTCCTTTGACCCAGATGATTTATTTTTCTATACATAGGTTGTGCATTTTGCATACCTAGATCTCTCTGCTGTTAGCAAAAAGAAGACCAAGCTGTGAGATTTTCCATGTGCAATTTCATCTGAGTTCAAAGGACAGCATGCTGTGTTTTCTGAAGGAGTTATCCTTATGTACATTTCCCAGGGGAATCTATCAAAATGAGGAAACAGAGCTTTAAATAGGATTTTCCTTTGGAAGCTTACTAAAATCACCATTTTAATTGAGAGCTTTTCTTTAATAGGGGCCAGATTTTTCCGTGCCTCATCTTGTGAGCAGAACAGGGATTCTGATTAGTTGGAAGTCTGGAATATTTGGTGGCTTATATTGGTATTTCTCATCTACAACTTCTTTCCCCAGCACTTCAGCTATTTTAAATGGGAGGTCTTCAAGTGCAGCCACTGCTCCTACTGTGCTGACATCCCACGGATCTCAGGCTCACACTAATTAAACACTCATCTCTGTTATGATGGCAGACAAAACACTCCCCAGCAGAGCCAGGATGTGGGCTTGATTTTGGCTACATCCAATATGGTTATAACTGGCTAAATTGATTAGAATGCCACTGTTACTTTCTCCTTTTTACTTGTTTTGTTGCTTTTTCCTGCTCTTTGTGTTGTCTCACATACAGACTTCAAACCATGTTGTTTAAGGGCTCATTAAGTGGGTGCCCAGAGCCTCCAAATGGAGAAGGTGGGTCTATGGGGTGACTTCTTGCTCCTGCAACAGAAATACACAACAGGAGCAGCTCTTGCATTGAACCAATGGAGAAAGCAAAGTCGGTGCAAAATGTGAAGCACTGCCAAAGAATTTGGATAGTGACACAAACAGACCTGGCACCTGTGAATGACAAAACAGCCCTTCATTTTCCTTTGTACTGTTCTCCAAGCCCAGGTTCATTTTTCACCTAACTCATGTTTACTTCTGCATCTCAGTGACTGCAGAAATGTATGCATGGCAACGCCGCAGAAAGAGGGAATGCGACTGCCTGGGACCATGTCTATTGAAGCTGATGTTGGCATACAAGCCCTCTCTTTCAGCAAATAAATGGTATGCTAATTGCATGCTCAGCCTCCCTGCATAGATGCAAGAAGTGGCAGAGCCATTTGTCCTGCCCAGGGAGAACACAGAGGGCTGTTCAGGCTTGTTCTTTCTCTGCACTGTTGACTTTTCCTATTAAGTTTCTCTGCCCCTTGATTTAATAACAGATTGACTGCCAGCTTGGCTACCCACAGTGCAGACTTTGCTATTCTTTGTCAACAAGATGTTCCACCAAGGAAGGGAAAACATCAAGCGTCACTCTTACAGGCAAGGATGGGGAAAAAGGCTGCATGGTAGAGAAGAGGAGGCTGTTCTTAGCTTTTGCTTCTCTGCTGCACCATCCCAAGGTTATGTGCCCTCACACCCAAGGACCTACACATTTCTGCTGACCAGCTTTTGTCTTCATCAGGTTGCTCCCAGCAATTTTATCTCATACTCATTGAATCATAGAATCATTTAGGTTGGAAAAGTCCCTGAAGATCACCAAGTCCAGCTACCAGTCTGTCTTCCCCAAGCCTTTACTGCTGCATGGGCTTGTTATGACCCAAGTGCAGCATCTGGCATTTAGCCTTGTTGAATGCCATGCAACTGGAAGCAGCCAATTGACCTTCCCTATCCAGATCCCTCAGCAGAGCCTTCCTACCCTCAAGCAGTTCAGCACTCCTGCCCAACTTGTGTCATCTGCAGACTTACCGAGGGTGCCCTCAATCCCTTTTTCAATATTGTTGATGAGTGTATTTAACACAAATGGCCATATACTGATCCCTGGAGAACAGAGCTTATCTTTTTATATTTGTTTTTGTATTCCCATGTTCATATTTACACTTTGCAACTCTGAGCTCAACTTTAAGGTTACAGTCTTTGAAATTCCTCTTGAAGACCTAATAATCTCTCCTTCTAAAATCAGCCAGCATGTGCTGGGTGGAGTGCAGATCTGCTCTACTTATAGCATTTAAAATTGAAGAAGCCATAAAAGCAGGCTGTTCACATAAGCAGAATTGTGTCTGCTTTGTCTGTCTTCTCACCTACTCAAATTCTGCTGTTTGTCTTCTCACACTAAGGACAAAACTGCTTCAGTATATTTAATGTGTTACTGAATTGTGGATAAAGCCCTTGATCATAGAAAGGCACATCTGCAGAACCGCATACAGGATTTTTTGCTATTCTTATTTTTCTTTGATGTAAATCAGTGCACAAAAACTGACCTCTCCCATGAGCATGTTAAGTGATTTGGAAAGAATTTGGGATGAGCATTTTAAGTTATTTTTTACAACTCGTTTCTTTAATGTGAGTACTGTGTGCAATGCTTGGGATCAAGATGTCTGAGGTTGATTGTCCTCTTAAAGGATCTCTCTTTTGCCAGAACACATTTTCTTGAATGACCCAAAGTTGTGTTTGTGGCAAAATGGAAAAGACCAGCGCTGCCATCACTTCACAGAGACATGTTTGTGGAGCAAAGGTAGCACTTATTGCTCTGGGCTCCTCTGGGTTTGTCTCCTCTCTTGTGGATTACAGTATCAGTCACATCTGATATTTAGATCTTTCTGAATGCAAACCTCTCCTGAAGGCAAAGCCAGTGTGTTGGTTTTTGGACACCCTATGAGATGGGAAGTTTGTGCAATATCTTGCTGTAGTGCATTACTGATGTGTAGTGCAGGGTTTGCATGCCCAGTGGAATGAGATGTCAAGTGAAGTCTGACACCCACATTTTACCACAATTAATTTAATTTTTCATTACTAGGATACAAGTACTAGTACTACTTCAGGAGACTTCTAAAGATACACAAAGTCTTTCAAAATTCCTTGGATACACATGGAAACACATGGGCTACAGCATGTTCTTTACTTAAATATGTTGATGTGAAGACCAAGGATTATTTCTGTCTTTAATGTCCACAATACTCCGGAGAGCCCTCACTGAGATCATGTGGCTCTTTGCAAAACAATTCTGTGTCCACACTAAACTCTTTTCCACATAGATGGTCTGCAGCTCTCCCATCTCCTTGCTCAAGATAGATTTGATGCTCAGGTTTTCTGGCCATTCACCAGACACTGCAATTCCTTCTGTCACAAAGTTCTATGCCAAGAACATCTCAGTAGAGATGAGATTAGCAGTGAAGTCTGCAGCTGTTTACAAAGGTCTCCATCTGACATTTTCCCAATCCAAACCTGTAATTCACCCTGCAACTCATCGGAGCCAATCTCAGCCACCTGTTCATCAGATACTGCATAACAGTGTGAAGCCACTTCTTGTCCTGTGGAGATGACTATGCTCAGCAAGTCATTGCCACCTCCAGTTCATAACAGTCACTTCATAATGCCTGTGATGTGTAAGAATGTGCTAGATGAGTACAGTACAGTAACTTCAGGTATGAGGTTGCTCAAAACTCATGGCATCCAGCTAGCAGAAGGCTCTCTGTACAGCTCCATTGAGCGTGATACGTTCTGCAGACATAAAGACAGAAAAATAAATGTCCCTATATGTAAGTCAGCTGGATGTGGAAGAATTAACACAATAGGTCAGAAGGCAGGAGATGTGATTGAGTGGAAATAAAGGGGAAGAAAATTCTGCAGATACATGAGATAGACTATCAAGAACATTTTCTAGAAGACATATAAGGTTAGGATCCATGTGCCATCAGGCTGCTGGTGCTAATAGTAAGAAAAGACAAAAAGATTTTGCTATACTATGCTGTAAATAGTGATTCGCATCTAAGCACACTTCTGAAGTAGGACACAGATTCATAACTACGATTTGCACTGAAACACACTCTGCAGACCTCCTCACCCCATCCTTTCTACAAATCTTTTGCCTTTTACTCAAGAGAGTGAAATCCAAAGCGTTGTGAAAAATATTAAACATCTCTTAATTTTTTATTTTTCTTAGTGCTTCTATTGTGCTAGAAAATGTATGAAGCATTTTATGGTGGAACTGGATAAAATCTTTCTTTATGAATGATATTATATAAAAATGACGCTCCACAGCTGTTAAAGAAGTGATAGGAAAAATAGAAGCCCTCCATGAGAGAAGTTTTAGACTGGATATAAGAAAAAAGTTGTTTACAATTAGAGCGTTGAGGCACTGGCACAAGTCGCCTAGAAAGGTGGTGGATGTCCCATCCCTCGTGACAGTCAAGATCAGGCAGCATGGGGCTCTGAGCACCTGATGGAGCTGTAGGTATCCCTGTTTATTGTAGGGGAATTGGACTAGGTGCCTTTAAGGGTCCCTTCCGACTCAGACAATAATGTAGACCAATTGCTCCAAAAGTTAAGGCTTCAGAAAGTCTCCGTGGTTTGTAAAACACTTAAGAGCAAATCTAACTGCCATCCTTCCCGGACTCTTGCCTTACATTTTTGTTTAGCTCCAAAGCAAACAGTAAGTGCCTGGAGAGTTATTTTTCATGGCAACTGTCTGAACAGAAAATATTGATGTGTTTGCATTTTATGAAAGCAGGTTGTTCAAACAGCTTGCTTAA
Organism: Meleagris gallopavo; assembly: GCF_905368555.1. Classification (NCBI taxonomy): domain Eukaryota; kingdom Metazoa; phylum Chordata; class Aves; order Galliformes; family Phasianidae; genus Meleagris; species Meleagris gallopavo. The sequence continues at coordinate 186,429,997 of NC_139404.1, read as the reverse complement.
ATACTGAATTAAAAAATTGATAAGCTCTCTAGTAATGTTTTAATTTGTTTCTTCCTTAGTACTTAGCCGAAACTCTATTATTCATCACATGATATTAGGAATACTGATGAGACTTGCACCTGGTTTCACCTTGCCCATGTTATGAAGTTTGGATTCAAAGTTAAATCTTGTTGTAGGTAAAGTTTCAGGCCCCTAGAGCTTTGGATCTGGGTCAGATACGAAATAGCCAGAAGACTGTGCTTTGGATCTGGTTTATTTGTCTGTAGGAATTATCATGTCTAATTTTGCAAGATGAGTGCAATTGAAAATGATGACATCCCTCAGGAAAATTATTCCATGAAGCCTCCACCATGTGAATGGATTTCATTGGCTGGACTATTAAATTCCAAATGCAGTTTAGCTCTTCACATTTCTTTGAGTTGTAGTCACCCAAGCTATTAAAGAACACAAATAAGAAAACATATTTTAAAGTGGTATCCTTGATCTTGGGGATGTCCCTTATGTTTACAGTTATCTGCAAGCTTACTCTGTGTGTTTTTCATGATTAAGAACCTCTGTAATCCACTGGAACATAAAGTGTTTGATAAAAAAATGCATGTAACTGAACTTCTAATAGTTCCAATAAATACGTTAATTCCCCCTGATTTAACATCTCTATTGCCATCTCTATTTGTAAAACAAGTTGCAATACTCCATTTTCTGAATCACTGGCAAAGAGTTCACCTCAGATCAAAAGACAAAGCAATAGGTGGGGGGTTTATATATAACACTTAGCAGCAGTGAAAATGCCAAGAGCCCCAAGACACATCTCTGCTTGTACTTTCTTGGACAGCCATTGCAAATGTCCCAGGAGTCAAGAGCTCATGGTTCTCCAGAGACCAGGAAACAGAATCTCTTGCTTCTTTTACTGCATGTTTAAGAAAATAAGTGTCTTAGTTGGTAAACACAGCCTTTGGTTCTTAACAAAGTTGATAGCCCTGAGGTTGATACCACCACAACCCACAGAGCACATTTCCTGGCTGCTTTGCTGAGCCAGGCTCTAGGGCTGCTCTCTGCATGATGCTGGTGGTAATTCTGGAACGTAGTAATTGTCACGGCCTGGATTGCAAATGATCCTAGCTCTGCAAAATGGCTTGGAAATACAAACTGAGAGGAAACAAAGGTGTAAAACTCAGCCGGCAAATAGAAAGATGAAATGGTTCCTCTTTAGAGTAAACCACTCCTAATAGTGTTGGGTAGCTTTGTCTTGCAGGAAAACACGCCTGCAGATGCTCCTCTCCTGGCACATTCCTTTGTGCCACACCATGGTCCTACTGAGCTAGTGACACAAGCTGTTTCGTGCTGACTGTGACCCCTGCAGAGACCTGAAGCCTACTGAAGGAAGAGATGCAGCAGTGGCTTCCATCTCCTGCCATTATAGAAGTGTCACCTGCTGGGCAAGATGCTTCAAGTGGAGGGGAGAGGGAAGGAAATGCAGTGCTTTTGCTCTGGGACATTAATGGCTTAATTAGAGCTCCAGAGGTGGGTGAATCATCCCTGATGTGTTGTACCAAGAGTGTCAGCCACACGAAAAATAACCAAGACAAAATTAGCTTTCCTGCTTTCCTGTTGTCCCATCTACAGAATGACTCAAGGTACCTTTTTCCCTGAGTATTTACTCTCTTTCAATGAAAACTATTTCACATTTGATGCAGTCACAAAGAAATGGCATGTAAAAGAGAAGATAGTGAGATCATGCTAGACCACTAAAGCAAATGGAGTCTGGGAAGAGGAATGAGTTGATTTGCCCCTTTTAAACACCATATAACACCATCTATATGGTTATTTTATTAGAATTGTATAGATTTATTGTGCAGCTTTGTTGCAACACTGACGTAGCAGTCAACGTTAATACACTGTTCAGATGGGTGGCAACAGAGCAATGGAAAGATATTAAGAGACTGGCAGATACCTGGAATAAATTAGCAATTAATTACATATTAGTGGCACAACCAAAATGATGTTCAGTAGAAAAAATATTTTCAAAATCTAGCTAAAGATATCATAATTTAATGAGAAGAGGCAGGGGACATACAATGTCGCTACCATACAGGCATATGTAAGTTTAAATTTCAGAGGGACGATAAGCCATGAGGTAAGACTATGAGTAATAGGATGAAGTTATGCAAAGGAAAATTTAGGATGAATTACAGGAAAAAAATAATTAGTTTCACTGAGGTACTTCAGACTCATAGATTCCCAAAGGAAGCAGGAAAATCCCAATATATCTGTCTCCTGAAAACAATCTCTCAGATATTTTAGCCAGCTGAGATCAGTCCCTCAGCTTCTTCTGTGAATTACAGTAGATATCTAAAAGCACATTTTAATCAAGCCAGCTTTCCATGAGTCTGTATGTCCACAGGCTGAGAGCAGACCTTCTGAGGTAGCTGAATGCCTAAAGAAGCATGGAATTGCTTGTAGGACTTTTACATGCAGCGTAAAATAAGGATTTTGTGTCCCATATGTCTTTTTAGTTCCTACATATCTTTGGGGTGTAATCTTTAGTATAGATGAAGAGTAAATTAGAGTATCATTAAATCAGACATGCAGAGAGCAAAATCATCTTGCGGCAAGCAAACCATTAGAGAACAGATGAAGAAAATGCTATGCTTCAAATGTAACTTGGCAGTTTCTCGTCATCTCTGTAGGAGTCATAGCTATCATACAGGAGAGTAAACAGAGCATTTTGAAGTGAGAAGAATGCTTTCCAGTTTACCTTCTTGGTATGTAAGTGGAGATACTACCGGGGGTCACTCCTTTTGTGGTTTGTGAATGATAAAAAAGACACTTTCCACCAAAGACTGGGTGCATCGGAGCAGTTCTGAGGATACAGTTTGGAAGATGAAGTCACGCAAGTGCTTTGAAATATTTTCTTCTCCTTGTATATCATGCACAGCTTTGAAAGTATCAAACACCCATAAAACCACTCTTAACATTATTTGATAGAATCATAGTATTGCTCAGATTGGAAAAGACCTTAAAGATCATGGAGTCCAACCACAACCTAACCGTACTACCCTAACTCTAACAACCCTCTGCTAAATCATGTCCCTGAGCACCACATCCAAACAGTTTTTAAACACATCCAGGGATGGTGACTCAAGTTTATGAGATTCCTAAGGTACGCTACAGAACTTTAAAGAGATTTGCTTTAGAGACTTACAATAGATTGTAAGTCATTTCTAACTTCTTACTTTCTCCAAAACCTGCAGGAGGTTCTTATTATGGTGATCCTATCAAACCTATTTCAAACTGTTTCCTGCTTTGTATTGACTGGGAATCCCTCAAGATGTTATGATTGATTTTAATTCCCAAATGATGGAGAATAAAAACTGCAAACTGAGTCTCTCTGGAATAATTCCTTCTCCCTTTATGTTCTGTGTACAGCTACATACTGTAACTTTCATTGTACGTTATGAGGGTTATGATATTTTATTCTTTTTTTAATTAAAATGAGGGAATAACTCCTGAAGGAGTGTTGAATGCAACTTATACTCTGGTCTCAATTTTAATTAGAAAAACATAGCAAGTACAGGGGTAGTCCTTAGCTGTTATAAATCAGCATAATTGTGCTGAGTCCAGTGGAATTACATCAGCTCACGTCAGCTGAGGATCTGACCCAAGATGCAGGGTGATTAATCTTCCTCACATACTCTTGTGGAAATTACATCTTCATGTATATGCCATCCCTTCAGCACCTGCCAGAAAGGTTAACAAATACATTCACTGTGTTGTAACCCTAATGTTCCATATTCCTTACATACAGAAAACATCTGCTATTATATGTCATTCTTAACATCTGTCACCCATATTTACTAAATCCTAAACAAAGACACACTTTTTCCAGTAATGTCTGTGTCTACGTATTTCCTTTAACATGCTTCTTCTAAACAATTCTTTCCAGGTCCAGCTCCAGGTAGAAAAGTTAAATTAGCCAAACAGGATTAAAGCTGTGGCATGTCCAGTGTAACTGCAGAAGCATCCATACCAATGAAGGAAATAAAACCATAGAGTCACAAAATGGTTTGGGTTGGAAGGGACTTGTAAGCCCACCCAGCCCCAACCCCTGTCATGGGCTGGATGCCCCCCACTAGCTCAGGCTGCCCAGGGCCCACCCTGGCCTTGAGCACCTCCAGGGATGGGGCACCACAGCTCTCTGGGCAGCTGTGCCAGGGCCTAGGTGAAGCAAAAGTTCCCTTTTCTCCTGCAGGGAATCCGTTGAAGCAAAATATCTGAACAGTTTTCTTATCACAGGTTGCACTTCTCGGAACACCAACTGCTTTGTTGCTCATTTTGTGGTGATTGTGAGTGTGATTCTCCATTTGCTGGAGCTCATACTAATCCATCAATCACACCTCTTCGCATCTATGGCAGGAGAAATAGTTTGGAACAAAGCTTACATCTGGATGCAGAATAATCCAAACAGGAGACAAATGGTCACAGGAAAGCAGGTTCCATCACTTTTGCTGTTTGTGGAACTACTTATTTATATGTAGTTTCCAGGTAAAGCAACAAACACTGGGATATCTCAAAATGTATTTGGCATTTTGAAATAGATGTGGGAAAAGAAGAATCTGGAATTCTCCACCCTGGTTTCACAGATTGCACAAGGATTTATCCAACCTTAGCTGCACTGGGAAAGGAAATGGGGAGAGATGGAACAGCCATGGAGCACAGCACAGAGGTTCTGTGGTGCATCTGGTCCCCTGACACTGCTCATAGAACCTGGGGCATGTCTACTCTAGTAACTTCAGCTTAAGACCTAGATTTCAGTCTACACCAGTGCAGGGAATTTGCCTTCTTTGCTAAAGCTGAATGCAGCCAGATTCCTTCTTCTCCTTGTTCTCAAATGGCCCATGGCTCATCAAAGAGAAGCACGGATTCCTGCCCTTGGGTGTAACAGTCCCAGGCACCTGCACATACTGGGGAACTCAGCTTGAAAGCAGCTCTGCAGAAATGGGCTTGAGTCCTGGTGGACACCTAATTGAACAGGATAAAGCCTTTACTGCTGAGAAGGCTATTGATATCCTGGGATGCATGAAGAAATGTATTTCCAGCAGGTCAAGAGAGGTGATCCATTCTCTGCTTAATACTGGAGACGACACATCTGGAATCCTGTACCAAAGCTGCCTGGACATGGTGCTGGGCACTCTGCCCTGGGTGTTGCTGCTGGTGCAGGGGTTGGGCCAGGTGACCAAGACGTCCCTTCCATCCCCAACCATTCCATGATTCTATGTCCCTGAGCTGGTTGTAAAAGCAGACAAACTGCTCCCTAGGTCTCATATCTTGGAGAAATGGTATTTATGAAAGAGCAGTGTGGAACCTGCAAGATTCTCAAATGCACAGATATCTGGTTCATCTGTTGATTCTGATGGACCAGCAGAGGAACCCATTGGTTACTTCTTGGAGATTTTACATAGTGAACTAACAGTAAAGCAAGCTGAGGATACTCAGAGGCTTTGCAGTTATCTGAAGTTAATTTGTGTAAAGTTGGACTGTAATTTGTTTTGTTCCACTGCGGTCTCCAGTGTTGTGTCATTCATTAGTTTTCTTCCCAGCCAAGTAAATCATCTGCTAGTACTTGTGGGCTTTTTAAATTTACTTAGATTTTTATTTATTTTTTTTAGCCTTGCCCGGTATTTAGTTTATTTAATAACTTCATCCAAAATCAGATTTTTCCCAGTTCCCTTGCAAACAAATTCAAGAAGAGCCGTGTGCCTCTGACTAAGTTTGAGTAATTTTCTTTCTTACAAGATTCTTGAAACTTAACAGATAAACTCCATGTAATCAATCCTCAGTACTTTATGAAACCATCAGCTATATTTTCATGAGTTTTGGAAATACTGAATTTACTTCTGAATCTACAGCAGTCCTCCAAGTAAACATGAAAAATGTCTCTGACGAAATCAAGCTATCCTACTGATTCTTTCTCAAGTAATCTGGAGACATACTTGTAAAGCAAAGAAAAGAGTTTTGGGGGAATATTTAACTAGTCCTCCACATGTTAAGCAAATGGGTCAGATGCAAAAGTTCATTAGGCACAAGGAAAGACAATGTGGTGCCTTGAATGTGTTGCCTTGTATGAGCGATGGTACAAGAGCAACTGATGGTATAAGAGCAACTGATGTTCCAGACACTTAATCCAGAAACATAGGCTTCTGCTTTAAGTATTTGTCATTAGAAATGAGACACTGTGAAATTATCATCTAGATAAGCAGCTATAATGTTAATATGTGTTTTTAATAATACAAATGAAGATACGATGCCATATCCCAGTGCATTAGCATTTTGCTAGTACGCAGGGTCACAATGCACATAAATGGTAATTCTGGAGCACTGTTCAGAAGAGAAAATATTTAATACTTGGAAAGTTCTAAAAATAAATCCATGTAAATGAAGGAAAGAGATATTATGGCTTAGTCACTAGCTTAAAGCTTGGGACACCCAACTTCGAGCCAGGTTGAACAAAGTTGTGACAGAATAAAGAATGAAGTGCCAGTGACAGAACCATGGCCATAGGTCCAGATCAATATTTTGGCTTCTATGCAGGGTGTTTAGGACTGACTGCCCCTATCACAAATATGGCTGGCATAGAAAACGGAGGTACCATAACTCCCATTCTCAAATGAGAATTAAAGTACTCCTCCATAGAACATTTTGAGAACTGAGGTTGGCTGTGCATTGGAATGAAAATTGGCTACGATCTTAGCTGAAGATAGAGCTCAGATTACTTCCACTGATTCACATGATCCAAAGCATCTAAAGATTGACTTGAGGTACAACAAGTTTAAAAAAACATCCTGGAGACCTCAAAATCAGGTTAAAAACTAAGGAGAGATTCTTGTCTCTGAGATGCTCTTCAACAGAGGACATTCCCCTTCAGGAGATGTTCAGGTGGGATATGAGGAAAATTTCTTCTCAGACAGAGTGTTGAGACATTGGCACATGCTGCCCAGGGAAGAAGTGGAGTCACATGTCTGGAGGTGTTCAAGAAACACGGAGATGTGGTACTTGGTCAGTGGGCATAGTAGTGGTGGGTTGAGGTTGGACTGGATGATCTTTTCCAACCTTAATGATTTTAAGATTCTAAGGGATAATGACTAGATATCCCGGAGATTGTTTTTAAGATATCAGTAAACAATCACAATATGTAACATTCATTTCCTCCAGAATAACCTAACTAGCACTTTCCAGTTAATACAGAAGGGGGAAATCCTGACTGTGATGAAATCACTGAGAGTCATAGAAGCATAGAATGGCTTGGGTTGGAAGGGACCCCAAGGATCATCAAGTTCCAACTCCCATGCCACAGCCAGGGCCACCAACCTCCAGAGAAAGAATCACCATTAATTAAAGAGAGTGAAAAAATTCACTGTAGCCCTCTCTGCTCCTATCTACTATGTTACTGTGAACTGCGGCAACCTGAACTCTTTAACTCTTTTCTTAAAAATAAAATAAAATAAAATAAAATAAAATAAAATAAATAATAATAATAATAAAAGAGGACAGAGCAGTTAATAAAGCATGGGCCAGAATTTTTTTCTGTTTTTATTTTTGTAAGTATTAAGAGTCTTTAATGTACTGCCAAATCAATCTGTAGTAACTGGGACTCCAGTTCCCTGGATGAGTGGGTCCTGGAGCACCTCCCAAGGATTTTTGTTATGGCAGCAGATTGGTTCTGTGAGCAGCACTGAGCAGTGGTGCTTTCACAAATGGATACTCTATAGTTCAGTTCCCTGACAGTATGGTGCTGAGAGCACCTTCAGTCATCAGCGTGCATCTCTGGGTTCTGGAAGGGCTTGGGGTGCACCAGTGTCTTTTCTGAACAGTTGAGTAGTTTCAACTATGCATAAAGAACCAAGAGCAGACGTGTGTCCCTAATGGGCACAGGCCACAGGGTCCAAAGGATGCTCCTCTATTAACCAGTCTCAAAGAACATTCTAAATCTTTTTTACATGGCAGATGACTGCTTCCCACCCAAATCACAATGCTCTGACTGGCCTGTTGATAGAAACAAATGCAAAATACTTTTCACAGTGGGTGGTAGAGAGAACAGAAAACAGCTCAACTGATATTCTGTTACACTCAGTTTATTAGGTGAATTGTTATTGTCCAGAGGATCTATGATTGGTTACAATACAACTTGACAAGCTGTTAACTGCATAAAACAGATACTACTAATGTGTTCACTATACTCGGAACAGCTGTTAATGGTGCATTTATCTCATTCAAGTTGTTGGCAGAGGAGAATTAATTTGAGATATGATAAGAGAAAGTAAGTCTACAAGCACAATCAAAATTGGATTGTTATTCTAAAGCAGGAGAGATCTCCATGGCAATGAGTTTCATGGGAATATAATTATTCTTTCTTCTGGTTTTGTGTTGTTGTTGGTTGATGCTTTGTTTGCTTGTCTGTTGTGCTATATTCTCTTATGTCATGGAATCTAGAATCATTTGAGTTGGAAGAGACCCTGAGGGGCCATCTCATCCAACATCCCTGCAATGAACAGAGACACCTGCAGCTACAGCAGGTGCCTCAGAGCCCATCCAGACTGACCTTGAGTGTCTCCAGGGACAGAGCATCCACCACATCTCTGGGCAACCTGTGCCAGTGCTTCCATCATTGTTCTGTCACCCTAGCTATGTCATTCAGAAAGAACTACTTTTAATCCACAGCTATGGCTTATCAGGTAGCAGAGTGGACAAAATGTTGTTATTTCTTTCCAATTAGTTCTCTTCTTTCCACCAACATTAAAACTTTTGGTTGGTTCCAGTGTAATTCTGAGCATTTCTTCTAACTGTATTTATTTTGTGCTCTTTTCCAGCTGGAATGGAAGCTGTACTGACTTGACCCGAGAACCCACAATTAAATGCACTAGGAAGACATTTCACTTTCAGGCTACAGAAATATTTGTCTTGGAAATCAATACATGGCTCTTATCTTTCTATATGTTTCCTAGATTGTGAGTAGGAATGTTTCCAACCACCACAGCTATATTTTACAATAATTATGCTGTTTTATTCCTGACCCTTTCTAGGCAATATGTATAAGGATCATACATTTCAGCTGTGCTTTCCTCTCCAAGGATCACATAAGATTTTCTGTGTCCATAGAGGAAGAAAAACAAACTGATAGGAGAGAGATATCTAACTCAAAACTAACACAGAATCACAGAATCACAGAATCTCAGAATCTCAGAATCACAGAATAGCCAGGGTTGGAAGGGACCTCAAGGATCATGAATCTCCAACCTCCCTGCCACATGCCACCAACCTCCCCATTTAATACTAGACACAAATGCCTGCTTGGGAGATCTTGACTGAGGTATGTACCTGTAGCTCTGAAGCATCAGAAGGAGAAAGAATGGGGACTATGAATACCCATAATATTGCTCCCCTACCTTTGAAGCAGAACATACGCGGTTATAGCAATGTTTCCATCTTTTGCAAATGGCTTATGGGGCAGAAGAGGAGATGAGAATGAAGAAGTTAATGCTGAGTAAGGGAGGAAAATACTAGAGCTCCCAAGCATCCTGCAAGATGCATCTCTCTAGATAAAACTACAACTGCAGTATTGTAATTAAACAGCCAAGGAAGAGGGCGGTGATGGTGACCAGAGAGTCCCAAAGCTGAGGGGGTTTGGGGCAGGTTCATAGAATCACAGAATGGCTTGAGTTGGAAGGGACCTTAAAGGCCATCTAGTTCCAGGGTTTCCAACTTTACCAGGCTGCCCAAGGCCCAGTCCAGACTGGCCTTGAGCACCTCCAGGGATAGAGAATTCACTGCTTCTCTTCATGAGAGGGTGATCAAGCATTGGAACAGCTGCCCAGGGCAGTGGTCGAATCCTCATTCCTGAAGATATAAGAGATACATGGATGTGACACTAAGGGACATGGTAATGGTGGGACTCAGAGGGTCATAGAATCATAGTATCAGTAAGGTTGGAAAAGACCTCCAAGGTCAACTAGTCCAACAAATCTTCTACTACCAATATTGCCCACGAGACAAGGATGGTGGTTGGACTTGATGCACATAAAGGACTTTTCCAAGCTGAATGATTCTATGACTCTAGAATGCACAGGGGTGAGGGCAGGAAAGGAGACCTGGAAGTGACTGCTTCTATTCTCTTGCAGTATTGCAGCATTTAAGTCCACATATAAGTATGTAAAGGCTCAAAGAGCAAAAAGGGAAATCAGTACATGGCATCTAGCTCTTGCCAAAGGACACACTCCTGCTTCCAAACAAAACAAGCAAATAAAACCCTATTCGCTCCCATCCAAGTTCCTCTTTCATGCTACTCCAGCAGAAAAGGCTTCGAGTTTTTACAGACAATAATAACAATTTCTAAACATAATAATAATAATAAGAGAAAAAATCATTAGTTATTCTATCGATGCTTATTTTACACTCTCTTCCAACCGTTCCCCTGAGCACTCAGCCCCCCCCGCAGGGACATTCAGCTCAGCCCCTCACAGGAACGGGGACTCGAGCTCCACTAGGGGCTGTGCTCCTTTCTCCTCCCACCACCCCGGGACTCTCCCGCCCCATCTCCATCCGCAACCCCCCGCACTCACCCGCCGGCCCCGGGCCGGGCAGCGCCAGCAGCAGCAGCAGCAGCGGGGGTGGAGGCACGGCCCCGGCCCGTCCCGCAGCCATGGGGTGGGAGCCCGGCGACAGCAGCGGTGACCGCCGGCAGTGGAGCAGCTGAGAGAAGAGCCGCCGCGTCCCTTCGGGGTAGGCGGGAGCCGTGTGCTCCCCCTGCGGTATTGTATCCTCTCCCTCGTAGTGAAGGAGGGGGACGCGCCCACCGCGGGTACAGGTGTGGGCTGTACGCAGCGCTGCTGACCCACCGGTGGTGCAGGTGAGGCGGCAGGGGGTGTCCCCACCCCTACCCCGAAAACAGAGCACGATGGGTTGGTTGAGCTCATCAGCTCCGTGCCACACTGCTGGATGTCCTCACCTCTCTCCTGTCCCCGGGGAAGGGCAGGTGGTGTTTTCCTGTTGACTGGATTTACACGGCAAGCTTTTGTAGCAGGAGGTGAGGGCTGCCCTCTGTGTGTGGGGTCCAGCGCTGCCCCGTGTCAGAGCAGAGCAGCTCCAGCTTCTCCAACAGAGATCCGCCGCGAGGCAGAGCTGAGCCACGAGCGGGCTGGGTGTGCTTCTGGGAGAGCAGATTGAGGGAGAGTAAACAGGGCTGTGCAACTGCAGCTGGAAGAGGGGGGGCTGAGAAATCATGGAACTGCAGAATCATTAATGTTGGAAAGGACCTCTAAGTTCATCCAGTCAACCCACCCCCACCATGTTCACAAACCACCTCCCTCATTGCCACATCTCCACAGTTCTTGAACTGTGGCAGTCTGTGCCAATGCTTCATCACTCTTTCTGAGATGAAAGGGAGTGAGCCACGCAGAGCAGAGAGTGACCATGAAGTATTGGCAGAGAGAAAGTGTTATGGATTGTGTCTTTGGAAAAGAAAGGCATGTCTCCACGAGGAGGTCTGTGAAAGGGATGGATATTGAAGACCTGTGTCAGCCCATGGCACAAATAACTGTGGTTTTCAGATTGTCTAAAGAGGACAACAGGACACCATGGTGTGCATGCAGATGTTGGAGCTAGAATTAACCCACTCTCAGTGTAGTATAAAGACAAAGAATTTGAGAAACTGAATGAAAGTAAGAATCATTTGAAGGGCCTAAAGGAGCCAGTGGGCATACAGACCTGGGACCTAATGGCTAATACAGAGAGGACTGTATACTTGTGTACCTAACGGCCTAAATTTTCAGGATCTTAACATGGTCTCAGTCTTTCCTGGGCACCATGCTCTGGGTGTTCCTGCTTGAACAGAGGATGGATCTGATGAACCCAGAAGTCTCTTCCAACCCTGATCATTCTGTGATTTTGTGATGTGTCTCATTGCAGAACTTCATCTTCTTTCATTCTCCCTCATTTAATTGTGAGTTATGTGGTGGGAGACCATTAATTCCTGGCACGTATTTATAACCACATGAGAGAAGTTCACCACTGTTTTGCTTGTGGATATTTTCTTCCATTTGGAATTACTGTAATAAGCCACTGTCAACTGAAGTGAAGGAAAAAGAAATATCACAGCAAAGTAGTCTGACATTTCTTAAGATGACCTGGCATTTCCAAAGATTTTTTCAGGCACTTTTAACACAGGCCAAGAAATCACTGAGGCTAGAGACTCATGAACAGCTCTCTTTATAGCTGGGTCAAGTATTAACACTATAAAAACCGAAAAACATTTCCACCCCAGCACAAAAAGCATAGCCCAGGCCCATTAATACATGTGTATAAATCCCCTTACTACCCTTACCTAAATATCAGGGCCTTTGTGAATTTTGTGAAAGAGACTGAAGAAGTGCTTGCCTTGAGCTGAGGGGAAAGCACCCTTGTTCTCTCCCACGAGGCATGTGGACAAGACATGTGTGTGGCCCCTGGAAGCCCCACCTCGGCAGGAGCCCCAAGCCCACACGTGGCAGCGCCTCACGCCCTCCCTCGGGGCGCGGGTGCTGGCCAGGGTGCTGAAACCTTGCTCCAACTCACCCCTTATTCACTATCACGAAGTAGTTCACCTTTGCTTTTTTTTTTTTTTTTTTTAAAGTCCTTATTGTTTTTCTCTATCCATTACTATATTTTCCATTTCAACGTGTTTTGTCTTTGTTGTCGTTTGTCAGCTCAGATTGCGCCAGTTCAGTTCAGTCATCCGTCTTTTCTCTTAATGAGCATCTAGTTCTAGTGAAGATTTCAGAGTGAAAAGGTGGAATGAAGAAAGTCTGAATGTAGTCCATGTCTTGAGGAAGCCAAAATTCATGTCTTTTTCAGCCATCCATATTTAAAGACTCCTGTCTCGGTCCCCTGTTGCTCTTACCCACCTTTCCCTCAGACAGAAATTTCCACTCATGTATTACAAATTTACGGCTTGTGGAACAATGCACCAACTGAAGCAGCAAAAGATTCCCATAGTGTGTAGGAAAGGCAGGCAGGAATATTAAGGTTTTGGTGTATGGGATGTGATGGTAATAAAGTTGTGTTTGTTTCGTTGTAGTTTTGTTGTTGTTGTTTGTTTTTTGAAGTTTGTCATGGGTGTTTGCAAAGTAAAATTAACTACTCTTATCTATGTCACGTTCAGTTATTTTCTAGGGAGAGTGTGTGACTGTCAGGGAGACGTTTCAAAAAGCAATGTGGCTCCCTATATCTAAATTCTGTCTTACTATGAAGATATTAGAAAACAACCACCAACAAAAAAGTAATAATCTCTTACAAAAAACATAAAGATCATTGTCCCATTTTGTAAAAATTAATGTATGTTTCACCTCAATGAGTCCATTTGTCTTCTTTATTTTCAATAGCTAAAAAAGAAAGGAAATTGTGGTTTACTCTCTCACATCACACAATGTCAGGTGTAGCAGCACCAATGAGATAAAAATGTTCAGCTGAAGGGACTCTAGCCATGCTTAAAAGTCTCCAGGGAGGTCTTCTAGGTGATGTAATGTGCCTCACTCACACCAAAATGTGACGTTGTCACAGTTCTTTTCTTGTGTACCATGTCCATAACAAGAAAAAGATTAACTTAACATGTTGTAGTAGTATTTGGTGGTCCCAAGTGACTTAATGTTTACTTGGAATAAGACAGTAGAGTAAGGTCATACATATTTCATAGCTAGTGTGGATTTGACAAGGGTAAACCATTTTTAACTTCTAAAATGACACTGTGGATGTGGGTGAAGGTGAAATGGTAGGTGTTGTCTACCTTGACCTTTGCAAGGCTTTAGGCACAATTTGCTAGAGCATCCTTGCTTTCAAGCTGGCCTACTGAGGTGGATTACTAGGTGGATTACTATGTATGGAATAAAATGGTTGGCCCTTTTGGCTCCAGTGCACATTTATGTCTCAAATTGAACTTCTTGTCTAACAGAATCCCCAGATCTGTTTCCCTGTGGCTGCTCTCCAGCCTCTCATCCGCCAGTCTGTACATGTAGCCAAGGTTGCCCCATCCCATGTGCAGAATCTGGCACTTGTTCTTGCTGGGATGTGCTCATGGCACCAAGCCTTCCATAGTTCAAGAAGTGTGTGGACAATGCTCTTAGACATAGAGTTTGAATTTTGGGTGGTGCCAAGAGTAGGACTTGATGATCCTTGTAGTCCCTTCCAACTTGGGATATTCTATGTTTCTTTGATTCTATGGTTTCAACCCAAACAAAGTCCTGCTTGTAATATTCAGTATGTAATGGTGACACAAGCAACTTGGATTAGAGGAGTTCTATTCTTTATTTATTTATTTTTAAAAAATAACAAAGAAATGAAAAACGAATGGCTGCAAGAAAAATATTTTGATATGAGTTTTGACAATCTGGGCAATCATGTAATGTCAAATTGCCTGTGTCTTCAGCAACAGTGTAAAACTGCAGGCACATTTTCACAGCATTAGCTGCACCAAACAGCCTTCCTCGTGCATTAAATTTTGTCCTACTTATTGGTTTCTGCTAGGCAATCAAGTTGATTTTCCAGGAGCATAGAAACAAACAAATTCTCAGAACCCAGTTGGAACTTCTGGAGATTGGTGTTATTTTTATTTGCCTTACAAATGGTGCTGAGACCTGGCTGTGCAAAGTACTCAGCATTCTGGTCCTAATCTAGCAAAACAAGCATGCATTTAATCTCAGCCTCTAACTTCAGTGTTTCGCTAGATCAGAGCCAGAGGGAGTACCATCAGTACCAAAGATATATTTGTTATATAGCTAAACAAAAAAGGCAGACTTTTCAATAGTTGTCATTGCCTCCTTTTTTCATCCACATTTTTTAAAGTAATTTTTTTTTTCCTCTGATATGCCCTAACATTATATTGTTGCAAGTAAAGACTATATGGACTGGGTTCACACACCTGAATAAGCTTAGCTCGTAGCTGCATTAAACACAAGCTTGTATTTATATTTAATTTCCTTCTCCATTTATACATATAAATATAAATTGTATCTGCTCTCCTAGACTGTGTACATGAGTATCTCATTTTTGTGCACTTGATATATCTTATCGAGTTGAAAAGGGCAGGAACTGAGGCACTTTCTAAAGGCACACAGCTGTTCCTGCAAAACACATCAAAATTACTTTGACAGTCAGGATTGCTGAAGGAATACAACTCCGATATTCCTGTTAACTCTTACCATTTACAGCCGAGCACCGCTAGATGTCCTCTGCTGCCAACCCTGCTCCTTCATATACAGTTAACATATTGCTACCATGCCCTCGCTTTATGATTATACTCCTTGCATTGAAAAGCACATTATAACCAGATTTTTTTTTTTTGCTTTGAAGACGAATGTTAGAGAAGGTGTGATCACAGTATGTCCTGAAGAAATATTTGTACAGAAAAATTGGAGTTTTTCTGATTTCCTTCCCTTCTTCTATTCTACCTTATAAGCCACACTGTCACCATCACACAAGGGAAATGAATAGCTGGAGGCTCTGAGCTTTGACTCCACACCAGTGAAGAACTGGCCAGGCTCCAGCCATCACAGAGCCTTTTGTTTTCTTCTCTAACATGAACTCTTCATGCTGATCATCATGTCTTGTCTTTATACCTACAAAACCATCTGGTATCCTTTGGTTTGTTCTGGAGCTTGGAAGAGCCGAACCAAGCCAACTAATGGCACCGAAGTGACAGAAAATGTTGTTACATGAGCTTGCAGTCTGCATGATAATGAAATTCATACCTGTAAAGCTATAGAAACAATCTGGCATACAGTGAATGGAGAGAGGATAGCCATATTGTGGAAAAAGCATCTCATTGCATCTGGACAAAGAGTAGACTAGTCAGAGACTTGACTAGAAAGCTGTTTGTGCCCAAGGAGAGTGCGTTTATACCAAATAATGTACCACAAATGGAAGTAAAAAGATTTTCCAAGTGACAAGCATGTTTGTTATATACAGAACTCTAGGAATGAAGATTGTACATAAGAGTATGGGGACATCTTATGTCTTATACTACCTTCTGAGTGCCTGGGCTGAGGCTTTTTCTGAAGAAGCAAGCTTACATTTCAGGGTTATATTAATTGAAAGAACTTTTTGCTCAGAGCAAAATGAAATGTTTCTCTGTATTAACAATTGGAAAAAACTGTAATTTCAGGTGAGGGAAGGGAAAAGCTTTTCACAAAGGAGAAAAATCTCTGTAGAACATTTAGGCATTGAATTATTTTTACATAAAATGGTGAAAGACATTTCATTAATAGATTTTTTTAAGAAAAGGGCCTATAATACAGAATTAATTATAAAATCCCACGTGCTTTCAGTTTGGCAAGCCCACTTTTTCTCAATGATGCAAGCTATGCCTTATTCTATTCAATCTTTCCTCTGCCCATCTATTTTTACTATCTTAATGAAAGGATTAGAAAATGGGGCTCAGAAATTATTTTCTACTGCTTTTTGCCTGGAGTATGCATTTATTCCTTGCAGCATTGTGCTTACTTTTTTGTACTGTTCTTGTGCCAAAATAATTGTAAGATATTGTGCTATGCTGAATAAAAGATTTTGTTTGTTGTCCAAATAGTTTGCAGGCTGGCTGTGAATTCAGAAGTAGTTAGGGGCTGGCCATTAACTTCTCTCAATTCAAGATGCTTTACCATGCCTTCTACAAGTCAAAATAAAAGCAGCTTTGCTCTGAAGCACCTAATTTATTACTTGACAATTGAGAAGACATTTTCTCATACCTTGTATTAGCTCCATGAGTGCCTCTTTAGCCACCACTGTGTAATATAATATACATGCTGTAATATCTATGCCTTAAGCTTTGGTGTTATACGTTCATAGAGGTGTCTGAGGGATAGCAAGCAGATAATTACAGCAAAATGTAGGGAGCCTGTGTTAACGAGGAAGCAGCTGTGGTCTGAGAGTTCAATCTGAATTATCACAATGGCATTTCATTATCATTTGCATTTGCAGAAGTTGTAAACGAGTTGCACTGATGCATGGAAATACGGAGTAGAGGCTGGAATTTTTCACGCTTGCTTTGAACCTCATATCTAGTACTGGTAGATGCCTATTTTACTGCACTGGTTTTCTTTTTCTTTTTCTTCTATTCTGTCACAGACAGCATAATATTTATATTGGCAATGTTCTCTTTTTGTGTTTGTTTTTTTTTCCCCCCCCCGATACTTCACTTCATGCCTAATCATTTTGTCTCACTTTATTGCATCTAGCTTTCTCAAGTCATGCAAGAATTCACTTAATCTCACTAGAAATCATGTCACATCCCCTCTTATTTACATTACTTCATTCTTTGTCACCTCCAGTTAAAACAGGTAGAAGAATCTGGCTTCTTACTGCATGTTCCTTCAGACACAGAATGGGTGCACAAGCCAACCGCTCTGTCGGTTGCACACAGGCTTTTGGCATCTAACCTCAGACATCTCATATATAGTACTTTTCTCCATGGAGATCCGTCGTCTTTCAAACACAGTCCAATTTGTACAGTTACCCTTCCGTCAGCAACTAATAAAATCAGCTGAACAGATTGATCGATTTTCTCTAGCTCAAAGAGCAATGCAAAAACAAAAGAGGCTGCAGCAACACTGGGATTAGGGACATAAAAGTGCATTTAAGAAACGGTCTCTGTTTTTTCTTTTTGAACATTTCAGAAAGGAAAAAATTACTCTGCCACTACAGACCCCTTGGTGGCCATAGAGAAGCCAGGCGTGAGGATTTCTTCATTTCTGTTCCTTATTACTAGGAACAATACGCTCCTATATGAATATGTCCAATCATACTGTTCTGCAGACACTAGGCTTAAGAAATATCAATCCAGTGCTAGGGAGTTGGAATAGATGACCTTTACAGGTCCCTTCAGACAAAAGCGATTCTATGATTCCATGAAATAATAAAGATCATTCTAAGATGATGGATTATTCATTTTGAATGATTGTATTAAGAATAAAGAAAGCACCATGACGTCCTTCAAGAACTCTTGAAGACTTGCATTCAGCTGCATTGCCTTTCTAATGTCTACTGTATAGAACTTGGATAAAAGGCCTTGTAAGAAAGCAAAATATGTCCTGGCAGCACCCTTGCTTTTCAAGAGCTTCTAAGAGATCAGTTCAAACTGTGACCATAGTACATCAGAATAGACGAGAGGAGGAGAGGAGAGGAGAGGAGAGGAGAGGAGAGGAGAGGAGAGGAGAGGAGAGGAGAGGAGAGGAGAGGAGAGGAGAGGAGAGGAGAGGAGAGGAGAGGAGAGGAAGGAAAGGAAAGGAAAGGAAAGGAAAGGAAAGGAAAGGAAAGGAAAGGAAAGGAAAGGAAAGGAAAGGAAAGGAAAGGAAAGGAAAGGAAAGGAAAGGAAAGGAAAGGAAAGGAAAGAAAAGAAAAGAAAAGAAAAGAAAAGAAAAGAAAAGAAAAGAAAAGAAAAGAAAAGAAAAGAAAAGAAAAGAAAAGAAAAGAAAAGAAAAGAAAAGAAAAGAAAAGAAAAGAAAAGAAAAGAAAAGAAAAGAAAAGAAAAAGATAGTGCAATTGGAAGGCACCTTCAAAGACCATAGGGCCTGATGTAGTGGAATGCAGCCATCAGTGAGCCAGATCTATTTGTTAATAAATCTGATGACTAGGTTCATCACACAGCTCTCTGCACAAACACTCTACAAAACTGCAGACCTGGAAATGATAATTTTAATCCCATATTTCCCCCCAGAAAACATCAGGAAAAAAAATCAAAAATGAAAAGTGATCAACTAGCCAGCAGATCTCTGATTTGATTTCTTGTTGAGTATCCATCTAAGGAAGGCTAACTTCTCAGTCAGATCCCATTCTCATTGGATCATTTATTTCTTTACCAAGCAAGATTAACCAACGTGATGTGGCAGGAGTTTTCAAATTACACAAATTGTTGGCTTGAGAATTCCTCTCTCCATCCCTTATTGACTAGTCATTGAAAACAGTGCTAAAGACAGCACTTACACTCTGGATTCGTCTTGTACTGAATTCAGTTTCTTTCTGTAGATCTTAATAAAGGCCATTATTGGGTCCTGGCAGCATAAATATTCAATGTCCTAGGCATTACATATCTAGGTGTTACATGCTCTCATGGTGTTCTTTTTTCTTGTTTATGACTGCAAATACTGATCTGTTGAATATATAGAAAATGTGAAATGCTGCCAAGTACAAATGAAGTACTGAACTACTCTGAGGGCACTAGTCTGAATAAAACACAAATTGTAATTATTATATTATTTCGCCATATGCTTTCTTGTCTGAAAAATTGAGTTAGGAAAAAGTTCCCCTGTAGTTTATC
Organism: Meleagris gallopavo; assembly: GCF_905368555.1. NCBI lineage: Eukaryota > Metazoa > Chordata > Aves > Galliformes > Phasianidae > Meleagris > Meleagris gallopavo. The sequence continues at coordinate 186,410,667 of NC_139404.1, read as the reverse complement.
TAAGCTATCACTTACATTGCCTTTTCCTCCAATCAGTGATGGTATATCAGATAGACAAAAGCCTGTCATCATGCCAACCCACTTAGAAAGCTCTTGGACAGGAAATACGGCCAGCGAAAAGCAGAAGTTCATCAGAAAGGATTTCCAGCATTTTTCCAGCTGACAGGAAACTATAGTTACCACAAGGGATTTCATGATGTTTTCACTCCAAAACATAGGTCAATAGCCAAACACTCGGCTCATGACTCAAGCAAGAAAAATGTAAAACATCAGGTCCAAATCTACACTATGAACGTGCTGTATGACCTTAACCTAAAGGCATCAGATTCACTTCTAAGGATGACAACTTTTGTTTGAAGAAAAACTACCTGCTTTGGCAGGGGGGTTGGTCTCGATGATTTCTAGAGGTCCCTTCCAACCCCTACAATTCTGTGATTCTGTGATTCTATGTAGCAACATTCTGAGGTATTCTACCTGCTAGGACTGTGGCAGTAAAATACCTTCTGCTGATCAACAGCAAATGGGAAAGTAACAGAATACATCTATATTCTGGATAATTTGAAAATGCAAAAATAGTCTTAATTATTCCACTGCATTGCATCAAGTCTCATTTTCTTGAAGTTTTGAATAAGCAATGACAAAGGAATAGTAGCAAAAACACCAACTGCATAGAAGCTGAAGCTAGCAGGAGGTCTTTCCATTTACATGGTAGGTGCTTATTTTCACAATCACTGTAACAGCAACTAGTTCACAAAAACATTTCATGTAAAATATGTCCTTTATAAACTCTACTGTGAGTGAAGAAATATTTATCCCTGTTTTGCAAAGAGGAGAATACAAGGCGTGCTTGAAAACAGAAGAATACTAACTGTGCTGGGAATGGACCCAATTCTCAACTGAGAACACCTGTGAAAGAAGAGTCTAGCTGAGAGAAGATCACACACACCTTCACTCTTGCAAAATCTTTTAAGATAGCTTGAGATGCAGAAATGATGATGCACATAAACAAATCAGTATCAGCATCAGAACCAAACCTCGAGAAACAATCTTGGAAGTTCATACAGATGGATATAGAGCTGCTACAGTGAAACCACATTAGCATGCAACTCGTACAATAGCCTCATAGTTATAAATGTTGTTGATAATTGTCTAACTGAGATCAGAGAAAGGCAAACTCACATCTTGCCTGTGTGTGTCTGTGTAGACAAAGCCATAAATCCTAGCCTCAGGCCAGAATGATGCAGAACAAGTTATGGGTGTCACCCATCACCATCCCTCAGACAGCAAAGGCAAAGGAATGCAGTGGAGAAATTTTGGTTTGCTCCACATATTCAAGGCTAATTCTCATCTACAGAACTGTGATTATCAGGCATCAGGAGGAAGAGCTCTGCCACTTCCAAAAGGACCTGTAAATCTGCCTGTCCATCCATGGTCAGTTCTAATCTCTGTTATTATTAACTATCAGTGCATTATTTTATGCGTGATCAACTAGTGATTTGATAATAGATTCTTAATTATTGGAACAAGTACTTGTAAAATATCTCTAGGTAATGCATTTTAGGTCATTATCATGGTCATCTTGTGAGCTTTTCTTCATGTGGCATCGCTTTGTTTCATTTTCATGGGTTTTAGTAATTTATCTTCTAGCAAATTAATTTATTTCCATTTGTTTCTGCTTCCCACTGAAACCTCTTTCACAGAAGGGCTTTGAAATGGCTTCCCCAGCTCTTGTGATAGGAATGGCTTTCTTACATTAGTTATTCTTAATTTCCTTTACAATTCAGAGCAGAGCTGAAGTCAGGGGGAGGGGGGGAAGGGCTTTGCTCTGGTTAGAAGATAGCACTTCATGCAAACAAATGGAAATAAGACAGACTCAGGAATTTAAGTGTGCATGTTGTTCAAGATTAAAATATTCCCATGGGAACCAGTGCATCAGCTGTTTCCAGTCTGATAGGGAAAAGCAATTTGGATGGGAACAGGTGGAATTCTTCCCAGCATGAGTCATTTTTCCTTTGGCTCCTCTTACTGACATTGGTACAGGTCCTAACACACACTTTTTTTTTTTTTTCTTTGTTTTACTGTAAACCCAATCAATTGGGCAGCATGTAGGATGACTAAGCAGGAAGATATGAGAATATTTTTCAAGATTGTTGATTTTGGCTGAAAATGGACTATCTTAGTCTTTTTGCTCAGATAAAATACAGACGAGTAACTTGGGCTGCAGGTAACTTGAGCCTTTTTCCCCAGAAATGAAAAATTACTCCACATGTCCATCATGAATGCTATTCCTACAAACTGGGAGAAGGACAAAGGAAAGAGAGCATCAAATCAAAATTATTCAATATTGATGAAACATTGCTGTTAAAATTTGATAACAACTTGACAGTCAGATTAGGATCTGGCTTCACTAAACATCAGGAGTGCCTACGTGTGATTTTTGGTTTCAAGTAAATTTCAGGTCCTGGAGAGGCTGACAAATCCTGCATGGAGAAATTGATCAAAGAAGTTAAGCATATCATACTCTCTTGTTGTCTTCTTCACTATTCCTCTAGTACTGTTTCTGTCAAGGCTCCATCAGTAACAGGTTGAAGCTGGAAATAGCATAGATGTTGTGGCACATTACAAATGAGATTTAACGAAAAATGCCTAACCCAGCAAGACAGCCCTACCACTAGGAGCAATAGTTGCTTTTCTGATGACTAGCTTAAATTTTGCCCTGTAAAAAGGTTGTTTCTTTTTTAGTTTTTAGTATATGGAGATTTCTTCCAGGCAGAAGGAGAAAGGAATATCATATATGCAAGTACTTGTGAGATACATGTAGGGAGATGTGCTGCAGCACTGAGCTCTTCCTGCCTGTGGTTTCTGCATCTGCCTTCTTCTGGCTCCTTCCTATCCTCCTCTCTCCCTTGAGGCATTTGATATTGGATAGTAGGAAAAAATTCTTCTCAGAAGGAGCGGTAATGCATTGGAACAGAGTGCCCAGGGAGGTGGAGGACTCAGGAGTCACCGTCCCTGGAAGTGTTCAAGAAAAGGGCAGATGGGGCATTTAGGGACTTGGTTTAGAGGGCATAGAGTGATGGGTTGGTGGTTGGACTTGATGATCTTTGAGGTCTTTTCCAACCTTAATGATTCTATGATTCTATGAAACACGATAGAGCAAAAGCCCTGAATCTTTCTGTGAAAAGTTTTCTCCAAGGTTTGAAGGGAAGTGGCATGTGAACAGTGAAAGTTCAGAGTGCTTGTAATGTGAAGATACTTTGTTGTTGGATTTTTATTGGTATGTTTCTTTTGTTTTCTTCTGGTACAAAGTAGCAGGAAGCATTAGTAAACAGTACATGTTTTACTAGATGCTCCAAGAGCAGAGCAAGAGCAAGTTGAAGTCCATGTTCCTCTCTGCTTTCAAAGGTGTTTTTTTTTTTTTTTTTTTTTTTTTTTTGCCTGGGTAGAAGATTGACATTTGTGAACTGAGTGTGTTTCCACTGGGCAGAACAAAGATTTCCTGGCCTTGAATACACGCAACAGTTAGGGGTGAATTCTGCATCAAAAAATCAATCCTCCAGACCACAAACACCAAGAATGGAGAAAACAAGCACTTATGTCCTGGTTCTATAGGTGACAGACAGGTGCAGATTTTGAAAAACCCAAAATTACACATCTATGCATTAATTTGTAGGCTGCCAGGGAGTTTTGTAGGCTGCCTCAGAGTCATGCATAGTGCTTCAGCCTATCCTATGAGTTATATATCAAGAAGACACGTCAGTCACTCACTGCATGTGGGCAGCAGATGGGGAAATTGATGACTGCGTTGTGCTTACGGCTGGCCTCGTACCTGCCCATGAGATGTAGCACAGATGTGCTATGAAGGCCAGAATTTGAACCTAAATCTCACTCCAGAGCATCCCTATTTGAGCTTTGTTCATGTTGCTGCAGATAGCATGAGTAGGTATATGGATCATGGCCTATATTTAAAGTCAGATTAAATAGAGCTTTATCCAATTCGCAGTTTATCCAACTCCACAGTGTCACCAATGTTCCTGTTCCTCATCGAGATAAGTCAGTTTGTTGGTCCTTGTGACTTCTGTGTGATTTTCTCCACAACACTGGCAGAAATCCCATAGATAAGCTGGAAATACAACGCAACTAATAAAAACATAATTAAACTCTCACAGCTTCCTATTTCCCATTTCTATTACAGCCAGCTGTGTGGCACCATGACTAGAACTGCCTGGCTTGGAGGCTTCTGTCCAGCCTCAGCTGTCGTCATGATTGCCATGGGGCAACTGAGACCTTCAGGTAAATGAGAAGACTACCTAGTAGTGTTGGGGTCGGGTTTAAAACCTCTGCTCCTGCCTTCCTTCTCTCTCATCCAACTCTGTCCTTCATCTCCAACCTCAGGTATATCATTAAATGCGTATTCTCTCTTAAGAAGCTCCAGGAACTACATAGATCATACAAGGCAGTCACACTGGTAAGCCTCCAATCCTCTGGGACCTCTCCAGTACACCAGGAACATTGATAGATGATGGAAAATGGCTTGGCTATCATCTCTACCAGCTCCCTACCACCCTTGGGCAGATCCCACCTGGTCTTGTTCTTCCCTTGGCAAGTCTTGTCCCATCTCAGCAGCTCTAACAAAGCATCTTCAGCATATACACCTTATTGTCTTTTGTTCACAAGAAATAGATGTTCAATATATTCAAATATTAATTCTAACTCTCACACTCGCATCAAGTGAGGTCAATTCTTGTTACATCGGGCTGTGATGCAGAATCTCCATATGTTTTTATGCTTGTGTAAAGAGGTTCTCACAAAGCATTACATGGATTTTGCAAAATGTTCTTTGAATACTTTTTGTAGGCAGTTTGCTTTTCATACCTTCTAGAGATTGTTTTTTTGGGCTTCACTTTTGTGTTTCCGCTTGTAATACTGTGTACTGATGTCACAATTTGTGTGTCTGGTATTTTGGCACTCTGATATGTTTGCTTTTACTGTAGTGGATGGGAACTAGTCGAATTTTACAAAGTTATTTGTTGTAAAAATGTAGGGTAGAAATAGGATTGAGACAAATGATACACTAGTCTCCTGTGCTTAAATTGACATATTATGCACCAGGACCACAGACAAGAAATGTGTGCTTCAGGACCCATACAGCCATAGCTAATTACTCTCTGTGCTGGATTGAGTTAGTCCTCAGAGTTATCTCAGAAACTTCTCAAATGCAATTTCATTATTATATATCTAATTCCAATAGTATGCTCTTTCCTTCTGCAGATTCAGGTGTGTAGATGGAACCAAGAGGTATTGGCAGATGAAACCTTGGATGTGAAACAGTATTCTGTGTGGGTTGCTGAAGTGAATAAGTGCTATGGAAGCTTGTGTTTTGCAGGATGTATTTGCAGCAAATATTTCAAAATTTGAATTCAGCAGTTAAAATTTCAGAGACAGAATCTCAATGACAGTCCCATCTTATGAATTCATAGAGTCACAGAATCAGAATGGCTGAGCTTGGAAGGGATCTCTGGGTCCATCTGCTCCAACCCCTGCTCCAGCAGGCACACCTCGAGCAGGGTGCCCAGGGCCATGTAGCACTGGAAGATCTCCAAGGAGGAGATTCCAAAACAGGACTGGACCCAGTACTGACCCCTGAGGTACATCACTACTTACTGACCTTCAACTGGACTTGGAACCACTGATCACCGTTCTCTGGACTTTGCTGTTCCCTTCAGTCAGCCTCAAATTCTGATGACCTAAGATGTTTTGTACTGCATCAAGATTAAAATGGACATCTTCCAGAGTTTGTAATGAAAGATGTAAGACAGAACAGTCAATATATGGCCTTGGGAAAAGGACACTTTCCTCAGTGTAGGAAAGTCTCAGGAAGGAGTAACCTAGATTCAAATTCTTTGTCTGTCTTGGGCAAGGTTGGGACTTTACATACAAAAATGTTCTCACAAGCAGCTTTATACAGCCCTCAGATAAAAAGCCACTGAGTAATTGTTGTCTTGTTCGAGTCCTGTCCTTGGCTACTGACTAAAGAAATCTTTATTTCTCTCACCTTATGTCCTCAGATTGGGAAACTGAATACAATTTTCTGAACTCTCTGTTAAACCAACTAGATTTTAGCAGCAGAGACATGCATCTGATTTCCAGAAAGAGTACAGGCTATTATCCAGTTACATTTCCTGACCTGAACTGTTCCCACACCTTCAAACAGATGGTACTGCTTTTCTTTAGCTATATGAGGGCTGCTCTGAAAGTAATGCCTCCTACTTTATTATGTTGGCCCATGATGTCAGAGGTGGATGTTGGTGATACTGCAGTAGATGTTGAACCTTCCCACCAACCATTGGGAAATGGCTGTTTATGAGGGTGGATAGAGATAGTACAAGTGCGAATGGTTTTAAATTGAGACAGGGGAGATTTAGGTTTGACATTAGGAGGAAGTTTTTCACACAGAGGGTGGTGACACACTGGAACAGGTTGCCCAAGGAGGCTGTGGATGCCCCATCCCTGGAGGCATTCAAGGCCAGGCTGGATGTGTCTCTGGGCAGCCTGTTCTGGTGGCTTGTGTCCCTGCCTGTGGCAGGGGAGTTAAAACTAGATGGTCACAGTGGTCCTTTTCAACCCAGGTCATTCTATATTCTGTTACATCTTGTGGCTGTGTGACAGATGGCAGCAGAGAGGCAGTCTGACAGAATGGTGTCAGACATGGAAGTGTGTATGAACCAGAATATTTGCACCTATTGACGTTCACCAACACTTGCTGAACATTTCTAGAAACCCAGCAATGAATGTGAACACAGTGAGGAGGTGGGTGGTGCATTTCAGCAGCGGTGACACTGACAGTGGGTCACCACCACTAGTGCAGATATGAGTGTGACATATAAGCTCTTGTTCATCGCTGGTGAAAATGCACAAGTGGTGGTGACTGTGTTGACAAATACTGTTTTGTAGCTGAGAATTTGCTCTATCAAATAGTGGGAATGTGCTCTTTGCATCTGTTGTAGTTTCTATGGAAAGAAATAGGAAACATTATTTTCAGAATGACTGAGTCTCTAAAGGTTTTTTTTCAGACTACAAATAGCAGAGGGATTCAAAACCCATAACACTAAAATGAGAGGTCTGTCTGCCTACACAGTACAAGCCTTCGTAAAGTGAGAATATTACTTGTACAACGTACTTTCCATTGTGCTTAGTGTTAGGATCTTCTGCTTTCTAAATTCCGTGATTCATTTCTAAAGACATATGGCTCTGCTGTTTGAGTTATGTTGTCATCCAAGGAATGAACACAGTCCACATGTAAAAAACATTCCTTTCCAAACACCGTTCTGGGCTTTCCTGCAGACAGGTTTGTTCAGAATCATCAGTGGCCAGCAGTCTGGTTTTTAAATCTCTTCTTACAGCTTCATCTCATGTAAATGAATAAATCTGACTACCATGCCTGATAGGTAAAAAGAAACACAAGTATATTTATGTAGCAAAGTTCAGCAGACTCCAGTTTTAACTGCTAAGCACTCTGTCTAGAAATAAGCCCTGGCTTCCTGTCTGCCAGATTTATTTGTAGACTCCTGGCAAATTACTCCCAAAGTGGAGTACTGCAAGTTCCATTCATTTCTCACATCACTTTAACACTGACTTCCTTGCACATGCCATGTGAAGTCACCCAAATACATTTGATTTACTCACTCTCTTAGTTTCACGGAAAGATACTGTCCTGTGATCCTGGCACCTATAGGGAACAAGCATCCACCAGTGCTTCTGAATCAGAGGAGCCTGCTATGCTCCTGTTGTTTTATCATACCAAGGCACTGTACAAGAAGAAAGAAAAAGACAGACTGTTGTATAAATATGGTGAAGTGATGCTCTGAGTGCAGAGAGATTGAAAGACAGGCAAATGATCACCCTTTAAAAGGAGCGTGAATCACATCCAGATGTGTGTGTTCAGTTCTTTATCTGTCCACTGTAACTCCTGACAAAATGCCATCAATGAAGGCACCAATTACGGAAGCTGAATGTAGTCTATAGTTGCATCACAAGAAGACAGTCTCTGTTTTGTCCCTCAACTCCTGTTTTGGAACGCTTTATTGTGGTGAATCACAACAGTGAGTCCAATTAGTGATGCTCGGAGGGAAAATGAAGATGTTTCATTTCATGAAGTCGTCATCAGAAATGATGGATGCAGTTAGAAGAGCTATTAGGATGCCCAAAGGCTTATGCTGTGAGGCTCCCTGTGTTCAGTTCCATTTTCTGAATGTGTGTGTGATAAATTAATGGATTCAGGAACGTCTGAAAGAACAGGAGGATGAAGAAGAGGGATACGTAATGCTGTCAAGCACCACCTACATAATGCTCATCTGCTATTGTAATTTGGTACCAAGATTGTCTGATGCCAGACAGCAATGGCTACATTCACCCATGATGTAACTCTATCAAAGGCCAACAAGCTGTGCTACCCAAGGGATTAGTCCCTCTTAAATATTTTTCAGTGTTGGATGTGCTGCAGCTGACGTGTTAACAACCCTTGACATATGCTGCAGGAATAACTTTGCAAAGCAAGATACAGTAAACCTGTAATATAGCTCTATTAATATTAATTTACATTAATCAAAGAATCACAGGATGGCTTGTGTTGGAAGGGACCTTTAAGCCCACCCAGCTCCAACCCCCTGCCATGGGTTGGTTGCCCCCACCAGCTCAGGCTGCCCAGGGCCCATCCAACCTGGCCTTGAGCACCTTCAGGGGTGGGGCATCACAGCCGTCTGGGCAATGCCAGGGCCTCACTGCCCTCATCATGAACAATTTCTTATTTATAAATATTACATACCCACCCTCCTTCAATTAAAAACTGCTACCCCTTATCCTATCACCATACTCACAGTCCCTCCCCAGATTTCCCACAAGCCATCGTAAAAACAGACTCCCACAAAATTTAATGACCAAGTACATCACAATGAGAAGCGGTCACACAGCCTTGCTGTGAAGGTAATCCCAATTCTAATGGTGAAAATGTAGATATGTGGGCTGTCTGGAAGTAGGCATGTGCAAGGTGCTAGGGAGAGTAGGAGGCCTGCAGGATGCTGATAGCAAGGCAGTGACTTTGGAAACAGAGGGAAGGTTTGAGCTGGCTCCTCTCTCACAGCCACAATCCAGATATATCAAGTCTGACACAAGCCTATTTGAACACCTGGTGAAGGACACTATAAAAGAAAAGGGCTGGATAAAGCTGATATCGTAATGCAGTTTAGGACTGGGAAGCAATCAGTCCGTTCTCTGTGTAACACCTGATTTGTGGTCTGGGGGGGAAATGACAGAATGTAAAGTATTTGGCACTTCTCCCTTTGTGGAGAAGTGGAACTGAAAAAGGAAATGGGGAAATTCATTCAGGGAAAATGCACACAGAAAAGAAAATAGATCGAGACTCATTATTTAAAATTCAATTTCTACACCACTGTAGAGGGCACATGTGACAACCTGAAATAGGGGGTACAACTCTGGTTGGCTGTGCTGAGGAAGTATTGGATTTTCCTGGAACGTGTGCTGGCACACTAAATTGTGGCACCTGGGGAATATAGACCCAAATAAAGATTTTGTTTTCTGAAGCCATTTCCGCAAGCTGAACTGAAAAACCAGTCCTGCACCTCCGATCCTCTGCTGTCCGTGTGCTGGGTAGGAGGCTCTGCTCACCCCTTGATGAGCAGAGGCATGACTGATCTCTGCTCGTTATGATTTTATCCGGATCGTGGGGTTTCTAGGAGCTGATAAGGAGCAGGGGCTCTGTGCACTGAGACTTCTGTGGGACAGCCGTGACACCTAGTGGCCACATGCACACATGCAGCAAGGAGCTGTTCTACGGCCCTTGGAGGCTTTTAGCTCCTGCCAGGCATGGGAAAGACAACAAGGTTTCTGTAAGAGCAAGAGTGAGAACATCAGTAGATATTTTCAAAGCACCTCCATTATTTACAGAAGGTTTTGCTCTGTTGAGTTCCCTACTGAGGATCTCCATTTCCCTGTGTCAATCTCCCTACTGGAGAAGAGGCCCAGGGGAAACTTTATTGCTCCCTACAGCTCCATGAAAGGAAATTGTAGTGAGGGGTGGTTGGCCTCTTCTGCCAGGTAACAGCGGTAGGATGAGAAGGAATGGCCTTAAGTTGCACCAGAGGAGATTCAGGTTGGAGAGTAGGAAATATTCTTCTCAGAATGGTAATATATTGGTTGGAGTAGGAAATATTCTTCTCAGAGTGGTAATATATTGGTTGGCACAGGCTGCCCCGGAGGTGGTGGAGTCACCGTCCCTGGAGGTGTTCAAGCACTGTATAGATGTGGCATTAAGAGACATGGCTTAATGTGCACTGTGCTGATGTGTTGGTGGTTGGACTAGATGATCTTAGTGGTCTTTTCCAACCTTAATTATTCTAAGATTTTATGAAACAGCAACAGTGGGTTTCACTCCCAAAGTCCTCATCTAATGACGATGGTGGGCCATGCTTGATCACATGAGGAATGAGCGTGTGATCCGAGACAGCCAGCACACCTTCACCAGAGGAAGGTCATGCTTGACCAGTCTGGTGGCCTTCGATGATGGAGTGACGGCATTGGTGGACAAGGGAAAGGCGACCAATGTCATTTACCTGGACTTGAGCAAGGCCTTTGACATGGTCCCCCACCACATCCTTATCTTCAAATTGGAGGGATTTGGATTTGATGGGTGGACCACTTGATGGATAAGAAACTGGTTGAAAGGCCGCAGACAGAGGGTGGTCATCAATGGCTCTATGACCAGGTGGAGGCTGGCAACGAGCAGCGTCCCGCAGGGGTCTGTCTTGGGACCGGTGCTCTTTAACATCTTTATCAATGACATCGATGACGGAATCGAGTGCACCCTCAGCAAGTTTGCTGACAACACCAAGCTGAGTGGTGCGGTTGACATGGTAGAAGGAAGGGATGCCATTCAGAGAGACCTCGAGAGGCTAGAAAGATGGGCCTGGGTGAACCTGATGAGGTTCAACACGGCAAAGTGCAAGGTTTTGCACTTGGGCCAGAGGAATCCCAGGCATCTACACAGACTGGAAGGAGCGGTCCTTGAGAGCAGCCCTGCGGAGAAGGCCCTGGGGGTCATAATAGAGGAGAAGCTTAACATGAGCCAGCAGTGAGCCCTTGCAGCTCGGAAAGCAAATGGTATCACGGGCTCCATCAGAAGAAGGGTGGCCAGCAGGGACAGGGAGGTGACTGTCCCCCTCTACTCTGCTCTTGTGAGGCCCCATCTGGAGTACTTTGCCCAGGTCTGTAACTCCCAGTACAAGAAAGACAGGGAGCTGTTGGAGAGGGTCCAGAGGAGAGCCACGAAGATGATCAGGGGACTGCAGCACCTCCCCTACAAAGCCAGGCTGAGGGAGCTGAGCTTGTTCAGCCTGGAGAAAAGAAGGCTGTGGGGTGACCTCATTGCAGCCTTTCAATACCTAAAGGGAGCCTGCAAACAGGAGGGGAACAAACTCTTTGAAAAGGTTGATAACTGCAGGACAAGGGAAAATGGTTTGAAGTTGAGGGAAGGAAGATTTAGGCTGGATGTCAGGGGGAAATTCTTTACAGAGAGAGTGGTGAGGTGCTGGAACAGGCAGCCCAGAGAGACTGTGGATGCTCCGTCCCTAGAGGTGTTCAAGGCCAGATTGGATGGGGCCCTGGGCAGCCTGGTCTAGTATTAAATGGGGAGGTTGGTGGCCCTGCATGTGGCAGGGTGTTGGAGATTCATGGTCTTTGAGATCCCTTCCAACCCTGGCCATTCTGTGATTGAAAAATCAATTGGAAAAGGGATATCTACTTTCACGGTACGAAGTGATTCTTTCCTTCTCAGCCATGAAGGAAAAGTATCCTTTCAGAGAAGATCTGCTACATTACCCAAGTAAGTGGCAAGGTGTCGAGGGAAACCTGAGGGAATTAGCTGTGCTTCGAGGTGATGCATAATATTGAACAAAGACAGAAGGTAGATAGAGATTGGATGCTGGGAGGAAATTCTTGAATCGGAGGGCAGTGATGCACTGGAATAGGTTGCTCAGAGAAGCTGTAGAGCTGTTACCCTCTTGCTTGGCAGATGAGGGCCCCATCCAGCCTGGCCTCAAACATCGCCAAGGATGGGGCATCCACAGCTTCTCTGGGCAGCCTGTGCCAGTGTCTCACCAATCTCAGACTACAGAATTTCCCCTACGACTTAATCTAATCTCCTCTTCTAGATTAAAACTAGATCAAACCATGGCCTATCCCTATCAGACCTTGTAAAAAGTCACTCACCACACACACTAGACACCAAATATGCTGTTAACTTGCCATCTTTACTAGACCCTCCAGAAACCTAGACTCAGATCTGAAGTGCTAGCGTGGCACCAGGGCTGCAAGTGTGCCCAAGGGACAGCTGCACTCCAGCATCTGCCACGAGGAGCTGTGCCAGCAGGTGGAGGGAGGCCGTCCTTCCACTCTGCTGCACAGCAGCACCGGGTCCTCACTCTGTGCTGCCTGCTTGGGCTGCCACCCTCTTGCTTGACGGCCCGCGCCCACACCCTCTGTGAGGCAGTGGCCGTGATGTCACAGTGGGTGTCATAGAGCAGCCATTGTGACGTGTGAAGCTTGGAGCAGAGCAAAGGCTGCCGGGCTCAGGCCAAGCATCAGTGCGGTCTGGTGAGGCGCAGAGAGAGCAGGGACTCTCGCAGTGCTCGCTATCAACGCACAATGACGTCCAATGGGAATAGGAAGGCCTCCTGCGCGGAGGAGCCAGGTGAGAGCACAGCATCCCTGTGCACAGCTCCCGATGCTGGACAGAGGGGTGCTGGGGCTCTGCCTGCGGCTGAGAGCTGAGAGGGGAGGAAGGGGCAGGCAGGAGCTCCCAGACAGGCACGGGGCAGGGCCCCTCTGCTCCTTGGCAAGGGGGCCCGGCTTCAGCTGTGGCTGCCTTGGGCCTGCCATGGCCCCTTCCCCTCCACCACCTCCAGCCAGCATGGCAGGCACAGAGCAGGACCCTGGGGACAGCCCTCAGGGACACCTGGCCCTGCCAAGTGCTCACCGCTGCTCACATTTGCTCTCTCCTCTGCAGTGTGTGTGCTGTGTGGCCAGGCAGATGTCGACCCGGATATCTGCGGGCACATGCTTTTTGAGACTGGGATTCGTGTCCACGAGTTCTGCTTGGTGAGTTCCCCCGTGAGCTCCTTGTGGACTCCTGTCGGGGATGCTCCCTTTCTTTCTGTCCTAATGAGACCGTGCTCTTCTTTTCTCTCCTACAGATGTTTGCCAACATCCCATCCGAAGCAAGACAGGAATGGCCAAGAACTCAGGGCCTCCCCGTTGCTGCCATCACACGCAAGGTCAAACAGGCAAACATGCAGGTGAGGACCTGTATGGAGCAGGCAGATCTCCTGGTGCCAGGAAGGGCTCACACCAGCTTAGTCTGGACCCGAGGAAAGCAATCACAGCCCTTCCAATCGCCTCCAGGACAAAGTCCTGCCCTTAGGAGATCAGCCCTGTCCCCCAGGCTGCTTTATAGAGCATGGCCCAGCAATGCCCACGTCCCGTGCCCTGCCAGAGGTGTGGGGCCAGCTGTGGAAGCCCTGAGCCTGCTGCTGACGGGGCTGTTCTGCTCTTTCCAGCAATGCTGTGTTTGCGGCGAGAAGGGGGCTGCCATCACATGCGCAGAGAGCGGCTGTGCACGCAGCTTTCATCTGCCCTGTGCCGTGGTTGGGGAATGCATCAGCCAGTACTTCGGAGAGCACAGGTAAGGGCTGTCAGCAGCAGCCAAGCCACGGAGGACCCGCAGTTTCACCTCCCAGAGCTAGAGGCAGGGCCTGGGCGCTCTTTCCTGGACCTCTGCCCTCCTCACAGCACTTCTCACAGTGCTCATCCCTTCCATCTTCCCCCAGGTCCTTCTGTTCGGAGCACCGCCCTCGACAGGTGACTCAGGAAGTTCCAGCAGAAGGCAACGACTGCCTCATCTGCCTTGAGCCTGTGGGGGACAGCTTGTCCTACCACACCATGGTGTGTCCAGCGTGCCAACACGTCTGGTTCCACCGGGCCTGCATCCAGGTAGGAGCCCTCCCCTCACCCTGCAGGCACGCTTGGTGCTCAGCAGCACCTGGCACTGCTCACGCTCACCCTGCTTGTGCTTCTCCTGCAGCAACAGGCATTGAGTGCTGGCACGGCGTACTTTGAGTGCCCCGGCTGTCGAGACTGTGGTCGATTCTATGACGAGATGTCCACTGCGGGGATCCGAATCCCACTCAAGTTAGTGTCCTTCTGCCTGGTTCTGCTCACATTAAGGCTGCAGTGCTGGGCCTGCCCGGGGACTGTCTCAGCAGGCCCGGCCTTTGGCTGTCATGTGAGGATGTGCCCCAGCCTCATGGAGAAGCTGGAAGTGAAGATGGAGTGGATGAGATGGGATAAGCTTGGATCTTATGCTGGGGGCTCATCACTTCCCCTCCCTCCTCTTGTAGAGAACCAGAATGGGACAGCGATGAGGCATACGAACCGCTCCTAGAGAGGCACAGCCGCTGCGATGCCAGCGAATGCCTTTACCAGGGAGGCAGAGAGCAGGCAGAGACAAGGGGGTGAGTTACTGCAGCAGCTCTCTGGGGCTCAGTGGGGGATCTCAGCCTCACCACAGGCTGGGAGAGCAAGGACTGAGCACCAGAGACGTGCTGTGCAGGTCACGCCCTGGCTTGGCTCACTTGGTCCTCACAGCCACAACCCCTTTGCTTCCCCAGGCCCTGGGAGCTGATCCTGTGCAGCTCCTGCGCTGCTGAGGGCACCCATCGACAGTGCTCCCACCTGTATAACACAAGAGACGCGTGGGAGTGGGAGTGTGACAGCTGTGCTGGCCTGGGTACCGGTAAGAGGCTATCAGCCGCATGGCACCGCGCTGAGGCCAGGCAAGGCCTGGCAGCAAGAGCTCAGGGCAGCTTTGCCAGAGTCTGTCTGACCCAAGTGGGATGGCAGATCCCACTGTGGTGCCGCAGCTTCACACTCATGACCTTCCTGCCTCCCCTTACAGCCTCCAGCACCAACACTGAGCTCACTGGTCCCAGCACTGCCAGCCAGAGGGTTCTGGGATCATCCAGCAGCTCCATGAAGCTGGAGACCTTCAGCTCCATGCCCGCCAGCCAGGCAGCATTGGAGACATTGCAGAGTTCCCAGCTGCCTGAGCACAGCGACCTGCCCAGTGTGCCTGAGACTGAGCAGGGGACAAATGGCCCACGTTTAAGTGAGGATCGGGCTACCTCTGAGCAGCTGCAAGGACGCTGTGGGAGCAGACAAACAGCAGCCCCCCGTGCCGAGAGCGACTCCCACACATCCACCAGACGGAGGGCACCAGGGTCCTCCAGGGCATCTCCAGCAGCTGCTCGCAGAAGACGGCGCAGGCAGCAAGGAGGAAGCCGCACACGAAGCCGCTCCCCACTGCAAGCTCGGGCCCCGAGTTCCCAGAGCCGGCCAAGAGGACGCCGTGGCAGCCAGCAAATGCCAGCCCCAGGGGAGCAGAACAGCACCCGCAGATCAAGATCTGCCACTTCGAGGTCCCTGAGGGCTTCCAGAGTGCCCGGACGCAGGAGACCGTCCAGGCAGCGAGGAGGAATTCGCACACGAAGCCGCTCCCCGCTGCAAGCTCGGGCCCCGAGTTCCCAGAGCCGGCCAAGAGGACGCCGTGGCAGCCGGCAAATGCCAGCCCCAGGGGAGCAGAGCAGCACCCGCAGATCAAGATCTGCCACTTCAAGGTCCCCGAGGGCTTCCAGAGCGCCCGGACGCAGGAGACCGTCCAGGCAGCGAGGGCGCACCCGCACCCAAAGCCCTCCTTCTGAGAGACGTTGGGCTCACAATTCCCGCAGGTCACCCCAAAGAGGCCGGGCCAGACAGGGGAGGCCATTCCGGGAATGAAGCTGCTCCCAGAAACAACTTCAGAGTCAAAGTCCCCGCAGACAGCCCACGAGTCTCCATAGGAGCAGCTGTGTACTACTCATAGAATGGCCTGGGTTGAAATGGACCACAATGATCATCTAGTTTCAACCCCCCTGCTATGTGCAGGGTCACCAGCCACTAGAACAGGCCGCCCAGAGCCACATCCAGCCTGGCTTTCAACACCTCCAGGGACGCGGCACCCACAACATCCTTGGGAAACCTGTTCCAGTGTGTCACTGCACTCTGTGTGAAAAACCACCTCCTAACATCTAACCCAAACCTCCCCTGTCTTATTTTAAAACCATCCCTCCTTGTCCTATCTCCCCTACTTACTCTGGTCCCAAAGGTCCAACAGAATAAAGATCAGAGATTCCCCCCCCCCCACACGTTTGTCAGCTTCATCCTTCCCTGCTTTTGCTGAGGCGGGCACAGGTAAGGACCTTGACAACAGGCTTGTCTCCTCCCCAGACCTCACTTCACCTGGCCCAGTTCAGGCTGAGCTGGGTTTGGGCCACATCCCCAGTGGGGCACACGGCCCACTTTGCTCAAGAACCCAGGCCACAGGCAGGAGCAGCCCGGTTCTGGGCTTGTTTCTGGGCTTGGGATGCCACCGTATTCAGGATGCACGTCAGGTCCAGGGCTGCTTCCAGCTGTGTCAGAGCTTGGGCTTTCCTTCTGCATTTGGGCAATGTGGCCAGTCCCACTATAGAGGGCATGATGCCTCAAAATGAGGCTGAAGCACGCCGGTTTAGATCATGATAGTTGCTGGGTTTTGGTTTTAAATCCATGCTTGTCTTTGTGTATATAACAACCCATGGCCAATATTCTGTTTATCGGGGGCTGAAAATCTCATGATCAAATTGTTCAAGCGAGTTGGCATGTTTGTTGCACCCTGCCTAGTTCCTAGCTGCTATATCCATGTGCCTCACGTCTCTGTGGTTCCTCTGCTGCCTTGCTGGGTGATGGCTGCTGCAGTAGTACTTCTGATGTGACTAAATCCAAAGCTCAGCAGATATAATCAATAAAAGTATCATGTTTACTACTAGGTTTGCATAAAGCAAACAGTTTATTTGTTTATCCTAGTAGACAATGTGCTTTTCAGAGTCTTATCTCTACTTTTCACAGAATCATAGAATGGTTTGGGTTGGAAGGAATCTTTAAGATCATGTAATTCCAACCCCCTGCTATAGGCAGGGACACCTCCCTCTAGACCAGGTTGCTCACAGCCCCATCCAGCCTGGCCATGAATGCTTCCAGGGAGGAGGCATAAACTACCTCACTGGGCAACCTGTTCCATTGTCTCACTACCCTCACAGTAAAGAATTTTTTCCTAATATCTAGTCTAAATCTACCCTTGTCCAATTTAAAACTATTTCTCCTCATCCTGTCATTACATGCCCTCGTGCTTCTTCTTCTGTACTAAAGATAAGGAACAAGTGCTAATTCTCTGTCCCTGGAGGCACACAAGGTCGGGCTGCATGGGGCTTTGAGCACCCTGGTCTAGCTGTAGGTATCTCTGTTCATTGCAGAGGAGTTGGACTAGACAGCCTTTAAAGGTCCCTTCCAACTCAAACAATTCTATGATTCAAAGGGTAAAGAGATCTGAAGAAGACATTAGGAAATTTGGAGAATCTAAACCAGAGCAGGACTGAGTTTGAGCTGTGCAGGGTACAGTGCTCTGCAAGCCCTGGGTAAACCATTTACAGGTAACAGCAGTGAAATTAAGGAGCTGTGGGGGGAAAAAGACAAATTAGACCATGGGGAATGATTGACTACAGCTAAAGGTCACAAACCTTTGTAAATATACGGCAGAATTTGAGTTAATGTAGTGAAACATTTACAAAGCCTGCTAGGTGGAGAGAAGGTGGCAAAACTAGGAGCAGAGTAAAAGTTGAGAGTCACGTATTGGGAGGAGATGAGCAGCCCTGTCACTGTCACAGAACTCAGCGCTGCCCTCCGCTCCCTGTGAGGAGCTGCAGCCATCATCAGGCCTCCCCTCTGCCTGCTCTGCTCTGGGCTTAGCACACCACAGACCTCAGCTGCTCCTTACATACTGCCCTCAGACCCTTCTCAATCTCCATATCCCTCCTGTGGACACTTGCTAATAGTTTTAGAGAAGTTCAGGACGTGTAGTGTCCCAGACTGACACAGCCTCAAAAAATCTGTAAATCATCTCACTTTGGCTCACCATGTAGGAGATTCTACTAAGGAGGTGCATCAGAACCCCCTCCTCAAAGACCTAGAAACTATGTAAAGGAACATATCTAAAAAATCAGAATGTGCAAGAGATACAATCCAAACAGAGCATGAGGTCAGTAGGAAGGAAGACCAGCTTGCTTGGATCAGAGTGCAAACTTTCACAAGGGCCAGTAAATGAACGTGGTGAATTACAGAGAGATCAAGGCTGTGGCCTTCCAACAGTTACGAACAGTTCTATATTTCTATGATACAGGCCTCCATCTGGGCAGGAAGGAGCCAGAAATCTCCTCAAAGCTGTGAGGAAGTAGTGCTGAGGCACAATTCACACTGACCCACCCAGAGCAAAATGC
Organism: Meleagris gallopavo; assembly: GCF_905368555.1. NCBI lineage: Eukaryota > Metazoa > Chordata > Aves > Galliformes > Phasianidae > Meleagris > Meleagris gallopavo. The sequence goes on along the minus strand of NC_139404.1, from coordinate 186,392,194 downwards.
AAATAAAATAAGCTGGCTGTGAGCACAGCAGCTTGCTGAAATGCACCACATGCAGCTGACATGACAGAGCTAATCAGAGCTGTTCTGTCTGCCCAGATGCAAGATAACACCTGCACTTATTCTGCTTCAACAGAACAGTAGACAAATGCGTGCCAGCTTATCATTGGTTCCAATGAAGTCAGTGGGTTTTAGAGCTGAGCACATCTTCTGCTTTGACCAACCAACAACCAGAAGGTCTTCTGTGGGCCTTGGGCAGCGTGTTAGCAGCATCGATCCCTGCAGTGTTCAGTCCTCAGACTTACATCTGGAGGAAGCAGTTCCTTAGCAGCAAATCTACTCTGAATCAAGACATGCCAGAGATTCCTGTTCCTCAAATATCATTGCAACTTATCTGTGTATAGAGCAATAAAGCTTTCTCTTGAAAATCTTCATGATAATTTTCAAGATTAAAAAGTGCACTTTTCATATTAGAACTTACATCAAGATATATTTTACTTCTAATTTGTGTAAATTGCATTTGCCACTTCAAAAGGCAGCTGGAGCCGAATGCCTACAAATGGAATATGGAAAGCACAGGGTGACATCTCAGAGCAGGTATTTTCTGCTTGCAGATTCCACTCACATACCCTGAAGCTATGAACATTAGCTGAAAACAGATGAAATTCCAGGTCTTCATGCTTTTCAGGCTTTTTTAAGCAGAGAATAGTGCTGATCCAGGGAGAAAAGAGGACTCCTCTTCAGTGACTTCTGAGTCACCAGCTTTCTGCTCAGTCCACCAAATGGAACATTTGCAGCACATAATAAAAGTCTGAGCACCTTAGGATTAAGAAAAATGTGTATTTCTGTGCCTGCCTGTATGACAGCGCTGATTACATGTAACTAACTGGGCAGCAGAATGTAATGGTTATACATAATTCCTAGTTGATTGTACTTCATTTAGTGTAAGGACAAATAGGGTGTGAATTATGTTAAACTGAATATGTATTGAACTCTGATTTGATGAGCACACTCCCTGTGTACAGGGTGGAAAAAAAACTCACTTGGGGGTAGGAGGGAATTTTTGCTGTTCGTCACTGTGAAATTCAATTTCCAGAGTGTAAGTGGGGAGTTTCTCTCACTGTCTGACCTGCAGATCTGTCCTCAGCAGGAATCCCACCTGGTGTGCTGGTTGGTGGCTCAGGTTTGCCCTGGCACTGCTGATGGATAGGGACTACAGACTCAGAGAGCATGTTTTCTCCAAACTGGTGTTCTCAGGAGGGAAAACTCCAATCCCTTCCCTTTCACTGACACTGCCTAGATGAATGAGCAGCAGCAGTGTGGTCTGCAGAGCCCACATGCTGGTTTCTCACGTTTTGGTCAGTTGTTTCTTCTTTCTACTGAGCACAAATAACATTTTTCCAGGAACTTTGAGTCTTGTGATGTAGAAAGAACCACCTGCTAAAAAAAAACAAGGAGGTTTTGTCAGTGAATTTCCTGTTCATTTGTCTTCATAGAAAAAGGACCCCAAAATTATTGAACTACCCCCTTGCTGATGGGTTTAACATGTGGCAAAAGTTACTGGAGCCATCAGGAATGTGTTAACGTGTACTTGCAGCAGCCTGCAGAGATCTTATCTGAAGCCAGAAAATTCTTTTTTTTGCCTCTCACTTGAAGGAACTGAGATTTGTGGCACATAGAGGAATAAATCTACAAGAAGAACTGTAAGGAGGATCCGAGGAACTCGGTGCCAGGCAGGGTTATGGAGCAAATCATCTTGAGTGAGATTACATAGCACGTGGAGGACAACCAGAGAATCAGGCCCAGCCAGCATGAGCTCATGAACGGCAGGTTCTGCCTGACCAACCTGATCTGCTTCTATGATCAAGCTGTACCTAGCACCAGTGAGGCTGCACCTCAACCACTGTGGGGAAATACTGGTACTAGATGATCTTAGAGGTCTTTTCCAACCTTAGTTATTCTACAACTCTATGATTCTAAATCTTTCCTTGGCTCTGAGATGCTTGGTGGAAAGATCCATCCTAGATTGGACAGACTGGTTATTCAGCAATGAACAGAAGTCAAAATCCTGTTTCCTGCATGAGTTCAGAACCTCCTGCTTGAGTTAGTGGCAGGAGCAAGACTGCCTTCCTTGTTCTCAGCAGAAGTAATGGAGAATGGGGAAGTGTGGCTGAGCTCCAAGTCTGGTCTCTATAACATCTAAAGGGGAAGTCTGGGAAAAGTTCATCGAGCCCTCAAGGTCTGAAAATGAGTATTTTAGACCCACCATTTCTTACAGTAGATCAAGAATGTCTGACCTATATAATCTTAAATCACAATAGTTGCTATGGTAAACAATAACCATAGGGAAAATTTTGTAACATTGATAGAGAATACACTAAAAGGATTACACACAGAAAAGTACAGATGCCAAATTCTGAAAATTTGGGATAGTCTTCCTACTTGCACAAATAAAATGATATTTCACTGCTGAATCTGGTACATGCTTTCTTTTCTTATTTTCTGAAAATCAAGATGTGTCATGCAAGTTTTGCATGTATTTTATGATGAAATGCTTGTGGTTGTTTGAATAAAGGAAGTGCCTTTTTCTTCTTCCATGCCTGTCCCATTGACTTGTCTGGAAATGCCTACAATGAACTTCTGTTAGGTAAACGAGTCACAAAGAGATAGCAGTGTGAATTCTGTTCTTCAGTGTTTGCACAAGCACCGGCAGCAGAACTAACACAAACACTCTTGGGAATTTGTTTCTCCAAGGTTAATGTCAGAAATGATTTATTAAAGCCTTCCTTCTGCTCACCAGCCTGGCATCCATCATGTGAGCAAACAAGTCCTCCATGAATTCAGAATGCTCTGAGGCCAGTCACTGAGCAAACACTCCAGATCGGGGTCAATATTTGGGGAGTAATCAATCAGATGCTATTTGCTCTGACAAAATGTAGGTTGAAATACCTTGAATCAAGAATCAATGTCAGTGTTTTTGAAGATAAATCCATGTTTTCCTGTTGTTCCCTTAAAGTTGCTCAGAGAAGTTGGTGAGATAATTGATCCCACTAAAGTTATATTATGTAGAATGATTAAAAAAAAAAAGAAAGCAACTTTTTAGTGAAATGACAGAAATTAATATGACCTCTCTGCATATGCTGCCATTTTAAGATGAAAAAGAACATAGATGGTTTCCCTCCCTTCCTCCCTCCCTTTTCCTTCTTCCTTCCTTCCTTCCTTCCTTCCTGAACTGTGAGCAAGACCAGCTCTGAGGCGCATTCCCTATATGTGGGTCATCCTGGCCTTGTGATAACTGTGTTTCATCTCCACAGTCTAACCCAACGGCCCTGAAATTTATTAACATGGCACAGTTTTGGGAAGAGATGAGCCTGAGGAACATCAGCTCAGGCCTTCTAATCCCATGCTCAGCAACCACTTCCTTTGTAAAAAGAGGGTTAATTATTTAACTTGAGCTGTGTCTTGATTAAGAACATGGTTCTGCTGTACAGATGTTAGATATGCCTGGTTGCATTAGTTAAAAACAACTTTTAGTGTACCAGTCAAGTTTGCACATAGGTTGGGACCAGCAAGCTGTAGAAGTCAGATGGAGACAGGACCTTGTGGTGTGGTTTTTCAATAAGGCAGATTGATCTCCTCTCTCTGAAGAAATCACTTTCCTTCCTTGAATGGTGATGAGCCAGTATCCAGTGGGAATGGGATGAGAAGGGCCAGGTTTGGGAGTTGCTGCAAATCTATTCACTCTCCTGATCCTGATGTGCCTCTTTGAGCCGACAGATTCCCCATGCTCTTGGTCTTTTTGTTGCTGTTGAGAGAGAAGCTGGATTGTGGCCAAGGCTTTTGATCGTGAGTAACTCCAGCAGTAGCATTTCAAAGCCTTGCACTTCTTCAGTTGCTTTGGTAGAGATGGAGGCGTGGATTACCCTGCAGAGCCAAGCCAGGTCACCACTCCCAGCAGCCCTGGCAGCTCCTGGCTCTTGCTTTATCAGCCCACCACAGCAAGTCCAATGTGTGTGACACAAGACAGCAGCTCAGTAGCAGATTTGGGAATGGGACTGGAAGCTCCAGACCCCACACCAGAGCCAGCAGTGGGAGGGAGCACAGCTCCTGGAAAAGTCATATGTTCATGACTGGGCTGGTGGCCAATCCATCAGACTGGAAATTTCAGAGCCAAAAAGGAAAAAGTGCCCAACGTCCTGAGGCAGAGGAGAGATGAGGCTCTGTGCCATGTCCTGGTGCATCCTGGAGCTGGCAGCCAAGCAGACTCCAGCACACCATACACAGATGCTGCTCCCCTGTGTAATCCAGGAGACCTTGAAGTCTCCTAGCAGCAAGCCCCAGAGCATCACAGGCCACACTGAGGGCTGTCTTTGTCAGTGCTGACAGGATGAATTAAGCACATATCAGGATGAGGCTGCCCCTTCCCCTGCACCAGTTATACAACTGTCCTCTAGGGAAGCAGGGATGGCTCTTTTCTTCTTTTGGCTCTGCTCAGGCCACAGCTGTAGAAACAATTGTTTTGTGAGAGAGATGGTGTTATTGTTTGTCATCTTTTCATACACTGGGCCTCTGCAACTGATTTTTGGCATTATATATATATATTCCTTCTTTCTCTGAGGATCACTGTTTCTCATTTCCAGGCCTCTCCCACACCCCCTATCTTTCAGAAAGATGATGCAGTTTTATTGTGGTTCTCCAGCACGTGACTCTGCAAATGCTTTCTGCTGTCTGCCTAGAGCCTGGCGGCTTCTTCCCACCCCTGACTAATGGCAACAGAAAGAAGAAAGGCTATCTCAGCCAGGGGCTTCCTGTGCTGCTGTGCTTCCCCAGTCCCTTTTCTTTATAATATAACTAGTGTGAGGATGAGGAGGAGATGGTGTAAAGTCTTTTGAGGGAAGTTTTCTTATATATGCGACTCCGGTTTCAGCCACTAGCAGCTTCTCTTGATGCTATTCCTTTTGTAGAATCACAGAGTCATTAAAGTTGGAGAAGACTGCTAAGATCACCTAGTTCCACCACCAACCCATCCCCACCATGCCCACTAACCATGGCAGTCCCACATCTCCCCGTATCTTGAACACTTCTAGGGATGGTGACTCCACCGCCTCCTCAGGCAGTCCATGCCAATGCATTACCACTCTTTTGGAGAATAATTTTTTCCTAATATCCAACTTGTATGTCCCCTGGTGCAACTTGAGGCTGTTACTTCTTGTCTTATCATTGTAATGTGAGAGAACAGGCCAGCCCCCAACTCACCAAGGCCTCCTTTCAAGTAGTTCTAAGAGCGATAAGGTCTCCGCTGAGCCTCCTTTTCTCCATACCGAACAATCCCAGTTCCCACAGCTGCTCTCCATAAGACCCCTCATAGCTCTGCTGCCCTTCTCTGGACACACTTCAGGGCCTCAATGTCTTTCCTGTAGTGAGGAGCCCAAAACTGAACACAGCACTCAAGGTGTGGCCTTGACAGAGCTGAGTACAGAGGGATGATCAACTCCCTGCTCTGCTGGCTACACTATTTGTGATACAAGCCAGGATGCCGTTGGCCCTCTTGGCCACCTGGGCACACTGCTGGCTCATGTTTACCTGACTGCCAACCTACACCCCCAGCCTCATTTCTTGCACACAGTCTTCCAGCCACTCAGCCCCAAGTGTGCAGCGATGCACGCGGCTGTTGCAAACAAAGTACAGGACTCGGCACTTTGGACCTTTTGCCACATCCTACGTTTTGAGGTCATTTTTATTTTTGTCTGTGAGCAATCAGGTATAGGTTGCTCCGAGCCCAGCGCTGAGCAAGAGAAAAATTCACAGCAAAATATCCCAAGATCCTGGCGGCCACGGCGCGAGGTGCCCACTAGGTGTCAGCCCCTGCTTGCTGCTAACGAAAGACCCGAAAATGCAAAAGAAAAAAACCAAATCCAAAACCTAAAAGCCCATAAAAATTCATAAAGCCCACCCAATTCCTACCCCTTACCCTGAGCGGGTTGCCCCCCACCAGCTCAGGCTGCCCAGGGCCCATCCAACCTGGCCTTGAGCGCTTCCAGGGATGGGGCACCACAGCTCCTCAGGGCAGCAGTGCCAGGGCCTCTCAGCTTTCTGAGTAAAGAGCTACTTTATAGCCAGTTAAAATCTCCCCTCTTTTCTTCTTGTCCTATTACTATTAGACTGTGTAAAAAGCAGGCCTCCCTCCCGTTTGTAAGTTCCCTTCATGCCATGGATGCCCAATCTTTCAGCTTGCTTGGGCTGCACTGAACAAAGAATTGTGTTGGGCCACATATATAATATATAATATAGTTAATGTATATAAGTAACTAAACTTTTATTTATTAAAACAAAAAAAAAGGAGGGCAACAAAAACATAAAACTAGGGAGTTGGGCACATATACTTTAGACAGTGAGTTCTCCTTGGAGCCTTCTCTTCTCCAAGCCAAACAATCCCAGCTCCCTCATTCTTCCTCATAGGAGAACCGCTCCAGCCCTCTGATCATCTTTGTGCCCCTCCTCTGGACCTGCTCCAACAGCTCAGCATCCTTCCTTTACTGGGTGCTCCAGACCTGGATGCAGTACTCCAGATGGAGCCTCATGAAGGCAGAGCAGAAGGAGACAATCCTCTCCCTGTCCCTGTTGCTATTCCTCTGCTGGTGCAGCCCAGGCTGCTGTTGGCCTTCTAGGCTGCAAGAGTGCACTGCTGGTTCATGCCTAGCTTTTCCTCCACCAGAACCCTAAGTCCTACCCATTGGTCTAATACGCTTAATGGCAGCCTGCTTCTCTGTATCACAGTTTTTAAAGCCTTAATACATTAGAAGCCTGCATTTTTTCTTTTTTTTCCTTTTCAGGAAGGACATTTTCCTTTTCCTCAGAGCAAGCTCAGGAAATGAGAGAAGCAGTCAGGAAGCCAGCTAAGCACCGATGCAAACAAAAAGTGAACAGCCATGAGTAATTTTCTTTAAATATTTTAAAGCACAGATTTAAAAAAAAATGACAAAATTAATGCTGACTCTCCCTTTGAAGCATATCTCATTAGTCTGCTCATTTGGTTTTGGCAAGCAGATGCAGCAAGGACCAAAATAAAACGTTACAGATTACAGTGAGCTTTGCAGCACAATAATATTTGTGTTTGGGATTTAACCTGTTTCCTCTGGTGCTGTACCCAACGACTGGCACACGAAAGGTCCCACTGTCCAAAAAAAATCCCATGTAAACTGAAGAACAGCTGTTTCTCAGTGATCCCTTATCGTGTGAGACCTCATTTGCTGCCGCTGCCCTCTCAGCCACTTCTGTGTTGCATGGTAGGCTGTTCCAAGAGTGGAAAACAAAACATCTGGCTGTCAGCAACACAAGGCTGCTGCAACAGCTGGAGTTTGCCAGGATGCTGCTGGCAAGTACGATGAGCCCAATTAGTCCAAGTGTGCCAAAAAATGTGCTATTGAGCATCAGAGGGAGAGTTGCTATGGGAGTTCTCCCCCTGTGCCACAGGGCTCTCACCCGTGGGCTCGCAGTTCAAACCTAGGCTTGATCATTCCAATAGAAGCAACAGACTTGGGTTCCCAGCAGCCTCACTGGAGGCTTTGCAGCTCCGGCCTTGCAGCAGCTCTGCAATGCTCTACCTTCAGGAGCCTAGGCAAGTTCATGTTGTCTCATTTGTAGCCACATAGCTCTTTGAGGGGTCACATGAACCACATCTCAGACACAATCCAAGTTAAGAATAACTTGCAACATAAAATGATAAGTTTGGAGGTTATTTTTAACCCAGAACTTCTTTGCTGCTCTCCCCTGCAGCTCAGTGCCACATGTAGCTGGACAGATAAAATTAGGAGATGAAATGTAGTGCAGTTACAGAAGTTGGTGCTCCTGAAAGTCCTTTCCAACCCAAGTGATTCAGATTCTCAGAATGGGTGGCTGAGGAAGGAGAGTGTGTTGGAGACCTCAACAATGAAGGCAGCATCTCGTGACAGCACATTTTCACATCACTGGGACTCCTGAGTTCTGGCTGCAGAACTCTGCTTTCCTTCACTCTGAACTTCTCAACACTTATTCTTTAAAGAGAGCTTTTACAAAACAAGACAAAGTCAAACAAACATACAGAACCTCCAAACACAAATAGCAGAACAACCACAACCCCTCAAACATAACTTCTGAGGTTTTTGATAGGACAAGAAGTAACAGCCTTCGGTTGTGCCAGAGGAGATTCGGGATGGATATTAGGCAAAAATTCCTCTCAGACAGAATGGTGAGGCATTGGCACAGGGTGCCCAGGGAGGGGCTGGAATCACTATACCTGGAGGTGTTCAAGAGCCATGGAGATGTGGCACTGAGAGATGTGGTTTAGTGGTCGCAGACATGGGCTGATGGTTGGACTAGATGATTTTATTGATCTGTCCAACCTTTACGACTCTATGATTCTCCATTCATGCCAACAAATCCAATACGAGGTAGATCCTCCCTTCCCAGAAGCTCTTTAATGTTTGTTATGTTTAACTGTAGCTATATTAAAGACTCCTAATTATAAGTTTCAAATCAGAGATCTCATTAATCCCCAGCTAAGAACATTACCATGATGAGCTGCCAAAGGTATGAGGAAATCACTCTAATTATCAGTTTTAGGTGCTGCTCTTCAAAACTTGATTAGCTATAGATACACAGGTGATAATTCCTACTGTCTTTATAGCACATCCTCGCTATTATCCACTGTAGTCTGATTTAGTTCCTTATTAGAATAACACTATGCTAATTAAGCAATCCTGCATACAGAACATTTCGTGATGCAGATGATTAAGTGGGTTAAGATGATGATTAATATGACAAACTGTGCTATCAGTGTCAAAAGAAACTGGTGAAGGATTTCCACAAAAAGAAGGAACTCTCACCTAACTGGTGAACAGGAATAAATAAAAAGTAAGTGGAGCATTAAAAAAAACAAGAAAATAAGCTTTAAGAAAAAATCGAAAAAAAAAATGTAGACAGTATGTTGAATTTGTGGTCATGCTGCTTTTCCCCACCACACACCAGGACCCAAATTCTCTGCACATCTCTGGGTGCACACACTGTAACACATGGAGGAAAACAAAGTCTTATGCAGAGTCCTGCTTTCACCCAGACCACTGCTAACGCAGCAGTTGTGTTTCCATGTTTTCACTCCCATTTGGTGCTGGTGACACACTGGAACAAGCCCAAGCACACAGCAAAGCACAGCCTCCCCAGGCAGTGCTGGGTCCCGCACACCGCCTTGGAAAGGCTTTCTCTTTCCACCCCCTTTGCAAGCACGAAACATGTACATACTTTGCTCTTGCCCAATGATGTTTTGTTCCCAGTTACTTCCAGTTGGCAAAGGCACTCACCCAACCCATATGAGATGCAAACTGTGCTGCTTTAACCCGTTTGGGCCACGCATTCATTGCAATGTGAACACTTCTTCCTTCAGGAGCAAAGAGTTTGCAACAGCAGTGTGGCAAATTTAGGAAACAAAGTCACTGAGAACACTGGTTATCCACAGAGGTTGAAGTTTTATTTTGATATAAAAATTAAATAGCAAAGTTTGTTTTATTTTTTACAGTGATAAATTAGAAATTTACAGTACATACATCAAAGCAGATACATTTTCTGTACACCCAAAATAATCAGTGTCTATTTCCTTAGAAATTCAGATAAAGGAGCTGATTTGTCTGCTCAACAAAGGAGCTTGTACCTCTCCAGTAGATGCTCCTGAGACCCGTGGTCAGTGGAGTGGGGCTGGAGGACACAGCACAGTGCCAGGAAGGTAAGGGCTGTAAGGTCTCTGCTTGTATAACTGCAGCAACTGAATGTCCAAGACAGGATTAATCATACATTTTTTTGCTTTAAACTCTTAACAACATTGAAATGAGAGAATGTACGAGTTGCAGACACTTTTGTAACTGCTGGGTTTGGGGTTGTCTGTTGTGACTTCCCACTCAGCATCCCCAGAACAAGGCAAGGTGAATGCACATGGATGCCCAGAAAGGTGGGGGATGCCCTGTCCTTCAAAGAATTCAAGGTCAGGCTGGATGGGGCTCTAATTGATCCAGTTGTATGTGTCCTGTTCATTGCAGGGGAGTTGGGCTTGGTGGCCTTTAAGGGTCCCTTCCAACTCAACCAATTCTATGATTCTATGATTTGTGGGATGTAGTTTTGTTGCTGCTACAGCTGATGTTGCTTTGGGGCTGCCACAGTGGCCCTGGGAACAGGTTCCTTCAGTGACAGCAGCTGCTCCCCACCTCCTGCCCATAGCATTTGAATGCCTCATGCTGTAGTGGTCCCCAGCTCCCTCATGAGGCTACACAGTACTGTCCTCATTTCACTCATTTCCAATGCCCCCAACCAGTCGGGATATCAGTCTGTCACAGTCCCAGGATCACAGGCAGGGATTTGATAACAGGAGTACTACTTAACATCCACTTCTGTGCATGTAACACAGCTAAAAATGCTGTTTATTGGATCAGTCAGGTCAAACAGGAGTCACGTCAGCCAGGAAACTATCCAAACCGCTTCAGATTGAAGGACACTTGAATGAATGTGACACCTTGGCACAGCCTGACGCTACAAGACAAGGCTCATACTGTGTCCTTAGCCTTTGCAAGTTAGAATACAGCTGCTGATCACAAATCCCTTGTTGCGATGGGAGATGGAGCACGTGATGGAGAGGCTGAGCCATCTGAAGATTTCCAACTTGAAGAACTCCTTGCCCACAGAGGAATAACCAGATCCAAACACAACACTAATGGTGAGAGAATTTAGAGAGAGGATCAAAAGGCCCAGATGGTATGCAGTGCTGGCCAAGACAATGGCTGCACATTGAGCAGAATGTGTCAAGTTGTCACTAGTTCTGCTGGAGAGGGAGCCCAACCACAAAAACTGCAATTAGGGTTGGTTTGTTTTTTCAGTGTCTTTTTTTTTTTTTTTTTTTTAAATATGCTCTAGCACATGTTTCAACATTGCCATTGAAACAACACATGCTGCTGGGACAGAGCAGGAATGAACTGTGGTTTGGGAAGCAGCACATGGGCACCCGTAGGAAAAGTGAGGGCAAATGCGTGCTCTCAGCAGCCCTTGAAGATCACAGCAGTCAGGGCACGGGGCTTAGATGCCCAGCAGCTAAGCAGGATCCACATAAACAAAGCAAAAATTTGGAGTACTCAGAGCCGAAGGTCCTTCAGAGGGACAGAGCATTGAAACAGCATTCTCTTAAATATTTATGGGTTATTGCTGCTTGCATCACCTTTTTTAACAGCCAAACAAGTCCCAGACACAAGGTTCAAGCTCCCTGTGAGCACAAGCCAATGCCTCCTCAATTAAAAGGATAGAAAAACTTGGCAGTTGCTGTGAAACGACATTATTTGTAAATGGATCTCTTCTCTTGGATCCGTTTCCAAAAACTGACAATGTCTCTGTCATTCCTGAGGACTGAATGCCTGCACACATTCTGTATGCATCTATACAAAATAAAATAAAATAAAACCACTCCATAGCTGTCAGTGAGCAACTGGAGCGTCGTTCTGAGGCAATCAGCTGTATTGCGATGTCACGGACTGAGAATGTTCTTTTAATTGTAACTGACACACATAATTATACAACTGATCTGTGTGAACATGAGGTTGCCAAGGAACTCAACGTTTCACTTCCCCCAGACTGGCGTCTGCAGAGATACCATCACGCTGAACGAAATATATTAAGACTTAATTGCTTCATGCAATGGGTCTCCAGAGAGACAGATAAGTTTACTTGGAGAAAAACTGACATTGTTCTAAAGAGACCCTCAACTCGTTTTTCTCTTTCCTGTAGGAAGGAGCATGATAACACAAGACTTTATTTAAAGCTATTAAGCTCAGCAAAATGAAGCAGTCAGCTGGAAATAGCAGTAGCACCTGAAGGAATAGGAAGAGGCAGGCGGACGACGACAGCTGATGTGTAACAGCACGCACAATTTCCAGATTCCCACAGTTCCTCTACTTCTGACCATGACCTCGAGAAAAGCTTTTTTAAAAATATAAAGCACTGACAGAATAACAGAATGGTTCAGGTTGGGAAGGACCTCAGGAGGTCTAAATTCCTGCTCAAAGCAGGGTCTCAGCACTCATATCAGACCAGGTTACAGGCAGTGAAAAGAACAAGCCAAAATTATTACTAGACCATCAGATGATTTAAGAGTCATTCTCACTAATACCTCACTAAATCCTTCTTTTGGGTAATTCCCAGACTTGGGAAGTTCACGTGATTCTCTGTTGGAGGACCTGATCCTTGGCTGACTTGTGCAGCCTAAGAGGGCGATGGAATTCCCCAGGGCGCAGAGACAGCCCTCAGAGAGCACTTCTTTCACAATGCTCAGGAAGAAGACACCTATCTGAGGTCCTGGATGCTCCATCTTCTGGTAACTGCACCCTGTCTCAGCCCAGAATTTGGACCTGCACTGCCTTTCCTCTTGCAGCTGCAAGATGATGAAAATAAAACAGTATCCCGCAGCTGCGGCCTACTATCCCATTGCTTTTAAAGACTTTGGTATATTGCATCCTGCTTTTAAAAAAAAAAGGAAGATAACGTGTTCGGATATTTCACAGCTTTTAAAGCCTCCCTGGGCTTTCCTATTTCGGGCAGCACAGTTTATGGCTTTCATATTTCCAGCATTACTTGTTTGTTCGTTTATTCTTTAAGGCATTTTTTTTTCCTTCCCCAAGAGACAAGTTTTGTAACCATCTCCTCACTCAGCTCCCAACACTTACACTGCAGTTCTTACACACGAACAGTCCTTCAGGTGAGAGCAGTCAGACCGTCTGGACGCTGTCCTTTTCTCACACCACAGTCTCATTCCCTTTCCCAGGTTTCACCCAACCGTCCGCTCTTTTCTCCCGTTTCACTTTCCCTGAGTTCACCAGTCTGTTCGAGCACTTCTGCCACGTGTGCAGAGTTTTGGCTGACCAGATCCACATACCTGAAGTGATGCCCACCAGAAGGGACATGAAGATTTTGAGCATCTCCACTGCCATATTGGAATCGTCAGCCGAATAGCGGAAAACGGCCCAGTTGGAGATTTCGTAGAAATAACAGGCAATCACACACGTTGCTGGGACGGTGTACAGCACGGAGAAGACACCAATTTTAACCATCAGCCTCTCCAGTTTGTCAGTTTTAGTCCCATCTTTCTGAAGATTAGATCTGATTTTAAATAAGGCCACTAATCCCGCTGCAATGAATAAAGTTCCAATAACCAGGTAGGTAAAAAGCGGAGCAACCACGAAGCCCGTCAGCGCATCCAGGTTCTGGTTCCCAACGTAGCACAGGCCAGTGAGCTCATCGGCATCTACCAGTCTCATAATCAAAATGACGATGGTCTTCACTGCAGGGATAGCCCAGGCTGCGATGTGGAAATAAGAGCTGTGCATTTCTATAGCTTCGTGGCCCCACTTGAGTCCTGCAGCCAGAAACCACGTCAGTGTCAGAATAACCCACCAGATGGAGCTAGCCATCCCGAAAAAGTACATCAGCAAGAAAATTATAGCACATCCTGTGTTCTTAAGACCTTCTTGGATAAGAACAGGTTCTGCTGCCTCTTCAAAATCACAGGATATCCTTTCCCGGCCCACAGTTAGCCTCACAATATAAGCAATGCTATAAATATTGTAGCACATGCTCAAAAATATGATTGGGCGCTCTGGGTAGGAAAATCTGGATGAATCAATCAGGAAGGTCAGGACTGTGAACGCAGTTGATATGAAGCACAGACTGGCCCACACGGCCATCCAGATATCTGTGAACTCCTTCGCTGACCTGCTGTAGAGCCCAGCGTCGTAGCCACACTTCAGGACACAGTCCAGGTTTCTCTTGACCCAGATGTACTGATCTGAATTAGATCCCATGCTGTGACACTCCTCTCCAGGCTGCAAGGATGTCTTGCTATGAAGGGGAACCTCTTCATCTCCCGGGCCCTCCATGCACATGTGGTTGTGATCATTCTGGGGAGGGAATTTGCTGCAGTTCAGGCTGTCCGGCCAGGCAAATCCAAACTCTTTTAAAACAGGTTCACATCTTCTTTTGACGGAGAGGCACATGCCACCACAGGGACCTATGGGGATGTTAATCTTCTCCGTGCACATCGGGACATAGACCGAACAAAGGAAGAACTGCAAGAAAGAGAAACAAAAATCACGATCGTGTTAGGAGAGATTCCAGCGGGTCAAAATATAACAAGTTTTTGCCTTTTTAGCAGTAATTTTTGGTCCTTTGCCTTAAACAACAGGAAGCAGCGCAAAACAAACCAAGAACAATAAAAGCAGAGGAAGAAAACTCCTAGAAATGCTGCTTTCTTTCCGTTCAAATGTGCTCCGCATGCAGAGCCCACACGTTTTGCTCCCTGGATGAGCTCCACGCAAACTCAGCCCATCAGTTTCAATACAGTGAGCTGGACTCAGCCAGATGTGAAACTCCAGGGTTTGCAATTTAGGGAAGCAAAAAAAAACAAAAACAAAAACACCTAAAAAACAGACAACCTCCCCCCCCCCAAAAAAAAAATAATCCAGAAAGCAAACTCTAAGCAAACTGAAGAGGTTTAAAACAAATAGATTCGTTGGAGGCACCGCCTGGAGCAAGCAAACAGAAGAAAAGGCATTTAGCGACCGCTTCGGTTCGCGGTCCCACGAGCACGGCGTGCTCCTCTCTCACTGTAAGGTCGACTACTTTCTGTTTTTTGCAGCGGCAATACAACATCGCCGCTTTCTCCGCTCTTCCGAGCGTTCGCACGCAGCTCCTCGCCATCCCCGCACTCCGGCCGGTGTCACCACCGCGCTCAGCTCCCGCTGCCGGACCCCCCCCGGCCGACGCTCACCTGAAGCTGGCTGGAGCAGCCGTACTGGATGAGCGGGGTGAAAGTGGTGAGCTGCAGCTCGGCGTCCGCCTGCAGCTCGTGGCCCACCAGGTTGGGCATCTTGGTGACATTGTAGCCCAGGTTCTGGCACATGGCGATGCGGATGGCGTCGCAGCGCCTCTCCTCCTCGTCGCCGAAGCCCCGCGCCCCGCCGAGCAGCCCGGCCAGCAGCAGGGCCAGCACTCGGCCCCCGCCGCCGCGCCGCTCCATCGCCCCCCCCCGGCCCCACCTGCCCCGACCCCGGGCTGCGGGCTGCGGGCTGCGGGCTCCGGCCCCGGCCGCGCCGTGCCGCACGGGCCGGCTCCAACGGGGAGGGGCCGGGGGCGGCCCCGCTCTTAAACCGCCGCGCCAAGAAACTGCCCAGGGGAGGGACGTTGCCTCCCCGAGCCGCCGCCGCCTCCTCCTCCCAGCGCCGCCGCCCCGAGGACGCGCCCCGCGGTGCCGGGGAAGCGCCCCGCTGCCGGCAGCGCCCGCTGTCAACGCCAGGCGCTCGTTCGCTGCCTCCCGCTCTCCGGGGCGGTGTGCCTGCTGTCCTCACCGCGCGTCCCCGCCAGGCCGAGGCGCGAGGCCCGCTCCCACGCAGCACTGCCGGCCGAAAGGGCCCCCCGAGGGCACGGCTGCCCAGGGGCAGGGTAAGGCCGAGCCTTCCTCAGGCTGTGGGCAGAGCCGGGGCAGTTTTCTAGGTGCTGCCTTCCCTCTTTCATATATTCACTTCATAGAGTCACAGAGTTGGAAGGGACCTTAGAGCCCATCCAGTTCCAACCCCTACCATGGGCTGGTTACCACCCACCTGCTCAGGCTTCCCAGGGTCCAGTCATCTTGGCTTGAGCACCTCCAGAGATGAGGCATCCGCAGCTTGGTCCAGAGCACAAGCCTAATGGGGAGTGGCTGAGGGAACTGGGATTGTTTGATTTGGAGAAGAGGAGGCTCAGGGGACACCTTATCGCACTCTAAAACTCCCTGACAGGAGGTTGCAGCAAGGTGAGTGTTGGCCTCTTCTCCCAGGTAACAGCAATAGGCTGAGCAGGAATGGCCTCAAGTTGTGCCAGAGGAGGTTCAGGTTGGATATTAGGAAACATTTCTTCTTCTAAAGAGCGGTAATGCATTGGAACAAGCTACCCAGGAAAGTGGTGGAGTCCACTTGGGTCATGGCGATCCTTCGTGGGCAGCAAGCTATCAGTAGCTCATGGTATTTGTGTAAATCTCATAAATACGTTTGGATGTAGCACTCATGAATGATGAGAGAAAAGGGCTGTGGGATTGAACTGTGGAGTGTCAGCGGGAGGATGGATTAAGAGCAGACAAATGTGGCTTGCGCTCCACATAATTTACACCTGTAATGAAATCTGGTAGAGCTGGTTGTGCCTTTAGCAAAAATATGTCATCTATTAAAGAATTGTTTGTAAAGCACTTGGAAAATGTTTGTAGAGCCCTGGTTAAATGACCTCTGGCTAGGTGCGTGTCGCTGTGCATGCACTGTGGGACACGTGTGGGTGCTCTGTGACAGAGCTGTGTGTCCATCTGTGCATGGCCATGACACTGACTGATCTTCTTCCTCAAGTGCTAGAGATAGTGTTTTAATGGATGTTTCATGAGCACAGGTATTTACATAGCCCTCATCACCCCGATGCTTAGCTCCAATAAAGTGACTGCGGCCTTATAAACCCTTGTGAGGCAGACAAATTATATTATCTTAACTTTTTTAACACAGGGGCAGACGGTGCTGTGGTCCCAAGGTCGTGCAAGGAGCCTGCAGTGCAGTCAGCAGCTCAGCCCGTATCTGGTGAGGGCCGTATTTACTCATAAGCATTGCCTTCTGTGACTAGCAGTGCTCAGCTGCTAATCTTGGTTGGTGATAGTGCTGTGAATGCACACAGTGTACTGCAAATGTCCACTGAGCTGTTCCCAGCCCCACCGAAAGCGTGATCTAAATCAGACAGGGAATGGGCACTAGGCATTCCATACAGGCTAACACACAAAAGCAGAAGGCAAAGCCTCCCATGGGAGAAGTTGTGGTCTAAATTCTGTAGGTAAGGAGATTGGAGGGAGGAGGATCATGGCGACCTAAAGGCTATGAATCTTTTTCTTAGTATCATTTGATCTGGAAGGGACCTTCAAAGGTCATCCAGTCCAACTCCCCTGTTGGGGAGGGACACCTACAGCTAGCTCAGGTTGTTCAGAGCCCCATCCAGCCTGGCCCAAAGATATGAAAACTCTTTGCATTTGCAGACTGCCATGGCAATTAGGCATTGTAGTGGGGTAGACCAGAGCAGAGCTTTGCCTGATTTCCAGGAAACAAATTGCCTGTTGCACATTCAGCAAAGCCCTCTGCCAATGGACCCGGTCCTTTGACTCAGTGGAAGGGACAGGAGGACATGTTAGAGCTGCAGTGAGATACAAGTGTCTCTTAGAAAAAGAGCACTACCCCCCCCCCCCCCCCAAAAAAAAAAAAAATTACCACTATTGCTTTTTCTTTGAGAACACAAAAATAAATATTAGGAAGTGCTACACTGCCATGTTTGCTTTGGAGAGTCTTTTAGATAATGGGAATTAGTTTTCAAAACAAGAACACTGGCAAATCATAGCAGAGGTCTGAGTTGGAAAAAATGGTAATTACACTGCTTTGAACCTTGTGCATATATTAACAGTGATTAAATGTCACCACGATAAGCATGTGCATAATAGCTTCTTGAAACAGATCAAAGTAAGAAACCTCTGGGATAGTTGGTGTAGAGATTCTAAGATTACTGGGCAGTTGTGACATTCTGGCCTGAGTCCTGCACAGCCCAAGCTGTGTTATTTCCTTGTTTGTTATTTGAATTGCAATATATCTTTATTTATTTATTTATTTGTTTATTTTAAGGAATCTGATTTTGAGGTTGCCTTCATTAAAGAATCAGCTGCTAAGAAGCTCCCTATTTATTGTGGCTGCCAATAATTGTATCTGGTTTCTAGTTTGAGTTATCTCCTGCTTCCAGCCTCAGACTTTTGTTGGATCTCTAGTGCCCAGGGTGAGAAGCCATTCCCAAGATCATCCCCGTGAGTAATGTCAGACCAAGTAAGTCACTCTTTGGCCTTTGCAGTAAGCAAAATGGATTGAACTTCCCGAGCTTCTTACTGCAAAGTGTCTTTTGCAAAGCTTTAACCATGCTTTTGATTTTAAAGGAGTGAGATTTGAGCCTGACTTTTCGTCCCTTTAGAGTCAGCTAAGACAAGCAAACAACTGCAGGGGGCAACTCACATTATAGGAATTACATGAATATAAAATATTACTTATAGTCTGTTATTGTATTTCTGTTGTTGTAATTTTCCTCTGAAGTTTTTATGTATTTTTTTGCATATTTACTTAAGCTGTGAGCGTATTTCTTTGTCATAGAATGTCTCCGGTATATCTCAGATTCTTGCAGCAGGAGGTCTGAGAAGATTCATAACTGAATATTTTCAAGGCATCAGTGTTTTCCTGAACGCTGGTGTTAGAGTGTGGTTTGGCTCTCCAGTAGAAACAAGACTCATGTCAGACATGCAGGTCTTCATTCCTACACGAGATCAGCCTGCTTGTACATTCAAGGATGCTATCTGCCCTTCAGACCACAGCCTCACACCAAAAGCCACGACTGCTTGTGGGCAGACCTGAGGAAACTCAGGCACCCTCTCAATTTCTTTTCAAGTGTGGATACCACACTGGGATGTGATTTCCTTAATCAAATTTAGATGGTCAGGTGAATTTCATTTTAAAAGCTAGCCCAGAAGTGCAGGGTCACTTGGAGATGTCTAATGGTGGCTGGCTAATGGCCACTCCTGGGACACAGAGGGAATTGACGTTGCCATCCCACAGATTTCTGACAAAGTTCTTAGATGCAAGTGAGCAAAACTGGCAGGTTTTTAAACATGTGCAAATCCTAGAGCTGTTCTGGGACATCTCCTTATAGTACTACTGAAACCATAAGCTTGCATCTATCACTATTAGTCAGTTCTAACTTATCCCATGTATGTTTTCCAAAACTCAGCCAAATATCTGTTGGACATTTGTCACTTGCATTGTTTATTGACAGTTCCACAACTTCCATCTTGTAACATAACAGTACCATTTGTGGCTTTGTCTTGGTTTACATAAAACTCCATCGTCTTTGACTACCTGTCCATTAATTTTCTCTTTTTGCTTATTTTATAACATTCTTTTAATTCCTTTTGTGTTTGTTTTCATTCAACTCAATGTCTTCTTTCTCCTGTTTATCACTGATGTTTTTTTCTTAACTTTATAGTTTTAACGATGTTATTAAAGGTATTTTCTTTAATTTTCCACCGATACATTTAGCTAAATTTTTTAAATCAAGGCAGATTGCTTTCATAATGGCTTTTCTGGAATCTAGTAAAATCTTTACAGTTGATTCCTAGTTACTATGCTTGTTATTCTGTACTTTGAGAGGCTGACCTTTTAAAGCAGGAAGCATGTCTCTGTTTCGACATGGCTGTAGCCTCCTTTAAGGTACTGAGCTGTGACACATCCATACAATATCTGAATTCACATGTGTAATTCCTTGCATGCCAGCATGGGTCAATAATTGCTCCATGACCCCTGAAAGTCAATAATGTTAACTCAGTCTGCACAGAGACCTCAGACTTTGTTTTCACAGCACTGTAAACAGGAAATTTCAGCGCTGTTTAATATGCACCATTTCAAGAAACCATTTGCATTTAGCTGTCATCAAAATGGGTGCCAACGCTAGAGAATATATCAAGTTATTTGTGTGGGTGGAAATCTAGGAGGCACAGGTGTATCACACACACCCTATAATGCGGCACCAAGAGCAAAGCTGGCCATAACTTTCTTAAGATGACAGGTTTTCATGTACATGTCACTTCATCTGCATCCTAGTATTTGTCATGCAAGTATTTGTCTTTCTTGGCTTAAGAATATGCACAATATTTTATTTTTAACAGTTTTCCCAGAGCCCTTTCCTCTGATAATGAAGGATTCATGTATAGAATCATCATAAAATCACCGAATGGGTTGGAAGGGACCTCAAGGATCATGAGGCTCCATCCCCCCACCACAGGCAGGGCCACCAATCTCCCCATTCAATACTAGACCAGGCTGCCCAGGGTCCCATCCAGTCTGTCCTTGAACACCTTGACGAGGCATCCACAGCCTCTCTGTGCAGCTGTTCCAGCACCTCACCACTCTCTCTGTAAAGAACTTCCCCCTGACATCCAACCTAAATCTTCCCTCCCTCAACTTAAAACCATTTTCCCTCGTCCTGCAGTTATCAACCCTTTCAAAGAGTTGATTCCCCTCCTGTTTGTAGGCTCCCTTTAGGTACCGAAAGGCTGCAATGAGGTCATCCTGCAGCCTTTGTTTCCCCAGGCTGAACAAGCCCAGCTCCCTCAGCCTGTCTTCATAATAGAGATGCTTCAGCCCTCTGATCATCTTAGTGGCCCTCCTCTGTACCCACTCCAACAGCTCTCTGTCTTTCCTGTATTGGGAGCCCCAGACCTACATGCAGTACTTTAGATGGGGCCTCACAAGAGCAGAGTAGAGAGGGACAATCACCTCCCTGTCCCTGCTGGCCATCCTCTTGTGATGGAGCCAGTATGTCCTCTGCCAGATTAACAGAGCAAACCAGCATTTATTTGGCAAAGATATTTTCAGGATCCGATATGACAGAAACTTTTTTTTTCTTTTTTTTTTTTTCCAGAGTGTAGCTCCACTGTGCTGAAATACAAAACCATCCAACACGAACAGCCTCAGGCCAGGCTGGATGTGGCTCTGGACAGCCGGGTCTAGTTGTTGGTGACCCTGCACATAGCAGGGAGGTTGAAACTAGGTAATCATTGTGGTCCTTTTCAACCCAGGCCATTCTATGATTCTCTGATTTGACCAAACTTCCCAGGAAAGCTTTGATGCAGAGTTGCAGTATGTCAAATTTCAACAAAATCTGTTCTTTTTGGGAAAATCCACTGACTGTGTCTTGACCCATTGGGGAAGCAGAATTCAGCCTGAACTTTGGAATCCGTGCTGTTGTGTCCCTAACAGGCTTTCAGTTTGAACTGCTGCTCATGTTTGTGTTTGCAGTGCTCAGGGATTTGCATTTTGGCCTGAAATTTCCCACACTTGATCTTGGCCCAACAGATTTTTATTTTATTTTATTTTATGGAAAATGATAAATGGTTTTCTTCTCAGAAAATGGCTCAGAGGCCTTTTTCATGGTCAGATAACTCCAACACAGCTTGGTTTTATAACTTCAGATTTGGCAAGTGCAGAGTGCAGTCCTGAATGAGGAATGCACTTTTTTGCCTTGTTTGAAGACATTTCATTTCGCAATAGCGAATTAGTCTGATTCTTTGGAAATAATAGACTGATCGTTCACAAAGCATTATTTAACCATGGTGGAAAACGACAGACCGAGTTCTATTTCTCTGGGAGGTCACGAGTCTTGCTTTATAAATATGGCTTAGTTTCCTTTTTGCAGCGTCATCTTTCCTACTAAATCTCTCTGCGTCCCCTTGTGCTTTAACTCTAGCAGCAGCAGAGGTCATTTCTGCTATATTTGCTCTCCATAAGCTAGGCTGGTTGTACGTCCTTCTCATATGTAAGTAGACTTCAGAAATTAAGTTATGCTGAGATACACAGCCCTCAGAAGAGGAGCTCAGGAGGCAGATTTGCTGATACGCTTCAGCTGTTCTGCGCTGCCCCGGCGGTACAGCAACAAGCTGCTGTAATGAATCGCTTACTGCAGGCATGAGGTTGTTCTGTGTCACTGGAGCAGCACAGAGCTGTGAAGCATGCTGATGAATCTCGCCACAAATCTTGAAATATCTTCTTTTTTTTCCTGTTAAAAAGCCTGTGTGAGCCGATACGCTGTGTTTAATTACATAACAGCAAGTACTGGCTTGCAAGGCATGGCTGGAAAAAAACCTTCTTTGTGTTATGTTAGGCAGGCAGTGGGTCATCCTCCTGGGAAAGAAATTTGACATCTGCCAGGAGTTGAAGTTAGTGAGATTTGTGCTGCTTTCGTAGAGTTTGTGAATACACAAAGGGCAGATGGATGCAACTCTGCAGGCTGTCTGATAATGCCTGTTGTCTGGATGCTCACGAAGAGCAGCTCACATGCCAGCTAAGGGGCACCACGTTACACACATAGCTGCATTCAGGTCCTGCTAAAATGGCAGAGGGGTTTTGCCAGGCAGAAATACGTGGCTCTTCCAGCTCTGGCGGAACAGCCTGGTTTACAGTGGCAATATTCTTCACTTTGTGGGCCATCTAAAATATAGGTCTGAGTGCTAATTAGTTCCAAACCCCAGTTTCCCCTGTAATTCTTCTAATTTTTGGCTGTTTTCTTTTCAAATGGTCACAGTATACTCCCAGTTTGAGAGTCGGTATAGTTATTTCATTCAAGCATGTTATTTTTTTGCTGATATGTTTATACAGATAGTCTTTAGCATGAATGTCGTGGCAGGAGGTATTTGCTTTATTCTGTTCCCTCTTCCAGTACAGTTTATCCCTCTTCACACAAACAGAGCTTCTCTTCTGTAAACCATTTCTATATGACATTCACATCTTTCTCTACCTATTCCTATATGAGTAAAGACAAACATAAACTTCATTCCAGGCTATGAGAAGGACTGGTTTGGCAAGTTTTCGGCAAACAGATTTGCTAATTTCTACCCAAGTTGGAAAATTAACCGTATGGATTGCTGTTATACACACTCAAGGACTTACAAAATAGCACAAATAATGGCATTCATTCTTGTCTGGAAGGCTTTGCTGCCATTTTATATTTACCTTGTATTCCTTGCCTGTGTAGGTGCAAAGCAATTGAGACCTACAAATCACATCTGTCTCCACAAGCAGTTCTTTGTCCAAAGCACCATTTCCATGACCATTTTCTGACCTGAAATATCATTCCTCCTGACCCGCCCTGTCCCACGTGCATTTCTGCTGTTCCTCTGCCTCCTTGGCAGTGTAGGTGCAGGTTTAATTGTCAAAAAACGAACAGAACAGATTGAAATGAATATGATGACGAGGACGGGTGGTGTGACCACAAAAGAAAACAGATTAGCTTAGATTGGCTTCGACTGTCAAGGAGCCGCACCCTTAACCTTTTCTACAGTGCTGATCACTCTGGTATTCTAGCACTGCACAAAGGTTTTGTTATCAGTGGAACAAACGCGGAATCTTATTTTTGTTATTACTGGATGAAGCATTTGAGGATATAGTGATCTTTCGTTCTTGGGCAGTATTATTTATATTTGGAGGCTGACAATTCATCTAATTCCCCGTAGACAGATAGATGAAATTAGAAAATAATGATAGTTTATGTGAATTCTGTTTTTCTCAGGCATTTTTATTCCTCAGAGAGACTTCCATGGGGCCAAATTACCATGAAAACTAGAATACCATGATATTTCAGTTCCATATGGTAAAAGTTCATGCCATTCATTATTGCTGACACTGTACATATATCCTTGGGGAACTATGAAAAATATAAAAATAAAACTCCTGAAAAATGTGCATTAAAAAAAAAATCTATGGAAACTGCTCTTTAACCCAAATGTTCCCCAAGAAAATCTAAAGCCAATTATTCCCCAAATATGGAAATTTCAGGCCATAGGTGAAACATCGAGGAGAATTTCTGGAGGGTGTACATTGCCACAACACCAAGGCCATCATGATAGAGGACAGCCACTGAAAAGACCAGTGATGCTCTCTGTGCTGCCCCTTCTTCCTATGCACCTGATAGATGTGCAACTAAGGGTGAGTTTAATCTGTGTTGTTTTTTTTTTTTTTGGAAGGTTAGTTTGCCGTTGAATCCTGTGTAGTCAAGACAGAAAGAGAAGGTGCTTGAGAGTCCAGTTCAGAGCTATCGAGGCTGCACTGCAAGTGCTCCACTCTGCCTGACTATCAGAAATGCTTAGGTTCATAGAATCATAGAATCATAGAATGGCCTGGGTTGAAAAGGACACAATGATCATCTAGTTTCAACCTCCCTCCTATGTGCAGGGTCTCCAACCACCAGACCAGGCTGCCCAGAGCCACATCCAGCCTGGCCTTGAATGTCTCCAGAGATGGGGCATCCACAGCTTCCTTGGGCAACCTGTTCCAGTGCATCACCACCTCCTGTGTGAGGATGTCATCTCACTGGATGTCTGACTCATTCCTTAGCTGCTCGGGTAGCTGTGTAAAGCAAAGAGGAATTAACACAGGCTTAACTGTAATAAGAAAGTATAGACTAAGGAATTATTAATGGAAGAACCCTTGGGGGTACAATGCATCACTGCAGGATTAAAAAATGTCTTAATTTCAGGCTAACTAGAGTCATTACAATGCCATTAAGGCTTGCTATGAGACTTGCACATAGAGGGCAGCCAATCCAGCCTCAGAATTTTGAAAGGATGAACTGGGTCACAAGTCCATGATTTCAGAGAGCAAACAGACAGCATTTCAAGAAATTGTTTTCGAAACAGACACATAGGAAAAGGGAACTTTCAAAAGTCCTCCTAAAAAGTAGTACTGTAAGAGATGGCCCTGGGGGAGATCTTATTTTCCTTCAGCTAGAACAAAATGATGCAGGGCATAAAAGAAAATTTATGTTGAGACTTTCAGCTTTTGGTGAGCTGTGCTATAAATATTTTTTTGACCATTAACAATTATAGCTCCTTCACACAATAGTGAAAACTGTATTTCAAAATGAGCTATTTTGTTTACTTAAAATGTTCCCCCATCATCCCTCACTGTCTGTTACTGTGTACAGTTGTCCTTCCAGAACAGTGATGAATGCAGTTCAATGGGGGTGGGAGTGCTGGGAGGAGGTATAACTTCTTGAATAATTATCATTATCTTTGTAAAGTTTGCTGAAGTTCTGGTATGAGGGAACTTCTATAAAGCATTTGAGTTAATGCTCCTGTGTGGTACTGAGACTTCACCCATGGACCATCCTTAGTGTCGTGTTATTAGAGGCAGCGTATTATCCCATCCAAAGCTATATTGACTTCCCCCATCTGGGTTTTTGAGAAAGCGAGATCTGTATAAAATCACATTTCTTCTTCTCAAAACATAAAGAACAAATATTTTATATTCAGTAAAGAGAATGTAAAAGGAAGGTGCTTTCTTGGTGTGGGAGAGGAACGTAAAATGATAGCACATTTGGCCAGTTACCTCATCTCCATGCACGAGCATATGCACATGTATGCAGAAATCTGGCAGTAAGTAAGTTTACTTCTCCCTATCTTCAATGTTTTCCAATGCTACAAAACACTATAAAAATGTCAAGAGAAGCCTTCTGACAGTAACATACATCAGGCTGTGAAAGGAACTCTCCCAGTGAGTGGTGAAAGCCCTATGAACAACAGTGATTCTTAATACGATGTGCACAAATTTGATATAATGTTATCTACAAAACATGACTTTCAGACATTACTGCTACGCAGAGGCATGGGTGGATTTTGGGGCTTAGCTAACCTCAAAAAGCAGAACCATTCCTAAGAAAGAATTTATACTCAAGTTCATGTCTTCTGGCTGGAAACTCAGATACCGGGGTGACACCACAGCCTTTATTTACAACTATGCAAAATGCTGAAAACTATCTGGAAGACAGTATTGGAACAACCTGAAAAAAAGCCTGTTACTTTAGGAGGGGAATTTATTAAGAGGCACCAAGTTAGGTGTCCAGCCCATTGTAAACTGGGTTGTGATCTGAGCAGCTCTCAAGGGTTCTTTGAAAATTCTAACCTGAAATTCATAGAATCTTTGAATCATAGAATGGCTTGGGTTGGAAGGGACCCTAAGGATCATCAAGTTCCAACCCCCTGCTAGATTTCTATCTATTCTAGAGTTAGTATGGGAGAAGTCTCTGCAGGAGAACTCTGTAAATGAGATCAGAACTGAACCATGAAACGCTGACAAAGTCATCTGGAGCACATGGAGTGGTGCTCAGTGATGAGCCTACCATTTCATTATTTTTGTGTTTATTACATCTTTTTTTGAATGTGCTGTTTTTCTTTTATCTGCAGCCTTTATTTTGATTTGTATTTCATTATGATTTACTTTCATTTGATAGTTCTCAGTCTATTTACAGAGAACAAAAGAATGCACAATGTAGAACAGTAGAATAATAGTGTTTATTTTCACAAGTTTGGAACGATCGAATAACTCACAAGTCACAAAGTGGAACCATGCCTGAGGTAGGTTAGGTCATCTCAAGTGTGTGGAAACAAACAGAAATATCCCATTCTTCACTATTGTTTATTATATTTATGCCACTTGGGAGTTTTAACAATACCACGTATATAAAACATTTGTTCTTGCTTTCTGCGCTATTCAGGGTTTTCTCAAGGATCTTTGGTTCCTTTTTTCATAGGAACACTGTGATGTTGCTATGCTTTGGTGACTTTCTCAACTGATTTAGCAGAACTGTAAGAAATGGCCCCCATGAATGAGCCAGAAGTGCTGAAAAGGAGGTTTTGTTCTTTGAATGCTTCTGTGTTTAAAAATAGTTCTTTTGAGAGTTATAACTGGCTTATTTCAACTTCTCAATTCTTTTTAATGTACATTTAAAGCTCAGTCTAGCAGAGAGAAACTAGAAGTGTGCTGGTGATGATCAGCTGCCGTGCAGTCCCATCAAATCAATTTTTATAACACTTTTGTCTTTGACAGGAGGTCCAAACATGGATGTCTAAAGCCACATCTACCTGCTTAATCCTGCTATTTAAAGAGCTAAGAGTCATCATGGGAGCACTGCTTCTTTCATTTGCAACTGCTCACAGTACTGGATATCCAGAGTCCTGCTGAAGGATGATGCAGTTTATCAAACTTTGCATGGTAACCTAAAATCACGGCCATTTTGCTGGGAAACACAGACCTGCAAAATGCAGTGATTCAGCATCTGCATCTTAAGCTATTGAATTTCACTGCCGGGATGTCTAAGAGCTGGCAGCAGGAGTGATCAGACTCCTAAGGCTATTTCAACATGGGCATTTGAAAATTAAGTCAGTGAAATTTACTGTTCATTATTCCTCTGGAAAATTCAGGCTTAAATTGAAAGTCTTTTCAATAGTGCTGAGTTCCTCGAAACTGTCATTGCTTTTCAAAGGAGCTCAGTTGCTTTAAAATAACTACATTTTATCTGTGGTCTTAGCAGCCCAACCTTATGGACTGACAGTTTTATTACAGAAACTTAAAGTGTGTTAGGACTTCAAACAGAGAAAAAATGGCTTCTTCTGAGTCTTTTCTTAGTTTCACAAAGCAATTCATGACTATGAAAAAATTCCTGTGATTGAAGCATAAATAATGTTGTAGTAACAACCTCATATAAGATGGGAATGGCTGAGGGGACAGAGAAACAACATTTTTTCTAAAGGATTTCATCATTCATTCCTCTCTGCTTTTCTGTCCTGCTTTGGGAAAGATGTAACATCTGCAGAGCTGAAGAGCACAGCCAACAACCAGTTGCTTCTCCCAGCTTGCACCTGCCCTGCTTGAGGTCAGACTTCTCTACAACAGATTTATCTCAGAACTCATTCAAGAGGCCCAGAACTCTACTTCTCTCCTTCCCACTCATATCCATAGGAAGGTGAGCACCATCTGCTTGTTTGAAGGCTGCTGCCCCCAACTGGCATGAAGAGGTGAAGGATGTGGAACCTGCGCAGGACAGGTCTTTCCTGACTGCTGAATGTGAGAAACATCACGGAGGGAGGAAGGGGACGTGAGTTCCAGAGACAGCACTGTGATTGCAGGGAGCATGGGCAGACATACGTTTTGGTAGCACACAATTTTTCCACCCTAAAAGATTTTATTTCCATCTGGATGGAGTAGTGACATAGGCTGACAGTAGAAGTAGGTTGTTGCAGAGGTTTAGGAATGTTGGTCGAAAGAAGACAGAGAAACAGCCTTTATTACCCAGCTGGAGGGAGTTTCAAGCAGGTTGAGGAACCTGGAGTATGCAAGATGTTATTTTGCATTCTTTCCAAACTACTGTGAGAATTTTCTCACAGCAGGAAATGAGCAGAGAAGTAGCTGCTCCTTTGGGTCCCAGTTCCCATTCTGGGCTGCTGCTGGTGTCCACGTGCCACTGCCTCTGATTCCTCCTGTAGTGATCCCAGTGGCTCAGTTTAGCCCTTCATGGCTCACTTCAGCCAATTCTATCACCTGATATAGAAAGAATAAATCACCATTTCCAGGAACGGCAGCACCGTAGACAAAACACAATTGAAATACAATTCTCCTGGAGTGAGAAGCATGAATATAGCTCAGTATGTCATCTCTTGGTTTAGCCTACAGAATCAGTGTGGTGAACACCACGGTTCTGATTTCTTGATGTAATCTTTGCTATGTGGCTCTGGGCAGCCTGGTCTGGTGGTTGGCCACTCTACATATAGCAGGGGGGGTTGAAACTGGATGATCATTGTGGTGCTTTTCAGCCCAGGTCATTCTATGATTCTTTGATTCTATGAAAGACTTCAACGTTTATGTCTGGAAAAAATCCAGATCTGTATAAACTGGAGCACATTATTGTGTGTATTAAAATGTTCACATGGTATTATCCCACAACCCTTCCCATATTTATTTTGGAAATCATTACATCTGGAAAATGGGAAAACTTCCAGTTAATTCTATTACCTTGAAATATCAGCAAACACAAGGGGATGTTGAGATTATTCCCTGCTAGAAAAGAAAAAAAGAGCAAGTAGGATTCAGGACTATAAGCCAAAAGAGAATCCTTCTTCAAATAATGCAACATGGCTTAAGCTTACCATTGGGAAAACAAGGATGAAAAGTGATTCTTAAAGGGCCTCTGTACTCAGCTCTGGGGAGGATGTGCCTTGAGTACGGTGTTTGTTTTTGGGCCCCTCGAAAAGACACTGAGGCCTTGGAGCACGTCCAGAGAAGGGCAGCTGAGATGTGAGTGGTCTGGAGCACGAATCTTATGGGGACTGGCTGAGGGAACTGGGATTGTCCCGTCTGCAGAAGAGGAGGTGCAGGAGACCTTATTGCTCTCCACAGCTCCCTGAAAGGACGTTGTGGTGAGGTGGGGGTCGGCCTCTTCTCCCATGTAACAGTGATAAAACAAAAGGTAATGGGTTCAAGTTGCACCAGGGGATCTTCAGATTAGATATTAGGAACAATTTCTTCTCCAAAAGAGTGGTGAGGCACTGGCACAGGCTGCCCAGGGAGATGGTGCAGTCACCGTCCCTGAAGGCATTCAAGAACCATGGAGATGTGGCACTGAGGGATGTGGTCAGTGGGCATGGTGGGGATGGGTTGATTGTTGGACTAGGTGATCTTAGAGGTCTTTTCCAACTTTAATGATTCTGTAATTCTAATGCCAGCTCAATGAATGGCCACTCACTGCCATTCTAGACAAGCATGACAAGCTTTAGGGAATTTGGTTGTGTTGTGAGCTTATGGTTTACGCCTACAAAGCAAATTATAGCCTGCACTTACACTTGGGCCAGATCTTGAGAAGAAATGGAGATCGGTGAAGCTGTTTCCAGATACCGCTGATGGCATGATGCTCCAGACCCATCTCAAAGGCCTTCAGTTCTCTACTGAAATTCACTTTTTATAAATTTCCTGGCAATATTCTGACAGTGCCCTAAGAGAGCACACAGCACAGCCACGTCTCTGAGATCCTCTGCAGTTTACCAAGGGAAGCAGGTGTCTGTCAGTGTCTCTGTTCACCTGCACTGACCCGAGCTGAAAGATGCATTTACTCCCCAACTTTCATAGCAGCACAGTAATTTTCAGTGAGGATTTAACAGAACTTTATAATGGAAGCATGAGACAGTCACATAAATGGCAAGAGAAAAAGCAGAAGGACAAGAGTGGAAGTTCCACATAAGAGTGGAAGTATGAGAAAAGTGGCTGCAAAGCCCTATTCTGTTAGAGAGGGCAGTTCCTGGTGGATAAGAGGAGTTGCTTATGGCTCAGGAAGGCACTGAGAACTGCACAAGCAGCAGGGAAAAGCTGGATCACCTGTCCCAAGGGAGCAAACAAATATATGGCAAAAAAAGCAACAAGTTGGAAAGCACTATGAGAGAGGAGAGAGGGAAAAACTGTGCACTGCTTCCAAATCAAAATGGTTCCAGATTGTTGTGATGTGTAAAAATGTTTAGAAGGAAGATTTCCCAGATTCTTCTGCACTTGGAATGTGAAGCCTCCTGTGATGTGAAGTTCCCTGCTTATTTCTTTGGTTCCTTTTTTATTTTTTTTATTTTTTGGCTGATTACCTATCTGTAATAGGTTCTGATCCAGACCACCTCCTAACACTGACCAGCAGGGCGAGGGTGGTGATCCTGCCCCTCTGCTCTGCTCTATGAGACCTCACCTGGAGCACTGCGTCCAGATTAGTGGAGTCCTCAATACAGGAGAGACATAGAGCTGTTGGAGTGCATAAAAAATGATCCAAGGGATGGAACTGGGGCTATCCCAGCCTGAAGAAAAGAAAGCTGCAGGGAGAATGGAGAACAGCTTTACAGTATCTAAATGGGGCTGTGAGAAAGAAGGAGACAGACTATGTAGCAGGGTCTGTGGGGATAGGATAAGGGGAAACAGCTTCAAACTAAAAGAGGGGAGATGTAGGTTGGATATAAGGAAGAAATTTTTTCCAATAAGGTAGCAAAGCACTGGCACAGGTTGCCCATAAATGTGGTGGATGCCCTGTCCCTGGAGATACTCAAGGTCATGTTGGATGGGGCTATAAGCACTTGATTGAGCTGTAGGTGTCCCTGTTCATTGCAGGGGAGTTGGACCAGATGATCTTTAAGAGTCTCTTCCAGCTCAAACAATTCTATGATTCTATGGTGACTCACTGTGAGGGCAAGTAGAATTCTTCACGCCTCCATCTACTGTCAGGGCTGAGATCTCTAATTTCCCTTGCAGATAGCAGATTTGTTAGACACTGAAGATATTAGTAGATAATGTTCTCAGACAGTGAGACCCTCAGAAATCTGGAAAGGTGGACAGTGCTTTTCTGCATGCAGCCTTGCCACCTGAGACATCTGTATGCCAGTTAGCATCAGTATATGTGAGCTGTAGAGCTGTGGTGCTGTCCAATAAGAAAGGGGTCATGCCAAAGCCTGAGAGACAAAAGTAGGAGTCTGGCCCAGCTAATGCTTGAAAGTTGCATTCTGTCAGCTCAGCTGCAAATGGATGTATTCAGCTAGAAGAGTCCAGGGCAGTGGGATGCTGCTACATCGCTCACCTGTCTGGCAGAAGGCACAGAAATTGGGATATCGTAGCTGTCGTTTAATGAGGCTTACATGCATCTGACATTTTTGACTGTGTAAACTTCAACCCAGATGTCCTGGTATATCTGACACTGCTGAATGAATGAGGACCTGGAATAAGCTGAGCACTCAGAGCACTCAGTTCTCCCGTCATTTACGTTGCTTAGCAATTAGCTCACAGTTTTAGGACTACTCAAAGAAACACTCTCCGGGACACCCAGATATTTATTACAAGGCAAGTCCTGAGCCACATCACCCAGCCTCACACCAAGGGACCAATCCCTGGCATGCATTTAAGTAGCTTTATTGATGCAGCCTGATATTTTCCAGGGTGCAGCCTTGTCCATATGGCCAGGAGAGCTCCTGAAAGCCCCAAGAACATAAGGAGGTAAAAGTAAAGGTCCTCAATGCTTTTTGAATTGAAGTGAGTCTCTTCTTTTCCAAGACGCTGTTGTCCCTGTTCCAACTAAGTCTGAGCTCCCAGGACAGCCCAGCCTGGGATGGGCTGTTAGGCTTTTCCCATGCTACTTCACCTCTAGGGCTTCCCAGAATAGAGGACTGCAACCCAATGGAACAGAGCCTGGAGCAAAGTCAGTGCTGTGCTGCTGACTTCATTAGTGCACAGCCAGAGTTGGCAGAGATCCCAAACCTCCTGCTCAGGTCCAAGCAGAGCTGCTGCACATGTGAACGAGGCTGGGTTTTCCTTTATCAGGAGGTGTTTTCCTAAGCTGAGCTGGGCAAATCCATATCTTAGGCAACAACTGCCATTTCTGCCTGCAAACAGTTCTTTAATCAGAGCACTGCAGAAGCAAGAAGTGATGCACTGGTCACTGAACCACAAGACCTGCAGAGCTGCTCCAAGTTCTGCTCTGAAAGCAACATCTCCTATTTTACTGCGTTGGCCCACGATGTCAGAGGCGAATGTTAGTGGGATGGCAGTAGAGGTTGAACGTTCCCACAAGTATTCCAAGTATTCCGTTATGTTTTGTTGCTGTGTGACAGATGGCAGCAGTGGGGCAGTCTGACAAAATGGTGTCTTACATGGAAGGGCATATGAAGCAAAGGTGTGGAACTGAATCCCTCCACAAGGGAACTGGAGGATGAAATTGCCAAGCCTCTAACCATCATATTTGAAAGGTCATGGCAGTCTGGTTTCCACTGACTGGAAAAGGGGAAACTTAACCCCCATTTTCAGAGGGGAAAAAAAATGAAGATCCAGGGAACTACAGGACAGATAGTCTCACCTCTGTGCCTGGCAAGATCTTGGAGCAGATCCTCCTGAAGGCCCTACTAAGGCATATGGAAAATAAAGATGAGGAGATCAGTAGTAACCAACATGGCTTCACCAAGGGCAGGTCATGCTTGACAAACTTGGTGGCCTTTTATGATGGAGTTACAGCATGACACCATCTACCTGGACATTGTCCCACATAACATCCTGGTTGCCATGTTAGAGAAAAATTGATTTGGTGGATGGACCACTCACTGGATAAGGAGTTAGCTGGATGGTCACACTCAGAGAGTTACAGTCAGTGGCTCAATGTCCAAGTGGAGACCGGTGACGAGTGGTGTTCCACAGAGATCAGTATTGGGACTAGTGTTTTTCAACACCCTTGTAGGCAACATGGACAGTGGGATCAAGTGCACCCTCATCAAGTTTGCAGATGACACAAAGCTGAGTGGTGCAGATGACATACTAGAGGGAAGGAATGCTATCCAGAGGAACCTGGACAGGCTGGAGAGGTGGGCCCATGCCAACCTCATGAAGTTCAGACAGGCCAAGTGCAAGGTCCTGCACCTGGAGCAATCTGAAGAACAGGTACAGGTTATGTGGAGAATAGCTTGAGAGCAGCCCTGAGGAGAAGGATTTAGGAGTGTCAATTGATGAAAGAGTCAACGTGAGCCTACAATGTGCACTTGCAGCCCAGTAGGTCAACTGTATCCTGGGTTGCATCAAGAGAAGTGTGACCAGCAGGATGAAGGTGGTGATTCAGTTTCACTGGTGAAAATGCACAGCTAATGCTGGTGACCATATTGAAAAACAGTGTTCTGTAGCTGAAAATTTGCTCTATCAAACAGTGGTACTGTGCTCTTCGACACTTGTGGATGCAAGTTTCCAAGTAATTACATATGAAGCATTACTTTTGGAGCAATTTGCTGGGAAGATATGGTCTCGCACCAATAGGAGGCTTCCTGGGAGGAGTGCAACTGAGGTCCATAGTGTGCTCAGCCCAGAGCAGAGCAGGCTGAGGGGAGGCCTGATGGCGGCTGCAGCTCCTCACAGGGAGTGGAGGGCAGCGCTGAGCTCTGCTCTGTGTGACAGCGACAGGGCCGAGGGAACGGCATGGAGCTGTGACAGGGGAAGGGCAGCTGGGGGTGAGGGAAAGGGTCTGCACCAGAGGGTGATGGACATGGAACAGCCTGCCAAGGGCAATGGGCACAGCCCCGAGCTGCCGGAGCTCAGGGAGCGTTGGGACAGTGCTCTCAGACATTGGGTTTGGTTTTGGATGGTGCTATGTGGATCTAGGAGTTGCACTCAGTGATTCTTGTGGGCCCATTCCCGCTTGGGATATTATATGGTTCTATGATCTGGCCCTACTAGGCCATATCTGTCAGCCAAGCTTCACACAACTCCTCACTCAGCCACTGTACACCCTGTACCCAGCACGGACTGTTCACAAACTTCACAGAGACACCACAGGACATCCCAGCACGTTGGGCCCACAAACAGCCAGCACTGCAAGCTGGGCCACATGCCAGGGCTGCAGCTGACCTGTCTGCAGAACCACCCCTGCCCCCGAGGATTCTGTAGCCTAACTCACACTGCAGAGGGCTGCAGGGACCCCAAAGCTTTAAGCAAACCCAGATCTCAGATGTTCCCTCCCCCCTCCCCCCCCATTCGCTTTCCCAGACACTGATGCACTCAGGTGCAGATGCTCCCAGCAGTGAGGCTCCTCCCAGCACTCCCAGGACAGCACACCCCCCCCCCGATTTGCAACTCCCTAGCTTTGCCATCCACCTCTCCAGTTTGCAGCCCCTTTCACTTGATTGCAACCCCCTCCTTATTTGCAACCCCTCCATCTATTTGTGATCCCCCTCCCCAGTGTGCAACTCCCCATCGGTTTGCAATGCCCCCCACCCCTCCGATTTGCAACTCCCCCATCTATCTGCAATTCTCCTCCTCAGTCTGCAACCCTTCTACCCTATTATTTACAACCTCTCTTCGGTTTGCAACGCCCCCATCGGTTTGCAATACCCCCGATCCATCCTTATTCGCAACGCCCATCTATTTCCAATTCCCACTCCCCAGTTTGCCACCTTCCACCGTTTTGCAGTCGCCCATTTTGCAGCAACTCCATCCCCTCGGTGGTTTGCAAGCTTTCACCTATGTACAGTTCCCTTACCCCAACATCCATTTAAACTCCCCCTCCCCCATCAATAAATCAATTCTTGACCCATCCCCAGAGTTTGCGATCCCCCTCCTTAGCTTACTAACTTCCCACACCCCGCCGCCGTCGGTTCCCAACCCGCCTCCAAGCTCAACAGCCACCAGCCCTACCCCCGCCCCCCGGCGCCGCGGATTGGCTGCGGGGCTCACGCGAGCCCGGCTGGGAATGGGGGGGGGGAAGCGGCCGCGGTTGCCCGCGAGTAACCCCGCCGCCGGTAGCGCCCCGCGCGACCTTTCTCCCGCATCGGCGGTGACGCGGCGGGCGCGCGCGCGCGCGCGGTCCTCCCCCCCCCCCACCTCCCTTCATCCGCTCGCGCGCGGCAAGATGGCGGCGCTGAGCAAATCCATCCCCCACAACTGCTACGAGATCGGGCACACCTGGCACCCGCGCTGCTCCGTCGCCGTCCTGCATGTGACGCAGGGTGCTCTGGCCGAATCCCTCCGCATCTACGGCACTCTGTACCTGGTGGGTGGTGGTCGGGGTGGGCGGGGGAAGCTTGGGTTACGGGGGAAGGGGGGAGGAGAAGGTGTTTGGGAAGGGTGTGAGGGTGAGGGGTGTCACGGTGGGCTCTGTGGGGTGAGAGGTGTGAGGGTGAAGGGCATAGCGGAGCGTTCTGGGGAGGAGATGGCGTGGGGTGGTGGTAATAACCGCTGTGGGATGGTGAGCTGGGTGAGGAGGAGGACGCTGGGTGTGCTATTTTCAGCATTTCCTGGAGTGGTCAGGCTTGAAATAGAGAACAACAGTGTGCCCAGCAGGTTAGTGTTATGTCTTTGGAAGCAGTAAGTGTACCACGTGTGTGGTGCTGTTGGTGGCACCTTGGGGATGGAATCGTGGTTAATCAGTGCCTTAGGATCAAAGAGGTTCCACTGCCTGGTGGCTGAAGGAATATATTAAGGCTTAGAGGAGCTGAAGTAGTCAGAGAGTATCCTACAGGTGAGGTATTTTGGTTTGAGCGTGCAATTAGGCTCAGTTATATCATCTCCATTGTGGCTGGCTTGTGTCCAGCAAGTTAGGGTGTAGGTAGAGGAGTTGGCATCTGTTTGCATCCATATGAGTAAACATATCCTGAAAGCTGATCTAAGCTGAAAGCGCTGCAGGTATTTTGCTGTCCCCACCTCCGCGTTCTGGCTCTAACGGTGCTCACAGGGCTGAGCAGTGAGCTGGCTACAAGTGGAATCTGAAGCAAAGTAAAACAAGTCACTGAGTCATAGAATCATAAAATAGCACAGGTTGGAAAAGACCTTAAAGATCATGGAGTCCAACCACAACCTAACCGTACTACCCTAACTCTAACAGCCCTCTGCTAAATCATGTCCCTGTGCACCACATCCAAACGGTTTTTAAACAAATCCAGGGATGGTAACTCAACCACCTCCCTGGGCAGCTTATTCCAGTGCTTATCAACTCTTTACTAAAAGAAGTTTTTCCTGATATCCAACCTAAACCTCTCCTTTCTCCTGCTCTGTGCCAATGCTGGTGTTGTAAAGATATCAAGACATAAAATAGAAGGCAAAGAGTGGAACCACTGCAGTCCTGGCGTTTTACTTTAAGCTCCCATTTGTGAGAGCATCAAATGACATGCTAAGGAAACTTAATGGCTGTTTGGTAGTACTGTGGTCTTAAATAGTTGTCATGTCTGGCCGTCAGTGTTTTCAGGCTGAACTGGCACAAACAGAAGTTGCCACTGTTTATGTGAGTGTAAGCTGGGCTGGAACAGGAAGCCAATACCAAGAACATGTCCTCTTCTCCACCTCCCCACCTTACTTCAGGAATTTTTCCTCCGAGTCAATTTCCTGAAGCAGTTTGCCATGCAGGGGAATGAGTACTTGTAAGCAGCAGAGAACAGACCTGAATTTAGCTATGTAGTGGTTATCCATCCAGTGGTTATCCAGGCAGGCTAAAGATAAAGCAGCTTAAAGAGCTCTGTAGTTAAATCAAAGTTCTCCAGCAGCCAAACCTGATAAGTAGGTTCCTGCTCGTACCTATGTTACATTTCCTGCAACAGTGGGTTTGGAGAAAAGCTCTCCTAAACCTCAGTTGTTCTAAAATCTTGTTGCTACCTAAAGAGAGAGGAAAAATTTGCCTTCCTTTGCTCACAGATGTGTAAATGTACTGTATGGTCTTGGACTTCGAATCTGCTCAAGAAGAGCTATGATAATTCATTCACTAACCCAAAAGAGGTTTGTCTCCTGCCTGTAGCTAGGCTGAATTTTCAGCTGCATTAATGAGTTGAATTGGCTACTTAGGAGGGTTTTGATGAGCACCAGAACCAGCAGCAGGTGAAAACTGAAAGGGTGCAGTAGGGACTGTGGAGGGTGAAGGAGAAGCCTTGCACATTAAGTAGCTTGGCAGGAAAAGAGCACTGCTGAATTAAGAGTCATCCCTGAAGTAATTCTTTGTTGGGCTTAAAGCTGTATTTGAAAACCTTCTATTTGTAAGTGAAATATCGTGGTTGCACAGCACAAACATTCTGTCCTACATTTAGATTCACGTGGTAGTGTGAATTCAAATTGCTTTATCTTTGTAGTCCTGTCAGTGGATGTTCGGAGTGTTACTGGTACTGCTTAGTCCCAGTCTAACAGCACAGCATCAAGAAGTTCCAGTTCTGTTCTGCTTGTTTGTTCCTTCTGTTGCCACATGTAAATAACTAAGGCAAGCAGATGAAAGAGTTTGCTCTCAAAAGCTTGTGTGGAAATGAATCAGTATGAATGGATGAGAAGACATTGCCAGAGGTCGTTCTGGGAGAGAAGGACATGTAGTTAGGGACAGTTACAGTCCAGAGTCCAAACTCATAACATCTACACCCTACATCTCTTAAAAGTTTGGGTGCTCTTCTGTTGTTGAGAGACTGATGGAACCTAATTTACGTGATACTGCTGTTTGATGTGTAACTTTCAGTGCATAGCTAGGAGGAGTTTGCTTCAAAATGCTGCTGTTCAGTGGTGGTTGTTGTTGTTCTTGTTAGTATATAACAGAGCTTCTGTATTTTTACTTGGCAAAATAATCTTTAGATCATACTTTGACCAAGGTTGTTTTCACCTTAGTTACTAGTTGATTGCTTTAGCAGAAGAAGATTTTGTATCTAAATGGAAATGTCCCTCTCTGAGAGTATACTTAGTAACCATAAAGTAATTTGTAGATGTAGCCAGCGATCGAGTGGTCCTTTATTTGTTTTCTAGGTGCTTGGGTCAGCATGAAAAGCTTTAGTAATAGGGAGGGTGTTTGAGGGAAAGGCAAAAAGAAGGGAAGATTCTCCCTCTCTGGGAGGGTTGATATGAGCTAAGGCTCAACGGGTGTTAATCTGGCAAGGGATGTCAAGGTCTGCAGGAAGGGCTGCTTCAAATGCATCAGTAGCAAAGGGAATATTAGGGAAAATGGGTCCTGCTGCTGCAGGGGGTCGGCCCTCTGGTGATGAACGATGCAGGGAAGGTAGGTGGAGTGTTATTTGAAATATTTGTATTGCTTCACTACAACCTCAAAAATGGTTTTGGTGTTCTAAAGAAGATTCCATAATGTACTCAAGTAATTCATTATCACTGATAAGCTATGTATGTGTTTCACAACGTGCAGTTAATTGTACTGCCATTAAAATAAATGGGAGTTGAGTTGTATGAGAATTTTGTTTAAGAGAATTCTGTGGTGAAAGCATGTAAGAGCTGCTGTTGTGTGTTATGGTTCTTTACATTCTTGGTTAGAATGCTGTAATACCTCTGAGTTGACAGAGTTTATGCTTTTCATTTTCAACACTTGAACTTTTTTAGGGTTGTTTCTACGAGGAAAGTGATGCTAAAATAGTTTTCCATGTGTTGTTCTTGTTAATTTTTTCTTTTCTTTAACAATTATTTATGCAAAGGAAGTATTCGTAATTGTGGTGATGTTTTTTAGGGGCTGAGTAGTTGGATAAGTTCTGTACACTACGTTTTCAGGACATCTGAGTGAGCACTGCTGCTCCAAGTACTGTGGATTTGGCCACTCTCCAGAAGAGATCAGAAGACAATGTGGGTTTATGTTGTGTGTAGGGTTGCAGTTTGTGTGTGTAAACACTGCTGCTTACCTGTCTCTTTACCTATCTATCCATCAGCAACGCACCTACAGAACCATTTGTGTCTGTATCATTCTTTAATTAATGAAGGCTTAGCTATTATTTATATCAGTTCTTCATTAAGTGATAGTATCCTTTAGGAGAATGGATTCATACACTGCACAGTAATGTGGTATTTGGGTGGAGATGTACATCTGGCTGGTGGCTTTGTTTGGTTGGAAGCACCCATGTAACTTGTAGAACCTTTTAGATCCAGAGATACCTGAATGCCTGAGCAACCTGAAATACCTTCTTGAAAAATGTCAGCCATGTCCAACTGCTCCTTATGTGTCTGAACTTTGGCTCAAATGGAGCCACGTTTGGATATAAAGGTCACTTTTAAACACCTTGATGGGTTGATGTGAGCTGCAGATTCCTCTGGAATGGTATTTCGTTCATGCAAAAAGTCTAAGTCATCAAGTCCTGAGTTCATAGGTGATATTTTGACATTTTATTATGCGTTCAGAGTTAAGTTAATTTTTATTTTTTGAGCCACTAATCCTCTGAAACATCATGAAAATAACCGGTGAGGCTTTAGGATTAGAGACCACTTGAGTCAGGCTGCTGTGTGCAGACAGAATGAGAGGGTAAGAAGGTGGCAACCTGAAGAATTCAGAGGTTATGATGGGTATTTGGTCTCGCTAACATTTTGGATATAAAGTGGCTGGCAGGAATGCTTGTTTTGTAATTAAGACTGCTTGTATTTCACAAGTGAAGCGTTCCTTTGTGTAGCTCTTCTGAGAGCTTTGCTTTCTTTGGATCATAGGATCATAGAATGGCTTGGGTGGAAAAGGATCTCAAAGATCATGTAGTTTCAACCTCTGCCACGGGCAGAGTCACCAACCACCAGACCAGGCTGCCCAGAGCCACATCCAGCCTGGATGTACAGCTCCAAATTCAACCAATTGATTGTAGCAGCTGCTCTCAGTTGTGATCTTGTATTTTAGGAGCTCATGCCTTTCCCAAAAAAGAGAGATGCCTTCCATGTGTTGGCTGAAAAACAGGATGTCCAGGTGAACTTTTAGGGGAACTCTTTAGATCCAAGCTTTACTTAGCCTGTACAATATAAACCTGCATCTTCTGTAAGCTGTCCTGATCAGCTGGCCAGGATGTGATGTTTCTCTTCAGTCCTTATTTTGAACCATTGAATCACTAAGGTTGGAAAAGACCACTAAGATCATCCAGTCCAACCACTGACCCATCTCCACCATGCGCACTAACCATGTCCCTCAGTGCTACATCTCTATATTATGTGAACATTTTCAGGGATATTAACTCCATCACCTCCCTGGGCAGCCTGCTCCAATACCTCCCTGCTCTTTCTGAGCTGAATTTTTTCCCTAATATCCAACCTGAACCTCCACTGTTGCTACTTGAGGCCATTACTACTATGCTGTGCAACAGAAGAGAAACTTAGTAACTCCAGAAGAGTAAGATGTAACAGGTACTGAACTTCATTGATTCGTAACTCGCCAGGAAGGTTCTGAAGCCTTGTTGTCAGTAGTTACAGCATTTATTGAGGCTCCCAGATGAAAGTAGGTAAGGGAAAAAGTTAAAAATTGCTCCAATCTTAAAAAACAAACAAACAAAAAATCAACAAAGCAACCACCTATAAATATAGACTTGTTTTAAACTGTCTGCCTTGATCTTCTAAGGAAATTTTGCTAAAGACCTTCATCATGAGTTGGTATGCTTTACCTCCAAGTCTCCTTAAGATTAGATAAAGAAAAAAAAAAATAATAAATTGGAGATGTAACATTGTGTGTTCAAAATTGAAGAATTCAGGCTTTTCCCAGAAATTAGGATTAGGAGAAGAAAATGAGGTCATGATTAGAATGGCCTGGGTTGAAAAGGACTACAAAGATCATCCAGTTTCAACCCCCTGCTATGTGCAGGGTCACCAACCACCAGAGCAGGCTGCCCAGAGCCACATCCAGCCTGACCTTGAATGCCTCCAGGGATGGGGCATCCACAGCCTCCTTGGGCAACCTGT
Organism: Meleagris gallopavo; assembly: GCF_905368555.1. Classification (NCBI taxonomy): domain Eukaryota; kingdom Metazoa; phylum Chordata; class Aves; order Galliformes; family Phasianidae; genus Meleagris; species Meleagris gallopavo. The sequence continues at coordinate 186,351,584 of NC_139404.1, read as the reverse complement.
TCCAGTGTGTCACCACCCTCTGAGTGAAAAACTTCCCCCTAATATCTAACCTAAACCTTCCATGTCTCAGTTTAAAACCATTCCCCCTTGTCCTATCACTATCCACCCCCGTAAACAGCCGTTCCCCCTCCTGTTTACATGCTCCCTTCAATTATTGGATGGCCACAATGAGTCTCCTCAGAGCCTTCTATTCTCCAAGCTAGACAATCCCAGTTCCTTCAACCTTTCCTCATAGGAGAGGTGCTCCAGCCCTCTGATCGTCTTAGTGCTCTCCTCTGGACCTGCTCCAAGAGCTCTGTTAGCTTGTATCAGGCTGGGGAGAAGGATGAAGGGTCCAGCTGTGAGTGGCTGCATTATCAGGTCTGAGTTGTCTTGGCCTTGGTTCCCATTGATTTCACGTGGGAAGCCTGCCATTCATTACACGTGTCAGAGCAAAGTCCTCTGTTTCCTGAGGGGTTGAATGTTTTTCACATGTGTTGTTTGATGGTGCATGTTCCAGTAGTTGGAAATGTTTAATCAATAATATGAAATGGTGTAACCAGATGTGATAGTAACATTTCCTTTCATAAGGTAAAAATGGTTTGATCTCTACTTTGCAGTAAAGCTAATTCTTCTGACTTCTTGCTTGTGAGATGGCAGAGTTGTTTTTGTCCTTCCCCTTATCATTCTCCTGACCTGGCCATCCATCCCTGCTTAATTTAAGCCAGGCTCCCTCCTTCCTTTTACAGCCTGATGTGTAATTTTCCTGACTGTACCTACACCCTATGGGATAGGGCCACAGCCCAGCCTTAGGGCAGCTGGTGCCCATCGGCCCTGCCTCTCTCCAACCCTGCTTCACGTGTGATATCTCATAGGGAGAGCTGTTTGGATTCATCCTGAGCCAAGCCTGGAGTTAGCAAGCACCAAACAGATGCTGCTTTATCAGTCCATATAGGCACAGACATCCGTGTTGTTTGTGCTGTGTATGATTGTGTATTTGGACGTAGGGTGGGGAGCTTCAGAAGGCTGTTAGTGTTACCCTGTAACATGCTTCTGCCTATTGGGATGAGGCCCATCAAGAAATGGGATTTGTTTATGGCATGACCTGATGCTGTAATCACGCTGTGCTGGGATATCTGATCATCTCAGTTCTGCACTGTGTTCTGAGGGACCTGCAGGTCAGTGCGTTCTTGCTTTCAGGTTCTTCTGGAAGCCATTTTAATTATGACTAAAATTAGTTTAAATGTTACTAAAGAAAGAGCCTGGTTGCAACATCTTCATTCCAGGCTGTGATCATTCCAGTCTGTTCAGGCAGCTTTTAGGACAGACTAGTAACATTCTTTCATAAAAGTAAAATAAACCAAAACAGTCTTCTGGTGAGATGCTTATTTCAGTGGGGAAAAGTCCAAGCATTTCAAAAGAATCAGCAAAGGAATTCAGCTGCACCGAGGAGTTGAAGCTCAAAGGTACAAGGATGGCGTGGAGCCTGTGCTGCAGCGATAGTGAGAGGTCCCAGCCTTGACAGAGCAATGAGCTCAGCACAGGCACTGCGAAGCAGCAAACCTGGCAAAGGGACTTCAAGCAGGTATACATCTATTCTCTGAGATATGAGACTGATGCCAGAACTGAAGGTATTCTAGATGTTCAGAGAGTACGTGAATTCTCCTGTTCATTTCTATTTTTTTACTTGGATGTAAATGTGCGAAGATTAAAACAAATCAAAATACAACAAAGCAACCCACACCCCTAATGCTAATCCTTGTACAACATCTCTCAAGGCACAGAGGAAGGAAGTTGGAGGGCAGAGCAGGGGAACAGTCTTCCTTGAGGTACTGCAGGAGCTGACTTATGAAATTATGAAGCCTCACTTTTTTTTTATCTGTGAAATCAGGGTGGTACCAGCTAATTGAGGAACACGAGATCTGGATGTTTAAGAGGAGTCACTAGGAACAAATTGCTGGTTTAGACAACAGTGTATTTCGAAACACAAATGTTACGTGAGGGCATTTTGAGATTAAGTCATTCCAAAGTGCTTAAAAATAATTTTTAAAGCAAGGGAAAAATGCTCTTAGAAAATTCATACAGAATTGTGAAAATGTAGAATGTTAAGCACATGTGTATTAATTAATATATTCAAATATAGCTTTGAAACAAATCTGACATCTGTCTTTGTGTGGTATGAGACATTTTCTTAACTGGTTTAAATGCTGAGGGTTGCTTTGCTTTCAGTTTTCTCCAGAAGTCCTTAAGGTGGTGAATCAGGAAGGTGCCGAGCTCTGCTCAGGGGACCTGATGATAGGATGTGTAGAAATGGCACAGAGTTGCAATGGGGAAAGTCAATCTGGGCATTAAGAAAAATGTCTTTATCGTAAGGGTGAGCTGGCACTGGAACAGGGTTGCTGGAGAGGTGGTTGATGTCAGTGCTCAAGAAACATAACACAATGCCCTCAGTAATGTGGTTTCGCCCTGAAGAGATTGAGCAGTGGGGCTGGATCATCTCTAATGGTCCATTCCCATAACTTGTGCTGTGAGAGTTTTCCTAGCTTGTTAATGATTTGCTACATATATATTATATAAACCATCTGCACAGCATTATTGGTAGTCTCTAAATTTGCATTTTACGTGTGCCTATGCATGCTAGATAGCCACTTTGATACAAGTCATGGAGCTCTGTGCCTGGAGACGTGGCTAGGTATCTCAATATTTCTGTAGTTGTTCTTGTTTTGTTTTTTTTTTTTTAATAAAGTTTGTTATACTGTGCTCAATTTTAGTGGTGCTTGTGAAGGAATGAGATGGAAACTGAAAAAAGCATAATCATTTCTATCAGTCAGTGTTATATGCTGGGCAAAGGTCATAGAGTCATAGAGTGACCTGGGTTGAAAAGGACCATAGTGATCATCTAGTTTCAGCCCCCCTGCTATATGCAGGGTTGCCAACCATCAGCCCAGGCTGCCCAGAGCCACATTCAGTCTGGCCTTGAATGCCACCAGGGATGGGGCATCCTGCTCACTAAGGTTTGATGGAGGGGGTTGCATTCTTAAACATTAAGTTTGTGCAAACTTTTAAAAAAAAAAAAGAAAAAGTGGCTTGAAGGAGATAAACGAATAATGCTGTACTCACACAGCAGAGCTGGTGCAATTTCTGTGTTTGTAGCCTACCACAGAATCCATCAATGTATGTATGTCGATCAGCACATGCATTGAGTCAAGCTGGTGCTGCCTGTAGTTCATGGAATCATAGAATTTCTCAGGTTGGAAAAGACCTTGAAGATCATCAAGTCCAACCACAACCTAACCGTACTACTCTAACAACCCTCCACAAAGTCGTGACCCTGAGCACCACGTCCAAATGGTTTTTAAATGCGTTCAGGGATGGTGACTCAACTTATTCAGCTGATGACGTGCATAGTATCAAACTAATTGTCTTATTTGGGACCAGGAATGTTTTCCCTGGAAGTCAGCCTGACAGGTCTGGTTCTGCCCCAGCCTTCTTTCAGCACATGGCTGTAGGGCAGAAGTGGCACACGACAGGAATGAGGGTGTATTTCATCACACTGACTTGTTAGCACTGTGTGGGTGTTACTTATCTTACTGTGAATACACAGGTTTAGTTGTCTGAGGTCTGAAGTGCTGTGATCAAAATTTCAGCCAGATTTCCATATGCTTCCTATTTCTTATCTGGAAATATCTGTATTTTCTGTGGACTGTGTTGATCTGAAAGGAGATCAAGAGCCATAGTATATGGATGCGAAAAGGGAAATTGGGTTCTCTGGACATCTTTCCTGTGACAGTGCATGGCTTGTTTTAAATTCCTTTTTGCTCTTGGTTGTTGGTGCATCTAGAAGAATGTTTCTTGTAGGGGACTGAGACAGATGAGATTCACTGGTGGGCTACTTTAGAAGCTGAGAGTGCAAAACTGTTGGAAAACCTGAGCTGTGTATCCCATCTCTAGAGCTGTGCCAGCAGCCAGCCCAGCTGTTAGTAAGGGCCCTGGGCAGTGAGTGCTGTTCGATGCTTACACACCCAGATAGGACTGCATCTGCAGGCTCTCCTACCATGTGAAGTTTCTCTTGTAGCATAAGAACACTTAAGTTGTGCTGAGAAGGCAATGCCAGTTTTGGCATCTGAGTTTCCTTTATTATTTTCCAGGTATCTCTGAATTCTATAAATTAAATTAGAAGAAATTATGTTCTGCCATGACACAAATGCTAAGTTCTTACTTGGACTGGAATTTTCTTGATGAATAAAGAAATCTTTAATACTAAGTACTTCGAACTTGAGTATTCTTCATCTTCAGAACAAATCTGCTTGAGAAAGTGCAATTACCTAACAGGTGCTTCATGTGAATAACATCCATACTGGTTTATATAGTAGAGATTGATAGAACATCAGCTATATGGTGAGCATTGGTTTTATTAGGTCTTCTGTTCCCTTTATAATCTCCTCCTTAGAGAGATGTGTATGCTGGGTAATATTGTGATTTTACAGCTTTGTCTTTAAATGGATGACATGCAGCATGTGGGCAGATGAGAAGCACAAGCTGCCTTGTGCCTGCTAGTCAGAAAGCAGCACAGTCAAGGTTATTTGTTAGCATCTGTGAAACCATTCCACACTCTTACTGATATTTTTCAGAAGAAAAAAAGAAAAGGTGAAACTGTATTGCAAAGGGTTATCTTGTTATCTTTTTTGTTCCATGAAATCATGATCTTGTAGTGCTATGAGGGATGCATTCTTCCATGCCCTGGATTGCAGGTAAACTGTGGTTAGGAGGAGAGGTGGGGGCACAAGCAGTGTGAAATCGAAGGGAAGGAATATGGGGTCTGGGTTTCATGCAGTGGCAAACATTCATGGCATTATCTAATACAGCTTTGCTCCACTCGTGTTGCGGACATGCCGTGCTTTCTTACTAATACTGGAAATCTGCAGTGTTTTGTGAGCATTGAAGAATTTTTCTGCTGCTCTGTCTCAAAAAGAGAAGAATGTAGCTGAGAAACTATGGAGAGAAGAGAAGAGAACTGGGAGGCAGGGAGTGCTTTGGGTCACTCTTGGATATGTGGTAGTGAACAATTGACTCAGAATTGCAGTCCTTCATTCTTATAGTGAGTAACATCCCAAACTTTATCTGTCACTGCTAAGGTCATGATGCAGACCTCCCTTAGGTACCCAAGTAAAGGAGTTTGAGGATTCATCTACTCTTATATAGGATTTCAGAATTGAGTTGGAAGGGACCTAAAAGCCCACCCAACCCCTTCCATGGGATGGTTGCTCCCCACCAACTCAAGCTGCCCAGGCCCCATCCAACCTGGCCTTGAACGCCTCCAGTGCTGGGGCATCACAACTCTCTCTGGGCAGCAGTGCCAGGGCCTCACTGCCCCCTGAGTGTAAAATTTATTCCTAACTTCTAACCTAAATTTCCCCTCTTTTAGTTTAAAACTGTGCCCTGTTGTCATATTACTAACAGACGATGTGAAAAATAAGTCTCTCTCCTGTATTGGACTGCAATGAGGTTTCTTCCCATAGTTCTGGAGATCTGTGAGCGTGTTTTCAATGAGACAGCTGTTTCCTGGATCTGAATCTGCAGGGTGCCTCATTTAGCACTGGTTGCCATATAGCCTTGTGCTCCATCTGTTAGCACTCTCTTCATGGGCATTAAAGCTTGCCAAGGAGGTAGCTACTGGGTTTCCTGATAGCCCTTTCCTTCCATGCTGGTATCTGTTGCTACTATCTGGTGTTAAGCCTTGAGCAGAGCATTTGTTACAAAGCATTTGGCCTTTGAACTCCCAACTCACCCGAATGGGGTTTATCCCAATGGGAATCAAGAAATGCCATGGGCTGACATGGTTCAGAATCTCTCTTGCCTATTTCAACTGTAAGAATACTTTTTGTAACTGTGAAGAGCTGGAAGGGAGTACAAGGTAGAGTCTGGATGCATCACTGGTGTTCATCCCACGTAATCACACCATTGGGGTGGAGGAAAGGGGAGGAACTTGCTGTGTAACTTGCTTTTGTCAGATTTTGGCTGTACGTGGAATTTAGCTTAGTTGATGTCTTTAAAGCACTGTGGAAATGATGAGCATTATCTGTTTTTGATGTGCATACCTCAAGCCACGTTGCTTTTACATGTGTAGCCCCTTCAGTTACCATAAGCAGTGTTTCCTCAGCCTGACCTGTGTGGTGGTGTTCCTGGTTCTTTTCTGCCTTTCATTTAGGAGTTGAGTAGTAAAGAGAAGGGAAAGTATAAAACTTATTGGAGAAGCTACAGAGTTAACCATTAGCTTTTGATTTGACATTGCTTTATAACAATAGCAATATTTTCTTTTTGTATATTTAAAAAGAAATATAAAAGTATAAAATGCTTGTTCAGAGGAAACAAGACTTCACACTTCAGCTCAAAGGTTGTGTTCTTTAAAAAGAAAAAAATTCTTCTGTTCCAAATGTTCACAACCTTTGTACAGTAGACTGGAAATAGCTGAGGAGGTGGCAACAAGTAATCTGGTGTTTAGACTGCATTAAGACTTTGCTGCAACAAAAAGATTATCTGGATTGCATTGTTGCCTAATCCATTATGGCTTAAGCAGTCTTGACATGTGAGGCAGTGGTGTGTTAATCTATTTTCAGAAGTCTGTTTGTACGTATATTTCTCCTTAATCCAACCTTTGTTTTGGGCACTTATTTTGGCTCTCTTATGGTTAGTTCCAGCAGAATCATAGAATCACAAGTTTGGAAGGGACCTGCAAGATCATCTAGTCCAACTGTCCTCCTATTACTCTTGCTCCCACAAGCCATATCTCGTAGGTTCTCATCCAGATAAAAGCCTCATCCTATCTCTGTATCTAAAACACCTTGCTATTCAGTGCGAGTGGGCAGGTTTTGAGAAGAACAGTTCCTTCTCCCGTATCTTTGAACTGAGAAACCAAGTCCTCAAGAGGTGTTATTGACCAACAGGCTGCCTGTTGTTCTCATCAGCACTTGTAGTTTCAAGTTCTTTCTGTCTGCAGCTTTTCCGATTGTAAGCATTGGTTGAAAGCTCCTACTGGTTTTGAGAGTCCTTGAGAAACCAGTGCAGATGAACGTTATAATGCTATTAAAAACAAAAATCTGTCTGTCAGTGCACCCAAATTCTAAGTTCATGGAACCATGGGGATTTGGAGGCCACGTGGTCCCAGCCTCGTGCTCAAGGCAGGACAAGTTAGATAGGTGTTTTTGGGGCATTTCCTGGTCTGAGCTTTGGAGGATCTCTGGTGTTGGAGAGTCCACAACCTCTTAGGGCAGTCCGTTCAGCTACTTCAAAGTATAATATTTTTTATCCTGTCTAATCTGAGTTTCCAGTATTTGAATTGTCTGTTGGCTCTCAACTGTGCTCCTCTGAGAACAGCCTGGCTTCTTGTTCTAATAGTTGCAAGATTTCAGTGGACAAGAAGGATTTTGAGGATGTGTTATGTTTGAGCCTTCAGCTAACAGTTCTTCATAACATAAATTCAACTGACCAAGCAGAGCACTTATTTTTTCAGATCCAACCTGTTTTCTACTTCAGGCATACATAACATAATGTTTACACATAGCTTTTCTATAAAATTTCTCAAGAATGTGTTCTTCTTTTAGCAAATAGTGAAACATTTTTGGAGGACTTGGAGTTGTTTGGTAGGAGCAGAAACCTTTAGAAATGCATCAGCACTTTGTAGACACAGTGTAGGGCCCATATCTGGATTGCTTAGTGGTATGCTGGCCTTTGTTATGAGGTACTCCAGTTGTCTGAAAGGCAGATCTTTGTGAGTTTATTACATCTTAAAGTTCTGCTATCTGGCAAACAACCTTTCTGACTATTGTGGCCAATGGTAACAAGGTAGTAAAGCCTCTCCCATAGTTTCCACTTAGGCTTATGTGGCGTATTTCCTAGTATAAATACTGTAATATCTGGAACAAGATCAAAGGAAATCTTTGCGGTATTGTTCATAAAACCAGCAAATTTAAGGAGATTTGATTTACTACTTAAATGGGCATATTTCATTTTACTTTTTTCTTTTTTCTTTACAATGTGCAAGAAAGAACCTAATTGAATTAAAGTTTGTCCTCCCTTTTTTCTTCCTCCTCCCTCAGATTGCAGCTATTCTCAGGAAACGAAAACTTGACTATTATTTGCACAAACTGCTACCTGAGATCTTGCAATCAACTTCCTTTCTGACAGCAAATGGGACCTTGTATATTGCTTGCTTTTGCATTCTAAGGTTGGTATACTGTCCTAAAAGTTAAATGTAACAGAAAAGCCATTGAATGTAACTTCTTAGCTTATAGAATAATTTATCTTTTTAAAAAAAAACAACAAACAACCACACAATTTGTAATGGGTAGGAGTAAGACAGTAACAGCTGTGCTTTCTGATTTTTGCAGTTGACTGTGCACAATATGCACTTTCTTTTTTTTTTTTTTTTTCCCCTTGCTTGTGTAAATGTTTTTAAAATCAGCAAACAAGGCAATATATTCACATGGTTTCCTTTTCCATTTGTTACTGATTCCAAATGCATGGGTGCAGGAAATGCAGGTTGATTGTAAGGGTTATCTAAGGAGGTCTGATTTTTCTCTCCTGATTGAATTCAAGCAGACTTTTCAAACAGTGGGTCACAAGATTATCAGAAAAATTATGCTTTCCAATGTAACTGCTGTTCTTTGAAGAGCAAGCCTGTCTTTGGTGATGATTTGGTGATCAGTGTAGTATATATGAATTGCAACTGGAATTGAAATTGACAAGATTACTTTCTAGGATTGTTAAAGGGGAATGGTTTCTTATCTTCTAGAAATTAGTAAATCATATAGTTAAAGTATGTTGGGGGGGGAAAAAAGGGATAAATAAACAGTTTTCCTAATTGGGAGAAGTTGCCAGTAATGTTCCTGCTATGTTACTTGTTCTATATATAGCTACAGCATCTGGAAAAAAGAATTTAGTGTGAGATTATGCAAGATTACTTATGATAAGAAAATCAAAACTTATAGTCAGCCATTTCAGAAAAATATCTTGAATTTTGGGGGAAAAATATGAAGCTTGATAGAGAAAAGTGCGAAGTAATCAACTGGAAGGAAGAAAGCAATTCTATCCTATTCACACAGTGATGGGATTTAAACTGGGGACTAAATTAATCAAGGAGATGCTTGGGAGTCATCGAGGATAGGTTCTGTGAGCAAGTCAGCTGAACAAATTGAATATGATCAAAACAAGTCTTATGAAGAGAGAAACTGGGAACAAACCAATGAGCACTATTAAATACATGATATTTTTAAAAACTATGTGCTGTATACCTTTATGAAGAACTACTTCTGAGCTCCTAATGTTGATAAATCAATCACTTGGGTTTTGCTTAGTATTAAGTTGTCTTGCAGCTTAAGCCGTGTAAGCTTCCTACTCTAATCTAATGGGAGGATGACAGGATGGAGAGGTGCAATTGCAACTTCACTGCTTTTTTGTTACTACTTCATGTGAGGTGGTTGTTTTATTTAAAGTATTTGTTTGAACTCCTGATTCTTTGAGTTAATCCCACTATGTGACGTGGGAAATGTTTAACTTCCTGCAGTAGCTTCACAGAGAGAAAATAACAATCTCATTTTCCAGTTCAGAATGCCATTTGGTACTGTATCACAGAATCACAGAATGGCCAGGGTTGGAAGGGACCTCAAGGATCATCAAGTTCCAACCCCCTGCCACATGCAGGGCCACCAACCTCCCCATTTAATACTAGACCAGGCTGCCCAGGGCCCCATCCAAAGTGGCCTTGAACACCTCCAGGGATGGGGCATCCACAACCTCTCTGGGCAGCTGTTCCAGCACCTCACCACTCTCATAGTAAAGAAAACTGTATGTTTGAATCCATCAATGAAATGACAGAATGCCATAGATACGCTGTTTAACTGCAGCCTGAGTGTTTCTGAAGTCAAGCTATGACCTTTCATAAAAAGACTTTAGAGACCAGATCCTTTAGGTCTGATTCTGGATAATGGTAAGAGATGAAATGGGATGTCTATCATTTTTCTATCTTTTCACTTGCAAGATTTGTTGTGGCTTTTTTTTTTTTTGTCTTATCCAAAAAGTTCAAGTCTCTGTAAGGAGGTGTGTTTGTTCTATTGATATCTGAGGTTCCCAGAGCTCTGAGCTGATGCAGCATTTCCTGCAGACTTTGTGCTGAGTAGGAGACTTTCTAGAAAGTAGGAGCAGCAGTGACAAAGAAGCAGAGTTGTCCAGCAATCCCCATACAGTCGGCTCCTGGAATTCTAGAGTAGAGCAGCAGGTTAAAGGGTTTGTAGCTGGACATGTTAACTCATTTACCTGCACAACTCTTGCTCTGATAAAGAGTTGTGTGTTTCCTTATTTTATAACAGCTGGGCAATGTACTGGTAGGCATGTTAAGGGTCTCCTGGATAAAGCGAGCACTTCATTTTTTGTACATATACTGAAGTCTCGGTGATTCTTCACCCTGTTTTATACTGTATTCTGTAGAAAATACCTTTTATTCCCCCAGTAGCAATTGGAAGACCTAAATATGAAATGTGATTGTCAGTGGGATGTTTGGCTTGTGCTAATGTGTGGTTTTGATGCTCTTGTAGTATTTCCTTGCTTTCCACCAAGGAAAACTTTCAAAAACTGCAAATACATCTGAGGATGTAATATTTTAGAAAATTCTAAATTTAGAAAATTTAGAAAATGCAATTTAAATGATTCCAGTAATTGTTGAATATTCTCTCCTTTTCATTCATGAGTAAAATTTCATAACAATCCAAGTTCAGTTTCAGCAGTGATTTGGGCTCTGGGTAGCTGTTCTCATTCTAAAAGGCATCACTAAGTGAAATTGGCTGCTTTTTTAATTTGTTTTCTTCCTTGAAGTGAAATAGTGAATGTGTGCAGCCTGCTCTAATTGGCAGAGCTGTGGAGGTGGTGATCCATTTTACGGATGTGTGACAGCCCAGCTTTGGCTGTAATCTGTTTGCTAGCTTTGGCTGTAATCTGTTTGCTGAGGTGATGCAGTTAGACTACATCTGTCTACACTTCAGAAGGAAGTCCTAGGCTCCTCCACTGATAGGCATTGCAACAGTTAAAAGATGGGTCTGAGTTTTAGGTTTTCAGTTCTATTAAATTAATGCGAAACCTCATGAAGCCGTGGCTCAGTTAACCTTGCAGCTAGAGTAATTCAGTTTGTCTGTGTACATACAGCTTTCCATTAGTCTGCTTAGTTCAATTCAGCTGTATGTATCAACCAGCCTTTCAGCTTTGGATACAAGTGAAATTAGATGAATAAAGCAGGAAGAGAACACACACTTCTCATTCCATTATGCTGCCTCAGACTATGTAAGAACAACCATATAAATTTTAATAAAATCTTGCTTTCGTTTATTCCAGCAGAAGTTTAAATTTTCCACTTTATGATTGGACATCTAAATTTGTAGTGATTTTTATTGTGTAAGATACTGCTTTTACCTACATCTCATCACACTGAACATAGAACCATAGAATGGCCTGGATTGAAAAGGACCACAATGGTCATCTAATTTCAACCCCCTGCTATGTGCAGGATCGCCAACCACCAGACCAGGCTGCCCAGAACCATATCCAGCCTGGCCTTGAAAACGTGTAGCATTCGTGGAGTGATTCTAATCCATGCAGGCAGAGCAAGTTCCTGGTTTTTTTTTTTTCCCCACACAAAAGGCATTTGTTCTGTTACTTAACAGATGTGTCTGGTAGGATGTGTTCATACTTATTAGGATGTTTCAGATGGTTTCTCTGAAACTTCATACAGTCATTGCTTTCCAAGAGAGTCCTAATAATGAACTTTAGCTACTGCAGCATTTGGCATTGTCATCCAGAGAAATCATCCTTTTTCAGCCGTGGGAATGAGAAGTGTGTATAATTTTCATTACATCACTGGTTTTGGTGATACACTGGCTTTCTTTTTTCTTCTGAATGTAAGCTGGCATTGCTCACTGCTCATGTTATTTTAGCTGCAGAAGTATGAAATGAGGCTGATTGTGCCTTCTGCAGCAAGAATGAAAGTGATCTAACGCAGGTGGAAGTGATGAATAATCTTAGTTCTCTCTATCGATGTGAAATTTCTTATAAGCAAATCCTATTTGTATTTTGCTTTATTTTTAGGAGGGAAGACCTCACTGTATTTTCCTCAAATTTTCCTCAAATAATAATGCTTATCAGCTAAAGCAGCCACAGTATAACTGAAGTGTATTCCTTATCAAATTTCAAAAATGGCTGACTGTTGCTCACTTCTATGGTCAGCCCAAGTCAGTTGGAAGGTGCGGGTGTTTGGAGCAGATGAAGTGGTGGAGGCCACTGTCTGTGACTAGCATTTTGGTCGTCCTATTCTCTCAGCGACCAATTTTATAGAAATATCTTCCTAAATGATGTCTATATTTGAAGAACTCTTTCTTTCAGCTCTTGGAAGAGTTTTTATGGCTGAAATAGTGTGAACTTTGAGTGAAAGCCAGATCTAGTTGCAAAAAGTGAGAGCTTTCCCACTGGCCTTAGTAGATCTGGGATTTCTCTCTTGGTTCCAGCTGTAATTAATTCCTTGACTTACCATAAGTGAGTGATTTACTGTTTTTAGCAACTGTTTTTAGCTACAGTTTGATTATCTGTCTTCAGAGCACGTTGTGTAGTAGAACAATTTGATTTGATATCTGTCTCACTGGACTGCATTCCCATGTTCCACAAGGCACATCATCCTAAGGAGATGTGTGCAGACAAATGGCAGAGAAAGGAGTAACTGTAAGGTTGGAATTAGTACCTGCAGCTTTTCAGAAACGTCTCTTGGAAGTATTGCTTTCCTTAAATTAAAGAAATCATTTAACTGAAATGGATATGCTCACGAAGTTTTAGGTGTGAAATGCTAAGAGGGAGAGTATCCTCTCTTGGAACCCCTCTGAGAAGAACTATTCAACTGTAAGAATGGTTAGTATTTATCTGTAATTATCTGCAAGCACTGATGAATGCAAAATACAATTTTTTAAAAATAAATGTACATCAATATTGCTTTGCATGTAACACGTGTATAAATTATATTTTCAGGAAACTACTTGGAAAATTCTACTTTTGGTCTCCTGGCTTTGGTGCTGCTTTACCAGCTTCTTATATGGCTATTCTCATCGAAAGGAAAAGCAGGTACAGTTCATGTTAATGGATTTTTTGTATTATTTAATACTACTTCTTGTTTTGGTCATCTGACAATTCAGTTGTTTTTTTCCCTTCAAATTCTGAAGTGTTCTCCATTTGAACTAGTGTCCTTTGCAGCCTCAGTATAGGAGGCTATAGCGAAAAATTCTTTTTACCAAAGATCTGCTTTTTTTTTTTTTTTTTTTTAACATGAAGGAGTAATAGCATGATAGGGGGTGGGGAGACAGACTGAATGTCTCAAAGAGCTGAAGTAATCCAAACTGAAAGAAATGTAATGATAAAGAGAGCAGAGATTTTTGCTTATGAAATGATGCCACAGTTCAGCTATCAACATGAAATTCATTAGGAAGAGCATGGAGTTGGGAGAGGAAAGCTCTGAGTGATCCAAGGATAGCTGGAAGCTGCTATTTTTCGTGTGAGAAATGGCAGATGAAATCTGGGTTGTGAAGGTTGAATGTCTTGAAATGCAACTTCCACTGGTAGTTTGCATCAATAAAGGAAACTACAATGCTTAATTTAATATGGGATAAGATGGATGCCCTGTCCCTGGAGGTGTTCAAGGCCAGGTTGGATGGGGCCCTGCGCAGCCTGGTCTGGTATTAAATGTGGAGGTTGGCAACTCTGGCTGCGGCGGTGGTTGGAGATTCATGATCCTTGAGGTCCCTTCCAGCTCAAGCCATTCTATGATTCTATGTTTTGGTCATCTAGTTTGTGTGCCCTTTATTTGAAGTGGAAGTGATGACAAAAGTGTAGTGGAAGAAATTATTCTTTACAGTAAAAAGAGGTTTTAATCCTAGAGATGATGTGAACAACTTTTATGATGTCTATGAAAGTCTGAAAATTCCATATGCAGTCACTTCAAAATAACTGCAAATACACATATGTGTTATCACCTACTTGTCAAGCCCTAACTCTGAACTTCAGCTGTGGAGTTAAGCAGTACCCAACCTGAATTTTAAGTGAGACTGTCAGAGTTCTCTCCTCTGAAAATAACACACTATCTATTGTTTTTTGGGAACTGAAGAATGTTCCTTTATATGTAAGTAGTTCTGGAAAGGTGGTTGGTGCTTCTAAATCATATTACTGAAAGTAACTATAAAAGAAAAGGATCACAAAATTATGACTGCATTAATTTATTTAGGAAACTGAACTTTTTTTTTTTTAATTCCTTTCTAGCTGATTGATTTTCCTCTTACTATGGTTACTTCATAAAAGGGCAGATACCTTTGGTGCATCTTTTTGTATTTACTCAGACTCTGGAACTGTGTTGGCATCAGTATTTCATCTTACAATGCAAGCAAAAGTATATTTCACTTTTAATTAGAGTCACTTAACTTTTCCTACAGACCTGTTACAATGTGAGTTTTTCATACGTCAGGCTTCTGCTATTTCTAGACAAGATTAGATGGACTACCAGCCTCATTTCTTCCCACTTATGAGTTTCCTGTAATTTTCAGGATATTCTTGATCTAAGAGCTGTAACTACTGGTAAGCCCAAACTATATGGAGTTTTTACATGACAGTGGAACAGCTGTGAAAATCGTGCAAACCAAAAACTTCTGAGGTGCAGAAAGAGAGTCTGTAAGCAAATATTATGTCAAATGGCAATTTTTAAAAGCCTTAGTGGCAAAGCAAGAAAACTTTGGTGCTTTAGCAAGCACCTGTTTCACTTCTGAGATTTGGAAGCAATAAGAGCTGAAATAGGGATGTATGAAAATGATGAAAGTAGATAGAACATGTATGTGTATGGTATCCTAGGGCTTGTTAACATCAGTGTGGCCAGCAAGTCAAGGAGGTGATCCTCCCCTGCTGCTCTGCCCTGCTGAGGCCACATCTGGATTACTGCATCTGATTCTGGGCTCCCCAGGTACTGCATTGTTATTCCTTTGATAACATTTAGAAAATGTGTTGTATCTTCTGCTGAATAACTACAATTTGGGAGATGAAGGAAATTCAGATGTAGTTCTGTAGGAAATAAGGTGATCGTGCTGTTGGGCAGAAACATACCTGCTGCTGTGAAGGGAGCTTGAATATGAACGGTCACTGTTATTAATGACAAAAATAGATGAATGGCATTGAAAAGTGGGAAACTTAATTAGTTAAAAATACGGAAATGTATTTACACAGATGTGTAACTCTGTACAGTGTGTGAACTGCTTCTGCTGACAGACCCAGTGAGACAGGACTTTGATTTGAGAACTATCTGTTTGGTAGCTTCACTTAAAGGCAAAATGGAAATTTAATAGACTTCTGTAGTCTTTTAGGAAGGCAGCTTTGGACAAGGAGATATGGTGCCATTTTTAGTCATCTGCGGCGTAGCTTTCAACAAAGTGTATGGAAAAGTCTTGATTTTAGTTCATAAATATATCTCTACTCCTTTAAATTGCGGCTGACAGTGCCATCAAATCAGACTGTTGAATGTTGCTGTACCTGTGTGCCAGTCTTGCAGGATAATGGGAAAAAAAGATGGGCAGGCAGTCCTGCAGAGAACAGCTCCATGTGGCATAAACCTGAAGGGGGCTGTGTTTTCTAAGGGGCTGCAGAACTAGTTTGGTGATGGTTCATGTCTTTGTAACAAATAACTTAAGTTTTCATGGGATCATAGAACAGCCTGGGTTGAAAAGGACCACAGTGACCATGGAGTTCCAACCCCCTGCTATGTGCAGGGTCGCCAACCACCAGACCAGGCTGCCCAGAGCCACATCCAGCCTGGCCTTGAATGCCTCCAGGGATGGGGCATCCACAGCCTCCTTGGGCAACCTGTTCCGGTGTGTCACCACCCTCTGGGTGAAAAACTTCCTCCTAATATCTAGCCATTGCTATTTTCATGGCATTGGTGATGGAAAAAGGAGGTGGGATTGAGCCGAAGTGTCAAAGGTACTCAGAACGTGATCTGCATCATGTTATACTGCTAGTTTTCTTTAAGGACATAAGTTGTGCTTGAATTTATCCATGTGGGTTCTATTTTCTGAGTATACGGTATGACTGTTGTGGCCAGAGATGTAATTTGTTGGGGCGTGTGGAAAGGGCAAGCAATAAAACCACTTGTAAGTCATGATGGATGCTTGGGATAGGGATGTATGAATGTTCTGTGATAAAGAATGAGTAACATTATTATGATTAAGGAAAATGCTTTGATAAGAATGATTTCTTAGGTTGTAATTGAATGTAGATAGAAAAAAAAAAAAGTGAATATTTTGGTTTGCTTTTAATGTATTGATCATATTCTAACCCTTTGGTACCTCGTGTGGAGGTAACTCAGAGTTTCTACCTCTTTCTCGTGCTCCCTACAGCACGGAGTGCCTGCTAGAATAGGAGGACGCATCCTTACTGAGCAATACTGAGTTTGGAAAGTAACATCTGCCAACTCTTAGCTTCAGAGCTGGTGTGTGTTTCATGTTCTGAGAAGTGCACAGGGTTGGAGCTTCTTATTAAGTTATTGATGTCAGTCCTACCATGTTACTTCTTTTCTGTCTCTGTGGCTGATAGACATGATAAAAAACAAAAGAAATAGTGTTATATATGTTATGGCTTTTTGACATGCATAGAAAAAGTTCCTGGTGAAATGTACAGGTTCCCCAGAATATACATCCTTCTAATTCACTTTATTTGTCAGTTCTTTCAACATTTTAGTTACTCTTTAGATTTAACTAAATGATAGCGTAGTATTAGTGAGTATTAATATCCGTATAAAATATTAATAGTACTATTATAAGTGTATTTAAAGTAACATTTTCGTTTGCTTGTTCACTTTTTTTACATCTTGCATTAAGCCTAGTGTAGTGGTTGGTGACCCTGCACATCGCAGGGGGTTGAAACTGGATGATCCTTTTCAACTCAGGCCATTCTATGATTCTGTGATAAGCAGATGCAGTTTTCTTATCCCAGAATTTAATTTTGGAGTGTTGGATATTAAAGGTCTGTTAGTGTCTCTCCAGAAGCAGAGTTGACTCAGGTATGTTCATTTCATTAAGCCTGCTCAGGAAATCATCACATTGATCTCGTTAGTCTCTGTACAGAGTCGTTTTAGGGCACACTCCTCGGTTACTGCCACTGACATTGTCTCAAGCTTTCTACAAGAAGCACTTCTGCTGGTTTCTAACTTAAAAACAAACAAACAAACAAACAAAAAAACTGTTTTACTCATGCCCTTTGGCTTCTGTTTGTAGTTCTAAGCTTTTTAATGTCTAGTAAGTGCTATCAGGATGCCTGGAGCTCCCAGTTGAGGTGGGAGCAGCTCAGACCCAGCGATGCTGTGTTGTGGGCCAACTGGGGCTGCCGGGAGGTGAGGAAGTAACTGAGCCTTCTCGTTAAAATTGTCGTGAATGAAGCTGCTGAAATGTGCTGTGAGGCTTGGCCACAGCCTGTGTATTGCTGGAAGTATGACCAGATGGGCTGGGCTGTACCTTTCTGATTCCTGAGACAAAGGAGTCTGGCTGTTCAGTGAGCACCATTACTTCAGACATCTGTGATTAATTTTTTGCAAAGAAAAGAGTGATGCTTCCGCAAGTCTTTCATAAACCTGCTAATTCTCCAGGTTCTATTTTACTGATAGCTAAATGGTTAATTTCAGTTTGTTTAAACTCTTCTTTAAAAAAAAAAATATTAAAGAGTTTTAAGAATTACAAGTGATACTTTAAGAAAGGGTACAGTTACGGTTTTAATGAAATTAATTATCTTACTGCCTGGCTAACTTTTTTTCTGCCTTTGGTAACAATTAAGACAGAGAAACTGCAACTACATTCCCCTATAAGCTGTGAGGTGGCTCCAAAGAGACCCTTCTGGGATTGCCCCCACCACCCCACTGGCCAACAAATGTTTATGTATGGGCTGTTAACATTACAGTGGCGCCTGTCTCGTCTCTACGGGTATGACTGTGTCACTGATGGTGTTATAAAACCTGAGATTTAGGGCTTTTGTAATTTGGTTGTAAAATCTTGCTCTGGGCTACTATTGGCAGCAAGTTTTAATAGAGAATGTCGAGTGTTTTTTCATCAAGTTGCATGTACTGGACTCATTGCAGGGGAGTTGGATGGATGACCTTTGAAGGTCCCTTCCAACTTTAAGGATTCTGTGATTCTATCTGTATGTAAAAGGTGATACAGTGCAACAGTGTGTGTTAACAGAAGATACCTCTGCATGTATATTTGTGTTCTTAGAAAAAGAATGGAAGCATTTCTAGAAGAACTATGCAGTACTTTTAGAGTTCTGTGCATGTTAACCTGATGGCATGCTGTCACTCACTGGAGCTTCTCCCTTGCCACAAGAGCCATTAGCCTAAGTACATTACAAGGGTAGTAATAAAGTCTATGTTGTAAATAAATACATACATAAATTGATACTTTTTTTTTTTTGTGGGTTTTGTAGAATTCTCCTTTCAAATCCAAACTTAATATGTACTCTGTCCCTGGAGGTGTTCAAGGCCACGTTGGATGGGGCTCTGGGCAGCCTGGTCTAGCATTAAATGGGAAGGTTGGTGGCCCTGCCTGTGGCAGGGGGGTTGGAACTTGATGAGCCTTGGAGTCCCTTCCAATCCAAGCTTAGAATTCTATAATTTTTGTATAGACATATTTTGACCTGGGATGACAATTTCCTTTCTCAGTGTTTTATGGTTATCCAGTTTGATGCCGTATTTTTAGGAAGCTGCCAGTTTGGCAAGAGAAGGAGAGAATAATAGGCAAACAATCTCTTAACATTGCAACTGTATTTGCAAGCCTTAGGCTTACTTGCTACAGGTAAGGAATTGAGAGAGCAAGCTATTCTGTGTGATGATGAAAAAACCTCAGGTTTGGATCACTCACTTGGGTGTTCTGTACCATATCTGGTAAGGAGAGGTGGCAGGGAAACAAATTCTTTTGGACTTTTACCCCTGTAAAATGATTACTATTCTGAAATGCTGTAGAAGTGAAGTTAGTGGGAACACTTCTTTCTAAGCCAAAATACATTAAAATATATTGTTTTTCAGCAACTGTTTTTATGAAAGCCAACAACAGAGATGTACATTTTTATAGGAACAGCATGTAAACATTTGAACATGGAGTGCTGTGTGCTTTGAGGGCTGCTACTGCTGTAGTTATTGGAGGGAGAGAAAACACTGATTATTTCCAAGGCTGCTGGGGTGCAGGAGCCGATCTGGAAGATGCTGTGAGTCTGGGAACTCTGAACAGTGGCAGGTAGCCCAAGGCTGGCTGGGGTGTCTTTTGTGGAAAGCAGCATCTCCTGGAGATGCTCAAGGTCGGGCTGAACAGGACTCTGAGCAATCTGATGGAGCTGTAGGTGTCTCTGTTCATTGCAGGGGAGTTGGGCTGGATCACCTTTAGAGGTCCCTGTCAGCTCAAATGGTTCTATGATTCTGTGAATCTTAATCACTTAGAACTATGGGAGCTCCTGCCCTGTACAGAGCTAAAATACTTCTAATAAATTATTTGCAATAATTTGTCTTTCTGAAAAATGAGATCATCAGGCTTAAGCTATATTTGTCCTGATGCACTAAATTTCCGGTTTGAAGAGAAATAAAATGCCAACAGTAATAACCCGATATTTGACGTTCAAAAGACTGATGACTTCTGTACTCCGTGTGTGTATATCTGTCAGTCATAACTTTGTCAGCAGATGTCTATTTTTCATTTACTGTTTTACCATCGTGTGTTAATTCTGGAAAGAAATTTTGAACTTGATTTAACTTTATTCAGCTAAATTAATATTAATGTGGTAGACAGAGGTCAGGATGTAAGCCCAGGATTCTGTTACGTATCATACAAAAAAGAAATGGTGTGCCTTTTCCCAGTGGTGAAATTTATTTTTGCATCAGCCCAGAAATCTCTTTTCTATATGTTTTGGAAGTGAATGAGAATAGCAGTGACTATCATGGTGTTATTCTGTGGAAGGAAAGAATTCCAAAGCATTTGAACTTTGAACAAATTATGTTGTAGTGAGGTAATATTAAGTTTGAACTGATAACTCAGATGTGAGAACTGCTTCTTCTGTACTCTGTATATTTCTGAAAATCCCTATCCTGAGTTGCTCATTTTTTGCAATTTTTTTTTTTGTTATATAATGTTTATTTGCCTTTTGTGATTTTTACGTAGTATTTTTTTGGTTACATAGTTTTTCTTTGTAACATTTTATTGGATATTTCAAGTTTTTATTCAACTTGGCAGCTGAAGTACTTATCTACATTCAATTACGTAGAAAAAGAAGGCTGTAGGTCACATTACTTTGAAACTTGAATCATGATGAGGAGGTGGTGATTTGTGGTTATTCATGCTCTATTATTCAGATGAAGAAATAAGAAAGTAAGGGAAGTGTATAAATTCGGGATCTATATTGGAGAATGACAAATAATTGATAGATAAGAGGATTGATAGATAACTGATATATCAGGTAGTACATATAAGAACAAGCATTTATCTGATGTAGTTTAATGATGATCCCTTTCTGTAGCTTGCTGTCAGTGAGTCCTAGCATTGCTGGGGTTGGAAGGGACCCCTTCAGCTTCTAAATGCAGCCCTGCTCTGGCAGGGTCAGCTGTAGCTACCTGGCCACAAGCACGTCCAGTTGGGTTTTGAGCATCTCCTCCAAGTAGAGGCACCAATACAACCCTGGACAATGTGTTAGAATAGAATGGTTCTGTTGGAAGGGAGCTTCAGAGATCACCTAGCCCAACTGCCCAACCTCTTCAGGGCTAACCATAGCACATAGTTGGGTGCTGAGGACTGGAACAGGTTGCATAAAGAAACCATGGATGCCCCATCTCTAGAGGCATTTGTATTTTTATTTGAACACCTCTGCAGTTCCCTAGGTTTCCTGAGGGCTCACTGGATTAGGTACAAGAGCAAAAGTGAGGTTTCTTCATTGATAGTGCTGTAAGACAGCACAGGCAGTGGTTTTGAGCTCTGGACTATGTCTGTCAAGCTCACACGAGGCTAGCTTGGACGGACAGAGGGCAGTACTAAGGTTGGGTTATGCACTGATGGATCCCAGGTGGCTGTGTGCAGCCAACATAGTCTGTGCTGCTCCAGGTGAGACTTAACATAATAAAAACTTGGGTGTTCATTTTTTTTCCCATTATTCTAAGGACCACTTTTGATAAATCTTAGTTTTCAGCCTACAAAGTTAAAATTAAAAAGCCCAAACAATTAAAAGTGGTCATCTGAGCGTTAGTAGAAATTCTTATTGTTTTTTCATCATGAACGAGCACAAAAAAAAACCCTTCTCCTCCCATACCCAAATGTTGAAATGCCTGTAGAAAAAATGGTAAAATTCAGATATTATTGAACATCAGACTTTTCTGCAAGTCTGAGGTGAATTCAAACAACACAGGCAGTGGATTAATTGCTCAGTTCTGTCTGCTGCTCGCTCACATGCAGGAGACACTCACTTGGACTTCCTTGACCTAAACAAACACTTAATACATCTTCCGTGTCTGAATGCTTGCGTGTCACATGCAGCACCCAGAGGGGAATAATAGATATTCTGTTAATGTAGAGTAAGCTTCAGATGCTGTCTAGCTGAGCTGACTAGGGTGTTAGCTGATGTGGTGGTGAAAAGCTAGAGATGAGCCTAGGGGAATGATGATGGGGGCTGGGAGTGAGGCAAATGGCTCAGCTAAAGTGTGTCTACAGGTCTGGAGAGGAGAAGGCTCAGAGGTGAGCTTATGGCTCTCTCCCTCTCCTGTAGGGAGGTTATGGTGAACTGGGGGTTGGTCTCTCCTCCTTAGTAACCAGCAACAGGACAAGAGATAATGGCCTCGAGTTGCACCAGGGAAGGTTGAGGTTGGATGTTAGGAATAATTTCTTCTCAGACAGTAGTAATGCATTGGAGCAGACAGTCCAGGGACGTGCTGGAGTCACTGTCCCTGGAGGTGTTCAGGAACAGCACACGTGTGGCACTGAGTGACGTGGTCTTGACTGGTCACAGGCAAAGGCTGATGGTTGAACTGGGTGATCTTAGTGATCTTTCCAACCTCAGTGGTTCTGTGATTCTGTTGAGTAAGCTGATGTAGGAACTATCAAAAATGTTCTAAGCTCAGCTGTTGGTGTTTTAGATCTTTGAGCCTTAAAGACATAACATAATCAGTTAAAACTGAGCTTGGCAATAACTTTTCTGGTTTTGGTAGGTGAAAAGTCACGTTGATATCTGTGTGTGGTATCTGTCATGGGTAATCATCAAATACTGCTGTCCTGCCAGAAATTGACTTCTCAGACAGTGGGAATGTGTTGAAGTGACTCTCACTCAGCTTTCCTGCCTTTCTAGACAAGGTATGCACTGGCTTCAGACACTTCTTTTCCTGGGACCCTTCGTGCTTTAGGCCTTTTTGAATGTAGGCAAACTCTTAGCCTTGATAGTACGTATGCTGTATTACTCACTCATGGCTCCTAACTGGATTTAAAGCCTGTTTATAATGCAGCTTAATATACCATCCTTCAGGGTTCTACCAGGAAAAAAAACATAAATGGCTCTGTATGATGGCAAGTCTAACCCTATAGCCTGTTTGCATTGGAATAGTTGGTGTCTCCTTTTGTGAAGGTAAGGTCATTTCCACTTAACTGCACAATAGGAAAAGATGCAGTAATCTGCTTGAGTCAGATTGACTTGTTATTTTGCCTTTTTGCTTCTTGCTTCAGGTACTTTGGAAATGGTTTTTATCTGTAATTGTTAAAGCAGCTTGTGTGTTAGAAGAAAATAAGCTCTGAACATGAAAACAAAACAGTAGCTACTAGTTCTGAAGGCTGGAAAAAGAGCTTAAGTTTTTTGAGAAACATGCCAAGCTGATGGTTTGAGATATTAAACAAAATACTGTACATCTCTGCAATATCCTAAGATTTTTATGCTTTTTTTTCTCTTTTTCCTAACTTTCACTAACAGTCCTTTGCATGTCCTCTCTTTGCTGTGACACAGTAATGATTTATAGCAAAACAGAACAAAATTTGAGCCTTGTGCTGCTGGGTTCTGCAGAGCCTTGTGCTGGCTGAGCTGCACTGGCTCTGGGAGCAGAACAAAACCAGTGTTTTCTTCTTGATCAAGTGAGCCAATTAAAAACAATTCTGGTATGATCAACAGTCCAAAGAAATTGTTATTTGCTGCCTTATTTAATGGGAGATAGGCCTTCTTATACCAAGAATGTTAATGATATAAAAAATTGCCGGAAATCCTTCATTTCTTCTCCTGAGATTTGCACAGCTTGTTATTCTTCTGTTATCTACTGGTCAATCTTTTTATGAAAGTAGCAAGTGTTTTGGAATCTGATTTTTATCTCCTCATGAAATCTTGTGAGGTTAAATCACCCTTACCTTAAGTGCTCTCACCCACTGTAGCTCTGCTTTTGCTTTGGCTCTGGGTCTGTAGACGCCATGAGGAAACTGGGAGAGGGGGAGAGGAATGATGAAAGAAAATCTGTATAAAATTAGAGTAGAAAACAGTTAAAAAATCAAGCCGTTGATGCTATCTTGTGTTACACTAACTGGAAACTCAGTAAGAATTATTGGTACTAATTTAACTGGAATGTATTACTGTAGATATATTTTCCTTTTGGCTTCTGTCCCTCTCTAGTTTTCTCATACCCTTTCTTTGGCACATGCTCAAATCAAAGCACATGTTGTGTTTGCTTTTCCTTTTAAGAACAACAAATTCTGAGTATTGTGAAGAATAAAATAACCATTTTACTTAACATATAATGTGCTCAGCAATTGCTTATTTGCAGTTTTGAGCAACTTTAAGTTGAAGGACTTAGAAGTGTCCGTTTCCAACTTTAAGCCATCCCAAAACTGGCAATTCAGAGTCCTTTAAAACATGGTGGGCTGTGGGCCCTTAAGCTGTATGTTTCGATGGGAAGTTTTGTGCCTGAAGGTGCTATTTGTGTGACGGATTTGCCACTGGTATTTACTCAGCTCCAAAAGTAATGGTTTTCTTTTTTGAAAACTTATTGCTAAGGTCTGTTTTCTTAATTTTCTGCATTATTTTGAAAGCTTATCTGTTCCTGCTGATTCTAAGTGAACTTTTGCACCAGGATTTCACTGCTGGCCTCCAGCTGCCAGTAGGAAATCAGTGGGTGTGAGAGATTAACGATACCCTAAGCATAATCAGCACTTCTTGTGTTATTACAGGGATGCAATCACAACTCCACATCTATCGTTGGTTGGCTTTTGGTGTCAAGCTGCTGTGGAGCAGAGAAAATCCTCTTCACGTTGACCTTTTTCTTTTCGGGGAAAGCTGTGATTTGTGTGCTTGATTTAAATCTGCAGGTTCTGAAGTGGTGTGCTTTACAGTGCGGGGGGAGGAAGGTGGGGAGGGAATTCTTCCTGTTTTTGCAGACCACAAATCCTGTCTGGGGACCCATTACAAACTATTATGTTAGCTTCTTAGTTTAGGCTCAGAAATTCAGGTCAGAGTTAACTCTTTCTTTCTATTATTTTTAATTTCTTTATAATTCTTTTTCTCAGGATGACTGTAAAGTTTTCAAACTTTACCATGACAAGTCAGTACAGCATAAATGTCTGCTTTTCATTTGCTAAGCACTGCACTCCATATTTACCTTTGAATCCGCTGACTCCTTTGAAAATAGTTATACTTGTGATTTTAGAGGATCTAGAAAATGATTATTGGTGAAAATAAAGTGCTGGCTGTCAGAGTGTGCAGCAGATCCAGCAAGCAGTGATATTCATATTAAATTCAAAGTTGAACTTGGAGGAACCTTCTTAAAAATTATATTTTTTCAGAAAGATGACATTCGTTATGTTAAATCTGCCTGTGGTTCAGACCTTGTTATATAAGTCTCAGAAAGAGATAAGTTTGACATGCTCTGTTCTGGCACCTATTTACTCTCAACTCAGACCTGTCAATGTGACAACAGTAGGAATTCTTGGAGGAGCAAAGCGCAAGACTGAAATGTTAGGAGTGTGATGTTTTGAAGCAGGCAATGAGTTCAAAAGCTTTGTGAATGAGCTCAAACAATGCTTGTCTTAGCAACTGTTGGGCATTTTTATTTTTACCTAGCTTTTAAAATTTACTGTATACAGGGACAAACACAACCCATTGGCGAGGCTGCTTAAGAAGAGAACTCATGCTGTTAATTGCGTGCATCAAGATTGCTAACACTCTGCTGCTGTGTGCTGAGGCAGTGGGAATTGCAGCAGAACGTGGGGCTGGGATGTACTTGGCCATTGTGCACCTTGCTCCATGGTGCTGTTTTACTGCTCACTCTTACAGCTATCACCTGTTCTCTCTGGAAGTGGCAAATGTTTAGTAAATTTATGTGAATTTTTATGCACAATGTTACTCATGCTCTAGTTCTTTTGTGTTATTTGTGGTCTGGTCACTTTTTCCTCTTTAGTTTTGAGCAAGAAAAACAGTGATTGTAAAAAGTCAGACTGGTAAAAACAAAACAACCAAAACATATTTAAGAGTACTTCAAATCCATTTTATTAGTTAGAATGAACATCTAGATTTAAGAGAGCCTACTTGGAAGGGTTTGTAGTATAAATGAAATAAGGCATTGACATAGGCTGCGCAGAGAGGTGGAGGAGTCACTGTCCCTGGAAGTGTTCAGGAGCTAGGAGATGTGGCACTGAGGGACGTGGTCAGTGGGAATGATGGGGATGAGCTCATGGTTGGCCTAGGTGGTCTTAGAGGTCTTTTCCAACCTTAATGATCCTACGATTCAATAGAGAAACCAATGTTTTGAACTTAATATTGTAAAAAAAGTTCTTAATGAGAAAACCACTTGACTGGAATGCTGTCTATTAGGTTTGTTAAATTGGAGAGAGCAAGACAAGAAATTCTAAAAGGAGGAATGAATATTGATGAGAAATAGCTTAAAGATCGTAGGTGTCAAACCATAGATAAGAAGAGAGAACTGGCTGTGAGTTTTGTATGAAAAAACTTCCTTGTTGTATTTTAAAAATTAATATGACTTGCTGTTATGTTAAAGAAAAGATCATATTACTTGTGATGGTCAAGTTATTATTTGAGTTTTATAATCTGTCAAGCCAAGCCAGAGAACATTCTTTAGCAAGCTGTCACACAGACAACATGTTGTGGTGCAGAATTGGACAGTGGTCGTTGCTCCTCCTGGTGTGAGCAGGGTCTTTACCTCCTTTAGGGTAAGGAGGTAAAGGGGAACTGGAATTTGGCCTCAATCAATGTTTTCCAGAATTTATAGCACTTAGAATCATCGAATCAATAATGTTGGAAAAGACCTCCAAGATCATCCAGTCCAACCATCCACCTGCTATCAATATTTCCCCACTAAACCATGTCCCTTACTACAGCTAAAGGCTTCTTGAACACTCTTACAGAAAAGTGTAAATACCTTGCTCATGGAAAGATGAGTTCAAAGGTTGAAATTGGTGCTTTGTGATTTCTTTTGATTTTACAATTCTCTTGATTAAACAAAGAAGTGGAAAGCTTTAATCTGCTTTCTAATTTCCTGTACTTTCATTTCTAGTCCTTGAAAATGAGCTCGGAAAAGAGCTGTGTGTGATTAAAATCTTAGACAACGTGATTCAAAAGGTGAAGGGGCTCAGTTTTGTACCCAAGAACCCCCTGTAACTGGTGCCCTTCCCTCAACTTGTGCATGGTGGTGGATGTCTGTTGTGGTCTGGGGTTGCCTAAAGGCCACCTGTAAAGGGAACTGATCTCTTCCCTTGACCTCCTACCCACACTTCTGGTAGTACAGCCCTGTGTGCTGCTAGGCTTCTTTGCTATTTCTGTCCTATAGCTTTTTTTAAAAAAAAAAACAACAAAAAAAACTTTGTGGAGTTATTTTAGTCTCTTTCCTCTGAGCAGTACAGTCACAGGAATGTGTTGTTCTTTGAGCTTCATAGACCAGAGTTGAAGAGCTATTGCTGTTTGAATTTGGTCTGAATGCTACTAAGATGTTCAAACAGCAAGTTATACTTAGTGAAACCTTTCTTTGAGGTGTAAATCACAGAATGGCCTGGGTTGAAAAAGAGCACAGTGACCATCCAGTTCCAACCCCCTGCTATGTGCAGGGTCATCAACCACCAGACCAGGCTGCCCAGAGCCACATCCAGCCTGGCCTTGAATGCCTCCAGGGATGGGGCATCCACAGCCTCCTTGGACAACCTGTTCCAGTGTGTCACCATCCTCTGGGTGAAAAACTTCCTCCTAATACCTAATCTAAACCTCCCCAGTCTCAGTTTAAAACCATTCCCCCTTGTCCTATCAAATGAACAGGAGAATTATCTGGGAAGCATGTGTCCTTTCATTTAAACATTAAGAATGGAACAGATTTATAGAAAATTGTTCAGCCACAGATGACGTGAGGTGTCTTGGATAACTGCACTTGGAAACATTGCCTTTTTAGTTCTATAACATACAAGAATACAGGTGCGGCTATCTTGGATGCTGTCTTAAGTATGTGCTCTAGTTCAGCCTTGGCTAACCTTGTCAACCTTCCATTAATTGTTTCCCACCACTTTCTCTGAATAAAAGATTCTGTGTGTCACCGGGGACTGTGTAGGGTGTGGGAAATTTTATCAGTGGAAGGGAAGCAATGGGAAGCTAAGGCGAAGGTCTTGAGGAGAGCAACCTCTGAGAGAGTGGGCATGGACAAAGTGTTAGCTGTCTTTAAGCCTTCCAGAGCAGATGATTACGCATGGCTGGCTAATTATTATTGTTACTTAATTATTTCCAGCACTTGTAATACTGTTTCCCAATTGTATGTGCCTCTTATTTACCAGCTGCATCTTTAAAGCAGTCCTTGGTTTTATCAATGACCCTTTTGCTTGGAATAACTCCATCTTTCAGTCCTGTTTTCCATCAGCTGCCAATATTACAAAATAGTGCAACACTTTCTGAACTTCCACCTGCTTTTTACCAGTGAGTTCACAGTTGGGTTAAGTTTGCTGGATCACATTTGCACAAGGTTGGGAAGAACTTTTCTTTTTTTTTTTTTTTTTTTTTTTTTTTTCCAGAAACATGGGGATATTTATTGCTATAGTAGTCACAGAATGAGTTTGAGAAAAACAACAACCTATTTCTGCTTAGAGTTCAGCAGGCAGATTTGCTACAGGCACTTTCAGATGATGTCATATAGCAGCTTTCTGTACTTCCAGCTCCAGCAGTTACTTCCTTGGGCACTTTCATTGTGTGCGAGTGCTTTCCCTCCTCCTGACCACCTCCTTTTTGTATTGGTCTCACTGCAGCTGCAGTGCAGCTTCTTGTTTCTTTCCTTCCTCTCTTCTAGCCCCTTTTCCTTTCTTTGTCTTCGCAGGTCGTGCTTTACATTTGGCCAAGAGGGGACCATAAGGGAAGCTAAAACTTTGACAGATAGAGTTCCTAGTTTTTTAGTACTTCATTTGATTTATTTTTTATGTGGGAGGCCAAAGCCACTCCATCTGCATGTCATCTCTGCCCATGTGATACAGATGCTGTGGGAGGGAATCCACCAAGTTATCACCATGCTACTCACATAGTAACAGTTGTCAGTGTACACACTATGCTCTGAAAGCTGCATCTGTCACCGGTGGAAGTTGCCTTTGGGTTAGTATGTTACTGCAGGTTGAACTGCAGTCCTGGTGTTTTCCAAAAGGCTCAAAGTGCGCTGAGTTGGCAGGATAGCTGTCAAGTGTAAATTTAATGCTGTTTCCAATCACTTGTTTGTACATTTATCCTGAGCTTTTTATACTTGTGCAGGAAAAGGGAAAAAAACAAAAAACAACCAACCAACCCCAAGAAACATCAATTTTTTTTTTTTTTTGGTCCTATGTGAGAACAAACTAAAAAAATGTGCATAATTGGGAGCAGTAACACAACAGTGGTATTTAGTCACCTGAAACTGGCTGCAAGATTCAGTAGTTGTTTGTGGACCAGTTCGAGTTCAATTCATTTACCACCCAAAGTGAATTTTCACTCCCCCTTGGTCAGAAGCAGCATGCAGGATTTTGATACTTTGTTATGAGGTATAGAAGTCTAATTGCTTTAACAGTTGTGGATATTATTCCCTATCTTTTTATTTCTTCTGTTTCCTAACTTCACCAGATCTTCAGTTTTGAGCTTCCGGCTGCCTGTGATTTTGATTTGCTTGCTTGTGCAATTGCAGTGATTGCAGGTTATTTTGTGAACATACAGTTCTGTTAAGCACCCCACGAATGCTCAAAACTTAAAACTACAAGCCTGGGTTGGACCTTTCATGTTGTCACATCAAAACAAAGAAAACCAAACCAGAATGATGTGAAAACAGATGAATTCAGGTTATAAACTCATTTCCATATTAGCAATTAAACATGTAGCGCTGTTGTGTTTTTGGAATTGGTGTGTAGCAACACTGGGAACAATGCAAAAAATCCCAAATTCTCCAAGGCTGATAGTAAAATCAAGATGCTATGAGCAATAGTCAGGTAAGAAATGCTGACATTGTGCCTGTAAACTGTAAAAGCTAATCTCTGTAGAAGAGAGAAGACAAATGAGGGCAAAGGAAATCTGTAGTTGTAAGTGCAAAACCTTTCTCAAAGCTCACTGACTGGTGAATGACATACAGAAAATAACTATATTTTTGATAGCTGGACCTTTTGGAAACTTCTGATACAATCTGCTGCTGCAGCAGCTCACATCGATGTAGCCAGAGCTCACTATTTGGTCTTGTATTGGAAACATGGGGCAGCATGAGCCCAGATTTGTTTTTAATATCCAGCTAGTGGCACCACATGGTGTGAGGCATCATACAATAGAAGGGGAACAAAGAAGAAACTTGGTGAAGGTTTGTAGAAGAAAAAGCAGTGGCACTGTGGCTCTCAGCTGGAACAGGTGGGCATGCTGCTTTGTGCCATAACATCTGCATTGTCCATTTCAGTAGAAAACACTTTTTGTGAGAATATAAGGAGAATATAAGCAGAATGGTGAAGGCATCTTGGATGACACTGCACTTGCCCCAGGTAAAAGTTTACACGGAAGCAGTTTCTGTAAATTCCCAGTTTAACTTTGGCTGATTGCTGATAACGCTTACATTATCATTTCCTGCACAGGCTTTTAGATCTGGTACGTGCTGTGGAACCCAAGATGCCTTACCTCTCCCTGTGTGACAGCCTCAAGGCTCGTGCAGTACAAGTTATACATAGTAACTCGGTCCATGTAATTCCTCTCTGCTTTGATTCTGTGCTATGGAGGTGCTATTTTTGGTTTCATATCTGTTTTCCTGCAGGATGGTGATGATTCATCCCCCATCAATAAACCACTTACTAAACTCTCTTCTTTAATAAGATGTTCAGATGCTTAAGGTACTTTTATTTGATTGACAAAATGTTTAATCTATTCACTGATTCTATCATTTCTGTTTATAGGAGAGGTCTCCTCACAATTTACATGGCAAATCAAGTAAGTAATCCTTTATTCAAATGGTAAAAATATGTGAGATCATTGGAATTCTTTTTGAAAACCGCTATCAAATACTGTGCACACAAATATTTACCAGATGGTTGTACCAGTTTGGTTTTTTCTCATGAAAAAAATAGCAGTAGTAAGTTATCTAAATTCGTACTTTGTACCTTAACTTTTTCTAAAAATGTACTTTTATTACATGATCATACTTTGGGAATGACTGTATTATACCAAAATAATTATCTAACCAGCCTGAAACACTGTACTTTATTGGGGCCTTGAGGGAATCATGCAGACTTTGAAGATTCATTAATAGAAGTATTGAGGCAAAGGCAATTTCTTGCAGCACAGATCAGAGTGATAACACTGATACTTTCTCTTCCATTCTGGTAAGTCATTGTTGGTGACAGTTGTAATTCTGAGGATTCTTGGAAGACATTCAAAAAGAGATGATGTTACAATGTCCTACCAAGTAAATATTCTACCCATATAAATAAATGCATTTACAAACTCTATTAGAATTCCCTCTCAAATTTAGGTGTGTAAAAAAATTTCTTGTAGACAGGAATTGGTTCTTGGGCTGTCCTGAAATAGCCAGACTAGGGTTCACTGACTTCAGAGGAGAGTAATTTAATTCTCACCGTGAATTATATTGATTTCAACTACTGTTTTTATCTTCTATAGCTGTGTGATCTGGATGGTTCGTACCCTATCCTTTAAGATTCCTTTTCTTTGTAAAGTTGTTTCTAATTTGAGGAGGAGACTAACCATTTTCTTGAAATTAATATAATTCTATGTTCAGATCCTCAATAACATGCTAATGTGGCATTGAATTCCTACAAAGGTAACTTTAATATTGAAAAGTTTGAGTTTTTCTTTGAACCAAGAGCAGCAACTCTGTAGAAACTTCTTGTTCAGGATGTGCTGGTGGTCATGTCATCATTCATTGGGGGCAGACTTTTCAAGAGAAGGACAAAATAGGTGTGCTTGACAGCAACACTCTGAGTGTCCCAATTCTGAGAAAGCTATCACTATGTTTGCAGCTCTTAAACTGTGATACCAGCAGCTCATTGGGCAGTTCAACAGTGTTATAAAGGAAAAGTCAACAAATATAATTCTATTTTAAAGAGGCTGTTTGATTCCGTGAGTGTTGTGTTCAGCATAATGGTTTATTTTAGTCACATGTGTTTGAACTTTGGACAGCCAAGGATTTGCCCTATAAATTGCCCTTGATCATGATGTACTTTCCTTCTTAGTAAGCTGTGTAATCACTGTGAATGTTTGCCTACCTGTGTTGCTTGTCTCTGGTTTAGAACTTTATATGCTTGATTAAGATTTACTCATAACTTTACAATTCCTTTAAAATAGTTGTTATCTCTAGGTTGCAGCATGTTCTGAAAGGTGGCAAGCTGCACTTATTAATGCTGTTATCCACATTTCAGAGCTGGAGCGTAATGTGACTTAAGCTAACTTTTAGGTAATGAAAATGCAACGTGTAACTGGAACGTGAAGTGACTCTTGCATTCTGTAATACTATCTTCAGAGCCTATTAAAGTGTTCTTTGAACAAAACACACTGCATTGTTTTGTTTCATGTTTGCTAAAGTATATTTTGCAGCCTGAGCAACAATAATTGTGGCTTTCTGTGTGATTCGTTATGAGTGCTTTTGTCTAGTTAGAGGGGGGTAATTGTAATTAGGTTTATTGCTTATTACAAGCAATTATCTTGGCTATCAATTCAGTGAATTTTTATAGCCATACTAGAACTTCTAAAATAGAAATTTGTTCTTACTATCCTATTGGCAATGGTCAACAGTTTGTGCTAGAGATGAACTTATGTAGTGAAATGGGCACAGATATATTGAAGCCAGTATATGGCTGCTGTTATGGAGTGGAAGGCAGGAGGTGGAAGAACTCTTGTTCTGGGCAATAACATATTTATTGATTTTTATTTATTTATTTTTTTATTTTTTCCATCTTGAGCTACGTAAGTGTCATGACTAATTGTAAGTAATCCAGTAATTATAGATTTGTGACCCTGAACTCCCAGGCTGTATTTTCTGACTGCTTACACAATAAAATGACATTGAGAAGCATAAGAACCATAGAATCTATGATTAACAACTTATTTTTAATAACTTGTTAATACTATGTATGCTTTGTGGAAAATTTGAATGGAAGTAATTTCTTAAGGTAGCTTTCTGCTAGATTGAATCTATTGGAACAAAGCACCTAAGGACTGGATTTTTATGGGAATACTTAATATGCAGACTAAAATCAACATCTGAGCTTTCTGGAAGTCAGCTGAAGTTTTTTTTTTTAGAAATAAATTAATATACCTGACCCATAACATGGTTGAAGATGTGGGTTTGGAAATTTTTAACTTGTAACTTGTCTAAGAACTGACATTTGTGATACCCCAGTACAGACCTGCAGTAGCACTCTGTGCTGAGGGTCACACAGCAGCACGGAGCCTTTCAAGTTCTATTTTGGATTGCACTTGTTAAAGTCAAGACATTTCTAGGATTGTAAGTGATGCATTGGTGGTGAACATATAGGATAACCCTTCATGGATAATTTGAGATCAAAAGGAACCCCAAGATTCCAACAAAAAGTGGAAAGTGAAATGTAATCTCGTCAGTTATTTTTATCTGGAAACGATGATGATAGTAATAAATGAGCACCCCTGATTAATACCTATAGTTCTTATATTTCAAAACAGTTATGGCATACTTAATGATGAACAGCTTGACATTTGAGTTGTTGCTTTGAAGTTGAAAAAAAAAAAATTGGCATTTTTGTGTTGAAACAAAGTCTGAATTCAGTTTAAAAATAAAAATAAAAAATAAAAATAGGAAGAGATTAACCTGGGCTAGGGCATTTTGTTGTAACAGTTTGAGAAATAAAATTATTTAATTTTAAAGCTGATGCATTGTCATTGGAATGTTTACCAAGAGAAAATGCTTCTTAGCATATACTGAACTATAAAAAGGGTTTCTTGCTCTTACCATAAAGAAATTGAGTTTTATTTATATTCTTGAACTTGAAATTCGAACTGCGCCTCGTTTTGCACGAATGTGCATAAGAACTTCTTCACGGTGAGGGTGACGGAGCACTGGAACAGGCTGCCCAGGGGGTTGTGGAGTCTCCTCCTCTGGAGATATTCAAGTCTCGCCTGGACGCCTACCTGTGCGACCTGGTGTAGGGAACCTGCTTTGGCCGGGGGGTTGGTCTCGATGATCTCTAGAGGTCCCTTCCAACCCCTACAATTCTGTGATTCTGTGATGTCAAAGGCTTCCTTTGCTTTGTTTTGTAATTTCTACTTTATTTGAATACAATCATTTATGTTGGAAAAGGTCTTCAAGATCATCAAGTGCATCCATCAGTCTGACCTACCGAGTCCCATTACTAAACCATGCCTGACCACCCTCTTCATGAATAAATTCTTCCTGATATCCAATCTAAACCTAACCTGGGTGATGTAAGGCTGTTTCCTCACCTCCTATCCCTTGTTACTTGAGTAAAGAGACCAACACCTCACTGCAACCTCCTTTCAGGTATTTGTGGAGAGAGATAAGGTCTCTCCTTAGTCTCCTTTTCTCCGAACTAAACAACAAAAGTTCCATCAGCCACTCCTTGTAACTCTCATTTTCTAAAACCCTTCACCAGCTTTGTTGCTCTTCTCTGATATTCTCAGCTCAGTATCTGCTTGTCACTGGGGCCCCAAACTGAAGATGGCTCTTGAAGTGCAGTCCCACGGGAGCTGAGTACACAGGGGGGCCATCTCTCCCCAGCCCTAATGGCCACACTATTTCTGATACAAGCCAGGATGCCGTTTACCTTCTTGCACCTGGGAGTGCTGCTGTTTCATGTTCAGCCTGCTGTCAAGTAACACCCCCAGATCCCTTCTATTAGACAGCTTTCCAGCCACTCTTCCCCAAGCTTATATCACTTTGTGGAGTTGTTTTGACCCAAGTGCAGGACCCAGCACTTAGCCTTGTTTAATGTCATGTATGATGTTGTACTTACAAAATGGGAAATGTTAACATTAACAAGTTGTTCAACGGGGTCACAGGTTAAACAATGTAAAGTTCAAATGTGAGATGAAGCAGCTGGATGCAAAAGGCAGTGTGGTAATATGGGGGACTTGTTCTTGAGTGCAGTGGAAGGAATTAGTATAGTAATCACTCCCAGCCATAAAGGCAGGCGTTAGGGAGTGGTAAAAATATAATTTTGAAAAATAAGATGAGAAAGCAAGAAAAGGAGACGAATTAGAATCTAAAAATGAGATATTAGAACTCTTAATAGCAAGAGTTATGGAGGAATTGAAGCTAGGCTGCTGTAATGGCAGTTGGATAATGAGAGGAAGGCAGTGGGAGAAGTTGATCTGTTCTACGTGCAGAGAGCAGACGATAAAGAAAATGATAGCTATGCATGGAAAGGAAGTGATGAATTTTGCTGCAATTAACACAAAGAGAAATTTAGCAGGAGTCCAGAGTGAGTGACAAAGAAGGCACTGTTTTTGGTTCCTGGGTATGGCAGCTGGAGAAACTGTTGTCAGCAATTACATCTGGATTAATTTAATGCAGAAACATGGCTAGTCCATGGTATACTCACTGCTGTTCTGATGTTAACTCATCAGTGCATCTGTCAGTAAAGAAGTATTTTAATAGGACTTCATATACCAGGGAAGAGATGATGTATTAGGAGAAGAAATGTACAGCCATGCGTGTCATCAGTAGTAAGAAAAAAGAATGTTTTCCTATCAGAGTTTAGGAGGAGGGTACATCTTCCTAGATGAAATGTAAAACAGATCGCTCATTGGAGATGAGTATTAGTGAAGAGAAATACTACTGTTAGAGGAAGATATGAATAAGGAGAATTGCTGAGAAAACAGTCAAGAGTGTAACAAGGGAAAAACATCAGTATTTTGTACATTTTGAACTTATGATGTTTTTTGGAAAACTTGGGAGCTGTGGCTGAAGCTGAGAGCTTGCTTACTGTGTTACTATTTCTCTCAGCAAACCAACTCTTTCCATATATCTGCTTTCATAAAAGTACTGTTCATTGGTATTTTGAGTCCACTTTGGAAATACTGAAAGCTAATAAAAATGTTGTTCACGTTGAACAAATACTGAATCAAACAAATTGGTTGAAAGCACTCGAGTGGGCAATGCTCTGTTTCAGTATGTGATAGAGCGAGGTACTATAACTGAGCATGGCTTCTTGCACTTTTAAAGTAGTCCAAGCAGTACCAGAGTTGAACTGTTTTTAAGTTACGTAATTGGTTTAAATTTGGCTTCATTTTGGCTGAACCTTTGTTTATTTCAGCCAAGCAGTATGAAGGACAATTGTTGGGCTCTTAAGACTTGAGATAACTTGGTCTAAGAGCAAGCAAAATGCTGAAGCACAGATTCAAAAGGAATCCCTCTGATTCTAATGGAGAAATGAGTATCCAGGGTTCTATAGTCACAGCTTTAATTCTAGACACTTGTATGCTTTCTTACAGGATGGAAGTCATAGCGATTCCGAGTGCTGCTAAATCTTCGTGCTTTGCAACATTTAAACCATCAAAACCACTAATCTAGTTTAAGATGTGTGGTACGCTGTGGCAGCAAACAGAGCTTGACAGGAATATAATGGAATATAAAGCATGGCTCAAATGTTTGAGGCCAAGACCCTTCCAATATCACCTTCCATACACACTAAATTTGTTATTGTTTCATGCCTTGTGGGGGTGGTGTGTGCAGGGATGAAAGAAAGAGGGACGAGATTTGCTATGGTGAGACAAGCAGCAGCAGCAGAAATCCAGTAGTGAGCTGTGCTGTTGCCGAGCCTGTAGTTTCAAGTTTTTGCTAAAGGCAAAGTGATAATATTGTAAAGAAGTTACTGGCACACAATGAATACTTTGACGCCGGACATTCCTGAGTGATTTTTCTCACCAGCTTATCACACGCTTTTTGTACAAACTTGCAGATGCGTTTGAGTTATTATGAGTGCTTCAAGAAATACCTCGTGCCTGTTGTAATTAAGTGTATGCTCCTATGAAAATGCAAATTGAATGTTTTTTTTCCTTGCTATTTGACTATAAAATAGCATTTCTGTCACTCTGTGTACCTTGTAACTCTGTTGAGAAATTACCAGCCAATGCTGCAATGTACCAATTCAGAAATATCCTTTAAAATAAAATAAGGTACTGGTTATGACTTTTTCATTGATAAATCTAGGAGATAATAGGTAATTTAAAAATCCCATTTGTTTTGACAGACCGTTAGATTTGTTATGCAGTTTATATGCTATAGCACAAATAAATGGCTTCCATTTCAACTTACAAATTGACATTTTATAAACAAGTCACCAACTCCTTTTCTTTTCCATTGGGAATGGTACAGTTCTAGTTAAAAGATGGAGTCAGTGCAGAAAGAAAGGAAGATGGATTTACTTCTACCGAATAAATATTTCAGGATTTTTAGCAGAGATAGACTCTAGGAAGGTTGATTGATTGATTTATTTATTACCACTATTCGCTTCTCTTTTTAAATAATTAGAATGTCGTTGTGTATTTCTATGTTATCTTTGCATTATTGTTATACAAACACTGCTGGAGTGTCTTTTAGCATATGGTAAAATGCAATGAAGGTGAGAATATCTGTTTGTTTTTTTTTTTGTTGTTGTTGTTGTTTGTTTTTTTTTTTTAAGTTTTCTAATGTTTCAGAAGTAATTTCCATAACTGAAAACTCTCCAAGTAAATTCTTCAGGCAGTTGGCTCCATGGAGTTGTGCTGTCTTCCTGCCACCACCTCTTCTGTGATTTGTTGCTGTTATCTGTGTCCCTGTTTGGAGGTGACAGTGGCTTTGGTTACAGCGGCAGCTGGAAGGGACCATGTGTATTTATTCTTTAATGTTGTCCAGGCTAGATATTCCTTTCATTCCTTGCATTATTAGCTTTTGAACTGATAGTGTGGTAGTGTAAGTAGAACAGTTGCTTAGTTTCTTCTTACAAGGAAAAAAAAAAAGGAGCTAAGTTATCCTTAATGTCAGGGTAGTAAAATTCTTATTTATCTCTATCTTAAAAGATACTGATAGAAAATATGAGTATTTTGATATTGTGCTTCTGGTTAACTTATAGGAAAAATTCCACTTGGAGATCTTGTAGGGAAGCTGTCTGCTTTTTCTTCATTGGAAGTTACCCTGAGGTAGATCTCTGCCTTGTATAATCACCCCTGCCTGGAAGAACACGACCCCCTGATGTTGTGGTAGTACTCCCAATGAGGACAGGTCTGTCATTGCCTCGGTAAGGGAGGAGTAGAGACAGCATTTAGTGTTGTGTGGAAAGAAGTCTCATGCACCCATGGCAAAATTTTTACTGTTACATAGGTAAGGAGATAGCGGCCTCAGGTAATCATAGAATTTGTTTGAGTTTGAAGAAACCTCCAAAGGTCAACTTCCCTGCAGTGAACAGGGACACCTACAGCTCCATCAGGTTGCTCAGAGACCCATCCAGCCTGACCATAAATGTCTCCAGGATGACTTGCTGCTAGCTATAGTTGATAAAGGCTTATGGCTTAACTTCCAACAGACATTCAAAAAATAAGTACTAACAAGAAACAAGTCTTCTCTGGTATAAAGTTAGACCTCAACATCGTCTTGTGTCAGGCCACGTGCCACTTGTTGGCGAGACCTGCCTTTTGTTGAGGAATAGCATTTTTCTGCTCTTCTGTCATCTGGATTTGGTTGGAAAGCCTCTTCCTTAGCTACTGCTTCTTCAGTGCCTGGGTCTTGCTGGAAAAAGGAGATAGAAATAGAACTCCAGTCTTTTTCATAGGGGACATACAAGATGAAACTCTCCTAACACTCATTCTATAGCCTTCAGATGGTATACTCTGTCTTCATCTTGTCATGCTTCCACTTGTGTCAGCATCCCCAGGGTATGCATCAAGAAATGATGATGTTAGTACCCTCAGTGGGAAAGTATAGAAAATGTAAGTGTAGCAGTAGGCAAGAAGCAAAATGGTTTTTATTATGAAGTTAATAACATTGCAGAAAAAGGAGCAAATTATTTCCTGGGTAGTTTGGAGGAATATGGAAGTTACTCGGAAGAAATGGGTGCTCTTTAGTGACTGACATAACGTTCAGATCTGTTCCACCTAAGCAGAAGAAAAGCTTTACCCTTTCACAGAATCCTGGAATTTATTCTAGTGACTGTGCAGGGAAGTGTATTGTATGATCAACATTCCCAAGCTCCTTGCTTAGAAATTAAACACAGATGTTTTCAAATAATCAAAGACTTAGGCATGTTTTATTCTAGTCGATAAATGCTCAAAACACTTTCCAAAAATTTTATTTTGGATTTCAGAAATAGATGCCATAAATTAGTAAGCTATATACTTTACACATATCATGTTCTGTGGGATGGGCAGTTTGGCAACTGAAACAGGCAATACTGAAATAAATTGCTACTTTTAAATATAAACTTTACATAAAAGTCATGCAAAAAGGAATAAGCTGCAGTCTCTCTTTCTTTTAAATAGAACATAATGTAGACTAATTTGATTAACAGAATACTTTACATAATCAAATTATGGGTAATTGATGGCACTCGGATAATTTTAAAAGGTTGCAACTTAAGGTCATTGTCACTCCCCCCCATTTGAAGTTATTAAGAGGCAGATTTTGACATCAGCAGTCATGTGAACTTAAACATTGCTGATGTCTTCACTTTTAAGTAATACAGTAATAAAGCTAGATCCTGGCAGCTGGCGTTCTTGTGCATTTACATGGCTAATTGGCTTTGGCATCTTAGCCTCAGGAAACCTCATCCATCACTTCAGCGCAGGATGTTTTGGCAAGAGTCAGAGCAAACATTTAATTCTTTGTCTCTTGCTTTCTATGCAAAGCTGTTTGCATTTTTAAACTTTCCTATGTATCTTGTTAGGCACTGGATGCAATACTGAATGTTATGCTCCTTTAATGTGATCTTTCCTGGTGAGCAGCTACTTGTCTTGACTTCCTAGAGTTACCAATACTGTCAGAATTATAAATCACTTTTGTAACTTCTCTGCCAGGTGAAACTTTTTGTCTTTTATAATGCATTAAAAAAATTTGTCTTGGATTTGTTAAAGATTGTTGGCTTTTTGCTAGCTGGTAACTGAGGTTAAAGGAATGTTTAACTTCAGGTTACAAAGAGCTGTGGACACTCATCTCTAGTGTGAGCAACGTCTCTGATTTTTAGTATTGCTGTAGGCAAGATTTTGGTAGATTGAAAAAGAGGGTCAAGGCAGATCTTCAAGCTTCCCAGGAGTTAAAATCCCAGTGGTGTATTGAGAAAGCTGAGGATTTCCCTAGTGAAAAAGAGAAGAGCTTCAGAGGTCTCTCAATGAGGCATGTGAGAGCAGGAGAATCCTGCAGTCCTTGCCCCTTCTGCCAGCCACACTTTCCTGATCAAGACCCTCAGTAAGGGAAAATAGCTGTGTTCTGTGAAGGTACAGACTGAGGGGGGAGCAACTGGAGAGTAGCTCAGCAGGAAAGGACCTGGAGATGCTGGTGCCAGCAGCTGAGCAGGAGCCAGTGGTGTGCCCTGGCAGCCAGGAGGGCAAACTGCATTGTGGGGTGCATTAAGCACAGCGCAGCCAGATGGTAAAAAAAGGTGATTTTTCCCAGTGTATTTAGCATTGGTATGGCCTTGCCTTGATTATTGATTGCAGTTCTGGGCTCCACAATATAAAGAGGATATTGAGGTACTTGAAAGATCCAGGGGAGGGCAACAAAACTGGCAGCAAGGATGGAAGGCACGTCCCAGGAGGAGAGACTGAGGACACTTGGATTTCTGCATTATCAGTTATAGAATCGTTAAGGTTGGAAAAGACCTCTAATATCATCCAGTCCACCCATCAGCCCCCTCCCACCATATCCACTGACCACGTCCCTCAGTGCTACATCTCCACAGTTCTCAAACACCTCCAGAATTGGTGACTCCCCCACGTCCCTGGGCGGCCTGTGCCGATGCCTCACCACTCTTTCTGAGAAGAAAATTTTTCCTAATATGCAACCTGAATGGCAGGCTGAAACATAATGAAGCAGGGAACGTGTCCTTGAGCTGGGTTCAGAAACTTTGGGGAACCTCGTAAATGACCCTTTTTTAGCATAATCTTACTAGGAACACACACCATTTAATCAATTTCTCTTTCTGGAACACAGAGGAGATGTGCAGAGATGTTCGTGTGCTGTCGGGGATGACCTGACTGGTAGCAGTTGTGGACCTGCAACAGAACCTCTTGCTGCATACTCAAGATTATAAATGTCTCTCTCTCTATGGCCTTATAATAAAACTGGGAAGTTTTAATATGCAACACTTTGGAATTTTATTTTTTGGGGTTTTGGCACTTCTGCTTGAAATCTCCAATTATTGTGTTGACCATCAGGTGGTTGCTGTTGAGCTGTTTCTGGAACTGCTCAAGCATTATGACAGCTCAGGAGACTTGGCATTCTGATTTCATCCTATAAAAAAGAAAACTTTAGTTCTGTGTTCAAAATATGCAAAATAAAAACATTTCTAGGAGGGAAATAGTTTACGTAAGTATAAATTCATCCAGCTCATTTGTGAATTTATGTATTAAATTTTTTTTTATAGGCATTAGACTTACCATAAAACTGCCTGATGGAATGAGTGTGTCTCATTACTGATTAATCACTTTAATTATTTCTTTGTGTTCCAAGTGATTCATTCAGAATTAAATCCTTCACACTTTTAATTACCGATATCCACTCTTATTGTATGACTGTCCCTTCTGATGTGATTTTGTTCCTGACGTCATTTATAGTATAATGATAATTACAGCAGCAGTTTCAGCACAAAAATCATTTTGTTACTGTTAAAACTGTAAGCTTTCAAAATAAAAGCCAAGTGCTATTAGTGATGAAGTATGTGTTCCACTTCATGTTTTGTTGGAGAAAAGAAGCAGATGTTTAGTCTAAAAATGTGAAACATTTTCCATGCAAGAGCAGTAATTGAGGAGTTAGCAAAGACACTGCATAGAAGCGGATGCTACAAAACAAAAAGCACACCATTGCACACAGTATCTGAGATGGTTATTTTTAGTTTTTCATTTCTACATTTTGTAGTATTTTTTATATTAAGAAGCGTATGGCTTGGTTACGTATGTATGCAAAACTGATTCCAGAGGTTTTAGTAATGCTGTAAGTAAATATTTTTACCTTTATTTATAATTAGACATAGTGGTTGTGGTTGTGTACAGCCATCAGCTTGTGTAAACTGGCAAATGTTAACACGTGGTGGTTTAAGTTCTTTACATATCCCATAACAGCAGAGCACAGATTTTAAACAGTGCTGAGGAGAAGTTTTTTAATTGTGTAAACACTCATTGGTTTGGCATTCAGGGGGAGGTGGTTCATTTGAAATCTTGTCTTCGGTGATATGCTCCTTATGCCTCTAATAAGGTTGGAAAAGTGGAGGAGGACAACTTCTAGCACAGCTTGTAAATGTCAGTCTGGATGGAAGACAGCTCGGCTTGAAAACAATATTGGTGTTGGAAAAGCGAAAGGAAAAAATCCCTTCTGGAAACTTCTCTCAGGAGGAAAAACTTGCAGAAAATTTAGAATTATGATCATTTTTGGTAAAGCAGAAGGAAGTAATTCTGAAGTATCAAGCTACATCTAGTAAATGTGGGAGAAACTGAAGACAGAATAAAATTTATTTCAGCTAGGTCTAAAGCTGCCTGATTTCCTGAAGGCAGTATTTCACCGTGGCCTGAGCCCTGTCTGCGTGTGAAATTTCCCAATAAACGTCTTCTCTTTAAGACTGTTCTGCATTTGGAAGACAAATTAAATAAAATGATTACAGTAAAAAATGGAATCAATGTAGGAGAAGGATCCTTCTGGAATATCCTCCTGTCTTTTCTATCTTTTCCATGCTTTGTAACAGTGATCAGCAGCTGAGAATGTCAGAGCTAATATCTAAAGATGGGCTGTGAGAAAGAAGAGGACAGCCTCTGTAACCAGGTCTGGTGTGGCAGAAGAAGGGGAAATGGTTCCAAACTAAAAGAGGGGACATTTAGACTGGGAATAAGAAAATATTTTTATGATAAGGGTAGTGAAGCAGTGGACCAGTTTGCTCAGAGAAGCAGTGGATGCCCCATTCCTGCAGACATCCAAAGTGAGACTGGTCAGTGTGAGCTCTGGATGGAGCTGTAGGCGTCCCTGTTCATTGCAGTGGAGTTGGACTGGTGGGTGATCTTTGGAGGTCTTTTCCAACTCAAACAGTTCTATGAACATTAATCACTACGGAAATTTTAGTGGTGCAGCAGTGATGGTATCTTACTGCAACATTATGGTAAATTAGGTTGTTTCAGAGGAGCTGCATCATTTGAGGTTAGTTTAATATAGTCATCTCCATGGCCTGCAGCAGCTGTAAGTTTGGGTAGGACTTTAGCAGTTAGTCTTCTGTGTTCCTGTATTTGAATGCTGTGGTTTTCTAAGCAGTTTCTGTATGGTTCAGTAATTTATTTCCATTGGCTCAAAAGAAATAAAATGCTTCAGTAGCTGCTCCTCTTCTTGAGTCCAGTAGTTAGCTGTGAGGATCGTAGAAGAT
The DNA here is from genome assembly GCF_905368555.1 of Meleagris gallopavo. Taxonomy (NCBI): domain Eukaryota; kingdom Metazoa; phylum Chordata; class Aves; order Galliformes; family Phasianidae; genus Meleagris; species Meleagris gallopavo. The sequence continues at coordinate 186,308,502 of NC_139404.1, read as the reverse complement.
TTCTGCAGACTTCATTGAAATAAGTTTAGATTTTGTATTTGGGATACTCTCCCAATATTTCCAGGATTGGATTCTCCCAGTATTTCCAGGGAGAAGAATAATCTGAAGTGGGAACCAGGAAAGGGGTATAGAATGCTATTTACATTTATATATACTTACATTTCTTCACTTTAGTACTTATTTTAGATGGATAATTTTTTTTCATCAATGAATTGACACATATTCAACTTCTATGAGCTTTGTTAAGGATATCCACAGTAACGTATGTAATTAGAGGTAAAATCAGCATTAGTTTCATTGATTCTGTGTTAGATTGATTTTCCTAACTTTTAAATGATTTCATAAAAGTGTGGAATTTGTCTGGCCTTCCCCTATCCACCAATAAGCCCTAATAAATTTGTGTGTTTGAATGCTTTATTAATTGTATGCCTTTTCATTTAGAAAATATGCTTTCATTTGTATACAACAATTTGTTCAAGTTACACAACTGGAGGCTTCAGTTTCTTTTGTTCACGTTAGCATGTGCAATTCCTGAGGCAAAGCTCTTATTTGCAGCGCTTCATGTAAATAATTTGATGTGTGGTTTTGAAACGTGTGTTGATTGAAAGGTCTTTAAATATCAGTCAGGTTGCAAAAACTTCCAAAGAACGCACGTACGGTTGTACTGGAAATACGCACTTGATGTATGTATAAAAGTGTACCTCCCATTAGCTGTTTGCAAACAATTTATGAACAATTCTGTGCTTGGAATAGTTGGAAATTTTATTTTAGGTAGTTATTTAGAAAAAATGTCTGTTTTTAAAAACAAATATACATCTTTCCCTGCTTTCTGACATGCACGCACGTAGGGATGATTTTAGTAGCCAGCAGGAGCTTTACCAATTATGATAATTGTCCCTCCCATATAAAAAATATGCAGCTATCTTTGGTGTTGGGCTTCTATTAATACATTGAAGCTGTCTGCCATTCAGAAAACAACTTCTTGAATAACCTATTTCCGTTATGTTTAAACCCTGATGCTCACCACGTCATATTTGGAGCCTAACAAGGACTTCTGGGAACTGAGCACGATCCTTGAGCACATGAAGCTGTACAGAGTCCCGAGCCAATACTTGGATGGACAACATAAACCATTTTGTGTTGAAATGGATGTACTGCATTTGAATATGAGAACTGTTTGAAAATGCCAATGTTTGGGAGGTGGTTGAGTCACCATCTCTGAATGTATATAGAAACCCTTTGGATGTGGTGCTCAGGGACATGATTTAGCAGAGGGTTGTTAGAGTTAGGGTCGTATGGTTAGGTTTCAGTTGGACTTGATGATCTTTAAGGTGTTTTCCAACCTGACCAATTCTATGACTCTATGATTCTGTGAGACAGTGAGACAGTGGTCGTAGGCAAAACAAAAGGTAATGGGAATTCAGCAATGAAGACCTTTGCTGTGCTCATAAATAACAAAGCTCTCAGATTCCTCCCTGTTCCCCTCAAATCTGAAAATCTGGAAGATTTTTGATGAATTGCATGACTGCCCATATTACATTTATGAATCTGAACATTCCAGAGGTTGAAGATATTTCTGTTTTGATAAATTTTTGGAGTCAGGTCTCTCACTGGTCTGTGAGGTTTGGAATTCTACTAAAGGGAAAAAATCTGTATTTTTTCTTTCTGAATTCTAGCCTGTTTGTAACATAGGCAGTACATTGTATGTGGGGAGACTCAAAGAATGTGTGACAAACTAATAGGATTGTAAGATTATGTATGGAATTTCAGTGAGTGGAATTGTTGCAGTGTGCACTTCGAGTAACGAATGAAGGCAGTCCCACTGGTTGTGATCACTGGTATCCCCTCTTGTATGGAAGGGGGATTGGGAAGAAGCCTCAAATACAGGTCTGGTATGGGAAACCTTCAACCTCTGCAATGAAAGGTTTTCAAAATTGCTGCTAACAGAAAAGAGTGTTGGAGCAATACTAGGAAACTGCCAGTACAGGGATTTTGTCACTGTGTTAGGAGGAGCCAGCATAGTGATTTCTTGGGTGAGCATCGTCTTCTAGAGCTCAAAGAGCATTCGGACAGTGCTCACAAATATAGGGTTTGATTTTTCAGCTATTCCTGTGTGGAGCCAGGAGTTGGATCAATTGTGGGTTCCTTTCAGCTTGGGACTTTCTAGGATTCTTTACCAAAAGTATATGATAAATTATTTGAGTTTTAGTGAAGTCCTCACATCAGAGGAACTGTTAGGGATGAAACCCACTTATTTTCATTTTTATGTTTTTAATATTTTCAGATAGTGGATCAGCCATATACCAAATTAACAGCAATCTGTGTCCCATGCTACAAATATTATACAAAATATACAAAAATATACAAAGTATATACAAAGTATATACAAAAATATACAAAAATATACTAAGTATACAAAATTCAACCATAAGTCCGTGCACTTCTTTTGGGCTGCAGTGCATGGCTGTTCTTCCTGCCTTCAACCTGATCAATTCTACTTTACTGACTTTAAAACAAATATTTGCACAGTGCTGATGTTGATTTTTCAGGACACCTCCCGCCCCAACAAACAAACAAACAACAAAACCCACCAAACAAACAGGGAACTCACGGAATTCCTGTAGAAGTCATTTAATGTCTACCAGATTGACAAAGTGAGCAGTGAGGGGAAATGCAATTCATTAAAACAAAGAACACTGCCAACCTGCATGCCATTTTTTGGTCTCCTGAAATATGTTTGGGCTGGGAATTGAGAATAAAGTGACAGATTGGTTAGCACTTATGATTGTCTTGGAGGGATGTGTTCAGGTCTCAAGAAGTAATTTTATTGGGTCAAACCACTTGTGTCTCCCAGAAAGATGCAACCTGGTGAGAATGTAATCTGAGTTCCTGGACACTGCTGGAAGCAGGAAGGTTGTAAATAGCACAGAGTGTCACTGCACGGAGTGGGCAGCCATGCACCCTGCTCCTTTCCCTCACCTTTTGTGTTGGATTTGTAAGCAGTGGGGCAGGTGATGAGCAGAAAGGGAAGCCCATTAGTTTTCCGAGGTGTTATGTGATGGCAGAGCGAGGATGATGGTAAGAATAATGAAACAGTGTAAAGAATGTTGTGCTTTTTTGTGTTTATCTCAAAAATGTGGGGATACTTGCATATTTTGTTAATGATAAATACCATTGCAACATAAAACTGCTGTAGGCTCAGTGATGTGCCTTCCTGCCATCTCCTGGCTGCACTAAAGATCTGGCCTGCCATACAAATCACAGACCTGATGTCAGTAATTACTTACTCAGAGCTGGAGTGCAGTCTACTTTTCTTGTTGCCTGTGTGCTCAGGTTTCTTTTTTTTCCCTTCAACGTGAACCTGAGGGAGGCTGCAATGATTTTTCTGTTCCACACATGGAGTCAAGATGCACTCAAAGTGCTCTCAGAGTCTGGTGCAGGACTTGGGAAAGATGGCCTCTGTCCCAGGTGTCTGCAGAGGTAAAAATCCTGAGGTGCACAATGAAATCAATGGCAATATCCTGTGTTGGATGTATAAGTGTACTGCAGACTGTGCCATTAAAGGCTGTCCTCCTGTTCATTCAGAATCTTGACGTGTAGATCTTAGCATAAATATATTTAAAAAATCATATAATAATTGAAAAACAAATAGGACTTCAGATTTCTAAATATGGATAGATTTTATTCTGTAGTAATCTGAAAAGCTTAAAATTAAGATGTAAGACCTGAAGAAAATGGGAAGAATGGATTGATCCCAAAAAAGGGAACAACTATTCAGCAACAGAACACCAAGATAGAAAAATTAATGAAAAATTTGTGCTTTGCAGGTAAATAACAAATGTAGAGAAGTTGAGAACAAAAGCATATGGCTTTATGCTGAACTTGAAAGCACAGAACATTTTTTTTTTTCTCTGTGTATTGCTGTTTTGTGGAACCGTGCTAACTGCCTCCCCTTTTAGTTCTTTGAATTCAACCACAGCATTTCTGATTGGCACTACAAGGACCAGAATCATACAGTTAGTGCAAAATACTCAGAAATGGAGGAGAACACAGATTCTTCATTTCCAGAACATTCATGAAAATAACAAAGTGAGAAGGCAGGCATTTTACTGTTCATAATTTATCTGGGGTTGTGAAAATGAGAGCTGGTGGCGGAGCCTTGCAGAAGGCTCTTGTGATATTGTGCTCTTGACAAAGATCCAGCAATGCATGGGTGGAGAAATCTTTTCCTTGCCTCGTGTTGGACTGAATTACTACTCAGAGGGACATGATGTTGGAATTATGTTGGAAAAAGTCAGTTCAACACTCCGTAGTTATTAATCTCCCCCTTCCCCCAATTTAATATTAAAGATTATTTCGAAATGAATGAAGGATAAAACAGAAAAATCATTATCGCGCCACTGTGTAAGTCATGGGTGTGCTGACAGGTTTACAACTGTCTGCAGTTCTGGTCTTCTTTAAAGTGTAATAGTAGTAGGGAAAGCACCCTGTTGAAAAATAAAGATGCAAAGGTGTTGAAGAACACGTGTAAGTGGAGGAGCTAAACTGGGAGCTGAGCCTGGGGGAAGTGAGTAAGGAGGAATAGGGGACAGGAATGTGAATCTTTGTGTAGGAGAGGGGGAGTGGTGATGGATGATTTATTCATCATGCAAGAAGTAAGGGCTGCCAAATAAAATTGTGAGGTGTTCAAACCAACTGGTGTGCACACAGTGCAGAGCGCTAAGCTTAGCAACTCTATAACATCCTATAACTTGGGGAGGTTTTACATGCCAGAAGCTTCCTTTTGTGCAGCAAGGAAATAAATTGTAAATGAAGAGTTCCATTGTAAATGGATGTTGGATGTTGTTTGAGTGTTTCTGCCATGTACTTTGCTGAAGCACATAGCAGGGAGGATGTTTTTCAGGCATTTATTACTGACTGTCATTAGAAAATGGTTTTGTGTGTTGCTGGGTGTGCTGCAGGTTGTGCTGCTCCTGCCTTTGGAGTGAAAGCTTGAGGAGTTCCTGCACCTTTGAGGGAGGGAATCTTGGGCTTCTTCCCCCCCAAGCAGCAGAAAAGCATCTTGCAGTGTGTGTAACTTGAGAAATTATCCATCTCGTTAGCTAATTAACCCATTAGACCTTGAGCAGTCTGTGAGGAGCTGTCTGAAGCATGCTGCTCACCTTGCTGCATCTTGGGACCTAGCTTCTTCTTTGTGTGTTTGCTCTTCGCAGGCCTAGCTGTCCGTGCAGTAAATCATGGAAGAGAAATAAGCAGATTCTTCTCTATGCTTAATCATTTTTCCTCTGTGCAGAACAACTCAGTGTCTTGAATCAAGCAGGAAGGGAAGAGGTAGGGAAGCCCTAAGCATTCACAGCATGCTTGGTGGCTTCTCTTTACAGATAGTGGAAAGTCTTCAACCAAGGTTATTTGCCCCTGAGATGTCTGTTCTGATCCATGCAGATGGTAGAGCTTTTTAGCAATGCAGTTAGTTGCACTTCCTAACACTGTTACTGTACTTCTTCTCTACCTTACTGTATCCCAAGTTCTAAAGGACCCATAAGTATCACTGTGTCCAACTCAAGTCCAGGAACAAAGCAGATCTCTTCACCTTCCCTCCTCACTAGTTGAAAAGCCCCATTAATTGCTGTAGAAGGCAGAAATAGTAGTAATAAAAATTAAGAAATATAAAGAAATACTGGAAGGCTTTTAAAGAACCATAAACACAACTAGTTTCTCTGTTTATAACTTTTCTGTTTATAACTTTTTCAGTTTATTATCTAGTTAGAAATAAGCCTTCAGGAGGTATATTTCTGATTTCAGGGAGGAGGAATGGAAAGGAAGATGGCTGAAGGCGGGAGAAAACAGCTTTGTTTTAAAGTGCTTTTGAATCACAGGATATTTCTCAGCAGACTTCTAATTAGGAAGAAAAACACACCGTGTATGGTATCTTTGATGTAAATATCTGGAAGTATAGAGCATTATTTAATTGAAATGTAAGTGTTCCCTAAATATTTGTAGCAGCTAATGAAATCATTTAAGCACTTATGACTGTTACATCACTTAAAGGGTTAAAATAGTATTTTTGTTGGAGACTTTCAGTTTGTATCAATTACTTTAACGTTTTGCTGAAGTTATAGATGTGTTCTATTGCTCGTCTGATTCTTTTGATACTAGTATTAAACACATCTCTAATTTGAACCCAGAATAGTGAAAATGTTGGGTTTTATAGACTTTACTGTATAGGAAGTGAAACTTAAGGGAGTTCTTTTGATTTTGATGGCTTTGAGCATCTTTTCCATATGGATTCAATCCACATTTTAATCAGAATGTGGAAGTCATTATCCTGACATCTGAAACTGAGGTAGCAATAAAAAAAAATATCACAAACAAGACAGCAGACACAAATTATTTTGTGTTTATTACTGGGTGGCCCTTTTGAAACTTTCCCAAAGTTAATTGGTTCCAGATATTCGAGGATCGAAACTGTATTATGACAAATTTATTTCTGGTCATATTTAACTCGCGTCTCCTCAGTAAGGCTGGTTTAAACAAACAAAAAAGTTGTCAACCCACTCATGTCTGTCTCCAGTTTTTGTTGTAGTAGCTTTAATCCTAGTGATTTGGTTTAATAAAGACCACTGAGAAAACAAACACTGGTAGTTACTGCAATACTTTTGTAAATTATTTATCATTTCTCTAAGATTTTACTGTGGCATAAGTGCTGCTGTGTTAGTTTAAATTGTTCACAAAGATGTCATGTCAGATTAAATGCCCCTGTAGAGTTTATATGTGCCTGTGAGCGATGCTTCCTGCTGTATTTGATTAGAAAGTATTTGTACAAGTCTGTGTACGTGCAGACCTTCTATTGCCGCCACGGGGAGTGATCGAGAAGGGCAAATTGAACCACAAGTCTGATGGCTGCCTTGCTGTGGCAGGCAGTATGGCCTGGCAGAGCTGTCCTGGAGTAGATCCTGGTTGCTGGTCAGGGACAGGGTTAGTCATGTTGCTTTATGTGTGGTGGGCTTGGGGTCCTGACATGAAGGAGGCAGGATTGTCCAGGGTGGGGCATGTAGCATCTTGAGTTGTTCTTCTCAGGAACTGGTGTAATACATTTGTTGTGGAAAGTAGAATCATAGAATCATCTAGGTTGGAAAAGACCTTCAAGATCACTGAATCCAGACATAGAATCATAGAATATTCTGGGTTACCTCCTGAGTCCTGTCTCTAAACCACATCCCTTAGTGCCACATCCATGTGTCTCTTCAGGGATGGGGTTTCCACCACTGCCCTTGGCAGCCCATTTCAATGCCTGACAACCCTCTCCATGAAGAAATTCTTCCTAATGTCCAATCTAAACCGCTCCTGATGCAACTTGAGACTGTGCCCTCACCTCCTATCCCTTCTCAAATATGTTGAGTATGGCTACACAGCATTTTAAATGCATATTGCATGTGCATTGTCATATATATTCTTTCCCTATGCATATTTTTGTATAAACTACTTTTTATAAGTATTTCTAGGCCACTGATGGTGCAGCAAACTCCTCAATAGCTGTGTTTTTCCCTTGTAAAACTTAATGTAAGCAGAAAATCATTATTGAACCGGTGAGATTTGATATGTTCTTACTTGTCAGTAAGTACCTCAAAGCTTTTTAGTTCCTGCTAGAAGCAATCCATTTTTCAAAGTAGCATTTATAATAAAAAGTTCAGTTAGCTTTCACTTCTTAATGACTTCTAGTAGTTAAAGTTAGAAAGAGCTAAAGCTGTTGGTAACAACTAAAATTAGTAATGAAAGTCTTGCAGTGGCAAAGTTGAAAGAGGAGATTGCTACAAGTTAATTAAGTTTATGTTAATAGGAAGGTCATTAAAGCAGGACATACCATGAGCCTGGAAAATGGTCATTTTCCTGTCAAAGTTTGTGTATTATCAGCTGTGGCATGCTGGTAATAAGACAGACAGAAAATATACATTTGTATGTATACATAAACTTTTAAAACGTAACTGGAGAGAGCAGAGAAAGCCTTTGTCTGTCTGTATGTTTCTCAGAATCATCAGTAAGTAAAAATGTTAAAGGAAATGTTAGATTTGTGTAGTCATGGTTTTAATTAATACAAGCCCATGTTCTGTAAGCACTGTGTTTGTAAAATTTATGAAAGAGCACTAAACTGCATTAGGGTAATTTATGGACCAAATAAATGTCAGTTACTACGATGAACTGGTGTAGGAAACAGCGTGACTAGAACAAAAAAGTGAAGAACGAGAGTAAATTGTAAACACTGTAAGAACAGCCATACAATTGTTCCTTTATATCCAGCCAAGCAAGTGTAAGTTCATTTACAATATATTTATTAACAGTCTCAGGCCAATAAAACAACACTTACAGAGCAGCTTTGGAAACGTGCCAGCTCTCTGTTTCGTGCAGTGGCAAGTCAGACCAGTGTGCTTTTTTTCTTTTCTTTCTTTTCCCAGTTCTGTTTTTTCTTTAAGAAGGAAAAAGAAATGAGTATTCGTGATTCCTTTATAGGGCTGTTAAATCTGCCGTTCGGCGTTTCAGGGTAGCGTTTCGCATTGTGCTCAATTAGTGCAGCTGAAGCAATAGAAGTGCCGGTTTCAGAAATGCACCTAATTACTATAAAACACTGAGGGATCCATTCATTCGCAGTTCCTGGCTCCAGGGGTGCCAGCCACAGAGACTCCAGCAGCTTCTGAAGCCTAATCCTGCGTCGTGTCTCCACGTTTCTGTGGCACTTGCCTTTTGGAAGCTGCAATGCGGTCTGGCTGTTTACGACCATGTGTGGCTGTGCCTGCCGTCTGTAGTGTATTGTGGATGGGAAAGCTTGGTGCATGTGGATAAACTGAGAACGACCCTCGGTGGTGGGGAACAGAATAATGAAAAATAAAGCATAAAAATATGGTATCCCTTTATTTGGGAGGGGAGGGTTGAAAGGCCTGTTTCAGATATCAGATTGATTTTGGAACAGGGTTTGCTTGCTGCTTATAGTGGCTGTTCTAGTGGCTGCTTTGCTGACAAATCTCTCCCAGCAGCCAGTAGTGAAGACTTCTGGTTGATAACTTACTGGGCCTCTAAACCAGGACTTCCACAGATGAGCATCTGCTGCTTCCTGTGGTAAGACCAGTGTCTGAAAGAAGAAAAGTGCACCTCAGCACTCCAGCTGAAGCAGTTACATCCAGGGGCTTTTGTAAAACATCAGTTCACCCTTTGTTTTCTACTGCTGGCTGCCATTAGAAAGGTTTTCCATGTTAGTGCACAACCTCTTAACACAGCTGTGTCTGGAGAGAATCTCCCTGCTGTCAACTCGTGCCAGCAGCTGTGGTTATGCAGCTCCCAACAAAAACTGTCCCTAAGCAGCATCAGCACAAGGTGTTTTTTTCCCCCCTGTACATTATGTCAATGAAAAGGTGAGACTTTTAGTGTCTGATGGAGAGATGGGAAAGCTTCATGTAAAGACTTGGCCTGACACATGCTGGTTTAACCTGGCCTTAGCTATTCTTTGTAGTGTTTGCAAAACAAATGCAGTGTTTCTTCAGCCACGCTTTGAAAGCTTTCTGAAGTGTAAGCCTGGACAAGGGCATCATAATGGTCTGATTTATGAGTGCCTGGGATGTTTCTGCTCTTATCAGGATTAATTTGCTCATTTGATGGGCAACATATCGTGCTTTGGGCTCAGTTGGTTGTCTGCCATGGTCTCTAAATTGTTTTTAGTATTGCTACATTCTTTATACAATTCCTTCTTCTGTAAGTGTGATTTATGTTCTTTTTCCCCAAGAGGCATGAGCTATTATTTGGCTGTGCTAATGTACAGGATGTTCAAATGAACATGCTTATCCATGCAGCCCAGGGCAGTTTATATAACAGACCAACTACATGTACTTGTTACCTTTGGATCTTGCCAGCAGTAACTGCACGTTTTGTTCCTGGTCAAAAATCCTTTTCCTTGTTATTTTGTACTCAGTGAAAGCATTTGATGTCAATCTTGAGATCTGTTGTAGTTTCCTTATGTGTTTAATATAAAGAGAATGGATAAGTATATGGTAAGTAGAGTAGTCTGATAAAGGGGTTCTGTGGTTTGTCTGCCTCTCAGGTGGGAAGCACCAATTTCAACTTCAGTTTGAACTTAGATTAACTCCTCATAGCTTTCCCTACTTTATCCAGTGCTCTGACATAACTCTACAACACATGCAGTAGCCAAGGATCATACTATACTTTCTGGATTTGGTAAATCTACCAGATCGTTTACTGCAAATGGCTCCTGTGTTACCCTCAGAAATGCATAAACTCAACTCCAGGCTTAAAATCCCTTGCTTGTGTGTGAGCATCATATGTTGTCCATTAGGGCATGCAAATTTCCTTCTTTCATAAATAATGCATTGTACTAACAGAGTAGACTGTTACAACAGAGTATACAAACCTACATTTAATGTACCACCAGATACTCAGCTGCTGATTCTTTTAATAATTCAATTAATTCTGATTTTGTGCTGCAAAAATGAAATATAAGTACAGGGTTTTTCAAAAAAGAGTTTTTCAAGTTGTGGCAGTTTTATAATAGGCTTTACAGACCTGGCCTGTATTGCCACAGCACCATCAGTAGCAACCATCCCAATTTTATCTCCCACAGCGTATCAGCTGTGGGAGAATTGGTATGTGATAATAGGAATTGCTTTCTACAGTTTTTTTCTACGGTTTTGTGTTAGAGTAGGCTCAATTTTCTCCCTTATATGAAAGCATGCCTAGGTGTTTTTACGGACAGAAAGCAAGTTGACAGTAATTGGCAGGAGGTCCAGATTGAAAACCTATTGGAATCTCGTGTGTTTCAGGAAGAAGAGACTGTAGCCAACTTTATCCTCATAGTGTTTGAGTCTGACCTGTGCCTTGATTTTAAGAGCACTTTGCTAGTTTAGCTTGCTAGAGGCACTTCTCTCTGCTGTGAAGGTTGGTCTGTGAGGTCTGTTCTTCGGGGCTGCTGTTGGGCCACGGGAAGTCAAAAAATCACAGAGTGGTAGGGATTGGAAGAGACCTCTGGGGATCATCTAGTCCAACTCCCCTGCTAAAGTAGGCTCCCTACAGTTGATCACACATGAAAGTGTCCAGGAGGGTCTTGAATACCAACATAGAAGGATTCTCCACAGCCTCTCTGGGCATCCTGTTCCAGGACTCTGTCACCCTCATAGTAAAGAAATTCTTCCTCATGGTCCAGTTTGGATCTGACTAATATTTTAAAGACTGTGGGTAGCATCTAGGTTAAAATTGTTAAAAGATGAGGCTTCAGGGTACAATTCCACTGTGACTTCTGTCAACAGTCTTAGCATTCAGATTAGACATGACCCTTCTGATACACAGTACAAAGAAGCATGAATTCCTTCTGACATCAGTCTTCTGGTGAAAGCTTTCTGCCTTCCTTGAAGAGTAGTCATTGTACAGGTGTGCTTTGCTCTGAGCCCCACACCACTTGGAAGAGAGGGCTCCAGCCACAGAGGTACTGACTGCTCCTCTTCTACTTCTGAAGGTCTTTTGGAAGAAGACATCAGGTCTCCTCACTTCATTTGAAATGACCTCAGTTGGAAACTCTCAGCACCACCCACCCATCCATCCCTTGCTGTATGGGAGGAAGACATCCCACCTCTTTTTGCCAGGGACTGATCCATGGGGATGTTTCTTCTCCCTGGCCATGCAGGAAGGACGGATCTGTCCCAGCAGTCTGAAGTGAGCTCCTGCAGATCCTCTCAGAGGTCCCTTCCAACCCAAGCCGTGCTATGATCCAGTGAAGTTGACTTCTGAACTTTCTTGCTGATTATTTTCCTTGGTTTTAATCAATTGCAATCAGCATTTTTGTTTATCTACTTATTGTGGACAACCAACTGTGATCAAAAAATCACATTTTTGATAGGTCTTGTCCAAAATGTGCATCCTTCATTGAAAATAATCTAGCTCTTATCCAACATTAGATGTACTTTTTCTTATGAAGAGAGGCATGTTTATAAGCTGCCCTCAAATTAAATAGCATAACCTATGTGTTCTGCTTCTTGTTAGCTTAGAAATTTTGTATGGCATACATATGTTTAAACAATAAGATTGGTAAAAGAATTGAATGCCTCATCTGAAGTAGATGCAGTTTGTAATACTTATTGTTTACAGCACGGTGATGATAAATCATTAGTTTGAAAATGTTTTTTAGATTAGATTTGTATTGGTATAACTCATAAATTGTAACAAAACAATTGAGACAAAGAGTATTTTTTTCCATTTGCAAATACTAAGAGCTACTGCTTAAAATTGCTACCAGTGGGAAATGTAAAAGATGAGGTAATTCCCTAAAGAAAAAAAGGACCATGGTTGTGAAACACATTAAATATAAATCTTGTATAACTTGTAGCGAATGCACTAACTGGAACCCGCTTGTAGTTCATGCTAACAAGAAGTTCTGGTCAATGAAGGCAGATAAAGGAACGTTAAATGATTATATTTAAATGAATCTGGAATTCCAGAGTATGCAAGAAATGAAATAAAATCTTCTATATGTGCAGTGCTCATTAATTTAGTGGTCATAATGAAACATAAAAATGTCAGTGCTATAAGACCTGTATCTGTTGGAGTAGCTTGTCTGTGTCACTGAGTGCTTCAGTCTCCACTATTTTTCAGGAAGTTAAGCAAAGATTAGGGCTCGGCAGTCTCTGGATTTTGCTTTCAGTTGTCGCAGTAGCTCAGAGAAGAAATTGTCAGTCTGCTTGGACAGATCTGTCTGTCCTGTGAGGCCAGGGAGTAGAAATATCCCCATGGGTCTGTCCCTGGCAGGAAGAAGTGGGATGTCTTTCTCCTGTACAGTAAAGGATGGATGGGTAGGTGGTGCTTCTCACCATTTTGGAGCAGGAGATCGCCTGAGTGCAGGGGAAAGGAAGCAGTGCCTGCTTGCCAATGTGCAGACATTCTCAGGCTAGCTGAGGTGGTCTGTCATAGAACCATTGAACCACAGAATGACTTGGGTTGGAAAGGACCATAAAGTTCATCCAGTTCCTATCCCTTGCTAAGAGTTGATTGCCCCACACCAGCTCAGGTTGTCCAGGATCCCATCCAGCCTGGCCTTGAGCAGGGAAGGAGCACCCACAGCTTCTCTGGGTAGCTGTACCAAGGCCTCACCACCCTCATAGTAAAGAATTTCTTCCTAACTTCAAATCTAAATTTCCCCTTTTTTAGTTTAAAGCCATTCCTCCATATCCTATCGCTATCACACTGTGTAAAAAGTTGTTCCATCTGAAACATTTCCAGCATTATACTGCTGGATTTTTTTATTTTTTATTTTTTACTGACTACCTTTTATTTAATTGCAGCATTCTAGAGAGTTGAGCAGTTCACTCCTTTGTGTGGAGTACATGAGAAAAAGGTGAAAGTCAGATACAGGCCGGGGCCGGGAATCCCAATGAGTACCAAGCACTAGTACATTTTTTGGGTGGAGGGGGGAAGAGTGGGTAGAGAAATCAGGAGAACAAAAAATTATCATCCTGGAAAAAGTTGCAGATACCACAACTTCAGACTCCTGGGTTTAGATTAAGATAAATAAATAGTAATGCTTCTATTTCATACCTTTGGCAGTGTGTAATGCTCTGTTATTTTTGCGGTTGGTTCATTTGTTCAAAGTGTGTTCTGCAGCTGGAAGCTTTGAAGCTCATCTTAAGGGGAGGCTCAAGCTTGTGAGCTGGTTGGCGCAGCAAAGGCAGATCTTGTAGATTGCTCTGCTTTCATACTTGCTGTCAGCCTTTTCACTCTGATATCATGCTTGCAAAATGGAAATTGGTATGAACAGTCAACTTGAAAGGGAGAAATCATTTTTGGAGCAAAAACTCTGTCTTGGTGTTTCTTGGGAACTTGTATAATACCAGGGCTGTCATCTCACAGAATGATTTGGGTTGGAAAGGACCTCAAAGATCATCTAGTTCCATCCCCAGCACCGTGGACAGAGTTGCTAACCACGAAATCAGGCACTAGGTCAGGCTTCCTAGAGCTCCATCCAACCTAGCCTTGGTCACCTCTAGGGATGGGACATCCACAGCTCTTCTGGGCAGCCTATGCCTCATCACCCTCTGAGTACAGAATTTCTCCCTGACACCTAATCTAAATTTCTTCTCCTTTCAAGCCATTCCCTCTTGTTCTGTCATTATGACACTGTGTGAAAAGTCATTCCCCCTGCTGCTTATAAGCTCCCTTCAGGTACTGAAAGGACATGATGAGGTCTCTCCACAGATACTGGGTTGCTTATGCTGCATTAATTATGAGTTTTACAAACCTCCCAAATATATAGTAAGAGACACAGTGTTCTTTGTAATCTGAGGAAGGAGAGCCACGTTCAGCTGGTACTTTTGCTGTACAAGATGCATGGCTAGTTATGTGTTGTATTTACTTTCAGTCCTCTAGCCTTCGAGGTGGTCTTTCTCCATCCCTCATAAACTAGAGCAGATCTGCTTCTTCTCTTGTGTGCACTGTAACCTGGAGTTTGTGCATATTGCAAATAAGTGCCCTTCTGTCCCTTTCTACATCTGTGTTTTCATTTGAGACGGGCATAGAATTATAGTATAGAATCGTATTATCCATCTTTTAAAGTTGCACAAATGTCATGGAAGGGGAAGGAAGGTACGGTATTGAGAAAGAATGCTGCACTGAGTGTGCACATGGTAAAAGCTGACAATGAAAAAAAATAGAGAAGTTTCTGAAAACAGATGGAAGGCTGTCAAGATATTTGTAAAATGTGTTTTATTGTAGGAATTAAATTGTTTAGTTTGCTTTATTGTGTTCACACTTAAGTCACCTGTGTGGCAGATAAAGGTAAGAAGTGATTTGATCAGCTCATGACTGAGAGGAAAGAACATTTCTGGTACTGTGGTAACTTCATTGAACGGTGCAACAATAAATAAGCTCATTGGCTAAGTTAAATACAAACCCGTCATCTGAAGGAACGTTTGGATCTAGTGGATTGTCTCACATTTAAGGTTTTTTAGTCAGAAAAGATTCTGATTTGAGAAACTTCTTGTTTCCTTTTCTATTCATTATCGCTTCTGTATCTTATCAAATCCTCTGTTTGTAACACTCGTACTTGTTTTCAGAAGCTGTGTAGTGGTTTGCTGACAAGGGCTGTGACAGCAGTTCATTTGTGATATGTGGTCAAGCTGAAAAATGTTATTGATGATTTGGATAGATTGTCATGAACCTTTCTTTAATATCACTTGTTTTTTGAGAACAAACACCAATGTTAATGGCCAGAGCTGTCAGCCAGCTGCTGAAGCCAAGATCACCAAACTTAATAGGGAAAAAAATGTTTTGTGCCATTCCATCCATTCTTGTTCTTATAACAAATTGCACCATTTTCATTCCAATTAAATCCATAAATTGCTTTTAATGATTTCCAAAGATCTGTGCCTTTCAGGACATATCTTTAGCCATATCTCATTTTTCCTGTTCTTTCTTCTTTTCTTTCTTTTTCTTTTTTGGAATGCAAGTAGACTGGAATTTTTGAATGCCAGGTGATTAAAAAGTGTGTAGTCCTGAAATTAATTTACATTAACAGTTCCCACCACTGCTTGTATTTGCCATTTTAATTTTGGTAAAACAGGAACTATTTTGATGGAGTATTATGAGACCATTTTATTTTTTTGAAAACCTAGGAAATTCAAGCATCTGGAATCTGAAGTGCTGTTTTTCTTCTTGTTTCTCCCACTGTTTCCGTAAATAATGCACAATTATTTTCCACTTCAGTTCTGTTTCTTACATGTGGTTTTTCTGTTACTCACTTGCAAAAAACTTGAACAGAAGTTTTTTCTTTGAGAGAGGACATGTGGTCATCTTTGTCAACAGATGACATTAGAACTTATAATACGTAACAGATTTGTCAGATACATTCATTGGTCTGCTATTTCACCTCACATACACTATGACACAATATGCATTCCTTACTGTACAGTTTCAGGATTCAGTTGCTATCAGTTTGGGAACACATTTATTTCACACTGAGATCACTAAAACCATCTGTTGATGATTTTTTTTCTTATGGACCTCTGAATAGCAG
The DNA here is from genome assembly GCF_905368555.1 of Meleagris gallopavo. NCBI lineage: Eukaryota > Metazoa > Chordata > Aves > Galliformes > Phasianidae > Meleagris > Meleagris gallopavo. The sequence goes on along the minus strand of NC_139404.1, from coordinate 186,292,448 downwards.
TATGTAAAGTCACTGCCTCAGTCCAGATTCTTATTTAGAGCTCATTCCCAGCAAACTGAATGAAAATAAACCTTAAGTTTTTACAGCTTCATAAAAATTTGATTATAAAGAAAAACTTAATGCTAACAGAGATGCAGGCAGTTGAAAGTGATCTAAATTCCGAGTCAACATTGGGAACAATATTGTTGTTTCTTAATGTGACAGTTGTTTCTTAAATGGACAGTTTTGTCTTTTTCATTAGTTATTCTGGCATGATGATAAATATCTCTTGTCAGTTGTATCTCATAGTTGCAGTTACATGTCCTGAACCATACGAGCCCTGAGAACTGTTCTGTGGGAACAGGAAGGCAGTTTTGACTTGATGCCTAAAAGTATGCTGAATTTTTCTGGTAGAAATCTACGACTGAAGTAATCCAAGAAACTATTTTGTTTGAGAGCCCGTATTGAAACAGTAGGACTCTGTATGTTTATTTTCAGAGTTAATCTTAAATATATAAAAGAAAAGCATATAGTATATGGAAATGGAAAACCCATTTATTTAAAGTTTGTATTGAGTGGGTTTGAACTTCAAAATTGAAGCAAGTTGCATCAGAATTCCATGCAGTTTGGAATGTTGACTGTTGTCATACTAAAAGCTTTGGTAGATTTGAAATAAAAAACTTAAGAGTATACCAGACAAGATGTGTTCAATAAACTGTATTTGCAGTCAACAATGATATAATGTCTTGTAAAGATCCTTTTTACTGTCAGCTGCAACAAAGAAGTTAACTGCAGTACAGGAAGTTTAACTGCAACACAGGAAGTTCAAGCAAACGTGAAAGAACTTCTTTACTGTGAAGCTGACAGAACACTGGAGCAGGCTGCCCAGAGAGGTTGTGGGATCTCCTTCTCTGGAGATATTCAAAACCTGCCTGAATGCTTTCCTGTGCAACCTACTGTAGGGAACCTGCTTTAAACAGGGGTTGGACTTCAGCAGGGGATGATCTTCAGAGATCCCTTCCAACCTCATCACTTGTTCTAAGCTCTTGTCCAAATCTTTTTCCTTTTATATCCTCGTGCTTATTCCTCGACATTCAGAGGTTGCTGCAGGACCTCCATCCTAAGGGGTGGTCAGTGTATGGGCAGCCCTGGAGGAATCAGGTGGCCCTGGTGATCCCTGCCAGGCTAGAACATTCCATGGGTTTTGTTTTTGCTTGTATTTGGAGGTCAGAGAGAAGGGAGCTGGAAATTGAAGGGAGTGAGGGAGTTGGTTCAAAATGGAAATGTTATGGATAAGATCATGGTTTAAGGCTGAAATTTTTTTGCTAGCCTGCTCAACATTATTATGAGTTTGTGTGATGTTACATTTGGGTCTATGGCTAGTGGCTGCAACTCTGCCTGTGGTAGGGGTTTGTAAGTAGACTATCATAGAATCATAGAATGACTTGGGTTGGAAGGGACCTCAAGGATCATCAAGCTCCAATCCCAGTGCCACGAGCAGACCTGCCAACCTCCATATCTAATACTAGACCAGGCTGCTCAGGGCCCCATCCAACCTGGCCTTGAACTCCTCCAGGGACGGGGCATCCACTACCTCTCTGGGCAACTGTTCCAGCACCTCACCACTCTCTCTGCAAAGAACTTCCCACTGATATCCAGCATAAATCTTCCTTCCTTCAACTTTAAACCATTTCCTCTCGTCTTGCCATTATCTGCTCTTGTTAAGAGTTGATTCCCCTCCTGTTTGTAGGCTCCGTTTAGGTACTGAACGGCTGCAATGAGGTCATGATCTTTGAGGTCCCTTCCCACTTGAGCCATTCAATGCTTCTATGATTCTAATCATCATCCCTTTGAAAGTTTCAACTCCTTTAAAATTTCTCTTGGAATCTGCATACCTAAAACCCAAAGATCTCTGTCTCCAGCTTTGTTATTGTCCAGGCATCAACAGCTATGGGTGGCCTCATCCCCTGATGCTCTTGGGGTAGACAACCATCACTGCAGTCCTAATCTGCTCAGTGGGGTTCAGCGCAAGGAGCAGTGCCCATAGGGGGAGATCTCTCTCATGCTAGATTTGCTGTTGCTGTGAATTTTCCTTGTTTCTGAATGGTTTTGACATCTGGTATTAACTGTGCATTTACAAGCATATTAAGAGAGATCTTTTACTAGGGGATGTGAAAAGAAAGTCACACACACCAGTGGTTTTCAAAAGAAACAAAAGAAGCTCAGCAGTATTGACAGAATACTCAATTCACTTGAAACATCCTTGAAAATGTTGGTGGGAAGAGCTGATGAAAGAAACCAATTTGGAGAAGGACAAAAGGTGGCTTGAGGTTCACTTTACCTCTGGAAGGATGAAGGCTTGGGAAGCAGAGCTGCACTCAGGCACTGTCCTTGTTATGGCGGTGTCAATGAAGAAATGCATTCTGCAGTTGGGGTTCTGAAGCTCACACATTCATCCACAGACACTGGTGGGAAACAAGGCAAATAAAAACTCTTTTATAGTATTCTTTTCTGCAGGCAGTTATTATTTAGGGAAGGGTAAATATCATCTAGTTCACATCTAGAAATACTGAAGAATTAATGTCGGTAGATGTCTTTGGTACTAAATTTGCTGAGGTACAGCTGTCTTGAAGTACTGCAGCATGAACCCCACAAATTTTGCAGTCATGTAAGCACTTGTGAGCTGCTTACTTCTTAAATTGCTATTTGGGAAGACAGACACTACAAACTACTTAAACTTTCTAAACCCTTTTTCAAGCAGCCTGATAATTACGTTTTAGCATAGAGTTTTGAATGTTTGAGTAATTTTTTTAATTAGGAACAGATATTGAAAACATGTATGATTGCAGCTAAAGTTGAGACTCACTTCCCTACTTACTTTGGAAGCAGGGCTTTGAAACAAACCTATTCTTGCGTATACTGATGTGCCAGTCCATGTTTTTATGTAACCAGTGAATTTTTTCACTACTTTTTCTGACCGTCTTGTAAATACAACAACATGGCAATTTGGCATACTTGTGTTTAAACTCAAAGTTAGGAAATCAACAGAAATACTGGTCATTTAGAGAAACTTTCTCTGCTTGTTTCAGTTCTGTTGCTTAGTTCTGCTTTTTACCAGAAAGAAATGTGATACAGAACCTGTGGGTTACAGCTTGAATTACGAGTCAGTTGTCTATGGTTGTCAGAAATCTGTGTTCCTTGTCCCAGCAGACTAAGCAAAGGATGGGATAACTGACCTAGAGAAGTATGCAACCTAGCTATAGCCTGAAAAGATTTCCCCCAGGTTGTGTTCCGTGTCTTTTCCTTATGAGCAGCGTTATGTTTCCTGATGCCTAATTATTGAAGTTAAGAGTGTTGCAGAATTTTAAGGAAGAATTCCATTGTACTCTTGTTTGTTTGCTCTTTTAAGGCCATATTAACCAGCCATATTTAAAATAGTTTCATGATTTTGTAAAATTCAGTTGTAAAATGGATGGTGAATGTAGCTGACACTTCAAAAAATTCAATAAAATATGAAGTGTTCATGATATAAGTTCAAATTAATCTTCATGAGCTGAATGACCTTTCTTAAAAATAACTGATTTGTGTGTGTTTGTTGATGCAGGCCACAGAAACGTTGTTCCGAATGGCAGTAGCAAGAGGAGCAATCACGCCATTAAGACATGGAGAAGTAAGGCTATATATATATATATATATATATATATTTCTTTTATTTCTTTGTAGTATTTTTCTTTGCACATGTGGCATAAAATTTTAGTAATGTAGTGCTTTATAAATTCCTGGGAGGAATTGCATTGCCTTCAGGTAAGTGAAGAGGGCTGGGCAATATATAACTTGTATTTCTATGTTACACTTTTCCTAAAGAACAGTAGAGAATTTAAATCCTGCCCAGTGGAAGATTAAATATTCTTCCCAAATCTCTTTTTTTTTCTCTCTCAGCTTCAGTCATAATTTTGCATTATGGTACAAGAGGCTCTCAAGCACATTCTTTTGCCCAAGTGATATTCCACTGGATTTTCTGTATTAAAAATAAACAAACTGTAGAATCCAGAGAAATTGACAAAAAAAATTGAGCTTTGTTATGGGATGGCTGTAAAGAGCTCACTTTTATCCTTTCTTTGTTTCTCTCAAGAAATGTGTAACTTCAGGTATTATGTGTGTAGTTATATGTGTGATATAAAATGCATTACATGTATATTATATTAATACAGTAGTCACACGAAAGAAGGGGTGAATTATGTTGCTCATGCATAGTTCTGTGTTGGCATTATTTCCTTTTTGTTTCTTCCTTCTCTGTGTTTTATATGGTAACATTTTACTGAACATTGCTGATTAAATATGCTTAATACTGGTGGATGCAATTTATTCTTATGTTGAATTTGATTTAAAAAAGTTTACTCCAGTCAGTTGTGACACTCTGAACTGATATGGACATTGCCACTGCTGGATGCTGCAGTATAAAAGATTTTAATGTAGAAACTTTTTTTTTTTTCCCATGGCAATCTGATTTTCATCAAATTTTTAGGTAAATTTATGTAAAGTTTGTGTAGCAGACACAGCATTCAATTTGGAATCAGAGCAAAACTTACCTTTGAAAGCCCAGCTGTGCTATACAATGTTCCTTGTGCTGATAAAATTGTCTTAATTTCTCTTTTGAAAGAAAGTAATGTATCTTTGCATCTGCTGTCAGGTACTGACAGCAGTACCTGAGGTTCACCCAAGGAGGCTGTGGATGCCCCATCCCTGGAGGCATTCAAGGCCAGGCTGGATGTGGCTCTGGGCAGCCTGGTCTGGTGGTTGGCGACCCTGCACATAGCAGGGGGGTTGAAACTGGATGATCATTGTGGCCCTTTTCAACCCAAGCCATTCTATGAATCTACAAATTCTATGGTTCCATGATTTCCTGTCCTGACACTGTTCAATTTTCGCTTTTCTGAATATGGATCCTTTACACGTTTTGTGTTCTGCTCTTCATTCTTTCATACAGAATGTAATACAGCTTTCAGGAGTGGTAATTATAGAATATGTGCAATGCTTCTATATTCTCTCTGTTTAGATTTTTCAGTGCAGGATACTTAATTTTCTGTGTTTAAATGAACAAGTTGGCCAGAGAGTGTGTGAAATCTCCATCCTTGTAGATACCTGTTGGATAGTGTGAAGTATGGAAAAACTCAAATGATTCTTATAGAAGTGTTACTAATAATATTAAACGCTTACAATACTGGAGCATTTACAGCCATAATGATCTCTGTTGTGAGCAGTACCAACAATTTGTGTATCTTACACATTGTACGTCATAGAAATGATGTGGTAGAAAATGTTTATGTTTCTTCTTCAGATACTTCCTCTGATCTTTTTCAATTAATTAGCCTCAAGGGTTGGAGACCATCAGGCAGATAAGCAGTGCGAGCTCGTAACCATGATCAGGAAGGAAGGAAGTGGGTGAAAACACTTCTGTGTGGTGATGGTGAACTGCGAGTGTCCTGTGACACCGTAACCTGGGCATTCTTGGGGCTTGGTTGTAAATCAGTTCATGTTAGAATGGGAAAAATAAAAAGGTCTCTTTTCTCTCTTAAACTCTTGTCAGGCTCTATGCAGAGCAAAGATTATTGTGACTCACAGAAGATCTCTTCCCTACATTTCACTGTGGAATTGTAATTTATTAGTTAGAAAATGAGGAGGGATATTAATCAAATGATTTTTTTTTTCCAGAGGAAATATAATTATTAAGAGTCATATTAAATTTTCTTTAGCTCTTCCAAGAAATTGCTAAATATTTGCACAGTGCGTAACTAGAAAGGAAGCCAGAACAAAAGCTGAATGTGAGATAAAGTTGACTGCATTCTGTTTGAGAAGTGTGAAGTTGGCAGCTGAAATGGAAGCTGAGCAACTTGTTTATTGGCAATTGCAAACTATGCAAGCGGCAGTCTGAATGTGCAGAAGTGCTGTTGGGTTTTCCTAACAATATTTAGATTCTAGACCCCTTTAATATTTAGGAGGGAGCGAAAATGTTGAATACTAGAAGGAAATATTAATGCAGATACTTATTTGTTTTAAATTCTTTTTAAAAATTACAGTATGTTAAACAGTTTAATGGAGAAACATTTCTTCTATGCAGACAAAACAGAATGCATGAAAGGTTACTCATTATAATCCAGTTGTCATCAACAGGTGGATTTATAATATTCCTTGTTTAGGGTAAATGTCTTTTCTGGTGTTTCCAACCTTTTCCTCTTCCTTGAACTCAAGTCATAAAGCTTACAGAATTTTTGAATCTTGCTTTAATTGTCCTTGAAGAAATTGAAAGATGAGGTGATGCTGGATATTTGACTTTTGGATATGGTTTATAAATTTACTGCTGAGAGTTTAGAAAATTGTCCTGCCAAAAGTACTTACAAATTTGTGTACATAATGCTAATAGCCATTGAAATTTAGATCATTAATGTTCCTGAGGAATCTTCTTGACAGTTGTATTGCTTCTGGTTTGACTGAAATGTTGCAGCATCCCTGGGAGGGAATCAAACCCAGAAGGAGAATTTACTTTCGGGAATCAATATGTTGCCTTGTTAATGAGTTATTTCTGTCAGCTGCTTTGTCCTGGGGATGGAGCGTGGGGCAGAATCTTGTAAGGTTTCATCATAGAATCATAGAATTGCTCAGGTTGGAAAAGACCTTTAAGATCTTCGAGTCCAACCACAACCTAACCATACTACCCTAACTAACAACCCTCTGCTAAATCATGTCCCTGAGCACCACATCCAAACTGTTTTTAAACACATCTAGGGATGGTGACTCAACCACCTACCTGGGGAGCCTATTCCAGTGCTTAACAACCCTTTTAGTAAAGAAGTTTTTCCCGATAAACTTAAACTTACACTGGTTCAACTTAAGGCCATTTCCCCTCATCCTGTCACCTGTCACCAGTGAGAAGAGACCAACGCCGCTCTGCTGTAAGCACCTCTCAGATATTGAAAAAGAGCAATAAGGTCTCCTCTCAGAGACTTTTCCCCAGACTAAACAGCCCCACTTCCTTCAGTCTCTCCTCGTAGGCCATATTCTCCAAGCCCTGCACAAGCCTTGTTGCCCTTCTTTGGACCTGCTCCAGCAGGTCCGAAGATGTCCTTTCTGTATTGAGGTGCCTAAAACTGAGCACAGTACTCGAGGTGGGCCTCACTTCAGGCTCATTCCAAGATGATGCAAAGACTGTATGGGCAGATGTGAGCACACCGAATATGTGGCAGTGCTTACGTACAGAAGTCTTGGGCTGCATTTCATTAATGTCACAAACTTTATGATAGGCATAGCTCTCCAGTTGTGCATCCTCTGGAGCTTCTGCTGCTGTATGCTCACCCCATGAGGATGAGCATACATCTCCACACGAGGATGTCAAAAGGATCCTATGAGGAAGGACCCAAGCCCTTCTATGACTCTGATAAGGTTCTCTAAGAAGGAGGAATTTGGTGATGACAGTTTGCAGGACCAATGTTGGCAACCCCTGTGGAAGAGAGAAACAGAAATTGCACGCAGCCCATCCAGAGAAGGAGCAGGAGGATAAGGAGAGAAGGTAAAACCCTTAATAGGAAAAATGCCATGGAATATATGTGCTCACACAAACAATAGAGATAGTGGCAGAGACCAGATTCCCATAGAGCTGGAACTGATAACAGACATGCTTGAACTCTGTGTTTGTTAATTCATTTCTTAAAACATCCTCATAAGTTTGTAAGCTGTTTTAATCTCTTTTCAACCAAAAGCACTGGGACTTCTGTGTGAAAGAATTTAGACTTGTATCTTTAGAGTACTGTAAGTCTGTCAGAAAAAATACATATCGTTACCTCAGAGCTGAAGAAGATGAGGGTTATGTTTCAAAGACTGTGCTTTCCATCTGAAGCATTAAAATGTATGGGAACCTTCATCATGATGGAACTTCTGGAATCTTCCTGTAGAGTTTTTGTGATGGGATGTGAAGAAAAAAAATGATTTTGCAAAAGGCAAAGACTTGCATAGAAGAGTCAGAGCAAAAGAAGGGCTTAGACTGTATGATGGGCTCAATTTTATAATTACTACAACAGCTGAGGTGTTTTGAATAGTTTCAAAGAAAGAAAGAATCCTCAGTCATTTAAAGAATGCCATTAATTTATGATATTTGGTGATTTTTTTTTTCCTTCTTTTCACCCCTAGTTATACAAAAGCTTTTGTCCATGAAAATCCAATGGAAACAAAGTATGAAAAGGGATTCTCAAACTGTAAGTTTGAGAGAGTCTGTTCACAGTAACGGTTAGATTTAGCTGTATTACCTGAGGAGATATCTGTCCCCTAAGGGGATTATTAGGGAACTTGAAAAAGCAATTTATTTTATATTTTTAGAAGTAAACACATGAAAGTGGTAATAGCAATGTGAATTTCATTATGCAACAGTTCTTAAATTAGTTCTGTGGACTTTATCCTCTGCCTTCCAGTTTGTGCTTGGAATTGGTGTGAGATGACCTGGTCCAAGAGTCATGGATCTACCTGTGTGACTTGAGATCAAGCTTTAAAAAAAGCACTGAGGTGACTCTTGAGATAAAATCAGTTTTCTTTGGCCTGAATAAGAAAGATCTTAACAACAGCAATGCAGTTATTTCCAAATAAGCAATGATTATGTTTGTGTGATATAAGACTTGTTGTTACAATCCTTGTTGAACAGAGTATTCTTTTTTTAGGTCTAACCTACAGACATCTTTGGTATATTAGAGCATGTATATATATTTTCGAATAATGTTATTAAAGTCAGTAATATTAAAGTCAATAATAAAAGTTATAAAAAGCTGAAGTGATTGTGAAAGCATTCGTTTTTTGCTTTTGTGGATCACAAAATCACAAAACCTAGTAGTTAGGGAAGTTACATTTCTAAAAACCATTGTCTCTATGTGCATGCATGTATGCAAATGAATGCATAGGTTCTTTTTCATTGTGATTTTTTTTTTCCTTATTTTTTTAAAAAAGATAGAATTTTTACCTTGGGAAGGCACATCTTCTTCCTCATCTACCACATCAGGGCAGGGTGCAGTGTAGAGTCCTGGAAGCTTCAGCCAGGTAATTAGGTTGGGTAGACAGTAACCTTTATTATTAGTAGCAAAACTGTAATATGTATATATTTTCATGAAAAGAGTCTTCCTGATTTTACTTGTCATTAGAGCAATTTGAAAGAGATCTTAAGACATGTCTAGTATTATTTTTAGCTATGTACTGTGAAGCTGACAAGATACAGGGCAGTCATTTACAGGATGATCTCCTTTCTGTATGAAGGGACTTATTCTAGAAATTAGTGATTTCAAGATTTGAATCTTAAGTTTTGAGTTCTGTCTCAGCGTTGTGTCTGCCTGTGTTTTTGGCCAGCTTCATTTGTAATGCATGACATGCAGGAAGGCTTCATAAACGCCATCACTGTAGACTGTGAGAGGTATTGTGAGTCACTTGAGATGAATTTTCATTCAAATAAAATTGCTTCGGGCACTCTGTTTCCTGTGATTTCAGCCCGAGGGCATATCAGACCTAATCACTTACAGGCACGTTAGAAACCAAATGGCAACGTGATCCCAGACATCTGATCCTTACCCTTTTGCCTTCCTATCACAAAGATGTCATTATTGCCAGGGGTTCAAAAGTTCTACTCTCACAGACTACACTGACATCTCTGATTTCCACTCTTTTGTCTTGAATACTCTGTGACTCATGTTAATACGTGAGGAAAGATGTTTTCTCAGATTTACATAAATCTTACAGCGCTGGGTATGCTCCGACTACAGCCCTGATGACTCTCTATTTTTTAAACTTTCTGTTTTCAGCCAAGGACTCTTTCAAAGAGTGCTGTTGGTCAAAGCAGGTCTTGTTTGTTCTCACTGGAAATTGAAATGCTTCATAGCAAACTGTGTTTGACATATACAAAAGAAATTTGGTTTGCTACAATGAAACTGAAGTTCTTGTAAGGCAATGTCATAACACTCATGGACTTTTCCTGCCTTCAAAGTAGTATTGTCAGTCTCTCAGATCTTTTTGGTGTTTTCTTTCCCTCCCAGTTGAGGGTTGCTAGCACACAGAAAAAAGTGTATTTTTTAAATTTAAATGTGTTACAAAAACAATGTCAATTTAGTTTAACCAAAACCCACATTTTCTGAATATGTGGTGTAAGATTCAAAGTGCCAATATGTTTCAGTGTTCACTTCTCTTACCCAACACTCTTATTTTTGGAAGGAATTACTTTGCAAAAGCAAAAGAAGCCATTGCATGGGGACACATCTGAGTAACTTTTCCTTTAAAGGGTGATTGCTCCTCTCTGTCTTCAAGAGACAGAAAAGTTTCATTTTTAACTATTTTAAAAAATTATTAAAAAAATAAGAAGTATTATTGAAGAAAGTGGACTGAACAAATCAGCCAAACAAAAGCCATCGGTTGGAATTGGGGACATACATATCTTTTGCTTTTCTGCCTCCTGAAATCTTTTCTGGAAATGATTTTGAGCCAAAGCAGCAAATGGATAAAACATATACTTGAGCATAGAAATGTCTTATAGTCCACTTACTTAAGGTGGCTTTTTGGAAAGTGTTGTCAGTACTGTTTTAAAATTTGTATTGCTATCTGGAAAATCCTTCTGACAGGTCCGAATTTTGAACAGCTCAAATATAATTTCATTGTTGAAGTCTGACCTGCATATTTTATCAATAATATCTGGCAGTAAATTAAGAGTAAATAATCCCTCTGATTAAATACAGTGAAAACTGAACCTGGAAAGAAAGAGAATGCCATAGATCCCTGAAGAGGATAATTACCAGATTCCCTTCGAGCTGTTCAGTGTCTGAGTGATGTTTCTGCCATGTGCTCAGCTGTATGAAGGTGATTTCAGCCATGTCACTGCATGTTTGGTGCTACACTGTGAAGGATTGTCCTATCTATGTGGTTTCTAGGCTGGGAATCATTTCTAATAATGAGAAGAAGACGAATTTGTCTCAAAGCCTTAGTTGAATGTGAAGAAGCCTTCTTCTCTTTTAATATATAATTTGCCTGAAATTATATTGATGTATATTTTATATATGTACCCTGAAATATATTGATGTATTCCGGATAGATTTAAAGTGAAGTGGGGGGATTCATAAGGTAGGGAACTTCCCAAATGAATACACTGCACATATTGTGTATGCTGCAAATCTAAGGTAGAAATATAAGAAAATAGGACATCTGTTGCAGAATATGAGGAAAATCACTTTAAAAGTGTAATACTCTTGGAATCTTAGAGAACTAAATGTTTTGCTAAGTGATTAATGCTTTTATCTAAGCGATTAATGCTTTGTGATTTTCTTTTAAATGCACAGGGAATGTAGCCTGTCTGCTTTTTGTAGACTGGAACAATGGGGTTTGGCATTTAAAATGTTTGACATATCATGCTATGCATTGTTTCTGTTATAAAGTAGATTTTTAATGAAGGCTGATGGTATTTATTTATTTTCTTATAATCATAACTTCCCCTTTGTGAAGTAAAACATGAGTCTCAAATGTATATTGCATTAAGCTCGGAAATTTTTGCCAGATATCTTCCACCCGGAAGTTTTTGACAAGCAGCAAAGAAAGGAGAGAATTGCATACTTTAAAAATTTGTTTTTCTCTTAAAATTTTCTTTTACTTGTCATGTATTCTCCAGGTTTCTTATTCTTTCTCATCAGCAAAACAGCAAGTGCATTTTGCAGACAATAGAAAATTATGGCAACAAACTAAACATAAGGAAATACATTTACTTTCCAATTCAGTATTTGTTTAACATGACTTTTCATGATTAAGAAATATGGTATCTGGGGAACATACAAAGTTGTAAGGTAATAATATATCTTAATTTCTTTCTCATGAAAAATACAGTTTGTAATTGTCAGTTCAAATACGGACATTTCTGTAACACAACAGCATCTGTTTTGAAAATATTTGAATTTTGGTCTTACGTGCCATGGCATTATAATGGAACCATCATCTTGCTTTACACTTAGACCCTGCCTCCAAGGACATGGTCTGGGAACTGCATTGTTCTGCCAGAGCGAAGATAATCAATAGGGAGAGTTGTACTTCCAAACATTAGGAGAAGCACAATAGCTGTTGCAGGAGGATGGTGTTTGAGTCATGCTTCTTTCTCGGGCTGCTGGTGATGGTGGTGATGTCGGCATTTGTAATGCTGAAGAAATAGGAAATCGTAAAAAGCTGTTTAAATTCATAAAGCTAAGGGTGTGTTTTCATTCCTCTATGCATTTAAGAATGCTAAATACATGCAGAAGAGATAAGTAAAGCATAGAATCAATTGATCTTTACTTTCCATGTCAGCAGTTTCACTTGAGTTATTGGAGTAATAGTCTTGCCAATGGTGAATTCTCATTTTCTTTAACCCTTTACAATAAAAATCAATGCATGTCATCTAATTAATTTCTTATGCTATGTGTAGATTCACTTTGAAGATGAGATGCTTCAATTTTAGTGTAAACATTGTTTGCATTGAATAATTCCAAACTGATAAAAATTAATATTTCGTTAGGAAATAATGCAAATACAAAATTATGTTAAAGAGATAGTTGGTGTTTCATGCCTGCTCTTTGGAATTATCACTGACTTCAGTTTATTAGAGTTATGTCCTCCCATTTCAATGACAGATGAAGCAGTGGCTCATGGCTGTTCCTCCAGTCTCAACTGATTGGAAAAATCATGTTGACAGGAAGCAAAAACCTGGACAGACTGGAGTGACTGAGAATGTACATCATAGGCTTTTTCCTCTGGTCAGGTAACAGGTGATGAAGGGATATCACTGTGTTTCTCCTTGTCCAGTTGCATCTTTAATGTACTCATTTTTTCTGCTGTCCCAGTTCATAATATTTGATGCTCCCTATTCATATGTTAGATGACTAAACACGAACAAAAAAAGTAGCTGGCTTTAATAACTGGGCCTTTGCTGCAGAGAAGGCTAATGGGATGGTTTTGGGAGGAGTGCTGCTGGCAGATTGAAGGAGGTGATTCTGTCCCTCTATTCAGGACTGTTCTAATCTGTCCAGTGAAGGGCCACTTTGCTGGTTAAGGGACTGGAGCACCTCTTCTGTGAGGGGAGGCTCAGCCTGCAGTTATAAGTCATAGAGTCACAGAATTGGTGGAGTTGGAAGGGACCCTTGAAGGCCATCCAGTCCAACTCTCCTGAAATTAACAGGGTCACCTACTGTTAGATCATGTTGCTCAGAGCCCTGTCCAGCCTGACCTTATGGGTGTCTTCATGGATGGGGTATCCACCACATGTCGGGGCAACCTGTTCCAGTGCTTTACCATCCTTATCATAAACAACTTCTTCCTTAAGTCCAGTCTAAATCTCCCTTCTTTTAGTTTGAAATCACTTCCGCATGAAATCTTGCTGTATATTTTTCTTTATTTGTAAAAGTAGAATTATGGCATTTAAATATATGGACAATAAATGGAATACAAAATGTAGAATTTAAATATTCCTTATATAATCTCTTTCTAAATTCTTATAAAAATCAAAGTGCAGTATTTAGGACAAAAAATTTCCTGTTTTTACACTAAGGATTTTAGGATGACATCCCCAAAAGTGAAGGTGTATGAGAGTACTGTTCGTTTTCACAAATTCTCAGGAAGGTTGTCTACCACAGCTGGGAATGGTGAGACCCAAACCAAGGTGTGATCATAGAGTCACAACATCATTAAGATTGAAAAGACCACTAATATCATCTAGTCTAACTGTCAACCCATCCCTACCATGCCTACTAAACCATGTCCCTCAGTGCCACATCTCCATGGTTCTTGAATACTTCCAGATGTTGACTCCACCACTCGGGCTATCTGTGCCAATGCCTCCCCACTCTTTCTGAGAATAAACTTTTCTTAATACCCAACCTGATATTGGATAGTGTTTCTAGTGAATTGATTACAGGATGCCAGAGACTGAGGTATCTCTGTCTTATGGCAGGTTCAGATCCTCATTTGGTGAGCATAACTGGCTTCACTGGACCTCTGATGCCATGTTCCACTGGTCTGAAATCAGTTCATGCTTAGAATCTTTTTCTTCTTTCTTTTAAATGAAGAACTTTTGTGAGCTGGTTCTTGGAGACCAGCCCTGTGCCTGTGTCATGTTCAGGAGAACAGACAGCTGAATACCTCTACAAATGCAAAGCAACTCTTTGTTATGGGAAAGGTCAAATGCCATTGCTCAAGTGTGAGGGCACTTCGTAAAACACTAATAGCGGGTGCTAATTAAACTTTGTTGTAAAAATTCTCTGGTGACTCAGTTGTAATGTTTTTAGTGTATTAAATTGTTTTCTTCTATGAAAAAAAAATACTGTTTTTCTTGACTAGCAGCATAGTGTGGGGTAGCTGGGCCAGCAGCAGGTCTGGCCTGGCAGCAGCAGGAAGGTTAGCATGCTTGGGCTGCTGGAACAATCCTCCTGCTCTGAACCATGAAACCAATCTGTTCCCGTCAGTTACAATTTTATGGAAACTAATTCTTTCATGATGGAATCAGGTGAAAAATATGTGGTTCTGTTTAACAAACAGTGTGCGCGGTTCCTTAAGGTCATGGGGAGCATTCCCAGTGACATGTGCGTGCTTTCAGGTGTGTTTGTGTATGATTATGCACGTGTATATTGAACGTGCATCTTTATATATTGAAAATGGCAGGCTGTTTTTTTTTTTTTTTTTAATGTATACACTTGTTTTTTAACTATGTGTAATACACTTGTTTAAATTATATTAAATATTAAATAGTTGTTTATAATAATAGAATTAATATTCAGTTCAGTTGTTTCTAAGTTTCAGAAACTCATCTTTTTAAACTCAGTGAATATTCAATATGAACATTTAGCATAACGATATAACACAAACTCCAATAATGAGCATTTTTAAGCAGTACTATTTTCTGTAGAAATATGTAGTGACTACCTGAGTAAAATAATGACCTTTCATTTTTAAGCACCCTGCAGAGCTGCAGAAAATGAACTGCTATCTGCAGTCTGCCTAACAGACTGCTCACCACATCACCGCATGCAATTAAACATAAGTGATTTTTCTGCTCAAGACAGGCTCAGGAGTGATTTAGCAATGAAACTTAATTACTTCTAGCCCTTAGAGAAAATGGCTCAACAAGGTTGAGGTTGTCGGCAGGGCAATGTAGGAAAGCAATTGCTCAAACTCCCATCACCGTTTCTGAGTTTCTGGTAGTGGTACTTAGCCGTGTTAACCTCCAATTAAGCAAATATTGCCAAGAATTGTGCATTATGTGTTTTTGTTTCATTGCTACAGGCTAAAGGCAAAGACAAAGGTAATGAAAATGCAGCTTCTTAAAAACATGTGAGCAAATGAAAGCTCTTCTGTACTAATAAAAAGTAGTTCTCAGATGCCTATACATGTAAGGTCACCATTCTAGACACAGGAATCTCAGGCCAAAAGCTAAAGCTAAGTGCATTTGTGCTTCTCCAAGGTTTAATATCTCATAGTTAAACAGTTTCTTGAATTTGCACTAAGGTGACCAGAAAAATGATGAAGGAACTGAATATGAAATAAATCATATTAACAAATGACTTTATACTTAAAATCACTTCATCTGAGTTATTAGGAATGTGTTATTTAAAGGAAACAGGAACTTCAATTCTGTGACTCCAAGGAATACATCTGGAATAACAATTTGGAGAGCCATATGGCATCAATTGGCTTATATTTTCCTATATGGAGGTTCTGATTGCAGCAAAGAGAGGGACTGTTTGTTAATTATGTAGAATTTAAAATACAAACACTGTGTCACTATTTATTTACATACCCTGTAAAAGTCCAGTGAGTTCTTAAAAAAATGTGGGAGCTAAGCAGAGAAATTTGACTTTTCTGTTTGCAATCTATGACAGTAATTTGATTTACTTCTGTGTTTTATTCTCCCCTACAAGATTTTTACTCCTTCACTCTTATCTCTTCATGTAGATAAATTTCATGTACAACTTTATGAGAATTTTCATTTACAAATAGCAGTCATATGATAGTTGTAATTCGTTCAGTATAGTCACTCAGTAGTGCTCAAAGTCTTATTCCTGCTTACAGCATTGGGCATTTTTTTATCAATTGAAGTATTAATGGCAACATATTTAAGGACATGCCTAAATATTGGCAAGAGCGTGCAGCATGAGACACTAATTCTCAAAGGCACATTAGCACATGCTCTAGTGCTTTACTCAGTAGGGAGTGAATTTAAGTGTGTGTATATGTCCCCTTGATTTCAACAGTATTTAATGAAATGAGTGACTTAAACTTTTTACTGGGCAGGAAATAATAATTTAGGTCTGCACTTCTTTGATTTTTTTTTTTTTTTAAGACTATAATATAGTCTTTAAGACTATAAGACTAATAAGAACAATTCTAGGCATATATTTGCCATCTCTAGAAATGAAGTTGATGTATCTGGGTATTTCTCATAATGAAGGGGCAGTTTTTTGGGGAAGTAAACAACTATTTAAAAAAATAACACTGAAGTTTCTCCTGAAATTCATAAATACAGCTTCCAATAGTCAATTTTATAGATTGGCTTGTAGTACCATTACTTGGTTCCTTTCTAAACCTATTTTCCATTGCATATGCTCTTACTTTGAAATGATGAGGCTGAAGGTTGCTAAACCAAATGAATCTGGTGCCCCTTGATAATAAGTCTTATTTGCTATGCAGTCTTGATTCACCTCCTCTCATCAATGAGGCTGCAATCTTTGGCAAAAAACATTGTGTCACAAAGTAATTCAAGACAGGTGGACTTAGGGAATTGAATTACAGTTGCACCAGCTACATGTGTCAGGAATCACATGAACGTAATAAGGGATAATTCCCGTTCCAGTTAACTACCTAAATAAACTTGAGAAAAGGTTAGAAAAAATATGGTATTAACATCTCCATATGTGACTTGGCTAGTAATTTAGTCATATGAGTGAAAGTAAAAAGTAGACTTCTGGTCTTTTCATCAGTATCATGTTCAGCAGTGACGACAATGTGTCACTGATTGTTTTGTATTAGATTATGCAATAGCTTTATTTAATTCCTATCATGAGCACATTAATAGATCTTGATGACTCAAGTGGTCTCATGCAGTTTGGGGTTGCGTTGGACATAGGTCCCAATGGCTTGGCTGTTTTCTTCAGCCATCCAGTGATAACAAGGTAATGCTTGGGCTGCCCTGTAAAATACGACCCTCCAAATTTTGTGACTAATGACATTGTTGGGGTGTTAGAGGAATCACTGCACTCTGCCTACTTCTTGAATTTCTTTGAAGTTTGGAAGCTAAGCTTTAGTCTGTAGAAGAAGACTCTTTACTGTCTGCAGTATTATTGGGAAACTGCTAATAGCATTGATCCCTCCTTGCATGCATCACCAAAATGTATTTAGTATATGTAGAGATCAATTGCTTTGTTTATAAACTTCTCCTCTATTTATATAATTTTGTAAGACTGGTACATTGGCCCCTAAGTTTGTGTTGGATTTTGTTTCTCTGTAAGAAGAGCTCAGCAGTCATTTTTAAGTTACCCCTCTGAATTTTCTTTCCTTCATCTGAGTTGTGTTGTTGTACAGTGTGCAGAATGGAACTGTCCAGAGGCAGATGTGGAAATCCTTCTTTCTCAATAACCGTATTTTGTACACAATGTACTCCTCTCCCGTGGATTTCATTACCACTGAGTGGACTTTGTGTAAATTTGCGAGAAAAACATAGATAAATTGTTCCTTGTGTCATCTGCATGCCCTTGAACTCAGTTTTATTTCAGAAGTGCAAGAGAAACACTCATGGGTACAATTTTCCAGAAGGTTTGGAACATCATGAGAAAAATGTTCTGAATTCCAGAAGTTTGGAAGCATGCACATGTTTACTAACATATTTCTGAGGAAAAAACTCTTTTTCTGTTGCTGAAACTCAGAATATTTCAACTGCAACTTTTTGTACAATCAAATCTGAACTTGGAATCATTTTTTTAGAATTAAAGAAAGAGCCCTTCATTGTTTATCTGAGTGATAATGATGATGATGTGTAAAAGAAAGGTTGATTGATATTTGTTTCCACGTTGTTGATATCCATTCAAAGTCTTGAAACTCGTTCTCTTTTTCTTCATCTGAAATAGAGAAGAGCCACTTGAAGCAGCAGCTGATAAATAGTGTGCCCTGGTACAAACACTGGTCATCAAGTAATAGTTTGAATGTGAGATATTAAATATGTATTTTGCAAATATGACTTTCCAACAGTTATCTATACTCATAAGACTTTCATAAATGAGCATTTTTTTCATTTTGGTACACTAATAATAATTCAACAATATAAGTTATTTCAGTTGAGGTATATGCATGTGCTAAAACAGAATTTAACAAAATATTTTGATTATTTTATGACAGTGATGTGGGAAATATAAATAATGGAACTGCTAACACAAAAGACAAAGTATACCACTGTGGTAAATTGTTTTCGTTAGCTTGGTGGGTCTGTATTAATTTCATTAAGTTTTCAGACTAACTGCAGGATACTGTAAAATGCCATTCTTTAGTACTTTGCTAACAGTATATTAATTGTATATATGGCCACTGATCCACTAGTGTAGCAACAGAGGTCATTTACGCTAAGATACAATCAAGAGAAAATTATTTTTATTGCCTCTAATAACTAATAAATGTTTAGGTTTTGCCAACATATATAAAATAGCAGTGTGAGATTTCACTGCAGCTGACCCTGAATTGCTGTTTCACAGCAGACATAGTGACAGCAGTGACAGATGACTGGCTGAGAGACGGGTCCTCCCTCAGTTGCTCACCAAGGCATTTTTGTGCAAACAAAATGATGATTTGAGATTATGTTACAGATGCTGGTGAAACACTCCCAGAATGAAAAGCTACAGCTGTTGGATGCTTAAATGCTGTGCTTTTTTGTCAGAAGCAGAAAGAATGCTTTGTGCATTTGAAAGCTATGGGGAATTTTAGAAAAGCTGGGCAAAATGGTTCAGAATCGATTCAGTGCCACTTGGGTCCTTCTCATGGTACCGGACGTGTCTGTATGCTTCCATACTGTCTGTCTGTCCAGCAGATGCTGACATCTCGCCTTTGCTGTCCTCGCCAAACTGATCAGAGCTGCATCCCAACATAACCCCTGCTTTTGAGTATTTTCAACAAGTCTTAATGCCTTTTTACCCAGTGTCCTTATTCTGCTCACACCATAGCACTGTCACTTTGGAGATGCCATGTTACTGCCCTTCTTTTCATGGTGACCCACAGAATAAGATATTTCTAAATTTTCTAAGTTTTGTCCTGCTGTGTTTTTTATGTTTCAAGTCTATGCAAAAACCTGTGCTTGTACCCCTCCATGTGATGAGCTGCTGTCTCTCTGTTAGGTGGTTACATAGACTTGCAACCTTGAAGTCCCCATCCTTCCCTTGCAGATACTGGCTCAAGGACCTGTGTGTCCTTGCGTCTCATCCCTACCTTCTTTTATCTTCTCCAGTATCGCAACAGGGTTTTTGCAAGGTCCTCCAAGACAAAGTTACTACATAATTTCAGTATTAGCTGTTGTTAGAATCATAGAATTATTAAAGGTAAAAAAGACCACTAAGATCAGCTACTCCAACCATCAATCCATCCCCCCCATGCCCACTGACCATGTCCCTCAGTGCCACATCTCCACAGTTCATGAACACCTCCAGGGTTGGTGACTCCACCACCTCCCTGGGCAGCCTGTGCCAATGCCTCACCACACTTTCTGAGAAGAACTTTTTCCTAATACTCAACCTGAATGTCCCCTGGCACAACTTAAGGCTAGGGTAGAATGTCTACCATGCTCTAGTGCTCAGCATTTCCCTAAGCAAGGTTTTTAGGAGGCCTAAAATTAGACAAAGCTGCTCTTATTGCTGGAATACCCAATTCCATCATTTTCTAAGTATAGACGAGAGCTCAAATTTTTCTATATTAAATCACTCCAGGAATGTTAATAAATTTTATTTGAGATAACTTAAAAAATTAATATGATTTTTTCTTTTCCTGGCATTCTTATCTGGCATTATGCTAAACATTTGAAACTATGTGTATGAAACATCTGGAGATACACTAATGAACCAGAGTTGCATGAAATTCTCTTTGACCTATTCCTCCATTGCAGGCTTGCAGATTATAGTATCAAAATACTGCAGTAAATCACCTCCTAATTAAATTCTTTGTTGATATCTTAGAGGGTTGAAATTCCTCTGGGTTTTCCCACCACCACCTTTGAAGATAAGACTGATTTGTAATGTCTTCCACTACTCTGAAGCAGTTTCTGCTCAGGTGAGGTAAGAAGCTGATAAAAATGGTGCCATCTTCAAGGCACAGGAAAGATCTAAGGATTTTATTTTATATATCTGTTTATATATCTGTGCCAGCTTTCCAATGCAAATGTTTTTTAACTGAAAGAAAAAAGTCTGTGCTAGATTCAGTGTTTATCACATGTAAGGCCTGAGAAGTCTCTTAATTTTTGTCTCAAAACTGTCCCAATTGAAAGAAGGATTTCAAAACAAACCAGAAGGTAAGAAATTCTGAAAGATTTCTGAGGAAGCATTTTATTATTTTAGTTTAATTTAATTTAATTTTTATTTTTTATTATTTTACAAAAATGTTGCTTCATCCTGGCAATTTTGTATCTTTGGTTTATTTATGTGATAAGGCAGAGGGCACCCGGGATAGGTTCATAGAGGAATTAAGTCTGTAAGCATCAAGCCCTCAATTCTGCTTTGTTATCCTGTATCTGTGTTGTGAATTTGATCTGTGGTTTAAGAAACAAACTGGTGACAATGGTCAGTGTTTTTCCTAGCAGACAATGTTTTCAAATATGCTTCTCCATTGGTTATGGGCTACAGTGTTGATCAACATTGGAAGAAGCATTTCATGGCCCCGGTAGTGCAATAGGCGTTCAAATAGCAGGAAGCACTGCCTGAATCATGTAATAGAATCATAGAATGGCCTGGGTTGAAAAGGACATCAAAGATCATCTATTTTCAACTCCCCTGCCATGGGCAGAGTCACCAACCACCAGACCAGGCTGCCCAGAGCCATATCCAGCTCTGGAAGCTCTGGAAGCAATCTGAGAATTGCTTTGATGTGCTGATATCTGTGCATGGACAGTAAGTTAAAGACCCTGTCCAAGGCTCACTTAAGTTTCTGATCTATGCAATGTCAGCTAAACCTCTTTAACACAAAGGAAGCAGCAGAAAGTCCCTAACGCCGTTTTTTCACAAAAACAAGGCAGCTTGTAATTAGGGTTGAAAAGGCCCTTTAATGGTATACTAATTTATTCCTCTTCCTTGTCCTGACAGGTTTAATTACTCGTAAGTATCAGTGAGCAGACTGATGATTAGCCCAGAGTCAACCAGCTCCACTGATAATGGAACTGGTAAAACTGTTCCTGCCATTTTTTTTCATTTTTGTCAGTCCTACTAGTGAATTATTCTTCCCCAGGTAACCTGTGTTTTACTTCATTGTAAATAAGGCATTCAGACGTTTTCTTTGGATCTAATGGATCCTTTCTTTGACTCCTTTGTGATCATACTGGCTGCAATTTAGAGTGTTTAAGTCAGCTTTAGTAGGTGCGGTGTTTTTCCTTAAAGTTGTACTCTGATTTTCTTTCCAATGTGTTTTTTTTTTTTTTTTTAAATTAATTAAACTGAAATTGCTTCCCTTTCGTATTTTTCTTCTCTAGATTTCTTGCATTTATTCTTAAAGTAACTCACCATGCTGAACTTTTCCATATAGTCTCCACCAGTATTTCCTTATTTCTTTTACCTTCAAAAAACACAGCTCTCACGTCACTCTCAGGCTAGGGAGCAGTTGATTTGTACAAAGACCAAACCCCACCAAAGCCACCCTCCCTTACAGTCCCCAGCAGGACCAAGCTCCTTTTCTCTCTCCCTGCCAACCTTCTGCCACTGCCTCCCTCAGTGCTGTTCATTTTACAAAGGCTGTGCTGCTTTCAGCCTACTTCCATGCAATTCATCCCACCTGATGAATAGTTGCTGTCTGTGCACCCGTCTGCTTTTTGTTGTTTGTTTTTTTTTTTCTTAAGAAATGTGGAAATAAGCTGATTATCAATTTCACTTTCTTCAGGAGCTGAATATCATAATTCCACAGTTGCTTTCATTGTGTGGCAAGCAATGGGGAATAAACATGGGGAAGAAGGTCATATATTGGCAGAAAAAAAAAAAAAAAAGAATTATGCTGTTAATCACTGGTTGATAAATTGTGCTGAGTCTCTATGTACTTGTCTCATGTAAGACAGACCTCGTCCAAACAGCTTAATTACAAGGAACGAACATGGGATGAATGAGTGCAGCAGACATGACTCGCTGTGCAGAGGTGTGTTCTAAACTCGCTAGGTTGTGCCCTGCTGGCTCTGCTTCAGAGCTTTGTCATTACTACAGTAAAAGGGGAAAATTACAGTGGTTAGGCTGAAGGTATCACAGCATGCTCAAAGAAGTGGAGTTCTGATGTTAGAAAATATGCTGCTGTATGAATGCTGATAGGATGCTCCAAAAGCAATGCTTCCTATTTTATAATGTTGGCCCACATCAGGAGCAGATGGTGGTGGTATGGCATTTTGAACATCTCCAGGGACAGTGACTCAACCACCACCCTGGGCAGCCTGTGCCAATCCCTCACCACTCTTTCTGAGAAGAAATTGTTCCTAATATCCAACCTGAATCTCCTTGGGTGCAGCTAAAGGCCACTCTTGTCCTATCAATGTTACCTGGGAGAACAGGCTGACTTGCCCTCATCATAGCCTTCTTTCAGTAATCTGTAGAGAGCAATAAGGTATCCCGTGAGCCTCCTCTTCTCCAGGCTAAACAATCCCAGTTCCTTCAGTTGCTCCCCATAACACTTGAGCTCCAGGCCCCTCACAGCTCCGCTGCCCTTCACAGGACACTCAGTGTCTTGTAGTGAGGGGAACACAGTACTCAAGGTGCAATACATGAATAAAAATCTTAAAGTGTTATTTGCAAGATATTTATTAAAAGGAGACTTTGTGAGCACAGTGGTTCATTCTTATTCACCCAAACCATTATATTTATTTCCAAATTTTCAGCCAAATATCTATAACATGACTAATCTATTAAAGTGTTGCCCAGAGTAATACACAGAGTAGAGAGCGTTGTATTTCTACAGGGTTTTCTCTGTAATTTGATAGCTGAAAATATCTGTCTGTGCTTTACTCTGGTGTATACTTGCTTGACTTTGTGTAATCTGATCTGTTGTCTGAGTTTTGGTGAGAGTGGGCCATGTGCTGCCTGCTGCCTGGCTCTGCTCTGCTTTTGTCCCAGTTGTTTTCACTTTGGTAATGATTCCCTGTGGTCCGTGAACATTCAGGTCCATGTGAGGTCAACCATACCTCGCAAATAGCGACAGTGGTGCAAATAATGACAAATAGGAGGGGGTCACACGGTGTTTCCTGTTTCCTGCATTTAATCCAGAGGCCGCTGATTTGTGAGCAGTTGCACTGCTGTAAAGAGTTGGGTGCATCTTTAGGCATTTCTGAATATTCTCCTGCTCCTGACCTCCTTTTGTTACCCATTTTTCAAATACTTCCTGGAGCAGGAGCCTACCTGGGGATGTTCTCCCTCAGATATTGCCTTTTTCGTGTTTTACATGTGTTTTAGTTTGGTTTTCTTAATGGGTGTAGGTTAACAAAGCTGTTTCTGTTTAGCCACTACCTGAACTGGGATGGCGTGAAAAGGAAATTGGTTCTACTGAGGGATAATTTTGGTCGTTAACGACTGCTGAGAGCCCATGTTGGAAAAGGGTTTCAAAAAGAAGAGTTGACCCTCTAGGAAAATAGAATTTAGAAATTAGGAAACTGTGAGATTATCTGTAACATAGAACCGTAGGATCATAGAATGTCATAGATTGCTATGGACCTCAAAGCCCGTCTAGTTCCAGCCTCCCACCGTGAGTTGGCTGCCACCCACCAGCTCAGGCTGCATAGGGCCATCCAGCTGGCCTTGAGCACCTCCAGAGATGGGGCATCCATACATCTTACCTTATAGAGAAGCTCGGAGGATTTTATCTCCACCAAGTGATGCTATGAAGCATAACGTTGCAGTAATATTACTTGTAATTATACTTGCATCAGTGATGGAAGGCTATCAGGATATGATGAAAAAGAAAATGGAAACAACACAAATCACAATACTCTCTCCTCTGGCTTTTTATGAAGTCAGTTCCAAATTGTAAGATCATAGGATTCTGCTCACGTTGTGCTGTCTGTTGTTGGCTGATGGAAAATAAAGAGCTTTTGGATTTCCTGCGATAGCCCTGTGCAAACTGTGGTGCTGGGCAGCAGTGGGCTCATTGCGGTAGCTGGAATGGAAACAAAATAAAAATGAAATCCCTTTGTTACTTTCTTGGATTTCAGAGAAATGACTAAAATCCCCCAAACCTCTGGAAATTATGGTAAAACAGATTACTCAAAGATTTCAGGAGTTTTTGCAAAGCCAATCCTTTAAATATAGAATAACAAAATTTGATATTTTTTATTAATATATATTAGCAAATAAACAAGGTTTTGTGTGTTTTGTTGTTGTTGTTCATTGATTTATTCTTGTGTACCTTATTGTGAAGAAAGACAGCTACACCTTCTGGATGTGACTGATGCCCTGATTTCATGAACGCTGGTATTTTAGAATGGGATGTGCACTTCTGCTCTTTCACAGGAAAGCTTTTTGAGACTGTGGAGGAAGCAGACCAGAAATAGAATTATGCAAAAACTGCTGACTTTCTAAAAAGAACTCCTGGTGATAAAGCAGTTTAATTATGTTGCTGCCATTTTGAGGAAAGAATGTCAATCTTTTGTTTAAATTTGTCTGGACTTGAATTTGTTAACCCATTGTTATGACTGCTTAGTGAGCTGGGACATTTGCTTTAGCTCTTGTTTTCATCATTAACGATAAAATGCTAAACCTGGCCTTTACAAGAAATCATTATTTTACTGTAGAAGAGCACAGGAAAGACAGTTTTCTTAGAAACTTACAGTGGGAAGAGTGGAGCTTAGTAGAATGCGGTTAGAACTTCTTATAGCTTGTTTATGCTGTTGGATATAACATCAAAACTGCATATTTTTGTCTGAGCAGGGTACTGACCCTATGGAATGCTCTCAGTGCTTTCTGTGCGGACACCTCGCTTCAGGAAATTCAGAAATGCACAGTGGAGATTTGGAAAGCTGGAATCATTTTAATCTAGCAAATATTTTATGATCAGCTCTGTGTGTATTTCACCTTTCGCTGTGCTTCTTTCAAGGTTCTTATCCTGTAACTAAAAAAGCTGTTACATGCTGTTATATAAGAAATCAGCTGAGTTTTTTGGTGTGTTTAGAGATGCGTGTGTTAAATCAAAGCATTTCACAACATTCAGAATATTGAGTGAATCCAAGATGTACTTTTCTTCAGTTTTTCTTATTCCCCTAAGAGGTCTTTTTAGACTAATTGTGCTTATCTGGAGGTTGTTCATCCTTTGCTATCAACTAAGCATATCAGATCTATGAAATACTCAGACTTGTGATGTACCTTACCTTGAGAGATCAGGGCACTGAAGATATTTGGGACTAATTCAGCAATGAATGGCTTATGTTAAAAGAGATGAATTCCCCCTTGTACAGTATTTTATATTATTTTGCATTATATTCTTTTAGTTGGAAACCATTTCCCCTTGACCTGTCACAACAGACCCTGCTAAAGAGTCTATCCACTTTTTTCTTGTGGTCCCCCTATAGATACTGAAAGGCTGCTCTCAGGTCTTCTCAGACCTGTCTCTTCTCCAGGCTGAACAGCCCCAGTTCTCTCAACCAGTCCTCTTAAGGGAGACTTAAATAATAAAATTCAGATCTATAGACAGAAATAATAATTAGAAAGAGGATTAGCTTTTAGAAGAGTTTGGGAAATGGCTGTGGTATAATGCTAGAGAAAATTGAGATTTCTGGGTACATTCTTGAAATGTAGTCAGAGGTTTGCAACAACTGCACGCTAACCTTGGAGACACTGCGGCAATGTCAAGAGCTCATTAAATTTAGCTGCATGATTGATTGTATGGGCAGTTACAAATGCAGCTAATCTGCCCATAATCACTTTTTCATGTTCCCAGTAGATAATTTTCTGGGGACAACACCATATTCTTGCAAGTTTGTCCTGCCAACAGTTATATCAATGGAATACAGAGCTATTTTAGCAAATCAGCTTGTAATTAATTTCCACAATAATCATTCGTTTTCCTACATTAGAATAGTTTATGTAAATTAATTGCTTGGGGTTTATAGCTTTGAGCTTTTAAGTTGCCATTTCTTTAACGAGGTTGCAGGTCTTTTTGAGTTGTTTTGCACAGAATTGTGATATTCTTTGAACCTATTATCATTTATATTTTTTAAAAATTACAAAATCACTGTGCTTTCCAGTACCATGGTACCCTTACAATTACCAAGAAACAGACCAGAAACAGTTGATAGACTGGGAAAATCTCATTCTCATCCCAACCTTTCCTGCTCGTACACCCTGTTGGGCACAGCAACCAGTGGGGCCGAGTACTGTGACAGATGGCATGTGAGAAGAGGGGCACCTACAGCTAGATTTTCTGTTCTGTGTTTTGAATTCTATGCTGTATGAACTGGGATATTCCTGTGGTACTGTGCCTCTCTGCTCTTGTGAGGCCCCATCTGGAGTACTGTGTCCAGGTTCCAGAGCCCCCAGTACAAGAAAGACAGGGAGCTGTTGGAGAGGGTCCAGAGGAGGGCCACAAAGATGATCAGGGGACTGAAGCATCTCCCCTGTAAGGACAGGCTGAGGGAGCTGGGCTTTTTCAGCCTGGAGAAAAGAAGGCTGTGGGGTGACCTCATTGCAGCCTGTCAGTACCTAAAGGGATCCTGTAGAGGGGAGGGGAATCAACTCTTGGAAAGGGTTGATAACTGCAGGACAAGAGGAAATGGTTTTAAGTAGAGGGAGGGAAGATTTAGTTTGGATGTCAGGGGGAAGTTCTTTACAGAGAGAGTGGTGAGGTGCTGGAACAGGCAGCCCAGAGAGGCTGTGGATGCCCTGTTCATCCCTGGAGGAGTTCAAGGCCAGGTTGGATGTGGCCCTGGGCCATTTAAATGTGGAGGTTGGTGTCCCTGCATGTGGCAGGGGGGTTGGAGATTCATGATCCTTGAGGTCCCTTCCAACCCTGGCTATTCTGTGGTTCTGTGCCATGGAGTATTGGCCCAAGACGCAAATATCTGTTAAGTTCTGTACCAGCCTTTAAACATTTAAGAGAGTTTTTCAACCTAATCTCCCAAAGCCATAATCGTATAATGATATTAACCCTGTTTCACTTGCTTTTACTGATTTAGTAGTATTATTTCTGTGCTAAGAACAACAGTAGCAGAGGGAAGGAAGATTGTCCAGTCTTCTCTGTAGCATTGTCTATGAGTGCCAAGGCTTTTCTCTGAACCTGTAACATTAAGAAGTGGGTGTCAGATCCTCTACCTTTCAAATAATACTTAGTAAAACACGCAAAGCAACTTTAAAACTGCTGGGAGAGGGGGGTGTAGTGCAATGTAAACAGTTTATCTAACAAGGTTGTAATGGAGTTGCTTAATGTCAGAGAATTGCATGTTCCCTGGTGTGTGAGTTTTTGCTGTGTGATCTATTTTAAAAAGACATCATTAAGTATTTCAGTAAAACACCATTGTTTCCACCAGTTTCTGTATCAGACTGAGCTTCTCTTTATCAGTTCTAAGAATCTTAAAGCTTAATAATAAATAAGCTTTAAGGAAGGCACTGCAAATCCATCTCAAATGGCTTAAAATAGTGCATCTCAGCTTGTGATTAGCATCTTCTTCCTTCTTACTCTCCATGTGAGATTAAAGGACCAAATGTTAAAGTTAAAAGGATCAAATGAGGAGCTCTTTGAAGGACCCGTGAAGTCCTTCCTTCCCTGAAGAGCTCAAGTGCCCATGGCAGCTTAGGAAACTTCACTGAAAAGTAATCCCATTGCAGCACACTGTTTCATTCACCATATATAGAGTACTCACTGCTTCCACCCCTCTCCGAACAATTCTGGTTGTATGTCTGTCCCAGTGTGGTTATAATAGAATGTTAGCTGTTAAGAGCTCTTGTTACTCCGAGGAGTTAGTTGTGTCTTATGATGACAGCTCGTGTCAGCTGTGCATTACGGAGGTGGCTATCTCAGGAAATGTGAGAGGCATCTCCTTAACTCCCTGTGCTATTTCCCCCTCCTCACGTTCTTGAGAGGCTGTTACGTGCGAGGAAGCATGTGTGGTTTGTGATGCTACTGAAAACTCTGCCAAAGCAATAGGTAGCTGCAGAACTGATGTTAGGTGGTGCCATGTAGGATCAGGGAATCATTACAGATGGAAAAGACTACTAAGATACTCTGTTCCGACCATCAGTCCATCACCATGCCAGCTAACCCACGCCCCTTGAAGTTGCAAGTATGCAAGGGCTTATGCTTAAAAATAAATGATAATAAATAATTTTAAATAGTTTAATTTCAATTAGTAAGCACCAAAATACCACCGTATGTATTATGCAAGTTTACATACATTAAAAACACACACATTTGTAGTAGGAATCTGCAAGTGCTGCATGGCTTTCAGAGAGGAAGCCCACAGTTTCTTTGAACCCATATTTGTTCACTCCATCGTGTTCCTGCCACTCTGTGCTGCAGGGCAGCCGCGGGCTTGGGCACATGCACCAGGAAATTGTTGAGGCTGAAGAATAACTGTTTGTGCTGGGTAATTTTTCAGGCAGATCAGTTCTCTGGATATGTTCATCACACAGCTGCACAAACAGCTGAAGAGACTCAGGTGTGGGGCACTGGGCTTAAGCAGATCCGTCCTGAATGGTGGTCAGTCGTGAGAGGTGAAAGAGTTACAACAGTTGGGGCTGGAAAAGACCTCTGAAGGTGATCAGGTCTGTCTGTTAGCCACAGAGCAAGAAATTGAAATGTAAGCTGTTCTTGAAAGGGTTATCTGACTTGCTGATGTCTGATAATAGAGGTTCTTGAACTCATGGTGTGGTGGATTTTTTAGCAGTGAAATAGAAAACAGAAGCTATAATTAGAAATTGTTCATTTTAAAGGTATTAGGAGGGAACTGAAATTTAATTAAGAAAAGGTCAGATTATCTTAGATGATTATTTTTCCAGGCAAAATAGTCCAGTTTTCTGATTTAGGCATATATTTTTCTTGTCACTGGCTTTCAGAATGTTTTTGGAACTTGGGAACAAATAATTAAAAAAACAGTAATCAAACCTAAATCTTTGTTTGTTTGTTTTCTTCTCTAGTTCAAATGCTATATATTAGTAACGTAAGAATAAAAAGTACTTTTCCACCATGTATAAGTGTATGTAAATAACTGCTTGCATGGTCTGAGAGGGTCAGTATTTGAGCTGGCTCTGCTCAGATGCTGCTGTGCATTCTCAGGTGTTGATTGGCTGTAGCGTGCTGACTGCAGACATGCTTTTCTCTGTGGTGAAAATGCAGGTGATGTTCAGTGCTTGTTGCATACATTTATTCTGTGCGTGGTCCTAGAGCATATGTGAATCCCAAGAAGTGTAGTGAACAGAGCAATTTTGCAGGAGTTGTTTGTAACAAAGAGGTGAGTGCAATCTGTCCTTGCATGTAGGCTGATTATACCTTTTTCTGGTTGTCATTAGATGCTATTTTTATGGATGATTGAAATTTTGTACTGAAAATGGAGGTAAACAGCTCTGTTATAAATGATCCTGGCTGACATTGTGAGGTTATTTCTGAGTCACAGAAAGACATTCCTGAGGAGCGTCCAAAAGTTTAAGTAAGGCTTCTTTCCCATGAGTGCGTGATGACATTTTGCACAGAAAAGCCCTGATTCTCTGGGATCCTTTGACCCTCACATACTGTGTATATTTTACCTTTATACATGCAAACAGGCAAGGCATAAATGAAAGTTTAGTAAGTTGTAGCTTTTTATAACTTAACATGTCTTTGTACGATGGTTGGCGAAAAGTATTTGTTAGGAAGAGTCTGCTTCTGTTTTTTCTCCTCCAGTGATATTTTAGGGATAAGGAATTATCAGTTCTACTTATATGATGATAGCACATGCTTTCAGCATTGATTTGAGTTAATCTCCCTTTCCATATGCCTGTTGTCAAGTTACCCACTTGCTGAAACCACAAGAGGTCCTTGCAAGTGACTTGTGGTAAATCTGAGCATGCTACAATTTCTTGCAGTTGTTAAAGAAGTCAGCCTAGCTCAAAGTAATTCTGCTGCAGTAGTGGGTGAACCCTTCTCTTTATTTCAGTTTTGAGAATGTTATTTCTACATCTTTCAATCCATTCCCTTCCTGTCTCAGTGCTTATCAGAATTTCACCTTATTCTAGGATTCTTTATAATTTTTACCAGCACGAAAACAAATACAAGTATGTAATAAATACAATTTTCACCACTATTTCTGAATACAGCAGCTTTCAAGATGGCACGTGGCACAGAATCTTGTGGTTGGAATATTCCAGTACGTCTGCTTTTCAGCACCAAAAATATTTGAACACCTGTAAACTTCCAAAGACAAATATCTATTGCAGGATATTTGGTAATATCAAACTTCGTAATTCTTCAGTGATTATGAATTCTGGGATAGAAAGAGGCAAACAAAAATCCTCTTGGTAAAGGTGAAATCTTGAATGATATTCATAACATGAGCTAAGGACTTATGATGTCAGAAGTCTAATAGGAGACATCTGCATAGACTATTAAGAAAATTTATTTATTTATTTATTTATTTATTTATAGTATTTAATACATTTGTAATACTCCTTAAGATAAGTAACCAGATTTAAATTTCAGCTTACATATGGATTTAATGCTTAGAGATGTTAATGACTTTGTAGTTTTCGTTTGCACTGCTATATTTGAAGTATATTTCAAATTCTACATTTCAAATGCAAATCCTGATTTGAATAACTCACAGCCACCTACTCCTCACTTTTGTTCCTCAAAGTTGCATGGAGAGGAAGCACAAATTGTGCTGGAGGCCACAGTGTGTCATGGCCTGTGGTTTTATTACAGCAGTGTGCTTCACTTTGGTTCAGTAGGGCAAAAACGCAGTGGCCTCTTCCTGACCCTGTGCAGTCATCACTGAGTCACAGAATCAGAATGGTTTGGGTTGGAAGGGACCTTTAAGAACATCTAGTTCCAACCCCCTGCTGTAGGCAGGGACACCTCCCTCTAGACCAGGATGCTAACCTGCCCCATCCAGCCTGGCCATGAATGCTTCCAGGGAGGAGGCATCCACAACCTCACTGGGCAACCTGTTCCAGTGTCTCATCACTCTCAAAATAAAGAGTTTCTTCCTAATATCTAGTCTAAATCTACCTTCTTTCATTTTAAAAGTATTTCTCCTTGTCCTGTCACTACATGCTCTTCTAAAAAGTCTCTTCCCAGTTTTCCCCTAGGCCCTTTCAGGTACTGGAAGGAACTTGGGGTGGAGTCTTTGGGATGGAAAACAGACGTCTTCATTTTCGTATGCATCTTTGTTCTACTAGAAGGCATATGGCAGCAATCATCCAGAAAATGTGCCCCCAAACAGGAGTGATGCCTACAGCAGTTGGCATTGTCGGAAAGGAATCCATGAACCAAAACATGTAACCATCGTGAAGAACTCATTAGTTTGTAATACTGTCACAAGGATACAATCCTAGAACTTAGAACTAGGTTTAAGGTGTAAATTTTAAATCTGGTTCAGTACAATTCACTGATGTAATATAAAACACTTGAATGTGTTATCAGAATACCTTGGCATTGCTTCTTTCTGGACTCTATGTGTTAAATACATTTTTGTGTTTATACTATGCATGTAAGTATCTGAAAATTGAAACGGATAGAAATTTGGCAAGTTGTTTATATTTCTGAGGCAAATGAATGTTTACAACAACAAAAAAGCCCTACATAGCATATGAGAATTTCAGGGCCTCAAATTCAGTTCCATGGGCCCGTTTCAGCCATTTCAGAAGAATTTGCTTGAATGTGGTGCATTAAAAAGAAATTGGAAAAGTTTACTCTTCATAGTTTATATATTTTAAAGCTGTTCCTAGCAAAATATGGGATGAAGTTGGAGTGTGTGTAGAACAAATGCTGAAGTGTCTTTTTCTTATCATTTGAAGTGTACTGAGTGTGTGTGAGGGGAGGTTGAGGTTGTATTGAGAAGCACTGCATGTTATCTAGAATGTTATTTGACTTGAAGTAATTTTGTCTGTTTTTTTCCTCAAGTCAAGGCTACATGTATAAAATACATATGTTAACTGTAACAATTTTCAGCAATCCTACTGGCAAACAGCAGACCAGGGGAAAGAGATTACTTGACATGAAGGCAGAAAGCTCCTCCTGCATCACGGATGCTCCTTTTGGCCTCTCCACTCCCCAGATGCAACTTGTGGTGAATCTTGCAGGAATATAATTCTCATTAAGAAGCATAGCTTGGTAGAATTTGATTGAAAGCAGGCTAGGAGTTCTAATATTATAGTTATATAGGGATAGGAAATGAAACTCAAAAGCATAGAAATATTCTCTGTGAGTCTGTTAATTGCTAGAGTGAATGCTTATGAATGTAGCCTCAGCCAGACGGGTAATATGGTCAGAAAGAGGAAAATAAATTTTGATTCTGGAATTAAGAAATGAGGGTCAGTGCAGCTAATGGAAGAAAGCTGCCAGGATCAGATTCTGTGTGAAGCAAAGTTTCATCCTTCGGTTTTTGAGAGTATTATTCCCCAAAGAAGTTGAGCATTGGTGGAAGTAAGGTTAAGAACATGGTTAAGTGACTTGACAGTGATGGAAACAGCACTGACAAATGCTGTGGCTGTCCAGAACTGACTGTTTGAAGTACTGGGAATTTAGAGCTGAGCTTCGCAATCCTTGTGGATCTCTTCTAATGTGGAATGTTCAACGATACTGTAGTTGAAATTGCATTGATAAGAAAACAATTGATGCTAAATGAAAAGAAAAATGAGGCAAGAACACTAAATAATTCATGTGAAAGATAATCAAACCAGGACAAAAAGTTACCATTAGTGTACAAGTTAGACTGGAAAACTGAATGAGAATTAGGTAAGCTCAGTGATATGATATAATTGTACATTTTATTATATTCACTTATATTTACTCTGAAAAGTTATCTTATACCCAAAGAAAGTGCCGTAAGCTGAGAAAGGTGAAATAACTGCTAAGTCCCTGTAGAAAAAGCATGACTGGCATGCTGAAACAACCCAACACAAAAACAACCTTAATTATAGAAACATGAAAGCATTTCTACATTATTTTTGTTCAGTTCCTTTGAATGGAAACAGAACTGTGTAGACCACACAGTCTATAAAGGTTACTCACTCTTTGGATGTTTCTGGGAGTATTTGTGTCTGTGGAAAACAGTAATGAAATCAAGCACTTGCAAGGTCTGGTTTATGTTTGGGATTGCAAATCAGCTTTTGAAATTGGTTGTGCACTAACTTTTACTCCAATGTTTACTTGATTGAATTCCGCTTCTTTAGCACTATTCTAAACTACTCATTACTGTCATAATAAGTAGAAAGTATGTCTAGATTTTTTACATTTTACTATTGCAAACAGTTGGGTGTTTTTCTGTCATTTGTATTAATTTATCATTGATTTAGAAAAAAACGCTAGGCAAACAGATACCTCTTTATGCTGATTGTGACTGATAACTGAGGGCTTACATTTTAGAAGCCAAGACGTGCCACTCAGCTGCCCACGGAGCCCCACGCATGGTTGGTTTTCAATGGACCAATTGCTTTCAGAAGAGAAATTTCAGAATATACTGTTACATTTTTGGACTTTGTTCTCTCACATGCATTCTTACACCGCAGTGGCTTTCTGAAAAGAGGATTATGAAAGGCTATTTCACTGCTCTATTACAGCATGCTGCCACTTTGTTTGCAGTGGTTAAGATATTATTTAAAATGGAGAGAGGCATGGCAAATGCTTTGTGAGAAAAGAAATGAAGTGTTGCTGGAGTGCCCAACTACATGTGCATATAAGGAATTTATGAACTAGGAAGTCTTAGGGTTTAATTTTCTACCATGCTATTCTGACTCCAGCAGGTGCTCCCCATCTTGGCTCAGGGATGATCTGCGTTTTGCAATTGTATCATTCAGTTGTGATCATTTGTCAGTGCTTTATCTTGCATCTACACAATCTCTTGTTTAATAACAGTTATTACTCTTCCCTTGGATTTTATCTGTTTAGAGATTGCTTAAGGCTTGCTGGCAGAAATGCTCATGTGGTGTTAGTGGAGTAGGTGTAGCAGAATTGGCAAAATGCCCAATACAGATCTGACAAATTGTTTCATGTGTTCATAAAGCCTGTCAGTTTTGAAGTGGTAGAAATGTTGTTTTGCTTCAGAAGTCATCTAATTTAGAGTAGAAAATTTATTATGTGGATGACGGATTATGACAAAAGATCTCACCAGTACTTGGAAAGCTCATGACATTTTCCCCAAATGCAGTGGATTTCAAATATAGAGAATCGTGGAATCACCAAGGTTCAAAAAAACCTCCAAGATCACCCAGTCCAACTGTCCACCTACCACCAACATTTCCCTAGTAAACCGTGTTCCTTAGTATAACATTTAAACATTTCTTGAACACCTCCAAGGACAGTGACTCTACCACCTCCCTGTGCAGCCCATTCCAGCACCTGACCACTCTTTTGGAGAAGAAATCTTTTCTAATGTCCAACCTGAACCTCCCCTGGTACAATTTGAGGCCATTCCCTCTCATCCTATCACTGTTATATGGGAGAAGAGGCCGACACACACCTCACCACAACCTCCTTTCAGGGAGCTGTAGGGAGCGATAAGGTCTCCCCTGAGCCTCCTCTTCTCCAGGCTGAACAATCCCAGTTCCCTCAGCTGTTCCCTGCAAGACTTGTGCTCTAGACTTCTCATGGTTTCATTCTCCTTCTCTGGACACGTTCCAGAGCCTCAATGTCTTTCTTGTAGTGCGGAGCCCAAAACTGATCACAGTACTTGAGGTTTGGCCCCACCAGAGCTCAGTACAGAGGGCTGATCACCTCTCTGCTCCTGCTGGCTGCACTATTACAAGCCAGGCCTTCTTGGTCACCTGGACACACTGCTGGCTCATGATCAACCAACTGTCAACCAGCACCCCAGCTCTGTTTCTTCCTTACAGCCACTCAGCCCCAAGCCTGTAGCATTCCTGGGGTTGTTGTGGCTGAAGTGCAGGACCTGGCACTTGATCTTGTTGAACCTAATCTCATTCACCTCAGTCCAGCTATACATCCTGTCCTGACACTTCCTCCCAACTTGGTGTCATCTTCAAACTTACTGAGGGTGCACTCAATGCCCTCATCCAAATCGTCAATAAAGATATTGAAGAGGAGAGGCCTCAGTACTGACCTCTAGGGAATACCACTCATGACCAGTCACCAGTTGGATGTAACTCCATTCACCGCCACTCTCTGGGCCCGGCCCTCCAGACAGTTTTTTATTCAGCGGAGTGTACCTGTCCAAGGCACAGGCTACCAGCCTCCCTGTAAGAAGGACACTGGATTTTTGTAGAGTTGTTATAAATGTTACAATTTAACAGGCTTTACCACGGACAGAAGGTAAAAACATTGCACAACTTGAAATGTCCATGGAGAAGTGGTTCAATTTTAGGGTTGAAGGTGAAGATCACTGGGCATACATCTTTTGGAAACAGTGGAAATTTGAGCTTCATGAAAGATGACCACCATTTTCCATAAATCGTCATGCTTTTATACAAAAACAATATTTTTAACCTAAAACATCTTTATACTTTTACTTTTAAAGCTCTCATAATGAAGTTTCTCTGTAAGAATTGTGCAACTTCTTCAATCCTGAACTCACAGCATCGATTGTTCCAAAGCTGTTTGTTCCTGCAGAAATTCTCAGTGCCTTGCGTTCCTTGCTAGTGTCTCCAATCTCTGCGCTGTGTTGAAATTCAAGGAGGCTGTGACTAAATACAGAGGTTGGTTGTTGGAACCACCTCGTCCTAAGTGAGCTGGTTCGTTCTTAAAGATGTGATGTGGAAGGCAGCTCTATTGGGAAAGGCACGAGGGATTGTGAGGCAGGAATCTGAAAGTTTGCAATAGAGCCAGGCCTTCTGCAGGATTTTGGAGTTCATTTTCCCTTTATCCTTCCCTTTATCCTTCCCTTTATTTTCTGTAGTTTTATTGAGCTGTTTGACAGACGTAGAAGATGTATTCTGTTCACACATTGAAGTTTAAACAAAAATCAGTGGATTTCAGAAACTTTTGCTGAGGTGTGCACAGATGCATGTTTTAGTATTTGTAGTGCATTGTTTTTAGGGACACAGTAATACTATTTTCATGAATACTGACACCACAGGACACCATTGTAATCACACAGTCAGATAACTGCAGATTCACAAAGTCACTGGGATTAGAAGGGACCTCTGGAAAGATCATCTAGTGTAGTCCCCATATGGTTAGCACTGGCCAGTGAATCTCTGTGAATCTCACTGAATCTCACTGTGCTCTGAATGTATAACTCTTGGTACACAGAACAGTCTAATCATATTTGGTTAATTAATCTTACTAACAGGAGAAGAAGTTGACATCTTGCTGTCCTGCAATTTGGTAGATTTCAGGGTCAAGCCATTGCATTGAGGAGCAGTCTTTGTTCATCCAGGCTGTTGTAGTGGTGCTGCAGCTCTTGAGTAAGCCAAAAGCTTTCAAACACAGATGTGCTTGATTCCACTGTGAGCTGTGTGTTCTGTACATCAAAGTGCTCTTTGTTGCTGCCTTGTTAGAAACACTAACATTTTTCTCAGGAAAATCTGCTGTGCTAGCCCCAAAAAACAAGAAGCTCAAGATGCCCAAGGAGGTTGTGGATGCCCCATCCCTGGAGGCATTCAAGGCCAGGCTGGATGTGGCTCTGGGCAACTTGATCTGATGGTTGGCAGCCCTGCACATAGCAGGGGGTTGAAACTAGGTGATCATTGTGGGCCTTTTCAACCCAGGCCATTCTATGATTCTATGATTCTATGATTTGAGAGGTAAGGAAAGTAGACATGGAACGCTGTGAAAGCCTGACAACTTCTATGATTTGCACTCAAGGAGGACAGCAGACCTATAACTGTGATGGAGAGACAGAGAACATAAGAAAACTGGTGCAGTACTCGGGAAAATCACTTGCCAAATCCACTACTGATGTAATCAAGTAGCAGGTGTCTGCCGCAGCCTTTCTCTCTACTGTGTCTGGGTGGAGGTGCTGTTTATAGCAGCAAACAGTGGAGATGCAGCTGATATCATTAGAAGCTCCTGGTTTTATGGCCAAAGTCCTATGCATGAAAGGATGTAGCTGTCACCCATAATAACTGTTGTAAGCTAACGTTGACTCATTCTGCGACATGATCATGAACTACAATAATTTCTCACCTGAGGCATGAAATAGTAATAGAAAGCAGTGACTCCTGTTAGTAGAACTAGTCATCAGATCAGATTGCAAGTGGCTGAGGATAATGAAACTATTTTCACATCAGCTCTTTTCAATGACTTGTAGTATCTTTGTCTAATTACCCAGAGAGTTTCTGTGATTTCCATCCCCTGTAATTACCATAAAATTATAGAAAATTTTATGTTTTTTAACTAGGTATTTTATTATTGGGAAAAAAAAAAAAAAACAAAACACCCACAATATTAATTTTATGAAAACAGTTAATTGATGAGAAGACTGCTGCTTACATGCGTATTATGTGCAGGTAGAATAGAGATAGTTTGCACACCTTTTTTCCATGATCTTAGGTATAAGGCCATTGGGGTATAAGGCCGTTACATTAATCCACATATTTTCCATTGTTTGAAAATATTTGTTTTTTTTATAATCATTTTTTAATAAAAGTGAACTTCATTAAGATAGATTCTTACTGGTAAGAGTCATAGAACACATTTTTATTGGAGCAATAATGACTTAAATAAAGTTTTGGAACTACAGCCAACAGTTGACAATTTTCTCAGTTTACACCAGATTATAGTTACAGTGCTGTTGTGCAGCTCTGTGAATTTATGTTTTAATCTAGGTGGTAGAGGTTTTTTTTTTGGGGGGGGGGGAAGGGGAGAGCAAAAAATATGCATGGGAAAGGAACAGAGTGGCATTTGGGAACAAAAAATTGTTCCTTGTGTCTGAAGTAAAGGCAAATCTGGAGAATGGATCGACTAATCACAAATCGAAAGGACTATCTTCCTACCACTACTCAACTAGGTACACAGAGGCTGAAAAAGTGCTTGTAAGCTCTATCAGCAGAGAAAGCAAGAGCCTTTTCTTTGGGAAGATAGAAGGGTGGCTTTATTTGGGATTAAAGCAATATGTGAAATGACTTTTTCTTCTGGATTACGTATTTAAAGGGTAAAAGTCTGAGACCACATTTTCTTTGTAAATTTTGGAAGAGGTTGACTCAAGTAACAATTACTGGAGAGACTTGGCTTTACTGACTTTCAGGTCAAATATCATCTGAGTTTTAAGTTTCCCATGGTATTTATCAATTAATTTGTCCTCACACAGACTGCAACTGAGTGTTCTTTCTTTCTGCAGTGTGCAGCCTTCAAGAACTGCAAGCAGTAACTTTTTTTTTGTCCATAGCTTTAGCTCTCACATGGATTGCTAAGTGCTTCATCAAGAAGGTGATGGTTTTCACATCTCAGGAATAGCCTTGAAGTCAGGTGTTGATGTGCTAGTGGTCCAGACACCCTCGAAGCCTCTGTGAAATGGATTTAACACTATCCAGTGTTGACAATCTAAATACCACAGGCAGCTAGTATCCCTAGTATGTCCCCTTTATATAGATTACATATATCTTCAGTGCTTTTCCTTTTTAATTACAACATTTGGGGTACTTTAAAGCAAACTTAGGTTCTACTGTTCTTCTGACTGCGTGGACAATCAGCAGCCTCTGATTAGAGACTTTTTTAGCCCAGAAAATCTGACTATAAATATCATTGTGGTTATAAGAAAATGAGTGTCATCTACAAGGGGGTATATTCGGATATCGAGAAGCAGCATATTGCAGCACCAGAAATGCTTAGCTGATGCTTCTAAGTCAGTCCATACCCCAGCAGTCAGAGCAACCTCACTGCTATCACCTACTGATCCCAAAACTTCCAGGTAAATCAGCAGTCACTGACCTGCTCCTACTTTGTGCATCAGCGACAACTGGAAACTGTTTAACATCGCTTCATGATGCTGCTTATATGAGGACTGTGCTTTCCTGGGAAAAAAAAAAGAAGAAAAAAAAAAGGCTTTGTCACCCATGAAAATGAGAAAAAAATCATAGAATAGAATCATAGAATGGTTTGGGTTGGAAGAGACCTTTAAGACTATCTAGTTCCAACCCCCTGCCGTGGGCTGGTTGCCCCCCACCAGCTCAGGCTTCACAGGGCCCATCCAGCCTGGTCTTGAGCACCTCTAGGGATGGGGCACCACAGCTCTGCGGGTAGCAGTGCCAGGGCCTCTCTACTGTCTGAGTAAAGAACTTGTTTATATCCAATCTAAATCTTTCCTCTTTTGGCTTAAAACTATTTCCCCTTGTCCTATCACTATGTATCCATGTGAGAAGTTAATTCCTTCCTGTTTATAAGCTCCCTTTAAGTACTGGAAAGCCACAGTGAGGTCTCTCCTCTGCCTCTGAAGTTTTGTCAGGAGCTTTCCTTTTTTATTAAGGTTTAGTATAATGCAGTAATTAGTATAATACAGTAGAGTGCAATATAATGAACTACAGCATGAAATTACAGCACTCACACGACAAATTTGCTAATCTGGCATAGAGGATTTTCCTTGTTACTTCTGTGTGTTTCTCCGAACTTGTTAAAATATTCAGAGTGGATCGCTCTCGTTAGAAACATTTAGGTTGTCTGCTCCTTGTAGCTGTTACTGCAGCTGGAAAGTTTCAAGGTCTGTGTGTTGCTAAGCACAATTTGTTGACCCTGTATCATAAATCAAAAAGTGACGGATTTGCAAGAAAATCCTAAACTAGATTTCCTGCTCGCTAGCTACTATTTTGACACTCAATTCACTCAGTATTTAGAATTATATTTCTGTAGGCCTCAGTGTTTTTTCTCATTTTTAGTGTAGTTATTCTTCATATTTAAAACAGCCATTGGATGTTGTAGATACTGAGGATGCAGCCTAGAAATTTTATAGAACATGGAAAAGTTTATTTGGAAAAGCAAAAGGCTTATTTTGAAAGCAGCTTAATTTTGGAATACAGCGACCATTGACTTTCTGTATATTGGTGATACACTAAGCAGACAAGGGCTGGACTTTACATGTAGAACCATGCTTTTCATGTAGAAGAGCCTACATGGTCATTTTACTGTCCTTGAGTGTTGTGTAGAGACTGGGCTAGAAGAAGCTCTTCAGCAATGGTGTCAGGTATGCCCAGAGCATTGCTAAGAGATGTTTGCTTCTACTGCTTCTAAACCTCTCTGATAAGGAGGTTTCACAAGCTTGTGGGTGACTTGTTGCACTATACCACTGCCCAGTGAAGGAAGCTCTTCCTAACGTCCAACCTATGTTGTCCTCGCTGTAGTTTATTTCACTTCTCCTTCTGTACCAATGGCCAATGATATATTTATCAGTATGTGATTATGACTTTGTGTATATTTGAAAATAGTTCTATTTGTCATCAGTTACCTCTGTGTTTAGTTTCAGCAAACAGCTGTTGATTTTTCCAACATTCATGCCTTGCATGCCTGTTATTTTCACTGTCTCCTACACTGTGTGCACTGTCTTGTTTTGGCTACACTTTCCTTTAACAGTAATGCCCAAAATTAAATTGCAAGATTTTAATAGCACCAGGTTATTAGTGTAATATATTGCTACATCTTACCTCCTCTGCTTCTAAACGAGTCCATAATTATATTTCATAGGGCTTTCTGCAGCATCTATGGAGTTTATTATACTCTTGTATTGTCTATGTAGTTGTTTCTACTTTTCTATATTTTTTGAGTATATGTGTGTATATGTGATTTTTCCTGCCAAGTACTTTGTATTTGTTTTAATCAAATTTCATCTTGTTGACTTTGGACAATTCAATCACATTATGTGAAGACCTAAAGGATTTTGTTAATTTGTAACATAATCTCTATTCCATCGTTAGAATCATTAATGAAAAGGGATGCAAAACCTCTCAGTTGACCTCAGTTAAAATTCCTTTGTAGCTGAATAATGAACTGCTAACTTTTAGTTTTCTTCTGTATTGTATTTGAGCAGCTCTGTGCCCAATTTCTTAATGAACATATGCAACTGCCACAAAGTTGCATTCAGGTACAGATAAATTACACTTCCTTCTTTACTTAAAACATCTGTCAAATAAGAAAATTACAATGGTTTTAATATATTTGTTGGCAAAGTTGACTGTTTTTTTATCATTTTATCTAGATATTTATAAACCTGATGTTTCAAATAATTTATTCTAGTATTGCTATGAATATTAGATGTTGCCTGGCTGATGACCTAGGGCTGCAACCTCAGGAATTGTGCAAATGATACAAAACTGAGAAGAGTGGTTGATGCACCAGGTCAACCACCAGACCAATCTCTTGTGCAGCCATTCAGAGGAACCTGGACAGGCTGGAGAGGTGGCTGGCAGGAGCCCCATGGAGCTCATCATGGGGGCATCCAGCTGGGAAAGAGCTCTACAAGAAAGGACCTAGGGGTCCTGATGAACACCAAGCTGAACATGAGCCAGTAATGCACCCTTTGAGTGAAGGAAGGCAGCAGGCTCTTGGGCTGCATTAGAAGTGCTGCCAGCAGGTTGAGGGAGTTGGTCCTTCCTCTCTACACAGCCCTGGTGAGACACTTCTGGAATGCTGTGATCAGTGCTGGGTTCTCCAGTTTGAGAGGCACATGGACATACTGGAATGAAGGGACATGTCATGGTTTTATGATTATGAAAGGCGCTGAAGGACTTGGAGTATCTCATACAAGGAGAGGCTGTAAAGACGGGTTGTTGAGTCTGTACAAAAGAGAGATCAGAGGGAATATTAAGGGTGTGTATTTGTTCACGTGCAATAAAAGTGTAATCAAAGAACTTTAGAAGGAAGAAGATAGGGAAAACAAAAGAGAATATTTAATAAATTGTGTGCATTTAATATACAAAGATGCATTGTTTTCTTTTTCCAGGATATTGATTCTTCGCCATTCTCACTTATTTCTCATTGTCATTGCCTGGGGCTGTCAAAGCCATCAGGGCTTTTTGTTCCTTTTGCCTTGCAGCAATGGCATCCAGACAATTGGTGGTTGTTGTTTGAATGGCTAAATGTGGTTTGAACGTTGGAAGGTTATGGTGTATCTTTTTAAGTAAGTCTCAATAAGTCACGTGTCTGCACTTGCTGATAGTTTGAAATATTTTGCTGTCCTCACTTCACCCAAATGCTTTCATATAGAATGATTTCAGATGTTCACTTTGTGATGCAGAATTGTGAAATGTGATAGTACCGGGAAAGGAAAAGGAATAAAACACAGTGTTACAATATCTTGTCTGGCATAATTTGAAGTTGTATATCAGAGAGCATTGAGAACGGAAATAGTCTCATTGTAAGATTTTTTTTCTCTGTAGCTCACTATTAACTTTGCCTATTCAAGCTTTCTGATCTGTATCTACATGCAGCGTCCTAATCCACTCTTCTACATCTGTTTGTAGCCTTCCAACATGTAATGCCAACATTCCCCTTTTATT
This sequence comes from Meleagris gallopavo, assembly GCF_905368555.1. Classification (NCBI taxonomy): domain Eukaryota; kingdom Metazoa; phylum Chordata; class Aves; order Galliformes; family Phasianidae; genus Meleagris; species Meleagris gallopavo. Next base: position 186,249,684 of record NC_139404.1, on the reverse strand, counting down.
CCCTCTTACGCTGTCCATATCTTGTCTTGCTCAAAACCTCCTGAACCCTTGAAAATAAGTGCAAGTATTTTCTAAAATTCTTGTGAGTTGTTTGCAAGTTATTTTTCTCATAACTGCTGGTATGAATGTGGGCCAATATATTTGCGCAAAACGGTATTTTCTCACTCTCAAGCTCTATCTGGCAAAAAATATGGATTAAGGCTGGTTATGGATTTAAAGCATGATATGGTTGCTCCTGACTATGTTGTGTGTACACGCAGTTCTATGGTCAAGACACAACAGCCTGTTGCTGTATCAAGGAGAGCAATGATTCTGCCGTAAGGCTTCATCCTCTGTCATCTTCCATACTCCTGGCACTGAAGTCTTGCTCTACTCCTTTGCCTGTGATCCAGCCATCTCTTTATCTAAATTGGCAGAAAACACCATTTTGACTTTGTCTTTGTTTTTTCTTCTCTGGGTTAAAGACGGAGAAAAATACAATGTTTAAATTTCCATTCTACTGTCTTAATTATTCTTATTTATTCTTATTCTATTGTTGCTTTAATGATTATTATCTTTATTTATTTATTTTCCTATTTATTATTTAATTCCTTTGCTGTGTCTGCCATCCCACCTCCCTATTCTGTATTTCTGGTTTTTTTCTAACTTTCACAGGACTGACCCGAAGTCCACTATAAGCAAGGGAATCCTTTTTGGGGGATTCAGACAAGCTTTCATTTGTGCTATTGAAGCATATAAATAAAGTGTAACTTTTATAGGAGCAGTTGTAAAATCTTCGCGATCCAGAACATAAAGGAGAAGCGTGATGGTTGATGCAATAACACTCTTTCTCCTTCTTGTAGGTCCTTTTGTTCTGCATCACATCTGCTCTGTTCATGTTCTTTTTCAGGTATGTTACTCATATGTCTGCTTATGTTTTTAAAGATTAAGTAGCTGACTTGATTTTCAGTATTCTTATGAAAACTTGAATATAGTCCTGACTCAAGACTTCTGAGTTGTATGGAGTGCTTCTATGGCATTAAAAACCCATGGCTGTGAACATAATTTCGTTAAAAATGGAAATGCTGAGTTAAATGCTTTAAATCTTCTGGAGATTTCACTGATTACTTAAGGAGCCTCTTCTCATTTTGTAATTAACACCCTGGAGATTTAACATTACATAGTATGAAAACTGCTGAAATGCTGCTTTATTATAAGCTCTCACTGAGCTTTCTGCAGGGAAGACAACTTTTTTCTTCTGATGAAAATACTGGAGAATAGGAAGTGGATATTTTTATAGTCTTAAATAATACCAAATGTTTGCTGTGCATGGGGTACAACTGTTTCACATTCTTTTTTTCACACATTATCAGCTGTATTCCTTTCTTAAAACACTCAGTAGTGACTCAGATTATAAACTGCTTTTATAACTGTTTTTCTCCCAGTTTGCAAGATACGTGTAATAATTATTTACCTTTTCAGAGTTTCTTTTTTAAATACCAGGCTCCCCACAATTGCTGTTTTATATCTCTGGTTGGACAATTGCTTGTTAAAGTAACCTTTGACTACAACCCTTTGCCTTGGAATTTTCTATGGCTTGCAGCCATCAGTGATTCTTCAAGCCATATGATCCCCAGATAATTGCAAAACTCTAGAAATTGCAGCTTGTTTTTTTGTAATTCCCTTACTTACAAATTACTTTCAGATATTGACCAAGAACAGTCTGTGGATAGGGGAAAGCTATTAATTTGAGAGTTTCCAAAAAGCATTCCTCCTTTCATCTACCACCCATGCATCAGCAGGCTTCTCGTTGTATCAGCAGGCTTCTCCTGCTTCCAGCATTATAGCACAGCACCTCTGAAAGGTTTAGAAGTTGGTTGAAAAGCTAGTAAGAGTTGAAGTTGGACACCTGTCTGTATGAATGCTGATGAAACAAAAGCTGGGCAAAGGTATAAATGCTGTGTGATTATGGAGGAAGCTCGCTGTCTCCTGTTTATGTCTTGATAATGAACCAGTTTGAACAGAAAACCTGGAAGCTGAGTGAGAACTGACCAGAGCCCAGAAATATTTGGTGAATTCCTTCCTGACCTGACAATGCAACACTGACAGTTGAACGAGTTCCAAGCCACTTTCTCTTCTAAAATTAGTCTCACTGTGCCAGGGGTGACGGATATCCTGTTGAGCAATCATCAGGAACACTTAATTCCTTTGTCTCTCTTGTTATAGTAGAGGAATTAAATTACAGGGCTGGGTGTTTTTGGGTCCATTAATTTGATTCTCAGAAGAAAATATCGTGGTTTTATTTATTATTATTATTTTTTTAATGAACACCAACAAAAACTATACGATGGATAAGTTGAAATAGATTTATTTAAAAAACATCAGTATAAATCAGTTCATATTCATTTTTTTCTGAGTTTAATCAGTATTGGGGTTAAAACATCCTTACAGAGATTGATGATGTACGCTCCCCAAGGAAACTAGAGCCGGAGTCTCTGTACAAGGTGTGTAGCTGTGTACATAAACCTATTGGTTGGGAGTGCATTTACTTTGAAGAGCAGATTGGAATGGAGATGGATGCAAAATGGATATGCGATCTGAACAAATAAAAAGCTGGTCAGTTCTGGCAAAGTGGAAGTAATGTGCTTGCATGCAAGTGACTATGGGGAATGAAATGATGAGACAGCAGTTGCCTGAAAAAATTCCAACCGTAATTGTTGCAAACTTCAGTGAGTGTAAGTCAACAGTGTCCCATTCCCATAATAAAAGGAAACACTGTCACAGGATGTATAAATAGAATTAGCACTTGGGAGGTGTATAAATTTGTCTTTTTGTTGAACTTTAGATTTAAGGTGTTGGCACTGCTTTTTTTGGTTCTTTTTGGTTATCACACTCCAGTAAGAACATGAAATGGTGAGAGAAACTACAGAGTGTAATCTGAGTTGACTGAAAATGACTTATTAAAAAGGATAGATTGAGGTTGTTTAATTAAAAAATAAAAGGGATGGACTAAGTGTTTTCATGTCTGTATTATAAGACTGCTGAAAAGTTGAAGAGAATAACAGTCTGCTGTCTCTGGTATGACAGAAAGGATGGGACAGAAGAACAGGATATTTGCTCTTACAGCAATGGATTGTTGCAGGGATTAATTCATGAAAATAGTGAGGAAGAAAATCCTAAGAAGGAAACAATGGAAAGATTCTCTGGTGAAGTTGAAAGTTGTCTGTGCTTTCTGATCGTCAGGAGCAGATTTTGGATAAGTTGGGTAATTTTGCTTAGGGAAAGCAAGGGACCATTTGTCTTCCTGAATCTCTTCCATGTTTTAATTCACATTAATACCTGTCATACTGTGAAATATTTAGTGTAATAAGCTGTCAAAGCTAGTAAAGCCTTTGGAAAAGGATAACTTTGTGTGCTTTTGTTGAATGCAATCTGAAAATATATACAGGGGGAAGAAAATATTACAGCTCTGTGCTGTAGATACCAGTAAATCTTGAAGAACGTATGGAGAGATCATTACAGAAGTTGTTTGGGAGATAGTTTAAGGTAAATATTGCAATGAGATGCTGAGAAACTTCATCATGCCAAAGAAGGAAATATCAAATTGAGAAGAATTTGCCTATTCTTCCATGGTGAGCAAGCAACACAAAAATAACGGTGTGCAGCATCTCTGAAAATCAGTAAAGTGAGAAATGTAACTTTTCTAACACACATCAGATTAAACAGTTCTTCCACAATTTGTAATCATAGTAATAGAGTAGGAGAAAAACTCCTTCTCAATGAGTACAAACAACAGAAAAATCAGTGGAGCTGCCCGTGGAGTTGTCCATTTGTTTGGACTGGGATTGTGAGTTGGTCATTTTATCTAATGTGTGAATTCATTGTGATCACTTCTGGTAAGATTTTGGATAGTCCTCAGAGGAAGCCCCTCTGGATCTACTCAGCCTCCTGCATGGGTTAGATAATCTCCCTGTCTGTTTTGACACGTGAAATAGAAAGGAGTTGGAAGAGTCATTGCAGTGCTTTTCATGTGTTGAGTGGTTCAAAATTATCTCAGCCTTTTTCTAATCACAAACAGATTTCACACAAACTGTTAGATTTACAGAAAAGTAAGGAGTATTTTACCATTGCCTGTACAATGCTCTTTACTGCTCACAAGCAACTATTGACCTGAAAATAAATAGAGTCCTTCTTTGCTCTGTCTCTGCAACTTGGTGTCCAGAATGTCTTCTTGTCCTTCCCACCCCACTAAAAAGTCCAAAGAGATGCTGAGAACAATTGCAATCTTGATCACCAAGATCATATATAATCCCTTCCATCATTAAAGATAAAATCCTAATATCTAAATGGTGTAACTTGAAGCTTAAAACTTTCTAAAAGAAGACTAAACGTAGGTATGCCTCTATTCTGTCAGAACATGACCGATTCTTGGCACTCGACTGACAAAAATGAGAATGAAAGCAAAGTAATTGGTATTTTTTTAGTTCATATGAATTATCTGATCCAAGGTTATTAGGATCTCTGAACTGAGATGTTTATGACTGTCACTATCCATCATTCTGGTTACCTTCCCTGTAGTGCCACGAGTACTCTTGCAGCTCCACAGGTAACTGAAATAAGGCAGTGCTTTTGCTCTGTGCAGCAGGATGGTTTCCCTCCTATGGATCATACCATGATGCAAATAGCTAGCATCAGCACTGCGAGCCAGTTGTTGGAAGTGCTTGAGGTGAGCAGGGAAAGCAGAAGTGCTCCTTTCAGCATTGGCATGGACTTTTGTTGTTTTAAAGTGACTGCATCTAGAATCATAGAATCATAAACATTGAAAAAGACCATTCAGATCACCTAGTCCAACCATCAACCCATACCAACCTGACCTGAGGTGATCTTTACTGACCTATAACATGAAATGTTACTTGAATTGCAAAGTTAAAAGCTGCTATCTGTGTGAGGGATGTAAGATACATTCTATACATCAAGACTTCCTAGTTATCCTTTGGGTTGCCTTGTAGTTAACTAACAATTAGGTTGCACTTACTTTTTATTGATTCTGGAAGGCAAACAATCCAATAAGTCATTATCCACCAAAAGGGAACAAAGTCAAGATGTCCCTTGCTGCACTCTGGTTGGAAGTATCGCTATAATTAGGTGTATGAATTGTGGTCCGTGGAATAATAGACAAGTTCTTCTCCATTCATTAGGAGAAGATCCCTTTAATACAATGAAGTTTATCAGTATCTCATCATAACATTTATCTTAAATTGTTTTCTGTAATGGTCTTTTGGACAGTGAGATCCTGATCCTCCTAGCGTGTCCCTTTCTGGGTGTTTTACAGCGCTTAAAGCTTCACCATGCAGCCCTGATACCTCTGGAGTTTCCCCAGATATCTGTTGGACTGTTCAAGCATTATTGCATCTACAGCAGGACATCAGGAAAAGCAAGGTGCTAAATCTCAGATTAAAAGAACTGTAGTAGAACAATTAAAACCAGGAACAGATAAAAGTGAGGAAGAAGCCAAAATGAAAACCAAATTCAGCATAGCGATACAGAAAGGAGGAGCGAAGGGAAGGGAGGGAGATTGGAGAGTCAAAAAAAAAAAAAAGATGATGTCAGCAGACTGGACAAAAAATAGAAGAAAAAGAACTGGGAAAAATAGCAGCTGAAATGCAGATGATAGGTTTACAAGCAACAATGTTATATTTACAGGCAGAGGAAGCATATTTTAGTGTCTTATTTTTTTCTTCTTCTCAATCCTCTTTTACAGTATTTTTCTGCTTATACTAACATTTTGTCTCCAAAATGTCCTTCTTTGTTGCACTCATTTCCTCTGGAGTGCTGAAATTATGCTTCATTGATTTTTAGTTAATTGTAGTGCATACTAATTTGTATAGTGCAGCCTCTCTTACATGTATTTAATTCACACATACAGTTAATCCATTTGAAAGAGGATTCTTTCTCCTTCTACCTCTTTGTTTTTCTGAAAAACTTACTGAAAGGTGTAAGAGTTGAGCCTTCCCATATTTTCTGGGGTTAATTTTCAGATGTCATTGAGCTCTTTTGGGAATTAGGGGAGTTAGACTCCCCTGTTTGGCTTGAAGATCTTTTCCGACTCAAACCATTCTCACACAGTTTTATGATCAATGTTATAATATGTGATAAAACTGTGGATTTTGAGGGAAATGGGTGACTCAGTGGCAGTTCTCCTCTATATATTTATAGAAATTTGCATTAACACAGAACTTGCAAACTCTATGCAACAAGTGAACACCTAAATATAAATGCAGTCTACACAAACAGAAAATCAGGCAATTTGGGTGAATATGTGTTGTCTGGCTGCAACTCTGGTTGCTACAGTAGTTAATCCAGTGACTGTATGCTCCCAGGCATATTAGACATGTTAATACTTCTGCCCTGCCCACTGGAAAGGAAAGCACCCTGTACGGGCTGTAGCTAGCTATTATGGGAAATCAGATGGCTCTGATGATTGATTGATCATAAGTTGAGCATAAAGTCTGCCTTCTAGGGGTAGATTCTGATGTTATTTTCTGAAGCAGTAATTTCAGACCATCAGAAGTTACTGCTGTGCATGCACAAAGCTGAACACGGTGTTCTCAGACTCAGAGTTTGCAGAGCTCACAACAGAAAGCTCTTGATCTCTCAATTTAATTTATATTATATGATGATGGGAAGTGGGTAATGAAAAATAGAATGAAAAGCACATTTAAGAAGTGCATATGCACTGTCTTATACTGTCATTAAGATGGAATATTGAAACTTGTCTAAATTCACTGGAAACCTTAAGAAAGATCCTTTTGTTTGCAGAGCCCTTTATTCCATCTCATTAATGAAATCCTAGCCTCCCAAATTACAGCTATTTACTCTTCTTCCCCAGTGAAACACATATCCTGTAATTTATTCAATATTTTTTGACATGATATTTCAAAGTCTCTTTATTTACTTTTAAAAATGTGTGGTGCCAGTGCTGAATTGGACTCTATCATGTAATTGTTTAAGCTCCCTTTTGTACAGAAGCAACTACTGGAAAAGTACTTCTACTTTTTTAATATTCGTCTGTTTTTTACTGTAGAATGAGCAAACTTAATAGTTGAGGTTGATGTTGTATGGATTCAATATCAAATCCACTCCCCCTTTCTTACAATGTTTGTCTTTTACATTCGATGCAGAAATACAAGAGTACATTAAAACTCCTGAGCTGTTGAATTGTTAGGGTTAGGGTTAATTAGAAAAATTAGGGTAAATTAGAAAATTCATTTGGGTAAATAAGATAAGATTTTTTTTGCGTGTTTATATATATATGTTTTTAATATCCTTATGTAAACATCTCAAGTTCCGTGGTTCAGAGAATTATTTTGATAATCCCATGCAACTTCATTTCTGAGATATTTTGGATGACCTGATGAGTCAATGAAACATCCAATCTTTTAAGAAACTCTATAAATATCAGTTAATGCTTTTAGTGAAAGCAGGAGTAAAGAACCATGGCAGAGCAGCCAGAGAAGGTAAGCTGGTGGGTTCACTCTTGCACTTCTCTGGCAGAGCAGTGGTATAGAGTTGCACATTATTAGTTCAAATGCAAGTACATGTAGAAAAGTGAGATGTCTGTCTTCTTGCATAACAATAGAATAAATAATCAGAAAGCATTTTTCCTTTTTTATTTGCGTGGAGCACATTTCTCTTTTATGAGACTTCCACTGAATTTCTCATTTTCTTTTCTTTTTTTCCTTTAACACTTGTAATGCCATGCAGTATGGCCTGGGTTTGATTGATAGGGAACCAGCTCCAGAGTTCTGCAGAACTTCCATCATCATGCCTTGCTGCACTCACAGGAGCAGCAGACTCATCTCTCCAAGCTAGTGTTGTGTGCCATCCACTCAGACCTTGCAGAATCATTTTGTAGAGCCATAGAATGGCTTAGGATGGAAGGAATCTTCAAACCCACACAGTTTTAACCCTCTGCCATGGGCTGGTTGCCCCCCATGAGCTCAGGCTGCCCATTCTATTTATTATAGAATCACAGAATTGCTTGGGTTGGAAGGGACCTCAGAGGTCATCTAGTTCCTACCCCTGTGCCATGAGCAGGGATGCCAGCCATTAAATCAGGCACTAGATTGGGTTGCCCAGGGTCCCATCAATACTGATACCTGCAACTTGATCTAACTGTTTACAGTAAATAACTCAGGTCTCAAACTCTTCTTTTAAATAGTAAGTGCTAGGAGGAGAGCAAACTCTCTTAGATGGAGAAAACAAGAAGTGCACAATTTGAACTGAGCTGTGACAACATCCCCATTCTGGCACTGAGTGTCAGAACTGGATGGCCCATACTGGACTATCAAAGTACCTCATTTGCAAGGCACCAGATCATTTTTTGCTTATTTTCTTCCCTTGATCTGATTCAGAAATATGATATGCTTCTGCAGCATTACCTAAACCTTTATTCTGCTTGAATGATATCCCCTGAATAAAAGTGATCATTGTCCTTTATGCTTTCCTAAAGCAGATGGATACCACTTCTATTCCTTTGAACCTTTGTTAAAAGAGATTTTCCACTCCCGCCTCATACTATTCTTCACTTTGTTTTTCAAATTAAAAAGCTGAGAGTAGAGTGAAATAGGTAGGCAAGTATTTTAATGCTGTATTATACTCATCTTCAAAACAGCTTTTGTAGTTTGAATGTATGAGCTAAGTTAGATGAAGAGGAAACTTAACTCTGGGAGCTGAAGTCTTGGACTGGTATTTGATTTCCCCTGGTTAAATCAGTGCTACTCCTGCTCCTTCAGCATGCTGAAGGGCTGTATAATTGGCTTTCTCAGCGGTGTGTAAGGAAAACACTGTTCTGTCTAACACATGTCTATCCCAGCCTGTTTTGTGGTTTCAGCTTTTCATATCGAGATACTTAGGTATATTTGCCCAGAGATCTGTGGTGCCCCATCCCTGGTTGTGTTCAAGGGCAGGTTGGATGTGCCCTTGGCAGCCTGAGCTGGTGGGGGGCAGCCAGCCCATGGCAGGGGGTTGGAACTGGAGGGGCTTCAAAGTTCCTTTTAACCCTTGATTCTATGATCTGTTCACTAGCAATGTATATTTTGTGAAGTCAAGAAAATATACTTAAAGTGATTGAATTCTCTTTCTTTGGACTTTGATGCTTTTAAACAGGTAGAACTAATTTTATATTAAGCTCAGGTTCTTTGTTGCTTCTTGTGGATTAAATAGTGCAAAAGATTTAACCACTAAATGGAAAGAAAGAGATACATTTGGATAAAAGTATCATGTGTACTTTGCATGGTATAAATACAATTTGGCTGTTATAAAATAACTGAAATTGTGATTTTAGTTATGTGTATTAAATATATATTACATATTACATATATATTACCTATATATATTACCTATAAAATTAAAAATGTAACCAAATATTCATTGTAGAAATAGTTTCTTTTGGAGTTAAAATAAAACACCCAATATTACCAACAATTTGTTTACTCTTTCATGGAAAGCACTAACTTTTGAATGTACTGTGAGAGACGATGTTTCCTTTTCCATGTTTGGCCACCTTCAGACATATGGCAGATAGACTCCTGGAGATTATTTCAACCTCTTCTTTCCAACAGCAGGTCTTGTGCTGGTTTGACAGATTGCCCTATGTGTGGCTGGATCCGGTTGCCCAGACTCCTCAGTGGAGGAAACACATTGCTGCAGACAAGTAGTACAAGAATTAGAACGGTACAATAGGGAGTATTTTTCCACCATTATCACTTTTCAGCATGGATTCTTTTTCAGAGACGTAACTGCGGCTCAGTGAACCAGGAAGGTGTTTAGCCTGCAAGGTGATCTGGCTGTAAGGGGAGAAGCTTTTGAAGTCTACAGTTTCAGGCATCTCTATCCAGAGCCATCCCCAAAGGAAGAAAAAAGAATGTCCCCTCCCCATTTTCAGGTTTTCTCCATCAATCACAAAGGACTTTTGTCCTACTGCTGTATCGATGTGTGTAGGCTTTGGTGGTTTGTCACATTCCTGTCATCCTTAAATGCAAAATAAAGGAGGGGAAATAGCTCTTCTGTCTCAGGTGTAGAGAATCAACTGCTGTGGGTGTTGGGGACCTGCTCAGAGCCAGGCTGGCATGGCAGGTTGGGTGATGAGAAAGCAATGCAGATTTAATCTTTGTCTTTAATCCTGGTGTGGAAGTGTCGAAGTCCGTGAGTGGCAGTGCGGTATGAACACGGCATCCATCTGCTTTAATCCTGGTGCTGGAGATCCATTCACTGAGTGAAGAGATGGGATTCTATTTTTGCATGATTTCAAATCTTGTAGAGATATTTTGTCTATCTTTACGACTCATTATCAAACATTATGGATAGTTTTCATACAATCATAGAATCACCGAACTGTTTGAATTGGAAGGGACCCTCAGAGGTGATCTAGTCCAATTTCTCTGCAGTGATCAGAGACACCTACAGCTCCATCAGGTGCTCAGAGCCCCTGCCTTATTTAGTTCCTCCCCACTTACTTGTTTTCCTACAAGAGTTTTCATGTGTGTGTGTCTTCTATATGCTAGATGTTTGGCAGCTAATTGGCTTCTCTTCTCACTTATGTCTGAGACATTTAACATTGCACAGATGCAGCAGTAAGGCAGAAGATTTAAGGAGCATGCAGAAGGTCAGGCACAAAATTTTGGGTAGCGATGCGGTTGAGCCATGGAGTTCTAGTCCAGTTCCTAAATCACAGTGCTGTCATTGCTGCATTCCTGCTACAGTACACAACTTGAATAATGGGACACAGTTCAGAACTGTTGCCAGGGAATCACCATAGGAAGTAGTGTGTAAGTTGCAGGCTAAGGTGGAGTTTGAAGCCAAATAAACACTAATTCAGTAGATTTATTCTTCATTTCCTTCTTCAGCAAAATACTGATACTTCTATGTCTGTCCGATACAGTGAGAACATGGAGTTCAATTTCCAAATATTCTCTTTTCTTTGTAACCAATCTGAAAACAGAAGGGGAGAAAAGAGCTGAACAACAGTGTGTGTAGTGAGAGTAAAGCTTTCCTTTGACTTTGTGTAATTGCCTTGTGCAGTGTTTTCCTGGGGAACTTTGCACGTCGGTTAGGATTCTAGCAATGTATTTTTGTGATATGGTGAAAGCAAAGCTCATTTAATGCTTTTCTACTCTGATTTCTCTTGTTTTCATTACTCTCCCAGCTCCTTGGCTTAATTTCTTTTTCCCAACTGTTTCCTGTCTGTTCTTCCTGTTTCTGCTGCTCTATTAAAAATAGTTATCTGGTTTTGCTGAGCTGAGGGATATATATGTGGTTGCTCATTGAATTTTGAAGAACAAAATCTTCCTGACACTGAAGAGAGAAAGAAGAGATCCCTTTGAGCAGCAGTTATGCATCTGTTAAGATTAATTTGTTTATGAAATGCATTTAGGAAAACAGAGTCGCTCTAAGAGATAAATCATAAAGAGGATGGATTCAATTTCAGCTCATCATGTGAGTGTAACCTGTGCTTATCTGACTCTGCAGCACTCTTTGAACAAAGTGAGCAGCACAAGGACTGCAGAGAGGAAGGAAAAAGAAAAAGACACAAAGCTACAGTTCTTGCAGACACTGCCACGGACATGAAATATAATTCTCACACTGGGAACTCCTCTTCACATGTTTCTGATCTGATAGCAGTCAGGGCAGAAAATCTCCATTTCATGAAAAGCAGAATGCAATTACATAACGTTAAAAACTACATCTTTGGGAATGTATTTATAAAATAAAAAGCCTTTCTGTTTATGTAAGGGTTGTACACAATTGGGATCTTTCATGTGGAACTACTGTGTGACTTCAGTAGATTCCCATTCTATTTCTTTCTAGAGGATGGTCCCAAATATGGTTTTAACATATGACATTTCTATTTCATTTTAGAAACAAGCATATTTTTAACACAGGCATTGGAAATACTTGGAATTCTGTTCCTGTGAGCTAATTGCTGACTAGAATAGGAAAATAAGAGCTACTTTGTGGTTGGGTGTTTGTGGTCTTTCTTTTGGCATTTGGCCCTAAGATAAAATGTCAGGGAAAACACATTGATGGATAATGGTATCAAACAGTGTATCCTGGAGATAATTTTAAGCTTGTCAAATGTCTGATACTTTATAAACATTGAATTATATTATCCTTCTTCAATCTGCCTTCTGCTCATACATTATTTGGTTAGAGGAGTGTAAGTGATGACGTAGATGATTTTCACAGACATGCTTCAGTTCATAAAGGCTCAATTTCACTGAAAAAGAAACTGCTGTATAAAGGCAGCTTCTGCTGTGAAACTGAGCCTTTGTGGGCTGTTTCAAATATGCTGAAGAATGAGACATTCTTTATTCTTTTTCATACAGTTGGTAGATAGACTAGGAAACAAGCTGAGAAAAGGTGTTTAGTAGTACATTCTAGCCAAAATAATTCTTGCCTCAAGCTAACCAGATCTCATTAATGTTACAGCAAACTATAACTCAGAACCGGCCAATGCCCTTACTTAATGAAAGTATCTACTACATTATTATCAAACTTCCATCTAACTATAGCCATTGTTCTAAAATTCAGTGGCAAATTTTTAATTGATTTTTAGGAAACTTGAATTTCACTTATAGTGCATAGCTAAATAGAAGTGAAAAAAAAGGTGAAGAAACATTGAGTTATGTAGTATTTGCTATGAAGAGTAAGAATAAATGTATTTTAGGTTAAAATTTACTTAAAAAAAAAAAAAGAGAGAGAGAATACATTAGGAATTTTAAATAGTCATTCTCTTCTATGCCAGGGTACTATGTGATTTTTTGTAAAAAAAATTTGTAAGTTCACATGAGAACAAAGAATCATAGATTGGCCTGGGTTGAAAAGGACCACAATGATCATCCAGTTTCAACCCCCCTGCTATGTGCGGGGTAACCAACCACCAGACCAGGCTGCCCAGAGCCACATCCAGCCTGGCCTTGAATGCCTCCAGGGATGGGGCATCCACAGCCTCCTTGGGCAACCTGTTCCAGTGTGTCACCACCCTCTGTGTGAAAACAAAACAAAACAAAACAAATCATACTTAAATTCTTTTCAGTAAAACATTAAAGAAGTGTTTGGCCCAGGGTCATGCAATAAATTCTGGGATGGTTACTCAGATACACTCTGAGAAGACACTTAGAAGAAACAAGGTCTCAAATAACCATAAGCATAGGTATTTGTCAAGGATAAATTGTGTCAAGCCAACTGGACTTCATTCTGTGAGGATAACAGGCTCTGTTGGTTCAGAAGTAATAGTGCATACCATCTGTCTTAGCTTCAGTAAGTCTTTAGGCAGACTCTCATAACCAAGTCATTGAAGTATGCTGTAGAGTGTTTTAAAATCAGTTGAAAAACCTAAAGACTGAATTTACTATCGGAATGGAAATGTCATCTGGTGATGATGAATCATAAGATGGCTGGTTGGAAAAGACCTTGAAGTCTAAAATTCTTCTGATGTTTGCCATGCTTCTATAACAAGGAAGAGAATAATGCATTTTCTCTTCAGTGAGAAGCAGAAGAAATGGTAGACTGAAATTGAAGCAAAGTAGGTGCAGGTTAGAAATTACTATATTGGAACAACTTTCTAATACTAAGACTAGCTAAAGGGTAGGACAGTTTTTTTCAGGTATGGGGATATTCAATAATTCATCATAGAAGACCAGGTTAGACTTGAAGGGTAGGACTGAAGGGGGAAATTCTTTACAGAGAAAGTGATGAGGTGCTGGAACAGGCTGCCCAGAGAGGTTGTGGATGCCCCGTCCCTGGAGGTGTTCAAGGCCAGCTTGGATGGGGCCCTGGGCAACCTGGTCTAGTATTAAATGTGGAGGTTGGTGGCTCTGCATGTGGCAGGGGGGTTGGAGATTCGTGATCCTTGAGGTCCCTTCCAACCCTGGTCATTCTGTGATTCTGATTCTGTAACTGTCATCGTTTTTTTTAATATAGAGTGGACAGTGAACAATAGGAATTTCTCCTCTTCCTACCTTCTGTACTTCTGTGTAATTATTCTGTATATCTTGGGATATAACTGGAATTATTATTCTCTCATTGTGGTTACATGTTGACTTTCAGCTCAGGAGGACTTCTCAAGTGGGCAGGGATTTATAATTGGAGGCTAACTGGGTAGCATCAAGCTAACATAAAATTCTGGATATTTGTATCTGATTTTTTAAAATCAAATTTCCACTACCTGCAGGAATTTTTCCCGTGTTAGAACTGAACGATCACACCTTAAAGAGTATCAGTTAGAAATGTTTTGTGTATGACACCAAGGTGCCAGAGAATTGTGGACTGTATTTATCTGTAAAACACTAGCAAAATAAATAATGTGTCACTGGAGTGTCGAAGATTAGTCATGTTGAGGAGTAAATGGAACATCTTTGTGATTTAATGCAATATAAAATTGCATATTAGTGGTCATATATTGGGTCACTGGTGTACGTTTGTATGCATTCATTCTAGGAGTGCAATGTCTCCTCTATAAACAAAGGAAACAAAGATTGCAGCTCTGATCTTTCCTTAACAGCTTTGTAAAAGGTTGTTTGAAATGCTGTCAATCCTGACCCTCATCACTGGAGGGTACACTGGAGATACCAAGTAGCTTAAGATTTTCCTGCCTTTTCCCCTACAAAAGCTGACTCAATGGAATTTGAATTTAACCAATACTCTGCTGTCACAGACTCAGAGGTTAGTGCTAGTTTCTTGCTGGCATGTCTTTTCCCATGGGTGCAAATGGTAAGACTTATATTGAAAGCTGAACTTCTGAAGCATTATTTGTGGCTGAAGTGACGTTGTGGTAGGAGTGTAATATTTTCCCTTTAGTGCTGTGATTTGATGGCAAAGCAGCATCAGTTGAAGTTTGATCAACAGAGTTCAATCAGTGGTTGGAAAGGCTACAACCTACAAACACTAACAACGTACTCTAAATCCACTAACTTTTCTATGGTTGGACTGGATGATCTTAGTAGAGTTTTCCAACCTTAATGATTCTATGATTCTAGGCTGTTATCAAAAGTATTTAATCTGTTTTGCTAAATGCTTGAGTTTGTTTTAACAATGGATATATATATAGTGTTGCGTTTCTTCCTTACCCAGTATAATATTCATGCTTTTCCTAGGGAGTATATACACATTTGTTTACATTACATGTGTTGTGTGCTCAAGTTGTGTATGTGACTGTTTACAGTGTTTTTGCTGTCTATATTTATATCAGTTGCCTTTGGGAAGCATTGGAGTTGGACAGATGTGGTTACTGTGACATGCCAAAGCAGTCTGTGGGCTTTTTCTATATTATACATCTCCCAGCACATCCTGATTTAAGATGCATTAAATTAATAGACAGCTAATGTTAATTTAAAAATGTAAAAAATCACTTCAAAATCCTATAATGCAAAATCCAGTGCATTTCCCTTTTCTTATAGCACACTCACAATCAAATTGCTTAGCAAGATTGAATAAAAGTATGCTGAACGTACGGTCTGGCCCAGAGCACTGAAAGTATCACATTTGCATGCACGTGCACACATTGAAAAGCAGCTGTTTTGCAAGGATGTAAAGGCTTAAGTCAGCAACTCATTACATCGTCCCAAAGTCGATCTCTGTGTGTCTGATGTATCTAAAATCAAATATGTTATCCACAAACCAGAGAAGTTAAAATCTCTGTTATGACCAAGTGATGCTGACTTTCCCATTAGAGGAATGCTGGAGGTTTCCCATTCACAACTGAGATGGTCACCTACAATGAAGTGTTTTTTGAAATTTTATTTTACTTGCAAAAGCAGGCTACTGAGAAAACAAGCAAAACTCCTCCTTTTGCATCTCAGAAGTTATTTTATTTAACTTGATAACATACAGGTAAAATTGAGTCAAGTGCTTTGAACTGTATGCAATGAGAGAATTCTTTCCTTGTACAAATTCTCCTTGTCATACTACTTAACGGTAGACTGATGGTAAGCCTCTACGTGATATGTAGACATTCCTCTTATGTGTGACCACTGTGCAGTGAGCTATGTGCACAGTGATTGCTTTGGTAGCCATCTGCTTGATAATGCTTATCTTTTCCACTTAGCTGGAAAAGATTACCTGACATACTTGGCATTCATTTCAGGAACAGGATGCCTGAGCTCCTCTGCATGGCATACTTCTCCAGGGCTTAAGGTGCTCTTGTCTCGTGTCAGATCTAATCCAGTGCAGATATCTTCTATTGCTTCTTATCTCAGCAGGTAGAAGATAGAGCTTATCTGTACGTTGGTGAAGATTTTCCATTAATCTGAGAGTTGTCATGTGCTGTTATTTTAAAATGTGCAGTCAAATGTCCTTTCTAAATAGCATTTGCCAACTGTTTTATTTCACACTGAGAATGACTGTAGCATAAATATGAAGAGAGCTGAAAGAAAAGGAAGTTTAATAGACTGCATTGTTGGTATTTTAAGATTTATATATATTGCCAATATAAGATTCATCTGGGTTTTTAAGAATTAATTTTCAGTTCCTCTTTATTTTTAATATCACATGTTGTAGTCCTACAAGATTTTTGAATTTTTCAGATCATTTCAATTCTGGTATAATGATTATGTTACACATTCTGGAACAGGCTGCCCAGAGAAATTGTGGATGCTCCGTTCCTGGAGGTGTTCAAGGCCAGGTTGGATGGGGCCCTGAGCACCCTGGTCTAGTATTAAATGTGGAGGTTGGTGGCCCTGCCTGTGGTAGAGGTGTTGGAGCTTGATGAATCTTGGGGTTCCTTCCAACCCAAACCATTCTTTGATGCTATCAGAGAATGCTAACTTAGAGGTGATAGTTACAGTGAACACGGCTGTGAGCACTCTTTTGAGAAAGACTCAGTAATACAGAATATGCATTGGTTCATTTACGTGATAATATAACGTGTATATCTTAAGTAGTAGATACATACAGAAAAAAGATGCAATTACATCCCATAAAATGTTTATTATAACCAGATAATTGTCTACTCTTTTCTTCAAATGGCCAAAATTGAGTTTGACTGGATGACATTTACAGGTCCCTTACAACTCAAACAATTCTATCATTCTGTGGTTCTGTTGCTCAGATGAGGTTAAGATGGTAGATATGAAATTCATTTGCAGGGATTGATTTGGAACTAGAATTTCATTTGAGGAAAAATAAAGCCTAATGATGGGGCTTGTCTAAAAGAGATGGCTGATTCTCATGGGAAGAACTTAAAATAGGAGCCTGCCAAGTAAAAGGAACACCTTGTGGACAGTGGAACTATATTATGGTGCACTTCTCTGTTTAATTCCTCTCCAGCTGCCTCCAGAGATAGCAACTTGTTTATAAATCTTTACTTTTCAATTGGACAAACTTGATTTCTTTTGACTTTTGCATTTGGAGAGCCCAGGCAGGACTGCAGGCTTTGGATTCTTATGTGGAAGTCAACAGCTCAAAGCAAATCCATAGCAATGTAGGTGCAAGGTTGAGAACCCATGAAGTGTTTTATAAGTTACAGCTTCAGCAACCTGTCTGCAAAATTCGTTAAAGAGATGCTCAGTGATTCCTGAGCCCATGAAACAGTCATGTAGGACATGGAATGAGGCCTTTCTGTTATGCGGAAGAATAAGAAATCTTTTAGCCCTTTACAAGACTTTTTATACCTCCTTGTCTTAAAAGATGATGTCAGTGAACTCCTGCCTGTATAATGATAGACAGCTATTCAAGATCTCAAGGTGTAGGCACTTGTGGTTATCTCCTTTCGTATCTAAGTTCTCTTTGTGATTGTGTCTGACCTAATTGAGATGGGTTGAGGAAATTCAGGAAAAACACTCAAGTGCTGACTGCTTCTCTGGCTATATTTATTGTGTTTAGCACTTCACATCAAACTTTTCTGACATTTTATTTTATTTTTCCAGATTAATTTTGTTTTAAATACACAAACAAAATCACATATTCCAAATATAACTGCACAACTGAAATTAAATTCAGTGTTTAAAGGATGAAAATTATCCAGCTGGATGCTGTGCTAACTAGATGTGTGTTCAAATATTATATAGATTCTTCTGAGGTTATGAACATGCATAGAAATTATTGTACTGGAACAGATCAATGATTCATCCAGTCCTGCTGCGAACTGCTGGTATAGCATGCCAAAGCATAAATCAAGAACTTGATCAGGATTTCAAGTCTGTCACGCAATGCTTAGCCCAGCTGGAGACCTGGCAGCTGAGTACAAGTCACGGGTGATGACGCTTTCCCCACCTCCATCTTCTGACCCACAGGAGGCCTCATTCTTTCGCTGACCTAAAAAGTCTCAGCGCTGGAAGATACTTCCAGAAAAATCAACAGTGGAGTGATGGAGTTCTGGAATAAACCTGCTTGCTGACATTTGGTCCCTGCTTGCAAAAATCGATCATGTAGCCAGGAGTGCCCATGGATCCAGGTCTGCACCTCAGATCTTCTCTGTCCATCCTGTCCAAACTAAGAGTCTGTTCTAAAGACCTAAAGACCTGGAAGAACAGAAGTCTGATGTAAGTTGGGAGATGTGTGGATTGCAGAGTCTATGTAAAGACATACATGTCAACTGTAAACAGTACTTACATCATTTTTTGTCCATATGGATTTTAGTTCTGCTAATTAGCAACCAGTTGCCCCTTTCTTTAGAGGAAGACAAATTATGTTTAGGTATAACCTCAGACCTGCACTTTCAGGGTGCAGCGTGTCATGTGGAGGTGCAGAGCAAATCCCATGGATCTGTAATCCAAGAAATAGGAACAGTTTCAGGATGTGTAGCCAAGTCTGCCCATCATGGTTGCAGTGAGGCCTCAGAGTATTTAAACAAGACTAAATATGAATTTAGAATATGTATGAATGCCCTTCTTGAAAAACTGTGTGAGGGATCTTCAAATGATGAAGCACTTATTAAAAAGTGACAGGGAAAAAGTCACAGTGGTTCATGGGTCTGTGAGTTGAGAATCCTACATTAGGAGGTGGGAAGAATTTCCCCTTCCCTCTTGAAAGCAATTAAGAGCAAACATGATAACATACTTGAAAACCTGGCTGTTGCAGGTTGAGTAAGTACAGAGAAAGCCAAGTGGAAGCGCTCCTGCTGAGCACCTTCTGGGTTACCCTGGCTGCTGTAGGGCTGGGAAATTCTTCAACATTGACGACATGAGCAGATGATGCTGATGTGAGTTGAGGTCGTGGTATCCAGCTGGGAAAGGAGCCATCTTGTGGGTTTGCCTGGAGTCCCACTTACAACAGCACGTTTGTGCTGCTCTGGGCTCTGGCAGTGACATTCTGCTGGATATCTAACAGAGCTCTAGCTGGATGGATATTGTTAGGGATCTGTCACATTAGCTAGTGACATTCTGGTTAATTTGGATTGATCTTGCTTGGGTTTCAAAGCTGTTTGAAAACTTTCTTGTGAAATAGCACATTAATGAAAAATTGATGGTAGAAAGATGAGCACAAGTAATATATTTGTTGATGGCAGACTTGGAGAAGAAATTGGCTTTTAAATTAATTCTTCCTCCACCCCTTTGTTAATTTTTTTTTTTTTTTTATTTAAGAAGATACCTATTATAGTGTTTATGTAATACGTCATATGTCAGTGTACTGGGCAGCATTGATTACTTTGGATGTTTGCTACAAAGTTAAAGCTGACATGCTATAGAATGTAGTTCTGAGTAAATTAAATACTGTATTTAGCACATTTAATATTCCGATATTTCTTAGTTAATATCACACAATTATACATGAAAATAAAGTAGTCCTTCTTAGTACTGCTCAGCAGATAGTTCCTGCCTAGAAATCAGATAGGAACAAAATAAAATAAAAATTCAAATTAATGTATTTATGAGAGACGTAATCAAATGTGTTATATGACATACGAAGATTAGATACAGTTGTATATTAATAGTTAAGAATTCATGAAATGTTGATTAAGACAGAGGTTCTGTGGAGATCCTTGAAGCACTGTGCAGATGTTCATTTCATTGAAAATCTGATTTTGTCACAGAAAAATTTGAATAGATATAAATCTGTAAAGCTTGCTGCATTTATTTCTTCAGTAGTTTGTGGCAGTTCTCAGTTTTATAGCTGTTTTCTGTCAGATTTCTCCTGCTGTCAGCAGAGCTCTGGCTAAAAAATGTGACTGATGCCTCACACACAGCCGATTTTACAATTTGAGTA